>NW_026901456.1:9615355-10815355 GCF_033783945.1 Neopsephotus bourkii | reverse complement strand
GCAGGTCCTTTAGGTGTATTTAATGCAAATTATCCTGGAAGTTCTTTGTACCGACAGCCTCTCATGGGAGAAAACGCATTGTTGAATCTGTCTTAACCTGGCTCTCCTCAAGGTAATAATTTGAACATCAAGTACTGTTGGAACTGTTCTTCCAATAGTTTGGGAGTGTTATATTTAGATCCATGTCAGGAAAATACAGGCATATAAGCAAGAGGTTCTGACGTCATGGCAAAAACACGAGATCGCTTTCACTTACCTTGGTGGCACTGGGGGTAAACAGGAGCTTGCCATTGCATTTTAGGTTTTCCCCAACTGTGATATGGTGCCTTCTTTCTCCAAGGTACGTGGCTCTGATTTTTTTAATCCCTTTTCTCCCTAGGCATGTGTGGCCAGCTACATTATAATGGGTGGATAAAGGTAGCTTCTTTTCATTCCACTGGATTCCTGTCACTACAAGTTTGTACTCGTATGCGGAGGTTTGGCACCAGCATTTTGGGATCAAAGGCATTATTTTGATTCGGTATGTGAACATGAGCTACCCTACACCTCAAGGGAATAGTCTGCTCAAAAGAGCAAATAAGCTTTTGTGTTGCATATACATTGTCACATATTCCAAAGGATCATTGCTTTACTGTTTGGGAATACCTAGCCAGTAGAGGAATCCACATTTTCTTGTAGCACTTCCAGTTCTGAAGGAGTCAATCACAACAGAAGAAATGATACCTTTAAACCTTGGACCTGACCACGTGCTTCTGCTGCTGGCCTGCAACAAGAATGGTGCTGCATGAAGACAACAGGCTAGGGCTCAGCACTCTGCTAAAGCTGCAACAGGCAGGGAGGTTTACCCCTGGGAACCCCCGTCAACAAAGTGTGCTATCACCCCGTGCAGACACCCAGACTTCTGCAGCACCAGTCTCAGCTGAGCCATCAAGAATACAGCTCCCTAGTGTGAAGCAGCACTGCCATTACCAGTTATCACAATACCTAGGAGTATCCAGTCAGGAAAAGCTGACCGCACTCTGCAGAATGGCCTGCAAAGGAGAGGATTTTGAAGCTGTTTCCGCATTCCAAATACCAATGAGTAAAGGCAGGTTGAGTTTGTTTACAGGGAAGCACCTTTGATTCTGTTGAAGCTGGATGGTTCCAAGCAGAGTCCCAAACTTGAGAGTTAACAGTAGCTGAAACGTATCTCCTGCAAGTTCTACAACTCTCACAAGCCTTTCCTCCAAAACATAGCAGGTAAAAAATGGAAAACTATTACGAGTCTAGGAATCTGGAAAAACTGAGCACCCTTCAACCATTTCAGCCAATAAACTTGATACCAATAAGCCTGGTAACCAAAGGATTACTTGATCAGTCTGTAATGCTTTGTCAGGCCTAAGTAACCACATAACCGGACCAGTGTTTACATCACACATGGGCACAAGAGCATTTACAGTGTTATTCCAGCTTATAGCATCAGCTCACAGACTGAAGTGCTGGCTGAAAGAACTCCTACTCTTCAAGGTGGGGAAAAAAACCAAACCCAAACCCAACCTTACCTTCCCTCACCACTTCCCCTACTGAGTATTATCTCTATTTGAGCCATACTTCAGTAACAGGTAACTTGAATTTCACACAAGCTATGTTTTATGAATTTATTCTGTAAACTCCACAGTGGATCTTTAGTTCTCCTTTTCCTGCACAGTCTTTGTTCCACGCAGCCTTCCGGTACGGCGGGCAGCAATGAGACCAACTTTGCGCCCAGCAGGAGCATCTCTCCTGATGGTTGAAGGCTTGCCAATGTGCTGATGGTTACCACCACCAAAGGGATGTTCTACAGGCTGTGGAAAAGGAAAGCAAGTAGTCAATATAAATAACAGAAACTAGTAATGATGCTTACAAGCAATAAATTGATTTAAGGGAGCAAAAAAGCCTTCTTTCAGGTATGTGGCAGGCTGCTTCACACAGGAAACACATCCCTTTTAAAGCATAAAAAGAAAAGTGAAAATTAATTAAGAATGGACTCACATTCATGGCCACACCACGGACACGTGGCCAGCAATTCCTCTTGGCCTTGTATTTGTGATAGGCACGGCCAGCCTTCAGGATAGGCTTGTCAATACGACCTCCACCAGCAACAATCCCTGGGGGAAAAAAAAAATGCATGCAGGAATAGTAACACACAAATACACAAGACAGGAGTGCAAAAGAGTGTTTAAGAACAAGACTAACTCCTAATAATATTCAAGTTCTAAGAATGAGCTTCTACATCTCAGATCATACTACTATCTATGTGCTGCCAGTCTATTTAAATGCTGTCATAAACCCAAAGTAGTAAATACCAAACAATCCCAGGTGTGTATTCAAACTTCTATTTTCAGCCAACACTATCAGGGAGATGGGACTCAAGCCACCAGCCATACACCTACTGCTCTGCAAGGGGACACGAACCTTAATCTCCGTTTCCCCATCCATACATACAGGATTGAGACCTTATCAGTTTTATTGCTGCAATTTCTTGGGTAATGGAAACAACAGTTTTTCAATTAAAGAAAATGTGAACTGAAAGAGTTCAGGGGCCTTTCAAGAACTTTAAGGTTTAATATCTAGTTATTTCATGATTTACTTAGCCAATTTTACTAGAGTAACAGGCCATAAATTTGGTGTCTTCTGTTGAGAGGCAGGCACATGTCATTTGCTGGCTGAGCACAGCCTCAATCTCAGCTGTCAGTCAAGGGTACAACAAACCTGGTAAAACCTCTGCTTCTCGACAATGGTATTTTACTTCCTTGCCAGACCTTCCAGAACACTGTTCTACTGACAACACTCCCTAGTACTACCACAAAAGCTCAGTGTACCAAAAGCAGGAAACCGTTAGCAACACTTTCTAAGAGTTCTTCCCCAAGGACTGCAGATTTTACAGGCTGAGCAGCTCCATTACAGCTTGAGGACAATGGGAATCTAATTTTATGTCCTCTCACTTGCTCAAACCATCTCTAGAGTTAAGTTATCATTAACCAAAAGCAATGCAGGCAAAAGATACAAGCCAGGCATCTGTGCACAGACTGTACTGGTGCCTAATCCTGGTGCAGCCTGTAAGTAATGCTACTTTTAAGACAGGATTAGAATCTGGGGCCCTTTTTGAAAGCTTGCTTAGCAGTATGCAAACTCAGGTACAAGAGAAGTTCATAGTTGTCACTCATTACCAACAACAGCTCTGTTTGCAGAAGAGATCACTTTCTTGGAGCCAGAAGGCAGCTTCACCCTCGTTTTCTTTGTTTCTGGGTTATGAGAGATGACAGTGGCATAGTTTCCAGAAGCACGGGCCAGCTTCCCACGGTCACCCGGTTTCTCCTCGAGGCAGCACACGATGGTCCCTTCTGGCATGGTGCCAACAGGTAGGACATTGCCAATGTTCAGCTGAGCTGCAAAGAGCAATCAGAGCATCCACAGCCTCATTCAGGCTCCTCTACTTGAATTACAATTCTATTTAACGTGGGCAACGTACACAGAAGGGTACCACACACACACACACCAGCAGAGACAGGCAGAAGCACTTTCTGTTGTCTGATCTGAAACCCAAGCCCCACCCTCGGTGCAGCAGAAAGGCAGGTAACAGGGTATATGGGTAAAACAACCCCAAAACTTGCCAAAAAGACTGCAATTAGGCTTGTTAGAGTCAAAACAGGCTGCATGAAGAGATGGCATTCTCCAAGAAGAATATCCAGGTCTGCCTAAAGCTAGTGGAAGCTGCTGCAGTATCATAGCTCACAACCACACTCGGTCATCCCAGTTCAGGCAGCATCCCTTTCAGCACTCTGAAACTGCTCAGGCAACACCGAGCACACACCTTCAACCTTAACTGACCTTTCTTGCCACAGTACACAAACTGCCCGGTGTGGATACCCTCCGCAGCAATGAACAGCTCTGTCCTCTTCTTAAACCGGTACGGATCACGGAAGGCAATCTTGGCCAGTGGAGCGCCTCGGCCAGGATCATGGATGATGTCCTGTTGGAACACAGGAGTGCTTTAGGAAAGTGGACAGCATTTGTCATGTGTTCTGCACAAATCAAAGAACTGGGAAAACTGGAGATGATTACTACTGAGGTAATTCTCAGAGGGAATCCTGATTTCTCCTGATGTAAATGAGTTAAAAGATTGACATTTGTAAGAATACAACAAGTATCTCTACCACACTGTGGTTCAGTGTGCTGCCTGAAACTAATTGAGTCTGAAGCGGCTTATTCCTGACACTGTGCAGATAGCAGATCTCCCCTTAGAATAAATCCACTTTCACTAGTTAGAATCTTAGAATGATTCGGGTTGGAAAGGACCTCAAAATCATCTAGTATCAACCCCCTGCCATAGGCAGGGACACCTCACACTAGACCATGTCACCCAAGGCTCTGTCCAACTTGGCCTTGAGCATTGCCAGGGATGGACCATTTACCACTTCTCTGGCAACCTGTACCAGTGGCCCACCACCCTCACAGGAAAGAGCTTCTTCCTTATATCTAACCTGAACTTCCCACCCACTAGTTGCCCAACCACCTTTGGGGAGAGACAAAGTTGGACACCAGCAGCAATTTCTCCAAGTGTTTTCTTAGAATGGCCGGGCTTCTCACTTTCTGGTATTAAGTACACTGGATGCAAATGCAAAGTGAGGTACCACAGGCTTACTGTTTCTTTTTCTCTTGGAAAAATATGACAATTCTAATCCTTAATTATACCAACATTCCAACACACGAGCACATCTTTAGACCACAGCCAAGTGATTCAAGCTTTTCACAGTATTTGTGTTTTCTAGGAAAGCTCAGATGTGACTGATGCCCAACATTAGCGGGTTTTTTCTGCTGTTTTAAACCCTGTTGGGCAACCCAACCTCCCCCCCGTGCATTACATACCTACAGATGTACCTACCTACTTTTTATCACAAAACTCAATTACAGTGAGCATGAAGAAAGTTTTTTCTCCAGCCTGAAGATGACCCTGCTCTGACAGGCTGAAGAGACAGCTTGATGCTCAGAGCACCCAGCTAGGTACCAGTCTAAGTCACTGATGCATGAAAAATACCTACTGCACACCTGAAACACTGCACTGTACCCCAAACAACAGTCCTGCCTTGCCCCCACTGCTCAGGACTAAGGTGATGGATACTACTTAGTGTTAATGAACGCTGATTTATTTTTTAAAGATGAAACTATGTGGAAAACTCTTCCCCCTCATGTTTCAGGAGGTACAGGGAATTCTTAAGACCCTATAAAAGTAGATATTCCTGAGTTAGCAAAATTCTTATCAGATCACGCTGCTATCTATGTGCTGCCAGTTTATTTAAATGCTGTCATAAACACAAAGTAACTTGGCATTTCAAGAAACGTGACTTATTTAACAACCCAAGAGAAGCCCCAACGAGGAGCCGCCAAACGGCTTTTAGCACAGCTAACAGGCCTTCAGCTACCTTGCAAAAAGCAAGGCAGAACGATGCGCACCTCAGGATCCCATGCCCCTGATGACAAGGCCGCTAAGAGCCCCTGCAGCCTCCCACCCTTCCTCGCACGGGGCCCAGAGCACCCGTGGAAAGGCCCCCGCCCCTACCTTGACGATGCCCTTGATGTACCCGTGCCTCTCGGCGAAGTCGACAGCGCGGAGCTTGGCCGGGCCTTTCCTGTGTTTCACGTGCGCACGGAAGACGGAGCCCGCGCCCTTCCTCTGGCCCCGAATCACACGTCCCATGGTGCCCTGCAGGCAGAGAGCAGCGCGCCGGCACCCACCGTCAGCCACGTCCTGAGCGGGGACACCCTTTCCCCTTTCCCCATTCCCTCCCCCTGAGGCCCCATAGTCCCCACAGCCGTCAGCGCCCGACCCGGCCGCGGCCCGCGCACCCGGTAAGCTGCGCCATGGCCCGTCCCCAACCCCGGGGAGAGGCCGAGGGTAGACGAGGGGCAGACCGAGGCAGCACCGGGGCGGATGGCGGCGGATGGGGGACACAGCCAGGGCGCTCCTACCTCCGCTCCGGCCTCACTCGGAGAAAAGGAAGAGCCCACGTCACCCCCGCGACAAGCCCCTTCCGGCGCGGGGAGGACTGGCGGCTGTCGCGCTGCCGTGACGTCACGCCGCGCCGCTGCCACGCAACGACGGTTTGGCAGGGCCTAAAGTGGGAGGGCGCTGCTCTAAGCTGCTTTTGTCCGGTTTTTATCTGTATTAATTAGGGCGTAATTGAGTAGCGCAAAGCGGAGGTAATCGTGTTAGTGTTCCTGATGAACCCGTCTGCGCCCCGGAAGGGGAAACGAAAAGTGCTTTAAGTTCTTTAACAGCCCGCTGGGGTTTCGGCATCAGAGGCTCTTCTTATGGAAGATGTGGGTCACTGCTGGTGACCCAGTTCACTGGATTGACTCATGGGAGTAGGCCATGCTCATCGGTGTAGGCCGTATATGCAGCGGTTCTCCTTGCCTTGAACTGAGAAGAACCTAAGCATCCATCATTTCTTGATAGATAATCCATCCCATGCTGTTCTTCCTGAGACAAATGGGAGTCATGCCCTCAGTACAGGCAAAAAGTCCTCATGCTAAGGGCTGGGAGAATCAGCTGCCACAGGTAAAGAGGTTAGTACAGCCATTTGCCCAGTCTGCCTGTCTGCTGGAGGTCACTGTCACACCAACAAACAGCTGCTGTGTCAGCTCCTCAGCCTGAGCTCTGCTTGACATGGTAAAGCTCATCTTACAATAGACTGCCACTTACTTCACTTTACAGTGAAACACTGAATATCTTTGATTTATAGTTCCTACTGGCTTCAGTTGGGGCAGGAGTGTTTTACTACTACAACTGACAAGAATCAGATGTATCAAGAATATCTGAATTTCCAAATAATGCCCATTAATCAGCAGATTACATTGGTCACTCCTCTTTCATGTTCTCAGCAAGGACATAAGAAGTGGTTGTCTGATGATTTAGTACAGCCATTTATTATCCTGTATCAGCTATACTTTGTATTAATTTTATTCTTATTTAATGCATGGTGCAGTCTTGCATACTGCTGTCACCATCTGTGAAGCTGCAGCCTTTCAGGTCTATCATGGGCTTGGCCAGCCTCCTTGCTGCTGAGGTATGGCTGCAACATGGAGGGTAAGGCTGGAACCCAAATAATCCCTTGCTCCTCCCTGACAGCTTTTAGGATGTTATGAATGTTGTTAGAAATGTCCATACCGTAACAGTGTGAAGAGTTCAGAGTTCACCATCACAACAGATGCTGTTTCAGCCTTTCCTCCCGGTGATGCTGAATGTGATTACCTACTTGTAGGTAGTAATCACTACCTCAGACTGTGTTTTTATGTACTTCTGGATCAGAGCATGCTGCATGCTCAGGGTTCCAGTGCTGGTATCATCCAAGCTGGTTCTTAAGTGTTTTTCCATCAGAGTAAAGCCGGAGGAGGATGGCAG
The DNA here is from genome assembly GCF_033783945.1 of Neopsephotus bourkii. NCBI lineage: Eukaryota > Metazoa > Chordata > Aves > Psittaciformes > Psittacidae > Neopsephotus > Neopsephotus bourkii. Next base: position 10,807,935 of record NW_026901456.1, on the reverse strand, counting down.
TACTATGCATCTAGGTCTTGACTCTCTACCCATCCATGAGTTCCTTAGGTACACACATGGATACAAAACCAAATAAACGTAAGGAAATAGTTTACATCTGACTGCAATTAATAAGTACTGTCCTGGGTCTGTCAGAACAGTGGTGGTATGGGTCACACCCTTTGAATCTTGGTGCTGAATAAATGCAAGTGTTGGGCACTACCAATGATCATTTACTCTGTTAAACTTTTTAGGCAGTGCCATGGTGTGAAACAGGGCTGTTTTCTTCTTCACTAAGCCCCCATTCCCTGGGATGACACAATCTCCCCCGAACCCATCCATGGGGGATTTCACTGCATGACGAGAAGGTGGCAGTGGCATAGGTGCAGCAGGACAAGCCTGTGCTGGACAGCACGGAGTGACACATGGGACTACTGATAGCACAACAAAAGCATTGCCCACCAATATAGGTATTGCATTGTAACCCTGTTGCTTACCAACAGTGCTGCTGTGCAGCAGCTGTTCTCTGCTGCAGCTTTGAGTCCTGAGATTTCGGCCTTCAGGGTATCCTCTCTGGTGACCGCAGCTGCTTTGGCTTAAGACAACACCGCCTTTACTGGCTGTGCTGCCTCTCTGCCAGGAGCTACAGCCATGTGGGAAGAGCAACAGAGGCAGGGCCAGCATGCTGGATTTCCCTGGCTAAGACCTCTTTGTCCACCAGGATTCAGGTTGTCCTGGGCCTGGGAGAACTGGCTGATCTGCCTGGGGTTCTCCAGGGCCTGGCAGCAAGCACAGGGATGTCCACATAACCCAAGCACGCCCTGCACAGATCAGCTCCACTATACAAGGCCAGAGGTCTGAGGCTCTCAGGAAGCCTTGAACTGTGTATTGAATTACGCCTCTTAGACATGTGCACAGAAGTCTGGATGGAAGTCTGATGGTGCTAGGCAAAACAGGGTATGTTTCCAAAGCACAGCTGCTGCACATCACAGCCCAATATTTTGGCAGTAACTTCATTCTTTGGCAGCTTGAACTACACCACTCGCCTGCGGTGGGGTCCCACATCCTGGCTACCAGAGCAGTAATGCTCAGCAGTGGGGAAGCACCCACACACACTTCTGGGGAAGGCCAGGTCTCACATCACCATAGGTACCTCCACAGCACTGTGTCTGTTGAAGCCATTCCTTGCACATCTCCCCAGGGCTAGCAAAATTGCTGGGATGATGCAGACAGGATACAACCACCTTTCCCTCTCCTGCCACGATGCAATTCTGGAAGAGTTTTGTCAGTGTCGTGGGTAAGCTGCTGCAAATACAGCACGCTGCTTCCATGGTGGGAATTAGTTAAGGGTGTGTTGCCTTAATTAATCCTCTCATGACAGTCTGAGGCTAAGTTGGTAAAGGTTAATTGCACTGTAAATAGCAAAAAGGGTGGTGTTTTGCTTGTGACAGATGGCAGCCACCTAGAAATTTTGATGAGATTGCTGTTTGGAGAGGGGAAAGAAGAAGGAGCAAGGTTTCTCTAGGATCTGGCCTTGAGAAGGGAACCAAGAAGGGATGGCCCTAGATCTACAAGGCATCTTTTGAAAGGAAAGGAAATAAAGATTTAAAAGTAAGATTCATATGAGGGTTTCCTTTCTGGGAGTGGTGTGCTACAATGACAGTAATGCCTGACCTTTCAGGTGGGCACATACCTGTGTTTGTGGTCTGCTGACCTTTCTAGGTCTTTGTGTGGGATTAGGAGCCCACGTGTGGACTCCAGCCAGGTTGCAGTGTCACAGTTCCAGTCTGCAAAAATAACATAGCTGCTAATGCCCAGCAAACACACTCGGGGTGATCCCATCACCCTGGGCTGCTGCTCCCAGGGAAGGGCACAAGTTGTGCAGGCCATCAGCTGCCACTATGGAAGTTTCACGGGAAGGAGCTACTACATAGACTGTTGGAAGGGGCAGAGCCTTGGCTCCTGCTGGGCACCCAGAAAAACCCCCTGCACTCTGAGGAAACATCTTGGGCCTGCAGTATCCTGTATATAAAAGCAAAGGAGCTCTTTATGAGGATCCCCCCATGTTAGCTCTCCCCCCACTCCCCATTCCACCCTCAGCATCCTGGCAAGCCACAGGCTATTAATCTGTATTCAGCTCTTTTGGCTTTCCAGAAGAGACAAAAATCACTTGGCTGAGACACCACAGACCTGCATTCCAGTGACTGCTCCTGAAATAAATACCTTTGCTCTCTTCAGAGGAATTTCTCCTGAAAGGACCAGCTTCTGTTTGCTTTCTTGAAGTAAATATTTTCCCTCAAATGTATTCAGCTTTCTCCCTCCAAACACACACACCACCCCCCCACACCCCCCCACCCCAGCCTGTCTCATTCCTAAACACTGGAAAGAGCTCCAGGAAAATTACTTGAGCTTTCCCTTCTGCTTTTGCATGAAGCAGATGAGGTCTCTGGCCTCATGACAACCCCTTAATCATAATTAAATTGCAGCTCTTCTGTAAACCTTCCCTGTAGACATAGCACTGGGTGACCCGAAAGGATACCTTATGATTTACAGCCTTTCCTGTGTTTGCAGATCATAATCTGCAAGGCAAAAATGTACATAGAAAAATCCTTGCCAGTTACCTAATGTGCACGCTTGGCCTGTGCTCCCATTTGAATTCAGCACAAGAGAAAGAACTGACATCCCTCTCACTTTGGTATGCTCGTGGCATTCTCTGGGCTTACAAAGGTGTGGCAAAGCTCTTGCCTGTGGGACACAAGGGGCTCTATCTGTGCCAGAACAGGTTTTATCACAGAAGCACGAAGGTAAGATTGGAAATGTGTGCAGAGGAAAAGATATCAGTCAGGAGACTGCTTTCTTACTCAAAAAGGAGAGGATTCCTGTATGGCCCGGCCTTTTCCAGGACAGTGTGGGTTTGCAAGCATTTTATGTTAATCGCCACCTAATGACAATCTGGATTCCTTGCGAGAGGGGAGACCCAGAGCTGCAGAGGGGGAAAGTCCCAATCAAAACAAAGCAATTTACATTTCACAGATGGCTTTAGCAATGATTTTTAATTAGGCTCTGGTGACCTCTAGAGGCCTCTAGCCCGAAGCACCTGATTTCTGAAGAGCTTTCCTGTTCCACAACAACGAGCACAAGAGTTCTGCTATATTTTAGTTTCAAATCAAGATTAATTTTAGCCTTAGTGGGGAAGGCATTGGAGAATAGTAATTGATGGGTGTTCTTTTCCTCCCACTAAACATTGTAATAATAATTCTCTTTGTGCAGCAACCTCTAAGTCTGCACAGTCATTGTGGTAGCTGTTCCCAAGATTCCCATTATGCAAGATATTTGCTTTGTCCATTGTCAAATAAGAGAGGAACTATTTCTCTTTCTTCATTATCTCAAATGATATACCCAACTAACCATTGGATCTGGAAAAAATGCCCATCTATCTGGTCAGATAATCCAGTTGCTTATGTGTATGTGAGTTTCGTGTGCTTAAGATACAGGCATTACACATGCATTAAGATGCCTTTGCAGAACACAGCCTTTGTGGACTAGCCCTTGCAAGGGAGTGCTCAAATACTGTGTCTCAAACTGGACTATGACCGTGGTTTCTGAAAATTTTCACAGCAAACCCACCAGATTTGGGGACAAGCAACACTCTATGTTGGAAAACTACCTTCCACCTGTATTGTAAAACAGTAAAATTACCCAGAGGGAAGAGCAATGCAAGGAAATGTCAAAGAAAAAGAATGTGTTGTTTCAGTTACACATCTGGACCAGCTTTTTTTCTTAATGAGATAAATAATAGGGGCAGCTAATGTAGTAGGGGAGGAATCTCCTGAGCTGATTTTCATTCCTCTTGAGCAGCTGAGGCATGGGATTGAAACCATACTGAGGAACTAAGAGAACTGGAAGGAGAGATGGAAGAGCAGTGAGACGTTGCCCAGAAAGCCACTGGGGAGTTAACCAAGAGAGGCTTACAGCCACAGAGAAGCTTAGCAAGAAATAGATAGAGAAGCTGGAGGAGGTGAAGTGTATCTGCAGCAATGCACAGCTCAAACTTGCAATCTTACACGGATGTGTGGGAGACCTCCTAAAGATTTCTAATTTAAGAGCACCCAGATGTACTTCAGATTTAGTTGCTTTTCCTACCAAACCCCACAAAAAAAATTGTTCTTCTCTTTGCATTTCCTAATGGACCTCCTACTAACACTTTAATGGCAACATTTGTTTGGTGACAACATCCCTGGAGGTTACAGCCACTATGGTCTGTGCATCCAGCTTAGAAACCAAATACAATAGCACAGGATTTATTATTGCTTGATAGATGAGATGCACAAGGGAGGAAAAAAGTGTATGATTTTGGTATTTTTTGTTTTTTTCATGGCATAATGATGGATGAGCTTTTTTTAAAAAAGAAAATGTCATTATTTTCTTGGGTTTGTTTGTTGGGTTTTTTTTTCATAATCTCTGCTTTGTTCTTGCTCTTTTTGCTGTGTAGGCAATGGAGCTGAAGGGATTTCATGCCTCAAACCAGAAATGAATCCTAAGCTACTGAGGGTAATTAAAGTGGAGATTTTAAACAGGATTTTAAAAGAATTTTTATTCAGTCTGTGTAAGAACTCTTCTGAGATTGTTTGAATCAAAAGTGAGAAACAACACATGGGAGAAAAGCTTAATTTGTTAAAGATCTGCTTTCTCCTGTATCTTCTAAGAGCAGCCTACAAAAGTAATTTGATTTTGTTGGTTCTCTGAGAAGTCATCTAGCAAAAGAAGGCTGAGGGTAGGGGGGACCTCTCTTTTTTGATATTTGTGAGATAAAAAGAAAACCAAGCTCTAAGGCCATTTGCATAAGCTTTGTGAAGCACTATAAAGTAAAGAAGTGCTGGCCCTGTATAGCGCATAAGCATTTTTAATTTGGTTTGTTGGCTGGGTACTTTTGATCAGCAGTACAACAGTGCTAATCAGAAAATGACAGGTACTTTTCATGTGGACTTTTTCTTAGTAAAACCTTTTGAACTGTTCTAATTCCTTAGCCAAAAATGAGGGGAAAAAAATTGCTTCTGCCTTTTCTCCAGATACTGTTTCTCTTTCTTTTTTCCAGCGATAAATTAGGAGAAAGGGTAAAAAGAAAGATGGGAGAAAGAAAGCAAACATAAAATGGGAAAACAGAGAAGTGAAACTATTGTGGTTTTTCCACTAAATATGCCATTCCATTTAAGATTTCCATTTCCAAATGGAAAAAATGTGACTGGCTCCAACTATAAGAACAATGCTTGAGAGCAGGCCTAAAGAGAGTAATAAATCAGAGCAGAAAATATTTTGCTTGGGAACACATCATGGTTAGAACATAAATAATCCTCTTTTTCTCCTATATGCAACATCAAATAAACACAGCTGTGTGCACAAGCGGATGCACATGCACATGCTCGTACACATGCACGTCTCTCAGCCCCATTCCCCCAGGGCCATCATTTCTCTGGTGGCACGAGGGGTGAAGGGTTATGACTGAGGGCTCGGTGACATGGCGGCTGCTGAAAATCTCAGTGAAATAGAGTGGTGGAGCCAGGCCTGCAGAGAGCAGTCAGAGATGTCACCAGGAGGAAGCAGCAGCTCGGCTGCTGGCCAACAGGAAACCCCGCAATAAAATACTGCTTACGTCCTAGTAATTACAGCAGTCACCAAATATTTACTTCTCTGTGGCAGGATCACATTATGGAGGGTGGCCTTAAATTGGGGCTGTGCTGAGTGAGAGGCTTGCCAGGGGATGTGTGTACTCTGAGGTCTACCCCAGACCTCAGGAGTGCTGCACAAATCATGTGCAGGTTGCCTGTGTAGGTTAGATGCTTCTATAGGGCTGATTGCAAGTACAACACCTGGTACTGTACTTGACCTGGGCCCTCAGGAACCTGTTTGTAGCACACAGCGAATCTGAGGTTCATGCTGCTGCATGTGGCCTTGCTACACAGGCTACACACAGACCCATCTCATGGCCAATGGGCATTTGTGCTGGGCAAATCCAAAGCACTGGAGGTGTTGCAGATGTGCTGGTGCATACCCACAGCAGCCTGTGCATTCACAATTCTCAGCCCAGTCTCAAGTCCAAGATTTGTTTTCTCCATCTTGGGTCCCCTTGCTGGCCTTCCAGAGGTTGCCCTCCCAGCAGGCATGGTGTTATTCTTCCTTGTCCACCTGAACATTTCCATAGGAATTTTTAGCACCAGAAATGAGAAGAGTTTTATTCATTAAAAACCCCTAAGTAAAAGCAACTTCAAGGACACTTCCAAAACCTAGCACAAGTAGACCTGGGGTGAGCCACACAAGTGGAAGTGATGCTAGGGCAACTGCTTTCTTTACCAGTCCTAAGGAATCTCCAAGACGAAAACAATTATATTAAACTGAGTCTGAGGCATTTAGAGGGATCCTGGGTGTGCCAAAGCTCTTCAGCAGGGGGAAAAGTAAATTCATACACCTTCCAGCAGAACTTGCTGGGATGTGAGTGGCAATTTCCTCCCTCTTAGATCTTCCAGTGTTTTTTTCCATGACACGGATAATCCAATCTAATCACTTCCATTTGACCCAGTTTAATCACCACCTTCCTGAAATGGAGTTGAGGCACTTAATGCTAACCAGCAAGCAAGGAGGATGGTTCACAAAAGATCTCAGAAAGTCACTGTACAGTTCCTAACACACTCTATTTTTTTCTTCTGTTACTCAGAGCCGGTAACTTCTGAGGCCCAAACCACAATACATCTTAAACTCACTAAGCTAAAAATACTGACTCTTCAATGATAGAATACTAATGAATTCTCCATAGGAGAACTAATCTATTTCCTTTCTATAGGGAAACACACAAGTGATTAAATATCTAAAGATTTTGTACAGCCTCTCTTCCTGTAACCTTATACACTGAGATTTTGATTCAGGTACTGTAAGCATGTATTTTCCTGTCATCCTGCAATAGCACTGATTTTAATTTAGCTTCGCAAGTCTGATGTTCATTCATAAATACAGTCTCTGCTTTTGAGATGGTTTTGTTTTTTTCTTTCAGGTATATGTCAGGGAGCAGCAGGAGCAGGGTGTTCCACATGGCAAGACTAGCTGGGAGCCCCAGGTAGCCACAGGTAGCCCCAGGCATGATGCTCTTAGGCAAGCAGTGACAGGGTGGGGGTCCCAGTCTGGGCTTCTCAGGGTGCCTCAGAGCTATTGGTGCACTCAGAGCCCTGATGACCCCCCAGCAGGACAAGAGTAGTGGCCTAATTAAAGCCAAAGACTGTTTCTTGGTTTAGACTATTCCACATTCTCACAAATTCACATCTGTCATGTTGTCTTGAAATCTTCTGTAAGTGAGAGAATAGACAGTCATGCTGATAGTCCAAACAGTAGGTCAGTTTTAGCTGGGGTTCTCAAGATACAGTCACCTCCTTCTCGCCTCCTCCTTCACCCCTCCTCCTTCCTCCAAAAAGGTAATTTTGCATATTTCCGTGTTCTTCTTTGAGTGACAGCATTCGTAACCACTGTACTGTGGTGACACATGCACTCTGGGTGTGTGAGCTTGGCTAACTGTACATACATGGTACCCCATGCTTGGTGCAAAGAGCATGAGGGGGAATATGCACCAAGCTAACTGAGTTCACTTCCACTACTTCATAACTTGTGACAGAGTTTCTTGCTGCACCAAAACCACTGCTTCTTAGCAACTTTATGCATTTTTCACCTGATTAGACCAAAAGTTGTTTTTTTCCCTCCCCATGCTGATTCTTGGCATCCCTTTTTTGGCCTGTGGATTCTCTTTTCCATTTAATTACTGCTTATTTTTTATGTATGTTTGTTTGTGTAGGCTTTAAACATGGATATTTGAAATAGAAAGATGTTGTCTTCTTATTTCTCACTGATGATACCATCACCCTCTCTGCCCTAAACACCAAGCTCACCCACTGTTCTACTGAGAAAAGGACCTTGGCATCATCTGGGGGTGGAGTGCATTTGCTCTGTTCAGCCTTGTCATCAGTATCAGCGGTGAGTAGGGTTCAGTATTCACACAGATATCCTACCAGGATCTCATCACAGAAGACATCACAGAAGAGCTGGCAGCTGGCAGTCTTCCTATCAAGTGTAATTCCTGTCTTCTTGCTACTGGGAACTTATTCATTTATGGCAATGCGATAGTTTTAAGGCAGAGGCTCAAATAGCAGATGCTTATCACCCTAAGGCCCCTTGTGTAATGCTCCTATCTTCCTCAAAACCAGTGAGACTGAAGATAAGGAACAAATCAGGGCAGCTCAAGGACTTGTACCAGATGTGCATTCTTGCTAGGGGTAATGTTGCCAAGGAATGGGGAGGCAATGGAGTTGCATGGCTGGGCTCTGAGAGATGTCAATCCTGAAAAACTACTATTTAATGAACAACCAACCAACCAACACAGTATATCCCCACAAGCATTGTTAGCAGGGAAGCGGGTTGCTTGCGGAGCCTCACTGCCATCTAGCATGTGAACATGGTCTATATTTAATGCTTTGAAACTTCCCAAATAAGAATTCTTTTAACATGAACTGAAATCTCTGACCTCCATAAAATACAAGGCAAGGTTACATGTCCCCACTTCCTCCCTGTTGCTGCAACACAGCCTTCATACTTGTGTGTTTGAATCATCATGTTTCCAATGCTAACACCCAGTCTCCAGCAGTGTTCCTACATAGTAGGGATACAGAACACGTGTCGGACAAAGCCTGACAAAGCAACACTTGGATTTAGGTCAGGCACAGCAAACAGGAGTTACTTGCATGATATACCTGGCTCCCATTCAAACACGGAGCGTGATGAATTCACACTAGCCCAGGCATGCAGAATGGTATCTCCCTTTATCCTTTCCACAGAGATTTCTTTTCAGATGATACCTTCAGCTCCTCATTTCAGTGCCCCCACAACTACCATTAACGCAGGCTGCCTGACTGCTGGCCACCCCCATGGCAAGCAGACACACTTGTGTTACTTCTACTATTAACACCAACTCTAGAATCCACTGCTGACAAGGGGCATGTTTGCACCACCAAGATACACATATATCTCTTGCTACAACTGCTGTGCTGCCAGCATGCTGCTATTCAGTTGCCAATTTACCATTCAATACTGCTACAAGTACTGTTAGAAAGCAAGCATCAGACAGTGCTGAAACTCCATCTGCACATCCTAAACCATCCAGATTGTCTAGCTTGGCCTCCTGTGTAACTGACTAGAAGACCCGCTGCTGGACCTAAAAATCTATGATGGACTGTCGAAATTCACAGGGCATGCAGCCTTCATTTGACGTCTTGGATAGCAAATTCACCATTCAGAGCTTTTGTCTCTCACCCCACTTCTTGATCCCTTCCCATTTTCCCCCAGATTCTATTGCTTCCTAGTGGTAGCAGCAGACTAAATTTCTGTTCCAGAACTGCCAGAGGCTTTTAACTCTGCATTTCACTCTGGTTTTGCAGAACCTTCAATTTGTAATACCTGAACTCTTCATTCACTGGTTGCTGGAGTTGAATTTTGTCCTTTCTTGTCTTCTGTACCAGCTCAAAGCCCACTCTGCAGTAACAAAGTTATAGACAAATGTTACAAATATTTTGATTAATGTAAGTATTATGATTCCATACTAAATGCATGACAACTTTATTATTTATAGGGATTCTCTTTAGTTATATTTTATATTCAAAATAAGAAACTACAAGTATCACAAACACATAAAATATGCTGAATTTAGCCATAAAGTATTTCTCAGCTTTGCCAGCTCCTGATGGAAAAGAGATTAAATCAGACTGAGAATACAGTAACCTCACCTACACATTTAATACTGATTTGGTGGTAGGAGATTACACAGATACCAGTGGGTTTTAGGGGATCATTTGGGATGAGGTAGCATCTTAAGTATTTTGCCAGGCTGTACCAGAAACCGATCTAGCATAGCTCTGTACGTTCTTCAGCTCAAAGTTTAATGGGGATACACCTCACTCTTGAAATGATTTTCAATGTTTCTATTGAAAACGTATGTGAGCTAGGCACAGTCAACCACAGTATGACTTCTCTGAAACGTCTCTTAAGTGCTTGGATTCTTGAGAAGCTTTCAAGGTGTTCCGAAGTAAAACACACAGCTTCTCTCTACAGCACACAGCTTCTGCACGTGTGTGTGGGTTGCAAAGGCCAAGTTCATAGACTGCAATAGCTCCAGTCTTCCCAATTTCTCTCTGCTCAGTGCTTTAAAACTGTTAGCTAGTGTGGGTTTTTTTGACATTGCTAGTTCTGTGTTGGCTTTCATATGGTTGGGCATCCCCTCGGTAGCAGTCAGAGTAACTTTCCAGTCCTGATTATTTTCAGCACACTTCTAGAAGTCTGGAATGGGCAGTCAGTTTGGACCCTAATGGTTCCTGCGTGCTGCAATTGCTGATTTGGACGTATTTACCCCTTTCCTTTGCTACTTTAATTGTATATGTGTATAAAAATTAAGACTCCTGGTAGATAATTTTAGTGTGGGTTCCAGGGACTCTGGCTTTTTCTTAGGTGTTTAGATGGGGAACTCCGAGTTCTTTGTCAGCCAATGTGTTGTCTGTACTGTTGCCATACATTAAAGGAGATGGAATAAAATTGGCACAGTATTCAGGTTTACCCAAATGAGGCTGTTGAGCAGGATCCAGAAGATCTGTATCCACAGAGGGCAAGCACTGTATTTAAACAGAAACATAGCCAGTGATTTATTTCATTATTTTCTAAGAGCTGTCGTGGGGCTCAGTACTATATAAACATTCTCTGCCCTGGGTTATTAATACTACCAGGCACAAACAGGTTCAAGACTCAAAACTCCTTACATGAAATATTCCCAGAACAAAACCTTTAAGGACAAGTTATCCATAAAGGAATCATGTTAATGAAACTTCAGACTTCAAAAATAGCTACATGTTCCAATAAGAATAAATTCACATTTAAGGAGCTAACTCTCTGCCTCTACTACCCCTTAGTGACTATTGCCGTAGTACATTTCTGCCCTGCTGAGTGTGTGTGTGTGATTCCAGTCTCGTCTTTTTGTTGTGCAATAAGGAATATCCACTCCTTCTACAAATACAGAGAAAAAGTAGGAGATCAGATTTTGGGTCTTACACTGCATAATGATCCCCTATTTAAGAAGAACAAGAAGGTTTTGGTCTTTAGACTGCTCAGCTCTGGGAATGCTAAGGAGTCACTGCAGGGTCCCCAGACTGTGTCCTAAGTGGGTAGAGAGTGCAATGGAAAACGTCACTCTGGAAGAAAACCAGTCTGAAAGGATTGTAAAAGAGCATGTCCTTAACTCTTATAGAAGGACTAGAAGAGACAAGCTGTTTGGAGGCACACTGGCAGAAGAAAAAGGAGTGTTTTAGAAAGATAACTTAAACATGCTATAACATCGTGAGAAAGACTGGGAAAATTGTACTTTTACCCAAATGTTTCAGGTTGAAAGAACCCCGAAAGTACATGGGTCTTTGATGAAAACATCAGTGAGTATATATAAAAAAATAGTGTCTGCATGCCTAGGTCAGTGAAGATTGTATCTTATGCAAGGCCACTTGAAAGGCAGAGCTCTCACAAAAATTACAGATTATTCTGGGCCCATGAAAATCATCCTGGGTTTAATTACAGCATTAAAGACAAATCCACAAAGTTGTAAGTTCTGCTGGCAAGGCAAGCAGTCATTATAAACCTGGAAAAAGGATCACACAGAAATTGTAAACAAGGACTGTGAGAGATTTCAGTACCAGATATTTTTGTCTTTCGAAATGTTTTTCATTTCAAAAAAGTCATTAGCACTTCTGCTCAGCCAGAACTTGCTCATAAGACTAACCAGGATTTCTTAGCATAAACTGTTTATAAATGGATACCGTCAACTCCCAACTAGTCAGTTTTTCAGAATGTTAAAGATATTTCAGTCCATGAATCCCTGGGGCGATGCCTGTCCTTTTGTCACAGTACTTTTCTTTTTTTTCCGTGCTTTATCCTGTTGCAGCATCAAAGGCTCCACACAAGCAAGGGAACCATAAACCAGGGAGAAAGCAGTGAAACTGAGCTCATAGAAAGCACTGTCAAAAGCTGAAAATAAGCAACGAGATGAGTAACTAGAAAGGTGTATCTCTTTTTATTAATTTTCAGTTCCAGGAATTGTTTGGGAAGAGAAGAATCTCAGGTAATGATGTCCCTGCATTTTGACATTTAATTACAGCTAATACTGCAATAAAAAGAGGAAAGATGGAGAAAAGGAAAATTCTCTTCTGATACTCAGATGAGTTTTACAAAAGAAAAATATTTTGAAAGAGACAAAAAATCAGCCAAAACAAGAGTGCAGAGTGTTCACAACAAGAGTTGTGAACAGTCACACAATACAGTTCCTCTCTCTTGGCACTTTAAACCAAAATTGTGTTATGAATATCATGATCCAATGCCAGGATGAGTTGCTGGAGACGATAGTTACACTGACTTCAGTGGGTACTGCATGCCAAACTGGGAGATGAGTCCCTCAGATCATCAGACAAGAGTTGTACAAGACTGTAACGCATTTTACATGCATTGTATTACCTTTGTAACAGCATCCCTAAACCTTTGTTAGCACCCCTAAACTGCCAGTGGGATTTGTGCAGTTGGGCTTCTTCCTACAGGGACACTAAATGATAGCAACAAAAATCTTTGAGTAAGGATGACAGTACGAGGTTGTGGCCTGAGGCAGTGGAACACAGTAAGCATTTCAACAGGGTGGAAAGTCCTCTAAAGCTAAAGCTAAACTAGCTAAACTACACTCCTGCCAGGTTTATTTCAGTACTAGTCATACACATACACATTAGAGAAAAAAGACAATAAATAACTCTGACTTTCTGATTCCAGCTATGTTGTCATTTTGCTTGGAGTGTGACAAGGAAAACTGCATGCTTATCAAACTTCAGGTGATGACTTCTTGGAAAGTTATCTGTGAAGACAGAAGAAACCCAATTCTTCCTGCTTGTTGGAACAGAGTCTTGATGCCTGAAAATTTGTGACTGACTAGACAGAAACTTTACAATACCTGTGTAAATACGGAGTATTAAAAATTACCATGTCCTGGTAAGTGGGAATTCACACCACTGAAGTAACCACCCAAGAATTAGTTCTTATGCAAGTTGAAGGCAGAGGTGGATGAAGAGGTAGAACTGCTTGCAGTGGGCTGGATACATCTGCTGTGTAATCCATTCCGTTCTCCTAGACCCTTTTTAGAAACTTTCTTGTCAGAATTCAAACACTGGTGCCCCACTTCTGGTGCTAGATCTGCATTAACGTGAATTCTAGTGGGACATTTGTTTGGCCTTTTCTTACTTCCTGCATTTGTTTGAGAGCAGCTGCAAGGAGAGCCCTAAAAGCACACCCACTGCAAGACCCTGCCCAGTCCAACACCAGCTTTACTTCACATTGAAGAGATGTAGATCTGGTAATCCAGATCATCCACGTAAGATGAATTTCATGCATAAATGAGCATGCAAATGAGTCTATAATGATAGGCCTATACCATGTAACTTTATCTGTCTAATGTTAGATGACAAGTAGGCAGAAGCACCCTTTGGAGGTGCTTGTGTCTCTGGCTGACTCAGCAGGATGACTAACCTCACTGGTGCCTACAATCAGGCTGGTCATGTTCCCCCTCCCACTGTGCTAGACCCTCGCTAGGTGGTTCTTCAGATACAGCAGGCAACTCACATGCTACACATACCTCACTTGTGGCATCTGCCGGTATCTTACAGTACAATTATAAAATAGTTATTTGGAAGTGGCAGTTTCTTGAAAAGACAGCCTAAGTTAAAGCTTGAGAGGCAACTCTTCCTCTGCTTTCTTCTTTCCATTTGTTTTCCCAGCTGCTCTCGTTGTCTAGCATTTGGCACTGCTGTAAAAGTTCTAGTGCCAGAGTTTCTACAAAAAATAAGACAACCTTCTGCTGTAGTTTACAGTAGGTCCGTTCATGACGACCAGAACTTTATATCCTGCAATGGCAAAGAGTTTATATCCCTGAGATATTCTACTGCTCTACAGCTGTAAAAAAGAACCCAAATCAAACCTAAAATAATTTAGAATGGAAAATGTATTCCAGCTTTAATAGCACACTGGGATTTTATTTAGGTTTATTATGATGAGTCATAGTATGTAAACTTCACATGCAGTTACTGAAGTCATGTGTCTGCCTTATTTTAGCTTTGGAAACAGCAGCAATGCCAAGATTCCTTGTTGCCTTTGAGGGAGGACTTGAGATTTCCCAAATGACAACATTATGGTACCCTAATAAGCAATTTTGTTGTTTTTTCACTCTTTGGCTAGAACATAGAAGGGTAGATTCACTAGACAAGCCCTCACCGCATTAAATCTTCCTATAAACACCTTGGCATGTTAATGCTGGCTCAACTCTGCTGGTGTCAGCAAGGGTGGGATTCCCATTTGGGATGGTCTGACAAAAGGATGCTTTGTTCTGTATCAGTCTGGCTTGCCTTAAGCAGAAGTGAGCCATGCACAGGTGAAATCAGCAGAGCTTTGCTAGTACTGGTAGTTCCACTGATACTTTTACTACTGGAGCTGTACAGATAGGAAATCCCTTCTGGGGGGTAGGGAGAATGGAATCCAAACTCAACTTCCCACCCTTCTCCTTACCTTTCTGGTAAGCCCTATGGAGGATTTAAGCAAAGTGCTGTCCTCATTCATCAGGTGAGTTTCCTGCACTGCACTTCTGCAGCCCTTCAAATAGACGGAGAGAGAGAGAGAGGTGGAAAGGGATAGGTAAGACTTCTCTGCTTTATTAAGTGCCATGCCCATTCCTGCAGGTATAAAAGGGTAGCATGCAGTCATCTATATAAAGAATGTTCTTCAGATGGATTATGTATAACTCCCTGATGGCAAGGGTATCAAATGAAGGTCGAACATCAGAGACCTTTAGGCTATTACGAAATATGACTCATGGATTAGTTAACTGCCTGTCAGATTTTCCATTATGAAACTTTAACCACAGCCCATATCTGAACTGCACCAACACCTGTAGAAGTACAAACAAGTGGTTATGTATGCATTTGCACTGAAGTAGGTCAGGGGATGTGCTATAGTATCAAGAGAAGCTTTTTCTTTAATTACAAACTATTAATTCTGGAATAAAAATTGGGGGAGGGGGAAATTCTGTGGTAGTAAAAAAGACTGGTTTGAAGTACATATTTTCCAAGGATTCTGCGAGATAAATCTTTACAGTGTAATTGTATGTGATGAATCAGCCTAACCCCTCCCCATGAATATCATTATTTTAGCCACAGTAAACATCAGTGCTTTCTAACCGAAGCATTTACTTTTCCAGTTCCACATGGTGGCATGAGCAGAAGTGAAAAAGCAACTATTCCCGTTCTGAAAAATGGTTATTTAAATACTAAACTAAAAAAAATAATAAAAAAATTAAGGATTTTCTTTTTAAATCCGTAAGAAAATTTATCCATTTGGTGGAAGAGCCTCACAGGTCTCTCAGCAGCCATTACATCTGGCTGTAAACTAAAAAAGGCAGGAGGTGTACTCTGAAAATGCACCACAGGAAGTGGGGCACTTGACCTGTATGTCATCAGTTTGAGGGACTCCACAGGTGAGATTCAGCTCACCTAATTTTAGATGTCTGCAGTGTCTATCTCTACATCTGAGCCTGCTGCCCCATAGGCACTTTAAAGGTATGTCTTATCTGATCTATTTTAAATATCTACCTTGAGATGAGATGATTCATGACCTTAGAGTGCCTTTTTCTCCACTGTGACTGTAAATAGGGGGCTGAGGTGACTAGCTTGGCTAGAGAGCCTTCCATGTAGCCATCTACAGCTGATCAGATGAACTCTGCCCGAATGCCCTGCCTCCACAAGGCTGGTGATTTATGTTAAGTTGGTTAACACCATTCATTGCTATTGCAATGTCTTGTCTGTATCACAAAAACACTACCACATCTGGCACAAATGACTCCCAGCAGGCTGAAACAGCCTAGAGGCTACTGACTGAAGAGGAAATCTGAACCACTTAGATAAATTTCATTACTGTATTATCTTCTTGCCTCTAGAGATGTTCCAGATCACAAGTTAGGTATGGAGTTCTCATTCCTCCTACCACTGTGGCACGTAATCTGTAAGACATAAATTTCCATTTCCATGCCTGTTAGTCCAGCTCATTTCATAAACACTATATTCATTTAAGCGTTAAACTGCTGCTCTACTGGAAGCTCAGAAGACACAAACTGTAAGGCACAATGAAAAACAATTTGTTCTCAAGAAGTGAAGTCTGAGGAGAGCCAAAATAGCAGTACATGAATATATAAAAAGTAACTGCAAAGAGGAAGGAAATGAACTACTCTTCCTGTTTACTATGAATAGACTAAAAAGCAATATGCTTACAGTACAAGGAGACTTAAGTTATTCCAGGGTGAGGTGACATGCAACAACAACCTATGCAACCACTTCTTGGAGCTGAACAGCAGCATCATAGATCTTTTAGACAAAGGGGAAGTCAGTGGGATCTGCTGTCTCACAGGGAGGCAGCAGCAGCTCCTTCCCTGCAGGCACTGCGCCGACTGCCTCTGAATGCGGTGGGAGGGATACGGCTCTGCGGAGCCTGTGGGTGTCTGAAAGGAGCCGAGGGGCCCTGGCTCGATGACTGGATTTTCAGTCTCAGCTTGAAGCAGGGGTTCCTGCCTCACGTCTGAGAAGTGGTGGCTGTGCTGACACGATGACAGCCTAATGCCCCACCTCTTAGGAAAAGCCAGTTGCTACCAGGGTTGGGAGCCTCCCCCAGTTTGGGAATGTAGTTTGTGCTCTGGAGATCCAGTCCAATGGGCACCCATCCAGAGCAGATGAATAATCTTAAAACAGTGTGATGGACTAAATGCCTCAAAAACCCTTTACCATATACGATTTAAGTGGAAAAGCTGCAATGTACAAACTGAAGCTTGAGCTAACCTTCCCAATGGAGCGGGCCAGAGCTCCAGCTGCATGATCTGCACTGCTGACCAAAGTCAGCAAAAGGGATAGCGTGGTCTTTGAAGAACCCATCTAGAGAGAAAAGACTCTTTTCTCCTGATACAATTTTTTGTGGTTCTTTCTCTGCTGCCATCGCAGAGATATGAAAGATTATGCAGCTGGGTGCTCCTACTTACTACACCTTGTTCCTGTGTAGGAAATACTGTTCCAGCACCATATCAACAATGAAGAAAACATTCAGGTTGGGAGAGAGAGAAAGTGATTTCATTTAAAATAAAAACAGAAACAAACCATCTTTCATTCAGATGCATTCACAGTCTCACAGATGCAGGCACCAGGTCAGCACATTCAAGCCATCCATCCAAAATCCAGGCAACATGAAGATTGTGCCCAGGTAATCGGTCCAGGATCCGTTGAAATGCCATGGAGAACAAGGGATGCCATCTGTCAAGTCATCTTCATGTCTCCTGGGTTATTCTTGTGTCAGCGACCACGCACAGGGTTTTGGATGTCTTTCTGTTATGTTTCTGGAACTGGTAGTATCTTCATCCTGTCCCAGGTCTGGCAGTCAGCAGGACTAATGACTTTGTCTCCAGATCTCAGTGATTTGTGGAACAGCAGATGGATGCCCTGTGGTCTTGATGACCTGCTAATCTGGGTGTCATCACAGGCCGTTCAGAGAGGCCTTCCCCTGCTGAGTGCTCCTGCTGGTGCCTCAACACCCAAGCCTTCCCACTCCTTTTCTGTTCACACCTGTATGAACCTTTGTATTATAAACCTCTACACTACTTCCATCTCCCTGGAGATCCTTCTCTGGCTAAGGGACAGACCTAATCAATACTCAACAGCAACAGGAACTGGGCAGGTAGGTCTTCTTTCCCCTTTCTCTTGAAGACCACTATTGGGTTTGGTTAATTTGTCCCTCAGTCTTCATGATTTAGGTCTTTTAGTTCCTGGCAGGGCACAGCAAGGGCAGCAGTTCCCTTGGGACTGGGACTCCAGGGGCTCTCCCCAAGGCATCAGAGCAGGGCCTGGCAGCCTGGGCTCATCCTATTCCCCAGCCAGGACCACCTGGGGGTACCAGAGCAGCCTCAGCCCCAGGCACCTCTCCAGCTCGAGGACAGCCAAGGGTGGACCAAGCTGCTGGCCCATGGGTGAGCCTGGCTCAGCAGAGCCCATGGCCAGGCAGGGCAGGGCTGTGGGGAGGTGGCGACATTGCTGGGACAGGGGCTGGTAGCCCCAGGAGGTGACATCGGGTTCTGGGACACTGGCAGGTGGGGGAAGCCCTGGAGGCTCACAAGGGTAGTTGGGGCTGGTGGTGCCCTCAGGGCCCTAACGATCCCATAGGAATTTCTGAACTATTATGACTCTAATATTTGGTCAGTGACCCTCTAGAGGTTTTTTCCAAAGAAAACCCTATGTGACAAAAGTTACATTTGGCATTTAGAAATGGTAATTGGAGGAGAAAAGGCTTACAGAAACCAAAGTAAGAAACATTACTGCCTTCTTCAAAGTATAATATGAATGTTGCTTAATATCGGAGCCATCTTGACTAGATGCTTATTTGGATTTATGCAATTACCAGCTTACCAGTTCAAACCAGTTCACAATAAGAATGTGCAGCATCCAAGATTTACTGATGGGCCTCTCTCATTTCTTCTTGCTGTTATAAGCCTCTTATTTTGTCTTCAACTTCTGTTATTTTGAGCTGGCCTACAAGTTAAAAGCACACTCATAAAATTACAGTCTGCTTGTAAACCAACACAGTGAACTCAAGGCATTCATGCAGTGTTGAAAGAGGAGATAGACAGATACACATGGCTTTTTCCTATTGAGCAAGATAGTACTGTAGGTTTTTGGCAAAGGACTACATTTTAATACCTGTAGGAAAGCAGTGGACGCCAATACCTGCACAGAGGCAGCAGTCCCTACTCCTGATCTACGAATGCTGCGCACCAGCCTGCCTTGGGTAGGAAAAAGGCAGTTGCTGCAGTGTGAAACAGCCTGCTCCACAGCATGTGCCATAACTCAATGGCTGCTGCTTTGGTGAGACTGACTGGTGGTATTTTACCTCTGTCCATCAGACTGTGGCTCCTGGTTAGGTCAAGACCATGCTGCCAACCGTTATTCACATTTGGAGGACATAATCTGCAGAAGAAGATGCTGGACTCTGTTCTGGTGCAGGAAAATGTATTGCTTTGCAAGTTCTTCTTGTTCCTAATTGACCTGATCTAACCTGAAATAAGCTGTTTGTATTCCTGCAAAGACATACCAGGGTATCCACATGGCCTTTTGCCCAGGTTTAACACAATTTCTTTAAAGCAAACTGCAAATTAATAGTAGTGCAACTTTCCTGTGCAGGCAAGCCCTTAATCAAATTGGAACATGGAAAACAGTATTTGGGAAGACAAAGCAGTTCTTAAGCTTTGGGAGTGAGAGAGGGATGTAATTTGGGAGTCCAGTGCAGATAATGGAGAGATCTGAACTCAGAGAGATAAAAGTGCTGAAGGTTTTGAAAATCTAAGCTTGCAATGCATCTAAGCGTATGAAACACAGAGCCCAACTCAGAACTCTCAGTGTTGATAGAACTGCCATCTTCTTTCCGTTTGTTCTTCTAGTCAGGAAAATGACCCTTGCCATTTTAGTCACAACCCACCCTCCCTTTGATCCCCTACAACTTCAAGCCATAGGAAAAACCCAACATGGTTCTGGCAGTGCACAAGCTGGAGAATTCAGTTAGCGCTGCTTCTCAGTGACAATATTTAATACTCCAAAATCTCTCTCACTTACTAAGGAGTACTAGCAACCCTGGGGATCCCTCAGATAGCTGAGGCCACTGCTGCTTAATCCAGGCACCCCTGGCAGCTGCACTGTGTTGTGCAACTGCCATCTGCAAAGAAGCCAAACCTGTCCACACAAGAGGGGCGAGCACTGGCAAGGCTCTTCCTTGAAACCCCAGGGCATACCTGCACCATCCCCTATGTGCAGGGTGGCCAGGGAAAATCCTCCACAGCCAAGAGAGGAGCATGGGGGAGTCAGGGGCTCACTGGCACAGCAAGGATGTTTAGCTGGGACATGGGCTGGAGGCTGGGAGTGAGAGGCTGGATATTTCATCTGTCTCTGGTCTGGGTATTGGCTAGTAGCAACAATCCCTGCCTGGCTGACTGAGCATCCCTTGTCTTCACAGGGCAGTGACTCCAGCAGCCTGTTGGCTGTGAACACAGAGGCTCAGGGAGGAGGGAGGCAAGCCTCTCCTGTGGCAGAACTACACTTGCTCTGGATCCAGGCAAGCAAAGCAGCCCCAGTAACACACTAGGCCAGTCCTTTCTTGGGTGAGGCACGTTAACATTTGAGGCTCCAACAAGCAGCATGGGTGTATCTTTGCTAGTCTGCTTACTCTTGCCTCGAAAGAAGACTTCCTCCAAGATCCAAGCAAGAGACACATAAGAAGAGGGTGCCATTAGGAACTATCCACCTACAGCAGAGAGATAAAGTTAACAGTTGTCTTGTCTCCTATGTCTTTGCTCCCAGTCTTGTCCCCCTCTGCTACCATTTCAGTGGCAGCCTTGAGCAGCACTCAGGTCACCAGCTCCTGGACCCTGAGCCCAGCTCAACAAGTATCATGTGAAATTCATGGACTCATTCTTCCTGGTGTCTGATCCTAGTGTAACACAAGAAATAAGGATAAAACTGTGCTTGTACTTCCTCAGTTCCCACAGAAGCCTGTGACTGCCTGATCTTGTCACTAAACCATTACAGAAAAGGAGGACTTCATGTGTGCATGTCTACGGGGGTATGATATAATAGGCATCACAGAAACATGGTGGGATGGCTCCTATGACTGAAGTGTTGGAATGGAAGGTTACAGCCTCTTTAGAGAAGACAGACCCAGCAGGCGGGGAGGGGGAGCTGCCCTTTATGTTAGGGATAGGCTGGAGAGTATTGAGCTCTGTCTGGGGACAGGTGAGCAGTTAACAGAGAGTTTGTGGGTCAGGGTTAAAGGGACAACAGCTATGGGAGACATTACGGTGGGGATCTGTTACAGACCACCTGATCAAGGAGAACCTGCAGATGAAGTGCTCTGTAGACAGACAGGCACAGCCTCACACTCACAGGCCCTTGTTCTCATGGGGGACTTCAACCACCCTGATTATCTGTTTGAACGATGGTACAGCCCAGCACAAGCATTCCAGGAAGTTCATCGATTGTGTGGAAGACAACTTCCTTCTGCAAGTAATAGAGGAGCCAACAAGGAGAGGTGCCATGCTTGACCTCGTGCTCACCAACAGGGAAGGGCTGGTTGGAAATGTGATGCTCCAGGGCAGCCTTGTATGCAGCAATCATGAGTCTAATTTGAGATCCTTAGGACAGTGAGAAGAGCGTGCAGCAAGTTCACTGCCCTGGACTTCGAAAGAGCAGACTTTGGCCTCTTCAGGAACCTGCTTAGTAAGGTTCCATGGGGTACAGCCCTAGAGGTTGATATTCAAGGAGCACCTGCTACAAGTTCAGGAGTGTTGCATCCCAACTAGAAGGAAGTGCAGCAGGAGGGCCAGGAGACCTCCTTGGATGGATAAGGAGCTGCTGAGGAAAATTCAAATGAAAAAGAGGCTTATAAAAAGTGGAAGCAAGGACAGGCAGACTGGGAAGAGTGCAGGGATGTTGTTCAGGAAGCCAGGGACCAGGTTAGAAAAGCTAAGGCCCAGTTAGAATTAAACTTGGCTAGGGATGTTAAGGATAACAGAAAGGGATTCTATAGGTATGTAGCAAATAAAAAACAGACTAGGGACAACATAGGCACCCTCAGGAAGCTCTCGGGAGAACTAGCTACACATGATTTGGAGAAGGCTGAGGTTCTGAATGGCTTCTTTGCCTCGGTCTTCACTGGCAGAGGCTCTGACTGCACCACCCAAGTCTTGGAAGGCAGATGCAGGGACTGTGAGAATGAAGACCTTGGGCCCACATTAGGAGAGGATCTGGTTCGAGAGGATCTTAAAAATCTGAACATGCACAAGTCGATGGGACTTGATGAAATCCATCCATGGGTCCTGAAGGAGCTGGCAAATGAAGTTGCTAAGCCACTGTCAATCATATTTGAAAAATCATGGCAGTCAGGTGAAGGTCCTGATGACTGGAAAAAGGGAAATACAACCCCCATTTTCAAGAAGGGGAAAATGGATGACCCAGGGAATTACAGACCAGTCAGTCTCACCTCTGTGCCTGCCAAAATCCTGGAGCAGATTCTCCTGGAAGGCATGCTAAGGCACACGAAAAACAACAAGGTGCTTGGTGACAGCCGGCATGACTTCACTAAGGGGAAATCCTGCCTGACCAATCTGGTGGCCTTCTATGATGGGGCTACAGAACAGGGGTAGAGCAGTTGATGTCATCTGCCTGGACTTGAGCAAAGCGTTCGACTCTGTCCCACACGACATCCTTGTCTCTAAATTGGAGAAACATCAATTTGATAGGTGGACCGCTTGGTGGATAAAGAACTGGCTGAATGACTGCACACAAAGAGCTGTGGTCAATGGCTCAGTGTCCAGCTGGAGACCAGTAACAAGTGGTGTCCCTCAGGGATCGGTGTTGGGACCGGTCTTGTTTAACATCTTCGTCGCTGATATGGACAGTGGGATTGAGTGCGCCCTCAGCAAGTTTGCTGATGACACCAAGCTGTGTGGTTCGGTTGATACGCTGGAGGGAAGGAATGCCATCCAGAGGGACCTTGACACGCTTGAGAGGTGGGCCAATGCCAACCTCATGAAGTTCAGCCAAGACAAGTGCAAGGTCCTACACATGGGTCAGGGCAATCCCAGGCACAGCTACAGGCTGGGCAGAGAAGAGATTCAGAGCAGCCCTGTGGAGAAGGACTTGGGGGTGCTGGTCGATGAGAAAATGAACATGAGCCAGCAGTGTGAGGTCGCAGCCCAGAAAGCCAACTGTATCCTGGGCTGCATCAAAAGGAGCGTGACCAGCAGGTCGAAGGAGGTGATCCTGCCCCTCTACTCTGCTCTTGTGAGACCGCACCTGGAGTACTGTGTGCAGTTCTGGTGTCCTCAACATAAAAAGGACATGGAACTGTTGGAACAAGCCCAGAGGAGGGCCATGAGGATGATCAGAGGACTGGAGCACCTCCTGTATGAAGACAGGCTGAGAAAGTAGGGCCTGTTCATCTTGGAGAAGGCTGCGTGGAGACCTCATAGCAGTCTTCCAGTATCTGAAGGGGGCCTACAGGGATGCTGGGGAGGGACTCTTCATTACGAACTGTAGTGATAGGCCAAGTGGTAATGGGTTAAAACTTAAACAGGGGAAGTTTAGATTGGATATAAGGAGGAAATTCTTCCCTGTTAGGATGGTGAGGCACTGGAATAGTTTGCCCAGGGAGGTTGTGAATGCTCCATCCCTGGCAGTGTTCAAGGCCGGGCTGGACGAAGCCTTGGGTGAGATGGTTTAGTGTGAGGTGTCCCTGCCCATGGCAGGGGGGTTGGAACTTGATGATCTTAAGGTCCTTTCCAACCTTAACTATTCTATGATTCTTTATTTAAAAAAAAAATTAATAAAGAGAAGCCTTTGGTGATGCCTCAAGACTAGCATATGATTGAAATGGCCAACCTTCTCTGTGTATCCCTATTCTAAGGTCATAGCTTATACAGCTTTCTGTCTCTTCTTTCTGTAAAGAGTCTCTGCTTTCTGTAACAGTCTTTTGTGGCTTTTCAGAGAAAGATGTGAATGTCTTTGAAGTTTTCAAACACGCTTCAGGTGTCTCTTCAGAGAATCATCATGAATCTGCTCTTCATCAAGGCCTCCCCAGTCAACCATGTACATTCTGTCAGCCTCTACCAGTCTGGGACCATAGAGAGATGAGGGAACAAGAGCTAACAAGACTTGATGACAATACACTAGCCAAAGCACAGAGGAGCTCTTAATCAGATTGCCTTTTAATTCTTCATGTAAGTTAGAGGCATAATGTCCTCTCTTAAGACTTAGGATAGAGGAGCAGTCAGCATAGGCAATGACAGAACAAGGTGTTGCAGTGGAGTGGAAAATTTTCTAAACATTCTGTCAAATGCTCTCTGGGCAGAGTTTAATAACCCTATTTTTATCAGAAACTCCCTTTATTCCTTAGAATAAGTTTTTATATCAAAACAGAGACAAAAGACCCAAATTAGAAATCCACCTTTGTGTATTTTGGCTAGAATAGCTGAAGCAATTCTACAGGCCAAGACTCTGTCGAGGTTTTCCTGAGATTCCCTGCTGAGTCCTGTGATTTGTGCAGCAAGCACCCCGGGGTACTTCTTCCCTGAAAAAATGAGGGTGTGCATCCTGCGCTCTCCTGTTTTGCACCTGCCTACCCAGAGAAGGGGGCTGTGGCTCCACACAGGCTTCTTCAGCAGTAGTGCTGGCTGCAGCAGCTTCAGGCTCCTGTTTTCCCTGCCTGGAGCTAGTTACCCCACTCTTGTGGACTGGCATAGGCATTTGGGTAACCACCCCAACCAGAGAGAAGGAGTGATCTAGGTGAAAAATAACACCCTCTCCTCACTGGTTTATTTGAAAGGCTAAAATGAGCTGGAAGTGCAGAGTTTCGTAGGGACTACATAAGATGGCAATGACGGTGAAAGGAATGCTTAGCTTAAGTACAGCAGCTTTGCCCTGCACACTGAGTTAAGCACATGTATGGTGGGAAATATTCACTAAATTGAACTCAGTGACTACAAACCATTAATTTCTTTGGGCAAAGAGCTGACTTAGGCAGGGATTTTCTCCTACCCCTATGAACAGAGTATTTTAAACTCGTATCAGTTCTTTCATTCAGTGAATGGACTGGCATGACTATCACCATACTGGGACAGCTGAAGGAAACACGCTGAGGACAGGAACATATGGCAAGTGCTGGGAGATGCCTACACCAGTACTGCTACAGAAATGTCTGTAGAACAAAAGACAGATGTGAGGAACCTGGGAAAGCCATCCAATACAATCCTGTTTTTGTTCTGAAGTTACAGGAAGAGTGCCAGCTTTAGAAATGGTTTTTCATTTTATTCTGACATATATACATTACATTTACATGCACTATTTTAAAACTTATCTGTTGGTCCAAAGAATTTTGTAGCTGCTGCTGTAGGGAAATGCAGACTGTGAAGGCTTCACTAAGAATATACAGATGGTTGCATGTGTTTCTTCTTCTCATGCTATTCCTCGAAATCAGTAAGATGCTGCCTTCTGACGCCTAAAAGTCTCCAGAAAACTGAGAAATGATCATGTGTACCATTGAAAAAATATGCTGTTAAAGACAGATCTCTGGTATTACTGACAGATACGCATCACTGACTAAAGACTGTTCCTCAGTCCCTTTGCTAATATGTGGCTTGACAACATTAACTTCCTATTTTATTGCTCTATCAGTGTGCATATGAGAGATCACAAAATATGGTATGTGGTCTTACTCTCATAGTTAGCTCTGTAGAACAAGCAAAAAGTTCTCAGTACGGCAACCTGAGAATTACATCCACAGTAGGATTTATTTTTTATCACACTTTGGATTTCAGGACTAAGTCTGAGTGCCTTACCATTAGTAAAATACCTCCTTCCTTTAGAAGTAAGCCCATAGTTCTGTAAGATGGGAAACCTGCTTCTTAAAGTGGCTAGTTACCATATGGACTGTTGATAGTTTCAACACAGAGAAGGAAACGCATGTATGCAAGGCCAGCATCTATCCTCTTTAGATTAAAATAGTCTAAAAGGCAGCTACAACTTCATAAATAATGTTGAATTTACAACCCATCCTGCTTGGTGGCAACTGGGGATACTGCTTTCCTAATGCAGAGTAATGATCTCCTCAGTACTCATAAAGCTCTAACTATTTTGAGGCTAACAGTCCTTCAGAGCGCCTACAAGATCAAGCTCTGCAGGTGATGGAGTAACAGATTCAGGAATCCTGCTAGGATTGACGAACCCAGTGTCCACACACCCAACAGTGCCAGGATTTAAGCACTTTTCTTTGAGTCCATCAGCCAAACTTAGGGAGTTTAACAGAGAGAGCAGGACTTGTGAGGACTCCAGTGTTAGCTTAATGCTTGACTCAAGTACTCATTAGCTGCTCAACTTCCTCCAGCAAATTGTCTCTGAGTCAGCTGCAGGAGAATAAAAAGTGAAACTCAGAGTTCATAGTCCTGCCTAATGTAGATGCTACCTTAATAACGAAGGGAAAACTGACTTCCCTAAGCAATGTGAGGCTCAAGTGCCTGCAGCAGAAGACTCCAACTCTGTAATTTGCTCACTACCTTGAGGCAGGTAGTGACAGCCTGACCTGGAGGCTAACGAACCTGTCATGGAGGCAAGTGGGCCCACCTGCTTCCCTGATTAGCAGGACTAGGGACTGAATTACTGTGACACTTCTAAAAGCTTTTACAGAGAAGAAGGATTAATTAATGTCATTTTCTAGTGCATGTGAATTCTGTCAAACAACGCTCTTGCTTACAAAAGCACTGCAGACATTGTAGGGATGTAAACATTGCAAAATTGTTCAGAACTGCCCACAAAATTGTAAAAAGAAAATGCATTAAAAGGCTTATTCAAAATTTGCTTTACAGAAAAAAAAATAATAAAATTGGGGCCCAAATCCAGTAACAACTTTAAAAAAAAATACAGAATCTTGACTCGTTTTTAACTGTGAGGCAGCCTTGGTGAACACACCTGCAAGCTTTTAAACAATGTAAGTAGGTGCATCTGGGGAAGAAATACAGATATAACTCTTTAAGTCTAGAGGTGTAGCTGGTGGAAGAAGTGGTATGGAAAACCAAAGCAGGAGAATGGTAAATGCTTCGTTGAAGGACAGACCTTGTCCTGTGCAGAACTGTCTGGCTAGTCTGTGAGGAGTATGTGTGGCTCATTTAAGGATATGCTTGTGGGTGTTATATATCTTTTAGGGCTTAATTTCTGGAGTGGAAAAACTTGGCTTCTAGAGATCTAATTTTAAGGGCAGCTCTGTGAATGAACACTGTGTTCAGCAAAAAAGCCTAAACAAGCAACTAGGTAAAGATGGGGGGTTTTATGTGTGAATGCCATGGAAAAGTTTTGTCTTGTTTTTTAATCCCAGAATGAATCTAGCCATCCTTGTGGAATACAAATCTTGTATTTTCTTGTTGAAAGAGGCAGGAGCCTGCGGAGAAGGGAAGTAGAGGAATAATTACTGTGTGTGTACCAAGGACAACAAAACCCCATATCCTTTTCCTTTTGACTTACTAGTCTCAGAGGTATCCAGATTCTGTAAGCAGGTTCGTCAGTACTTTTACTGACCCAAATTCAAAGAAACGGCTCTAGTGTCTTCTGTGTCAGCAAGCTGTGATGTGCTGGAAGGTTATGGGGGTGCTTCTCCCTTTTTGAGGTAGCTTAATGCTTATTGTTTGAGTAGTATTTTACAGGTTAACAGCAAGCATGTGTTTTAATGAGCCCAAAGTGGGTCTTTCTATGGATGTAACGGGGTAACTCTGTAAAACTGTCACTGCAGG
The DNA here is from genome assembly GCF_033783945.1 of Neopsephotus bourkii. Classification (NCBI taxonomy): domain Eukaryota; kingdom Metazoa; phylum Chordata; class Aves; order Psittaciformes; family Psittacidae; genus Neopsephotus; species Neopsephotus bourkii. The sequence continues at coordinate 10,780,460 of NW_026901456.1, read as the reverse complement.
GAAAGCAACTGATCTCTAGCATCTCAAAAGATTTAATGACTAAACATGATTTTGTAGGGAAAAAAAGATAATATTCGTATTTATTATTAATAATTGTTGACTGACAGTGTTGGGGTGAGTGGCTTACAGTGGTATGTCTCTGTACAGCAGACACAGTGGATTGCTTTGTAGCCCTGTATACATAGCCAGAGCCACAAGTTAAAGTGTTCCCACCTGTGTTGAGGGTAGCTGAGCTATGATGGCCCAGAGTGGGTCAGAGGGGCTGCCTGTAAAAGGGCGATGTGACAGAACCTATGACAAGGCAGGCAGAAACCAATGCCAGGATGCACACTGGGGCCTGTAATGGGAAGGAGCCCGAGCTCCTGCGCTGCAAAGGCACCGTGAAGGGACGCGGGAGGGGGTGGGTGGGAGAAGGGATATATTCATGGGTGAACTAGTCCGTCCCCCCCCCCCGCAGGGGGAGCTGGCTGCCCAGTCCCAGCTCCCGCCCTCGGCGACCCTGTAGCCGGGCGGGCCCCACAGCATTCCGCTACTAGCGCCTTCCTCCTTCCCTCACCCCGCTGGATCTCCGCACCGCCAGCTCGCTACGCCTCCATTACGATCTACGCCACTGCGCGGTAAATGGGGGGGGGGGGGAGAAGGGAAGAGGAGGAAGCTCACAAGATGGCGGCAGGAACAGGCCGAGCCCGCTCACGTGACTCAGAGTCTATATCCTTCTAGAGCTCTCTCGGGTGCGCGCGAGCGGCGTTCTCGCGAGCAAGCCGAACAAAAGGAGTAGGCAGCGGGATTTGATCTCGCGAGATTTTGTGGCCCTTTGCCGTCTTCCTCCCCTCTAGTTATGTGTGTGTTACAGCGGGAGGAAACCTCGCGGTATCGCCAGCAAAAGCTCGGGAGACTCAGCGGGTGCCGCGCGGGGCCCTAAGATATCGCGAGATCTCCGTAGCGCCCTTCACCAGCACGCTGAACTGCGATTTGGGGGGGACAGGAATGATCTCAGATCTCGCGATAGTTCCACGGCAGGGCCGGTTTCTCTCGCGATAGCGCCGTTGCAAGTGTGGGGGAAGGCAGCGCTCCGGTAGGGGCGGTAGCGTGCGCGCTGAAGTCAGCGCGCGCCGCCGGGCAGGGCCAGGCGGGGGGCGGGGACTATATAAAGGCCGGGGCCGAGGTGGGGGGGGCTCAGTCAGGAAAGCGATCCGTAAGGGGGCGAGCAGCAGTTAGCGGCGAGTTCCCGGCCCGGCCAGTCTGAGTTTCTCGAGGCGGAGCGGGGCACCCCGAGACGATCTCTCGTTATGAGTCATGTGGCTGTAGAAAATGCCCTCAGTCTAGACCAGCAGGTGAGGCACGGGCCCGCAATCCGGTGGGAGGCGGCAGGCCGCTCCGTTAACCGGAGTGTAGCGGCGGGAGGGGAGGCGCGGAGGAGGCCCCGTGTGGGCGAGGCAGGGGCAGTGGGAGAATTTGGATTCGTAGCATGGGGCTTACTTGGCTCCTCTCTAGCTGGCGGCTACGTCGTGGTTGCCCTCATTCCTCACCTCGAATTTTTAGTAGGCAACCCCACCTTTTTCCACCTCACTGTGGCCCCCGCCCCCCAGCGCGGCCGTTCTGGGGCGCTTTCGATTGTTGCGCAGTTCCCGTTGCCCGGCCCCTCGCACCGCGTTGTGTTTACTCCTTCAGGGGCGCCTCGTCGCCGCAGCGGCGAAGGGGGTGGGGGGCGGGCGGAGGGCACGGGAACAACCGGACTCCCGCTTCATCGGCGTGCCAGGGTCTGCGCCTGCCCCCCGCGGCCTTCTCGCCACGCTCCAGGCCCGGCTTTTGTGTGGCTGAGAGCAACGATGGTAACGTTGGCTGCCGGGACCCCTGGCGGCGGCGGCGGGAAACGGCCCCGCGCGCGAACCGGGGAGGTGGGGGGAGCGGGGGAAGGAGAAGGAGGGGGCAGGGAGAAAGAGACGCTAAATGGCGGCCATTGTGCTTGTAACGGGGCGAGGTGGGGGGTGGGGGAGGCCGGCACTTTGTGCAGGGGAGGGGGATGGCGGAGGGGGCGCTGGCGGCCGCCTTTGTTCGAGCTGCGTCAGCGGCGGGCGGCTGCCTGTCTTTCGCGGTCTTACCTCCGGTTCCCGTGGGCCCTAGTGACGCAGTTGTGCTTGGGATGAGGCCCGCGTGTGTCCGGGCGGCTCCCGGGCCCACGGTGTTGTTATTTGCCTTCCCTCCCCCCCCCCCTTTCCTTTTTCTTTTTTTTTTCTTTATTTTTTTCTTTTTTTTCTTCCCCTCCCCCTTTCCTCCTGATCGCTACGTCTTCCACCGCCCCCCCCCCCGCCTCTGCGGGCGGAGTCAGGCGCAGGCCCCTGCCCAGTGTGGAGGGGATAGATGGTTATCTAATTGCCGGAACGGGGGGGCGGGGGAGAGGGCCTTCGTGTTGTAGCGAGACCCAGGGCGGGCAGCTGGCGGGGCAGGACAGCGCTAGTCCTCGGCGTCTTGCCGGCGTCAGGCGGCCGCTGCTCTGGAGTCTTAGGCGAAGTAGGTCAGGGACCCGGGCCTTACTTCCCCCCCTTCCTCCACCCTTCTCCCTTTCTCCCCCCCTCCCCCGATAGCACGTGACGGGTGCCGAATTAGCTGGGCGGCTGCGGCTGCTCCCTGCTGCGCCGAAAATCCCAACCCGCAGTGCCGGCTCCACCGCCGCACTGAGATGGCGGCCGCGCTGGGCTTTGCTGCTGCGCCATTTCTGAGAGCAGGTTCTGGCAAGCGTTGCTCCCCGCCGTGGAGATGTTGAGAGTCCAGTGCGAGAAGGTTTAGGGCATCGCTTCTGTTAACTGCCCCTAGAGAGCCACTTTCACCTGGTGGAGAGTCTTTGCTTACTGTTCAAATAAGAATTGGGCTTTAAGCTCATGTTGATGCTTGGATCAGCTAGAGATCAGATTTTAAGTAGTAGCTTTGCAGAGAGTAATACAACTCCTGCAATGAGAGGATTTTTCAGTGTGTCCTAAATGGCACCACACGCAACTGAACACTTAAAAGGAAAGTGCCTTGGTTTCTTTGCTTTGGATTGGTTCACCTCATATTGGAAGACACTTTTGTGCAGTTGGTACTGCATAAAATCTAATTGTATTTAAGCGCGTCTTATTTTTTCCGAGGAAGTTTCTAGTTTGCCATGCAGGCAAACAGCTGTAATAAGTTGGTGCTTTAAGCTATCTGAGTTGCTCGATGCCTTCTGCTGAAAAAAGTCCGTACTGTGTTTGACTTAAAACATTTGGGTTAATTTGCAGTAGTGCCTGAGCTGAAATACCTTTTGGTAGACTTTACTCTGAGTCTGAAGGCTGCAAATGAAGTTTTAGAAAAGCAGATGCGAAGTGTGCTTGTCGAATTAATTGTAGGAAGAAGGTCACGTGATGTTTTTGGAGCCTAGCTGCCTCAAACATGAAGACAGTAATGTTCTGGTAGTGTTAATGCAGACACTCAGAGGATTTCTTTCAACTGCAAGTGAAGTGCCTGACTAAATTTGTATTATTTGGGCTGTAGCTCCAAATTGTGTGTGTGTGGGGGGAAGTTGATCTCAGTCAGAATGCACTTGAGTGGACTGAAAGAATATTTTAAATGTCTGTTCAGTCTGCATACAGTGTTTGTAGAAGTGTGTGGTATTTGATTTGGGGAGTGTGAGGTAACTCATTTGGTCTTGCCTGCTTGCCCATCTGGTTTGTGGTGGTGGATATGAAGACACTTGAAAATGGTATGGGCTTGAGTGCCGACTTTTTGGTTCTTGTTTACAGGAGATGTAGCTGGCACTATAGACAAACTTCTTTGCAGCAATAACTAGATGGAGCACTGTTTGCTCTTGATAAGCAAAAGGGCTTTTTGTATCTTAGCATAAATCTGTAATACAACATGTTGATATTTGTTTTATTTCTTTCAGTTTTCTGGTCTAGACTTGAATTCCTCAGACTCTCAGAGTGAAGGAAGCTCTTCAAGCAGTAAGTACATGCAAGTTCTCAGTTTTACAAACACAGTTTAAAAATCAAGGGTTTTGTAGCTGTGAAATGAATTTCTGAAACCAGAATTTGCAGAGGATGATGGGAAGAACTGGGGAGGTTGCCAGTGAAGTTTGGTTTGAAAGTGCTGTATACTTAGGTATGAGCACTTAATTTAGTAGTGGTATGGCATGTGTATAAGTACTTAAGTGACTTGAGACAATTTTTCCTGTTCTAAGGTTTTCTGTTGCGTCTAGTCAAACAGTGGAGGCTACTGATCATACTACTATTAAGATAATCTGTTTTCTCAAAATATCTATATATTAGTAGCTAGAGTTTGAATGCTGGTAAAACTTTTAACTGTACTAATCTTGGTGGAGTAGAAACTGCAATCCCTGAAATGCAAGGCTTAATTCTGTACATTAGGAAGACATGAATCTTCCTGGAATTCACATTCAGCTTGTGCCTGGTACGTTCTGATTGATGTTGCTTAGCAGACAGATGCTTCTGGATTGTAAATGAAGAATGCTATTCAGAAGCAATTACATGTGGCTTCTGGTTTGATCTGAGCTGAACTGTAGGGGATAGTTGAATTCAAGGGGAAGGAAAGATACTGGTAGTGTTCTTGTGAGTGCCAGTACTTAGATGACACAGTGAAAATTGTAAGCTACTCAAATATCTGGCACTAGCTTATGCCTTAATGAGTTCTAGGAAGACAGGCTTTCGTCATAAACACTTTTAACATCCATAAAGGGCTTGTATGACTTGGTCAAATAAATAGCAAAGATATTTGTGTCTTTAAAAAACAACAAAAACACGCCCCAAAAAACCAAAAACCAAGCCACACCACATAACTGTGCAGGAACTTAAATCTTCACTGCATTGGTCAGCCTTGCTGTATTAAAGGAGTCTCATTTAAAGATGCTGTAAAAGGCATTAAAGCCTGTGAGGCAGACAATCTTTTTTTTTTTTAATGTTTGTAACAAGGGCTTTTGCTGAAGGACTAGTGTCTCAAATAGGTAATGCTGCAATTTTGTAATGTTACTTTTCTTTTGTCCTTTAGAAGGCCGATACATTCCTCCTCACTTGCGGAACAGGGAAGCTTCAAAACAGGGTGCGTATCAGAAATGCAAGGCATCACTTGCATTCTTGGCCTCCTAAATCTCTGGAACAGGCAGTTAAAGGCTTTGATAATGCTGTTATAGGTGGTTGTACAGACTGGTTGACTGTTCTCTGCAAAACACTGCAACTTAATCTTGTGCATTAGTGTGCCATTCTTAGTTCCTTCACCAAGTTGTACTCACTTAAGTTCAGTACGTGATTGGCAAAATAACCTTCCATATCTCATTAAGCAGTCAACTGACTAAAGCAAGATGGGGTCTCCTGTCTTAGCTTGACTAGCTCTGAAATTTTGAGAATTTTAATGGATTTAAGGGGTACCAGTTTCTGTTGCTGACTGATGTGTAACTTGTAGTAATTGATTGCTTAGTATAAACAAATAGCACAGTTTCACTTTGTAAATGGATGTTTACACAGATTGCTCTTAACTCTGGGGAGCATGAGAAACCAGTTGAGAGGCTGTCTTTATTTAGCTTCTTGCAGCTTTTGTGGAAGTCCATGAGAGTCCTTTTTTCAGGAGGAAATGCAGGATGCTGGTGAAGGAAACAGGAAACATGACCTGTGTTGGTCTTATTTACATGGGGGTTCTCAGAAATGGCCTTTGTATCTTGCATTCTATTTTCTAAATGGAAGAGAATGAAGAAGAAATGTTTTATGGAGTGATTTGGTGAAGTAAGATGCGAAGATTGCCGATGCTGCAGCATGCATTATTGTCTAATGACTTGTATAGACACTAAAGAAACGTTTCCTCTGACATCTGTTGAGATACTGCAGAGGAGCTCAAATACTTCCTTCTATGCAGCAATTTAAGGCATTGAAAGTCTCATAGTATGGGAAGACTTTGATCTCAGCTATTGCTAAAGCAGCAGACTTTCACAGATAGTCTTTTCAGTACTGCAAGAGGGCTTCATTAAGACCGGGTGGGAGGAGACTATTGAAATAAATGCTCATAGTACCTGGGGAGCCTATGTAACTTTAAATTTGACTAGATGAAAAACATTTCATTCTAATTTTACTCCATTTGAGGAAACATCAGGTTTTTTGCGTTTCTGTTTTTTGAGCTTTTGTGTTTTTTTTTTTTTTTGCTTGTTTGTTTCTGTTTTTGGTCTGTCTTTTGCATGTGTCCGAGCTATTGTAGTGTGTATATGCATTTGTGTCGTCGGAGGGGAGAGGGGGTGATTTTTATCCTAGAAGAAGCATGGCCTGAAGCACCAAATGATGAACAGCCTGTTACCGGAGCTCAGTATTTTGGGGAAAGTAGAGGGGTTGTTCTGCAGTTCAGTGCTCTGGAAGTTCTTAGTTGCATAAACCTCATATGTGGGCAGTCTTTCCAGGAATAGCTAACTAAATCTGAGGGGAATTTGTAGGTTTCTGAAAAGCAGGGAACAACTTAAACTTGGCTTGTAAACATTTGCTGTACATGTATTTCCTTTCCCTATATGGTAATTTGTACTAAATTCTGGTTTTTGTGGGGAGGATACCAGATAGAATCATAGAATAGTTAGGGTGGAAAGGATCTTAAGATCATCTAGTTCTAAAACCCCTGCCATGGGCAGGGACACCTCACAGTAAACCATGCCACCCAAGGCTCTGTCCAGCCTGGTCTTGAACACCACCAGGGATGGAGCATTCACAACTTCTGGGCAACCCATTCCAGTGCCTCACCACTCTAACAGGAAAGGATTTCCTCCTTATATCCAATCTAAACTTCCCCTGTTCAAGTTTTAACCCATTACCCTTTGTTTTATCACCACAGTCCCTAGATACAGAAGGATACTTTAGTCTTAACCCTTGAGTTCATATCATGACCTATTATGTGTAGGATTGTCATTGGCCATTATGTGCAAGACCATAGTTCAGACACTGCATTGTACATGTGATTAGTTTGGCTTTTCTGAGAGCTTCAAGCTTCACCATGCAAAAAGCTATAGAAGTCTTGAAACTAATTTGACACATGGTTTATTCAATTATTAGAACATAGGCTGCCACCTTCCTTTGGGGTAGACATCACATTTCAAAGCTTCCTTTAAGTGTGGTTGAGTATCATATCACTAAACTCGTGGCTCCCTGTGACAAGCTTCGTGATGGTTAAATTGAAAAGCTGCAACTCCAGGCCCCCCTGCTGCGAAGGAAAATGGGTATCATCAGTACAGGGATCTAAAGCTGAGATGTTTTATAGGGTGGTTTGGTGTCTGTTACGTGGTTGTACTTTCGTAAAAGTTATGTTTGCTTCTGTTATTTACATCTAAATTAACACTTGCTTCTTTGGCTGTGTTGAAGTTGTTCTGTCTTGCTAAATACTCCAATCAGCAGCTTGTAAAGATTGCATCAGGGGTTTTTTCAAGGTATAGCGAGTAACAGTCAGGAGATGTTGGATAACAGTGGTATTTGACCATACAATAAAGTTGTTGATGCAGCCTTACAAGTGTAGTAACCTGATAAAATGTTCTTGGATGTAAAAATCAGTCTATTTGGAACCATATTACAGTAATCTAGTAGAATTGCCTTGCTTGCGTACCACAACCTTGTGGACTTCTGTGGTAGTGTTAACTAACTTTATTTAAAAATTTGAATTTCTTGTCCTGTGTGGAGTTCCGTTAGATGTTCTCTAGACACAAATAGTGTATAGTTTCTACCTTGTGATTCTAATTTTCCTCTGTAGCTGATGATGATATAGGAATTCATAGACACCATTAAAGTTGCACAATTGGCTTAATTGCAGCCAAAGAAATCACTTAAGGCTGTGGACTGATACTTCAGGATCAGTTATTTCCTGTGTTCATGAAGAACTGAGCATATTTCAGTAGGTATTGACAGGGGAAGGACACTAAGGGATGTAAAGTGTTTCTGTTTTAAACTACTGCATTGCTTGCTTCAGCATGTTCTTTCCATACACCTGGAGATCTGTCCCTCTTGTAATACACATCTGCTGCTTTTTACCTGGGAACAAGAGAGTACATAACTGCAGGAAGTAACAGTATGCATAAGAATGTCTTTAGGTTACTTAATGTCAGATCTGTTTATATGGAGCTTGGTATGCAGGCCTGCCTAGTCTAAAATGTCTTGCTTCCGTGAGCTTGACTTGATAACACCAAGTCTTGTTGTCATGTTATTTTCTTGTTAAACTTGCTGGAAGATGCTCTTGGGTATTTAAAGTCTCACCTGATCTATATAGTAGGTCAAGGAGTAGCTGTTAGAACTTAAGAATGTTACAGAATGCAAATTAAAATGCTGACTGAGGATAAGTTTTGGCAAGTCTACCATTCTTTATGGGTGCAATAACTTAAAAATTTCTTTGGAAGCTCATTACCTTACTGAACTCCAGATTTATCCCTTTGGTGAGAAATGTGTGCTGGATTTAATGCAGGCTTTTTCTTAACCAACTCCCCTTTTTTCCCACCTCAGTGTTTTTTGAGAATTTCCTGATAATTCTTGCATGGTCTTGTGATCATCCTTTGCTTTAGAGAAGTCAAACTCTATGGTCTGTCATGTGTTGTCTCAGTGAATTTGCTTTAGATATATTTTGCCATGTGTTCTACATCATGATTTCTTATGCTAGCTGGTTGCTTTGAGGTGACTTGTATGGCTTGGACCTCTGTTCTCTGCCCATCCACAAGTAAAATCAAAATAGGAATACCAAAGGGAATTAATGGTCCTAATGGTCAAGCAGGGTGTGTGTATACAGGTATTTGTTAAAGACTTGGCCTCAGAGTTGCTGTGCTACCTTAAAGGAAAATGTGGCAAAGTAACAGCTTCAGAAACTACTGTAAGATAGATGAGTAAGCTGACTTTTGTATGTTATTTGGACTATATAATTTCAGAATCATAGAATAGTTAGGGTTGGAAAGGACCTTAAGATCATCTAGTTCTAACCCCCCTGCCATGGGCAGGGACACCTCACACTAAACCATGTCACTCAAGGCTCTGTTCAGCCTGGACTTGAACACCGCCAGGGATGGAGCATTCACAGCTTCCCTGGGCAACCCGTTCCAGTGCCTCACGACCTCTGCAGTAAAGAACCTTCTCCTTGTATCCAATCTAAGCTTCCCATGGTTAAGTTTGAACCCATTACCCCTTGTCCTATCACTACAGTCCCTAATGAAGAGTCCCTCCCCAGCATCTTTATAAGCCCTCTTCAGGTACTAGAAGGCTGCTATGAGGTCTCCACGCAGCCTTCTCCAGGCTGTGAACAGCCCCAACTTATTCAGCCTGTCTTCATACTGGAGGTGCTCCAGTCCCCTGATCACCCTCATGGCCCTCCTCTGGACTTGTTCCAAGAACTTTGGATACCTTTCTGAAACTTCTCAGACTTCATAGAAGATCTTAGTTTAATACACCCTTTTATTTTTGTTTTCTTTCTAATTAGAAACTAATTAGTAGAATTAATAGAAACTGCTGTCATTACAGCTGTTGTTAGGTCTCTTGACATGATGATGTACCCCAGTAATTTTAGTGTGGTTTGAAAGTTACTCATTACCAAAATCTGGGTTTAGATACTTTTCTAAACAAGCTACAGACAACTTTCTCCTGCATTAATGAAGTAATTATGGTGTTCCTGATGTTCTGTCAGAAGTCTCTCTCTGTGAAGTTAATTCATCCTTAAGAACTAAACTAGGATTCTTAAGTAGACCATATAATGTATAGCTAAAATACCCTTTTCTGCCAGGTTTTGATAGCGGTGGCTGGAGTTCTAGCAGAGACAAGGATGCATACAGCAGCTTCGGTGCACGATCTGACCGTGGAGCAAAATCAAGCTTCTTTGACCGTGGAAATACATCCAGAGGAGGAAGGCAAGTACTTATTTGTCTGGGTGGTGCGTACAAAGTCCGTCTCGATTTTAGTAGTGCATGTGTAATCTTGAGGATAAAGTTAGAGTTCTAGGTGTGAATGACAGGATAAAGTAGGAGGAACCTGGGAGGGGAGCAGAAAGTGAGAGAACCTTGCTTTTAAAGCTGCATGAGTTCCAGGATGGGAAAACTGCAGATGTTGAAAAGCGTGTCCTGTAGTCTACCACCAGCCACTCACTGGCAGCTGTAGTGACTTGCTGACCTTAACATTCCACCAAAAGAGTGCTAGATGGATGGCTGCTTCCAGAAAAAATCATGAACTGTTTGGAACATATCAAATATATGAAAACAGATTTTTTTTTCCCTAATTTCAACATTTTTTCCTTGTTTAAAAAGTGTAGTTAATAAAACTGGGTGAGACTCTTGCAGGTTCTCTACCTTACTTGATCAGTCTTACGCACATCATGCGTTGTATGCACAAGTGTGGTGAGAGTGACCTTTATCGACTAGTAAAGGTGATGGTAGTCCCGTATCCAGAGTTTTCTCAAACATGACTTACCAGACCCAAAAACTTAACAGTTGAGGTAAGGACTTCTTCCACCTTCTTTTTCGGAGTCAGTGGTACAGGTGAGATCATTTATAAAATAATACTGTGACATGTAATTACTGTATTTATTTTGGTCACATTCATGATGGGGGAATAAAGGAACAAATTGCAGCACTCAAGGGTTTTGTCTGGATGTGTGGAACCCAAGTAAAATGAGGGCTGGAGAAAGGGAGGGGGTACCAGATAAGTGTCTCCTAAGGTGTTTTAAGTGGAGCTTCCTACAAAAAATGGTGAAGACTGGGCAACTTAAGCTGCAGCTCTGCTGGCAGATAACTGATCCTTTACATTTGTTACACTTGCCTAAATCAAAATTGTGATAAAAGACTCATTCAGTGTGTTAAGATAACCTAAGCTGTGAAATTATGACAGAGTTGACTGTCCAAGACAGAATGCATGACCTAGTCTGGTGGCTGGGACTACACTCCTTTCAGTTCATGGGTCGGGAAACAAGTACGGATAATCAGGTGACTTTAAATTGTTCTACAGTTGTATATGTGATACACAGAGCATGCACTACTAGGTTATTATAACTTTAATTTTGTACCTCAAAAAGCCCTGTTGCCCAGGAATGGTGGCCTGACATTCTTGCTGTGTTTAGGTATGAAGAGCGTGGAAGAGGTGGAGACTATGACAGGAGCGGCTTTGGCAGATTTGACCGTGGTGGGAATAGCCGCTGGTCTGACAAATCAGATGAAGATGACTGGTCAAAGCCTCTTCCCCCAAGTGAACGACTGGAACAGTAAGTAGTGCACATAGTGTAAATTCATATGACAGAGTCAGTTGATACGTCTTGCAAGTAAAATACTTCTGTTTGCAGGGAGCTATTTTCAGGAAGCAATACTGGCATTAACTTTGAAAAATATGATGATATTCCCGTTGAAGCAACAGGCAGCAACTGTCCTCCACATATTGAAAGTGTAAGTTGGTTGGTTGTTTTTTGGGTTTTTTTGGTGTTTTTTTTATAAGTCTGGTTTGCTGATGTATTTAATAGTGACTATTACTTGATGTCATGCTGTCTTAAGTTGAGGGAGAAAAGGAGATGTTGTTTTGCCTTCCTACAGATAAGCTGTTTTTCAGAGGAGGGATGTATGTAATGAGCTAAGACATAAGAGCACTTATGTAAGCATGTTCAGTTAACACACACAGGTCACTTGCAGTTTACTTGTCTTGAAACAGTAAACATGTAAAGAAGTGAGAGTGCTTGGGGGAGGTGGTGTAGTCTGTACTTCCGTGCTTTTTGAGGATCATTTGTGGTTGGACTAAGTAGCTAGCAGACTCTTGGTAACTTGTTCTTGAGTATCCGTAAATGTAATAGGCAAGCTCTGTAGTAAGAGATGAATCAAAAGCTACTTTACAAATGACTTCTTAGACTGAATGTTGTGCCATGGTTGCTGAAGGGAAGCATCCTCATGCTACTCATTTTAAATATCTTTCAGTTCAGTGATGTTGACATGGGAGAAATTATTATGGGAAACATTGAGCTCACACGCTACACCCGTCCTACTCCAGTCCAGAAACATGCAATACCTATTATTAAAGAAAAGAGAGACTTGATGGCCTGTGCTCAGACAGGTAAGTTAATAACTCTACTTTTCAGTTTCTAGTAGGAATAGGGTCTTGTATTCCTCAAGCTGCAGGTAAGAAGTCTCTAAGTAGTGCTTTCTTAAGAGTATACTAAAATACCTGCAGTGATGGAAACTAGCTGGCTTTATTCTTGAAACTGCTTCAGATGTGCCTTGACTGTGTTTACTGCATTTGTCCATAGAGAAATGATCGTGGTTCAAATCACATTCACCTTGCTGTTTTGTGGTGCAAAGTGACAAGTCTTCTGTAGAGAAACTCTGCTGGCAAAGGAGTGCATTCCATTGGCATAGGCAGTATCCATATACTAGTGCAGATGTTACTGGGTATATGCTGGTGGTACAAAATTAGTGCTGTAGCTGATAACACAGTAGCTTTGAAAATGACTGTTAATACTGAATTGTATCTTAATAGGGTCTGGGAAAACAGCTGCGTTTCTTCTGCCGATACTGAGCCAGATCTATGCAGATGGCCCTGGTGATGCCTTGAGAGCTATGAAGGCAAGTACCTAAACTTCAGTCTTGGGAAAGCTATGACCAATGTGTATTTTTGCCCTGTATGTTGATATCTGCTACTGAACACAATAGATGGTCTTAAATGTCATCATTATTTTGGGTAGGATAGGTAAGCTGCTTGCCTTCTAAAAGACAGGCTATTCCCCTTGAAAAAAATACAGGCTGTGAAACCTTTTTTTCTTCCTAAAGAGCTGTTACCTGTAACTAATTGCTTATGAGTGTTTTTCGTTGTTGCCTGGGCTTTAAAGATGCTTCCCTTTCTACAGAAAACTTCTGAGGTCACACATGTGTATGTTGTAGCGACTTCAGGATAGGAAGTAACAGGTTTTATACAGCTATTTCTCAGGTGCTTAAGTTAAAGTAACAGTGAAGGTTGTAGACCTGAGCATTGTGTGGCTTTGTGACTGTTAACATACTAACCAACAGCTGAATCTTGGGTACTGTAGTAGGGGGGTCTTGAGATGCACTGCTTAAAACAAGTTGGCTTTCAGTCATGCTTTTTCTTGTTAAGACAAACTTGGTGACCCATCTTCATTATTGCCTATAACAGCTGTTCTAATTTCCTCTTGTATTTGAGGAATTCAGAGTGTTTCTTCTTACTCTTCAGGAGAATGGGAGGTATGGGCGCCGCAAGCAATATCCAATCTCACTGGTCTTGGCTCCCACTAGAGAACTGGCTGTGCAGATCTACGAGGAAGCCAGAAAGGTATATCTAGGAGTTCATCCTTCTAAAAATGCATAAGTATAGTTTTCCTTTGGGCTAATTTACTTTGCTTTGTAGTTTGCATACCGTTCCAGAGTTCGTCCCTGCGTTGTATATGGTGGTGCAGACATTGGTCAGCAGATACGTGACTTAGAACGTGGATGTCACTTGCTTGTAGCAACTCCAGGACGACTGGTTGATATGATGGAGAGGGGAAAGATTGGACTGGATTTCTGCAAGTAAGTAAAGTGTTCTTGGCCACATACAAGTGTTTTAGCAGCTGGAAACTGTACCTTCTAAAGTGAGATTTGGGCTTAATGACCCAAGTTCTGGCTTTTGGACTATAAATACCTAGTTGAGAACTTTGGTGCTGTGTTACAGATTAAAGAAAAAGCTCTGAAGAATAACTTTTTATTATTATTTAGGTACCTAGTGCTTGATGAGGCTGACAGAATGCTTGATATGGGGTTTGAACCTCAAATTCGTCGAATTGTTGAACAAGATACTATGCCACCAAAGGGGGTTCGTCATACCATGATGTTCAGTGCTACTTTCCCCAAGGAAATCCAGGTACTTGACAAAGTTTTGAAAATCTTAAGAGCTCACAGGCCAGATTTCAGCCCTGGAAGGCATAAAAAAAAAAAGCTGATTGGATTTTTTTTTTGTGTGTGTGTGTCAATCTTCTCTTTTTTAGATGCTTGCTCGTGACTTCCTTGATGAATATATCTTTCTGGCTGTAGGCAGAGTAGGTTCTACATCTGAGAATATCACACAGAAAGTAGTATGGGTGGAAGAGTCAGACAAACGATCGTTTCTGCTTGACCTGCTAAATGCCACAGGTAAAAACTACTTTCAGATAAGCAAATAAGGCAAAGTTCTGATGAGGCAAATATAGTGACTCAAGTAATAAGCACTTCTATTGAGTAGATAAATAAAAGGGTGTTTCCTTCAAATGTAATGAATATAGTACGCTGGCTAGATGATGGTTTTAAGTGGATATAAGCTCTTCTGGTAATATGGAATGGGGGGGAAGCTCTAGTATTTTCAGTTTAGAATAAACAGAAGTGGAGAACTGAAACTGCCTTTTACCACATGGTGGAGTCAAAGTTATTTGCACAGCTCCTTTGCTAACCCATGCTTCAATTATTGTTAGGCAAGGATTCCTTGACTCTGGTGTTTGTGGAAACTAAAAAGGGTGCAGATGCTCTTGAGGACTTCTTGTACCATGAAGGATATGCCTGTACAAGTATACATGGAGATCGTTCTCAGAGGGACAGAGAGGAAGCACTGCATCAGTTCCGTTCGGGCAAGAGCCCAATTCTTGTTGCCACAGCAGTAAGTAAAATCAATGACACTTGAGCCAGTAAGCATATTTACTTGGCCTGGGGAATTTTACTAAGATTTGATTTAATCTTTTAACCACTAGGTAGCAGCAAGAGGACTGGATATCTCAAATGTAAAGCATGTCATAAACTTTGACTTGCCAAGCGACATTGAAGAGTATGTACATCGTATTGGTCGTACAGGCCGTGTAGGAAACCTTGGTAAGTATGGGAAAGAATTTTCATAGACAGTACTTCATACCCAAGTTTATAGTTGTACTGCCTTGGCTAAGCAGCAAATTCCAAGTAAGTATTTGAGAGAAGCCCATGTGCTGCCTTCTGTGACTAGGAACTGGTTAATGCTGTCTAGCCAGTGTGGAAAGTAACCTGTTCCTTTAGCTAGTGGTTTTGTTGCTGTTAATAAGCTCTGATACAACACGTAAGCTTGGTATCTTGTGTTTGTAAGACTCCTGTGCTTAGCCAAGGGTTTTGTGACTAGCTGTGGTGGAGTAATGGTCTTAAATGGCTTTCTCTTCAGGTAATTCTAGTGTTCTGAAGCTTGGCAGTAAGGAATCTGATTCTAGTCACAGCTGCAGGTGGAGTGTGGAATTGGTTTAAGTGCTGTAGTGTACTTGTGTGGGGCTAAAACTGAATGTTTGCTTCAGGTCTTGCCACCTCATTCTTCAATGAGAGGAACGTAAACATTACCAAGGACTTGCTCGATCTTCTTGTTGAGGCTAAGCAAGAAGTACCATCTTGGCTGGAAAACATGGCTTATGAACAGCATCACAAAGGAGGTGGCAGCCGTGGACGATCTAAGAGGTAATGGTAACAACTTTGGCTAAACGTATACTGAATCCATTACGAGAAGCAGTCCTCTGACTTGCTTTCAGTCTAGTAAAGGGAAGGCAAACCAGTGGAGCCTAAACTGTGAGTTAAGTGCATCAGGAAGTGACAGCTTGATATGAATGGTTTCGTTCTATCTTATCAGGCAGTTAATCTGTGAGATGTTCTCCTCTTAAGCAGACAACTAGATACTGCTGAGGTAGAATGACATCAGCAAAAATGGCTTCAGAATTCCAAAAGCACTTACTAGTAATGCAGATCTGCATGTGCTAGAAATATGCCTTCAGCAGCAGTTATTTTGCTGTTTAGGAGGAGGTAATGTATGCCACCTGACACAAAATGGAAAATGCATGAGGGTTGGACTGCAGATGTGAGGCCACTTGTAAAGTAGTCTGAGGAAACCTAAAAATGCTTTATAAGCTGGTAATAGAAAGCTGTGTTCAATGGCTTAATGGGTTAGGAGGAGAAACAACCCTTGATGCAACCCATGATGCAACCACATGAATTACAGCTGTTTTGGGTGTGTTTTTTTTCTTCCATCTGGAATGCCTTTTCCAGATAGCATCGGGATGCTTAATAAAGCTTGCTGAACTTAACACACATACAAGTCACTGGCCAGCTGCAGTTGGTAACCAGAGCTGAAGAAATTTAGTACTTAAATCTCAACGTCTGCAGTTCTTAAAATACCATTGACTTAAGTCTTTTTTTTTCTTTATACAGCAGTAGGTTCAGTGGAGGATTTGGTGCCAGAGACTATCGAACAAGTAGTGGTTCTGGTAGCAGTAGCTTTAGTAGCAGTCGATCAACCAGCAGCCGCAGTGGAGGAAGTGGCAGCAGAGGATTTGGAGGTAAGAAAAATTGGGTAGGGAGTGCTGGAAAATTGAAAGTCATATCCACAATGCTTGGCCTGTAGTAAGACTTAAGGAGATAATGTTTAAATACGAGGCCAGCTGGTGCTTGCTGTTTCTCAAAGTCTCAACATCGTCCTTGGATCTAGACTAGAGCAAGTTACCTGTCTTTGCTTAATTTGATGCTACCTATCTTTCCAGCACTTCAGTTTAATGTTGTGCATTTAACAGTACTTCTGGGTGTATTATGTTTAATAGACAGTAGATGTCTGTGCCCTAGGCTGTTTTCTTGTTGGGAAGGCACAAGTCTTTAACAGGTTAATTAAGCATCACTTTCTCTTGCCTTTCATAGGTGGTGGTTATGGAGGCTTCTACAACAGTGATGGATATGGAGGAAACTATAACTCCCAGGGGGTTGACTGGTGGGGCAACTGAATCTGCTTGCAGCAGATACCCTACCAAACAAGCTAATATGGAAACCACATGTAACTTAGCCAGACTATACCTTGTGTAGCTTCAAGAACTCGCAGTACATTACCAGCTGTGATTCTCCACTGAAATTTTTTTTAAGGGAGCTCAAGGTCACAAGATGGAAACAAAGGAACAAGTAGCCCTATCTTGAAGGTGGTTTTGAAGACTCTATTGCTGTAGTCAGGATTAACTCCCCTCCCACCCATCCCCACCCAGAAACTGCATTTTGATTTTGTGACTGAGGATCATTTGTTTGTTAATGTACTGTGCCTTTAACTTTAGACAACTTTTATTTTGATGTCCTGTTGG
This sequence comes from Neopsephotus bourkii, assembly GCF_033783945.1. Taxonomy (NCBI): domain Eukaryota; kingdom Metazoa; phylum Chordata; class Aves; order Psittaciformes; family Psittacidae; genus Neopsephotus; species Neopsephotus bourkii. Next base: position 10,763,396 of record NW_026901456.1, on the reverse strand, counting down.
CTCAGTAATGCTCAAGATATCAATTGTTTTGACAAAATAAAAATTACTGAACTTGGGCTAAAATCAAACCTTGGCACACAGGTGTGATACAACTTAAACAGGAATCACTGATTCATCCATAATACTACAAAGAAAAACTTATGCGGTAGCCTGCATTAGGGCTTTTGGTATCTGCAGATTTGAAAAATAAAAACATCTTGAAGCATATCAAAGCAATTAGTTTCTAATGTGGCAAAACTGTACTAAGTTAAAGTTCTGATTTGCTCACTCTATCCTGGATAGGTACTTAGAACCTGATAGCCTTTAATAAGCCATTCCAGTCATGATGAGATGATGTATGGATACATGCATACATTAAAAGCACTGTTTTTGAAGTTAATGCAAGCAAATACAGCAATTCCTTTTTCAATATTTAGGCAGATCATTAATGTGAGCTAGCCAAATGTGGGCAGAACATTACAGGGAATGTTTAAAGGTCTGATAACTTGAAATAGTTTTTAGGAGAATTCATCTACTTAGACTTTTTAAAATGCCTGCCATATGAAATTGAAATGGTAGAATGGCTGACCATGGCAGTGATTGGTCCTCCTTAGGGCCTGACTGAATTTTTGGTCTAATAACGCATGCTAGTGTTGATGTTTTTTGGTCAAGAGGGTATGAACAGGAAGAATTATGCAGCAGGCTTTATTTTAATGCAGATTCACATTACTCTGTTCAAGCTGCGTGGAGATGTTGAACTGGCTTACTGTAGACTTTGTAAAATGGCTCCAGAAGAGTAACAAACAAACCTGAGATCACAGAGGTTGGAAATGTACATAAACTGCACAAGGTTTCAATTCTGCTATTAAAGTGCAGTTTTAGTCAGTTTTAGTTGCATAGGTTTCCATTGTATTTATAGTCTGTTTATGCTAAATCTGGCCAAAGATAAGTATTGTCCACCAGAAAAACGCCTCTGCCACGTGGGATTTCTGTGCTGATTTTGTGGCCGGAACCGTTAACAACTAATCTACAGTGGCACAGGAAAATGGCAAAAATCTCCTAAAGTGCAATAGATTTTTTCAAGTGTATTGTGCCTTGTTCTAAAACTTTTATTAAGTAGGTGCACTTGACAGTATTGAGGTCATTTGTTATGGTGCTATTTCAAGTCTAGGTTTAGGCCCTTGTACATTTTGCCCATAACTTTTTACAAAATACTTCTTTTATTGCACATTCAGAGAATTTTATATATGTCTTGTGTGCGTGTCCTTAACTTCCAATCTTATTTTGTCTCTTGGAGATTGAACGCAGCTTGTTTAAGGAGAAGGAAATAGATTCTAAAACTTATTTGGGACCATGGGAATGATAGCTGGGAAGAAAACTATTTGCACACGACAGATTTCTAGATACTTTTTGCTGCTAGTTTTGTGTAATATTTATTGAACATTTTTGACAAATATTTATTTTTGTAAGCCTAAAAGTGATTCTTTGAAAGTTTAAAGAAACTTGACCAAAAGACAGTACAAAAACACTGGCACTTGAATGTTGAATGTCACCGTATGCGTGAAATTATATATTTCGGGGTAGTGTGAGCTTTTAATGTTTAAGTCATATTAAACTCTTAAGTCAAATTAAGCAGACCCGGCATTGGCAGTGTAGCCATAACTTTCTGATAGGTAAAACAAAAAATTGGCAACTTAAAATTGAACATGCCAAGGTTTTGATACACTTGTCTTAAGATACTAATGAAACACTTCGAAACACTGATGTGAAGTGTCCAGATTCTCAGATGTTTGTTGCGTGAGTTTTGTTTAGTTGTGTGTTATTTTTTATTTTTTTTCAGTGAATGTCTGGCACATTGCAATCCTCAAAACATGTGGTTATCTTTGTTGTATTGGCATAATCGGTGACTTGTGCATTTTAGCAAGTTTTATCAGCCAGCAATATTTTCAGTTCAGATACAAGGATTCAAAACAATATGCAAGAATGGATTTAAACTTGCTGAATGTGAAAATTGAGTTTCAAGTCACTGTAGGTTTAGAATTGCTTATTGTATTAGTTTAGATGCTAGCACTGCATGTGCTGTGCATATTCTTGATTTTATTAAATAAAAAAGTTGAACTGCACAGTCTACTCATTTGTGAAGCGTCACTCTTCTGGTTTACAAGATTGTAGCCTGACTAGTCTCACGCGTGTGCAACTCTGGAAGCAGGTGGATCTAGTGTGGTGTACATCAGTGTGGTGATCAGTGGCAGCTAGGAGCAGCGTTACAGCTGTAGCATCCTTAAAAGTATGTTGTGCCCCACAGTGTTAGGTACGTGTACAGGTTGTCTAGAGAAACTAACAAAGCAGAGCTGGGACAGATAAGGTTGTAATCCTGTTGCTGTTCCAATAACCTAATAAAAGCTTGCTGAACTCTTGCTCAGGCTTGTTTCCTCAGGCATTCAGTATTGGGTACTTCACACAGTTGTGCTTCTGAACTTGGCAAAGGTGCCTTAGCTTTACATTTGATGCCTTGCCTGTTGATTTTTGCTAGGCAACCTTGCTGAAAACAAGCATGTGTAAGAAGTACAGTGCATGCTCTTTCCTCTCTAAAACAAATGTGCTTTCTCCCTCAGCAAATACATACCCATACTCAGTTTTGGTTTGGTTTTCTAAAGCTAAGCAATGAGATTGAGCTGGAATGAGGTTAAATACTGGAATACTGAAGGGGATACAGTGGAAGGTGTAGGTCCCGTTGTTTCCAGTCTACCTTTGAAGCTAGATTAAAGCTTTGGTTTGTTTAGAAGGAATACAGATCTGTGCTGTCCTGACTGCAGAAGCTGTTGAATTCCCAGTGGAGTAAGGGAGAGGAAAGCAATGCCTGGGAGAAAGTTCACTTGCAACCATGGATCCATGTAGCACACATGGTAAATGGTATCTTCCCTACTTGGTATATTGCTAACCTATACTATGTATGGGCCCTGAAGAACCATGGGAAGGAGGAGATAAGCAGGATGACTCATACAGGGTAGCTTGTTGGAGGACCTGCTTTGGGTGCACTGACTGTGGACCACACTAAATTTACCTGCTCTAGACTTGCACTGATTAACCAATCTCATCGTGCAGGGCTTTGTGTTGTCATGCTATGTCCCTTGGATGTGCAACATGCACCTAAGTACCTTCCCAAAGCTCTAACCTGGCATTTCCTCTCCCCCTACCCTGCATTGTATATCGTGTCGCTAAGGTCTGAGGCAGACAGAACCACAGGTAGGGGATGCACTGAGTGCAGTAATGTGCACCTTGGAGGTGGCCTGTGGGATCTGGAAGTCAAGCTTTGAGTGTAAAGTTTTGTGTTTTCTGCTAGAGTGTGAGTTGTTCCTGGCAAAAGCTGTTCTAGAAAGTGCAGGCATGGCAGAAATCAGGAGGCAGCTTGAAACCACAGGAGCACAGCAGAGCAGCCCTAGGCTAGATCTGTGGGCAGTGCTCTCCAGATGGGGTTGTGAAAGTAGTGGAAGGGTTAGTGTGAAGTATGGGGAGTAAATGAAAACTGAAGTCTGGTGCTCACGTGTGGCAGAAATGCTTGGGAAGATTCTCTTCCATTGAGGCTGGAGAAAGGAACTTCTGGTGATGTGAGGTTGAAATGAGGCTACTGGGGAAATCACAGGAATGAGTGTTGGGACACGTACTGCTAAGAGAAGCAGAGAGCATGTTCCCATGGTGTGAGTTTGTACTTCAGCACTGCAATTACTTGAGTACTGGTAATTCTCTGTGTATTGGGCAGCATAATTTTTTTCCCATGATAAATGGGGAAATAGGTTGGGAGTGGGTGGAGAAAACTGATCCTAAATTGTAAGGTAAAGGCTGCAAAGTTAAATGGTGAAAATGATTACTGATACGCTTTAGACTGTGAAGCTGCATTGTATCATGCCTTCAAAACATGCAGTGTCAGTCCTTGTGTAGTAAATGGCTGCCTATGCTGGTAAGTGGCAGAGGTTGCAGTAAAAAGGCTATGATAAAACCTATTCTAGTTTCTGCCATTACCTGGGACCTGTGCAGATTAGCAGTGGTCTTGAAGCAACATCCATTTGACTGTGGTGACGGGGATGAGAAGGACTCAGATTAATGTTCTGTTGTAGATTTCCATGTAAGATGAAAGCGGGGTTATTGGAGGGGTTTGGATATTGTTAGGTGCAAGCACAAAATCTCTAGCAGTGGTAGAGAGGAAAGCTAACTTGTGCAAGCAGAATGCTGCTGGGGCTTTCAGCACAGCAAGCAAATGAGTTGCGCTGTATACATCATTGAAGCTGTGTGTCTGTAGCTGCCTGAGTTTGTGAATCCTCATCAAATGCAGTGTTCACTGTTGCTCATATTGATCAATGTGTTAGCCTGCAGCTAGTTACAGTCTACATTGTATTACAACTCTCAGGTGTTAGCTCTCTTTGGAGGAAGAGAGCAAAGGACAAGTCTGTAGTTTCATTCCTACTTTGTGGTGAGCTCTTCCACTTCAGTGAACCTAGTTGCACTAGCACGCAAGGACAGTCACAAGACAGTTGTAACTGGATTATTTTGAGGGAAAGAAGATTGCCAAGGCTGTAGAGATGACACCAATTATTGCATGAAACTGTCTTGGTTACCACTTTGTGTCAGAAAACACATGAGTACAGATTCCATCTGGTTCTGCAACCTGGCTGGCTGGTTGAATTATTTGCCTTGTGCATAGCTTTGCTCGCCTGTGGCACTCAAGTAGTCCCAGAAAGTGGTCTGTGTAACTATTACTGTGTTCACAGAAACACTACTTGCCAAGCTGAAATGACTACCTGATGGCTAGCAAAGGTCTAGGCCAGAACCAAGCGTAGGAAAAGCACTCACTGATCTGCCACAATGGGGTCCTGTGCTGCTACCCTCCGTTCTTCCTGGGTATTATTTAGGGAAGGTCTGGAAAGGCTGTCAGTGCTATGCATCTTTTGAGTCTTGGCTGTCCATTTAGGATAAGGGTGGAAGGGAATTGTATATTTGGTCATCTGGGGCACTGCATCTCTGCTGGCAGTTTTTGTAAGCAATTGAAATCCTGCTCTAAACTTTGTGTTTTACCAAGAATATGTTCACTCCTAGTCCTGCCACTTCAGGGGAATTTTACCACGTGTATAATCTGATTTGTTAGCAAAACATACTGCTGTTAAAGGAACGACATTGTTCAAATAGATGTTGAGAGCACAGATTGCACACTGCTGAATCTGATTAATCATCTGTACAGGTTTCAGTTCAGCAACAGCATCAAATTACGTATTTGGTAGGATGAACTTTGTTCCCACTGATGTTTTATATGAACTGGAGTTCTCAAGTCGTGTTTATCACCAAGGGACATACTCTGATAGGCTAGGACTATAGGCTTTACAGGCAAGGCTGAAGTACAATCTGGAGTAATATGTTAGGAATCTGTTGGTGTTATGTGCTTAGTGTAGAAACCCCAAGTGTTGCTTCACAGAGGGACTTGAGTAGCAGAACTTTTTCAGCAGGCAAGTACTGTATCTAATCTTCAGTTGATGACTCAGTGGGAAAGAAGGGGTAGTGATAAATTCGAAAAGGAAAGAGAAAAAAGGGTTAGGCAAAGACACTTCAGGCATCTGTTCCCAGCTGTGCTGCTGATTGGGGTCACCTGGTGCCAGTCACGTTGTCTGCTGCAGCTGATATCCTTGCCTCTTATTTATCCTATCAGTGTGAAACGTCAACTTTTTCAAGCAAGGGCTGCAACATCCTATCCCATCTGTCGTTTCACCTGGGGATTCTAGTTTCTACTTAAAAACAGTAATTAAAAACAAAAACTCACTGCCCAGTAAGAACTGTGGTACACCTTAGCATATTCCTTGATTATTCTAATTTAGAGAAAAGATTCAGAGCAGCCCTGTGGAGAAGGACTTGGGGGTGCTGGTTGATGAGAAAATGAATATGAGCTGGCTTCAGTGTGGGCTTGCAGTCCAGAAAGCCAACCGTATCCTGGGCTGCATCAAAAGAAGCGTGACCAGCAGGTCAAAGGAGGTGATCCTGCCCCTCTGCTCTTGTGAGACCTCACCTGGAGTATTGTGTGTGTGCAGTTCTGGTGTCCTCAACATAAAAGGGACATAGAACTGTTGGAACAAGCCCAGAGGAGGGCCATGAGGATGATCAGGGGACTGGAGCACCTCCTGTATGAAGACAGGCTGAGAAAGTTTGGGCTGTTCATCCTGGAGAAGAGAAGGCTGTGTGGAGACCTCATAGCAGCCTTCCAGTATCTGAAGGGAGCCTACAGGGAGGTTGGGGAGGGACTCTTCATTAGGGACTGTAGTGATAGGTAACGGGTTAAAACTTAAACAGGGGAAGTTCAGATTGGATATAAGGAGGAAATTCTTTCCTGTTAGGGTGGTGAGGCACTGAATAGGTTGCCCAGGGAGGTTGTGAATGCTCCATCCCTGGCAGTGTTCAAGGCCAGGTTGGACGAGGCCTTGGGTAATACGGTTTAGTGCGAGGTGTCCCTGCCCATGGCAGGGGGGTTGGAACTTGATGGTTGGTCCTTTCCAACCTGTGATTCTATAGTATAACAAGACAGATAAATGAGATCCCTGATAGCATTTTTCAAGTAGGTGCTTTTGTTCTTTGTACTTCAACTTGCATTGTTTACCTTACTTTCTATCTCTTATTTTGTAAGTACTGGTTTCTTCTTGCAGTCAACACAAACACAGCTTCTGAAGGTGTTTGAGATCTCAGAGGTTGGTGAGATTGAAGCAACGGAAATGAACGCTTTGGGCTATTTACAAAGAAGGCATGGCCAGAAATTAAGTGGACCAGGAGTCATAACTGAAGCTCTTAAATACCACTGGTATGCTGAGCTTAGTCAGAGATTAGATTCAGGTTATGGGAGGTATTCTCTGAAGAAATGTAAACACTTGAAAACTGAGGACTGGTTTATGGAAGCAGAGTACCTCATTGTTGATCTGTTCCAGCTTTCTCCTCTTTGTGTATGGAGGACGTATGCTAGGGACTCTACGTGAAAAGATTCTACATGAACTTAATGATGTTATTTAAGTTGTGGGTCTAAGAATATAACGGCATCATGTACTTGAAAGCATGATGAGTTTTCTAACTATTCAGCTAGTTCAGAGAAGGAGATACCCTGTCCTCATGGATCCTTAAACAGCTGAGGAGATCTGATAATTAGACCACTCCTGAATCACAATGTACTTTATGGACAAAATTGATTAATTCCCAGAAAAATTTGAGTGTTTGCCTATTTTATGTGCATAAATTAAAATGATAGGCCCACCTCAACAACTACTGCTTTTGCAGTGCTTCACACAAGTAAGTCTCAGCATGCTTTAAGAAGGGAGGTCAGCCTTATCAGGAAACACAAAGCCATCCAGCAAGAGGCCAGTGGTCAAGTTAGAATCCAGAAGCCCAGCACTCCCCTGCGAGAGTGACCCCATGTTGCTCTTGTAGTGCAAACATCAACTTCCTTTCATGATAACCTGCAGAGCTGGGAGCAGTGTGAGGCACTCTGTCTTAGCCTGGGAACTAACATTCAGACTGCAGCCATTGCACTTGCCTTGGAGTCATTACTCTTTTAGTGGTAGCAGTTCCGTGGGAATCAAAGTTCCCCATGGAAGATAAGTCTTATGGTGGTTATCAGGAGTTTACGAGTTGTTTTCTGCTGCTGCTGGTCCGGTCTTCAGTTTAGCACAAGGGGTGATGCACCCTTTATTTCCTGTGTTGTACTCTTAAAGAAGTTAATAATGACTTTGAAACACACTTTGGCAGGACCCACCCATGAAGTGAAGGCAAGTTTCAGTATATACAGCACAAGACAACATTGCCATAAATAGTAGCAAATAGAGAGTTGAACCCTACAGTGCACTACTGAATTTTCTGGCATGGGCCTTGCCATTGGATTATGAATATCTTAACAAGGACATCTCTGAGTCCTGGTCGTTGGCTGCTTAAGCAAGTGTGCTCAATGAATGTCTACCTGATAACCACACCACCCATCACTTCTCTAGAGCTTTTGCTAACTCAGTGGAGACTCTCCCAGGTTGCAGTAAAGGTCAAATAACTTCACACTTTTTAGTTTCAATACCAGAATCTCACTCCTGTGTACTTTGACCAATATTTAAGTATTAAGGTTATACCTCTGGCTTAGAAATCTGACCATCTTTCTTGATTCAAACCCACATGAACAGGCTGTAGACACCACACACAGGTTCACCCCTACCTCAGTTTCAGTTTTTGAGCTGAAGGCATTGGATTGGAGGTGGGACTTGCAGCAATGGAAGCCTTTAAGAGTAGGTTAAATGAAGACTTGTCAGAATTACATCAATATCATAGATCATGCTTAGGGACAAGTTTCCACATGGACAGATCAATTGGAAATCCAATTTTTTCATGTGTGGTGCATATTTTCCTAGCTATCCCGGCTGTTGAGTGGTTTTCCTTCTGCAGTCACCAGATGCTGTGTGATTAGAGGTTACTTCTATGCTGGGCTTTGCATCTATCAGTGTTTAGGTGGGGTATTAATTGCCAGCAGTGAAGTTGGGGACCAACGGCTATTCATTGCCATGTTTGTGCTATTTGTCCCACTGGCTTAAAACCATTTTGCTTTCCGTCTGCCTTTCTTGATTCTTTCTACTGAGCACAAAACCCTGTACCTTCCTCTGAGTCCCTTATCCTTCTGAACCAGGTAACCCTTCCCTTTTTCCCAAACTCTGAGCACCGTCTGCAACCTCTACTTGCTTTGGGTACTTTGAGAGATCTAACTGCTTTCTCAGAAGTCAGCAGCTCCCTGCTGTTGTGTGAAGGTCTCCTCTCAGGGGTGGGTGCGCCTACAGCTGCAGTGCTGTTACCGGTGGCAAATCCATGCCTCCAGATAAAGAATTTGTAGGGCTGCTCAGGCAGGGAAGCATTTTGTATTTTTTTTACTATTATTTTGTCAGTAGTATGAAAATACCAGAATGCAGCGACCAGTTAACCTCCAAAATGAAGAACCTTCCTTTATACTTGCATGCTATGTTTAATTTTGTTTATTAGAGCATGCTGTATTACTAAAATTAGACCAGGATGGGAGGGCTTTTCCTGTTCCATGGAATCTTCCAACTTTAAAATTCTTTCCTCCCTTCCAATACAGGGCATAAGATCAGAACAGCAGTGTCTTTGATGTAACATTAACTCTGGGTTGTTTGATAATTTCAAGCTATTTCTTGTACTGCTCCCTTTATTAAAAAGGATGCTAAAATGGTTTTAGTTTCTAAATCCAATTCTGGAAAAACAGTTTTTGTAGCATTTTGACTGACATTTTGACAATTCTGAACCACTTTTCACAATGGCCCCATGTCTTTTGAAGTATCAGCATTTTCTAACAGCCACAAATCAGTTTTGTTGTAGCTCCTGACCAGTTCTGTTGTCATTTCGTACCAGCGTGGAACACCGTGTTCTTTGTCACAGTGTGACTCAAAATGTGTACCGCGTGTCACCAACCTACAGGACCTTGCTTGTACCCAGGGTACTGCCGGTTCAGGGCCCGTGTGTGGGTGCCGTTTGACAATAAAAACCTGGGGGTGAGCTGCTTCACTGCAGCAAGCAGCAGGGGCACCTGGGCTCGCAGTGGTTTTGCCTTGTTATTCACTGTATTATTTTGCATGTTCATTTTACACAGTTAGCTCCAATTTACAGAAAGGGCAGCCTTGGCAGCCTATGTGCTCAGTATATGGATTGTAGAGTGTATCTGATTCATAGCCCCATCCTGCTCCCAGAAATGTTACAGAGAAAAATGTCTATTTGATTTCTGAGAACAAAAGTGGCCCTTTAAACTCCAGGTTCACTTTGTCTCCTTTTGTGTACTGTACACAGTGCTGAGGCCTACACAAGAGTTACATCATCTCAATTACTGCTGTTGCAAAGCACTTTTCTAAGCTTGGAGGAGACAGTCGAGGCAGTATTTCCAAAGCATGCTGGCTCTTGGCTTACCTTCACTGCCATTTTCTTCAAAGGAAAGTTTCCTGCGGATGCTGAGTGGGAAAAAAATCAGTTCAGCAGCTCTTGTCTCTTCTGATTTGGTGTTCCTGTTGGGCTGCTGAAGACAGCTCTTCCTCCACTGCCTCATGGGGCTTAACTGAAGGATGGCTCTGTTTTAAGCCTCGAAGGCAGCATGTAGTTAGTAGTACTATTGTTACTTGCTGCTGTAAATGAGGCTTTTAGTGGGTATACCACCGGTTGGGAGGAACTATATTTTATTGACTGAAAAAGAGGACAGCTCAGTCTTGCTGCAGTAAGCTGTGCCATAGGCTTTGCCCTCCGACGTCAATAGCAAAGTGGGAATAGGATGAAAGCTTTGGATCTTCCTACTTTAAAGACATGGGAAGAACATAACCTCACAATCTGCATCCCGATCTGCGAGGCTGTGTGCCGTGCTGTGGGCGCTAGGCTGGAAACAGTGGAGACACTGGCTTGTAGGGATGGTAGGAGAGATGGCAGCTGTGTACGTTGGCGCTGGTGCAAGCTGGATGCTGACGCTTGCAGGCTGGCAGGAGGCTATGCTTGATCAGCTTTGTGGGCAGAGAGAGTGTCCTGAATTAGTTAGTGCTGGCAAGAGCCGGAGTGAGAAAAATACTGTGAGACTGAAGCAGTGGATGGGAGGGAGTCTTTCCTGGGCTTTCCATGCAGAGAAATGGAAGGGACTTTCCAGAGTCCCTTTTGCTCACAAGCTACATACTGCCTTTTTCCTGTGAACATCTTTATATATCACTGAATTGATCTTCTCTTGCTACAGAAGTGCCTTGGTTTCCTTCCTGATTCAGGGGTTATTTAGCTGTTTAACTGGTGGGTAGCTGTTGATACTCTTCACTCCTGTTGTTCCTCCTGAATGAGAGATTTGTGTTTCCTCACACTGAGAGGCCAGGGAAAGCTTGTGGTTGTGGGATGACACCTCCCACCCTGCTTGATTTATCCTGTGGTGCTGCCCTCAGAAGTAGGTCTGGAGCAGGTTGTGCTCTTCCCTTTCTCCCAGAGGAAAGTTCCACCATGTCAGAGTTCCACTGGGGTCACTTAAGAGGTCCTTGGAGTGTTGACTTGGAATAGTGCTGGGCACAGGAGAGCAAGCAGAGCACATTTTCAAGTATGTTGGGCAGCTTGCCTGTAGGATAATGTTACCCTATTAAAGGAGCAGGCAGGAAGGAAAATGTCCAGGATTTTCCAGATCAAACTGGAAAAGAGGCAAATAGGGAGTAAGGAAAAGGTGATTTCAGTGCAGGAGAGAAGGCTGTCAGACTTAGCGGGGTGATTGGTGATTGGCAAAAGCCATTAAGAGCAGACTATGTTAGTGTCAGAACATTACCATTCCATGTTGCTTCAAGTCTCCACAGCCCGACTGGTACAGGATGCATGTTTGCATCGTGAAGCGCCAGTAAACCAGGCTAGAGAGGAGCCAGGCTTATCCCAGCTGACATAAATAATGTAAAACTATTGTCCTTTCCCGGGAAACAGTAAAAATCCCAGAGATGGGGCTCGAGCCCCTTTTGTGTGATGAGAAATTAATTCAATTTCTAACCCAGTGTAGCCAATAGTGAGATGAATTTATGCTTCAGTTTGTAACATTAATCTTTAATTTAGCTCAATGCCTCTTCATCTAGCTGAGAGAGCTCAGTACCTCCTGACTGTGCTGTTTTGATCAAAGATGTTGTTTTTTGAGAGCTGCAACCCCCCCTTTCCCCGCAATCCAATGTAGCAGTCCTAAAGACAGACCTGTACTTACCTGCATGAACAGGCCTGTAAATACATTTGCTGTAAGCAGTCCTTCCTCCTTTCAAAGGCAGGGTGTATTTGTGGGAGAGTTGGGAAGCATTTACCTACCCTCCGTTTTAGGCACTTGGCTCCCACAGTCTGGTCCCTTAGGCAGCATCTGCTGCCAGACACATTAAAGCGCTTCCCCACCACAGCCAGGACTGCAGGCAACCCTCGTGTGTTTCTGTTCAGCCCACTGCTCGGGGAGCTGAGCCTGTTGAATCTTGACAGCTTGCAGACAGGAGAGTGGATGTGCTACCAGTTTTGGAACTGGGCACTTAAACAGTGTAGGAGTCTTTCCTTTTTAAATTGGTTTGGGGGTTTTTCCAGTTTGCCTTGGACAAGTATTTTGCATGTTCAAATACAACCTTCTGCTCTTCCATTCTAGCTTCCATGTTTTGGTGTATAGTTGTGTGTCACGTGTATTAAGGCTGCTCCTATATATTTTGATGGACCAAAGCAAATTCAGAGGAAATCTGAGGACCCTGAGTGCACAGGGGTGTAAGGCAGAGCACTGCACAGATCACAGGCTCAAAAATTCTTCCATCTGTTTCATCATCTCTCAATTACCTCATTTCCAGGTACTTTTTTTAACACCACAGGACTCCTGCCTAAACTCTTTCTGGACCATCTTTTTGTACCTCATCCCACCTTGTCAGTTGTGAGATATGTTTTCTTTCCATTGTTTATTTTCTTTACCCAAATGGGATCAACCCTCTGGAGAGTGTCATGGTGTGGCAGTGCAATGCCAGCCACCTATAGCAATGGACTCGTGGGATAACGGGAAACCTGTGCGGGAACACAGATCCCACCTGTGATGTCCTGTAGCCTTTTGCTCCATGTTTGTGTTGCGTTTAGCAGAGTAGCATCTTATCTGAATTGCTGTGCAAGTACACAGAGGATTACTCATGAGAGTAGGAAGGATTAACTCCATAATTCATGCAGATTGATGCTAATGAGACCTTCTTAGGGAGGATGCTTCATAGCGGACTCTTAGGTCTGCTTTTCTTCTGATCTCCCCAAAGTATCACCTGTGGGGTTTGAGAGTGTGGCTAGCAAACTGCAGTCAGATGTTGCAGTCCTCATCTGACGAAACTCTTGTCTCGGGGGAATAAACAAGCAGTGTTGTATGTTTTGCTTCAGGAAATTCAGAGATTAGCTAAGTCTGTGTTTTAAACCTTCTCCATAAACAGACTCCAGCTGTGACAGTCCTGGGATCTGTAACCTCTTGCTCCAAGCTGTAGTGCCAGAATAGAAACAGGCTTTTTCCTGGACAGGCTCTGTCCTGAGATGATCTCTTGGTTTGTGAATGTGTTCTGACTTGGCAAAAAAACAGTCGTTCAAAATATTTGGTGTGACAGCTGTGAAACTGTACACACCATGGTCTGGTGACTGACTGGAGGAGAAACAAATGCCCTCTGCAGAGTGACACAATCAACACCGGTGTGAATTCTGACAGCTCCAGCCCCTCCGGTTTGTGAACTTACCATCCCTTGTCTTTCATAGCTGAGAGATGGAGGTGCAGATTTTTCCATGAGTTAAAGAAGCAGCAGATACAAAACAAAAAGTAAAGGTCATAAAATCCATTGGCAGCCTGGGAATGCGTTAGTGTTTGCATTCCAGTCTTCTATGTGCAAGGCTAAAATAAGATACGTCTACGTGTGGCTTTACAGGGGCAGAGTGCTCCAGTGACCTTCCTAGGCTGTAAACTTGAGATTTGATCATGGGGTCTATTGACAGGTAAAGAACCAAACATTTGGGCTGCAAAGGCTTGGTAGCAATTTTATGAGCAGCCCATTTGTATAGAACTCAATATAAGACATTCGTTTTGATGGAAAAGAGAGGCCAGCACCTACAACAAACCCCATGATAGTGCATTTATGACAGTACAAGTTAGATGAATAACAGTATTTGGAGGAAATTTCTTTTAAGCTTCTTGATGGTTACTGCAGACAGTACTGCACTGTAGAATTACATGTATCATTTGTCCAAGTGGAAATCACTGCTGTGCCCCCAGTTTAAGCACATATACAGTGCTACAGATACTGTGTCAGGATGGTTGGGTAATACAATACCCCTTCTCTTTTTTAGGGATGCTTACCTGCAAGTTTCACTTATTCTTTCATGTAGACATAAGCATTGAGGCTTAACAGTGAATTAAAGCTGGCAAGAAAGTCAAACCCCAGTTATTTCTTTTTAGTTAGTCTATGACATATAAAGGAACTCTGAAGTGTTTCTTTTCCTCCCCAAGTGGCAAATGTCAGATAGGCTATTTCCTGCCTTTTCTCTGTCAAAAATATGGTGTGGGAGGTCTCAGAAGTATAAAATTGCTTTTCCTTAATAAAAATACAAGACTCTTAGAGCTTTAATAGAGACGTATTTTCTTCTTGTTCTTCTCAACAGTTCTCGAGCATTCATGTTACACTGAGTTTAATGATACAGGAGTTTTAAAGGGGCTGAATAAATCACTTCTTTGCTTTTCATCAAGTGACATGATGGTGCTATAGCCTCCGTTAGAGATCTGGCAGACCTCTCGGGAATAAACAGCATTAAAACCAGACTGAATTTACTGTGTTTAAAAAAACAGCAGTGGAAAACCATGTATCAAATACATAAATGTTACAGCTAAAACACAAAAATGTCAAATGTGAATGAGTTCTTGGAGACCGAGGTTATATTCAGTAAATATATTCAGTTACTAGTGGTAACTTGGAAGATACTTGAGTGTGGGGAAGAGGAGGGATAGCTAAACAGAATGCTGAGAAGGGGGTGCAGCTGTGCAAGCATGTGTTGGCTGGCTGAAGTTAAAGCTCTGGTGGGGGTCACAGTACAGTTTGTTCTTTCTGACTTATGAACCCCACACTTTGATTATGTCTTTGCTTCGCTGTGTTAATGGCTTCCAGCACCCAGGAGTGTGTGTGTTTCTGAATCAGGTGATGGTCTGTCATCTACGTCAATCAACAGGCAGCAACAATACACAAGCACACTGGTACATTCTCATCCACTTCAAGAAGCTTTTGCTTTGCAAAATGTAAAGCTGGGGTATGTCATTGCTTCTTATGTGTGACGCAAATAGCTCTTCTTTGCTTTAGAGTTAGATCAAGCTTATGGTGTGTTACCATGTGAACATTGCAACCTGTATTTCCAGCACAGTCACTCAGCTCTCATGCATAGATGCCGTAAAGCCAGGGAGAAGGAAAATCAACGATGCTGAAAATAAATTAAACAATATGCTTACATGTGTTGTAAATACATCACATCCTGTTTATTGCCTACAAGCCTTCTTATGTAACTCCTCTCACCCTATTAATAAAATGTCCTTAAGGTTTCAGAGTGGAAAGCTCAGCAGTTTCTGATACAAAATGACAGCAGCAGAGCGATGATGGTTTACTCCACCTGCAGATCAAGTCTGAAGGCTTTATTTACATGCCGCAAGACTGTTTGCACAAGGCTTTGCCCAGTTTGGTACATGGGGAATCTGGCAGTGAAACAAGCCAGTTGTGTTATGAAATTCAAAAGCCTTCAAAAGACATAAGGCATTAGGTGCTGCTGTATTACATTCATAAAATACTCAAGGCTGGCTCTATTGGGCTCTAAATGAACTCCGGGTGAAAAATAAGTCAAAATAAAGCTACAGACTGCCTGGGAGAACGCCTTCTAGGTTCCTGATAAAGACCTTACACCAATCAGCAAAGCTACTCCCAGAGAGCATGTAACAGGCTTTATGCTAGACCTTGCAGATGCTGGGACAAAACTTCATTTTTTACGGTACCAGTGTGTACACCGACTATAGGCTTCAGTGATGGGAAGCACAAGATTTGCAGTGAGAGCAAGGCAAATACTATCATTTAAAAGGGAAGATGAATAAAATTGTTACTATGAAGAAAGTGGGAAATCAGAGCTGTGTGGGCTGAGTTCTGTCCTTATTTGGCTTTGGGAATTATGTGATTTTATTCTGTGACTCAGAGTTGTTTTTACAGCATTTGCGTCACCCACAAAAGTTGAATCTGCATAAGACCCAGCATGTTCCAGGAGCGAATATATTGTTCTGTAATGTGAACTCACTAACAGACACTGCCAGCTTTCATGTTTTGCTTTATTGTGATGGTCATTCAGGCATAAACTGTCAAAAGTCTCAGAGCTATGGGGTTGCATATGTACTTGCAGTCACAGGGAAGATCTTAACACTTGGAGGATCCTTTTACAAGTGAATCAGCAACAGTGAATTTCTTTTCTTGAGAGCCGTGAGCTTTTAATTTGCCTCCTTCAGCCTCTATTTACATATGGAAAAACACAGCCTATGAAGTAGATAATGTAACTGTCCCCCCTCAGTTCCACCCAGATCTGACCATGCTATTTCACTTGCAGAGCCTCACCAATTATAGGTACCACAGATCAGTCACTGCCCTGAAGTGTAAATGCTTGTGTTTTTCCGTCCAGGAGGGTTGTTAGAGGATTTGGCACACAACGCTGTGAGGAGATGGCAGAACTGAAAGTAGGTGAGCTCGGGCATTGGTTTCAAGATGCAGCAAATCCAAAATTAGGGCTTTAAAGGCTGGCTTGTAAGTGCTGCAGCCCTGTGATGCAAAGCGCTGATCCAGTATTGGTACACTGTGCCTGTTCAGACATGTTCAAGTGTTTCTGAGAAGTTATTTTTGTGCTGGCAGGCTTTATGAGAGATCAGGTGGTGTCTGCCCATGTGGCTCTGTGTTTCTGCAAAGCTGGAGATCATTCCTCTTCCTGCAGCTGGCACAAAGCTGTTGTAGCAGTATGACACTGACATAAACACCACAACGGATAATTAGACAGAAATGAGGTTGTGTGCTTGGAGCATGTAAGTGGCACCATGCGGATGGATTTCATTAATGGCTGTGGAAGAGCCTCAACCTCCCATCCATTGTTCAGGACTGAGTTCAGACATAACTGAAATCCCAAACAAAATGACTTTTATCTTGTTCCAGGTGGCTTGCATGTAACCGAAGGAGGGATACTCACCTTTTCCCCCCTCTTTGCTGGAGGGTGCTGGCACCAGACTTTGGCTCTAGTTCACTGCTTTGCTAGTTTGGCACTGAGCTCAGGCAGGAGGGTGCGTCATGACCCCGTGGGCCATTTCTGTGAAGGAAACTTCCTTCTCTCTCACTTACTAACTTTCAATATGGTTTTATTTTTTTAACTGCACTTTGCCAATGGTCTGCTTTTGGCTTTTGCTTTTCGTTCACTCAAGTTTTGTCAAGAAAAAAGGCTGATAAGTAAGATGCAGTCATCTCAGGCTGCAGCCTGGGAGGGGGGAGGCACTGCACTCATCTGCTCTCTGTCTCTGTCCAGAGGAGAAGAAAATGAAGCTGACACAATTAACAGATAGCTCATTAACTGAATCCCATCAGAACTGGTCACTCTGCAAATTCTTGGTGATTTAATTCCCCCATTTAATTAATTTCTCCCCTAGAAAAGATTATGTCACATTAGAGACGAATTACCTGTTAATTTGCCATTTGATAATTACTGCTCTTCTGGGCACTGGTTAAGCTTTCGTGCCTTACGTCAGATTTGTTCAAAAGCAGACGCTTAAGTCTTTTGATTTGGGTTTCTGTTGCCATGTCTTGTTTCACATACGGGAAGACAGGCTGCTTTGCAGTCAAGGCAAAGGTCTGACAATGCCAAAGGGCCTCCCTCATGGAGAGGTGGCTCCTTCCCCATCTCTGCTGTAGACTTCACCTGTGCCTGGGGGAGATGAAAGACATAAAAAACCCCACCCAAATTCATTACAGTGCAAAACTTTGGCCTTTGCAGCTTCTGCTCCGCTGCTGCTCAAAGTGTCCTGATTTTTTATCTGTGTGTTTGTCAGGCATGGCGCCAGGGCAGGGTGGCCTTGAGAGGGGCTGCAGCAGCAAGGGCTGCCTGCAAGGTCTTTCATGGTGGATGGAGGAACTTTCCTGGGGGCCTGGTATCTGCCCCTGAGGCTGCTTCTGTGTTTTATCTACAGATTGGTTCAATGCAAAAATGCAGAAGCTATCCAGGAAACAGAAGGCGATGCTTCCCCTCGCTGCCATCCCCCCCGGATGTGTTTGCAAATCCCCATCTCCTCTTTTAGTACGCTTCTGCCAGACAGAAGCCTCTGGCATTATGTATTAATTTTGCTGCACAGTGTCATGGTTTCAACAGGAGGGGGGGATAGTCCACTTTTGATCCGTGATGGCCCATCGCTTCTGCTGGTAGGGTTCTTCTTTAGAGGAGAGTGTGGTGTGGGTTTGGCTCTCCCCATATGGTGGAAAGCAGAGAATTTGGGGCTGCACTTTGTCAGGTGAGCGCTCAAAAACCTGCTGGTTGTATAACCCTTGACTGAACACTGCTTATGTTAGGTACTGCTGTGTGCCACAGAGCGGTTTGTCCTTGTGTGCTTCCAGGTGAGTGGTGGCAAATGCTCCCTTCAGCCTTGCCTGGGATGAAGGTCGGAGTGTTTGCCTCATGAGCGGCTGTGGGGCTGGGCTTTGTGCGCATGATAAGGTGGAGGAGTGCAAGGTCTGTGAGCAATGCCCCTGTGACACCTGGCAGAGCGTGTTTGGGCTGGCTGGTCATGCATAGGCACGATGGAGGAAAGGCAAAAGCCCAGCAGAACTTTTAATGGAAAGGTTTGATGCTTGAATTCGTTTAGATCTCCCTCAGTTGCTGCCTAAGCCTCACATCTCCCAGAACACTTCTGTTCCTTTGTGGATCATCCATTCAGGCCCAGACCCTCAAGGGTATTTCAGCTTCTGTGCTGCTGACATCCCCTGGCTAATGCCTAATCCTTTTCAGGTCTCTCAAGTGTGAAAGGAGCCACCTAAACACGTGTTGCTGCCTGACAGAACCCCAAATCTGTGGGGAAGCAGTGATGTCTCATCAAATCATAGAATAGTTTGGGTTGGAAGGGACCATCTAGTTCTAACCCCCAATGGGTTTCACAAAATGTGTGTTCAGATCTGGGCTTTGCTGGCACAAGCCAGCCTCAGTGTACTGCATCACTGCCCTGGCTGCCCATCCCATTTCCCTGTGGATGTTGCTGCCCCTCAAGTTGGGAGGGACCTGTGTGTGTTCCTCTTTTATGCACCTTGTGATGAGGCCTGATTCTGCAGTCCTTCAGCCAGAGACCCTTAGACAACACACAGCCAACTTGTAGCACTGGTAGACCCGATGGGATGTTCTGTCAAAGGCACTTACCTATTGAGCATCCACCCAAAGTAGCAAGGATCGTCATCGACAGCATTGACAGGTCGAAGGAGGTGATCCTGCCTCTCTGCTCTCGTGAGACCTCACTTGGAGTATTGTGTGCAGTTCTGGTGTCCTCAACATAAAAAGGACATGGACCTGTTGGAAGAAGTCCAGAGAAGGGCCACGAGAATGATCAGGGGACTGGAGCACCTCCCGTATGAAGATTGGCTGAGAAAGTTGAGGCTGTTCAGCCCGGAGAAGAGAAGGCTGTGTGGAGACCTCATAGCAGCCTTCCAGTATCTGAAGGGGGCCTATAGGGATGTTGGGGAGGGACTCTTCATTAGGGACTGTAGTGATAGGACAAGGGGTAACATTCAAACTTAAACAGGGGAAGTTTAGATTGGATATAAGGAGGAAGTTCTTTACTGTGAGGGTGGTGAGGCACTGGAATGGCTTGCCCAGGGAAGCTGTGAATGCTCCATCCCTGGCGGTGTTCAAGGCCAGGTTGGACATAGCTGTGGGTGGCATGGCAGGGGGGGTTGGAGCTATATGATCTTAAGGTCCTTTCCAACCCTATTCTACGATTCTATGTCCTGGCTTGGTGCTTTCATGCATCACTTCCACAGTTTGCACTTTTTTGCAATTTTTAACTTGCACCACTAAAAATCCTAGTGGCAGCCCCAAGTGGCGAAGTCTCCTGACCCCCTTTAAGAGCAACACAAGCATTTCTGTTACACTGGTGAGCCCAGTGCCCCATCCCATCCCATCATGTGCCACGTGTGTCCCCCCTCAGCACAACCCAGTAAGTCTCAGAGGAGACACACGCAAGCGCTGCCTAAATCGAAGTGAACTAATATGTGAGAAATTCTGGGTAGGAGACAGTTTTTTTGAGGTCTGCGGTGTCTTGCAAAGTCCTGGTGTGATTTACTGTAATGCTGAATGTCTAGCCCCCCTTTGCATTTCCCACACAGTGGCTTGATAAACCCGCTTCTGCAGCATCTCCCTCCCCCTGCCTCGTATGCAGTGTTTACCTCCTCTCGTTTGCTTTCTGTTTCACACCATACAAGGACAGCAGATATTCTCTGTTATTACTCAGCTTGGGCTTGGTAGCTCAAACGACTTGTTGCAACCCACTTGTTGCTGAAGCACGGCCTTTCTGGAAAGTGCAAAGAGGGCTTTTCCTACCCATCTGCAGGCTCCCATGAACCCATCCTGCACAGCAGTGTAGAAAGGGTTAAGGGATTTGCAGGCTGCAGCTTTGCTGTTGTCCTAGGAAGAGTAGAGCTTTCTCTTCACACTGCCAGTTGCTAAGCTTGGGACTCAGTGCTGATTCTGAGAGTGTAGGTTTTGCCCTGCTGCAGAGGAGCTATTTCCTCACTGTCTTCTTTGACATCTCAGAAAAAGCTGTTGTACCCCATCTCCTTCAGGTACTGTGGTCTTCTGCAGCTGGCAGGAAACAAAGCCTTTTGCATGAGTGTACTTCTGCAATCCATAAATACACCCCAGCATGGGGGATTTGCTGTGTTTGCCCATGACATAGCCATGGGGGCCTTTTTGGCAACACCCAGGGGTTGGCATAGAGGAGGAGGTGTCAGCAGCAGCCCATAAAATCACAGGCAGGGAGCAGTGGGAAGCAGAATATATGTGTGTAAATGCATGCTTATCTGCCATGGTGGCTGTTTCTTTCCCACCCCCAAGCTCTGATAGCTTTAATCATTTTAGAACTGTGCAAAAATGCTGCATATCAGGTGGTGGATGTTTGAGTAGCAGCAGTACTAGATCTGGAGAATCTAAACCTTTTGCAGATGAACTCGATGGAGGCCTGGAGAAAGCAGACAGCTGCTCTCAGGGCAGCTCCAAGCCCCAGCTCTATCGCCAGCCCAGTGCCCTCTGGAGCAATGATGGGTTTCTCACCACAGTTTCATGTGCTCCATGTTTGGGCTCCCTGAGTTTCTTTGTCCTTTACTCATGACACATCCTTTTTTAGTGGTCCAACACTTGCAGTTCAGGTGTGCTGTACCATTGTGGGGAAACTTTTACACAGCTGTGGGGAGGAGACTTGCTTATGCCACTTTGCAAGGAGAGGGCATGGGTGAAAAGTGTGTAGGTGGCTATTCGTATTGTAATTCACTTTGGTTGGATGGAAGACTCGAACATAATGAGCAGTTTTTAGTTTTTTGCTCTGTTTTCAGCCCAGTTCTTTAACTAATCAGGGCTGGATTATTCCTTGAATGCATTGCCATTACATGCTCAGGAAGGCATGGTAAGTTCATTTAACAGACCTTCCAGATCATCTGTAAGTGTATACTGCTCTAACTTCCTGTTCAGTGTGCTGGTTATTATGTTACTGAAATTCATTCCTGATTTGATGATTAGCTCCTTTCCTATCTGCCAGCATTTTTGACAAACAACAGAATTATCCTTTTAGATCTATTACCAGGTAATTACGGATGCTTGGCGTGACGGCATCTTGGCGTTCTTGGCGTTTAGAAGTGTAGTCAAGCAGGGGAAAGCACCATGATAGGTAGAGCAAACATCACACTGTAGTGCAGTTATAGCTCCCCAGATCCCTCGATCCAAGAGTTCATTCTTCCTATCTGACCTGGCTACAGAGCAGGCTTCTGACAGAAATGCCTGAGCTAAGCAGGGACAGGTAAGTAATGAACCTGCCCCAAATGTTGACGCTATTCAGTGGGGAAAAGGTGGCACTGATCCTGTTGTGGGGATGGGAGAGATGAATCACCAGGAGGTAAATAAACTGTCTGGTGAGGCTTGGGAGGGCTGCTGGCTTAGATAACATACAGTCTGTTGAGCTTTTAGTGCAGAAAGGCTATTTCAAAAGGCGACTGCAGTGCTGTGTTTAAGTTCATACGTGGTTGTGGAGGCAGCTTTATTAAGATCAATGGACTCACTAGCCAGTAAGGGGGAATTAAGTGGAGCTAATGTGATGTGTCCTTGACTTCATGTGTGTACTGCACAGCCTTTCCATTAGGTAACATGGAACTGCAAGTAGTCACTGCCTTGGGTGGCAGACTGCAGAAAGCACAGCATGAGGACTTAGGCAGGAGATAAGCAGCTGTTTCTTACACAGGATAGAAATGACCCTGCAGATGCCAAAGGGCTGGGGCAGCTAGTAAAAGTGGCATGAGGCTGAACCATCCCAGGGCTCCCCTGCTGTGCATGCCCACACCACCAGCACTGTTGGACCAGCTTCAGCAGGGAGGGCAGGTTGGCTGGTACAGGTGCTGCCAGCCTTGTGTTTCTCTGTCTGTGAGTGTGACATGAGAGCAGCAGCTGCCTGCTCGGCTGCACACGGGGTACCAGTGGTGATGCAGTGCAGCACACTAAGCTGAGGGCTGCTCAAAGGCAGAGGTGAGTGCAGGGCTCCCCAAACCCTGCAGAGAAAGATGTGTGATGCAGCCCCTGTTCAGGCTTTCCCAGCAGCGGTTTGTCCCTGAAATGAGGCTCCTGAGTGTGGCTGGCAGTTTTAGTTATGGCCAACTCACAGCGCAGATGTGGGGGTGTAGATTCAAGTTCCTCTTCAGCTTTATTTACATCTCAGCCCAGCTTCCCTCTCCTTCCCCAGGGCTATTCTCAGTATTGTGGGGAGTCACCTGATAACCCCAACGATGTTTTTCAGCACTGCATCCATACACATGTATTGCAACGGGAAGCAGGAACTTACTCCTATGGCAAGTGCCCAGCTCCTCACAGCACAGCAGCCCATGCTTGCTCCCTTCTCACTGGCAATGTTACCATTTAATTAGCACGAGTGAGACATGAAACCACATCTGCAGGGTGGGTCGGGAGTGCTGGGGTAAAAGCCAGTGGCTTGGACAGCCTCAGACAGGGTCTTTTGTCTTGCCCTCACCAGGCAAGCAGGAAGATTTTACCCTCATGGAGTTATACTCCATCCCCTGGGTTCTTTGTCCCCTTTGCATGGGGTCAGTGTGATGTTTAAGCTATGAACAGATGTTTATGTTGACAGACATAATGCACTAGCCTATTCTTTGGTGTCTACTGCATCTGCTTCAGCCTCCCTACCCTAGAGTGTGCTGTTACCTTTCGGAAGATAATCCTGCTAACAGCTGCAGGCTCCTGGGCTTCTGCTCCTGCTGCAGGGCTTGGCCATCATGCAGCATCTGGACTGGGGCTTCAGATCTAGTGCTTGACCCTTTCCTTTTTCTGCTGCTTCATTGGCTTCACTTCTTTACCCTCTCATGGGTAAGCGGCTTTTTGGTGGCTATTTTTTGCCAGGTGCTGCTGTTGGCCCCCTTGTCTTGTTCCTGCTTCCTCCTGCTACGGACCTGGTGGTGGAGTCCCCCAGTGTTGCTCCTGCAGGTAGCCACCTGTGAGGCAGCTACTGGGCTGTTTTTCCCTTGGGCTGGGTTTGTGCATCCTGACATGCCCAGCACTGTCCATGCTGCCCATGGGTGGGTATATCAGCAAACTGTCCCCACTTCGACCAAGTGATGGGAGCCCACTGCTGGGCAGTGTTTGTGCAGCGTGTGCCAGGGGGACATGGCTTGGGGTAGAATGGAAAGCGGGGCAGCTACTGGTGTGGAAAGGCTGCAGGGCTGCAGCATTTACCACGCAAACCCAGCCCAGCTTGGTGAAGGTGAAACCAGGCTATGGGCTGTTCTTTGGTGTGTCGTGTCTTGTGAGGGAAGCTGGTCAAGGCTCGGGCAGTTTTATGTGTACCCAGCAGAACAAACCCGGACACTTGGCAGGGGCTGCTGAGGGGGATTAGGTGCCAGTATCAGTCTCTGGGGTGAGATGAGTTTATTTCTGACGGGCAGGAGCCGTTTTGACAGCCCAGACTCAGTGCCGCTGGTGGCAGCCCTCCTTGCTGAGGATACATGGGGAGGACATTGCAGCACCACAGCAACTCTTCCAAGGGGTGTCTTGAGGTGTATCTTCTCCAGCTGGGGTGGGACAAACAGAAGGCCTGAGGGGCTCTAACACGGTGCAGAGAGCTAGTGACAACATGGAATCTGCAGCATCCAGGCTGGGTAGTGACCGATAGCCCTGGACTGGTGGGGAAGCACCCAGGGGAGATCCCCCCATGTAACACCTACAGGTACTCTCGGAGTCCTCGACTTTAATGCCTGAGCAAAGCATGGGGCCCTCAGTCCTCTGCCTGTAGAGGCCCAAACCTCTGCCTGCAGAAGAAAAGCTGTCCTCTCTTCTAAGCATGGGAAAGGCTCTCAGCTCTTAGCCCTTGAAGTCCTGGTTGGCTCCTCAGCTGCTTCTGTGTCTCCTGGAAGCAGCAACATCACGTGTACCAAGCACTATTTCTGGCAGTGGCACAGGCTGTGCTGAAGTTGCAAACCCCAGCATGGTCGTGCTGGTCTGTCCTGTATGCTCACAGCACAGCAGCTACCGGTGCAGAGGACACTTTCTCCCTGCCCCAAACCTACAGCATCCGGAGCAGTGTGTGCAGTGGGCAGCTGGCTGGGTGACCACCCTACACGCAGCCCGAGTCCCATGGGGCAGAGCTGACAACAGAAGTCCTGTTGAGAAACACTGAGGCAGCAACTTCAAAGGTCACCCCAGCCATTACATGCACAGGAAAGGCTCAGATGTGTTGAGACAGCTGTTGCTGTGAGAAGAGGGGAAGTATGCATTAAGCTGTGGCCACTATTACAGAAGCTCAGGAAACCAAAGCCTGGGTCAGGTGGAGGAGCTCGGGTGCTCTATGGTGCAGAGACCTCCCCCCCATCAATTGTCCCATGAATGTAAGCACAGCTATTAGAGATAAAAACAGGGGAGTGAAGATTTTCAGCCACTGGAGTAAGGCAAGCAGCTCTGCCTCTTCACTGCTCTGAGGGGGGCAGCATCTGGCTGGAAGCACCCAGATGTGCAATACCTGGGATCCAGCTAACCCAAGGCTGTGTGGAGGTGTCCTTGAAGCTGCATGCCCCCAGCTGTCTTGTCATCTTCTGTCAGAGAAAATGGGCCCTCCTGAGACCCATTATGGTGCCCACAGGTAGGTGTCTGAAGTGGGCGAGATGAGACCTCTTTCACCTTCAGTTAGGTGAGATGAGTCCCACCAGCTCTTTAGCCAGCCTTCGAAAATAGAGGGAATATATTAATATGCAGCTGACCCACTGCAAGAAGTGGTCTCCAGTGATCATTTTAAATACTATCAAAGTTCACATCCCTAGCCAACTGTCACCTGAAATGCCCCTGTCCATGAAGAAATGGATTGTTAGAAGCAATCCTGCACCGAGTTTGCACAGGCTTGCCTTGCAAGGCAGGCTTGTCCTCACTGCCAGCTCATGAAGCCATGCCAAGGATTACATCTCCAGCATACACCGCTGGAGCAGAGCAGGTTCCGCTGGTCAAGGCTGAATTCTCCACATTCTTTAGGTGGAAGATCAGATGTAAACATCTAATCTATTTATTTATTTTCCAGTAGCAGCATAGCTCTGCTGCTGAGCTCAGATTCACTGCTATGTTAACCTCTGGCTTCTCTGAGTTCCCAGAGATTAAAAAGGGCAGGACAGGTCATGAGGAAGAGCCCTTGGTGGCCAAAAAAATAACAGCAGAGAGCCACAGCAGCCAGGTCTGTATCTTCTGAGTCTACTTCCAGCCTGGCAGCCACAACAGCTTCCCAGCACTGAGCATCTGCAGTATGCTCAACCCTCAGCATTAACCAGCTGTGAGTCATGTTCTAAAAACGTTAAGGTGTGGTTTAAAGCCCAAGTTTGTATTTTTAAGGTTAAATGCTGGTCTTCTTTCTATACCCTTTGGTAGTTAAGTTTTTCTACCTAAGAAGACTAGAAACCTCCTTACCAGGCCTTTCTCATGTGGTCATACCCTTTCAGAATGAAGGGTTATCAGGTAACAAATCAGGAGCTGCAAGAGCTGGCAGAAGTTTATAGGAGACAGTGAATGGGGAGCTTGGTGCTCCTGAAGCACTCTGCTGAAGCTCCTTGCAGGGTGATGATCCCCAACTCAGAAAGTGTGACCTCACTGTGTGTGACCACCAGTCCCTCCAGACTCCCCCCCCAACCGCCGTGCATATGCTGAAAGCTTCATCTCTCTGTGCTGTGGTCTGAAGGTGCACGAGGATCACACATAGGTGATGCACAGAGATACACTGCTGAAAGCCTTAGAGCTGCTGCTGCTGGCCAGTCAGGAGCTCCAGGTACACCTGGAGCAGAGGCTGGCTGAGGAGGGCTCATGATGGGGCAGGACATGGGCTGTTTCAGCCGTTCTTACCTCCAGACAGCAGTAGAGAAGACTGGAGGGTAGCCAGACTCATTTGCCAGGCCAGCGGCAGCCACCGAGCTATCGATGTGGGATGTGGATGGCAGAGCTGCTGTCTCAGAAGCTCCTGCAGGAGCTAATTATATCTGTACTGGTCTGTGGTGAGGCTGCCTGTTGCAGTAACTCTCTGAGAGGTGTTCCCTGCCCGCCTTCCTGCGGCTTCAGCAGGAGCCTGCTTCAGCAGCATTGCTATCAGCACCACAGCGCTCTTTTATCAACAGGCAGCTGCTGCCACTGTAGCCCCACTCCCAAAGTGACTGCAGAGGTGCATACAGTTTAACAAGCCCCCTCAATGCCTGTCCCACCAGTGTCCCCTCCCACCTGTTGTACGTAGCAGAGGTTTCCAGTGCCCTCCTTAAGGGGATGTGTTTTGCCAGGTCCCACAAGCTGCCCCTCTGGGGGAGGTGGCCCTGCAGCTCACTTTCTGGGGCTCAGCGGTTCTTCATGTCCCATCCCGTTGTTCTCTTACTTTGCACATGGAAGAAGAGCAGTTAGGCACAGGAGAGCCCCAGAATCTCAGAAGAAATCGGGTGTCTTGGTGCAGATCAGCCCCTCCTTGCTTCTGATGAGCAATTTAGCACTGCTGTGTGAACCAAACAGCAGGTCTCCCTTGGGAGAAGCTGACTGATCACTTGCCAAATTGTCCCTGAGTCCCACTTAATGTCCTTGCCCACTGCCTCCACCCCTTGTGCACCTGGGGAGAGACAAAATTTGTGGTAGCACTGCCAGGGCTCTGGCAAATGTTGGGGAAAAAGGAGCTGGGAACAGTATTTCCCCTCCTCCCCTCTAGTTTTCTTCATGGACCAAAGGCCACTCACTGATAAGCTTTCTGTGATCAGACAGGTTGTGGCTTCCCAGTATTCCCATGGGAACCAGGACCTTCAGGGGAACATGAGCTGCCCCAGGACTGGTATCACCAGACGGTCCTACTTGTGTTCCCACCTCTGCTGTCTGCGCCAGCAGCTTCAGCTCTATGGTGGAAGCAGCAACACACCTGTGTGCAGCTTTGCAAATCTCTTTCCTCCTCTGTGCAAAGCAGCGTGGTGCAAAGATGGGGGGTTGGTATAACAGGGTGGTGGAGAAAGGTGTTTCAGATAAAATCAGTTCTATATGGGTCAACCCCTGCCCTCCAGCCTGCCCCCCCAGCACCAGCCTGCTTACCTGTTGTTTAGATGGGCACAGATCTCCTGAGGTGCCAGCCAGACAACTGAAGACTGAGGAAAAAACAAAGCAAATCAAACCTGATGTAGCTGGGTGCTTTTATCTGCAGGTAGAGCTGAGCAGCAGCAGGCTGGTTCCCAGCTGAGTCTTTCCTTCTGTATCAAGTATAAATTCACCAGGTATTCCATTTCCTGGGGAAAAAAAAAAAAAAAGAGAGCAGAATAATTCACTTAGAAATAAAGAGTAGAGCTATTTTTTTCCTCTGTCATGGTGAATGCAATTACCTAAGGCATGGGAGGCTGAGATAACTCATCCAGCCCCCACTTTCCAAAGAAACCATCATCATTCTGTCAGAAAAGGCTTTAAAAACCCATTCACATCCTGAATGCTAAAACATCGCCACATACAGAACCTGTCCTTATGATTTCCATGCACCAGCTGCAGCACTGCAATCAAAGCACACTCAGGGCAGAGTTCATTATTATCAGGACCATATATACACCACACAAGCTCCCTGTGTTTGCTGACCCTTCTGTTGCTGTTGGCAACTCTGTCCTTCAGGAGCAACTCCTAGCAAAGCAAAGCATACTGGTATTCTGTTACCAGCATGTGAGCCACACTGGGGCTGGGAAAGCGTGCATGGGGAGAGACCAAAACTGTGTCTGGGGAGTTCAGTGAAGGGAAACTATAAGCCTGCACTTGCCTCCAGTTATAATCCCATTTGGGCTGCACCCCCCACTCCCACCTCCTGTGCCATTACATAATGGGCAGTGCAGTAATACTTTCAGCAATGCTGTTTGAATGGCAGCAGTCCAATTCTGGACTGTATTTTATCTTCTTTTTTTAACGGTGGGGTGGGGAGAGGGGGTTGGCAGAGGGGAGAAAGCATCAGTTTGGTTTGTCTGCAATCCCTGTTTTGCTTTGGGAGCTTTAGAGGACAGACACATTCTTCTATCTCCGCTAATCCTCCTCTGATACAGAGGATTTTCCTGCCATTAAATGATAGCTTGTGAGAAAAAAAAATGCCAACTTTTCAGAGACTGACTCGTATGGCTAATGGCAGCCTCATGAGCAGGAGGGAGAGCACAGCCACTGCCTGGCTAGGTAAGCAATGCATCCAAATGACTTCTGCTGGGAATTTTAGCTTCAACTTTTTGATGATAAGCTGGTTATGCACCTCGGGACCAGCACCTATTTCCTGGGGACATGGCCAGTCTCTTACTATTAGTGATCTTTTCCCACCTCAGATGATAGGAACCTGCCTTTGGAACCACTGGTGGAAATGATGCAGATGAGGAGCTGAAAAGGAGTTTTACAGAGCTGCAGGATTCCCTGAGAAGGTCAGTGGTAGAAGAAAGATACTCACCAGGAAGGTGCTGGGGACTTCTTCAGTTTGACTGTGTGTGGGAGAGGAGCTTTTTCCATCATCTTCCTTTCTAAACATAGATCTCATTGTGGGAAAATGATGCAGGGAAATGAGAGAGGATGAAACCTGTGTCTGTTCTTGTGTGTTTCTAGATCCTTCAAGTTTGCTTTCCAGGCCTGAAATGCCACTAGTGAATAATCAAGGTAATGTTTGCCGTCATTTTAAATGGTGAGTATACTCTTATTTGGCATTACCTAGTAACGGATTAGACAGGTCGTTTGGAAAGATGTAGGGTAAACGCTCAGTTATTGCAATCATAGTTTCTTTACCCTTCTAAAAACTCTGCAAACATTTTTTTGGTCACTCAATTTTCTTTTCAAATACTGAATTGCCATAGTATTTAAAAGGGCAAAGGAGATCATCCCTGGGTGGAATTTTGTTTATGCCTTAATACAATTATTTTTCCCTTACTGCTGTATTTCACCCTTAAACAAACATCTCATTTGAGACCCTCTGTGTCAGTAAGTTGGAGGCATCTTCCAGCTGCTGCCCTGTCTGCTACCACAGTGTTAAAAGCAAAGAACATCCTTTTTGGGGAAGGGGTAAAGAAGAAGAGGTGGGAATGTTTCCAGCTATGTTGGTCAGAGGAAATCTGGCTAACAAAGGAGATGTGATCTCCTGTGCTCTGAGCAGCAGCTCTCCAGAGGGTTTGGTAAGGTTCAGATGGAGGATTTTTTCTGACTTCCTTTGCAAGAGAAAGAGGGAAAATTGCCACAAAGGCTGTGGTGCTGAGGGGCTCTTACTTCCAAGGGGATGTTTCGTCATTGGATGGTCCTTGAGTGCTTGTTTTCCATGTACTGTTCAATGCAAAGAGATACGCTTGTAAATAGAGATCTTAGAAGTGTGCTGTGAAATGCCACTATCAGGAGACCCAGATTTGGCCTTAAAAAAATCTTCTGTGTATAAGGAAAACAGGCTGGATATGGCTTGAGTACAGACATTTCCTTTATCAAGTGATTAAAGGACAATCAGGAAGTGGATTTCATTATCAGCATGCTCATTCTTACACTGCACATGGTGTACACAGCTGCTGGGGGAGGTCTGCTTTGAAGGTCAGAGATGTGTCTGAGCTTGGGATAGTTGTAGCTAAACATTGAGCTTGTTTGAGACAGGCTCACATACAGGACTGCCTATGCACATACGCCCCTCTGGATGTCACCCTGAGCCCACACAAGGCTCTCATGCCAGCAGCAACGCTTGCATCCATCATTTTCCAAACAGCCACCTGTGTTTAGGCATTTGGGAACAGGCAAATCCTTAATCTGTCTGCCCCTCAGTTTATGTAACTGCTTAACAAAAACAACAAGTGCCCCTGTTTGCAAGCAACAGTGTGGACTGGTGCATAGGGTAGCAAAGGAGGGAGCCCCTGGGCAGCCTGCACGAAGCAAGAGCAGTCTGAAGCCAGCATGTTTTCTGCTCTCCAGTCCTCAGGCTCCTCACATGTTGTCTGCTCAGAGCCTTGACTGAAGGAGACTTCCCATTAGCTGTGCCTGTTAGATAAGAGCTCAGGAAACGAGAAAAGAGCATAAAAGAAAACAAAATAACAAGCCTGTCTAAAATCCTTTCCACCTCTCAGAGTCCTTCACTATCATATATCCTTGAGGTCATGCTGTTTTGCTAATACTCGGGTCACGATAGTGTGGCGAGACTTGATGGGACCTGAATTTCAATAGAACCTTCAGCTAAAGTCCTTCTGGAATGCTCCCTCCACGTATCTAAATCCCTTTTCTACATGCAATGGCCAGGTTAGTTTGAACAGAACCAGGCTAGGCCGCTCCTGGGTTGATGTCCTATTAGTGGGAACTTGCCTAGCATCTGGTTTTGCAAGACTGCCTAAAGAAGTAACAGGTAGCATAAACTCAAATATAGTTTCATGCATGCTGCCTTCAGACAGAACGGAGAAAGGGCAGAGTTACTGCAGTTCGAGCTATAGGTTGGTCTGTACATAAAAGCCTTAGGGGCTGCAAAAATAAAAGCTTTATGCTTGCTGAAGCTGATGCTTCCTGGCATATCACCTCACATGTCTATCTTAATAAAAATGCCTTTTGGGAATACAGCTGTAATGGGCAATTATTGTGCTGCAAACTGGCAGTGAGAAGCAGCCCAGCTGCTGGAAGGTTCCCTCTCCAGTCAGCAGGAGCGTGGGGGAAAGCCTGTCCCTTGGCCCCTGGGGCCAGATAGGCACATAGCAGCAGCAATGTGATCCCAGCAGCGCTGCAATAAAGTGGCTGTTGGTGAAACTGTTGGTATCTCATGTCTCGCTGAAAAAAGTATAAAAGGATTATACTTGTGTGGGTGCTGATAAACTTCAGCAGAAAAAGCAGGCAGTAGCAATACCACCATTTCCTGCTAGTGACTACCTGGAGAATCTGCTGGTGTGGCTGTTCATTTTGTTGAGCAGCAGGTGGGATGTGCCTATGAGAGCAATAACAAAATGAGCTCTGCCTTCAGTTCTTCCTTTCTAATGAGTTTATTTTGCAGATGCCTGGCTGACAGGACGTTTTTCCCCACAAAAATGCCTGTCCATGGGGGATGATGTTTCCCATTCCTTTCATCCTTCTCTGATTTCTCCCCAAGAGTTTTCTCCTTCTCTTCCTCATTGTACATCCACTTGCATGGGACTAACTTGAAAAGAAACCACAGTAGCCACATACGTTCCACATCAGGCTTGTAAAAGGTCAAAGCAGCTGCTCCCATCAAGCATGAGGCACTATGGTGACTGTCTCAGGAACTGGCAAAACAATAAAAACTATGCTGGAGGTCCAAAGTATCTCATCATGAAGAAAGCAGCTGAACAATATCTGTAAACTTGTTTTTCCTCATGCTGTTCTACCAATACACACTGGGAATGTATTTTTAAACACTGTACTGCGTCCTTAAGAGCTGTTAGTTCCCCTTGCAGTGCTACACCAGCTCATGGCTCTGGTGGAGAAATATTAGGTTGAATGAACAAGAAAAGAAAGAAGCAAAAGGCATGAATTTGACATGCCCCAAGCAACTAACTGATCACTCCAGACCACTGTCAGACTAGCATAGACTGTGCTCCCCTCTTCCCCACCCAGAAATACTGCAACCCATACACAGCTTCTGACCTTCAAAGCATCTCTGCCTGCTCCCTGGCCAAACCATTTCCCCATCACCTTGCAGAGAGGCCAACCACTGAGATTCAGGTGTGTCCACCTCTTAGGGGGAGAAATTAATGAGGGATGATATTCTAGATGATGTGTTTACACACACACACAGACACACACACAGACACACACACCTTCTTAGAAGGTTTAAAGACCCAGCAGATTTTCAGGAATCTTTCATGAGAACTTCCTGGTCAGCACCGAGGGTGACAATTATCCTGGCTAGAAGGGAGGCAAAGATAGCATAATTTCTTTCTCCTGTTATGACTAATATATTTGTATCCTGATTCTCTCCTCCCATCCCTCCATGGGGATGGCATGTTCCTCTCTGACAGTGATCCTTTGGGTCCCCCATGTCCATGCGGTGTGGGCCTGTGTGCGGTCCTGCCCTGCCAACTGCGTGTGCACTCAAGAGCGGAGCTGCTCCGTCCTCTGTGATCGTGTTGGTCTGGGGCAGATCCCTAGCCAGTTCCCTTGTGAAGCCTCCTCTATCAACCTGGACAAAAACAGCATCAAGTTTCTCTCCGAGAGGGCCTTTGGGACCTTGCCTTCCCTCAAGTCCCTGTCTCTGAATCACAACAATATCTCCTTCATCACCCCAGGGGCTTTCAAGGGGCTGCCCAGCTTGACTGAGCTGAAGATGGCCCACAATGAGTACATTCGCTATCTCCACACGCGGACTTTCACTGCCCTCAAACGGCTGGTGAAGCTGGACCTGGCGGACTGCAACCTTTTCAACATCCCTGACAGGATCTTCATTGAGCTGCCTGCTCTACAGGAGCT
This sequence comes from Neopsephotus bourkii, assembly GCF_033783945.1. Classification (NCBI taxonomy): domain Eukaryota; kingdom Metazoa; phylum Chordata; class Aves; order Psittaciformes; family Psittacidae; genus Neopsephotus; species Neopsephotus bourkii. The sequence goes on along the minus strand of NW_026901456.1, from coordinate 10,730,675 downwards.
CTTCTGCTTTCAGAACAACTTCCGGAGGATCCCAGGTGCCATCAGGGGCATGGAGAACCTGACCCATGTTTACCTGGAGAGAAACAGGATTGAAGCGGTAGCCTATAACTCCCTGCAGGGCCTGACCAAGTTGAAATACCTGAATCTGCAGGACAACAAGATAAATGTGGTTCATGAGCGAGCTTTTCAGGGCTGCCAGAAGATGGAATACCTGTATCTGAATGACAATTTGATCAGCGAGCTTCCAGAAAACTCCTTTGATGGCCTGAGGTGCCTGAAGATGCTCAACCTAGGGGGGAATTTTCTTAGGAACATATCCAACACTTGGTTCAGGGACCTGGGGGAGCTGGAGGTACTCTACCTGGATCGCAACAGGATCAACTACATTGAGGATGGGGCTTTTGAAAACCTCACCAGCCTGGTTGCGTTGCACTTGAACAGCAACAACCTGACAACCCTGCCCTTTTCTGTCTTCCAGCCGGTTTACTTCCTTGGGCGGCTGTACCTCTTCCGCAATCCCTGGGAGTGTGACTGCCGCATCGAGTGGCTGAAGGAGTGGATGGAGAATTACAGGCTTGTCAGGGATATTCCCTGTGCTTCCCCCTCCTCAGTAGCTGGGATTGACCTAATGGACGTGCTCTTTGAGAGATCTCCAGAAGGTTACTGTCTTGACCCGGCTGAGCTAAATGTCACGTCTGAAGGCCCAACCCCAAGTGGAGAGCCTTGGTCTACTACAGAGAGCAAGTTCAATAGCCTTATCTCCAAACTCCTGCTCCAGATGGGCCTTTCTGAAGAGGTGGCAAATACCACTGAAGTCTACAGTAACACCACACAGCTGGATGGACTGACTGATGGGGTTTCTTCTGGGGTGGGGCAAGACACAATGGAGGCTGTCTCCTTCTCTTTTTACCTTCCAGCACTTTTTACAGTGATTGTTTGGCAATGCAAATAGTCCAAGGGCTACATGAAGCATGGATCCTGCGTAAGCATTCCTGTACCTACTCAAGTCATTAGGGAAAAGTTTGTATTATGAGCCTCCAATATATAACTGGCTCCAAACTCTCCCACGATGGGTTGGTTGATCTGGCTCCTGATTCTCCTGGGAGCTGGTGGGATCTGGTTCAAGGCTGGGTCACACTCCAGGTGAGAAGCCTGTCCTGTGGGTTCTTAGAGCCACCCAAACACTCACATTGCTGTGTGGAAGATGAGCAATGAAAGGATAGCTGTAAGGTTGAGTTTCACTTAGATACATGCAATGGCTCCTGCTGGGAGCAGAGGGAAGAGCAGTCTGTATGGATGGCAGTACAGTACTCTGTATTCTGTTGGGCCAACTCCAGTTGACCAAATTGTCCGCTTTATAAGAGAAAGACAAGGAATCAAAAGCACCCCCCTCTTCATATCCTGACAGACACCCACATCCACAGTGGGTGCTTCTAGATGCTGGCAAACTGATTTCCACCAGCATGTGTGGGGGGAACAGGGCTGTCCTGAGCAGCATCCAGGGATGCAACACTAGCCGTTGTGAGCAAGAGAACAGCATCTGGGCATGGTGCCAGCCCCAGGCTGGGCTGGGGTGGGCTGGGCTGGGCACATTCTTCTCTGGGGAAAAGCTATTTAAACTGAACAGCTTACTTACTAACATTGTTTCAATGTGTTTTTATTTCTCAGTTAGTATATTGTTTCAAGGAACATATTGTTTTTATTTGTAGATTATTTAATGGCATGAAGGGAGGGGCAGAAAATTGCAATGAAAAAGGCATCCACGCCCTGCTAAATATTTTGTATTTCCACCACTAACGTGTACCATATAGCATGTCTTATTATGCTGTACAACCAACCATGCCATCATTTTCTTTCATAGAATCATAGAATGGTTTGGGTTGGAAGGGACCTTGGGTGACATGGTTTAGTGTGAGGTGTCCCTGCCCATGGCAGGGGGATTAGAACTAGATTATTTTAAGGTCTTTCCCAACCCTAACTATTCTATGATTCTATGATCTAGTTCCCCAATCCCCCTGTTATGGGCAGGGACACCTCACACTAGACCAGGTTGATCAAAGCCTCATCCATATAGCATCTAACATGTTTTTTCTTTGAAATCTTTGATGAAAGCTGCTAATATGATCAGAAATAATTATCGTGCTTTATGCGTCAGAGCACATTAATAAAATACTTTGATATTTTGCTCACAAAAATAAATTAACTGCTCATCCCCCCCTTTTTATTTTTGTAATCCTTGAATTATTTCGGTAGTTTTTTTATAGGCTACCCAACACACATGAATGTCCTTTTTATGGTCTAGAGCAAATGGCACACTATTTATTGCAGCATAAAGAATAGACACTTTAACTTAGAACATGACAGTGCTTACATTTGTGTTAAGTAGTAACACTTTTAAAAATAAGTGACTATATAGAAATACACTTCTGTGATATTTTAACTGTATTAAATCATTATACATGGCTTATCATACTATGATGTACATGTTCATATGAAATGACAGAATATATACAATCTTTTATTACTGCTAAAATGTCATGAAATAGGAATAAAAATGGAAATAAATTAAAAACCGCTATCAAACATTTTCCTACCCCCTTTTTTTCCACTCACCCCTACCCCTTCCTTTCATGACCAATTCAACATGAATATGACCACTCTTGCCCCAGTTCGGTCCCTGTGGGTGCTGGAGTAGCAGTGTCAGAGTGGGAGCTGCCTTGTCTCATGCTTTGCTAAGGCTGTGGTTCAGTATGGACAACACGTTGCTAAAACCTACTGAGAGTAGCTGCCTTTGACTGTGGCCCCTCCCCCAGTCACACACTGGTGAGTACCCAAAAATGTATGCAAAGGACAGATCAGCTAAGGATGGACTTTGGGCATAGAACAGCTGAAAAGTGGTGGGTAATGAACAAATTAATGCATGAAGACCTTTTGTTAGCAGCTCCTGTACCCTTTTACATCTGGGATTGTCTGGGAGAACTGGGGAAATAAATAAACTTCAAAAAAGGCTCAACTCTTCAGCAAAGGTGCCTTGGGTCAGGTCTGTTCACACTGTTCAGCCCTCGGCCTCAAGCAGCACGGGCACCCCAGCACATTTGTAAACAACTCTATGGATGATCCCACAGCCCATAGCGTTGGTTAAAGAGCTCTGGAGAAACCAACATCAGCTCATGTGCAAAATGACTTTGTGCTCCTGAACTACTGGAGCAGCTGCTGCAAGAAACAGGGAAGCTGGTTTTTTTTGCCTGCAGAAAGGAGGCATCTCCAGGAGCTTCAAGATACATGTTTTGGACAGCCTGCTTTGGTCTGCAGCACTCTGTCCAAAAAGATCTACTGCTTTCTAATTAGCACCAGAGATTTCTAGGGGAAGGATGAGTACAAGGGAAACCAAACCCTCCCTGTTGCAATGGCTCCTCAGCTATCTGTAGCTCGACCACAGTGTTCTCCCCAGGGAAGAAGAATGCCAGATGGTTTGATAAATGCCTATTTGACCTGCTCTGTGAACTAAATTCAATGAGTTTGGATTTCTAGGCTATTTATGAATCCATTAATCTTCTTAAGTGCTGAATTCATCTGTGTATTATAAAAGGCTGTTTTCCAAACCTAGTCCAGCCCAGTGCTGAAGAGGCATATTATGTTAAGGATGCCTTTACAGGGGCAATATTTCATCCTGTCAGGGATCAATAGGCTTGGCACAGATGGTAGGATATTGGGCACAAATGGTTGTATTTCAGTTCCTACAAGTATGGATGCCTCATGAGTGAATTGTTTTTATAGCCCACATTTTCATTTTCTGTGCTGAAATACATTAAATCTGAAGATCATCTTAACTGCAATTGTTGAGCACAGCTTTGAAGTTAATTAGTGCTTCAAAGATGCTTCTGCTTTATCTGCAAGAATGGCAGATCTGAATGTGAAGCATCTGAAAATGTAGGTTTTAGCACAGATGGCACCGTCAGGTGACAGACAAAGGGACTGTATATCATACCTCATTGTGTGACAATGGGGCCAGTGACTTTGGACACCTATGATTTAAAAATTTCTTTAGTCAAATACCCTAACTACTTGCCCCAGAAAGCTTTCCCTGTGCTGCTATAACAGAGCTGTGAGTGCCTAGAAACTGCGTGGCTGGCATTGTGCTGCATGTAATGGGCTTTCAGCTTCTTGCCAGTAATGGGGACAGACTTCATGCTTGCCTGCTCTGAAATCCTGCTCTTCCCTCTGAGCCAAGAGACCAGCAACGTGTGGTTCCAGCAGGACAGAGCATCTGGCATGTGAGTCCTCTGAGTCAATCAGAAGTCTGTGAGTCTGTGCATTGCTCTCTCTTTGCTCCTCTCTCCTGTGTTGCTCTTTCCTTGTAACTCTGTTTAGCTTGGCCACTGTCTTTAGCATGTGCCTACCTGGAAAAGCAGCAGCATTCTACAAAGGGCAGGAAAATATGTCTGCTCAAACAAGTTAAATTAAGGATCAAGCTTTTGCATGAATAATTTGGGGTTTTTTAATTTTCTTAGGGTAGACTCCTGATCCAAATTGTGCTTCAGGTGGTAAACATGAACCAGCTGTTGGTTACAATTCCATGGTACAGCATCCTTTCACAAACCAATTCTGTTTTAAAAATTTGCCCCCGGACTGAGACACCACCAAAGATGTCACAGAACTGCAGGTCAAGCCCTGCTGAGATGCCAGTCTCAATGATGAGGGTGCTTTCCAGTCCAGTCCTCAGTGTGAGATGCCGGGAATTTACTTGAAGCAGTGGGGAGGGATGGCCGTAAGTTGTCTGGTGTTAAAATACACTTCATAACTGAAGTTTATTGAGAGCTGGTGTTCCCCAGCTGAAGCATTTGAGGTCCTCGGAGAGGGCAATTTGTTTTATTGTATGGTACCTGTTAACATGGTGTTCTTCGCTGGTACAGGTGTTTTTTATGCTTTACAACAGCTTCTATTAAATTAGAAGGAAGAAGCAGTCAAAGTAAATAGAAAAAAGGATTTGGATATCATCTCCTGGACTCAGAATTCTGCCTGTGTTACATTCCTAAGGGTCCTACTTGGTGTTTAACATCAACACTGCTATGCTCCTCTTTTTGTTTTTTTCTTTACATTTAGAGCTACTTCTAGTAATCTCCTGTGAAATGCAGCTATTGGCTTTTTGCTAATCTTGTGGAGTCTTACATTGCTTTTCTGCTTCGTAAAGTAATAAGTCCAGGAGGACTCAGGAATCGTGGTAAATAAAGATGACTTTTGCTAGAAAGGCAGCAGATACTGACCAGCTGGAATTCAGGAACTGTTTATGTACTTCAGCTAACTCTTGTCTTTATGACATCTGGCTGCTAGCTCTTAGAAAACCCTAAATCTTGATTTGTTGAGTTTTCCCTTGATCATTTTTGTGGTCACAATTTCAGGTGGAACCAAATCAACTGAGTTAAATCTTCTTATTGCAGAAAACTGCTGTTCTTTCTTTGGAGTATATGAAGTCTTGCAAGAAAATAACCTGCAATGATCACTGCTGCCTCAGTGTGAGCTTCACAAGACATGGCTAGTCTGGGTGAGAAAAGAACACTTTCTAGGTACATGAAGCATGCCTTTCTCAAGGTCTGCTTTTGCAGAGTCAAGGTACGGGCTTTGCACAAACACTAATAATAGTGGTCCTTACTTTCGCCACACCCAAATCTGATAGAAGCCCATGGAGTTTGAAGACTCTGCTGCAGTGACCTCCAAAACAGTTTTAAAAGAGCTTTATGGAAAATGTCAACCATAGAATAAAGACCACAAATAATAAAACACTTATCACAAGTATTACTTAAAAGCATGAAGTTCTGCTAGTTTTTTTTTAGCAAAACAAAAGAATGTTCATGCTGAAAATGCATAAGGTCTAAGATGCAGCTGTGTCAAGGAACACTATCAAGTGGCCAGCTGTTGGGCAAACTTTAGATTTTACATGATGAAGCAGCACCTATAGGTCAAAACCTAAACATGCACAAAATCAGCACCAAAAGTCTCTTTGTCTTGGGCAAAGCTGGTCTTTTAAATTCTAATATAAAGATGAATACAAATATGGTAAATAGATACTTCTGAACAGAGAATATCTTGCCCAAAGCTTGATTTTGTTGACCCTGTGGTTCGTTGAACCAGTCTGATCTTGTACTGTGTGGTAAGTTTTATCCTTGAATGCAAAACATTCATTACTTTGGCAGTTTTCCTCACCTTTGACCTTCACCACATCCTTTGATTTTATCGTACTTCCCTCTTCATCTCTCTCTCTTTTAAGGATGAATTTAAAGTTAATTCTTAACTTGTATAGCACCAGTCTTATACTCTCTATGAAGAATCCCAAAACGTTTTAAATAAATAGACAAGAACCTTCCATTAACTTTAGTATACTCACCCATCCTATGGATTACTTCAAGTACATATCCTATTTATTTACTTATTTGGATTACCAGCTAACTTTAACTTGTGCTTGTTCAGCATCTAAGACAGGGGTTTTGACCTGTGCCAGGAGCTTCTTCTTATGGCTGTAGGTTTACAATGAGACAGGCTTAAGGTATTCTTCTTCTACCCCCTCCTTGTTTCCCCCTTTTTTCCTGTTCCAAGCCAAAATTTGCCTGTGCCTTGGTGCACTGCTGCACCAGGCCTGGCTGTGCTTGAAACTGGATCACCAAAATGTCCCAGTTGAAAACAACAGCTGTCCCCTCTGCTTTTTTTATGGTTAGAAGCCCAATTAGTTCCCTTAAAATTTTATGAGCCAGGTAGGGCATAACTAGGTTAAACTGGGGATAATAATAAGAAAATGTAATTGCTGCATTTGAAAGGGGGATAAGCAAAATTGGAAAGACTGGGCTCAACTGCTGATTTGCACCATATGATTTACCTGTGCTGGCATGGATCTGGTTTGAAGGTGCAGGGAGAGGTGTTCTCTTTTTTTCAGAACACGAACAAATTAATAATTCAATTTAAGAAACACTTCAGCAAAATAGGTCCTACACTATAGTCTAAGACACACTGTAAAAATAATCTTTTCTAGGATTTTAATCATTAACTCTTGTCATTAGCTGTACTTGGCGAAGAGGGCTTTTTTTGAGGCTGACATCATTACAGCTTGTCTACCTTGTCCCATATCTCCCCTGAAACAATAGATGAGCAGCCTCTGAGTTGGTTACTTACATTCTTTTATTAAAATGATGAACAATGAATAAACATCTAATAACTGATCAGATCTGATGGCGTACTAGAAAAACGACCACTGGGAGTTATCTCACTTAGCTGGAACAGTGTCAGCCCGTGCCTTGGTCTAATGAGAAAGAAGGAGCACAATTCTGTACAGGGACACAGAGTCTTGTGCTGTGGGATCCCACACCAGAAAGCTGTGGTTGTGTGGGATTTTCAGGGAGCTTCAATCCAATGCAGCTCTGTAGCCCAAGTGAGGTGGAGGTCCCAGGCAGTGGTCCTGTTCACCCTCTCTCCTGGACTAGCGCTAGCATTTGCACAGCTGTGTGATAGCTGGATTAGGAACCGCTGTTCCTGGGTCAGTTTTGGACAAAACTGGTTTCCTGAACTGGCTCCTGGGGAATGAGAATATGGGTAAGGGGCTGTTCCCATCAGTAGTAGTGGGGATGGATAGCATAGATCCATGGAGAATATGGAGCATAGAGAGTAGGGACCACAGCATAGTATAGATTTCAGCAGCCATGTAAACACAAACCTCTCAACTCTTAGAAGCTTGTCTCTGAGCACTAGAGCAATGGCTGGACCAGCTGGCTCTTAACCCCTGGGAAGGGCTGAGCTGTGAGCGTTCATGGAGGAAGCAAACTGTGGGGATGGCAGAAGCTGGGCCAAGGCAGAAGGCAGCAGCCAGGGCTCCCCACCACACTGCTAGCCAGGCTGGCTCCTGCACCTTGCCTGGGGAGCTGCCTTGCCTGTCCAAGACCTCTGCCCCTCACAGCCCTCTTGGATGTGAACAGCCCTCGTGTCTGCCCAGGGTGAGCAGATAGAGCAGCAGAGGACAGGCAGCGGCAAGGTCTGGATCTGGCATGTGTTTGCTCTAGCTCTGCATGGGTGAGGTGGGATTTTTCTGGGAGCTCTGTAGGACCTGCCTGTAGCTGACAGCACATGGGGACTTTGGGCATTAATTCTTGAGTAATGGTTTTATTTTTTTATTTCTATTTTGCTTACACTGAAGGCTGATTCACGGGCACAGGAATACTGGGTATTAGGGAGGCTTGGGCTTTGCACGAGCAGACAAGGGGCCAAGCAGGGTTTCCTTAATGCAAGCAAGGTGGCAATGCATGCCCGGTGGGGTGAGGATTTGCTGGAACTCAGAGGAAACAGCATGCAGGCAGGTGTAAAAATACGCATAGCTCAGTGGGGTTTTACTTCTGGGCTTTTGATGCTGAAGACAAGGCTGAGTGCACAGTGCCAGGAGCAGGCAAATGGGCAAACATGATAAATCAGTTAGAAAAGGCAGCTAGCTGTGTGTGTATAAATCGGGATGGAGCTGGCAGTAGCAATTCCTCACCGTACTGAAAGATTATGTCTCAATGTGCTGTGACATTAAGATAAATCTCTGTATAGACACTGTATAGACAGACACTTTCTTGATGTATAGGACTGGCAGAGTCAGAAGACAAAGTATAGGAATAAATGATAAATTTGCAGTCAGACAAAGCTTGCTGTAAGTATCTGCGCAGAAACAGGTGATTATTTTAATAGGCAAAAAGTAGTGCTGAAATTTTCTGACACATTTTTTTTTTTTAGGCTAGTAGAGCTTAGAGTAGGTTTTGATGAATTCGAAATTACTTGAAAGCCAGGTAATTTGGAGCAACGTGACAGATAAAATAGATGCTGACATATGACATATGACAGGGTCATCTGCCGAGGTGAGCAGCTCCAGAGAGGAGCCTTCAACCCCGGAGCGAGGGGAAACCCCGCGTGCAGGAGCCCCCGTTCTGAGCAGCGAGAGCCACCGAGGGAGCCCCGAGCCCTCGCCAGGCCTTGCCCAGGGGCCGCAGCTCTGCTGAGCCCAGCAGGGACTCACAGGGGGCGGGATCAGCGCGTGGCGCGGCGGTTGGCGCCGGCAGCGGGAGCGGGCAGCGGGCGGGATGGGGAGCGCTCGCCTCAGGGCCGGGGCCCGCTGTGGGAGCTCTGCTCTGGCTGCCCCGGCGGTGGCAGCGTCGGCACCAGACAGAGCCGGTGAGAGGGGAGGCTGCAGCGCGGAGCTCGGGGTGCAGAAAGTGCCTGCACTGGAGTCGTGAGGGGAGGGTGCGCCATGGGCAGGGCTGCACTCGGTGCGCCCTGGTGGAGGCCCTCCTGCAGCAGGGTCTGAGCTGCGGGGCACTGTCAGTAGCTGAAAGGTGTCAGGGAAGCTGCGAGGGAGCTGGGCTGCTTGTTCCAGGCCTGATGAACTGTGCAGGGGCCTCAAGCGTCCATCACAGCACATACAGGAAAGAAGGAGGACATTAATCCAGGAAGCTGGGACCTAGTAATAGAAAAGAAAAAAAAGAAAAAAAAAAAAAAGAGGACAATTAAAAGCAAGAGGCTTCCTCTGAAATCCAGTGTCCCCATCCAGAACTGCTTCACACTGCTGCAGAAAGCTAACGAGGAAACACCACACCAAATTAACATCCTGCTGATGCACCAGTAAAGAGGATCAGTACTGGTGCCTCCAGGAAAAAACAGTGGGTCATAGCGGTGGGTGCACCTACTTTAAAGGGCACAGAGGCACCCATCTGTCAGTCTGACCCAGTCTCAAGGGAGGTGTGGTGCCTACCAGGGGCTCACATCACGGATGTCCTTCCAAGTGGGTGCACCTACTAGATAACTAGATGGTTATCATCTAGTGAAAAACACTGAAGAAGTCTCCATTTGGATGGCAGGCAATGGAGAAAAATACTCATGTTTCAGTTTCATGAGTTACAACAACCAAATTCCTCCCTTCCCCTTGGGTAATTTTATGCAGATAGAAAAATTAGCTACTGATCAGGGAAAATTTGGAATTACTTTGCTAATACTAACATGAACTCTTGCAAGGACAAAGTGTGGAATGTGCTACTAGTTCAGTTCTCTTCCACAACACAAAACCAGGCTCAAGTTACACATTAATCATAAAACACATGGTAGAGAGGTGGGCAGATTCAGTTTGCTTGTTAGTGATTTTCCCCTGGCAGTTGCTAAGAAGAGATACAGCAGAAAGCCTGAATGTGTATATACATCCTCTCTCCCCTTTGTTTTTTTTCTTAGAAAGGTGTTAAGTCTACATGAAAAGCAATTAACTTTCTAAGTGCCTAAAATCTTAATTGGATTACAGGTATGGGAAACATATTTCCCATACTTAAGGTAAGAATTATTTATGTATTGTACAGGTCTGGGAAGGAGGCTTTAAAAGCTTTTAACTCTGAGGCTGAATCATAAGAATTCAAAAAGATTCTGTATTTGCTTCAGTCTAGCTTTCACTGGATTGGATAACTGCTAAAAATCACTTATGGGGGAGAAAGTAAAAATTACTGTACCTGCACTAACTATGTGTATCAACAAGTAGAAAATCCTGGTATGCACACAAGGCACACTCACTGATGATAAGTTACTTCTGCCCTGTTTGTCTATGATGTATTTCCTGTTGTGCAGGAATGTGACTATATGACATATAGTGCAGCAGTCTCCTTGGTCAGAGTTATGGGCATTTCTTAGCTCATTAAAAGTAGTGAAGAAGCTAGTCTGAGAGACAGGCTTATTAAGAAAATGAATGTGCTTTACAAAGAGAAAGCAGATTTGTGGTGTCTGCTTTAGATCATACTCTGTTGATTAACTTACAAAAACAGATGACTCTTACTCGAGTCAGTCAAGAAATGTACTTTGCCTTTAGTTTTCACAATTCCTCTTCTACAAGTATTTTAAAGCCCAAAATTGAGTTCTAACTGCTTTCATTAAAGATGTTGAGAACTAATTGCAGTGAAAGAGAATGGGCCCTGAACTGCATCTTGTATTTCAATCTAGATTTACAAAAAACCCACGAAATTTGGCAGTATTTCCAAGTATTTGTTTAAATAATAAATAATTTCTTTAGAGAAAAGAATAAAAACAGAACAAATACTGAAGTTAACCTGTGCATTAATTTTCCCTAACAGCTCTGGTATCAAGTTCTTGAAGTATACACTCCAGTTCAATGCTGCTCATGCTGTAACATCTCTTCTATGTTGCCATTTAAAAATCAACTGAGTAACCTTACTAACGAAGTTTCAGTAGTAGGTAGCAATATTTTCACTTAGAGGCTAGTGGCACAGCATCTTTCTTGACCCAGATCAAATAAAAAGATAACCAATGCTAAAACATACTGAAGAACTCAGTTTTGGTGAAGAGTTTAAAAATGTCCCTCTGATTTTAAATAGTTGCATGACAGTGTCCAGGACTGTCTAAACTAGGTTACCATTTCCATACAATAATCTTACCACTCTGAGACATTGAATAACCTAGTGTACTTTTATTAAGTAAATGGAAGCAGAGGTTGATGAACATTTATTGGACTAACTTTAACACCTCGAAATCACAGGCATCAGTCAGACTGAGAGGCAGCATACTGATAAGACCAAGTTTTCTTTACAAATCTGTGAACCCCTGTACAAAAATAAAGTATAAAAGGGGCAAACAGAAATATTTGTTTCTTCCAAATCCCAGGGCTGCTTCTGAGGTCAAATTCAGCATGAATTTAGAGACATCCAGGAGATGCACTAAATTATGCAGTGATATTTACAACACTAGGAGAATGCTTCTCCATTTGGGGATTGGAAAAAAGTAGAAATATCGTAACATTAGCTCTGCACCTGCATCAGTCTTCCCTATACAAGGGAAGCTTCTAGCTAAATTTATGGCAGCCTTTTGCCCTCTACATACCACACAAATAACAGGGCAAGGCAGGAGGGAGAGAAGGTGTGCATTGGGCAGATTGAGGAGTCCCTGGGCTTGCTCTGTGCTTGCTGGGACTGTGCTGAAACCAGTTCACAGAACTCACAGGGCTGTCTGGTTCAGCTGTACTTAAAGCCTAGGGGGCGTTCCAAGTTAGTCTTTTGCTACTGAAGGTTCTCACAAGGAAGAGTCTATGGTAAAGGGGAGGCAGGACAGTATGGTAACTGATGTACTTTTACCGCTTTTGTCCCTTGATAAAAGGCTATATATAGGAATCAAAGAAACAGAGCTCTCCAAGTTAGTCTTTCTACTGTGTAATATTAACTGAATGGTAGCTCCACTTAAGATAAGTGTATTAGTTATATTGAATCACTGCTTATTGTCATATACATAAGGCAGAAGCACCCTCATGGAAATTATGAGTTTTCTTTCTTATAGGATGGGTACACAGAAACTCCAAGAAATTCACTTTAACAGAGTCAAAAGTATGTAGTCAAAACATTTATGGCAGACTATACCCAAATTATCAAAATTATGTACCTGTTTAATGTCATAAACATTTCAGAAGAAGAATGTGTCACTTAAGTCATATACCAATGCTTACCAGAGAAGAAATTTGTATTTCTAACATCAGAAACACTCCACTGCTTGATTTTCAGTAGTAGGTTGTCCCACCTTTGTGCTTTATTGGGAAAAGAGGTAGTTTTGAGAGTGAATGAATCTGTCGCTTCGATGAGCTCAGATAGCATGTGATACTACTATTGCAACAGCTGATCTACAGGAACACCTGCTATGGTACACCCAGGACTAGAATGAGACGACACAGCTACTTGAAAAATTATCTCTTACTCACTAAACAGTTCAGTTTGCACCTACCCCCTTTTTCAGGGGCTAAATTCAGAATACACGAGCAGCTATCATTACTCCAATAGGTTCCCTCTTACACCCTGGCTTGCTTACACAAGGCTCACACAGATTGTTTCTCATCAATTAGTTTCCAGCACTTCACAAACCACAAGCTCAAGAAACAAGTTACTGTATTTGCTTTGGGATGCAGTCAGGTGAGGTAAAGTGATGGACCAACTTCCCTTCTGTGCTGCAGGCTGCAAGCTGACCTGTGAGTGCTGCACAAGACAAACACCTTGCCTGACCTGGCTGGCTAGGAGGCCTAGCTGGACCTAGACTTTGCTTAAGGATTTTACAAGAACAGAGATTTGATTGGCCCACCTGCAGTAGGAGTAAGTAGAAGATTAGCAACCCATGCACTGTATGATGATAGAATCATAGAATGGTTTGGGTTGGAAAGGACCTTAAAATCATCTAGTTCCAACCCCCCCGCCATGGGCAGGGACACCTCACACTAAACCATGTCACCCAAGGCTCTGTCCAACCTGGCCTTGAACACTGACAGGGATGGAGCATTCACAACTTCTTTGGGCAACCTGTGGCTCACCATACTCACAGTAAATAGCTTCTTCCTTATATCCAATCTAAACTTCCCTTCTTCAAGTTTAAACCCACTGCTCCTTGTCCTGTCACTACAGTCCCTAATGAAGAGTCCCTCCCCAGCATCCTTACAGGCCCCCTTCAGATACCTGGAAGGCTGCTGAGATCTCCACACAGCCTTCTCTTCTCCAGGCTGAACAGCCCCAACTTTCTCAGCCTGTCTTCATATGGGAGGTGCTCCAGTTGCCTCATCATCCTTGTGGCTCTCTTGTGGACTTGCTCCAACAGCTCCATGCCCTTCTTATGCTGAGGACACCAGAACTGTACGCAGTATTTCATGTGGGGTCTCATGAGAGCAGAGGGACAGGATCACCTCCTTTAACCCTCTGGTCATGCCCCTTTTGATGCAGCCCAGGACATGGTTGGCTTTCTGGGCTATGAGCGCACACTGCCAACTCATGTTCAGCTTCAGATAATTACCCCTATGATAAAGGTTCAACTGTGAGAACTTTTTCTGATTACATGTGCAGCAGTGCCAAACAACTGGAACAGTGCACAGGTCAATTACAGCTGACAGTTCACCTCTGAGGATAAATCCTTTGAAAACACTGTATCATTTTAATATAAACTCTAAACTTCATACTACACAACAGCACAGCAACCAAGCTTTGAAGATAAATTGTTTTAAGGAACACTGCATTTCTGACACCTAAAAAGAGGTGGCAATGCTTGCTTCTGGTAGCCATTTTCAGAAAAAAAATGCAAAGCACCTGGGCCAGTAAGAGCATGAAGAAGGGAAACAAAACACCAGGTCAGCAAGTAGTTAAATTTTCTTACTTAGCTCTGCTCTTAATTCTAAATTGGTTTAACTTGTGGTTGTACAGGTGGAGCAGAGCCCCTGGACCACACTACAGGCTGTGCCCTTCCAAGGGCCTTCCCTTAATAGACTGTAAGAAACCTTTGCTTGCTGCATGAGCCGCTGACTTGTTCTTGAAACTCCCTGCAATGAAATGAAGGACCCAAAAGCATTTAATTGTTGAACACATAAAAGGAAGTATATTTAAAATAAAAAAAAAATTGGTCAGACTGTAGAGTCAATTACCATTTTTAAAGGAATTTACAGGGCTGTTGTAGATGAGTCTTTTGGAATAGTCAGTTTATCGCAATGCCTAAACTGGTTTCTTCATTGCACAGTATTTTCTTTTAAAATGTGTGCATTTTTAAACAATTACATACATATTAAAAATCAGCATTTCTTTGCTTAAACTTAATTAAAACGTTAATACTCTCAGACAACACGGATCTGAAATGGTGAAACCAGTAATTGCCCCCTCCCACCTTACAACAAATTAAATTGAGACAAAATTACAAACACATTTCACTACATGATTATTATTAATAAAAATCAGTTTTGTTTTTTTTTCTTTTTTTTTTATAAAGTTGCCCAAAATGCAAGGGATGTGCATAGGTTTACAACTTAGTCAGAATAATATTTTACTTTATTCCCTTGGGTACGTGTTCCCATGAACGGAATGTACTTTGCTGTAGATTACAGGTTTTATCAACACAGATACACCAACGGCATGAACGCTTGCAACTGTCCACATGCATTAAGAGTCAAGACCCAATTTCAGATTTCTAAAAGTTTTACAGAGTTCTTCAAAGAGACAGTATCACAATATCTGGATGTTACACAAAAGTACTTAAAAATGCTATCCTAGAAAAAAAAAAGGGCGAAAAAAGGCCTTTAAAATTTATGAATTTGTTTTGTAACCACTAGACTAATTACTTCAAATAAATAAAAGGAAAGCAAAGTATTCCAATCCATAAAATCAGACTCTAAAAAGAATGTAGTGTTCCACCCCCAAGTTAAGGTAACAGAATCATATTATTATTACTATTAAAATAGATTATAGAAAGCAGCATCTATTTTGTGCAGTTTTTAGGGGCCCTTGAAATAAAAAGCTATGATTTCCAAAAATATAACATTCCAAAGGACTGAATAATACACATATTTAAAGATACATTTTATTAAAGTTTAGGAGAAATGATTAAAAAAAAGATACTGTCTCTTTAAATTAGTGTTTGATTTTTTTCCCCCCTCCTCCTATCTATTCGGACATGACAATAATTATATTTTAGGTCACACTACATCTAGGTAGTCTCTAGGGGCCAAGACCTGTTGACACAAGGTCAATAACGAAGAGGTTTTCCGTGTATGAGGTGGTTCCCAGTAATGACAGATTTTTTTCTTTTCAATTCTCTCATGACTGGTCTAGTAGACCCAGGAGACTGGGACCCACTGTGAGGCTGTACACACAAGCTCGATGGCTTCCTCCAGGTGCCTGATAGTTTCATCAATTTCATTGTTGATAATTGTTAGGTCAAAGTAGTGTGCATATGTTCTCTGTAAGATTTCAGACTCCTTCTGCAGGCGCTGAAGAGATTCATCCTGTTTGGTGGTCGGAAAAGAAAATGGGAGAGAGAAGTTGGATCCTTTTGTACGCTTCTAAACAAGCTTTCTAACTGTTACTTACAGACAAGGAAACAGGCAAAAAAGACTTAGGGAGGTCTAGGTGGTTTAGATCTCCCACCTCAATCTATGGAAATTGCACGGGAGAAATGGCACAATTTCTCTCTTGAAGCTGACACTCAAACAGCACTCAGATATTCATATTGAGACAAAACACAAGTCTAGTGTTAACAAAGGAAGGTAGAGGATGGAAGCTTAGGAAAGCAGCACAGACATGAGCAACAGAGACTGTATATGAATAAAATGTATGAAGTGCATAAGTATGAGCACAAATTTGGCCTATGTCCAGGTAAGAACACAAGAAGCAGGGGAGGTATATTGTCAGGTATCAGCTGTTCCTGATTTTGGTAGTGTTTTCTGTTCAGCATCAGTCTTCTGGGCCTACTTCCCTTAATAGTTTTCTGATAAGGAAGTTTTCAACCCATGTTACTTTGTGGTTCCTATTTCAGAGCATGCCATTCCCAGCATCTCCTAGTGTGAGATCATGAGGAACAAACCACATAGCCCATGCTCAAGAAGGGCAGGTACAGCAGGTGCTCTCCATGGCTCAGTGTCAATGTCCTTACAAAAACAAGTGCATCCTGCTTTATGGGTGTGCTGCTGGACTCCATGCAGCCAGCAATGCTACAGTGATGATGGGCTTTGTTAGTGAGGTCTGCCTTTCTGAGAGATCAGGGTTGCAAATAGCTTCTTTCTAATGCTCTGCAGCAATTATAAGTTTGGATTTTCTTCCTGCAAATTCCCTTAGAAAAACAAACAACAAAAAACAACCAGAAGAAAAAAAAAAATTTGCTGCTTTCATGAACCTTGAAATAGCCACAGGGAAGTGACCAAGTCCATTCCATCCCATAGGTTTGGGGTGGATACGGGAAAAAAATTATATATGAACAGTATAAACTCCTGCTGCTCTGTAGTATCTTTAGGGTCATCCTACTTGATCAGTGAATTGGATATACTTCATTATAAGAGAGTTTTAGGCTGCAGGAGGTACAGACACAGTGGCTATAGCTGTTTCACAAGAAATTACTCTGGGAACAGACTTTAATCCATCTAATAAGAGATTCCCCTCCTCCCCTTTTTTTCTGTTTTAGCTTCCAAGTATTTGTAACTATAGTGACAAGTAGCTGTGGAACAGTGGCTTTCAGGTCCTCTAAAGGGAATAACCTGCATTGAGACAGTTCTCCTTCCCTATAGCGATGAAACCAGCCACTTCTGGAGAAGTTCTGTACTAAAGTTACAGTTCTGCTTCCCTCCAGAAGCTGCAGCCTCAAATGGGGGGAGGGAGGATATGTCTCCTTCACATGATAATCACTATAAATTTCATTCCAGGTTAGACAAATACTCCTCACATGCACTCTGTACAAGGGATGCTCCTTATATGGACCATTATGCATTGCCAGCGATACTAGTGCATGGAAATATAGTATCTTCTATTAAGAAATTGGACAATATGTATCAATACTAATATTAAATATTTTTGTGGAGTGTTTCATATGGCTTAGTGTCATTAAGCCAAAAACCTAGTTAGGTACATTGCCAACTTCTCATGGACTACAAAAGAGACATCAATTTATATCAGCAGAGGATCTAAACTTTTCTGCTTAAATTAACATACAAAGAAAATGAAACCATGCTTGTCAAACAGAATATTTCCAGTGCTTTAAATACATCTAGCTAAGACTTATTTTATGTTTAAAGCCAGTATTAACAAAATCATATTGCACCTATAGAAGAATTTCAGTCTCATGGCACAAGGCTAACAGTACCTGAAAACTCCCCATGAAACCTCAGAACTGTTAAGTCCTATGTAGCTGTTTAAAATGCTATTCAGATTTCCTGTGTCATCTTTACATACAAGTATGAGAATGAACTTTTCTCAGTAAAGCATCTATCTTACTGTGACTGACAATAAAAATCTTAAAAATTTATAGTGATCTTACTTTAAAAAAACCTTAACTGGTATATAAAGAAGACTGAATACTACTTTTTAGGTTGTACATACAGATGTCACAAAACTGTTTAAAAAATTGATTTTTAGTATTTTTCTTAGATTCTCCTAGATTAACTTTACTGTATTTTGGAATATCTAAATTTCCTAATCTGTTCGAAATGTAAAACATTACTTCTTTCATAAGCTTTTAGGGGCAGTAGTAAGTTTGAGAAAGGCCATTGCAGCAGTTTTCAAATAGGTTCAAACTTTCTCAAGTTTTGCAAAAAGAGATTACAGTTCTTGATTTTTGTTCTATTCTGTGACCAAATTTCATCTGTGTTTGTGTTTTGTATCTATTTGTACATTCAAAACCACATCAGACTTTGCTGTTTCCTCTGTGTAAGTCTTAAATGCATCTTTGAAGTTAACACTTCCTCAAAGTTTTTGCTGTAGTAAGATCCTCTCAATTTCTTTAAAAATTCTGAATTAAATTTTGAATAGTGAACACTTCAGATTATTCTCCAAGAAGAATATTCTCCATCATTTGTGCTCTCAATAGTGTCAAGAAAGGTATAAATTGAAATGTTCAGCCAGCTGCAGACAAACGAGTGGCCACAACTTCATTAATTCCACATTTGTGAGCAGAACATCTCTGTCTTTTCTTCTTTCCTCAGCTCTCATCTAACAGGCTAATCTTCTCTCCTCCACCGTAGGTGGGACAGAAAGCAGTGAAACATGGCTTTTATTCATGAAATCTCTCCCCTGTACATAATGGCCACAAGTAGTACCTTTAGTAACTGAGGGCTGGGTTTCTTTTTTTTTTTTTTGCCTTTAAAGTACATAGGCCAATAGCTACCACTTGTGACAGTCAAAGTACAGCCTAACAAATTACTAATATTCCCTTCTAAGGCTGTGAAGAATGCATAAACACACCATCAAGCCTTTGCCAATTTTGCTTCAACACAAAGAAATTCTCCTCAATTTAAACAGCTGGTGGACTGCACAGTTCTTGAGAAAATATACTTTTATTCCTTGGCAGTAGGAAGGGAGAATGCATAGCTAAATTTCATAAGAATTTGGCTCAATAAAGATTTACACATGGCTTAATAAAGATTTAGATCAAAAAAGTGGAGCCTGTCAACTCCTATTTGTTGCTGCCTGGGCAGTGTGAGGTAGAAAACTGCTGGAGGAAAGAGGAACTACTCCATTGTTTCCTGATATCCTCTCTTCTCTCTGTTTTAGCACAGAAATAATCTGATTTAAGCTTTCTTTGTGATAGACAGGTGGTTACACTCTGGGAGATTTCCTATATGGTTTTTATTGTTTTGGGCTTTGCGGAATTGCTCATAGTGCACTGCTGTATTCTGTTAGAAAGCATAATACTTTGTCTCCTACCTCTTGCTGTGTGGTCCTTGAATACTGAGATACTTTGTGTGGTCTGAGACAGCCTAAAGTGTCTCAAGAGAGATACTTTTAAGATCAGGCCTCTGCACTGATTTTACCACAAAGTTCAGATCTACAGCTGTAAGAGCAGAAATTTTATGCTCTAGTTTCTTTTTCACTAGTAGATGATTTTACTGCAGGTATCTGAAGTCATCATTACATTAATTTTTTATTCCAATGGCAAAAGTAACGTTTAATGGGAACAAGCATATCTACATTCTAAAACTACTGAAATAACCACGACTACCTTGTCCGCCCCTAGCTGGTACTTACAGGCAATTTTCTGCACCATTTTGGCAGCTATGTACAATTAGTACGAGTGCGGGAAAACGAAAAGAAAAGCAAAGATGATATTTAAGAAAACATAAAGGGGGAAAAAGGATAGTCATTTACAGAAGTGTTCTCAAAAAGCATAAGTAAAATAAACACAGCAGGATAAGAGGATAAACAGAAAGGGATACAAATTATGCAAATGAACCTCTTCAAAAAGGAAACATGAATGGGAAATATGGAACACACTCTCTGCCTTTGCTGCCTTGCAGGCTGCTCACACACAGACACAGTTTGCATATCTCCTTCATGCAGGCCAGTAAACCTTGGAAAATAGGATCCTGTATGTGGGTAGGGTCTGTTGCTATTATGATTTCCTGCCCCTCCCTTTCCTTAATTGATCCATAAATTAGCATGCTTTATAAGCATGGCCTCAGTTCAGCAATTCATGTGCCTGAATGAAACCCTGTTTGAAGAGACTTTAGTCACAAAAGCTTAAAATAAAGACACAGTCTTACAGCATGAATGCAAATATTTAGAACATAATACTTCTACTAATATTTCTTTGGCATGAAGTAGTTCCCCACCACTACTATAAAAGGTACATTTCTGTCCTCTTCCCAGCGTACCACAGAAAACATTTTCTGCCCTGTATGAACTGCCCCAAATTATCTCTGTATTATATCCTACAACTGGAAGATTAAAGTTAAGTACTACTGGCAGATGAGTGAGGGCAAGTAATACTATGTGGGAGCTGAGACACAGGAATGGAGGCAACAAACCCAGGCAATCAGATAATTCCGCAGGGTACCTGGCTGCCTGAACACTGCTATAAGCACAATGCTTGCCTGACACATCCTAAGAACAGTTATTTTTCTTAAGAACAGTTATTTTTTTTAACTGCTGTCATGCCATTTGCTTGCACAAAGGCAAAGTCAGTGTAGAATACAAAATTTTTGTATTTTCTCAAGATTGTACTAATTTACAGCATACATCAACACCTGCAGTTGGACAAACTATCACTTCAGTAGCATTGCAGATTGTGATGTCTTCAGATATCTTCATCTATACGCTCATGACATTTACCAGTTAGGGTATGAGTCCATAAAACACAATGAATGCTTTTTCTGGCATTGGTGCTTGTCAGAGCTTTTGTGAGATGCTTCAAAACTGACAAAAAATCAAATTTAGAGCTGAAGTAGCTCACTAACGGATCTGGTATGTGCCATGGCCAGTGCAGAGTGGCAGTACATGTCGCAGAAGGAAGTTGGAGAGAATTGGCCCCTTCAGCAACAGTGAACTTGTAGAATGCCTTAGCTGCCAGTAAAATTGCAGCTCGAGGCCAATGTTTTTCACTCTCCACTTACTATTTTAATAATCATTCAGGGTATTGGCATTTAGTGTTTGTCTTGTTCCTTATTTTCCTGCAAGCCTCTGCAGTAATGTTGCAGTTTCACGCTTACGATATTATAATTACATTTCTATAGAAACACGGATTCTGAGTTTATTTTTGCATGATCAAGGAGACATGTAGTAGACTTGGAACAGATTCATGGTCAAATCCAATTGATTAAATACCTTAATATCATGTTTTAAAAAAGGCTGAGCAGACAAAGCGTTCATATAAACACTGTTTGCCCTATTGTGAGCTCTAAATCCAGAATTGCTTGATAACATCTTTGGTATCAGTAGTAATCTGCAGAGTAGATACTCTATAAAAACAATATAAGAAATTCAGGATGTGGACCTCCATGAATACTTAACATTGTTCTAGAAGCAATTAACCCTTTAGTCAAAGCTTCCAATTCTTAGAGAACAGTCTCTGAAACTAATAAACCTATTTCTCACACGTCTGTTTGCTGCTAAAGATAAAGGTGGGATGTAAGCACAGTCACGCACATCCATTTCTTCAGTTCAGGCCAGCTGTGATTTAGTGCTAGCATTGCAAGTCAGAACTGAGTAATATGTGCTAATAATTTGTGAAGGATTTGGAAGCAGGTCTCTGGGCTAGGGAATGAAATAAAAGAATATGTATTTTTAGAATACATCGTATGGATCCTTTAACTTGAAGTTTGAATTTCAAATTAGAAAAATCTGTTACTAAACAATAAATATATCTCAATCAACTTAATAATGCTGCCAAACAACTGTCTTTCTGCCTCTCAATTTACAGACAAGGAAACAATTAAAGAGGCTTATCTGCGTATTTGAATCTCATCCTTAATTCTGTCTCTGATAAGATATTAGACTGCAATACGCCATACCTCATTAATGCCTGGGGTAATCGTAGGTGCAGCAATAAAAACAACAAAAGGAGCAAACTCTGCAGTTCTCAGGACCTTCAATGCCTGGATAAAAAAAAAATCAGATACTTTAGAAGAACCCCTCAACAATTAATGTGAAATAAGTTTAGTTGTACAATCAAAAGATATAAAATCATGATTTACCAACACTGATATTTGTTTTTAACTGAAGAAGAATCAAGACCTTCGTAATGCAGACACTTAGCTTATTGCATTATTTTACATTTTTGGTGGTTGAACTGTATATTTATCCTTAATTTAAGTGAGTTTTCAAGACAACAAAACTTTTAGCATTTTCAGAGAGGCTCCTCCCATAGAGTCTCAAAGAATAAGAATTCCATTTGCATTTAAACTGAATGATTAACAGGTAAGAAAATTTAGTTATGCCATAAATGGGGAAAAGAGCCAACTGTATTTTAGAATAAATACTGATTAGAATATAATTTTTCTACTACTTTTTCTAAGTTTCTCTACCAACTCTTCTTCATTATTATTCTCTGAAACAAATAAAAATATGATGTGACTGAAGTTTTTAAAAAGTGAGCATAGCACTAATGCAGTAAATGCAGCACCAATGCCCTGAACCAAATCTATACAAAAGAAAAGAATTATCATTAGAAGCTGACTCAGTCATAATTTACTGAGTGACACTCAGTGCTGCTACATGTAAAACTTTGGCACAGATCCAAGCTAGACTGAAGTGCAGGAAAGGAAATAAACACAGGTCAGCTGAACTCGGATGGACAAGATAAAGTAAGGCTAAAGGCCAGTCTTTTGCTCCTTCTACTTCCTGTATTTTCCAAAGTTTGTTTTCTTTAAAAAAAAGCAAACAAACAGACAATCCACAATCCATCCTTTTCCCAAGCTAAAGAGGTTTTCCTCTCTGCTGCTTGAAACTGACCTATGTATATTATCTATACCAACATCCTCGAAACAGAGAGATAAATCCCATATATGAAAGTCAATAAAACTCACATAACTAAGAGTACCTAAGGGAAAAAAGGCAAGTGGTATAAGATAACTAGGAATAAGTCCACAGACAGGCTGGTCTTAATGAGCTAAGATGGATGCATGAGGAAGCTAGTTAAGAAAGAGGTTTCCTATACACATGGTAGAGGAAGTGTACCAAAGGTGGTTATTACCAAATGTAAATACATTTTAAGAAAGATTAAAATGGCTTCTGAGAATTCTGATATTTCTGAATAATGCAAGTTGAAAAGGCTTATCAATAGAGTTTGCTTTTATTAGCTGCTCCATTTCAAGTAAGTATAAACGCTGCTCTCCCTGAGACCTGTTAAAACATGGGATTTTATTTTTCAGAACAGCACCACACCAGCGTATTATGTGAACTGCCCTAAATAATTTAGTCAGGTATCTTATTTCTGTTATGAAATTCTTAAAGAATCTGAAGTTACTGAATCCATTCACAAAAAAAGAAAGAAGGCAGCAAATTTAAACATCTGACACTGGTAACAATTTTAATTTGTCTTTCCTCCCATTTCCTGAAGTATCATAGAATAACATAAACATCATATTTGTCCATATTCATGTTGCTCCACTTAACAAAACATACAAACACATCCCTGTGAATTGAAAGTCATGACTACATGGATGTAACAAAGGAAACGTATCAGCATTCTCCACTGAAGATTTTATATGAGGAATGAACAATCTGTTAGTGTTTCTTTGAAGCCTGATTTTCCTTCCTGCCTTGTTCTGAAAAGTCTAATAGCACAACACAGAAAGGAGTTTATGAAGTAACAACACTGATCTGGTCACTGTGCAAACAGGATTAATACCGGTGATCAACCACAAATGTTTCTGACCATGCCCAATGGTGATATGGAGCCAAGAGTCAGTCAGGAGCAAGATTACCATCTATAACAGCATCAAAGAGAAATTTTTGAAGTATCTAAAACATTACTCCTAGCAGGCAATGACAATCACTTCTTTAGATACATTTCACTGGACATGATGCTAATAAAGTAAAAAGTTAGATGCTAAGTAGATTTTCAAGCTACAGTGTTTGCATACCAAGCTAAAGTATTAACTTGTTTCTGGTGTTATTCTTCTAACCAGATGATTACCAGAATTCTACTTTGCAAATTGATACCTTGGTGGTCCAGGGATTTTTGTTTCATATTGCTGTATACATTACTTATCTACTGTGCAATCAATAAAAATAAATGTATCTCAATAAGGTTGATTTGTGACGAGTGCCATTTTCATATACTTCTCAACAGTTACCTGAGGTTCTACATCAAGTATTGCAATTAGTCCCTGCTCATGGATCTTTCGTATTGTTTCCAGTTTTGTCCCATACATTGCATCCTCATGGCTGCCATATTCCAAATATTCATTGTTTGATATATCCTGCATCATTTGGTCATGTGATACAAAGTAGTAATTTTTCCCGTTTTCTTCATCTTTCTTTGGAGGTCGAGTTGTATCTGAAAATACAAAATATTTTCAGTACAAAAGCAATATTAGGCTCGTATATGGCATTTTGTTTTGTTTATCAATATTTATTTGCTGACTGATGACCTGCCAAATCACACATAGAACCATGAAGCATGAGCTTGAGGTAGGCAGAATGACAGAGGCCAGGAAAAGCAGGAGAATAAGGGATGTGGAAAAGGTAAAAATGAAAAGGTAACAGAGGAAGAACAGAAGGTCATAAATAGTCTTGACCAGGTAAAGGTTATCAGATCCTATCAGCTGCTTTCAACAGCAAAAAAGGGCAAATCCCACAGTTTTTACAGTTTCTAATCAATTCAATTAACATCTCCATTTTATCCCAGGGGCCAGTACTGGGCCCAAGCCTGTTCAATATCTTCATTAAAGATGTGGATGATGGGGCATAGTGCACCCTCAGCAAGGATGCCAGTGATAACAAAACTGGGAGGAGTGGCTGATACACCAGAGTCCTGCTGCCATCCAGAGTGACCTAGACAGGCTGGAGAAACAGGTTGACAGGAGCCTCATGAAAATCAGCAAGGGGAAGTGCCAAGTCCTGCCACTGGGAGGAACAACCCCATGCATTGGTACATGCTGGGGGCTGAGCAGCTGGAAAGCGGCTATCCAGAAAAGGCCCTGAGGGGGCTCCTGGTAGACACTCATTTAAACATGAGCCAGCAGTGTGCTCTCGTGGCAAAGAAGGGCTAAAGATATCCTGGACTGTATTAGACAAGCTATTGGAAGAATGTGGAAGAAGACAATTCTTTGCTTCTACTCAGCACTGGTAAGGCCACACAAGGGGTGCTGTGTCCAGCTCCAGGCTTCTCAGTACAAGAGACACATGGACTTACTGGACAGAGTCCATTGAAGGGCTGTTATAGAACTGGAGAATCTCTTCTATGAGGAAAGCCTGAGAAAACTGGGACTGTTCAGCATGGAGAAGACAAAGCTCAGGACGGTTATCATCAATGAGTACAAATATCCAAAGTGAAAGTGTAAAGAAGGTGGAGGCAGTCTCCTTTCAGTGGTGCTTAATGATAGGACAGGAGGTAATGGGCACACACTAAAATATGTGAGCTTCCACCTGAATGTAAGGACATCCTTTTACACTCTGAGGGTGACTGAGCACTGGCACAGGTTGCCCAGAGAGGTGATGGAGTCTCCATCCTCAGAGATATTCAAAAGCCACCTTGAGATGGTCCTGAGCAACCAGCTGTAGGTGGCCCTGCTTGAGGGAGAGGGATTGGACCAGATGATTTCCATAGGTAGGGATCTTAACAATTCTGTGCTTCTGTAGGCCATCTGCTTCTCTTTCCCACACAGGCATGCTGATATCCACTTGCTTCTCTTTCTTCTAGTATTCCCTCACAAACTGATTTTTCTCTCATATTTTTCCACTATCATATTTATATCAGTGACAAATTTCAAACATCACATCTCTTACCAATCTAATCCCGTTATCTTCCAAAAACCCTATCATAATTTCAAACAAGGTATCAAAAAATTGAGCTCATCTTCTGTTTTGAATTATACCTATTATTGTACTGAGGATTAATTAGCATATTTCAAAGATGAAAAGTTCTATAGATGTATTATAGATCATAATTATTATTTTAAGGAATTCAAGAACAATGGATTATATAAACCATATAATATCACTGTATTACTCACTGCTGCCCTAGGTCTACTGAACTTACTCTTGTAGTTCCCCCACATCCTTTTCTTTTGTAAAAAAAGTCTGTATTTTCTTTTACTTAAATTTTTGTGAGGTTTTCTTCTTCAGTGTGAAAGTGTAAGCCTAAAAAGTGGGTGAGGGCCTAATTACTTCTGGTCCAGAGAGATGAAAGCTATTTAGCAATAATGTACTTTTGAATATATTGCTTCTGCAGACCTATGTGGTAAGAGATGTATGGCCTAATAATCCTTTTAATTAAATACTATTGTATGTGACATGATTTTTATAATCAGGTTTTCAGTTGGTACATATTTTCTTTATAAAGCACTCCCCAAAACTCCACACCCAGCTTAAGGCCTATCTCAAAATATACCTATTCCTACCACAGTTCTGTAAAAGAATGCAGAAAATGCAGTAAAATCCATCCCTGAGAGCTGTAGAGGATAAACTCAATTACCTAGAGCCCACTGAAAGACAGATCAGGTTCCCACAATACTTAAAGGGTATGTGATATATTTTATATGACCTATTTATACCACTAACAACAAACTAATTTGGTCTCTAAACACCAGCATAAAGTCCTATTTCAAATGCCTTAAATGCCTGAAGTCTGAAATATACAAATAGGAATTACTAGATACAACAGAGGAGTTAGAGGAGGCCATTGCTCTTCTGGAGTGGGTCTGGAGGTCAGGTGATGTCTAAAACAAGCATTTAAACATCATACTGATGCTTAAGCACCTGAATTTCATGCTGATTTGCAGTCTAGGCTTTTTAGCCTTATATAATCAGTGAAACAATTCCAGTGCTACCACAGAGTGAACAGGAACCTAGTGTAGGCAATCTAAGGCATGGTTGTCACAGTTTAGGTGAGTCTGCTTTAATAGGTATTTCAAGGTGAAGTCACTAGTTCAGCTTCTACCTCCCCACAGCAATACAGTCAGTTCTTGAGAGAGACAGGATGAAAAGTGTGCTGTAAAGCATTTACTACTCTTTGGTTTAGCTCTTTGAAACTGAAAGCATATTTGCTGTGTTACTGTTCCCTTCCTCCCATATAATCTTGTCTGTATTGACAAGATTGTATATATATAATATATCTATAGGTACAATTTTATTGAATACTTACGGCACTGCACTTTTAAAGTATCTAACCTAGGATTTTAGTGTCTACATATAAATACTAGTGTGACAAACAGTGCAGTTTAACATTGCTGCTGGGGTGATGCAAAGTCTCATGCTTTTGAAAGGGCTACTAGATCTTTCCGTTTTCCATCTGCTGGCACTGGTCTTTGTGTAACTCCTTAGCAAGCAAGCCAGGGGAACTAGAATCAGCAGCCAACTAATCCTTTTCCGTTTCCAAATAGGTATGGAGATAAGTTCTTAAAAATAATATTTTTTTAGCAACCACAAAATCCCATAGGTAGCAAACCATGCATGTGCCATTTGAGAGTAAAGCACTAACAAGGTATAAAGAAAATAAATTAATGCACAGCAGTCATCAGTGTCACTTCTGAGGCATGTATGGTGTTTCTGAAGTCAGCCTGAAACACAGCAGACAGATTAAGCTGCTGGAACACTTTTGTTTCAGAATGCCTAGTTTGAGGAAAAAGAGTGCATCTCCAAGAGATTATGTAGTAGGATATGCAATTCCTGGATTGTATTGATAGACGTTGTCATGAAAGAAAAACACCCCAGTGTTCTTCATAACAACCCACTTGTAAACAGTAAAGTTAATTGAGTTTTCTATTTCTTATCATCATCTCTGGAAACTTGAAGTTATTTTAGTGTAGTACCAGTCCTCAAGGCTAGTCTGTGAAAAGTAATGTAAAACATCCAGATAAGGTACACATTAAAGGTTTCCTCGAAATCCAGTTTATAATTCTTCTCACGGGAACTATCCACAGTTTTAAATGTCAAGGCTGTTCCAGTCTTACCTGAACTGTAAATATAAAATTAGAACAAAAAAATGTTTTAACCTTCATTCTAAATTAACAAATCTTTGGGTTAGAGAAAGGTGTGCTTAACAAGAAGGTTTGTGAATATTAAGAAACATGCGTGGTGCTACTTACTACACTTCCCCTGAAAAAAAGAAAAGAAGAAATATACCCAGTTGTATCATAGTTCTCACCTTTAAGATAGGATTCGTCTCAGCAGAACTGAACACACATAGCAGTACAATAGGTATGTTGTCAAGGATGATACAAAGAATTTTGCAGTACACACTGAACATTGCTACTTACGAGGAATGGGGTAAGCAAATCTGTCCGGGTGTTTTGTGATGAGTGTGTTTTTTATGTGTCTTCTTCCAACACCGTGTGCACCTAATCCACAACACAAAAGTGAATGATAATATTTCCACCAGAAAAGATTCAAAACTATGCTATTGTGTTCAGAATAATAACTCAAAATTACCTAGTAAGACTAGCGTTTTCCTTTTGAATGCTGGCAGTTTTACTACTTCTTCATATGTGACGAGATCTAATTGATCAAACACTAAAACACAAAAGAAACCCCCACAGGGATAAGAAAAAAAGGCTTATTAAGGGTAATAATTAATTGTAGTACAAATTATAATTCTAGCAAGTTTTAGATTTATAATACAAAGTGAAGTATTATGGAAAATAAAAGCATTTCATTATGCAAATTTAACGAAATTGTTCATTTAAAAAAACTGTTAAAAAGCAATAAAAAAGGTACTGAAATGCTCAGGAAAGTTTGCATGTCCTTTCATGCAATATTCAGCAGACCACAAAAATTAGCTAAAATGGCATGCCATTCATGTTTGCATTGCTAAGAAATTAGAGTACTAAAGAAAAATCAGTAGACAGTGACCAACATGAATACAAGATGAGAACATCTATTTACACTAAAGATAGGAATATTTTCATAATCATGTTTTAACAAGATTTATGAGAAATGTATAGAGAAGAGTGTTGATACTTTGATGCATAGAGAAGAGTCTTAACACTTTGTGGTATTTATTGTTCAAAACTACACAACCATATTAATTGTAATTAGAGTTCTCTTTAAACACATGTGCTAGTAAAATGGACAAGCTCTTAAAACTTGTGACAGAATGAAGAATTCTAAAGGAAAGTGATGGCATTACATAAAAGGACCTCCACCATATTTAGGGAAAAATTGTAAAAGTATAATTTCAGAATTTCAACTGCAGTTGAAATTGGATGAATTCCATCATGCCCAATATTCTCAATTGCCAAGGTATACAAGGATTGACAGATCAAGTTTTGTTCATTAAAACCAGCGTATTCCTCCTGTGCCCAGTAATACATCATCTTTGGTAATTCTTGCAGAATTCTAATGAATAAAGAAGCCAGGAGGCTGACAAATACATTTATAAAAATTACAGCAGTCAGCAATTGTGAGCAGAATAACGAACGAGTTTTCAGTTCTGTATTTATGCATGCTATAAAAAGAACGGAGGAGAGACTGCATCTAAAGTATGAGATCTCTGAGTGTTTCCAAGTCCTAAGCTGGTGTATTAACCTCAATTATATCCCATCCATCTTTTAGGGTAAGTCCGGATATATCCCTCCCCCCATTTCCAAAACCCTGTAGGAAAGTAGAGGCGGAAGCTTTAGTTTGCTTGCTTCAGACATCTCCAGCCACCAAGATCAGCATTAAGACTGTGGAGTGTACCAGAAGGCACAGGGTTTTTGTACAAAAGTCCCAGTTAAAGCAGCAAAGGATTTAATTTAATGCATTTCTTTTTATAGGGCAGATTTTTCAATTCATTGGCAATCTTTTTTGATGAAGAGAAAAAGTTAACTACTTCAATTTGGTCAAACTGCAGATCAAGCCAATTGGCATACTCAGCTAAGACCTTGAAAAGATACAGATATGAAAACTTCCTAATCCATTTGAAGCAATTTGAATTTCATCCCAAAGAATCTCTTTCAACCTTTCCCCAAGCAAGAATTTAGTCATCTATTTCTTCCATTCCACACACATGGAATCATTACTACAGTCCTTTCTGCAACTTCACAATATTTAAAGTCATTAATAATTCCTTTAATATTAGAAAGAGCTAAAGATCTGCAACATGCTAAACAGTTTTACCATTCTAACCATCTAGGCCTGCAAGTATCTTTTCCCATTAAAGAAAATAAATAATTAAAAAAAATGTGAATGCTCCATCCCTGGCGGTGTTCAAGGCCAGGTTGGACAGAGCCTTGGATGACATGGTTTAGTGCGAGGTGTCCCTGCCCATGGCAGGGGGATTGGAACTAGGTGATCTTAAGGTCCTTTCTAACCCTAACTATTCTATGATTCTGAAAAAAATCAATCCTTTATTTTCTTCTTGTACAAAAACACAGCATGTTAGATAAACCCAACAAGAACAAACAACAATGATACATATTGATGCCTTCATCACAAACTAGCAGCATGGAGAAGATGTGTCTCAGTCAACATGGATTTCAGTAATGATTGTAGGGTTTTCAAATGCAAAAGAAAAATGATTAATTTTTTAATACACAAGATAAGGAATACAGGGCACATTTAAACACTGAAATTTAATGCTTCTGTGTTACTAGCTAATAAAGAAAAGGAGATCTTGAAAGGAAACAGTAAGAAGCAAATAAAGAGGCATTGTCACTTGACAGGTTACTTACATGCACAGAGGCCATTGGGAGTAAGACAGCATGAAAAATGTACAGGGGTCATTGAGATATGGCTTGTAATATATTAGTAAAATAAAAAGTATATGCACAAAATAAACTTTACCATGCAATAGTCTAAACACAAGGCAAATAAATCACATTAAGAAATGATAAACATATTTTATAAAAGCTTGGCAATTTTCTACATTATGCATAATATGAAGCAAAGTTCTAGTATATGCTAAAGACTGTTCTTTCATGAAGTCCTGCAATAACACTTCAGTAAAATAAATAAAAAAATATATCTAGATATCGCTGCAGTATATCTCTAGAGCATTTATAAAAATGTCAGTAAGACGAATAATGAAAAATAGTTATTTTTTTCCTGTGGGCTTTGGTTTAAGGCTGACTTTACAATGATATGATGCATGATTGTGAAACTGTCTCTTGAAAGACACAATAATATCAAGGATGGAGGAAAGAAAAACAGGATATTTTTCTTGTAAAGGAGAATATATTTGCATTTAATTGTAAAAAGTAAGTGAAATATTTTCCTCTACTTCACAAACTGTGCTTGATTTGCAGAATAATTTAATTTCTAGTTCCAGTAATATCCCAATATATCACAGCAAAAATCTTCACCCTCAAATCATTAGCTAGTCACACAAATCTTAGCTGACTATGGAGTATTGTACTAGATAATTTCTCAGTACCCCAGTTCAGTCTCATTCCTAAGACAAAAATAACATGGAAGTCCAAATAGACTACACACTGCTAAATGATTTATTGAATTTTATACTAAGACGTAAGGGAAATAAATTCTACTTTATTGTAAGCAGCGTTTTGACATCTTGATTAGACTTCTTAGAGCTAAATTAATCATACTTATTTTGGATCTAACAGAAGAGAAAATCTTGCTTTTATTCTGAGACAGATGCACTGATGGCTTGCAAAAGCCAGTGTTTTATATCCTACATTTAGCATTATTCCCTGCAATATTACTGGCATCACCTTTAGCACCTCAAGGACACGAAGTTCAATGAACATTTCTAAAAGAAATCGTGATTGTAATCAGTGCTTTCATTAACCTTTTGACTTCTGACGGGGAAAGGAAAGTGTCAGATGGTATTCGGAAAAGAACAGTTTTTTTAATTGTCATTATCATAATTCTTAATACTTATGTGTCAGACATTGGAACAGGCTGCCCAGGGAAGTGGTGGAATCACTGTCCTTGGAAGTGGTCAAAACCAGTGTAGATGAGGCCCTTAGTGACATGGTTTAGTGGTCAACTTGGCAGCACTGGAGTAATGGTTGGACTTGGTCTTTTCCAACCTATTTGATTCCATGATTCCATGTTTCTAATTTTTGGCAAACACTGTGCTCTGATGTAAAGTGGCTATCAGCACTGATGGTGGCAAGCACTAAGGCAAGCAAATTGTGTGACTCAAAGTGCTGTCAACCTCCAAAATGCATACCCTACATCAAGACAGGGAAGTCTAGATTTACTTCCTTTCAGGATTAGCCCCAGCTGGCAGCTGAGCACCACACAGCACACAGGGACTTAACTGATACAAAGTCTTTGAGCTAGTTTTGCTCCTGAAGTAGTGCCTGCTCCTTCTCTGGCCATCCTCTTTCCTTCACTTACTCCTTTGTAGCATGCTGTGCTTAGTCATGCTGACATTATTAACTATATACCTGCACTGTGAACTATATTAAGAAATGTATGTGCCTTAAAGAAAAAGTCTGTTTTTTTTTGTCAAGTGGTTCTTCAGTTAATCCAGTTAACAGCACAGCCACACAAAGTTATATTGCGACAACTGAAGGGAGCAGCAGTGCTGTGGGAATGTATGCTCAAAGCAACTGATAATACTTAAAAACCACTACTGTCAAAGACTTCAGGTCATAAAATCCAATTTAATCCCAACACTTTTTGTTAAGGTCATAATTAGTAAAACATGGTTTAGTGCTACTGCAATGGGTGGAAATATTAAAACAAATAGCATGTTAAACCAGCAAAAGGAAGTAAACAAGTTAAAGCTTCCAATCTGTACTTATAAAGGTTTTCAGGGCAACAAGTAATTTTATATTTAACTGTGAACACCTTAAATGTGATGGTGAATTAAGGACTATAAATGACAATTATTGTTTGACTTTCTAAGAATTTATTTGCAAATTAGTTTTAAGGAAACATAAATTCTGTAGCACTGATACACGGTGAGTTCTGATGCCACACAAAGATCGCAAGGGTAAGAAGAAATGTGAAAATAGAGATTTCTATTATTTAATTGGTGCATATATAGCCTGTATTAGGATATATTATGATGCATTTCTGTTGTTGCTTGCCTCTCACTGCTTAAGCTATATGTATAAATAGCAAAGAGGAAGCAGCATAATAATGTAATAATAATTAGAATTTTACTTATATATTCCTAAGTACCTCATTAGGTTTATGTAAAAGTTTCAGCTGAACTCTTAGTGGCAAGGTTTAGATTGTGAAAAATATAACCTGTTAAAGATACTTGTGTCTTTTTTTTTCATACCTGCATTGTGCTTTGCCAAATATTTGTCTTTGTACTGCTTTTTTTTCTTTCCAAACCAAGTACAGCTGGCTTGTTGCTCCTGTTTGGTCTTCTCCATGGCAATACAAGCAACTCGCCTGGCATATGAAGGAGAAAATTTTTTTTGGTTGCAATTACTGAGTTTTAAAAAGCCACACAGAATGAGTTAGAAAAATAAGACTTTTATAGTACAAGAGTACAGTAAAACCTTTCAAATCCTTTTATTTTTTAATGACTTAAACCCACTTTGATATAAGGAAAATCTTCTTAAGGACAGATAATTAAAGCTCACAGATCAAGTTAGCATGGGAGGAAGGGTAGCTACTAAACTGGCTGTAGACACTTTGCAGCAGATTAGACTGGAAGTGCATCAGGTCTGGAAACACCACTATGGTCTGAACTAACTACAGAGCAAGTTACGTTGTGGAACTGTTTTAAGGTTGATCTTTAGAATGAAGTATTGCAGGTGTTCCTGTTGCAATGTGTACCAGTGCTTCCCTTGTGTCAGGGCTTGCAAGGGAGGTCTTCAGATGGAATGAATGTATAGTCTACCTCTGTTTCTCTTCTAATAAAATCTCCTTTGGTCAGTCCAGGTGGCACAGGTGCTGTTAAACCCTTACAGCACTCAAATTCTTTTATGTAGCAAATCTTCATGAAATATTTTGGGCTATATATTCCATATTGATACACTTTCTTGAGTTATGACTGTGACTTTCACGGCCCAG
Source organism: Neopsephotus bourkii (assembly GCF_033783945.1). Classification (NCBI taxonomy): domain Eukaryota; kingdom Metazoa; phylum Chordata; class Aves; order Psittaciformes; family Psittacidae; genus Neopsephotus; species Neopsephotus bourkii. The sequence continues at coordinate 10,696,821 of NW_026901456.1, read as the reverse complement.
TACTTGTTGCAGAGTTGTGCTGATAAAATATTTACTAACCAGCTTCTGCAAGAGCTTGTTCAAAGGCTCTGCATTGTTTTTTTTTGGTACTCAGTGCCATTGCTGCACATTGAATCTGTCATTCAGGAATCTTTACACTGTGATTTCTTTCTACTTTTTATTTTTCACAGGAAAAATGAAAAGGAGAGAAACCACAAAACTCCCACAATGATGTTTGTGCTTGATGCCTTGCTAACACCTTGTTCTTGCAGCACTTATGTGTAAGCAGTACCAATGCAAACACTATTTAGAACCTAAAAGAGAAATTAATTTGACCCCGTTACATAATTTGTATGTGGCCTTCAATCCTAGTTTCCTGTAGTATATCAGAAAGCACAATGTTTACTAACTGCTTATCACACTGCATGTAACCCTTACAGCTATGCATGTACAAGAAAAAAAGAAAATCAATGCCACACAAACTGAAGCAATATACACTTTTTTTTCCTGAAAAAATTAAAAACTAGACAAAACCAAGCTATACAACAATGAAAAGCACGAAACACAGAAATCAAAACAAAGCCAAATTATTTTTTATAGAAAACTTAAAGTCATACCATTCTTGAAGCTCAGGAGAAGGAATAAGACCTGCAGTACCATTTTTTGAGTTTTCAAGTTTACCCTGCCACCAGTTATGATCATCTTTGCTAATGATTTGGATAATATCCCCAACTCGGAATCTGATGCCAGCTTCTTTGCAAGGAATGAGGTCATCCTTTGCTGGATCATATTCAAATTGTGCTCTTACATATATCTGAAAAGAAAGAGTTTATAAAAGACACTGCAATATTATTACAGGTACAGTATTAAGCATAACAGGTGAAAATTTGTTCTGTGCATGTAGCTACATATACTGTTTGCAACAAGCAAAGGAAGAAACAGAATGGCAAAAGAATGAGTGACTGAGTGATAGCTGAAAATAAAACAAACCCCCCAGCAAACAATGGAGACATATGATGTTATCTTGAAAGCAGTCTTCTACATACTGCAAAATCTGACAGCAAAAATGAACACGTGTAATAAACTGATAAGAGTCCTTCAAATCACTATTGACTATCACGAAATGTTACAGACTATAAGCCAGAAGCTTACAACTGAACTGTGCTGTACTTTCCAACTGAAGTGCCATGATTTAAAAATTTGTCTGACAGGAAATTTTACTGGAGAATATAAAGGATTTAGGCTACAGTACTGATCTTTAGTATTTTGACTGGAAAATCAGTACTTTTTCCAAGACTTACCAGGAAGTCTTCTGTTGCACCTACCACATATAGTTAGTTACTTGGGGGGAGCCTAGGAATTGTCTGCATGGGTTTTTCAGTAAAAGTCTACTCACATATAAATGAAAGCTAACAATTTGAGTAAGTTATTATCAAAGGAACATTAACAGAAAGAATTCAGATTCTGTCTTGATAATTTAAAATAATATACCAATCCTTGCTTTGTATGTTAGTGAGGTCTCAACTCTAGAAAATAAAAATTGAAGTGATCTCTAGTTCTGGTTGCTAATTACAGCCCTGATGCATCCAAGGACCTTAAAACTGGAATTAATGTCGTGTCCATATGGGTAATTTCTATTGTGTATGAATTTCAAACACCATCCTATAGCATCTCAGGTGGCCGTGTTTATTCTACTGCTGATTTTCTTACTAAAAATTGACTAGATTAAAAAAAAAATACATTGCAAAGCCATCTCATTTAAACTGCAACTAACACTTTTATATTTTGCTCAAATTCTGCTTCAGAAAGAGCTGTAACTATGCAGTGTTAGCACTATTCATGGCACTTAAAAAAGTGAATTGTTATAGTAGTCCAACCTGCAACCAAACCTATGAATAGATTAATATGTAATACACTAAATCTGACCCTTGTTCTGCTGTGCATTGAGTGTGTGAGTTCAAACAAGCAACCCAACTTCTTTTAGTTACCTGAAAAATAGAATCTTTTGAAACCAATTACTTTTATGCAGTAATTGGCTTTCTATTGAGTAATCAGTAATGAACCGATCTCTTATTTCCCCTCAGCCTTATCTAATATAGTTCTAGAAATGTAAGCAGTATTTTTACCATCTAGGAACTTCCTTGCTTTTCAAGTCCCTGCTCCAGTTTAAGCCATTACCCACCATATATTGGCAGTTCATGGAATGTAACAAGAGTTTTGTACAAATAGCAATATATCTGTTATCCAAGCCCCTACAGTCTTCAAGGATTACAAGCCACCTGAGAAATATGCTGGTTCAATGGGAAAAGACTCTTGAAAAAAAACCAGGTAACTAAATGGTGTAAGTACAAGGAACACCATTATTTTGATGTTGCCTTGAACAAAGTCTCTTCTTCTGGAAAAACTCCTTAGGAGAGACAAATGAAAACCTAAGAGCTTGGAAAACTTTTCAGCTGGAAATCTCAGAAGACAACAGAAAGTCGAAAAAAACCATATAGCTATAAGCTTTAAAAATGGGAAATGAAGCAAAAGCAATCCATTCTTGTAATAGATATTCCAGCCAATTTAACCAGATGGTAGTATAAAAAGATTTTCAAAGACAACAGAACATGGAGTTAATCAACTATTTTGAATGAAACTGCAAGAGTTATTATTAAAACCCTTGCTAGATAAAGAGGCTGAATCTATGGTTCAAGATTCAGAAGCAGATTCTGGAAGGGCCATATATAAATGGAGACGTTATTGAAGATGAAATGCAAATCACTTGATGGTACGTGCTGATGTGGAGACTGCAGTAAAAAAAACCAAACAAACCAAACAAAAAATATTAAAATTGCAAAAAGAATAACAGGAAATCCTCCGAAGAGCCCTTAAGGGCTTTCCTGGAATTCTCTGAAGAGGGAAGATCTTTCTTTGGTCCATGATGACATCTGCTACCAACAGGTCAAGGGAGGTTATTGAATCTAGGCTGTAGGACTGAAAATTTAAGAGTCTCTCTTCAGACTTACTGACCATTAATAGAAACTGACCTTAATGTTTTTCTTTGAAGAGCTTTGTTAATGACTAGTTATAGACCAACTTAAGCTTTAGAATCTTTGTCAGTACAATGTTTTAAAGTATTAGACATTTGTCCTACTTGTCTCCATTTCAGCCAAAATACAAAGTTGAGCTTTCCTCTAAGATTAAAATCTGCACAGGTCACTGCACAACAGTAAGCCTATTAACGCCTTCTGAACTAAAACAACTTCTCTAGTTAAATGTAGATTGATTTTGTAACTTTCACATATACGGACACAGAAACACAAAAAGCTATTTTGAATTAGCTACAAACAAATGAGTTAAAAAGAAAAATGAAAATGAAAAAACAAAAACCAAACCCCAAATATTCCAGGCTTAAATGTTTTAGTCCAGCACATACAGAAAAAAAAAAAAGACAAGCAGGGATGTTCACTAGCAGCTAAATTTACATAAATTCCCATGGAGAATATCTATTCACCTGTCGTCCTTTTGGTTGTGTTGTCGATGGCAAGTCCTGCAGAATAAAGTCAACCCAGGAGAAGAAATTTTCATTTTACTTTTTAAGGGTATACAACACCATTTGTTAGTGATTCATACTACAGTACAGTAAATGGTAAGTCAGACAAAAGTATAAAGCATTGACCAATGTTTAGAAATATTTTTTTCCTTAAAGGAAAAATCAAACCCAGGCTGTTTAGCAGCAAGCTGAAGAAAGCAGGTAAAAAGTTTAAGCAGATAGAGAATGTGCTTTTTAATAAATAGTTCAGCATCTTCAACACAAAAGCACCAGCAAGTGAAAGAGGCTCTTTACGTGAATGCCTTTTCCACTTAACACTTAGTCTTGTTTTTAAAAGAGAAGGGTGGCTATTATAAATAGCAAAAAATTATTAAAAATGTGTAATTTAAGTAATTGTGCTGAGGAATAAGCTCATAACTACTAATCATGTTACAAATGAAATTTAATTCACAACAATTTCTTAAATTTTTCAACTATTTCAATTCTTTTTTTATTGTATCAATTAAGCACTTTACCTTGTCGCAAATAATTTCTAATAGTCAAAAGAGTAGTTACTTGGTTTGTTTTGTGGTTTTGTTTTTTTTTTAGCTAGTCCCATGAACGTATAATATTGACAGCACTGATACTGAAGAAACTTGCGTGTATCGTTACTACATTGGTCCAAACGATGACAAATGATAAAACAGGACAAATTTTAACATAAATATACTTTAGAAAAACAGCAGATCAACAGCACCTTGCTACCTGAATACATATGGAATGGAAGTACTTTGTGTTAAAGATGTGATGATAACAGCTTGGTTTGTAGTGCAGTTTAAAGCCACTTCCTTTTGCTTTTCATATTCAGGCAAGGCTCATATTTCACAAAGTATGTGCACGTACCACAACAGCAGAGGGCACACCAATTCGTTAACTCAGATAGCGGAAACCAGTACACATTCCAGATGTCTCTCAAAACACAAAACTTAAAAGCTTCTAAAATATCTTGAAATACCAACTGCACAGTTACTCCTTCTTCAAACACTGCTTCCAAGTTCAGGATGGAAACAAAACTTCCACTTTAAACCCTTGCTCGGTTTTGAGGAAAATGCTAACAATGATTTAAGGATGACTGAGTATCACATTACAGTTATTAACATTTAATTCACTGTATGGCTTTTAATGAGAAGAGTATGTTGGAAAAAAAACCCTTAAAAAAACAGAAAATGGGGAATTACATATATAATAACCCTGGTTCTACCATCAGGACAAAATATTCCACTGACCACACAATAGGTATCACAGTAATGGCAGATGAGCACCAACAAAACTTTCACACTTTCTCTGTGTGGAACTGGAAATCTTACCGAAACAGAATTGTTAGTGCTGCTATGACCATTAGCTGGGGACTGTCTGGATGTAGAGGGGGAATCTCTCTGAAATAAGACACAAGGTTCATTAACAACACAACACTATCACAGGAACACAGATATATTTAAAAGAACAGTTACATCCACAGCCTTATAACCATTTGCTTAGCTGCTTTATCTGTGAAAGTTTCCCCACTACAAACTTCGTAAGCCTGACAAGTTTTTTCATAGTTTAAGATTCAGGTTTGACATCTTGATTTATCCTTGATGTTGCCTTAGCTTTTTAATTACTGAGTATCCGGGATCTCATTGGCTGACAATGCTAAAGGCCATTGGTCATACAGGTGTCATTGTCAGAGGTAATTACCATAATCACCTGAAAGTTATATGCTGAGCAACACATTGAATAGAATGAGGCACATTTTAAAGATGCTTCTAAAATTTCTTTCAGCTGTGTGGTGGTGGTCAGTGTTGATCACTCTGTGACTTCTACTCTGTAAAACGCATCTCTCTCCAGTGCCTCAAAGACACTGAAGCTAACACCTGAGAAGGAAGCTGGATACTCTCTTCTCTCCCCTCACACATTTTACAGCGCACTGAGGGCTTTTTCCTCCAACATTCTTATAGGCTTAAATGTGTTAAACCTTGCCAAAATATATCACTTTAAAAAAAAGCCACCTCTTACGACTCAAGACTCCAGTGTGGTCCTACGCTTCAGTGAGGAGACAGCAGAGGCAGAGTGCATAGCAAGAAATTCTACAGAAAGGATAATAGGAATTTCTGACTGGGTTTTGAGAAGGCAAACGAGTAACTTGCAGAGCAATCTTTTTCACATGCCATTTTGATTGTATGGTACTAAATTCCATAAGATCAGGTAATTGAGCCACCTCTTCAGGAAATTAATTCACTCATACACTATGGGGAAAAAAAAAATATCTCATTGGCCCCCCAAAGAATATTGAAATACAATATTCCATGTCAAAGGTCAGTTTAGGAATGTCTGGTAATTTTTCATAATGCCAAGGTTAGCAGAAATAAAGGGCTATAACATTCTTCAAAGAAAACAAAGTTATCCTTGTCACATTTTGTCAATACAAACTGCCCTTTGTGAAGAAATTAAAACCCAGAATTGGAGCTAAATTGTTCATGCAACGAAGTAAGGGTTTTCTATTAATATTCTTGAGCTTAGACTAATTACATGATAGCACTCATAGCTATTTTAAAGTGTCAAAAAAAATAATAATGACAGGCCATACTTCATCTCTCTTGCTACCTGTATGCTTGATGTACAACAACCTCATCTAGGACTTCTGCACTTTTTTGTGGACTCATTAGATATGATTTCACAGAAAGTTCCATATGCAGTTGTCTAGACACTTGCTTTGATTTTCACACAGCTGAGGACAGATCTGACAATATTATGGCTCTAAAATCATTGTGGTTCAAAGTATGTAGGTCTGCATACTTCTGCTACAGGCATAAGAACAAAATGCTCATTTGCCCCCCACAACTATTTGCAACATACAATGACAGACTGGGGGAAATCAGCTCTAATTCTATCTACAAAATCACTCCAGCACAACAGGTTTAAAAGGTTCAAATGAGACCAAATAAGTAAGTTATTCATTACCGGGGAAAAAAGGAATCATTATTCCAGTATTTTTTTGGCTACAGGATTATCAGCATCACCTAGCAGCTAGGAGATACTTTTTTCAAAAAGAGCAGTGGCTTCCTTCATTTATAAGGAGAGTTTCTACTCACTACGCAATTCTGTCTCTGCCATTTTCTCACTTTCAAGAGGTGAAAAATTAATTTTATCTTTTTTTCTTTTTCTTCCTTTTTCTTTTTTTAACCTTGTTTGTTATGATCTGATAGTCAGTGATGGTTTAACAAGGGAAAGCTTTGGAAAGTGATGCAAGCACCCAAGTAATCTGGAGAAAAACAAGTTTAAAATAATGTAGAGAATGCCACCGTTTCTGTACTCTTGAAGGCTTCTCCCTTTGAAGGAAATTTTCTTGGTTTGAGAATGTTTTGATTTGTATTCCTCCAGCAATTCTCAACAGAATACAGGATATTACTCAAAGCAACTGTTCATCATAACATACTGAGGAAAATGCACATGTTAAGTGCTACTGGTGATTTCAGTACTAACTGTATGAAATTAATCTATCAAGCTAGTCAAGAGGCATATGCACGATTTTTAAATAATTAGGCAGTTCAGCCTTGATTTCAAAGGCATTAAGATTCTTAATTTCCTAAATATCAGACTCAAAAGTTAAGAGAAAAACTGCATTGTGCACAATCTAATTAAACAAAACAACCAGTAGAGAGATTCCTGTAGAATGCTAGGACTGCTTAGGACAGGACTGGAAAACTTCAGTTGTGGTTGTGAGTTTGTTTCTCCACTATATCAGAAAAAGCCCTGGTTTTCCTGGCAGGAAGAGCAGAGAAACACTTGGAGGATCCAACAGTTCTGAGTACTGTAGAAGTGTTATTGTATTTCTGCGATAACTTGACTAGAGAGAGACTTTTCAAAATTCTGAAAATACATTTCCACTTCAGACTCGCCTGAGGAACCTGCCTGGCAGTATTTTTAATACAAAGGTAAAAAAGTTTTAAGACTATAAAAGTCTTATAATCTGAACACTAATGGAAACATTGTAAGGCTAAAGGAAAAAATCCATGCCGGTTATCACCAGACATTTAAAACATCATATATATGTAAAGGCATTTCTTCTTAATGAAACAGCTTAAGTGTTTCACAAAAATGACCTGAAATTTACTTGGAGTTACTTGGAGTGTTTTGTCAGTACAAAGTAAAAATGCAAATGTAGCTGAAGCAAAATGCTTACGCAGCTGGATAAAACTGAAACAGCAAATCCAGTCATCAGCCATAAGAAGAATATGTTGCAATAATTACTTAAGTTCATATTTATGTAACCCTAATTTCCTGGGTATCTGAAGCAGAAAACATCCTGGTCACTGTGTTATCTCAGTATCTGAGTGATTCAGGTCATTTGCCACACCAATGGCTAAACAGGTCATCTCAGAGCAGATCAGCCAATCAGATTTTTATACAAGGGAATTTGTAAGTATTATGTATTCAAGCAAAATCTGCTCCACAAAATACAAAGCCTGGTAACTGAATGGAAGGCATGGGTGCAGGAAAAGACACAAATCCCTAACAAACTTCAAATTATTCAGTTGAGATTTTGGAAACTGCCTAGTGACACTGAAGTGCCATTACATACTATAGGGACAAGACTTCCTAGATATGCAAAAGTGGTTTAATATTTAGAAAAACACCACTACAACATTTCTCTTAAATGCCTACAAAAGAAGAAAAATATGGCAAGTGAAATGTAATTCTCAATTAGTTAAAAAAAAAGACCATCCTGTGCATCTTGTGTATAGAGGCCTACAGACAGCTTCTATGTAAAAGGCAGATCAACTGTGATTCTACTAATATTTAGTCTTTCTTATTCAAGACGGTTTGCAATCCAATGACATGATCATGGTAGGAGACTCAAAAATCCCCAGTTATCACTTTTGTGTTATACTCCTCTTCTGGTAAAACTATACTATGTGTGCACCAGTCTGTGACTGAAGTGGGGAGGATGAGGCAGGATGGGACACCAAACACAAATTTATACTAAAATATTGCAAAAAAAAATACCTTAACTAATAAAATTATACTAACAGAGACCCAATATCTCTGAATTTATCCTGCTAGACAGCATGCAAAGCAGGCTTCCTGTGTCTTAGTAAAGTGTTTCAACATTCATTTTTCGTCTTTATCAATGGTTAAGAATTTGATTCATCATCTGAATCACAATCCTGAAAAATTCTGTAAAAAAAAAATAAAAAATATTTTGTACCAAAGGACCAGTGATGCTTTAATAAGGTGATTTAAAATTGTTGGCTTTTTGTGTACACTTTTAACAGCTGAAAATCTAGCCAAAGTCATAGTGTGGCTGAGCAGGTGGCACAGATTCAGCCACCTCTGATTAAATGAAAGCTAAATGCCATAAAGTGTGATAATTACACACGCTTCCCCTACCCCGTATTTGATCACACATTTCTAGTTTTGCTGGTTTTTTCCAAAGGAAAGTAAGAGTCCATTTTTCTCATCCCTGTGAAATAAATTCATTAGGAACCTAAGGACACAAAGCTAAGGAAAAGAGAGGACTGGCTACAGCTAAAATGACACCTAATGGTATTAATTTAAAACTTTACGCTGAATTATTTTTTCCAAATAATCATCTTCCCAGCAGGTCTACAGTTTCATCGGTTTCTGTAAATACTGGGAAGCAAGATAGCTTTTATTATTACTATTTACAGCATTAAAGTCAATATGTAAATTTGTCAGCACACTCCAGAATTCCTATTTTTTTTTCTAAAGCTTTTGCATTTCATGAAAATCTTTTGCTTTCATATTTATATCTTTTAAGAAAATCAGCCTCATAGGTGAAAATCTGTCAAACCTTCTATCCCTAAAACCTTTCAGTTCTTGTACTTCTATTAGAAGTACAGAAGGCAACCAAAAGGCAGTAATTTTTTTCTTGCAAACAGATTGTTCTGATAATCACAATAGCAGTTTGTGTGTGTTCTAGCATCTGCTGAGACACAAAAACAATTTGGGTGAAATCACAGCTCTAATTAAGATAAGGTGCTTGACTTCAACAGGGACTGTGTTTCACTCTCAGAATTCTAATTCGGGAACTGTTTGCGCAGTTAAGCATGTGGCACAGAAAGACTGGCATCATCTACCTACTGCATATGCCATCTGTATGCTTAAATTGGAACAGTACTCTGAAGTAGCATTTTCTAGAATTTAATTCCCTTCACTTGCAGTCTGGAACATAACTTTGTGAGCAGAAGGGACTTAAATGTTACTGTGCACAAACCATAATACCAAGTTTCTAGTTCAGCAAGAACTCACTCCAAATATGTTTTTCTTCTGTAATGACAACACCATTCTTTCATGGAAACATAATATTAAGCCACATGTAACTGTTACAGACAACCATCACAAATTTACCTCAACAGGGTTATACAGAAACAAATTCTTCAATTAACCCTTAACAGCCCAAAGCAGTAAAATAACTTGCCTAAAAAAACAATTGTTCCTCAGCTTAGGAACTTTAATAGACTTCCTGGAGAATAAGTTTAAATGGTAATTTATTTTAAAGGGGCTTAAGGGGCTTCCTAAGTGCATGAGCTGAGGATCCCCCTTCCTTTATTTCTTTTTTTTTTCCTTTTTTAAAAAAAAAAAACAGGCTGTAAAGAGTTAGTTAAGGTGCTGATGAGATGAATATGAAGGCAGGGCTGAGTAGGTAGGTGGGACCTACTCGTGTTCCGTTATCTTTGTTGTAAAATTGGTGTGCGTGATCTAACAGGACAGGCAGAAACAATTTCCCAGAAAGCAGTAACATTCAGCCATCAGCAGGCAGTTAGTTACAGGATTGAGGAAGAAATGGGATGGTTCATTAAATTCATTACCTCACAGGATGAAGATTGCGTGCGATAACTTGGCACAATCTTAAAGGTAATACTTCCACGCATTTCCCTCTGCAAAAAGAGAAGCACTTCTTTAAAGACTAAGATACTCAAGATAGAATCTGCAAATCACTAATGTTTGAAAGGAAAGCATCGTAGTTTGAGAGCAGCAGTATGTTTTGCTAGAATAAATACACAGCAAAGCTAAAATGCAACGATTAATTTGCCATATCACTTATAAACAAACATTTAAATTTCCTCTCATTCATCTAAAAGATAAACAAACTTTATTAGTTTGTTAGCCTGCACAGATTTTGAATGCATAGAACCTGGAGCTGTATTTTCAGGTGAGAGATTCAGAGACGTGTAGGTTTCTTCCATGTCAATCTTCTCTCTGTAGGAATACTAAAGTGACATTTTCTGCCCTTTCATCATATATTTTAAATAGCAAAAGCATATTCACGGTTTCTGAAAAGCTGCATGTATCTCCACTAAAGGCAGAAATGTAAGAAATAGTCTTTCATCAAAATGGAACATGAGGTCTGCTAGTTTGCATTTACTATGATGCAAGAATATTCATAACAAGTAGTAACTGCAGAGTAGCAGTAGATCGTGGCAACATACTTGCTCAGCCATATTTTCTCAAATGACAGTTTGAATGTAAGTGTCACCAAATGTCTGACAACTGCAGGACTTCATCTGGGCAGAAAGGTAAGCAGATCACTTCAAGTAATCTTGGGAGCTTTTCCCCTTTCTCCTGTCTGGCTTATTGTGAGCCAAAAAAAAAAAGAATGCTATTTGCTTGGACTCACTTAAGTTTGTCTATATGGTTCTGGACACAACAAAAGAATTAGTGATATCATCCAAGATCCCAAGGTTAGGGCTGCATACAGAAAAAGTTCGCAAGTTATGGAATATCAGACTTTACTAGCAAGGCCTAAGAATGAGTTTTCCTGCAAAAAGACAAGACTGTCTGAACTCAAAATATGTTGTGTTTTTCTTTTTTTGTTTTCCTTTCTACATCAATAACTATCAACCACAATAGTTACAAATTGAAAGAAGGGATGTTCCAGCTACATGTGAAGAATATATTTTTTCTCCATGATGATAATAAGTATTGCAACAGTCTGCCTAAAGAGGCACCTGTCCTGTCAAATTTCTGTCTTTTGATATTTTCAAGGCTTAATCTCACAAAGCCCTGAGCAACCTGGGCTGCATTCAATGTTGAGACCGCTTTGTGCAGGAGATTACACTGGAGACTTTTGAGGTTACTTCCAACTGGAATGGTTCTATGATTTATTGTCCTTGTATCTGTGTAACAAGTATATCAATAGTCAAGAAATGCTTATTTTTTCTCATAGTATACTCAGTGACTACACTTGATGTAGACTGAAGATTTAAAACAAGGGCATGAAGTTTACAGACTACGTTGGGATGAATAATAGGAGGAAAGCAGTATTTTTTCCTGTTATGTCCACCAGAGAAAACAAATTAAACTCCTGCATTTCAAAGTAAACTCAAACACTACAAAAACCTTTCTAAAACACAGAATTGTACACTAAAGTCACCTGCCTGAAGAGTTTGGGGAACATCCATTACTCAGATTCCTTTTAAGAGCTGGTCAGATGTACATCTCTCAGGAATGATTTGGTATCAGTGACCTTATCGCTGGGACTACTAAACTGAATAAATAAGATGACAACTGGAGGTGCCTTCTCCCATTCCTGGGTATGAGGTGCAAAAAAACCCACTTCACTAAAAAACAGGGAAGAGCCTGTAGAAGTCTTTCACAGCTGAACACAGGAAGACTTTGTGTTACATACATTAGTAGACTATCAAGAGGAGAAGAAAAAAGGATTTTGTAAAGAACATGAAAATGATTTCAGGCACTTACAAGCATTTTTTGTAGTTGTTCTACAGTTTGATTTGCCACACTGATTCCATTTATTTCTCGGATCTCATCCCCTACATGGAGCGTACCTGCGGGGTTAATGAAACACACAATCACCTCAAACATGGTTTTTACAAAATGAGCTAATTGTAAGACAGTACTAATATTCATAAAAAGGCATAAACATGAAACAACACTAAAATAAGGTCGTCGGTAGCTATTACGAATCTGTCTGTGCAATCAATACACCAGCATGAGAGGCGCAGGCACCCTATAAAGTACATGTGAAAGATATAAGTCCCTTATACAAGGACACTGCAAAATTGCTCACCTGGAAAAGAAAGTCACATGCAAGTAGTCAGCTGGAAATGTTCAACAGAGATATTCAAATAGTATTTTATCAGATGACTACTTAATGCCGTTTGGTTTCTGGACACAGTCTTAATATTATCTGTCAGATTGCTGTATTTTTTCATTTCTCTGATTTTGATATACCACAGTTACCGTATGCATTTTTTGTATGTACACTTAACTTCAGCTTGAATGTGAATGATTGCTGCGACTACCTACAATGTCAGATGATGAAACAAAGATCTACTTATCTTAGGCAAGTCATAAACTGATCTGTTGAAGCTGGGATGGGAATGGCATGCTACAACATGGCTCTAAAACACTACAAAAGCTAAACAAGGAGAGGGCAGTGAATGAATTAGTTATCCTTAGGAATAAAGCAACCTAGGAGGTTCGTTTTGGATTATAATTTCTGACTTGAGTAGCTCAAGCCCACCCAATTCTCTATCAGTTCTCCAAAAAAAATTCCATGGTTTATTATTAGCAAGAAATGTTTTTTGTATATAATGAATCACAGAATCAACGAGGTTGGAAAAGACCTTTAAGATCATCAAGTCCAATCTTTACCTCTGTACTGCCAAGTCCACCACTAAATCATGTTACTATGGGCCTCATCTACACAGTTCCTGAACACTTCCAGGGATGGTGATTCCACTACTTCCCTGGGAAGCCTGTTGCAATGCCTGACCACCCTGTCAGTATCGTTTTTCCTAATATCCACGCTAAATCTTTCCTGGCGCAGCTTGAGACCATTACCTCTCATCCTACCACTTGTTACTTGGGAGAAGAGACCAGCCACTTCCTTGCTCCATCCTCCTTCATGTAGTTGTAGACAGTGATAAGGTCCCCCCTGAGCCTTCTCTCCTCCAGCCTAAACAACCCCAGGTCCCTCAGCTGCTTCCCATCAGACTTGAGACCCTTCACCAGCTTTGTGCTTTTCTCTAGACCCACTCTAGCACCCCAGTATCTCTCTTGCAGTGAGGGGCCCAGAACTGAACACAGTATTTGAGGTGCGCCCTCACCAGTACAGGGGGATGATCACTGCGCTGGTCCTGCTGGCTGCGCTATTGCTGATACAGCCCAGGATGCCATCAGCCTTGTTGGCTGCCTGGGCACAGGCTGGCTCATGTTCAGCAGCTCTCAGTCAGCACCTCCAGGTCTTTTTCCACCAGACAGCTTTCCAGCCACTCTTTCTCAAATATGACAAGACCATTTGCTTCACATACATTTCTTTCTACTGTATGATTTAAATAATTTGTTCAAGTACCCTTTTCTAACTACCGTACCTAACACAACTGCTGTACCTAATATAAATAATCTTATTTGGAAAACTAGCAACTGTTAAACAGTTCCTAAATGAAAACATACATACAGTAAACTACCTGAAAAAAAGTTAAACAACTTGAATCCTGAAAAATCCTTAAAATCCTTTCCTGAACCAAAGTAATCAGTTTCTCCAAAGAATACCATGCAAGTACAACTTTCAGCTGGACAAATGTATGAAAACTAAACTGTGTTCCTGCTAAACACAAGCACAGCCTAAAAGATAAGAATCCTGAAAAGCTCTGTTCCTATGATTTCCTTTGGATTCTCTTCTGCAAAACAGAAGCTCACTTGGCAGTGCTACAGGGAGTGCCCGAAGTTCACAAAAACTCCTGCTACTCTCAAGAGTCAGTTCTGCAGCCACATTAAATGCTCCAAACAATTCTTTTGGAACTGATCTGCTGATAGCAAAATTTTATAAAGGACTCATCACAGTGTTTATCACAATGAATAGTTTACTGAATGTGAATGCAACAGTCCTGCATCTGAATTTCAAATCAATCTAGTTCACATCTAGAATATTTACGACCAAACCTCTAGGAAAACACTTTGAAAGTTCATTTCTTTTCATGTTTTCTCAGGAAGCCATTAAATACCCAATTTTTTAAAAAATATTCTAAATAAATGAGGCTTTCCTTTGACTGTATCATGCCAAAATTAAACTGTGTTTGCATTGAGTGTAATTGTTATTAAACAATAATAATACTGCCCTGGAACAGTATTAAGATTCTTTAGCATTATTCAAAATATAAATCTGATAGGATTAAATATTAGAATGAGAATCAGAGTCAGTAATATCCCTGTATCAAATTATTTCAACAGTGCACTTAAATGAAATTCCCTCTTCTGGAGCATTCCCCATTTTTGATATTCTGACAGAAGTGAATATTGTTCTGTTTGTGCCTGGAATGCAGCAGTATACACAAAAATTGGGAATAAAGCATGGATATTTAGTAGTAGATGGTCATTCTGTTTTGGGGAGTGGATGAGCTAGGAAACCATAAGAAGACATTTCCAGTCTCAGGGAAGAGGCTATTATTGTTCTGTAGAAAGTTTATACTTTTCATAAATATTCTTGTTGGAAAAGAGTATTCTTGACATCTTTTAATAACGGGGGTTCTGTACCATTTGTAGCTCTCATGATACCTTTGCTTAGCCATCTAATTTTGGTTGCTTTTGGTTCCTTTTCTATTGACAGTGCAGTGTTTCTTTAGAACTTAAACTATTCATGACTTATTGATGTATAACTCATTTGTAACAATAAAGAATGGATGTATTTCTGGAGCAAATTATTTCCTTCTTTGTCTTTGCAAGACAGAGTGAGGACAGTTTTAGGAAGTGTGTACTGTTGCTCTGCATAGAAGTAGGAGAAATCCGACCCTATTAGGAAGAGCACAGAACAAATTCTTCAGAAACATGTTTTGTAGCCAAAAGGAAATTCTGTAGCTGAAAAGTGAAAGGCTGTGAACATATAATCATATTTTCACCAAGTCCTCACATAGGTTTTGCTAGAGTTGAAGAAACATTACCAGATGTATAAGTGTTTTAAAAATTAGTGTGAGATTTACATTAAGATTCTTCATTAATGTAGCATTGACAATGTACAACTGCTGTTTTTCTGGCGAGGATAAATGAGCAGACAGTAAATCCTCTCTCTTATTTGGAAATCTTTTAAAACGCCATATTGGGACCTCTTCTTAAATGTTTTCACATTTAAGCACAGATGCCCCAAAACCAGTCAGCAGCAAAAATATGGGTTAAGGTACTGAGAGCTACTGAGAAATCAGGCTATATGCAGATCCCCTGAAAATAATATTTATAGTGTACGTATTCTAAAAAGAATCCACAGGTAAAAACTGAATGGACAACTGAGCTAAATTAAGGCACAGACACGAAAGTGAAAGCCAAGATGTAAATAAAAGCCTGAAATCTAAGGTACATTCATGTACTTATCCTACAAGAGCAGACAGGTCAACAAAAAGAAAATTTTTAATGGCTGAAAACTGGTGTTTCGTTTTCATTAAGCTGAATCCTCTGACAGGTGCAAGTAGATAGCATCTTTACAAGCCTATCTTCCCACTTTAACCTTTTGAATAGGCACAACTATATTCAGCAGGACTAGGTAGAGCTGGCATAGAGATAGAAGGCAGACATCACAGCAGCTACAATTTTGTGATTGGGAATTATGCAGTTTGTACTTAATATTGCTAGATCTGAAATTATACAGTTCCAGTAACCCTCCCAATAGATCTGTTATCTAGTCATTGGTGTTATGCTCTGGCAGTTTTCCATACAGAAAGGGAAGACAGGAGAAACAAAAACATACCCCCTTCTCCCACCCTCTCCTCCCCAAATGAAAGCCACAGATCCTGTCAATAGGATTCAAAGACGTGTCCTGCTCAAGATCACTGGGAACTTGCATTTATATTGTTCTATTCAGTAAAAATATTCTAAATACAGTTATGTTGAATGAAACAATGAATGAAAGCATCTAGAGCACTAACAAAAATAGAAACATGCAGAAGAGCTACCTTAGGTGCAGCACATATAAAATAAATTAAGATTCGCAAATCTTTAGAAATAAAAGACACTGTATAATTAAAAAGAAAATATCAGAGTGTTAATGGGCATAGGTGGTTTTTTAACCACTTTTAACAGGTTTTAGAAGTTTTAGTACACCCATGTTATGAAACAGTCTTGTGAAAAAATTCTGTGTAGAGATCACCACTAAGTACAGTTGAAAGAAAACCATTTCCTGTGAATCTTAGAGCAATCGCCTCGTAAAATTCACTTTTAGAAGCCAAAAACGTTTCAGTTCAGAGGGTCCTCTAAGGGAATATAGAAGTCCATATGAATTCCATTTTTGCTTGTACAGAACGTTTTATCTTTCCTGCTTATTGACAGGTTTGATCATATCAAGGAGACTAAGTGAATATATCAGGAAAAGGACTGCTGTACCCTTTCCCTGTTTTATGTTCTGTCTCCCTAATTACCTGTTCCTAGCATCCTTTGAAACAGAACAGCAGACTAGAAGAAACCTTGGTCTGACAAATGATGAAAATTTGTGTATTCATCAAAAGAAGAAGATGGCAAACTGTAAAAACTAAAGTAACACTTCTAAGCTGCAATCCAACCTTGCAGCGAACAACTTAGTGGGAAGTTTATCTGTTTAAAGTAGGACAAAGCCCAGCTATTTTTTTTTGACATTTGATCTGGACACACAGAATGGAAAAAGTAGACTGGACATGAGAAAAGATGTGTGTGAAGTGTTTGCTTTAGTAGTGAAAACTGAAAACAAAGATTCAATTTCCAGGCACAAGAAATGTTTTTTATTTCAAAAATCATTTTTATGAGCCTCTACATCAAAAGTACAAAGATGCTGTGTGAAAATACATGGAGAAATTTATTTTCGTTTTGATTGAACAAAGCTCTTTCATTTTTACACGGAAAAGCACTGTACGTAGTCAAGGGATTTTTTTTTTCTTTTTTAACAGAGCATTAAATAAGTATAGCTCCAGAAGTTATTGGCAGTTTAATCTCTTATTGAGCTGTACTTCCTTTACCCTAGTTAAGGCCTACATGAAACACAGTGGGCTCTCATCTCAAAACGCAGACTGGAAGGTAACAAAGGTGCTCATCTGGACTCCATCCAGATAGAGGTACACTACTATGGAATAGTAGCAATCAAAATGAGGAGTACAACCATTACACAGTTTGTATAAAATTATTTAAATAAGTGTGTTTGAAGACAAAGCTAATAATGACAAATAATTACCTTGCCGGTGAATCATTCCTCCGTGCATAATTCTTGCCACAATGCAATGGTTCAGCTCATTCATTTTTAAAGTGATTCCCTAGAAAGAAAAAAAAAAAAAGAAGCTTGAAGGCAGGGTATAAATCCTAAGGTTATTATAAAAACTTTGCCACTCACTTATATATGAGCAATGAAAACAAATACTCTTTGTAAGTGAAGATGCAATACTTTAATACATGAACATTCTGGTTTGTTAAAGATGCGATTTTGTATTACAGTGCAAAGTGCCCAGTTTAGTTAAAACCTTAATCTGCTGTAAGAACTACAGGGTTGTTTTTAAACACAACCAGCAGTAGTATGAATGCATACAAAGCATTTTAAGTGAAGTATATACGCAGGAGAATACGTATATGCGATGGCTGCTGAACTATACCAGTTATATCCGCAACTTCACTTCAAAGTGCAGAAAATGTCATTAAAATCATTATAATACAGATCTTTACCAGCACAGAGTCAAGAATAATACTGAGGTGTCCTCCATACCATTGGTTCATCTGTGTTCTTCTGGAACTGCACCAGTCGAACTCGTGTTACATTCTCCATATCCATATCACCGTTGGCGCTTTCTGGAGAATCCCCGTTTAGGTATGGAGAGGTGGGAGGAGGTGTAACTCTCAGCGCTTCATCACTGTAAACTTCATGTGCCACTACATCATGAGTTTGAAGTAAGGCCTAGAGGAGATTACAGCAACAAAATATCAGATTTCCATAATCTCTGATGCTAACCACTCGTTTTTTTATAAGTATTTTTGAAGCTTTTTAGAAATTAAAGGAAATCCAAGATATTTGTGCCTGTCTATATAGGAACTTTTCCCTTAAAGAAGGTTTAAGATAAACTTCAGCAGACTGCAAATGTGTACACACAACCCTAGCCTTTAAAATCTGCATGAGCAAACCTGATTTTCTACTGTAGATGTCTCAATAAGAATGATGCTGCTTCCCTTTTCCCATCTTTTGCAAGGTGTCAGAATTAAGACATTTTTATTTATGTGCCTAGACACAGAATTAGGAAGCTAACTTTCTGAGCAAACTGTTCTATAGTAATTACCCTAACAAGATGGAAAGCTATTCAGATCCCGTGGTATTTTATTCTAATTAAGACAGGCTGTGCATCAGTTTTGTCTGAAAGAATGAAATACTGTTTTTTTTTGTTGTTTACTGCCATAATCACTTCCATATTCTCCCCTTCCTCCCGAGCACAGACCCAGCACAACCCACATTGCATTCAGAATGCCTGATAATAAAAATACCATCTAAACCAATAAACTGCTCAAATAGTACTTTGTTGGTTTTATTCTGTTTCTTAATGTAGAGAATGGTACAGCACATAATTGATTAAATGTCATTTCATATCTGCATTCAACTCTTAATGAGTATATTATAGCAAACTTGCTTCTGTCCAAAAGCTAGATATGATTTATATGTGAACATGCTAGTTCTACTCCTATACTGACTCATCAAGCACCAGACATAAATCCTGCTGCTATACCCAAATTGTTATGTTTCTCAGACATGGACTGATAAATCAAGCCTAGTTCTTGCAGTATCTCCACAACAGTAGAGATATCAGTGACCACTGCAGTTAGAACCATATATATTATAGTTCACATCCTGTTAATTTTAATCTAAATGCTCATAGCTCTTAACTTACAAAACCCACCAATCTTGCAAGGCTTTAGACTGACATCTAGAATTTATTTTGGCAGAGAAATCTGACTCTGCGACATATTAGTCTTCAATTAAAATGTTGAAGTAGAACTTAAACTGAAAAAAAGTGATAAAAGCTGTATTTCTAAAGTGGAATCCAAGAGAGAAATGGGAGTTTCATGGCCTCTGCAAAATCCTGGATTTGTCCCCAAGGTAGGAATTCTAAAGTGTACCAATTTATAAATGGTAATTTCATAAACAGTTTAAGTTTCCTTTCCTCAAATCAGTTTCAAACTATAGTTTGGAATTCAGCATTATAATGATAGAATGGAATTCCCTAAATTAGCAAGGCTCTGCCTGCATTCCTTCCTGTTTTTCTAGTGTTTCAAGCCCACCCACACAAGTACTGCTTTTAGTTAAATACTAACCTGTATCTGCATTTTCTGTTTTCACCTTATTTTGTCAACCGCTAAGCTCAAATTTGCAATTCCTCTGCATTGGTCTGTACTACTAAAGCAACATTTTGGATTAGAAATCTGGACCATACATGTAAGTTAAATCACTTTAATAAATTCTTAATTTTACTTTTTTTAATTGGGTGTAAACTTATGTGTGAATACTCCTACACAGGTTTAGAGATTTAGCTTAATTCTCATTCTAGAATCTGAAAACTGTTTGCAGTTGTCCCAAATAAGGTAAGAGCAGCCGTGTGCAAACATGCATTAGCTCTGGCTGTTACAAGAAACATCCACTCTAGGAGTGAGTGTGGTCCTGGCTTCGTGTGCAAGTGCTTTATAACAGAGTAAGATAATATTCTATGCTTCCTTCAGCTCTATCTGTTCAAAGCTACTCAACTTCATGCACCTGCCTGTATCTGTTATGCTCTCCATGCTTCAACTTTACATTTTTTATGTAATTCAGGGCCTTACATTTGTTTCAAGTCACATATTTGCCTTGCTTTATACTATATTTATAGCAACAATATACACTTTGTAGGAGGTTAAAGTATGGTAGTTTGAACATTTTTAAAGGTTCATAACTATACTAGATTATTTCTGAATGTGTTAACAAAAATTAACACAAATTCAGAAACACCAGATATTAAAGTACAGCAAGCTCAGTTTAAATATTGAAAACCTTTAATATAAAGACTGCTATTGGACTTAAAGATACTAATTTTCATGCATTTCTGTTAAGTTTGATAACTTTTCCTGTCTCCTTTTCATTTGCAAAACACCATAATCCTGCTGAAAACTAGTCTAGTGAGAACAACTGCTTTCTACTATATTGTAGGATCATTGTCTGTAAAGAACAGTGTAGGAAGGCACATGATGATAGCTAAACCTTCAATATGTAATTAAGTAAAGTTCTCCCAGTACAGCAAGCATTTCAATTGCTGCCACATACTAAACACACATAATAGAACCTTTTGAAAATAAAACTGGCACATTTGAAAAACTAGTTGTGTAATGGAATAAAAGCTCCTTGAACACAACAAATACAGTACTTGATAATCTTTAAAAGAATTCTTAAATTAATTATTCGCTGGAAGATCTCTATGCAAAATTTACATACGTTTGTTTAAAATAAAATGTTAAGCATGTACAGACTAAATTAATAATTCACTCCCATACCCATGAGGCACCCAAGGATAAACCAAACCTAAAGCAAGAAACCTTGAACTTTAAGATCTAGGTGTTAGTATGTGTACCTACAAATGCTTTATTTGCTTTGGTTTTGTAAAGGCCTACACATAGTCTAAACCACTAATACTGTGTTTAAGTACATGATTCAGACTATACTCCATTGTCTTCTGATCAGGTATACACATTAGATAATAATATAAACAACAGTAAAATACAATGCTATCATACAGGTGATAATACATATGATCCTACTTGTTACACTTTATTGCTTCAGACACTGGTTAGCAACTTACTAACCAGAGTATTGCTCTGTACAGTGTTTGGTAAACACACTGAGTGTAGGCTGACAATACTGTTCTATAAGATTATTTCCTTTCGCAATGGTATCTATTTCAAAGGCTTCGACTCCGAAGGAAAGTTTAGCATGATACAGAAGAACAGCTCTGTAAGGTCTGCAGCCTTGTAAGAGTTGTATCCAGAAGCAGGACTGGGAATGATGGGAGAGGATGGGATTGCCTCTGACATCTGGAAACTCTCTGGTCTTTCCTGTCTGCACCTTATATCCTCCCTAACCTGGACTGTGTGTTTGTTCCCTTGCTTCTTCTGGCTCTGACAGCATTTAAGTTGTCCCTAAATCTTTTTGCTAAACGGATCACTGTTTTTTTTGAAGCAGTTTTCTACTGGTTTGGCACAGTACAGTACCAAAGTGTAGTGCAAGGGAGAGGATGAAAAATGGGGAGAGGGGATATGACTACATCAACTAGCAGTTTAGCTTGGGATGCCACAGACTAACTTACTGAAATTATTCCTTATCAAAAAACCTCTTTACTGATTTGTAGCTTATTCCATATAAAAAAAGCTACCCCAACTTTTTATAAAATTGCAGCAAAAGAATTCTGACAGATGGTTTTATGTTTAGGAAGATACCAGGTGGAAATAGGGATACCTGTAAAAGATTATTTCCAGCTCACTTTTCCTATTGCTTGATTTGATACACAAATGTTTTATATACCACATTCATTTTTATTGATGCCTACTCTGAAAATAATTCATATTTAAAAAATGGTCTTTCTTCACAGTGCCTAATGTTTTATCAACACTGTGTGGTAATGATGCAAAGAAAAAGAAGGTAAATCAGATGAAAGTAGAGCACCAGAGGGTATTATTCTTGGGGTTTTTCCTTCCCCCTTTGTTTTTTCCTAAATATTTCTTACAATACAGCTAAGTACCATTCCACCTTGTCTTATGTTCTATTTCAAGCAAGTATTCCTGTCAAATATTCAACCAGATTTGTTACAGACTTCAGGATAGGCATCATCTCCAGGCAATAACATATGTTGCTAAGTACAACATAAAAAGCCAATGTCTGCATTAGCAATTAGCATAATGAAATAGGAATGAATCGGCAAGTAAAACAATTGGGTTAGTTAGGATGTGATGTACGCACTGAATATGTTGCAGAAGTGATTACTTCTGACCAGCTTCTACCTTGCCTTGTGGACTGAATGCCCATCAGATGCTGGATTACATTGGCTTCTGGAGTACATCTTTGAATTTTATTTTAGCTGAAAGGAATCTAGTTTGCATGCTCAGGGCCTTTACATGATACAAGCCAAAGCACTATAAGGTAACAATAAGGAGATTAACTTCAAAACACACTCCTACTCTGATTATAAGTACTAAAATAAATACACCCAATGCTACAGTGGCCATCAAAAGAACACACTGGGACATGCAGCTATCCAGATTTAATCTTATACCTGAATATGAGGTTTGTTTCAGCTCATTCTTTGCTGGAAATTAGGTTTATCCTTCAGACTTACTGTAATTCAGCTTTCAGGTGAGCAAATTCCACAAAGCCCCCTGCAATAACCCTTGTGCAAGGAAAAGTCAAATTCATGATTTTAAACTGACAATAGTGTACAGCAGATTTAAGCAAGCACTTTTATTTCTGAATTTATGAACTTCATCCACAGCATAAACAGAAGAAATCTTTTAAGCAGTTTGAAAAGACTGGGTTTCACTAACTTAAATGAAGTTATTAAGCAGTCACATCCCAGAACTTAGGATAATTACTGCCAACAAATCAGGTTTTTGAAACAGACACAGTAGGAATTGATATGTAACTAGATTGTAGAAGCTACTGATTTATCTTAAAACAGTGTTGAATAAACGCTTATTTTGCAATGTATTCATTCACCTTTATCCTAACAAGACATTGGAAGCAAGAAAAATAAGGATCCCAGTTCTGCCTATGCAAACCCAAAAGGATTCGCTCTTCTTTCTAAGTGTAACACAGCTCCCCTAAAGAGAGTGGAATTGTTCCGTAATTTGATTATTCCAAACTATTGACAGTTTTCAGCACAGTAATGGGGACTTACTAATAGTAGTAGTAACAGTAGCTATTTTGCCAGACCAGCAGAAATATTTATGAATAGGTATACTGTATTATATGCAGTTTCATTACTTGCAGATTTTAGGGAGAACTTCCTGAACTTAAGTTTTCTAGTATAAAGAATATGATAAAAAATAAACCGAAGAAGAGTAGCATTTGCTTACCATGAAATGAGGTTGTGTTAAAATACGCTTTAGCTCCTTTGCATCATTGTTCTCTGGGTAACATGAAATTTCTTCCAATACCTGCAAAATAAGCAGCAGAAATGCCCATGATAACCTTCTTTAAAATAAAGCTATTAATCAAACAAATGAAAACCCTCACTGATAAGTCAGAATATCTATAAGAATATACAAAAGAATATTTTTGACAGGAGAGCACTTAAGAGAATGTGCTTCTCCAAGAGAATAAAATACCTCATTTCGATTTTCTTCCTGAGAGAGATTAAAGCAGAAATTTGAAAGAAACATTTACTCTTTTTCAATTGAAAGTATTCCTCCAACATCTAAATATATGGAATCAGAAAGGAAGCGCTAATAGAAGACACACATCACCAACACCAATTGCTACTTTCAACGCACGATCTCAATTTATTAAAATAAGCAGTTTAAAAGCAGAATTAAAAAGACTCATAAGGCCTTCTCCCACAAATTCGATTGTTAAAGACATCAAGTGTAGGTGTAGTCTATCTGCTATCTCACCTCCAAGCTCCAGATTTTGTAAAACTGGAGCCATACTTCAGCTTATCACTGGGGGAAGGAAGAGGAAGTAAATAAGCTTTAACCCATTTGCCTGCAACCTGATACTTACACCTTTATTTTCACATGCAATTACTTGGAAAACAAAAGCCGAGTAATTTACTTCTGGAAGCACCTTCCAGGATTAACTTACAGAAAAATTTGCAGAATAGGACTCCAGGGTCTCTATCAGTGTGACTTCAGTTACTACACACTGTTTTAAAGTCTTCCTGTTCATTCCGTTTTAATAGAACTATAAACAGTGTTTCCCTTTGACACTACCCTTAAGAACTGTACTTACTTATACTGATAATATAGAATACAGCTATTTTGCTTTTACTACTTGTAATAAATAAACAAAATACTGTCTGTCAGGTATAGTTATGAACATATGTGTCTTTCTAGGTCTGCTTTTCTTAGAGCTACCTATGATAAACTTAGTTTTTGAATTTAAGGAGCTGATACCTAGAAATGTGTATTTTGTTGTGTGACTTAATCATATAAACATGAAATTTCTGCAGATAAACTGAATATTAAAGATACTGCATTTACCCAACAAGAGTATTTCTTTTAATGCTGCTATTGTTGCAGCAAAGGTTAAATGATGAAACTAGGTAATGTATGTAACACAAACATAACTCGATGCACGTTTATGTAACTTAAATAAGCAACAGTAGAATTCAGAAATCAGATTATACAACAAAATATGTATCGATGTCTTAATGAAGAAAAAAATGTTTCACTTGAAATACAATCAAACTTTCAAAGTAAAAAAAAAGTATAATTTAAAGCCATTACCTCTTTGGCTCTCTGTACAGCATCACTTGGAGGATTCCTGATTTGTGGTGAAGATTTTGTGTTTATTTTATCATAAAGCTGAAATAACAGGAAAACAAACTTTTGAAATCATATGCTACTTTACATAAAGTAATGATGAGTGCTAACAACAGCCTGCTTATGTTACCAAAATTAAGATGACTGTTAAACTGCATGAGCCACAGATGTTTTATATACAAAATCTAGCAGCTCAGGGTTTTGGCTTTTCATTTTTAAACATTTCCAGATTTGAACAGTGCCATAGATTCAGAGTTCATAGGATGACATGGGAAAGTTCAAGAGGTTAAGGGATTCTGCAAACCTCCCATGCTTTTTCCACAGATTTACAGAAACTATATTCTTCTACTAGAAGTGATCCTATGACTCTCAAATAAATGTTGGGAGCCATAAGTTCTGCTATAAAATCAAATTATTCTGCATATCGCGCTTGTCTCAATAAATCAAAGTATCAAACATTCTGAACAATAATTTAAATAAACCTCAGAATATGGGAAAATGCTCTTGAAGACAGCAGGGTACGAAAGCCAAAATCTTAGAAGAGAAAACCAAAACTTCCCAAGAAGGAGTGCTCACAAAAAAAAAAGTACCCTTATTTTTACTAGGATTTCCTATTGGACAGAAGAATGCCAAAGTATTTAAATAGGAAATTGTAAACCTTCCAGGTTAATTATTTGCTTTGAAAAAACTTTTAAAACCCCCTAACTACGCAAAATACAATAGAAGAAAGGTCTGTCTTCAGTTTTAAAATAGGGATAGATATTACAGGCTTTCTTTCATACAAACCTAACAGACTGTGTAGATTTCAAAGGAATAAATGATACTTACGAACAAAAAAGGCATTGCAATAATTACTGTTTTCAAATAGAAATCTTTTGGCTTACTTTTCAAATGATATGAAGATGGACATGCCTGTAGCTATTCTTATTTATGTTAGTTGACTTCTTTGAAATGTTAGACAGAAAAAAGACACAAATTTCTATTTTTAGAATATTAGAGAATTTTTTATCACAGTGAGGGTGGTGACACTCTGCAACAAGTTGCCCAGGGAAGTTGTGGAGCCTCTCAACTTTGGAAATACTCAAAATCTGACTGAAATTCAAAATAGCGTACATAAACAAAGATTCAAAATACACAAGGGACTCTTAACACCTTTGGCATTCCTAACACTGTAAAGGATGAGTTGATAAGAACGCCCCATTTAGGCTGTTCAGCAAGGGTTGCTCAGAAGCTTGCTTGGAGAAGCTTACAGCTGCATGGGTTGGCTGAGGACAACCTCAGGTATTTGAAAAAGGGAATCTTGTCATGCTGCAGAAGTGCTCTCTTGTATTTCTCATGTGAAACACTATTCCATTTTAGAAGGGGTGCAAATTGCAATAAATGCAATCCAGTAGCATCATCATATTTTTCCTTTTGTTCTCTAACAATCTATCCCACATGCTGAACATTTCAAGTCCATATGCAAATAAATAAAGAGGAAAGATAGAAAAGTCAAGCCAAATCAGTTTCTTCCACATCCAACAACTTCACCTTGTGCTGCCAAAATACTTAACAGTTTCAGCAGCATTGACCACTGGTGAAGACTTTAAATTACAAGCTTTCTGCTACCTTGTAGTTCAGGAGACATTTTAGCTGTATACACAGTTATTTGGTTTTTCCTTTTCTTAAATAAGTAAACAAAACATACGCCAACTCCAACAACTCCAAACTGTTAAGTATCACATTCATGCAATTGTTAAGAAACTGCATTAAGTACTGAATACCAAGTGCAGTAGGAGCTGATACCCAAGATGAATACTATTGATTGTATTTTTCTAAGAGTCACACATACATCCTGTTCAATAAAATTGTAGAAATCACAGAAAAGATTAATGAAATTAGTTATTCTAGCAATTGTTTAAAAGCTAAGTTGCTGAAGTTGCTGACTACTCAAATTGCTGTTAATTGTGATTCAAAAGAACCGGTAGTTTACAGAAACAATTTTTTTCTCACTATCATGGGAGAGTTATCTTCTGAGACTAGGAAGAAGGCAGAAAGGAAAGTAGAAAGCAGTGGCTCTAAGACTGTTTAGAAAAAAATCAAGGCAAAGTTCAGACTAAACAAGGGTGCATTTATTTTCTCATGCTGAGGCATGGCACTTGAATTTCATCTTCCAGGAATGCTACTTACAGAGATTTGCTTCCAAAGCATCAAACTATTAGGAGGGACTCTGACAGTACTTAAAAGAAAAACCTTCATATTTTCATTAAAGCTTAAAGCCTATATATTACCCAAGACACAGGATCCATTCATTGTTTCTGGAGGTGGAAGACAGCCTCAATTAGAGAAAGAATGTATTTTTAGTAGCTTCCCTAGCACAAGCAGATCTCTTCTAGAGAATCTTATTGGGTACTTTTACCTTCAAAGCTTATTACAGTGGAAGGCACTCATTCCAGAATCTAATAGAAACACCATATAAACAGCCTACACCACATTACATTTACCCTGACTATAATGTGTTTTTCTCTGTCCAATCTTGACTCTAAAACGCAAGAAGGAAACAAAACACACAATAAATTTGAAAAGAAACTTGGAACTTCTCCAACTTTAAATGCACATTTAAATGGTGAATTTCTAATTAAAACATGGCATGGTTGAAACGGTATACTCTAATTCAAATTAGTTCATGAAGTTTTTAGCTTACAACCAAGACACATCTTTAAAATCATAGGAAGTAATAGTAAGTGAACCCAGAAACAAAGCAAGTATTTGCTTAATATTTACATTTTTTTCAAGATACCATTTCAGCAATGCTTTCACAGAATTTTTTGGGCACTAAAATAAATGTAATTCTAAACTGTCTTGTTTGTATGGACTCATAAACAGAAGGACACATCCAGGATATTATTCTGTATTCTGTATTTCCAATTTTAGTAATTGTTTGTGCAGTCTGGACAGAATTTTTTAGCATTATGTTATGAACACTATTTAAAAAAACTCATTAACAATAATTAGTCCTTATTGGTTACAGAAGATTATTAGAAGTTTTCTGTCAGAACACAGCAGAATCTGGCAAGAGGAGCAAAGCTTATGCTCTGCATTAATGCACCCAAACTGGTGAGCAGTCCTACTTGTTTTGCAATATTTGAAAAAGAAAGATTGTTTTGCAACATTTTTCAAGTATTTTTGCACTTAAACAGCAGCTGTAGCAGAAGCAATTAAGAAAAAGAAATGTGCAACTCTATAATTTGACTCTGAAGGCAATCTGAATTTAGAGGTTTCATTTTGACACATGAAGAATATTTGTTCCCTTAGACATAAGAATCTAGCACACCTTTAAATGGATGTTTTACAAAATGTTCAAGAAAACTGTGAATGAAACCTGTTTGCACACATCGTAGATTAAAGTAAGCATTAATGACCATTCCAGCCAAGCCTCATATACTCCTGTGGTACAGAATATATTAACATGTACAGTTAGCTACACAATTTTAATCACAGAAAACCAGCCTGTTTATAATGCTGCTGTTTTTCAGTAGCCCTGCAACTCTAAGTCCTTCAGGGACCATGCCAAAGGTGGTTTCTTATGGAATAGAATAAAGCGGTTCATTCTTCACTGTCCTCAACAGAATGTTTTTTTATGTAATACCAACAGACTGCTTGCTTCTCAGTCTCACTTCTCAGCATCAATTCTGCATTTGCTACACAGAAAATCAGAAAAAGAGCTTGCTATGGAAAAGCTTAACAATCACAACAGATATGTTAACAAAACCTGATATAACAAACATTAATTGACATTATAGCTAACTAATAGACTAAAACTACTTCTTAAAAAGACACATTTTGCTTAAGTTTTGCATGCTAGAAAACAAACAGTATGAATAGAATACCCACAAGAAGATGTGTCACTACCAATTGCCCAGCTTCGTAGGAGTTGTCTTCTATCTGTACAAAGCGAACTCGTTTCTTCTAATGTTTAAAAGCAGACAGCCCAAAGCCTAATCCACAATCAGGCAGGAGAGACAAAACAACAAACTCGTCTCTTCTGACTAGTTTTTCAGATGTGCAGAAATTCCTTTTTAACTGTTTCCTGTAAGAGGAGTCATAATACTGCCCAAACACAACCTCCGTTCTGTGTCACACTGAAAAATCTAGATGCATCACAACTAGAAGAAATTTAGCCTCACTGTCTGCTCAAATCTTGAATGCAATCAAAGCTAGATCACACAGTGAAATTAGCAGGTATTTTATCCAAAATCTGGAAGTTACTGTGATGCAAAAGAGAAACTTTTGTTGAAACAAGAGCTACTGAACTCCTAGAGAATAAAATCCCCTGATTTTTCAACACAAACACATTCTAATTCAGACAGATATATACTGGGTTGCCAAACTCAGGTATTTAAATCTCCAAACTGAAACATCTAAAAATAATCATTAAAACATGCAATTACAGATTTGATTTTTGATTTCTGAACAATATAATATATACAATACAGTGAGATTAGAGGACTGTTTTTCATCACTTTTAGGTTTTGTACCATCTAAAAATTCTTGGGTGGAGGTGCTGCTCCTGCACAGCAACATTTACTAACAAATAGGCTTGTTGTTCTGTTAATTTCACAGCTCCCTATCATGGATCTCCATTTACTCGAGAGGTTTCATGTGCTGCTATTCTGAAAGAAATCCATGATCCACTGAATGAAATAATATTCACAAGCAGCAATATCAAAGAAGTGCTAAAATTAAAAAGCCAATTAGATAACTGATAGACCACCTCATTCTTTCTCCCGTGAGTTCTGTTTCATTTCTCCTTTTCAGTGTAAAATGTTGTAACCTTCCTATGGGTGCCTCCTTCCTTGGGATTCTATGCCTTTATCCTTGAAGGTAACAATTCCTACTGAAAAACACACTGAGTAACAAGCCCACAGTCAGCAGGGCCTTTATCTTCAACTTTGTTTAAGGACAGTTTGTTCTTTTAAATCTCCTGTTTCTCACAGTTAATGTCTGTGTCTGAAGCTCACTGTTACAATTTTAGCATCAGTGACCCAACATTCATTTATAATGAGTATTATAATTCTACAGCACACATTGTAATCCCATCTTGTATGAAAGTCTGAAACTTTTTTAAGACTCTATTTTCTAGACTCTAAAGCATTACAGGTTTCAGCTCTCCACAGCTTCAAACTTCTTTGTGTAATACACTTATAGCAGTACGACCAACCTTTGCATTCAAATTCCTTACACTGTGAAATGCTGTGCAATGAAACAGTGACAAAAGCTAACTCAATAGAAAGCTTCAGGAAGTAATCTGCTAAAATGAAGTCTCCCTGACACAGTATTCATAGAACAAGACAGTCTGAAGCAGTACATTAATTCTGTCTGAACGGGCAAGTATTTGCTTCTGTCATACAACAGAACTGACAGCTGCCATCGCTACGACTTGTTAGCTCAGACTTTCAGTAACCCTGACAGAGCTTATGTTAATTTGAAATACTCAATTTCTTTCTACATATTCACGTTCATGCAACATATGAATTGTTTTATGCAAAAAAAAAATAATCTTACAGTAGCAAAGAGAACTCTGAACTTCACTTTATTTATGTGATAGAACTGAAATAAGCATTCTCTTGATTTTTAGAGGAACACTTATCTGCAAAATGTAGGCCAACTGTAATTTGCTTTTAAAAGTCATCTGCATTCTTACATATTCGTAATGTGTTACTTGTAGAATAGAGTTACACTTGCTGCTCCCTGTGCCAGAAATGAACCAGACTTTCTTAAGTCTTTACGTAAAACAACAGGTAAGGAAACATCATGCCAGGTAAAGTCAATAACGCTATGGAATTTTAACTTCAAGATGCTTCCTTTTGTTTGGAACCATCCCACACTTGGGCTTCTTCACTTACTTTAAATCAAGAACTTTTGGGGGGAAGAAGACAGGAAACTCACCTAAACCAAGCCAAATATTTTTCTCTGTGTATTAGTACAATTCCCTCTGCACATGATTGCAAACAATGGGACAACAAACACTGCAGGAGCAGCATCTCAGTAAAGCACAAATTATCAAGGTTCATTCTACTGAGGATGAATATAAATTAAAGGACAGAAGGGGACAGATACATTATCTGTCTAATAAAGGTGGAACCCTGAAAAATCATAGTTGTCTTTTCAGAGGGATTACACATCCCCCCCAAACCCAAAGAAGTGCACAGCCAAAGAACTGTGTATGCATTGCCTCCATAGTAATCCAAGGGGTAAAAAGAAACCCAGAAAGAAATCCTCCTCATTGCCTTCACAGGGTCTGTGTATTAGTAGCAATTTGGTTACTTGACAGTGTCCTTGTTTCTGCTGAGACAGTTAATTTTCTTCCTAGTAGCTGGTGCAGTGCTGTGTTTTTGGCTTTAGTCTGAGAACAATGCTGATAACACACCAACGTTTTAGTTGTTGCTAAGTAGTGCTTACTCTAAATCAAGGACTTTTCAGTGTCCCATGCTCTGCCATTGAGGAGCTGCATAAGAAGCCAGGTGGGAGCTCAGCTAGGAAACCTAACCCAAATGAGCCAAAGGGATATTCCATACCATAGTGTGTCATGCTCAGTATAGAAATTGGGCAGAGTTGGCCGGCAGCTGCCAATTGCTGCTAGAGGATGGGCTGGGCATTGGTCAATGGGTGGTGAGCAACTGTATAGTGCACCACTTGGGTTTCATTCCTGTCTTTTCCCTATTATTATTGTTACTGTATTTTACTTTATTTCAATTATTAAACTATTCTTATCTCAACCTGCAGGTTTTACCTTTTTCTGATTCTCCTCCCCACCCCATCGAGGGGCAGGTAAGGTGGCAGTGAAGTAAGTGAGCAGCTGCATGATACTTAAGCTGCCAAGGGGTTAAACTGTGACAGACAGTTGGAAGGAAATCATACAGCCCTTTACCAGTGTTGGCAACAGGCAAAGATGCCAAGTGGCATTACATATGCTACCACTCAATATTTTATCACCCAAATCTTACATTGAAAGGTTAAGGTATATTTTTTTCATTTTGTTGTGTAGCTAAATGTTGGGATATCTGTTGTATCTATCTTTTGATCAAAAACTTCAAAAAGTGAAAATGTGTCTAAGTTTAAATTCTCTCAATAGGTTACAGTCCTGTAGTGAAACCGCAGGCAGTTGTGAACCATGGGGAAATCACACAAAGTTCAATCTGAAACTAGGACTACACAAATCTGTGCAGCTCAATACTCTAAATCCACTGTGCATACATATGTGGGTGTAGCCATTTTTAACTGTAGTTCTTATACTGCTAGTTTGGACAAGCAGCAATTTCAGCTTTTAAAATGATAAAGGAAATATTTCTACTTCTGCATCACACTTGGCACATTGCTTTTTACAGTCTTCAGTAGGAAGTAAAACATTTTCAGTGTTCTAAATCAATCTCAGATCTGATTTTATTTCTCTAAACTGATTTAAACTGATTTAGAAGCAGATTCAAAGACACATGCTTATACTGGTTCAGACCTCATGGTCACATGTCAACATGTTCAGTAGCATCTGACTTGTACGTTCTATTTCTTTGCAAGGGACTAACTTATAACCTTCAGCCTACATGAGCTATGAACAGATTTTAGCTCTATTGTAAAACTTACACCTTTTTAACAGAAACTACCGTGTGCTATACACTTACCCTGTAAATTCAAATCCTTCACACTTCAGAGGTAAAAGTGCTAAGGACAATATTCTTACAGAACAAACTGCAGGGTGTGTGTGGATTTTTTCCACAATCATCCTTTTAAATTGAGCCAAGAAGGTGATTTTTTTTCTTCAATAATGAACCATTACATTACTCCTCACAATCACACAGAACTTTATTTCCTTCTATTTCATTTCAGGTGCCCTAAATACCTCATTCATTTAAGGAATCTAGACTCCAGTATCTGACATTATATTTCTCTATAAATTAGGACTCTAACCTAGTAATTTATTGCATATTTTTTTAAAAAGACTATATTAATAATCATAATAAAAATTCTATTGCAGCACTGTAAGTGCTGCAGTTCTGAACAAGTGATAGCAGATGTTAAAAGACATGCCAGACAGTACATGTACATAGCTTGCCAAAGAGGAAGAGGTTGCAGTTAAGCAAAATTCTAGATCATACGCGATACATGTGGGTAAACATATGTCCTCTCAAATTAGAAAGTGTGGTAAGCAAAGCCTGGCATTGAATAACCTGAAATGAATATACGGTACTTTAAAATCATAGTGACAAAACAAAAAAAACTATTTAGATTTAAACAGACTGGCTAAGATGCTTTCCTACCTCCTTAAAGGAGGTGAAAACTTCAGTTTCTGCTGCTGTGAGCTGACTGCAGATATCCAGGATACCCTTCAGTTCTCCACTACACACTACAAGACATCTTCAGTATGCCATCTAATCTTTTGTCTATTTCAGGAACTCTGTCACAAGTCCCTCCAGCCAATTTTTCTTGGGGTGTGTGTATGTGTGTCTGTGAACCCCATTCCTACACCATAAACCAGATTTTTCTCTGTTCACATTGCAAAAAATTACTTCTTTTATCTTTCCAAAAGAAGTTAAAGCCTAGAATGAGATAAAGGTACTGCTTTGCACATCACAGTACCAAGAAAATTAGCACAGCAACACAATAAATTCAGTGGTCACAATAAAAAAAAACCAACCCCCTCTTATTCTGGAATGTAGCAGAAGTACTGTTGTGAAGGCTCAGGGGAGACCTTATCACTCTCTACAGCCACATGAAAGGAGGTTGTAGTTAGGTGGGTGTCAGTCTCTTCTCCCAGGTAACAAGCAAAGCAAGAGGAAATGGCTTCAAGTTGTGCCAGGGGAGGCTTAGATTGGATATTAGACAAAATTTCTTCCCCATAAGGGTTGTCACGCACTGTAACAGGCTGCCCAGAGAAGTAGCAGGGTCACCATCCTTGGAGATACTAAAAACATGTATAGCTAGTGCTTAGGGACATCGTTTAGTGGTGGAATTGGCAATGCTAGGTTAACGGTTGAATTCGATCTTGAAAGTCTTTTCCAACCTAAATTATTCTATAAGCACCAGGGAAATCGAATCCCTCAACACAGGAAAGACTATAAAAGAGCTATGTTACATGGACAACACTTTGATACACCCCACAGAATAACCTTTGCTCCTTTCTTTCCCCCACGCTCTCCCCCACTCCAGTATGGACTAATGATCTACAGCAGGAGCTACAGACTCAAGTCAAGCCTTCTGTCAGTTGAACTAACTTTTCAGGGTTAGATCACCACCTTGAAGAAAAGGATGCTAATGACCACAAACATCATTCCAGGGGGATACAAAATCCATATAAAACTAGTTAAATCCACAGTGATTACAGAGGGCTGGCAAAGGACACAGCTTCTCACCTGCTTTGTGACATGAAGCATATCTGCCACCAGGAGTTGCTAATGTTGGCATTTCAGCCATTTTTGGTTTTCCCTATCAATGTAAATTTTTTGTAATGATATACTGAGAATAAAAATATACTGCAATGACCTCATTACTACAAAGAGCAGCCAACATGTAACAGCCAAGTACTTGCATAACTGGAAGTAAGAGGCAGTGAGGCCTGACTGACTTCAAAGAGAGAAGGATACCTTACTGGGCTGTTACTATATTGCCTTGGGTATTTTAAGATAAACCAAGTGTAGACTAAAATATCATTCTGAAGAAAGCTCCCAGCACCAATGAAGCAAAATTTTATTCAAGACGTGGACAATGTTGTAGCATTTCTCACAGTAAGTCCCAATCTCCTGGAGAAATACTATATTTGAGAATCTGAAGTTTTATAACTCCCCAGACAACCCCACCCCAAACAGGTAGCCCTTATGGTTAAAAAGGAAAGGAAACTAACTTGAACTACACACGATATAAAAAAAAAAGTGAAGAAAATGTAGAAAGCCAAATATGAAAACGATACTCTTTACCTCAAAACAATATCAATGAAGCTAATTAAATGTTCTGCAAGTGCCAGGAATACAGTTCTAGAGTACTTTGACAGATCAGGACCCAGTAATATGAAAATACACTGTAATCAAGGGAGTTTTTAATTCTACATGCTAAGGTCTATGGATTTATGATTTTGGAGTAAGATATGTTGGTGCACGCAGACACACACTTGTACAGACATCCACAATGACACACCACTGACAGAGGGAAGATGACATTAGGCCAAGAGGAATGGGCTGAATAGTACAATTCTCTTTTAAAGAACATAACCTTAGTAAGCTGAATTTCACCTCTGATTCACATCAGTACTGTGCTTATAAATATTCAGAAATGACAATATTAATTACAAAGAAATAGTCTAAGTGCAACAAAGCTACTATCACAGTGTCATGAAACCCAACCCAGAATTATGCACCCACCTGTTTCTGGTGGATACATACATTCATCAAAAATTAAAACCAATATAAAAGTTACTGTTACCTCTTCTTTGTATTAGTCTTAGGTTTAAGAGACCCAGTCATATATCTGTATTATATAAGATATAATAAAAACATGGAACAAAAATTATTTCTGCTAAGAAGCATAAATATAAGACAAACTCTGTATATAAATTCGTAAGACAGAGAAACAGGAAAAACAAGAAAACAATGAGAGGATGCCGACTAGTACAGTAATTTACATATCCCAGGAACACAGAAAATGAAATGCAAAGATATGAAGGAAGCTGAAAATTTAAGGTATTTCAGAAAATGAGTATGAAACAATGCAGAAAGAATTCTAGAATAGCCTCTGTTTTTAGTGTTCTTGCAGATACGGCCTCCCAGAGAAATCACCTTTCAGAGAAAAAGCATACTGCACTGGTGATGACGATCCAGCCCACCTGCTGAAGGAATTCTTCAGTTCTCCCTAAGGCTTGGTCACTGTTCCTTTCTACACTACTTGGGAAAGGAGTTTCCATTGCAGTGTGAGACAGTCCCTCCCACTCCCTGGGGCTGAGCATGCTGCCTCTGCTGGGCTGGGATAAAAGCCAGATTTGATTCCTCAAATAGCAAGGTGCTTTTCTGCCAACATAGCTGCTTTTTTATTATTATTTTTTTAATAAATATTTTCCATTTGCTTTTGTCTTACAAACATATCTCTACAGGATAAAAAAAAATAGGAAAACAAGGTTTCTTAAAAATAAGGAGTATTAAGCATAACATGTTCTGAGGGAGTTTAGCCAAGACATCTAGCACACATACACTTTCTGAACTGTTTTTGCAAAAGAAATGCATTCATGTTTCACTAAAACATGTTCTGCTGATTAGTTTTAACATAATCAGTATTCAAGAGGGTATGGACCAATGTTCATCTGAAAAACTTGAACCATACCATGTGAGTCACACAGAAAGCCATTACTGTTCAAATAAAAATATAGAAAAATATAGATGACCCATTAAAATCTTTAAGCTTTTTATACAGAGTTGCTGGTTTTATTTATTTTCTATATCATATGATTGATATTCCACCAGTCTATTTGTGATTTAAATGAAAAAAGAAGAAAATGAAAATGTCCTGAAAATAGAAATCAGAATGTCTCTTGTTTTTTTATCAAAGTATATA
The DNA here is from genome assembly GCF_033783945.1 of Neopsephotus bourkii. Lineage (NCBI taxonomy): Eukaryota > Metazoa > Chordata > Aves > Psittaciformes > Psittacidae > Neopsephotus > Neopsephotus bourkii. The sequence continues at coordinate 10,660,250 of NW_026901456.1, read as the reverse complement.
AAAGAATTGTTAAATCAATACACTTTGTTCAGAAAAAAGCAAACGGGGAATAAGTGTAAGAAGTGTTTAAAACATTTTCAAATAGAGAACTATAGTATCAGTGATGGCTAGACACCGCTGAATAACTGCTACTTTTACAAAAGATGTTCGAGTTTACTGTGCCAACATCCAACATAGAGAGGGTAAACAGAACAAACCAAAATAAATCCAGTAGAAAGATTTAGCCAACCATGTAAGAGGCTAAACTGAGATCCAGACAACATTGATTCGAGCAAAAGAGAAAATATGTTTCCTTAAAAGTCTGGACTTCAGGACTAAATCTGTTTGGATGACTGAGTTCAAAAGAAATACTAAGGGAACTCTGAGTGTGCATGGACGCGTGTTCCTTTGAAACATTACCATTATCGGCAATCAATAACAGACAAAAGTCTCTCTAAAAATCATTATAACTTAAATGTATACGCTGTGAATATACATTAAACTCTAAAGGAAGGAAGTGGCTACACTTGTAGATAAAACACATATAGCTACTCCAAAATTTATTTAATCTCATTTAGTTAAAACCATACATGTGGAATGTGTTATGCCAGCAAGAGGTAAAAGAAACTTTTAAGAAAGTTCATAATGCTTCCATCGCAGACATACTTTCAGAAATAACAACACTTACCTTCACGATTCCATCTATGACAGTAATGTAACAAACTTCTTAAATTAAGAGCCAAAAGATACCAGGCTAGAGAACTATCTGACTTAGGACAGGCAGACACAGACAAAGCCAGTAGCATAGGGAGGCCCCAGTCACACAAAAGCCGATATTGTTCTCCTGCCGAGTGAAAATCTCACTTGTAAATCGAACGACATCTGCATTCAGAATCACTCACAGAAAGTGTCCCTAAAGAGGTGACCAAACTACTTGACTCAACAGGAGGATGATTTCTCTTGTCTCCTTCAGTGTAGGGAGCTGCATAAAATAGCAGCTTCTGGTTTTACTTTTTAGCAAACCTTGCTTCCTTTGATGCATTGTCAGAGATAAAGCATAATCTGTAAAGATCTTCTTCGTTAGGCACGGTCTTGAAGCCAGTATACTTTTCAAAACAAATAATTAAAGTAAAATCTTGTGTCATAATACAGAAAACACCTAAACACAAATACCTCCAGAATCAATAACCTCTTCACATTCATTTTCAACTTCTTTATCAGTACTGCTAACACAAGATAACACTGCCTCCAGGATCTCTTTCATGAATGTCAATAAAAAAAAGAAAATCTTAATTCAAGCATTTGGTAGGACTTCTAAAAATCTGTCAGTGGTAATTAAACCTGCTTAACTACTGAAATTTAACTCTTTTTCCATATTTATATCCTTTACTTAATGTTATTACCTTCTTTATAATCTAAACAGGATACCAGAATGAAACCATCTGTAAAGATTTACATAGTTAACGACAGTCCTGTGTCACAGACAGGAATGTCCTACAGTGTTCACCAAAATTTTGATCATGACATTTCTAACAGAAAGAAAAAAAATAAAAAAAAATGTCCAAACCAAAGTTACACTTTTTCTTTATAAGAAACATCAATTATTAAGCATTTATTTTTAGGTAATGAATATTTATAAATGGTTGTTTCTTGAAGGCCCTTTTCTTTACTCTCCCCAGCAAACAAAACGATGTTTTTAGTAATGAATTGTACAACTTTTGTATAGGAATAAAACACTGAAAGAATACAGGGATTCTGTAAAATTATTTAACAAAAATGAAATTAAGAAACCCCCACAAAATTAACCTATTCAGTAAGCCCACATCAGGAATTGCTGGTGTATTGAAGGATTTGGCCTGTAGCAAATATGAATTACTTGTAAGTAGTTGGCACCTTTTCCCCCCTTGTTTTGAAAAGCTTTGGCACCCATGTAGAGTGGAAGAGAGTCATGAGACAGGTATCTAAACAGACATACAGAAATGAATCAATTAAAACCAATCGATGGGATGACAGGACTGCTGCTTCTATGGCCTTCAGGGGCACCTCTGTTCTCATAACATTGAAGTTAATGAATTACTGAGAAAGAAGACTTCCACTTTGTGACCTATATTAAAAAAACAACGTGGGTAACCTGCACTCTTTAACACAAAGGTAGACCTTTCCTTATTTTTTTTTCCTTCTTTCTGAAAAAGAGTTAGCTCAGAAGCAAAAGAAGGTATTTTCAGCCACAGGAGTGATCTAGCATCATGTGCCTAATCTAAAAATAAGGATAACTCTTGAGAAAGAGTAGGAACAAGAGAACAAATTTAACTGTGGAAAAAGGCCAAGGAAAAGGAACAGTAGTTTTAATGGAAAGAGACAGCCACAACTTCACAAGAGCTTAGAAAATTCCTACTTAGTGGTATATAATGCTTTACAGGTGACTTGTTTTGATGGCCTCATTAACCCCAAATAATGCAAGAGAGGTAAAGAGTTTCCCTGACAGAACATCCAAGTACAACTGATGATTTTTTCAGAGCTCAAATAGAAACTGGAATAGTATCAATGCAATTCTATCATTCCCCTTTCACACAGCAGAACAAAACTGCTTTTTGATAGCATTTTGTTCTCACAAATATATTATTATAGTGTGCATTTACATGCATCTGTTTCTGTCTAAGAGAATGACTATGACTTTTAAATATAAGAATGGCAAAATGATATGAATTCATTCCATTTTTTTCTTGTTTAAAAGGGTATGGCAGATCATTACAGAAATAACAGATCATTAGTGAAGTACTATGAACCAGACTGGTATTGTGAAGAACAGGAAAAAGTAAAAGCATTACAGAAGCATGAGCTAATGTCTGGTAGACCTATCATAGACCAAAATGCCTAAACAAAAGCCATTTGATTTATCAAAGCCCAAGAAGTTATATGACAACACAGAATCATAGTTTGGGTTGAAAGGGACCTTCGAAGGTCATCTACTCCAAACCCCTGCAATGAGCAGGGACATTTTTAGCTAGATCAGGTTCTCTAGAACCACATCCAGCCTGGCCTTGAATGTCTCCAGGCGTGACATATCCACCACCTCTCTGTACAACCTGTTCCAGTATTTTACTACCCTCATTGTGAATTTGTTTTTCCTCACACCTGGCCTGAATCTTCCCTCTTTTAGTTTAAAATCATTACCCCTCATCCTATCTCAACAAACCCTGCTAAAATGTCTCTCCCACTCTTTCTTATAGGCCTCTTTCAAGAACTGAATGGCTGCAAATAAGATCTCCCTGGAGTCTTCTCCAGGCTGAACAATCCCAGCTCTCTCAGTCTTTCCTCATAGAAGAATGGTTAATAAATACCTAAAACCTTTCTACATGAGTGACACAACTGTTTTGGTTCTTATTATTAGACTCATGTTAATCTCTTCCTGTCCAGGTTTTTATTTCTCATTCATATTATCTGATCATCTTCCCATACCGCAGTTTGTGATATAAAAAGACAGAGCAATGTAGGCATTTGGAACACAAGCTAGATGAACTTACTGGGAGCAAAAAAGAAAAAAGATGACTTGTTGGAGATGCAATTAAGGAAAATCATGAGCTCCTAATCCCTTCTTCCTGCATGCTTCATATAATTTTATCCAATGAGTATTTAATGTAAAATGCATAAACGGTTATCAAGAACAAAGATTAGAACTGTAGAGTCTTGTGCCAAAGCAATGCACTCATCACTTAACAGGTAACTATCTATGGTTCTTTGAGTCATAGAGCTACATCGTGGGGAAGCTTCACTAGAAAGCTTATCTTCCCATACAGGCCAGTTCAGAACCCTGCAGCTGGGTCCTCTTCTGGAAAGAAGTGTGTGAGGATTTGAATCCATTAAACTTGAAGGATGCACAGAATCCAGGTGGCCCACTATTCACTAATCACTACACAAAGTGTAAGAAGCGTACAAGTCACCTACTACATTTTAAAGAGTTTGGGCACCAGGGGAACTATGGCACCATTTACATCCACATCATACCCCTACAAGGCTGCATATAGGAACTAAAGCATTCACCAATTTTTCAGAAACTCTTAAGTTTCTACAACCATAATTGTCTACCTGCAGATCAGATAGCTGGGTGTCTTCCACTGGGTAAAAAGCATAGACATTTTGTTAGATTTGTGATATTCACTGAGGTATCCAAGCTGTTACATTTGGTAATAAAACAGCCATCATCTGTATGGTCACATGAGCATTTTGGTTTTGATTCAGGAGTGCATTTTTGAAATGTATCTTCTGATTATGCCCATCACCCATTTTTGGTTTTCATTGTACAGTGTTGGCAGAGCATATTTCCTCTCAAATGACACTAAATGACACTAGTATAAAGCAAAAGCCCTCAAAATACACGAGCAAGATACAGAAGCACATTCAAACTGCTTAGCACAGAAAACTTACATCTAGTAGCGTGTGAAGATGCTGATCCTGGAAAACACTGTGAAGAAAATCTAAGTCTTTTTCGCTGCAGTCTGTAAGTGCATGAATTTCTTCCAGGCTATCCAGCACCTGTGAGACTGCTCCTATGGGGCAATAAGCAGGAAAAAAGAAAGAATAAAAATCAATAAAGCAAAGACTCACGGTAAACTGAACTTTGGATAGGGAAACTTTCACTTCATCTGGTATAACTGGAACAGGAACTTCAAAAAGCTGGCGTTTCTACAGGAAAATTCACTGAAGAAACTTTATGCATATCAACAGTGCCCATATATAGTGCAATTATACATAAGAAATGGTTTAACTGAAAAGAGGTTAAAGCCTGTTTTTATTAAGCTTCACTTTGCCCTCTTTTACCATGGTTTCGAATGTCTTATTAAGTTACTTCAGTTATCTGCCTATTCTCATCGTTCTCACCCCAACCTTCTCCTTTTTCACTGCTGACCAACCTCGAATACATATTCCAAATCATTAAAACTTTGAAAGAACCAATGCTCGCACAAAATCTTTTAAAATCAGCATCTGGGTAGAGGAGGGAAGAGAGAGAAAGAGCTGACTGCTCCGTCCTCCAGAGAAGGTAAAAAAGTCTGTAACATGAGCCCCTTTTTTTGTTCTGTTTGTTCTGCTTGCCTGGTTATCTCAGACCCAGCACTTGCTGCCTTTTGACCAGTGATTGTTTTGGGTCATAGAAAGGTGGGCATGATTTTTATATGGTGTAAGGGTGAAAAGAGAAGCAAGAGATATGGGGACAGAAAGGAGAAACAGGAGGCATTATGGAAGGTGGAAGTCCTTGAGGACAGTTGAATTCACAGCAGGGGAGGACACAGAAACACAACACAAATCCATAGTAAACCAGCCCATGTTGGTTCCTTTTGGAACAACTTGTTTTGAAAATCAGGTATCAGTGGTGGCTGCCACTTGCATGCATTACTAGAACAGTAATTTTGGCTTATCTAAGCACAGCCCTTGTCTTCAGTTTTTCCACAGTGGTATAAGCATCTGGAAAGATGTTAGCGTATCCAGTGCTAGTCTAAACTGGTGGTGTCTGACAGTGAATGTTTCTTCATACATGAATTCTAATTCAGAATACAGAATTCTACGCATTCTGTATTTCACTAATTTGTCCTTAATACGCTTAGTTTGTTTACTTATTCATTGTCAGGACAGATAATATCTGAAAACTGCCGTATTTCTTGAAATTCCATTCTTCACTATATGAACAATACTTACCAGCCTTCCTTAACACAACCCCTTTTATAATGTATTGCATTTTCAGAATGTAATAAAAACAAAAACCTAACCTTCTCTTAATTACACAAGGAAACAAATTTAATTATTTCTCTGAAAACTTTGAAAAACTGGAATAAACATAACAAAATACACAAACCCTACTATATAAGGCTTGTGACCTCATAGCTGGATGAGTAAGTTACAAGTCTAGAAACTTACATCACATTTAGTGCAAGTCTCAACCTAGGATTCTCCTTACCATTCCTTGCACACCCAGGTTAAGAACTACAGTATTCTACCCACAACTCACAGCTCAGGAGCAAGAAGCGTTAGTCTTCTCCCATTGAATGTGTCTGACTACTTATTTCCAACTGATGCATTAGTTTAAGTTACATTCCTTTAAAGTGGTGGCTGTACAGCAAATAAAACTAATGTTTTGTCTTATTGTAGCTGCTACGCATGAGTCAGGTGCACTGAAGAGAACAAACTTCTCTTTGATAACGAATAAGCATACTTAGCTGAAAGAAACTGTCCATATTATTCTGCCTGAGCTACAGCTTCCACACTGGGAAACACAGCAGGAAACCTGAGAAAATACAGGGTCTGGGAATCTGCTGGCTTAGCACGGAGACATCAGAGCTAAGCCTTAAAGGCAAAGAAGGAAAACGCTACCTAGGGACTCAAAAGGGACTGTACTGAGTTCCTTTAAAACATTTTCAGTATGCCATTTAAAGGCTGATGAACTCAGAGATTTTCAAGCCTGAAGGAAAGTGCCTGACTTTCCAGGATGGAGTTAGTGGAAGGAAATTTGTTACAATTCTCTTTCTGTTCTTGTCATGCTCAGAGTTCAAATCAATTATTTTCTTTTCTAACACAACTTTTCTTCCTGGGTTCAAACCCCTTTCAAAGTGAATTTGAAGTGTTTAAGGAAAACTCAAGAGAACAGTCAGATATCTTAAGGCTTGGCTATCTTAAATCTCTAATACTGCTCAATGTTGCTTATAACCACCAAAACATGAGCCAAAACCAGAAGCAATGAGAAGCATGTTCAAAGTTGTCTCTAGTGCTGTATTATTGTGAAACACTGAACGGACCATCACTCTGCTCTGGATCATTGCATTATCTAGTTAACAATATTACTTTGGGAATTCTATTTTGGGCCTTTCAAATAGAAATCAACATTACTTTTTTTTTTTTTTTTTTTAAATATTTGCATCTCAACAACCTTTTGAATGTCTGGGAATTCCAAAACATTAAGCTTTGCTCATTAGGTATTTTTTCTCCTGTCCATTGGTTGCACTGAATAGACAGCTGTAAAAGAAAGTTTCCAAAAATATACTCAATAAATTTGATGTGAAGTTCTGACAGTGACTTTGCAAGTCTCTCAGAATCACAGTTCTATCTTATAGTTTTTTTACCTAAGATCTTATGCTGTACCTACTGCCATGTCTGTTATGCTTTTACAAATGAACTTACATGAGAAAATGGCATAGTAGCAATATACTCACAGCCTGTTATTGCATAAAATAGTGACAGAACAATTCTACAGGCATTTCTGTGAACACCTAAATTCTCTCTGTTACAAACATCTGGTTAAAAGCCTAGGAGTACTTTTCAGAAGAGTTTAAAATTCAGATAAAAGACTATACAAAATAAAACTAAGCAACCCTTACAGTACACCTGCCCCTAAAAAGACTCATATTCTATCACATTGAAGTTAAACTTCTAACCTTTGGGGAAAGTGTAAAAGCACTCAATATTTATAATTAAAGCTTGTATCCTCTAGAAATAGGATTTAATGTCTTTCACCAATGCACCCATTTTAGCCTCAGCATAGATGATAAAAGAAGGACTTAAATGAGCTATTATATAGCCGTACAATCTAAAAGCTCAGACTTCTCTAAAGTAAACTGAGAGAAAATGTTGCTTACTTCCCAGAACTTTCAATCAGCCCCAACCACTAAGGTGACATGAATCTCACCCTACGCCTTAAGTTACTATAAAAATATATACATATGATTGCGAAGGAAAGGTTGTAATTCCAGTGATAGAGACAGAAAACTTTTCTCCACAGTAATAGTAACAAAATCAGCACCAAACACAGTTCTGTGAGATCCTACTGTAAATGCATATATGTTCTCAGGGTGCAAATGAGCAGTGATATTCTTGTATTCCTGTAAGACTGCCTAAGAAAGGATGGCTGCAACTATTCACAGTTTCCTTGGGGCTGACAAGTCTGAAAAGTTTAAACCTATGTGTTCTCACTATAGTAAAAAAAAGTCAGAATGCTTATGACACTTCTGAAGTCAGTACTGATACATGATATGTTTTTATAGTTAGTGGAATGACTTTTTTAATGTGATACCAAATTGCTTCTAAGAAGATGGAGATGAACTGAGTAGCTTTCTGCCTACTAAAGCAGTTCTATTATTTGCCAGTTTGACATATTTGTTTTAAAAGGCAGTAATTTGGGATTATTTCTTCACCTGGTGCATAGTCAAAGTTATCACAGTTATTTTCCTGTAGGTTCTGTTCACTCATTTATGGAGAGCGCAATTCAGAAACAGTTCTCTCTTAAAGCTGAATTCTAGTTCTCATACAGTGCCCTTAATACCATCTGAGGTTGATATGGACACTGGCTCATCAAGGTGTAAGCAGATAAAGCTTTGGTGAAATAAAGTGCTGTTATTACATCCTGGCATTTAGCTATTCTAACCTGGAACAGGTGGTTTGGCTACAGAAACTGAACTTTAGAGGTCAGTAGGAGTTGCTTACTTCTTCCCCACAAGAGAAAGAAGAGAAGAAATCTTTAAAATATTGTTTTAAGAATTGCCTACATATTCTACAACAGTAGTATGTCTCCACCATAAAACACCATAAAGCACCCCAAAAGGTTGCTTTTCCAAGGCTCAGCAAGCCAGGCAGGTACAACTGACTTCTTCTGTCATGGAGCAGGTAGTATAGAGAATTAGTTAGCTTCTTTTCAGGCAGCAGTGATCTGCGACAATGCATGACTAAAAGACTGTTTGGGTAAAAAGACTTAGATCACGCTACAGAATACAAAGACTACATTCTGACTACAAATACCTTCAAAGAGGGTAAAATAATTATTTGCCTTTTTTTTTTTTTTAATACCAAGGATTACAAATGCCCATTTAATTCTTGGTTGGTCATACAACTTCTGAGAAATGAAAACTTGTTACAGGAGGCCTGACCTTATTTAAAAACAAAGCTATAAAACTGTGACCTTTTTGCAAGTCTCCTGCAATTAGTAATCCAGGAAATGACTCTGTAGAAGACCTTATGACAACCATTATAATAATAGTATATTTTTATTAAAGAAAGACTGATTGTCTCTAAATCCCTTAGATTTGAGGAACTGTATAAAATTAAGTTCCTGACACCAACCAGTCATTTTAAACCTGCTCATTCTTATAAGCCACCTGAATTTGGATTGGCTTTTCAACTGTTCTTTATGCTGTATAAATAGGTAAGTAACTATGCCTTGAAGATTTACAGTGTTTTTTAAATGACTAACCAAAGCTTAGCAGTTATTTGCAATTTCTCTGTATATTGTAATCCAATCCTTACACCAGTCAATCCACAATCAACATAACCTGATTTTCCCAACTTCATCTCTTGGTTGCCTTCTTGTGCAGCTGCTGTAAATGAAATTAAAAACCAATCCTGGCTCTCAGAGTACAGGCATTTTGGAAGGCAGGATTTACATTTCACTCTGTGAAGATGTCTGAGGCTAGCACATACAACAAGGACAGAAGAAAAAATGTCAGAAATGGTTACATTTTAGAGAAATAAAAAATTAGAATCACTAAATGAAGTCACTGGATACAATCTCATAAAACCAAAATGGGCATTATTATAAAGTGCAGTTATTTTTAGGAAAAAAGTATTTTATAAATATTGTAAGATTCTGATAAAGCACATCTGGTGAAGTGAGAATGAGGTAAGTTTCACCAGCTTTGTAATGTGAGATTCAAGTTTCATGGATTTAATTTTCATTTTTCATGTATGACAAAACAAAGATTCATTGCTTCTGCTTCAAGACCTCAGAAACTTACATCTTTAAATGACTATTTAGTGATAACTGTATGAGTGCTTCCAGTAGTTTTGTTTTGCTGGCATCTGAGTATGACAGCCTAAAACCACAAGACATATATATTTTACACAATTAGGTAATTAAGCATTATACCAAAATGCTGTGGAAATGATGAAGTATCTGTCTGCTGAGGTTTGCAAATCACAATGCCATACATATTTTAAACTGTTCACTTTAGGCCTGGTTTGTCTTAGTAGTAGTCGACAGGAGTCCACTTAAAAATGTGTAAGATAGAACACCACTATTGCCTGTTTATTCTGTAAAGAATTTACGAAACATACACTGTTTCCATTAAGGGCAAGAAAAGAATCTTTTACAGAGGTGGGACCTTTCCACTACTTGTGCTGATGTAACTTTTTAGATTAAGAGAAAGCTAACTGAGTACCAGATCTCTTCATCACTTTAAACCACATCTGCAAAAATCACTGGAGCCAAGATGCCTCCAACCTCACACAGTAATTTGTTGCTCTTTGCTGTTTGCTACATTCCAGAGCAACTATCTCTGTAAGGACAGATGACAGCCAAAGCATGAGTGTGCATGTCTATGTATTTATATGCATATAATAGCTCAAAATAAGGTGGGAGATACATGCTTCCCATATACACAGTCACAGAATGGTTTGAGTTTTAAGGGACCTTAGAGATGCCCTAGTTCCAAGCCCCTGCCATGGGCAGAGACACCTTTCACTAAACCAGGTTGCTCAAAGCCCCATCCAGCCTGGCCTTGAACATTTCCAGGGACAGGGCATCGCAGCAGCTCTTGTGCAGGAGCTCAGCTTGGGCAAGCATTCTGAGACAGGGATACAGGCAGATAAGGAACAACATCCCCACAACCTGTAACATCAAAAGAATGAACCAAACAACAATCCATGACTTAGACCAGAGATGGATCATGAACATCTGTTGTGCTGCCCTGACCTAGAATGAAAGAACTGTTAGCTTATAACTCTTAAAAAGATGCAAGAGACCCCCCAGCTTTTACAGCTTGTATTTTGAGACACTGAAATTGTTTTCGAAATGGTTGTGGTTTGTGTCAAAGGGTCTAGAATGTCACACCTTCTCCTCTGTCTACTCTGTAGATATTAGAAGTGTTTGCATTTTCAATCTTTCATGAAAAGTGCAGCTAACTTGCAGCAAAACCTCTTCCCTACATGTAAGTAATATTCCTTCACTGAGAAGACATATACTATATAATTAAATCAGGTGTATTCATATGCAAAATGTATACACAAATGTATATATAAAATGTATATACAAATATAAATGCATATACAAAATGTATATGCATATATCGTGTATCACATCAACACAGAATGGTCAAGAATGTTCATGCAAGAAAGGGGATAGCAAGAAAGAATGTATGACTAATATTACAGTATATGTTCAGTGTTAGGACAAAAAAGCCCATTAGTCCAGGAAAACACTAATTTTGGAACTAAAATGCAAACCCACATCATTTTATCCTTTATTAATTTGATAAAAAATAAATTTTATTTCAGTTGCGTTGCAGATATTGAAAACAAAAAACCCAGGTAATTTTAATACTGCCTCTAAACTAGAATCTTCGGAATTCCTTGGAAAACATATTGCTCCTGGTTAATTATGCTTTCAAAATTATAGAAAGATTTAGTCAAAAATGTACAGGCTATTTTTCTTGAACAGGCAGTATTAAAACTGAAAATAGCAAAGAGAAGAAAGCTGGTTTTTAAACATGCAAAGACATACACCATAGCTGAATGATATGCCTTAAAGGAAAACAAAGGGATACCTACTTTCTGCTGCTAGAAGTCCTAGTAGGAAGGCAGCATTTGGACAAACAACAAACAGTATGAAGATTTCAGAACAAGCGATTTATAAAGCTGCAACCTAGCACACTATTTTAGCCACAAAACAGTATGAACAAAGTGACAAGGACCCCCCCCCGCCCCCCCCCTTTTTTTAATACGGTTTCTATGTCTGAAGCAAATGGGACTTGCAGGCTGGGATGGGAGGAAAACAAACGCTTGGCATTGGGAAGGTAGCACATGTACACAGTGCTAGGTATCTGTAATACTAGACTTTTTCCAACACTGGTTAAACTATTTTAAAAAACTCATGAACAAAAAATTATTTCAAGTAAGATTATCATAAAACGTGAATAGAAAAACTAATTCAACATACTGTAAATGAAGCATAACATCGTACTAATTTACTAATATTTACTAACTAGAATTTAGCAATATTATATTGAAGTTATTTTTACCAAAGTTTCAGTGAGAACCAATATGAGAATCATGTAGAAACACAACCACTTTACTACTGGTTTTAATTAATAATGACTTTATATACTTAAAAGGTTTTGTATCTAAACATACCAGAACCAGAAGATATAACAGCTGAAAAATTATAGAGATAATAGTGGGATATCAGAAACACTCAAATTTATGATTCAAACCTGTCAAACCTGTCAGTTATACCTGTAATACTAAATAAGGAATTAATAACAGTAAATTATAAGGTAAATGATTTCCCTCCCTCCCCCAAAGAAGTCATGCTTAAAAATGTTACACAAGGCCCCTTGCAACTATTTACAAAATAAGTAGAAAGTTTTTCATAACAACAGGATTTCCTTTTCTTTCTTGTGTCAACGAGACTGATAGTTTTTAAGATATGGACTTATATTGCCCGTTTTTCATGAAATCTAAATCCCATAAAACTACTAAGCAGTCACTAACTTATGCATTAAGCTAGTTTAATGTATATTAAACAACTTGGCCATACATTTGCTATTTGATCTCACTCTGAAATGCTCTTTGATTCAGCTTTTCCCCCATTGCCGTTACTTTCAAATTTGAAAATCAAGATCTCATACTGCTAAAATTTCCTAATTCGATACGACAACAGTAGAACAAATTAAAAGAATGAAAATTTTAATTTACAGCAATCCTGAGACAAAATATCAAAATGCATTTGTAAAAACGCCACATGAAATTTATGCCTTGCAGTTGAGAAAACAAGCTAGAAACACTAATGTACACTTAAAGTGCTTGCCCACTGTGCAGTGCAAAAGCACTGCTTCTATGTTTATCACCTTTACTGTTACCACAGAGCTCAGAAATCACAGAAATGTTTAGGAAGTGCTATTTGTTAGCCTGCACTAAGTAAGTACACTTGGTCAGTCAGTGTGTTATAAAATATGCTGCTGTACCTTCTTTGTGGTTAAACTGAAATACAGCATTACAAGATGCCTTACAGGAATCTAGGTCTTTTTGCAGCAAAAAGCCACTCTGAAACTTGTTAGTCGCATTTCAGAATATGAGCAGTATAAACCAAGCAATTCAAGCAGGCATTATAGAGGAAAGTCCTTCACGCAAAAAGTAAGGTTTGCTTTAATCTAAAAAACAGTTCTGCAGTTTTCCAAAGTCTATGGGCTATTGACTGGCTTAAATCCAACACTGACTCAGTGGTTCTAAAAGGTGGCTACAAAACAGTTTTTGGAAATACAAAGTTATAAACACCCTCTTCAATTTATGGGCTTTTCTAACTGTTGGTCTAAAAACTTAAACATCATAATTCTACTTAAAACTCCAAAGTAAACTGAATGGACTTCCTGAATTCAGCTTCCCAAGTCAAAATGCAAAACAATTCCACAGCCTTTTCTTGGGCTCTGCAGAATGGGGAAGCTGAAAAAGCAGAAGGAGGAGAAGTGAAAAGCTTTACACTGGTGATGTTCGCTCTTTAGCCTTTTGTTAAAACACTTGAAAATTATGCTTCTGTACTCCCTGTAAGGCAACAAATGGTCAGCATTTGACATAAGCAGAGGAAATTCTCTATCTTAATCTAATTTGCAATAAGGTGATAGGAGAGCCAGGGAGGGCCGGGGAGAGAGAAGGGAGTTGGATGGAGAAGTGCAGCAGAGAGCGAACTGACTGTAATTTCTCTGGAACCTAATTAATTTAACGGTCCACTTCCAATACTCTCTACAGGGCCAATTTTTCTTATGTGTCAGATTTCGCCGTTAGGGCTGCTGATTGCTATATGTTTGTTACAGCATATTAAAAATATCCAAAACATTCACTAACTTGGGAAATTGACATTTACAATGACTTGAGGACACGCAACCTGGAAGTAAAATGTTTTACATTCTAGCAAAAAAATATTTGCAAGATGTGTGTCATTTGAGCTGTTCAGTGGCTTTACTGAAGAGGTTACTGAACACAGCCTATCAGCAGCAAAGTAATATTGTTTTAGCTTAAAAATATTTACTCAATTTTTCAAAACATTTTAAAAGTCTTTGCCATACTTTCTCAAAATTTAGTGAGGCTGACCTTCTGCCTTGTTACCAACAGAATGATAGTGGGTAAAGTCTAGTCTTTCTGAGGACAGCTACTGACTAAAGAGGAAATAGATCACCCAGAACAAGCTGTGGAAACCCATAATTATTAATACATTCTATGAATGAAAGGAAGATGTGTACAGAAAAATACCTGGTTGACTTCATACGAAATTTATCTGTGTTCATTGCCATCTAATTTAGTTATACAGTTTGCTGACCCTCATTGGAAAGCTCTCTAACAAGAATATCTTTTGTGATTCTACATCTAAAAAAGTCACCTGACTTGCTACCTATAATGCCTTCATAACCCAGGCTGTCTGGTAATATAGGAAGATGCTCGAAGGTTCCAGCAGTCCCAGGTTCACTGAACTCTGAGGAAGAACATCTCTAGATTGATCCAGCAAAAGGAAAGAACTAATTTTTTTTTTGTTTCTGTGTTTAGAAAGACCTGGAGGAGGACAGGATATACAATTTGCATAACCCAATAAGCATTTATATTTTTACATCTTTATCTTGGTAGGAGTTCCACATTTGCCCATTTCTGACAACTCCTTTAAATTCAATTATAAGCTCCATGAAATTTTATGGGAGGATTAAATAGGCTGCAACATTTAAAATATTAAATGCTCTTCATTAGAGTTTACGGTCTGGAATAGCATTATGAGCTGTTAGGAAGGAGACTTAAATAACCTTTAAGATAGCCAAGTTTTTACGGCAATTCAAGAGTTTTATGTGTAATATCTATAAAGTAGCTCAGTTTAGAATCATTACAAGAGTCTATCTTTACAAGCTAAAAATATTTGAAAACTTTATTAGTGTTCTTCTGAAGAGGATCAATTTCCATATCTAGCAATTTCAGAAGCTGAAAGTTGCAGTGTTTATTAGTGTTTATCCCGTGATATTAAATATTTTATCAGCTAATGTAGTCAGTCAGGGACACATCATGAAAACTACTCACTTAGTATGATTTCCTGATCACTGTGATCTCCCATCAGTGAGATCAACAATGTTATTCTAGGAACAGCTACGCTTTCCTGAGAAATCCAAGCTATTGTTTCAGTTATTTCAGAGATGAACAGAACATAATAATGGATCCAGAATAGATATTTCATAGAATTTACATAAGTAGTGGATTCATATTTTCTGTGAGCAGAAAACAATAGAACTTGTACCTTTGTTATATACTGATATCTGCAATTACATCACTATATGAGGAAGACACATGCCTTGTTGAGGCGAGACTGAAACTGGAAAGAGGAACTGCAGCTTTCAGATTAGGAAAGTTGCTACTACCAATCACGCTGGTGGCCTGTTTGTTTTATTGAAATGGGGGAAGTAACTGAAACAAGAATTAAAGAACTGCAAGTAATTCTGGGTGAAGTAAAACAGACTTATTCTTTCTTTAAAGAATATACAGATACTTACTTACAAGTACATCAAGTATTCAAGAGCTAGCTGCCTGAAGTTACGCCATGAGGCTGTTATTACTCATTTTTAATAAATGATCTGAGATTCCCGTTCACTTCTGCAGAAATGATGAGCAGTGTGCACCTCTAAAGATGAAGTGATTTAATTGAATTCCAAGAAATGAAATTTAAGAATTTCAACCAAAAAAATTGCCCCCACTTCCTACATTAATGACATTGAAATAATTTATGAAAATTACTTGCTTATATGAAAAAGCAAAAAAGTAACACTTAACATATGCAGCCAATCAGTAATTTTATCACCTATTAAAGTATTGGGGAAAAGAATCATCACACAGTAGTTCAGCACCTGTAATTAAGTTCTTGAAATGTCTTCCAGTAAAGTTGATGTATACAATAAATATTCTGCCAGTACCATTCAGTTTAGGAAAATAAGAGAGTCCAATTTGCTTTAGGTTTTTCTTAAAGGTTCATTTAACCTGATCCTAAATCCTAATTTTAGGTCAGATAGAACACACAGACTTTTGCACTGCAAACATCATGAGTAACATTAGATCGGAATTATGATACCTAACTATGATAGGGCTGTGTTAGTATAGGGATTGCTGGGTTATTTGAATTTCTGGACGAAAGGATTACTTGGAGTAAGATCACCATTCTGCCCAAGGTGTAGCTATGTGCTCAGAGCACAGCAAAGGTATATGTCTTCTCCTTTGAAGTATGTTGGGAGGTCCCTGAAGCACAGGTATTGTCTCTCTCTGAAGATCTGAGTTATACTATCAGAAATACTGTTCAATGTATTCCAAAGAGGAGACATCTTAATTCATACTATCCTCCAAAACAGGAGGTCAAGAAACTCTAGTACACAATATTTTCTCTCTAGAAACAACTACTAGTAAGGTATGAGAACCTTGATACTGCCCTTGCTCCTTGCCCCTGATTCAAGACAAAATTTCAATAAGTTTTTACACTCAAGTAATATAAAGAGAAATATGAGGTTATAGCACCATTTGTAATTAAATGTACATAAAACAAATTAAAAAATCAGACAGATTTCTGTAGAAACTTACAACTGTGCAGAGATTTTATCTTCATTTTCTCCAGTCACTAGCACTCTTCATGCTTTCACATTTAAGTGTTAACTTAATATGCAACTTTACAAAATCATGAGAAATTATTAAATACTTGGCACTCAGTCAGTATAGCATTAAAACAGGTTGACTGCAGTAAATATACTCTCTGTTACAATACCTGAGGAGGTGGGGTCTTCAGAGAAGTCTGGCAGCTCTTCAGGGGGGTCACCATAGAAGGAGTTGAATTTGTGGCTTGACACAGCTGCTAGTACTGCCCCCTGAATAAAAACACCCATAAAGCCTAAATTACACAAAGAAGGATAATGAAACAGTTCCAAATATCTTGGATCACTCAATCTCCTGAGGTCTCTCAGGTTTTGACTTTCACATTGAAGAGTAAATAAATTTTATAGTTGTCAGCTTTGCTTCACTATTACTGGTGAGCGTATCGAACAGAACAGCTGGTCATACACGACTCTAATAAACAGTAAATATGTTCTTTGCAAGGGGATTTATTTATTATTTTAAAACAACAAGTGCAAAGCCTAAATTCCTGTTGTATAATGTAATCAAAATTTCTAATTTGGAGTCATGGAATCAACCAGGTTGGAAAAGACCTTCAAGATCATCAACTCCAACCATTCCCCAGCACTGCCAAGCCCACCACTAAGCCATGTCACTAAGGCCTTATCTACACAGTTTGGGAATGCTTCCAGGGATAGTGACTCCACCACTGCCCTGGGCAGCCTGTTTCAACGCCTGGGGGAAGGAATTGTTTCTAATATCCAGCCTAAACCTCTCCTGGTGCTGCTCGAGGCTGTTTCCTCTTGTCCTATCCCTTGTTCCTTGGGACAGGAGACTTATTTCCACTTCCCCTCTTACCTAGACTGGGTGGTTTAGCAAGTACAAAAATTTACCCTTTAAAACAACACAATATGTTGTTGTTTGAGAAATGGTCAGAATCTGACACTGACAGAACTATATATCCAAAATATATCTATATGAAAATGTATTAATCTCAGACCCCAAGAATGAGCATTACATGGAAGCAAGTTTAGCAGCAGGCAAAATGAACAATATATAATCTCATGAAACATTCTGTAGAACAGTGCTTTGATTAAAAATGGTAGAAAACAAATAGCACGGTATAATGATCTTAAGGTTCTTTCCAACCCTAACTATTCTACGATTCTATAAAACCTCTCTGGTGACTAAATACAGTTGCCTCCCCAGAAGAAATATGGGGAAGATCTGAAACTGCATCTAGAGCAGGAAAACAGGTCATATTCTGAAACGCAGTAGCCAACATTTTAATGAAAGCATTACCTGGACACACAAACCACCTAAGGGAAAGTGCTGTTTGTGATGATCTACGACAACTCTTGCATCCTAATGTTGCAGCTACATTAAGATTTTGAACAGCAGCAACTCAGTATGTATATCTGATTCTGTGTTTTATTACAAATCATAAATACCACTCATGAATTGTAATGCTGCACACTTCTGTTTCAATTTTCTCAGATTTTCAGTGAATTTTAAAATGTTTTTCTGATAAACTTTCCAAGATAGGAACTGAGGGGAAACCATGTTGCCTTGGGCTAAAACGTTAACATACTTTCAGTACAGCTAGAAAATAATCTTTAGTTCAACATAAAGGGGATAAACCGAAGAATCCATCTCAGCTCTTTCTGAAAAAAGACATTAAAACATTATGTTCCTTTTATTATAAATGTAACAGAATATTAACAGAAGCCATTGTACCATTCTCTCCAATAATTCATATTACATAGTATTACTGAATTAATTTTAAAGGAAGACCTCAAACACACCTGGGTTGATATCTGACAATTTGCGCTGAAATTTAGTTTGAAATCTATGCATTAAGACAGGATGAACACCCTCTGCAGGACACTGCAATAAACAGCTGTGAACTCTGTTTCAATTTGCTATTTTATTGCTGATTTCAGAGTATAGATTTCTCTTAGCACATTTAAAATGAATAAAGTATCACACAAAATGTAACTTCTCTGATTATATTGTTTTAGCAGTACATTCACTTTACCTTTAGTTTTCGTCTTGCATTGAATTTTCTCAATTGTTCTACTGTTTCTGGAAGGTGAATCTTGTATGCATAGCGATCTCTCTCCTTCAGAAAATAAAAACACAAAAAACCTCAACCAAAACAAAAGAAACATTAAAAATAATCTCTTAATATTCTCACTGCATTAGGAAACTAGAGAAGAAATGTACCAGCTTATAAGCATCCTAAGGAGAATGAAGAGTAATTGAAACTGCATGAAAATGTCAAGAAATTGAGAGAGATTAAAATATTTGGAAAGAATTCTTAATTGGGGCCAGGAGTATTTTATTTTTGTAATTTTATTTCCCACTTTGCAGTAAGACCCTACCCTTTTGTTTTACTGTTGTAGTTTTAGTCAGTCTGTGGCTAGCATTGAAGTCTGAAGGGGGCAAACATGAAGTAGTAGTTCTGCTACTCCCAGAAAAGCAACGTGTTCAAGCACTCTTTTAAGGGGTGCTTGGTACTTCAGGTAAGCTTGGGAGATGGGGTACATGTCTAACAGAGGAGGAAGTACAAGCTCAATGGCTGATGACATCGGCTCCTTTCAACTGGATAAGTTCCAACCCCCAGTTTCCCAATATTCAGAAGAGTGTCTTAACCACTGTTATTCCCAAGAGCTGCACACTCCTGCCCTCCTTTTATAAGCTAGACCATTCTGCAGCTTGGAATACAAGATTTAGAGCCAGAAAGACAGCTGAGAAATGTATTCCATTTGCTGATAGATCATTTACTCGGAAGAAGAACAGATGAGCCTGTGCTTCCCCTGTTCTTTTTTTTGTGGTCTTTTGTGTGTGTGCGTGAATATTTGTCTACTGTATAACTTTATATACAGTTCAGAAGCAGACATCAGAATACCACCCTTTCCAAATAAGTGCCCTGTTTAAGTTATTGATATTCTGATTCTCCACCCTGGGCTCACACTATAGAAAATAAAGAGGTTAACAAAGAAAAATAGTTAATCCTTCAGTTTCTGCCACAGAAAATGAAATGCTCTGAACCGGTAATAGCCACTTTTTAAATGTGCAACACACCTGTCATTTCCCATTTCAATGTCTATACTCTGATGCTGCTAAAGATGCCTAAGTGAGTTTGCTATTGCTGTTAAGCAAGAGTTCAAGTCTAGCAATTATCAAAAGCTCAGGCTCTAATTGTATAAAGTATTTAAAGCACATTATGACACATTTCCTACAATGTCACATCTACTATGAAAAGTTCAAAGAAATAAATCATTTTCTCCCTTGCAGAGGAAACTGGCATGTCAACAACTGCTTTTACTACCTTTAACCAGGGATGATTCAGCGCTTCATATACTGTTATCCTTTCCGCTGGATCCAGCATAAGCATGCGACGTACCAGATCTTTGGCACTTTCAGAAATATGGCTCCACTGCCTAGGATTCATCTGATTACAAGCAAGAAAAAATGAAATTAAATTAATAATAACAATATAGAATAGAACCTACTTTTTATGTAAAGTAATTGCATAGATTAAACAGTGGTTGGAACCTGTAAACATTTTATTATAATAAATGTAAAAAGAAGTTTCTAAGATTTGTAATAATGTACAAAATCATACATTAGTAGCTATTGAAATGACATACAAAATTGAAAACAGTGAGCTCTGTATCACATAAAAGCTGGTATATCCTTGGTATTGTGTTATAATCACTGCACATTTTCTACCTATGCTACGTTTTGTTCAGATAAAAGTGACCCTTCATTAGAAAAAGAAAAAATAGAAAAAGTTACCTATGCATATGATAAATGTAGAAATTAAGTCTACTCCTGAAATCACTACAAGGAACGGCATGATAGTCAGTCTAGGTCAAACCACAATTTCATGCCAGTGATTCTGAGTATGAGGGGAGTAAGCTAATGCCTGTTAAGGACTCCTCTGTTCCTGTTCCAGAGGTGTCATGGACTATATCTCTTACCAATACATTCAACTTTACAATAGTTAAGGATCTTCAGCCACTAAGGCAGGAAAGCCTACTAACATGTGATCAACAATACAAGAAATTGCAATTCTTGTTAGAACAGAACTGTATCTTGAGGAGACAACAATGCGAAGGATGAGTTTGAATACTTCTTCATCTTGTGCATATGCAGGTTTGTGTCCAACTAGTTAAGATCATAGAATCACAGAATAGTTAAGAGTTGGAAAGGACCTTAAGATCATCTAGTTCCAACTCCCCTGCCATAGGCAGGAACATCTCATCCGATAAAACCATACTAAAGAAAATTAGCCCTAATGGAAGGAAGATAATTGCAAATTTGCAGCAAGATGGTTTTAAAATCCTTGTAGTTATTTTCACTGAATAGACATATCATTGTGGAAACAGGAACAGAGAAGGAACTGAGAAGACACAATGTACTGTCCAAGTCTATTTTTTTTTTTAACAAAGAAAAGTTAACTCATACACTTCCAGAAGTTTTTAGCTGTTTAAGAGATTTCATAAAGAAAACTTCCATAAAGTGAAACTGAACATCTTACCACTCTAAGCAATTCCAAAGCTTGTGCCCTGAAGAAATCCTGCTGTTTCTAGGAATACAAAATTCCTGACCCAGTGCAGTACCACTGCTGTCACTTATATTCTAGCAGAATACTGTTAAGTTCATATAATAAAATACTTTCTAAACCATACTACAGGCTATCAGGCAGTTTTAGGAGTTTCGACTCTTAATTTGCTAATACACAACTCATGTATGACCTCAGTTGCATACTGGTCTTTGACAAAACCACAAAAACAGTGAAGTCAAAGCTTTAAATTTGCCTCCACAATGGCTCTAGGATACTTGTATTGTGAAACATGCATATCTTGCATGCACACCAATCTGCTTTCAGTTCTAAGTGGATCCTTTTGAATCATCATCAGCACTTTACTACATACTGTAATATAAAGAAAAATGTGTAACTACGTATTTACAGTAACATGCATTTTGTTTTACATCAAGACAATATGATGACCAGCCTTTATGATAGTTCTTTCAGTTGATTAATAAATTTAAATTACCTATAAACCCAAGGAAACATACAGTACATTATACTACACAGCTAAACCTTACACAATCCTACTGAGCTAAATGTACAATTAGAGTGTAGTTGTTGCACCCATTTATTATTTCATCTGAATAAATAGTCGCATATTCTAATTACCAACATTAATACAAAGCACAGCAGGAACAAGACAGACTGGAGACAGAAAATCATTTTTCTTCCTGTGTAACACAGATTTCTATAAGCTTCAAATTACATGAGGCTAAATACAAAAATCAACTGCCAGAAATTTTACCAGCAAAAATCACTGGAAAAGGATTCAGGTATACTGTCATTTACCTTGTATTTTCCTTTAATAATGCCTTCAAATAATCTTTCCTTGGTTCCATAAAAAGGCAAACAACCGCTTAGCAGGATAAAAAGGATCACGCCACAACCCCAAACATCTACAGGCTTCCCATAAGGTTCCCTTTTTACCACTTCTGGGGCCATAAAATGAGGTGTTCCTACACGTCCTAAATGGAAATAAAAACAAAATTGAGTCAAAGTGAAGTGTGTCAAATATGGCAACAAAGAATATTGCTGCATTAAACTAAAAATGAAAACAGTTTTTATAAGTTTTGTTTGTGGGTTAAGCTGTTAACAAAATCCTTTTTCCTTAAGTTTAGTATTTATTAAATATATCCAGTAAGACAAATCAGTTGTTTCCCTTTGCTTGATTTATATTTTTATAAATTAAGGAGTATTTTATCCTGCCCTGCAGACTGTGAAATTAGACTTACATAAGAGCATTATTAAGTGAAACATGACATATAAAGGTAAAAATATCAATTTGGACAACCTTTGAAACAGGCATTGTTTATCCAGAGAGGATGTACAAAGACACTGTAGAGCTGCTTCTAACTGGAAAGAGCATAGACTGGTCTGATGCTTTGCCCAAGCTTTAGCCAGCGCAGCCAATGCAAAATGCTAGCAAATATGTTGTTCATTTATTTGAAGAAGGCAATGTCTTACTACAGATAAGAAGATAACCCTAACTTGTTTCACAGGGTGCTTTCAATGAGTGCCACACAGTAATGGTTCTGGGACAGTACTGATTCTAGATTGGTAATGAACGTACACCATAGAAAAAAAATGTATTTAGTACAGACAATTTTTTTGAGTGGGTAAACTGATTAAAATTACTTCATTCAACTTCTGTGTAACACATTAAGCCAAAAAAAAAAAAAGGGCAACAAATATTTCACTTCTCCCTATAAATGTTTCCCATTGTAAAGAGGTTTGTTTCCACTGCAAAGGATTTGTACAAATTAAGTCTGAATGCTCAAGGCATCAGTGACATGTACAAACACTGCCCTATTTAGACTACTCTGGTTCCACCAAGTACCAACAGAAGAACAAACCTTAACTGTAGTAAACTGTTACTGCTTGTACCATCTTCATAAATTATTCTTCCTTACTGATTCTACAGTGGAATTCAGAGGCTCCATTCAAGGCTTTCAGCACCTTTGTTTTGTCTAGGAGAGTTTGCAATTAAGTCTGGAAAACCTGAGGTGTTCACAGGGAACTTATTTAATTCAGTCTTGTCGGGTAAAGCAACTCTTGCTAAACTACTCTAGCCTGTCCTGCACACCATTTGCATGTGAGTTAGCTAAGTCACAGCTCTAGTAACAAACACCTAGGAAACACTTTCCTGGTAGAAGCTTACTCAGTAAAGACCATCCTTTGTTAATATCAGCTAATGCAGGAATATGATCTGACTGTGCCGCGTTAACTAGTCCTTACTCCTTTTTGCATCTACAAGGAGTAATAAATTGACAGAAGGCATTTCCTAACTTCCCCACACCAAAATACCATCATTTATGACAACAAAAGCATCAACATTTCCAGCTCTGTATCAGGCTCTGCATGTATGTAAGCAGCAACACCTGCCTCTTCAAACATTATTCATATACCACTTACACTACTCATATGACATTAGTGGTATGCATACTGCATTCTGGAAATCTTTAGTACAGAAGATACCATGTAACAGCACAGAGCAGTCTGGCTTACCCAAGTCTTGTTTATCTCAGTGCTAAACTTCCTGGCATTTGGGTGCAGAGGTACCCATTAGCAATTTTGGAGCAGGTGTAACCTTACACATTAAAGACCCCAAACATTTTTGGTAATAAATGTTTAAATATTTTTCATCCATATGAATGGAAAAATCACATATACTCTGAAGATTCTGCCTTCCTATGAGGCTTTCCAATTGCTCTTATGGAACCTGGGAAGTCTAGAGAAAAGCAATTTTTCAAGACAAAAAGCAAAAATAGCTAGAAGGCAAGATATCACAGGGACAAAGCAAGCTATTTAAAAGAGGCATTAAAATTCAGGGAGATACACGGTCATCTGGATCATGTAGCTAATGACACTAAGAATCCTATGTATCACATGATACCTAATTTGACTGTGTATTTCCAAGAATTATGTGTCCTTCTTCTCAGCTCAGGACCTTCTCTGTATTTTAAGTAAACAAATAGAGAGACAAACATGGTTAAAAGTGACTATGTGCTGTGAGAAGTAGACTTAAAGGTTTGGGGTTTGGTTTTGAGGGTTCTTTTGCAGTGCATTTAAGTCTGCTGGGCACTTGCAGTACAGTAAAGGCCAATCTACAGAACATCCTGTTCTGATGAAAACGTGCCCTTGCAAGCAATTGTCCATTCTACATTTCCTCCTATGGTGTAAAATAGCATATTTAGCAGCAATACATACTACATAAGGAATACAATAGCATTATTTGGTGTAGGTGTTTAGATATCAAGATGCTGGCAAGTGTGTGTGTGTGTGTGTGTACTGCAGGAGTGTTCCCTCTGAGGGGAGGCTGGGACTGCCCCATGCTGAACACTGGTGGTTCCAATGGACTCACTGCAGGGGTACTGCTCAGCACAGCAGTCAAGATGGTGGTGCCTCAGGTAAAGGGCAAGAAAGGGAAAAACATTGCCCAGCAGTGAGGAATATGGGGAAAAGTGTGAGAAACAGCCAGTGAGCACCGAGGTGAGAGCACGAGGAACAGGAAGAGGTGCTACAGGTTCCCCAGCAGACATTGACATGCAGCCCCTACAGAGGTCATGGTGGAGCAGGTATCCACCCGTCAGCTCAAGGAGGACCCCATGCTGGAGCAGGTGGACATTCCCTGGAGGACACACACAGGAGGGGCACTGTGTGAGAATGAAGGTGTGGCAGAGAAGGGCTGTTACGGACTGACTGCAGACCCCAATTCCCCATCCCCTTACACCACCCTGGGATTGAGGTTAAGGGAGTCAGGAGCAAGGGAGTGCCCAGGGAGTAGAGGTGGTGGTGTTAATTTTTGTCTTTGCTTCCTACTACCCAAATCTATGTGAACTAACAATAAATTCAACTCTTTTCCCCCAAGTTAGGTCTGTTTTACCTATGATGGTAACTGGTAAGCAGTTTTTATATATTTACCTTGACCTGTGAACTTTTTCATCCTATTTTCTTCCCTTGCTCTGATGAAGAGAGAGCGCGAGTGAGCAGCTGGTAGGAGTCTGGCCCTTAGCCAAGGTCAGCCCACCAAATGTGTTATGCTGGTGTTAACATACAGAACACTGACCGAACAGGGAAAAATACGACCAATCTCCCACCAAAGATACAGCTTGTTTCTTTCATTAGTTTTGAAATATCACCTTAGCTATTTTATACAGCCTGCAATTAAGTACTCTACAGTGTCAAGAGATAATAAAAAATGTGTATATTTCTTCCTTCTTCCCTTCAGCAAACAATGTTTTGAATGAAAATTACTTTGCTGAGATTGATAAGCAAGAAAAATCCTTCATTATTTATATGCACTCATAAATATATTCAGAACAGAACAGTTTCTTGAAACTGAACATTAAACATCTTCCCTAAATTTTGCTAAGCAGGGTCTTGATGGTGGACAACAATTTCAGATTTTCTTTTCCCCTCTATTTCACTTCCTGAGCACAGTGCAAGAAAGTACAAAAACACTGGTAAAGCCATTGAATGTCAACAAATAGCAAACATAACTTGCAACAGTATGCTTACCAAAATTGCAGACAAAACATAATATGCGAGCTTTTCTTATGCAGCAGCCATGCACTGCCAGCACTCTGTGCATTATCAGTGACCTTCATAATAATTTTTTTCCTGAGACACATTTTTTTTTTCTAACAAAACAAGCTTCTTGAGGTTTTTGTTTCCTACTCTCTATGTGATAATGGACAAATCATAGCCTCTTGATATCAGAATGTGAGGCTGCATGTTTAATTAGCGCACAAGTGCTCTTACAGACAAACTGACAGACTTAGAAGCTCTGGTTAAAAACCACCACCCTTTTCTGATCACCCCAAAGTTTTTTTCTCCTCCCTTGGAAGTTGAAGCACGTAGATTACAAGTGTAAGAATTGGATCTTCATAGCCCTAGCTCAAAACCAGTATATTATAAAAATCCACTTCAATGAACTGCTTAATGTTGAGCAGAAAGAATAGGCTAGTTCAATAATAGGAAACATTCTACACAGCTGTTTAAAACCCCAAGAAACTGCTGCTGTAAACTGAATGAAAAATGGATGCTACTTAATAGCATGCTGAAAAACCAGTACTACTAAACCTTAATACTCACTTTCAAATTTAAAATGAGAGCTCTATAAAAACAAATGAAATGAGAAAGAAAGCTAGGCTAACTTAATAAAATCCTGCCATTTACCACTGTTAGATTATAATTACTGAAAATAATTACAGAATGATTTGGTTTCATAACCTTTTTAGTACAGACTACAGGATCCTGATACTTTCGATAGGGAGGTGATGGTGCTGTGAAAAAGCAAACCCAGGACGAACAGAAACTTAATTGGTTGATACTGAGCTGTCCATTTAAATAGGATAAGAAAATGTACATATGTGTGTATTAGAAACTTCAAAAGTCTAAAGCAGGTTCCGGGGCAGCTGTCATCCTCATGACGACAAACCACTGGGTTCATCAAAAGGAGCAAATGTTGCTTTTGAGGTTTTTCTAAAAAACTGACTTGAGCAATGACTGCTGCACTGCACTTCTGGGTCACACTTAGCTCAGCAAAATGAACGGCGTGCACATCTGCACGTACATTGATAGGGAATTTTCCTATGTTGCAACCACAACAACTGTAAGGTGAGCATCAGCAGCAGGATAAACAGAATCTGTAGACATCAAAGTTTTCTAAGATCATGGATACTCACTGCTCTTTAGACCAAATATCACTTCTGCTGAAAATTATCTAGTACAAAATTTGCCTCCTAAACTCGTGCAGTGTAAAATTTTAATATTGTTCCAAACAGTTCAGTTGTTTAAAATATTTTAGAAGCTTTTGAATTTTCTTTGGTGTTCTGGGAGAAGCTCTGCATCCTTTTGGAAGCAGCGTGAGACAGAATAGTAAGCAAAGGCATTTTTCTCTCTTTAGTAGGAAACTTCTGCCTTCCACAGGTCTTCTATTCCTCAGGATATAAGAACACTTATGGATATGTTTGAATGACTGCCCATAAAAATTACCATTGTTTTCTTTAAATAAATATTATACACATAATATTATTTATATAAATATTAAGTATTAATCATTATATAAATAATGCACACATGATTTTCAGTCGTATTTGTATGTGAGAAGAAATCATATGGAAGACTGGAATTAATTTTTTGTTTATATGCTTCTAGGTTTTTCTTAACTTTTCTAGAATAGCATTAACAGAAAATCATCACTATATGAAGACTCTGCAGTGGTATCCACTCGTTGTGATACTTGGATGCATCCAATTTATTGTAAATAAATGCCTACATCAAAGTATTTGCTGACCTAGGAAGCACTCAATGCCTGAATAGGTACAGACATTTGATATCATATTTCTAGAGGTAAGCTTTCTTATCAGCCAGTTTTGAAGCATGATGGTAGTCTGGAAATTCATAAAATTGCTAATTTTACTGATTTTTCCTGTGAATAAACAGAGACCTTCAGTCTTCAGATGTAGTCAATCTGACATCATTTACAAGCACCAAAGATAAATGTTGACTTACCTTTGATAATTTAGTTTCTATGACTCTTTCCATATTATTCCAGACAATAGGGCTATGCTTTCCACAAGAAGAAGAGTATATACAGAGACCCAATCAGATTTTGTCATCCCTAAGGCAGGGGATTGATGACCAAGATATCAGAAGGAGAGTCTTTCAACAGCAGTAGTATCTGAACGATGTATAAGGAAACAACTGGAACAAATAATTTTTAGGAAAAAAATGTGAGGTACTAATAAACATCACCATCTGACCTCTCATAATAGTGTAATAAGAAATATGTTCATAAATTAAGGAGTTTCTAAAAGAGTGGGATGTCCAGAATAATGTGGAAGGAATTGAAGAATCACACACAACAGATCAGCTAGGTCAATACTTCATGCTTTTAATTCCTTTCCACATTACTCCAGACAATAGAGATGTTTAAGGCAGGTGTACAGAGAGGATGAATAGGTTAAAAAAAAAAAAAAAAGAAAAAAAAAAAAAAGAGAGGGGGGAAAAAAAAAAGGCAATTCAGCTTCAGCACAGAAGACTGCCTGAAGAAAATGTAGAAAATGTATTTTAAAAGATGCACCAGCAGAGGACTGGATAACTGGATATTAGTGTCCAGAAAATGAACAGAGATCATACGTTAAACAGACAAATTATAATAACTGGTTCAATGGCATTTTCAGCCATATAACTGTGATGGAGGAAGTAAACCTAAACTGACTTTTAAATACATTAGCTTCTTGTAAATGCTCTCAAATTGACCCAGACGTGAAGTGGAATTTCTGAGAGACAGTAAACCACAGTTGTATGTTTTGTTGTTGTTGATTTTTTTTTTTTTTAAGTCTACCAGAGGTAAAAATTTGAAGACTCTCAAATTTTTTATTTTTTAGGAAAAAAAAAAGTGAAATTGTGCATTTGCTTTGGCAAAGAAAGAAATGCTACCATTTAGTAGAAAGGAGAATACTAGTGTAGGACATCAGTTTATAAACATTTACTTCTTGGAAAACAAAATAAAGATCTGCTGTATCATTCAGAAGATGATGAAAAGAAAAAAGTCTATACAGTGTACAAACACAACAATTCAAAAATATGTTCTTTAAACCAAGAAGATCCAGTTTAGTGAAACACTAGAACAGGTTGCCCAGAGAAGTGGTAGATGCCCCATCCCTGGAAGCATTCAAGGTCAGGTTGGATGGGGCTCTGAATATCCTGATGTAGTTGAAGATGTCCCTGATCATTGCAGTGGGGTTGGACTAGATGACTTTCAAAGGTCCCTTCCAACCCAAACTATTCTGTGATCACTTTTACATTGATGGAAAGAAAATATAAAAAAAAAGGAACTTAAAAGATCCCTCCCCAATTCCACAGTTTTACTTGCAGGGAAATTTATGGGAATGCTTTCTTCTACTATTTTTTGTAGTAACTCTAAAAGACTAGTGGATGAAGAACCAAGAACACTTGATATTTATGTGCTGTACTTCTATTAAGAACATACAAGATGTTTGCCAGGAAGCTGATGATGGTTGTGATAGGATACCTGAAGATACCATGAGATTCTGAAGCACCTTAGGGGGACTAACTAATAATACATACAAATCAATGCTGGACTGGATTAGCATCATACTTGTGACATTTTGCTGCTAAAGGTAAAAAGTGAAAAGGAGTCAGCTATCCATATATAAGACTTGACAGTACAGAACCTCATACAGTTATTTTTGCTAGTGGAAACCGGGAGAAAGTAAGTAGATTATGTGGAGGAAATAAGAAATTGTGGACTGAATGGCTTTTGCTCCTTCAGACTTTTATACCATATACTAGATAAAACCCCCAAGATTTAGCATCTGAGATATTTGATATCTGATAAATCTGATGTCACATTTATGTAAGAAAATATTGAGACTATTCATACCACATTCTGAAAGAAAGTCGTTTAAGGTAGAAGACAGAGATAGTAGTGTGAGATTGCTATATTCACTGACTTCCCAGAGGTTCCACTACTCCAGCTGCATAACCATGTAAACATGGACAGTTTGCTATCCACATCCCTGTTCCACAATAGAGTTCAGTTACAAATTATGATGATCTGTAACTACTGAGCATACTGCCAGAATTCCATCATAAAGTACCTCCTTCGATGCTTCAAATGAATACACTTAGCAAAACTTTCTCCTTCTGATATAAGAACTGCAAGAAGAGAGACCTTGATATTGGTAGCTCATGAAAAGAGTTTTCTGTAACTTGTAAGATGACACATGCTTTTTATTCATTGCATTGCAGCTTATGGACAAACACAGTGGAACTGGAAGTATTCCCTTACATTTTCCATTCTGGTCTTATGAAAAATTAGTTATGGCTACGTCTCCTTTTCTGGTACTTAATAATAATTAAATTACCCTAAAAAAAAACTCGACTGGGTTGTTAGCTGATAAAACAAAGTCATGTTCCTAAAATCTACTCCACAGACATTTTCATTAATGACATCTAGTATGACATCAGAGCTTGCTATCATAAGCTCCCTTACGTGTCTGAAATAATCCTCTATCTGCTCAAAAGAACACTGTAGTTATAATCCTTCTAAACAACACAAGTCTATCTTTGACTTACATCAAAAGATTGGGACTGGTCTACTTTCAATTCCCGAGGCTTAACTTATTTACAAAAATACCCTTTCTCACAAAAATCAGTTTATACACACTGGAAAAAAAAAAAAAAAAAAAGATGTCTTTTAAGTTAAAAAAGTTCTGTAATCCCAAAGAAAGCAAAATCTGGACCCTACAAGGCAGGCTTTGAAGATATTGAGGGAGAAAATTCCCTTTTATTTGTGTTGTCCTGGGCTACACACTATCTGTGCTTACCAAGCACAGCTATACCAGTGTAAAAAGGAAAGCAAAATGGCACAAACACATGAAAGCAAGAAAAAGTTTCTAGAACACTGGTAACCTCTGAATATTTTAGATACAGCAACTCCTATTTTAGGAGGAAAAGAGAGAGTAATCATCAGATATTGAAGAGCTTTTGCATAATGGCTGGGGTTTAGATAAGGGAAGAGTCCTGTCAGTTGAACTTTTCTACAGTTACATTACTTTCAGTGTTGACGTGCTTTTTCTAAAGGAAAGCTATTCTTTTTTGGTTTAAATGAGAAATTACTCCAAGCAACATAAAGAAAGAGAAAAGATTTCTGCTCTTCAATATCAGGGTCATTTACATAGTGATTTACACTAGTAATTAGTCTATTCTGCTAGGGTACTGCACTAATACACATTACCTAGATACAGAAAGATTAATAAGGATTCCACTTTCTGTAAGTATAAGGCAGTGTGTTTTCAGTGTTATAAAAATTTTAAGGTGTACTTAGCACTGAAATGACTTAGAAGCACGGGGGGTTTTAGGTCAGTAAAAGAATCTTAGTGCCATAATAGGTTTTACTTAATAGAGATTTTCCTTTTTAGATGTGCTAAACACCAAATATAGGAACTGCCATGCTGAAAGGGAAATAATTGACTATGTGAAGCTGAATTAATGTTTTTCACTAAAAGTTAGGAAAAGCATGTGAAAGTGCATTGGGTTTTATACTGCTCAAACCTATCTATACAGAGAGCTCCTATTTAATTTAGGAGACAACTGAAAAATAGGTACTGACTGTAACTTATTATCAGCATTACCAAACAAAACATAACCATAGGGCACATAGATAGCTTAAACAAATATGCAGATAAACATTTTTTTACAAGGAATTTATAGCCCAGTTCAAATAGACAGCATTGTTAACTTTCACATAACACCTATGGGGTGACATTGTAAAGTTGAAGAAATAAAATCTTGCAAGTGAATCATAGAAGTGCTGTAGATGGGACAATGCTTCAGGTAGGGAAGGGAAAAGAACTGCCGGACAACTGATGTAGTTTGTCATATAAGGATTTAAATGGAAGATGGGAAGAAGGAGATATGGAGTCAGGGAGAAATCTTGAAACAAGTAGTAGCACTGTGGCCTTCCATGGTACATAAATGAAGTGGAATTACTCTGTGTATCCGTGAATGCAAGAGGAACTTGAAACTGAAAGTAGCAAGTACTGAAAAAAAGATGCAAATTGGAAGTGACAGTTGAGAAAGAGTTAGAAAAAAAAAAATGAAAAAAGAATGAAGGTAGATTGATATGGCAGAAGTTGAGATGGATGAGGCAAGATACAGAGAATTATTACAGTGATGATGCTTAAGAAAGAAGCTTCTAGAAGTACTGTAAACAGAACAGAAGGAATGAAAACATTTTCACATAAAAAAGGAAAGACTAGACCAGCACTGACGACTGTGTGGAGGTTGAGCACATGAGCGATGTGTGGGATCACGGAACAGTGAATAGTAGCAGAAAAGAAAGGATATGAGAAATCTGGAGAAAAGCACAGGATTTTTTCCAAGTTGAACTTGAGGTTTCTTAAGAGACAGTTAGTAGTCTGAAAGAAAGTACACTATATCTGACTATCTTCAGAAGAGCAGCTGAAACAGAAGAAATGGATAGAGTTGCTCGGTGAAAATATGAAGAAGTGGGAGAATCATAAATAAAAGTGCAGGAACTCGCATGAAAAAAAGCAGTGGCTGAGGTACTGAAAATTTGAGAAACACAGGAAAAGTAAAGAAGGGAGTGACCTTTCCATTAAGGGAACAGTAGCTTAACTGAATGGGTATTCTCTTTGAAAAGATGTATCTAGGTCTCTCAGTAAGATACTAGGACATTTCAAGGGTATTAGTAACATCAGGAAGGGAATGGAAGCTGTTGTCATGCTTATGTTGGATTTGCTTTTTAATTTAAAAAGCATAGAAAAGCCAAGTGGATGCAGACCTTTAAGTAAATAGATTAAGAAATCTGAGTTTCTGAAGAAACATGGTACTAAGAGGAGGTTACTTGTTTTGAAGAAAAAAATAATAAAACTAACAAAATCTTTTGCTCTGGTCTCCTACTCTGGCAATGAAAGCACCAGAAAATTGATTGGGTCTTCATCTGTGTAGGCTGATAAAAGCGTAACCCTATTGTCTGGAACAATATGGAAGGCAGCTAGAGGAAATAAAATCCACAGAAAACAAAACACAGTCAAAAAATATACATATGCACCAAGATACTGATGTTTTATGCAATAATTACAATGAAATATTAAAACATAGAAAAGAGTCACATGTGAAAACTAGTTAGATTTTGCTATTAAACAGCATAGTGTTCTGACAGAAATTGCCTAAGAAACATTGGGGAGCATTGACAATGCTGTAGTACATCCTTAATTGCTTTCACATACATTTCAGTCCTGATAGCATTTTTATTTGATTGTTTTGTCAAGCATGGAAGAATTATGCCAAAGATTGCATTAAGGTGGAAAATTTTTTGCTCTTTTCAATTCTATTTTGATCAAATCAATGTAAGCTCCTATTAAGTAACATTTAGAGGGATTTAATAGTCAGTATATGTGTGCACTACATTACAAATTACAGGCAATTTAGCTTAACTGTGTGCATGTATAATGTTAACAAGTCTTTAGTGAAAGATTATTTTTGAGTTCTTGTTTTGCAGGCCAGTCTGTGTGAGAATAACCGAACTCTGCAATAAAACATGCATAATATTATATAACTTCAAAGGAAAACTTCTTACCTCCAGCAACTAGCCCGGACTCTCCTAACTGAATTGCTACCCCGAAGCCACCAAGCTTCACTGGGGCTGAATTCTCTTTTGAGGCAAGCAGTACACAGTGTGGCTGAAAAGACAAAAACCCAGAAAAATTATCTTATTATTTGAGAAATAGAATTGGCATTTTAGAACTTGATTTCATAAATTTGCAAACAGAAGCTAGTTCTCATTTATTTATTTATTTCGGTATTTCTTAATTTCAGGTATTTTTTTTCCCTGGCATGGTCTCATCTTTCTTCACTGGCTTCCCTTTCAATTGTGCCAGCCACAGCAATATTCTTTCAGGACTTACCAGGATTCACAAGGAACACAAAGTGAAATCATAATAAAATGGAAGTAAAAAATTAACACTTGTAATTTCTTTTTACTTTTCATACTTAAGCTTTCAAGGGGTAGGGTGGGGTGGCTGGGAATTGTTTAGGGTTCTGAACTGATTCCAGGCACAGACATCTTTTATTTTCCACTGTCTTTCTACTAGTGAGGTGTAACATATAAAAATGGA
This sequence comes from Neopsephotus bourkii, assembly GCF_033783945.1. Lineage (NCBI taxonomy): Eukaryota > Metazoa > Chordata > Aves > Psittaciformes > Psittacidae > Neopsephotus > Neopsephotus bourkii. The sequence continues at coordinate 10,626,347 of NW_026901456.1, read as the reverse complement.
ATAATATTACACAACAGTTTGGATGGATACTGACTGCTGTAGGATGAAGCAACATATAGACATAGTTTGAACACAGTTTAATATATAATACACATAGCCAAACTGCTACATTTGATACAGAATGACTTCCTGCCTCATTTTGCAGTCAATCATTATTTAAAAGGGAGAATGTCAATTATGTATACTGCTTCTTGAGAATACATTGCTGCTTAAATGACAAACCCTGCACCTCAAAATAGTACAAAAGAGCTACAATAAGCTCAATCTGACTACTTAAAATCATTATCTGCTTTCACCTATGTTTTCCTCTAAAAAGCTTCAATTATACAAGGCAATGACCTTCAAATAAGAATGCACAGAGCCTGTTTACAAGTATAGCTGAAATGTGCAGAAACCCATAAAAGCTTCATTCCTAAACAGATGATATAGTAATAAAATTAACATGGAAATTATCATTTCAAATACTAAGGAGAATACCAAGTCAAGACAATGTTCTTGAGATGATCATTAAATTTAGGCTACCATATATCAGGATTTCTAGAATCAATTTCTAAATTTGCAATTTATAAATGTAACTTTCAATCCCTTTCACCCTATTTAAAAATATTATTACCAGATGGTATTATCTCAGCACATTGTATCCCACTCCTGCCTCATTGAAATTCTTAAGCCACACCACTTAGGGCACTTTCACAATCTCTCATTGCTGCCATTCTGAGTGGAAAAAAGATCAACCTCAAACTTCTAACCCCAGGCAAGAAGGTAGATGGAACAACTACACCAACGCAAGCAAAATGTACCATTTTACCGTGGTGATTAATCAACTTCCATGACAATATTAAAAAGATGAGAGAATGCACCAACATAACTGTCATCCAAAAAGGAAGCCACTGACACTGCCCACCAGAAACAAAGTTTCTGAGAAAAAAAATAAAATAAAAAAATCCAAATCTCCAACTCAGAGAAAATTTTATTATAGAATGTCTCCCAGCAAACCCCAAATTAACAGCAAAATTGAGCTTTTCAATAAACTGCGTTTTGCTAGTTAAAACACATTTCAAAAAACCCCAGTTGCAACACTAGTTAAACTTCCCCTTGTTGCTAATTGTACTATGTCAGCTGATTCTTATCACTTTCACAGAGAAGCTGGTGATCTAGCTTTCTAATAAGAGGACTTGCATGTTACTCCTCCCTGTCTTCACTAGTGGTTTTGAAAATCAGCAGAAGTTCTCAATATATAAATGGTAAGTGTCTTCTTTTATACTTTACCCATATTAAACCAGATTTCTATTAAAATGTCATTTAACTGCAAAGGTACTACTAACCTTCGAACTCTTTCTTAAATACACCTAGGGTTAAAAGCATGCCTGTTTGCTTCCAGGTGACAAAACTTATGGTAGTGAAAAGTTACATTTCTAATGCATGTGCAATGTAATAGATTTTTCACTCTCATTGACCTAAAACTTGTAAATACTTTGCAAGTTATGATGTCAATCATTTCTACAGAAAAGCATCATAACAAGAAATTCTCGCAGTAGATAGGTTTCGGGATGTATTTGAAAGCATCAGTTTTTTTTTTTAATGAAACTTTCAAAATTACATCTTGCCTGGACAATATGAAAACAGGAATACTTTTTAAACTGCTAACATATTGTACAAATTTAATACATTTGTGCGGTCAATCTACACAGCACATTTAAAATATTTTAGTCTGTCCTCTCAATAATGCAGATTCTGTATGTGCATTAATTCTTACTGAGATTTTTATCTAAAGTGCTGCCATTTTCACTGCTGCAGCCATGTCACACATTTAAATGTAAATTTGCATTTTTTAGACCTAGCATGCAAATGAAAAACTATTTTAACACCAATTCTATAGTTTTTGTGGGATTAGGAGAAAAAAGCTTGCTCCTTAAAAATGAGAAAATCAAAGCAAACTTATTTATGGAATCTTTTATCACTATGAAATATAAACTGAGGACGAAGTTGTATCATTACTAATCAGCCAACCATCACTCTAAACAGCTAGTTCTGATTCTGCTCTCTTAACCACACACTTTTTTGTTTTTCCTTCTTTGGTCAAAACTGATTTGCAACTTCTACATTGTACCTTCCTGGTCAAAAGTAAGCTTAGTGAAATTAAAAACTTTGAAATTAAAACAAAGGAAGCAACGAAAACAAGGTAAATGTGAAAACAGTGTTACTGCATTAATGTGACTTCCAACTAGTATTAGTTTCTTTGCATAATATTGATTTGTGAACAGTTAAGGAAAAAACACATTTACATGAAGATATAAAATATTAAAAACAAGCTCATAGTGTTACTTCTAACATTACATAGACAAATAAATATTAATTTACAATTGCTTTTCTAGTTGAAAACTTGTGACTTGTATGGGAGAGATCCTGGGCACTTATTTAAAATTAATACTGATGAATTTAGAATTGTTTTGACATATTTCTAAGTACTTTGTATCAACACTGAGAACACTTAGCTATGCTTACCCATTCTTGCATCTTAATTAAAAAGTTTTCTGTGTTAGAAAGACAAATCCTAATGTCTGAACTTAACAAAATTATTTGTACTTATAGAAAAACAAAAAAAAAATTAACTTATAAAGTCTGTAGCAAACCGTAACAGTTGATTTTGAAAACAATAACAATTATAAAGATATAACTACAAAAATGGTTGTGTGAGTACTCTATACCATCTGTTCTCGTGTACTTCTTGTTAACTAAAACAGGGAACTGGTTATTCTAGATTTACACTCTATCATGATACCTATCTGAAAGTCCTTCTACTCAGCTACAATGATACTTCGGTGCATTTACTTGTTTTGGTGATTTCCTTTAATGTTTACATCACGTAAGACTGTATGCAATAAGCAAACAAACACATGAAAATGATCCAGTGGTGATTTAATTTTTACAATTTCTCTTTGCACTCCTACAGAACAGCTAAAAAAATCCTCACAAATGATGGGTGCAGCTTCAGCTGATTTACTGACCATTATTCCATACAAGGAGGACTTTTGGAGTAACCTACCTAACTTAGCCATAAATGCCTCAGAAATTCAAAACAATGCCACTTGTTCCTTAGATGACAACTCACTGTCACTTGCTTTGATAGTTTTTTACTCTATTATTTTTGTTGTTGGATTGGTTGGAAATATTATAGCCCTGTTTGCTTTCCTGTGCATTCATCAGAAAAGGAACTCTATCCAAGTTTACTTGCTAAATGTAGCCGTTGCAGACCTTCTGTTGATCTTCTGTCTTCCCTTCCGAATACTCTATCATGCTACCAAAAACACCTGGCTGTTTGGACTGATTTTATGCAAGATTGTAGGAACTCTATTTTATATGAACATGTATATTAGCATAGTACTGTTGGGATTAATCAGTCTAGATCGTTATGTAAAAATAAATAAGTCTGTGAAGCGCCCTAAAATGTTAACTACTAGACGAAGTATACTTATCTGTTGCGTGGTGTGGGCAATCGCACTAACAGGATTTATAATAGTAGTTGCACCATCTTTCTTCAAAAGCGAGAACAGCAATTCTACTATGTGCTTTCATTACCGAAATAAACACAATGCAAAGACAGAAGCAATTTTAAATTATGTTACTGTAATCATTTTTTGGATAGTTTTTTTCCTTTTGATACTTTCATATGTTAAAATTGCTAAGAACCTCCTGAAAATTTCGAGGAAAAGAGCAAATTTTCCCAATGCAGGAAAGTACACCCAGACAGCAAGGAACTCCTTCATTGTGCTCATTATTTTCACCATCTGTTTTGTTCCTTACCACATATTCCGGTTTGTCTACATTACATCACAGTTACAAAATCCATCTTGTCATTGGAAGGAAATCATTCACAAATGCAACGAGGTGATGCTCATATTCTCATCTTTTAACAGCTGCTTAGACCCAGTTATGTATTTCCTAATGTCCAGAAGCGTCCGTAAGACTGTATTCCAACTTATCTGCAGAAGACTTCATGGAGATTCAGGCCTAGCACTGGAAAGTACTTCAGAAATAAAACTTGGACAATATACACAAGAGCGTTTTTCTACTACCACTCCCTACTCAAGTTCTTTAAAGAAGAAATCTCTGATTTGATTGTTTAAAGGAATTGATAATAATTTCTTTCTGTTGCTTCAGGATTTATATCAGTTCATCATCACATCAATTTAAGATTACCAAATGCTATGCTGTACAGCTACTAATCCTGGTCTGTCTTTCTTCCTGGTAAAAAAAAAAAAGAGAACTCTTACTTCTGTTTGTGAAAATAAGAAGTTGCTTTTCAGAAGTACTTCACTCTTGTTTATCCAAGAAAACAAAATAGGAAGTTCTCCGACATCTTCTGTTGGACTAAACTAGAACACTAACTCTTTAAGGAGATTTCCATGAAGTGGATTGAATATGTATAAGGAATCTTGTATATAGACATTAATATAACAAACTTCTGTATTTAAATAATGAATTTTGCAAAAAATAATGTGTCCTATGCAAAAGAGCTATATAAATCATTACAGATTTTATGTACTTCTCTGTTTTAATTGGTTTCAAATACATCAGCATTTTAACTACATTTATAGAAGTATTTTTTCCAGAAAATATTTGACAGCTCAGTAACATGCATGGTTTGAAAATGAGGAAGAATACAACTGCCATTAATTCAGTTATAATTACAGAAGATACACTTAATTTTCTTAAATAGCAAGCATTTTATCCCAAGAACAACTTAAAGGCTAGAAAGGTGAACCGATTAAACACTAGGTGTTAAGCTCCATAAAATAAGGATTTATTATCCTGAACACATACAAGCAGTATGGCTCAAGTAACCTGATGTAAAGAAGTCAGTTTTAATATTACTACCAGTAACTTCTCTGATGGATCATGTCACTTTTTATGCCAAACCTGTGTCAAAATTTGTGCATTTTTACTAATTCTGTACAATATTCTGGTTTTACAAAAGTTACTCATAATACTCATACTGAGCTAAGTAAACATAACACTTCTGCAATATAAACTTGGCTTAATTTTTATGTGATTTTATTTCATTCACTTTTGGTGAAATTGGGTATAAATATGTCAAACGAATTACAATGATCAGCCAGTGGGGTTTTTTGTTGTTTTTTTTTTTTAAACAAAAAAAGGGTAGGATTTCTTAATGTTTGAGAGAGATGCCTATGAGCATGTAATTTTTATATAAGTACAATGGTAACTGGATTTTTTTTGGCAAGTAAGATATTTGTATGATGACTTCTGATTGATTCTCACAATAATTGCATTGTATTTTTTCATGATCTTTATCATCTTGTCATCTTTTTGTGTGTATGCTGAAGTAAGAACTGTTTTGGCTCTGTAAAGTGCATGGAATAGCATGTTCCTCATCCTTTGCAATTCTGCTATGCAGTATAGTAGTTCTACATAGTTAAAACAACTCTGGGAAATCTAGTGGAGTTTATAAACTGTCATTTCACAAGATATATACATTATCTTGTCATTCTTTCCTTGCCTGTATTTTTTCTACTATAAGTAGTTGATTAATGACACTAGTCACCAGGCCAGGGTGGGAACATGGGAGAGGATGGACACGAACATCTCAGTGCAGCTTGAACAGAATTTGAATTCTAAAATTCTTTTGAAGGAAGTGTTCTGTTAAAACCAGAGTTTTCATTTATAAAAAATACGATTCCTGAACACTACATGGTTGCAAAAATAGACTAAGAGCTCTTCAGAAGATCAACAGTACAGGGCTTCAATGAAACAAATGAGACTTTTAAAGCCAGAGGCAAATAGGAATATGTTCCACAGGACAAAAAAAAAAAAAACAAGACCTTAGTATTCTGGGCATACTTTTGTAAAATATGTAATACTTATTTGGTTATGATAATATTATTTTGGAAGCAACTAAATACATGAAAAGACAGCAGGAAAATAGTCACAGTACCAGTTCAAGATTCTGGTCCATCATGTGAATAGTATTACGTGGGCTTTTTTGGTTTTTAATGATTTTAACAGTGTAATCTAGTTAGCGTGTTCTTATTTGTATTGATCAGATGGGTTCTGCGTGACAGCTGTTCTCTACAGATTGTAGAGAAGGAGCACCAAGGAAGCTATGCACAGTCTCAATGGACAAGGTTTCAGAAAAACAAAGTTTTAGAAGAAATATTGAAAAGTTACACTTTGCCAGGACTACACAATACACTAAACATTTCAATATAGAATCATCTTTCGCTTAAATCAGCCTCTGTGCATAAGCAGCAAATATGACCCAAATTTTACAAAGACATTTCAGATGCTAGGAGCTTGTATTAGGCAAATTCGTAGCACCTATAAAGACAAATAAAATTAGGCAAGCTTCTATGTATAAGGCACACTAGGCAAAAGCAAGTAGATTTGTTTGAGGGAAGCCACATCCTAGAAAAATCAGTAACAGAGTAGCTCTGTGGAAGAGCTGAGAAACGCTGGGGTAAAGGTGATACGGTGTAATTGGACTTCAGCAAAGTCATTTAACGAAGGCTCTAAGAAATGCTAAGATGTTAGATGTTAATTCTTGTTTTAGAAATGCTTAAAAATTGGAAAGAAAGCTTAGAAATACATAGTCGTTTTTCTTCATAATATTCCCAGAGAACCTGCAAATAGGTATATTTACGAACACATTGAATACTACGATCTGGAATGAGTGAGAGTAAGAAGATGACAAAGTTTTCAAACAACACACAGTTTTTCAGGGTGGTTAAGGCTAAAAAAAATTCAAGATATAACTCTGCTCAACAGCAATGAAAGAGCAAAGAGACTGTTAAAATTAGGAGGAAAAACCCGAGAAGTCGTAATTGTGATAGTAATTTATATGACACAGATTCTATACAGACTACATTAATCAACTCCTCACCTCAGAAATGAAAATCTGAAAGGGAACACAACTGTGTAACAGCAGGTATGGCACAGAAGAGGGGAACTGGTATGACTGTACTATCTTTATCAGAGTATGACATTAATGGAGTAGCAGTTAGAACAAAAAAACAACCTTAAAAAGCAATGAGACAAGTGAAAATACTGATGAATTTCTACAGCTATGTAAATCATTGCTTCAAGATGTTAAAAGTCGGATGTATCAACTGGCTTAGAACAGGATCTGAAACCAGACAGCACTGTCATGTAGGAAACATCTTCCCCTCTCCCCCAGTTTATTAAACTCTACCTCAAACCATGAATTTTCTTACTTTTACCTTACCAATTCTCTCCCCAGCCCACTGTTAGGGGAGTAAACAAGCAGCTGTGTGGGGCTTTGCTGCCTGCTAGGATTAAACCACAACAACCCATTTTACATCTAACATGGCGCTCAAAGGGCTCACAATAACGACAGATTTGACCACAGTATGTACAAGGGAGCTGGAGAGAGCATCAGAAGCAGCAGCCTGTTCTGCAGCAGAGCAGCCACAAGAACAGGAAGGGGAGAGACAAATCATAAACAGGTTTGCACACTTTTACCCCCCCCGATTCTCCTCCCACTGAGGGGGACTGAGTGAGTGGCTGAAGGGCTTACCTGTCTACTAGGGTTAAACCACAACATCAACTTTTATTTTCACACTGAAATTAACTGTAATTATGGCTTTAACCTGAAGATTAACATTTTTCAACGGGGCAGAAAAGCTTTTTGTTGTGTTTTGTTTTTTCTGGTTTTTTTTTTTTTGGATAACATAAGAAAATTTAGTTGAACAATTTCCCTCACAACATCAATGAAACCACAAAAGAGGAGTGCAACTTACATCACTGATAAACAAGTGAGAGTCATATTAGACCTGGAGATAGAAAGTTCCCATATGGATGCTTTAATTTAATGCTGTCTTTGAAACCATATACAGAATCAGGGTGGAGAGGAGGGAGTTGTGTTGCACAATACGAAGTAAGTATATGGAGAAAAAGAACCCACTGATAATGTTTTACCAATCAAAATATTTTCAACTTAATCTCTGTAGCACTGAGAACCCACTGCCACCTTTTTTTCCATCCCTTAAACAAAATCCCAACTGTCAAATCCAAGAGAAAGGAGAAGGTGCTACAAAGCTGTTGCCATTCACCGCCTGTAGAATGAATCAGTAGGAAAAAATCCTCGCAGAGGAAGTTGCTTTTACTGCCACATTTCAGCTTTTCAGTTTTGCTTTATTACTTTTGCATTTTCACAAAGGCTTAAGAACCCGGAAAAGGCAAAAAGCTGTTACACACAAACATATTTAACTTGGAAAAACACAAATGATAGAATGGTGCTAAAAAACAGAGAAAGCTTCCTATTTGACTGTGATGATCAACAAGAGTTTTTACATTAAAAACAGATTTCTGAAATTAAAAGTGAAATATGCCATGACCAATACACAGCCACTGCTTTTTTAGAAGCAAATACAAAGAGACCTCTGGGGGCTGTACAAAGAAAGTCACTGGGGAAAAAAATATAAGAATAAATATGTTGGAAGATTATTTTTGTTAGTACTCTTAACTTAAAGCTAAATTTTCCTGCCTAAAAGACATTTGGTTTGTGTTTTGCCTATGTAAAACAACTACCCAGAGCCTGTGAAACACTTAACTTTGCATATTTTATGACAACCAAAGAGCTGAAGCTATGATTATAACATATCCCCATTCCTACATCCCTAAGGATGTCACAGTTACACCGCATATGCTTGTAATTCATCAAATAACGTTAAGAACATTCCATTCTAGGACTATTTTGCTGAATCTAAACTGGTGAAAATAAATCATTAGTAAACAACAAGCACAGAGTCAACTCAAACCTGCTGAACAATTTTATCTTCACTGATGCAGCATAGTCAACAAGAGTAGATTTAAACATGATCTTAGATGATTTTGCTTTGATAATTACTTCTTACAATATGCAACACATAGTGACTAGAGCTAAAATCCTCGTTATATCAAGTCAGAAGAGCTGCCCACACACTGGGTCATGCCTACATGGAAAGCTGATGAGGAGGCAGAGAAGAGCCATGGCACTCTGCAATAACTCTCCCATAAAGAAGGCGAGCTGAAAATGGTTATTTTGTAGTACATCTGCCTTAGAATTTATGCAGTGAAAAAAACCTTCCAATTGTAATGTTTTAATCCATAACAAAACGAAGCACCAAAGCTCTAGGCAAGCTACTTGATAATTTTTTTTTAAAGAAAATATGGATTGCATTTGTGTAGTAGCCAGTGCATCTTAAAAGACTTCTCTTAGTATTAAATGCCATACAGTAGTTCAAATTCCAAGTATATGAAATTAAATCTCAAAGGCTGCTGCGTGTTTGGTGAATGCTATACCTTTGCTCAGTATGATTCATCCTCAGTGTCCATAGTAGCCATGCCCAGGGTCACACACTTTTATGTGCCCTACCCTCAGCAGTTGCCTTCCATCCTTCAAGATACAGAGACTGAGCGCATCTCTTGGGTCTTCCACAGCACAGAGAACCAGGTTTGCTAAGGGAGCCATAGGTAACGGAGCTGCTACCTTTTTCCATTCTATAAGAAGCAACTGGCACCAACAGATTGTATGCTCTGTTGCACAACAGGAACAGTCCTGTTCTCCACTTTGTAACAGGCAGGAGATAAGGGATTGCTTGAGCTATGTTCTATCATCTCAAGCAGGCAGAAGGAACAGGAAGTGGCCAGGCAGCCTGCAAGTGGATCTTGCTGTCATATATAATTATATTACAATACGTGCTAAGTATGGGTTATAGAAGGCTAGCTTAAATACCCTTCACCCCTTAGAATGCCCCTGGTTTTGTGGTTTCAGGCCACAAAATAATTTGCCTTCATACACTGGCAAAATGCAACATATGCTGCCTACTGGCATATAAAATCTAGTAATATGTTTAACTCAGAAAGTGACCAGTAACTTAGAGTACAGAAAATATAAATAAATGAGAAGAAGAATGCACGTGAAAGTCATTATGATGAACTTAAGAGTGAATTGTATGAAAGATGCACTAGTACCATTTGAATATCATCAAGTATATTTTACATAAAATATGCCAATCATAACTTAGGTGAATGGCAATAGTTCACTAAAAGAATAATGAAGGTGATCACTATAGCTTAGAACCAATATTTCTGAAGTTTTGTGTTTGGTGTGGGGGTTGTTTTTTTGTGTGTGTTTGTTTGTTTGGTGGTGGGTTTTTTTTTAAACCCCACATATAATATCCCATTCCTTTTTTACTCATCTCACTAATCAGTTACAAAATAAAATGTGATAGAGTGTAATTCACTATAATAACCTATTATAATAGGATGATTCAGTGAAAAATGTAGCATTATCTCTTTCTACAGCAAGGGTTATGGTCACTGAATTATAAATACTACAGGCTACAGTTAATAACCAACTGAATAACAATAATAATGAAAAAACCCTGCTAAATGCAATTGCTCACACTATTGTTCAACATGCCTCCTGTTAGCAAATGTTCAGGATATGCATGTTTAAACCCGGATGGAACACCACAGTAACAAGGACTTCTAAGACTACTTAAGAGACTATAAATATTTAATTAATACAAGACTTTTTCCATTAGAACAAATTTTAATATAATTATACATTTAAAAGTGGAAAAATGAAAACAAGGTATAAATACATCTAACAGGAACAAGAATTGAAGCACATGCAAATTACAGCACTACAAACTGATTACTAATACTCCACAGCAAGTTTCTCTCACTAAAATTTAATCTTAAACAAGATCAACTATGCAGTATAAATAGGAGGTCAGCACACCAGTGAATCATTTTAGTACAAAATAATAAAATTAATAATGAGACTGAACAATACAATTCATAGAAGATCCCTGAAGAGAATTCCTACGGTGTATGCTTAAACATAAAGCAAAACTAACAAACCAAGAACCTTATCAAAATTGCAGAAGTTTTTATATGATATCTACTACGGTAAAGGAACTTATTTATAGCTGTAGAAAAGCCGTATCTGACAATCACAGATGTATCAGAAGGAAATTCAAAGGTCTCAAGTTCTGCAGAACCAGACAGAATTTGACTGATCTGTGATTATACATTCCCTGTGGAGGAAGGTAATTGTCCTGTGTACACTTCTGAATCATTTACATAAAATAACATTTTGTGGACACAGAGTCAGTTTTACCCAACTGATGCTCAGAATGCATCAGCTGTAAATTATTTCTACACAATACATCACCAGACTAGAGAACTGAGATGTGTTCATTTGGTCACCCACATGAGGACAGACATGGTTACAGCACTGTTACATGTGGGCTTCAGGAATAGAAGCCAGCTTTGCGGTAGCTCTTTGAGCTGAAGAACAGTTAAACATAAGAAGTGAAAATAAGAAATTTTCATGCATAAAATAGCAACTCCCCTTTCCCTCCCCCCACTTCTAGGAAGTGGGCAGTCCTAAAGAGAACAAAAGTAACAATTCCTCCACCCCCCTCAAAAGAACTATATAAAGGACAGTAAGGTGTTTCTGTGCCATACCTACATGATCAAAGAACTGTTACAATCCCTCTTCCACACTATCTCATTCTTTTAATTTCTCTAATGGAGCTGCATCCTGACCTAATTTCAAAGTCCTTTTTTTGCACAGATTAACATCATCTTGGCTGAACTTTAAAGGCCTATCTGCTTTTTGACCCTGTAAAAGAAAAGTGCACAGTCTGAAAACATGTCAGAGAGATACTGGTCTAACTATACTTTCCAGATTCAAGTATCATGCTTTTCAGTGCAACAGTGGAGATAAAATAGAAGTAAGAAAAATCTCCTCTCTGCAAAGGAAGGTTCCTGCAGCTTGTGTAGGTAAGCTTAAAACTACTACTTCTTTGTTTCACCTGACAAATTTGGGCATTGATACAAAAATGATCATTAGATTTTTTAAATGACTTAATTAAAAAAATCCTTTGTTAATTTAACTCAATTGTACTGAAAGAATTTACTGCACTTGGTTCAACAATCCATACGAGACTTTGTGTACACTAAAACGCAACAGCTATAAAAGCTGATTTGTAACTTGTTATGTATGGTCTACAGCATAATTTTTAAAGATGACTTTTACAACTTTCTGCTATCTTATCAACCTTGTGCCTGGGCTTTTCACTGTAGCGCTACACAGAATTCTCTCTGATATCCAAGTTCATCTGGTTACAGCTATTAAAAAAAAATAAATCAGTCTAAGTCTGAAATATTTTAATTTTCTCAATATGATTTTGTATGAGACAAAAGCTAACTACGATGTACTTCACTGAAATAGTATCTGTATGACAATAAAACCTTTCTTCAGTACAGGCCAGTAAGATGAAATGCCAGTTTTTATGCGTAGTCATTGTAAGAGCTTTGATATCTTATTTTTAGTTGGAAGCTAGGAAAAGATGGAAAACTGAACTTGGAAAGAATAAATATATTGCCATTTTCAACAACCATTTTATACGTTGAAAAATACAGACTGAATTATTTATGCAAAATGCATGTGCAAGATTAGAGCTCTGAATAAAGTAACATTAGATACAGACATCAGCAAAAAAATAGATGCATCTAGCCAGAATCCCGCATCACGCACAGTTTAATTTGTACTTAAGCGGAGATACTGGATACTCCTCTGCATTTTGGCAGTTAAAGTCATTCTTTGCACTTATTTTGCCTATTTAACTTAAAATAGCCTAGAAGTGGTTTCCAAAGTAGGTTACAAATGTTTCATAAGATTAAGAAATAAACTAAGAACACACAAATTATTATTACAGCCTAGCTTGAACCTTCTGTTTCCTAATTTATTTTGTTAGAGTCTATGCATGTCAAAGCTATGGGGTTTAACATCACGCAGCTTTTCTTCACAAAATCTCAGTGGAAGAGAGCACCCAAAAAGTAACCTTATGCAAACTCAAGATGGTAGCCCCAGAGAACAAACAGTAGTTAGTAACACTGTAAAGCTGGGGTGGGGGGTGGGGAGGGGGGGGGGGGGGAAGAACAGTTAAAATAAGGGAAATGAATAAAAGAGATGTTAGATGCACATTACAGAAGAATAATTCTTTTAATTCTGTTTCAGCTCTGATCATTCATTCAGGAAAAACCAGCATAAATGAGAAATTCAACATGTTTTCTTCAGCCATCACCAGCTACTACTGTAGCTCTACCAGTCATCTACTCTTGCCTATTTCCTGCTGGAAGTTTTGGAAATATTCTTGCTGCTTGGATATTTTCAAGGCAAGCACACACAAAAAGAACACAATACATTTACCTGGCAAACCTCGTCACTGCAAATTTACTTATATGTAGCACAATGCCATTTCTGGCTGCCTATTTTGCAAGAGGGTACCAATGGACTTATGACTGTGTAGCATGCAGAATAGCAAATCACCTTGGGACTCTTATTATGCATGTCAGTATGTATGTTACAATTATAATTTTATGCTCAATTGCTCTAAGTCAGTATGCAACACTGAAGAAAAACAGTGATGTACAATACTCTCAAGCAGTTAATGAAAACTTCTACAGATGTGTACTTGCAAAGTTTCGTCAGCCAAAATTTGCTAAATATTTGTGCATCATTATATGGCTTATTGTGCTCTGCATAACAATAATAGCTATAATACATAATGTCCAGGCAAGGACCAAGGAAGAATTTCACAGATGCTACAACATCAGGGTAGAAGCTGGTGAATTCGCTGCAATGATTGCAGCTTTTCTTGCCACTTCATGTTTTTTTGTATCTTTTGTGACAGTGGTGTTGTCATACTATTCTCTTACCAGACATCTGAATAAAATACAGAAAAATACGTGTATTGGAGAAAAACATCTAATTTACAGTACAGTGAAAAGAAACATTTTTGTCATCCAGATGATACTAACTGTCTGCTTTCTTCCGTATCATGTTTTTAGGCCAATTTTTTATGTACTGCTTACAAATAATGACTGCCCAAGGTTAAACTATTTAGTGGAAATTAAGAATTTCCTTACTTGTCTTGCTGCTGCTAAGAGTAGTTTAGATCCAGTTATAACCCTTCTGTTAGATAAAACGTTTAAGAAAAGTCTCTATGGCCTGTTTACAAAAGCCACACCACCGGAACACCACAAACGTAAAACTGGTATTTTCACTGAAGAGACTCTCAAAATGTGAGGGAATATGGAAAGGTTTCATTAGCATATAAGTAACAGTAAACTCATTTTGACTACCTATAACCAGACTTTGGTATGAAATGGTAACTATTTAAATAAAATTACAACAGATTACATGTATTTTTTCCAAATGATTTGCTTGCTATATCAACATTAGCCATAATAAATCCCATGTGTATATCCAAGTAATTTATACAGTGAACTGTGTAAACACCTTTATCCATGCAAAAAAGACAATGCAAAAGACATTTTATGTTTGACCTATGGACAGTGGAAGGCAGAAACTAGGCTGAAGTTGCTGACCCGGTGCTTTTTTATTATCAATAAAAGAGTCCCAGGATTTGGACACAGGTTTCCTTTACAAAAAAAGGGTGAACAAAACACAGATGTTTTCTCTGCAATTACTGAATCACATATCACAGGCCTAAAGAAGCGGGGACAGAAAGCTATGAAATACATTCAAGATTAACATGTATTTTTTGTTCATGAGTATTTAGATAGAAGGTTGATTCCTTGTTTCTTTTTTTTTGTTTCTTTTTTAATGGGGAATTTCAATAATCCTAGTTTAACCTTGTGAGGTCAATTCTACAGTTTAATTAGGAAGGCATAAATGCTTATTCTTTACAGGTATCTAAAATATATTCAATGATAAACATTAATGATTATTAACAGTATAAGAGCAGTGCAAAATAGGAGATTTTGTGGTTGGGTTCTAACTGTAGAAGTTAGAATGTTATGATGACTTAAGTGGAGATTTCAGTTACTTAGAATCATTTCTGTAGAAGATACTTAAGACTACATAATGGTCTTTTCCCTTGTACAATCTTTGCAACTGAGATCAAGAGTTCACAGAGTGGAAAAGTGTTATGAAATGTTAGATATTCTGAGAAATCCTACCACTCACCCAAAACTTCAAAATAGTGATGAGCAATTCTGTCTTCCCATCCCCACTACTGAGTTCTATAACACGTACACTAAACAGACCCAAATGTCAGGAAACACAAAATACGAGTTCGTCTCTAGGGGAGACCCCAGGACTTCATCTCATCTGACAGCTGCTTTGTATTTTGCAGAAGTTAAATGAAATTGCAAATGAAAAAGACAGAAAATCACAGGAATGTAGTCCTTCATTTAATACAATGTTACCCATAATAGAATTTAGTGATTCCCTCTTTCACAGGATACCCACGTGGTGTTTAGCATATGACTTACGGAAAAGCAGAGGTGGGGAGCTTCAGGGTCTAGACTGAATGAGGGAGTGCTCCTCAGAAAAACATGGCCAGATAGGACACCTTAATTCTACCCTGCTATTGGTTTCACAGCCTCAATAACATTTTAACAATTTAATTTGTTACAAAATCCTCACACAGCAGGTGGTGTTGGATCTCAATGATAGGTTCTAGAAAATACAGAAAAAGCATCAGTGGTTACTGACCGTTCTCAGAGAGCATAAAATAGGTTCCATACCAAAGTGAGAAGAGTAGAACGAAAGAAACATGCAACAAATTTCTTGGTTTGGATATTCAAAGATTGGAAACAGCACCTGGTCTTAAACAACAGCTTATATTCTGGTTATTTTTTACATAGTTACATAAACACTTACATAAACACACAAACACCTATGTACAAGCCCTACTCAGTTTCTAAAAGCAGAAGTATAGGAATCTTGAACTCTACTGGCAAAATCTGAAGTGCCTAACTACAAGTAGTTTAGGCAATTAACGATAGAAGTGGTAACTGACTGTGCTGTCACAATTCATGTGGTTAATTAAAGTTCTGTATAGTGCATAAATTAACATGCAAATCTATCCACAGATCAAGTCTCAGGTCACCTGGACCAACTGAGATTTGTGGATGCCACACAGCACAGTGTATAACACTCAGTCCTACTCTCTGGAAAAAGAAGGCAGAATCTGTATATTTTCCCCCCAGCAGTTTTATCTATTTGAATGATCACATGTTGGAAACAAATGTTCATATCTACTGAGATAAACCTGTAATAAAGATTTTGGATGTCTACAGTTAGCCAGCAAGTTTGCCCTGACTCTAGTTGCTTGCACACCTATCATCTTACTGATCACAGAAACATATAGAAGCACCCAATTTATACGGATATCATAGAACAAAGTTGGAGCATTTGGACCTAACTAAGGATAAAACCCCTGCAACTGTGATTAAATCACTCTTGTGTCTGTTACATTAAAACTTATTTTTCTAAGAGGAGCTCTGCAACTATGTAAAATACTACATAAGCATCTCAATATAGGCTAACTGCAGACTGACTGTAAAAGCTCTCAATATTTTACTGATGAAAAAAAAAACCATCCGGTTGAAGTTATTGCAAAAATGAACAGGTGAAAAAATCTGCAATAAACACTGAAGAAACACACTTTTTATAGAACACTGTCCTGCTTTATGAGTTATACAACACTTAAACAGTCTATTTCTTGAGCTGAATCACATTCTACTCCAAGTAACTAGCACAGAAGTCTTCTACCAAGATCAGCGTCAGTCTTAATAACAGGTAACTCAGTGGAACTGTCAAAACAAGACAAAGCAACTTTCTCGCATGCTGAGAATACAGCAACTTAAAATACTGATTGCTGATCAAAAGCGATTATCCTAAATGTACAGTGATACTTCAGGTACTCTACACCATGTTATCTGCCATAAGGAATGGAAATATTCAAGTTCATCTATTTATAACAAACCCACCACTTTCAGCTTTTAAAATCACAATTATTAAAATAATTCTATAGCCCAGAACTTAAAGAAGTTTAATGACCAGTGATATCCTTCACAATTAAAGAGGAGCAAAGGCATACTACTATTTTTTATCCTTCTTGAAGAGATTGCAGGCATAGAGCATATTTTGGTTACCTGTTTTCAGTTCCAATATATCTTGAGGCATGCATAATTGCCTGTAATAAATATGTTGTCGTATATAAAAGTAACTACTTTCAACTGTATTTATTTTAAGAGAAAAAATACTTTAAAGCAGATTTAACACAATTTGTTACTTTCTTATTCCTGAAGGTGACGTGAGGGAAAACACTATTTTGCAGGACAGAATATATAGCAAAGTGGAAATTTAGAATAAAGATATAAGCAATTTTTCTCCTAATTCTTTTTCCTGTTTCAAAGGTTCTCTCCCACTCATCAGTTTTTAATGACCATATTAATGAAACACTTTAATTACTGTCTAATACTGACAGCTCAAGAGAAAGTGACTTCAGTGACAACTGGTACTCAAAACTCTAGCAAGGGTTTTATGGAAAAAGACAAGCATCTCATTTCAGACACATATTACTCCCACTTCCTTTTTTTTTTTTCCCCTGTTCTCTCACATAAAGATAATTCTGTGTACAAACTACTGTGTAATAACATTTCATATTGGAAAAGGTCCCACTTCAATGTTGCTACTTTTGGTAGCCATCTTCTGCATATTTCTGACAGGTTCTGAAAGAATAAAAGTAACGGCTGTGTCCTATATTACTAGGATGGCAAAATAGGAATAAATGTTGTGGTAAGGGAAAAAGTTCCTGACATTTACATTTCTGATGCACAGCTGTCTTAGTCTTCCACCTTGCTGCATTACTGAATGAACAAAAGATTACGTCAACCAAAGGTAGAGCAAAGGTGCAATTGTCAACAATTGTAAAGCCTTTAAGCAATGCTGAAGGGGATCAAATGATATAGAGAGGCCCAAGAAGCATCTGGTTTCTCAGAGCAGTGAAGGAAATGAAGACAACAACAGGCTACATTGTGAAAGCTTTCATGTTTTGATTCTATCATCAGAAGTGAACCTGGGGCATACAGGAGTTTATCATAAGTTTCAGTCATAGTGCTCCAGAAGCTTTGGTAGATCTTGCCACAGAATTCAGCTGAAGTTTCTAGCACCAGAATTCAGCAAATTTCAGTATTCCTGTTTAAATCTCCTAATTAGTCAAGAGCTAAGGGAGCACAAAAGTGGCTAAAAGACACCCAATTCTTACACGGAGTATAAGACGCAAATTTTCTTGCATGTCAGGTAATGCTAAAACATTTTGCAGTTCAAAATAATATTCACAGAAAGCTTAAGAGGGTAAAAAAAAATAAAAATTGTATGACAATATCAGCATTACAGATCTGTGTTAACAGGTTGACGAGAAGCTCAACGTGAGCCACAAGTGTGTGCTTGCAGCCCAGAAAGCCAACCGTATCCTGGGCTGCATCAAAATGAGTGTGACCAGCAGGTCGAGGGAGGCGATCCTGCCCCTCCACTCCATTCTGGTGAGACCCCACCTGCAGTACTGCATTCAGTTCTGAGCTCCCAGCATAAGACAGACATCAACCTATTGGAGCAAGGCCAAAAGAGGGCCACAAAGATGATCAGAGGGCTGGAGGACCTCTCCTATGAAGACAGGCTGAGAGATTTGGGTTTGTTCAGCCTGAAGAAGAGCAGCCTTCCAGTTCCTAAGGAGGGCTTAAAAGAAAGCTGAAGAGGGACTTTTTACAAGGGCACGTAGTGATAGGACAAGGGGCTTTAGACTGACAGAGGGTAGATTTAGATTAGGTGTAATTAAGAAATTCTGCACCATGAGAGAGGTGAGGCACTGTCATAAGAAGGTTGTGGATTCCCATTCCTGGAAGTGTTCAAGGCCAGCTTGCATGAGGATTTGAGCAACCCAGTCTAGAGGGAGGTGTCCCTCCCCATGGCAGGCGGGTTGGAACTAGGTGATCTTTAAGGCCCCTTCCAACCCAAACCCTTCTATAATTAATTTACTTTCATCCATTCAGAGAATTCGGAAAGTGGTCATTTTGTCTACTTTCTTTCAAAGCAATGTCTACAGTGACATCTAGAGCTGGGACACTGCAGTTAGCTTAATATGTTCTACACCCAAATCCTATAGTTCTGCACTGCTCTTGACAAAATGAAACGCTGCTGGCTTACACTACTTTAAAGCAATACATGAAAAAATTCTTGCTCTCTCATGTACTTAAACAGGTTTATTTTTAAGGATGATATTTAACAAAGCCAGTGATTTCAGAGTTTTAAGAATCTGGATAAACTGCAAAACAAATTCTCACCTTACACTCAGTAAAATGGACCTCCCTTAGAGGCCCCTGAAGCTGAAATTTGCTTTTGTTCAAGAACACAGACCAACCAAAACAGGTGCAGCTTTCAGGAAGGCACAGCAACATAAAGATGATGTTAATTCTGAAATTCTCATATGGTATCAAAAAAGAACAATTAAAGGAACAAAATGAGACATTCTAACATCAATTAAGAAACTGTCTTTAGAATTTGCTGTAAGAAATTACTTTTAAAATACCAAGCTTACAAAAAAACAAACAACCTATTACATGGAATATTTTTCTTGATTTTAGAAAAAAAGGAAAAAGAGATTGGGAAAGGTCTGTAATGCCATGTATACAAGGCCAAAAGACTCCTTAAATTAAAATCACCAGTTCAGTGTCCATAGTCTCTTCTGTCACAGATTACCTGTAGAAATTCGAAGGACAGCTTACACTCTTTCAATCATCTCTATTCACTAAACCCCAAGATGCACTTCTCAAACAGCACCATCAGAGCTTGTTAGAATTCTTATTACTTCCAAGAGTGTTTGATTCACTTTGGATAAAAGGAAACTCTCACAGAAACAAGTGGGAATAACTATTGTTATTAACAAAGAACATATATATTCAAATTAAAGGGAGTCAAATCGACTTGGGTTAAAACTCCTAATTATTTACATTACAGTTACTTTGGAATAAGCTAGTTCCATGAATATCCATTGAAATAGTACAAAATTCACCAGATCAAAAAGAGTAAGTACGTACATTGTTCTTAAACACTGTATTTCTCCTCCCAAACTTGTTTGCATTAGAGAATTTTTCATAATAATAGCAAATGTTTAAGACTGCTTGCAAAAAGTAGACAATACTACCAAACTTGTAGCATTTAAGCATGTGTGTCTCTCTGAAATCTTAGTCTGGATGAAGACGACCATTATGCTATCAAATGATGCCATTAATCTACCAATGCCAGTTTGATTTATGCAATTAGTTTATATACACATTTTCCTAACAAGAAAAAAATTGAAGCAGATTTCATATGAATATTCAAAAACTAGAAATTAAATTGACTCTCAAAGTAAGTTGCAATCAAATGCATATGCAATCTGTAAATAAAGACCTCCTAAATGTTCTATACTGGTGGAATTAGCGATGGGCTTTAACCTTACATGACACGTTAGGAGTAAACACACCCGTAACAAATACAGCATCCTTTCCTAGAGCTTTTCCCTTCATCTAAATTACAGAAATTAAAATTCACTAGTTTGTACTATTGTGGCAAAGAAAAATGAAAGTATTTAAATCCCTTACCTTCACATCTCTGTGAATTATGTTATTATCATGACAGTAACGTAGAGCTTCCAATATCTGTCTCATATAATGACTGAAAAAACAAAGACATTATACGTGACAAACCTGCAGGAAAAATTACTATACACACATAACAAACTAAGTTTTAGGAGTCTAACTATATAAAACTAATCAACCAACCTAACCTAAAGATATACATAGTTCAGTAGAATGGAGTTTGTGTTTATAACAATGAATACGAATATGTGCTGAAGGAGGCAATCCTTGTCCTTGGGAGAATCCAGCTAGTGATACTGAAGCATCTTTCCCTAGGAACATAATTATATACTTGATCAAGTTGCCCAGGAAGGCTGTGGAATCTCCATCCTTGGAGGTTTTCTAGACGCCACTGGGCAAAATCTTGAGCAACATGATGCAAATGCAGTGTTGACCCTGCCTTGAGCAGGATGTTGAAATAGAGGCCTCTTGATGTCTTTTCCAACCTGGTTTCTATGATGCTAAAAAATCTAGAGAATCTCATGGGCTTTGAGCTCAATCACCATACCATGGGGACACTGGGCTTTGCTGTCCTTTTTGCCATTACATAGATTATTTGATTTTAATTCACCTCTTAAGTTAAAAGTTGAAGTGACCATAAACATAATTATACATATATAAAAGATGAGCAAAAGCATCTAGCAAGAGCAGTAAAATTCACACCTGTCAGGCAAGTCATCTAAAGGCATTGTCTGATAAATCTATAAGGCAAAGGATTAAGTACTGTTTGTGAAATACTATTTTATTCAATAACCCCATCCAAATATACAACTAAATGACAAAATGTGCCAGAAACTTACCTTTGTTATGCTAATTATTGCAATAAACATTCAGACTGTTGAAACATGATTATTTATAATATTCCAACTTTTAGCTACTATAGGATATTCCATTATTTTCCATTTATGTGTCCTGTGTGATTAATTAAATTTACAATACATACCTGGCTACAGCCTCGCTGTACACAAATCCAGCATCTGCTCTCTTCACAATTTCAAAACACAGATCTGCTCCATCCATACTGCAGGTAAAAAGGGAAAAGTGCTTAAGACAGATAACTACAACCAATTATGTAAAAAAGGCTCAAAAAAATCTGTTTACTGCAGTTACATAAAATACTCTGGATACACGTGCAATGCATTAATAACGAAAAAAGCATTTAATAGGCAATCTAATACAATATGGCTTGCCACAGGTTAACTGTTTTATGGTCCTCATGTCATAAAACTGTACAATGTGCTGCACTATGCACGGTACTATATAGCAGCAACAGGGTCAGGTTCAATGAGAACAACATAAGTCTGGATTTAGATAGCTCACTGGGAAAAAACCCTCATGTTAATCTCCCTTTCAGTGCTTCCTCCCAACAATTTATTTCTGCTAGATGGGAAAGAAAGCTGAAACCAGAGCTCCACACCAAGTGCTGTAGAACATACAAATGTATGTTTGACAACCAAAAATTAGGAGGTGTCATTCTCATGAAGCAGCAGAACTCTTTAGAAGACTAATTTCACTGAGTCGTTATAATATACAGATGAATAAAGATCCAGAGGCACTCAAGATTTTCAGCAGTATCAATAGTTGCTAAGACACTGAGCCAAGTCTGTCATTTACACTAACTTTTCCACCAAACTGTTTATAATCAGAATAGTCTTTAACATGCATTTCTCCCACTTAAACATACCAGCATTTTTAATTTAAATTTTGTAACAGTAAGTGGCAGTTTGATTTTTTTTGCAAATATTTTAAAATTAGTTTAAATTATGTTGATATTAAAAACCTAGAGCTTTTATATTGACATTAAAAGCTTAATGCTACAAACTGTGAGCAGTAATGTGTGAGAGTTTTATTTCATTAAGATGAACTCTGTTGATCTGAAAAATCACAAAAATGTGGCAGATATGTTAGTCTCTGACTTCAACGACTTTTTCAAGACAGCTTTAGTTTAAGAGTAGATTTTAATTTGTGTATAATCAGGACTTAAATCATCCCAATGATATTGAATTTACCTGAAAACTTTTATCTAGCTGAGATTTTGTTCTGATTTCAGCAGGAAAAGCAAGAGTTAGCCTCAGTTTTAAGAAACCCCAGAGAGTTCAGTGCACTGAGTTCAGAGTAAAAATTCAGCAGTATCACAACCACATAAAAGATGAGTTTGCAAAACCTGAAAGCCCTGGAAGTGTTCAAGACCAGGCTGGATGGGGCCTTGAGCAACCTGGTCTAGTAGATGTTCCATGGCAGGGGGGCTGGAGCTAGATGATCTTTAAGGTCCCTTCCAGCCCAAGCCGTTCTGTGATTCTATGATTCTATGATGTAAGAGCATTAAAGATTTGAGATAGATCAGGCAGTCTCAAGGTTTTGTGGAGCCTGTCAGCTTTAGGCAAGTGAAAACACAAAAATAAAAGAGTTACATTAAAATCCACTAAAGTAAACTATAAAAATGTTGAAAACAAAAAACGCTGGTAAAAATACAGAACACTCATAATTTGAGAGAATCATCTCATACCAGCAGAGGGCACTCACGGAAGCCACATAAACTGACTGGGACGGTTTACGCTATTGGCAACACGGGAAGTGGCAAAACACCTCTGAACAGGAAATTCACAGCCACCACCACCCCATCTGAGTTGTTTGGGTATTACTAGGAGCTATGTCCCCCAATTTCCCATATTCTAGTATTGTTTTTTCCATAATTTTAGTAGAACTGTGTCTGGATCTTGGGCTTTTAGATAAATGTTTCTTTATATATAGCCCTGATCAGTGCTACTGAGCACCCTGATAATCATTCTATGATTCTTCATAAAGCTGATGATAAGTTGCCATCTCCTCAGAAAGTTTACTTCTGAGCCATATTCAGTGCAGAAATCTGTTCTGAGCATAACAGTCACTCTGAAGAATAAAAAGTATACTCCAGAAGAGGTCTACATTTTAATACCAGGGTATGAGAGCTTTGAATTTGCAGATGACCTATTAAGATGTTACCTACAACTTCATCTATTTATGAAGAATAAGAAAGTACTACGTAAGAGAACTGAATTATTATAAAAAAAAAAAAAAAGACTATGCACGTTACTCATAACTGAGTTTACTGATCTTTGTGCATCATAGATGTTCATAGAATCATAGAATGGTTAGGGTTGAAAAGGACCTAGTTCTAACTCCCAAAGGTGAAAGACTAAAGTTTGTGCATGACAGCATTTTCTCCCTCACTTGGACAGTTTTTATACGCTTGCTATATTCACTTACTACAAATAAACTGTCATAAATTAATGTAAAAAATATAGTATTTATTTTTTCTCAGAGCCCTACATAGTAACCTCTGAAAATTTATACCAAAAAGTACAGAAACTATTGCTTCCTATACATAGCTCATTCTTCTGGGGAGCAGCTGGACTGCATGCGGGAAACATCACTTGACATAGCCATATACTCTCTCATTTATGATGTAATAACATCTAAATACTTTTAAAATAATAACTTTACTTTAGGAATAAGACTTTCCAGCACAGCATCTACTTCCTACTCTACACATGAGCTTCTTCTATTATAACTAACTGCTTCTACCATATGGCTAATTGCAACCTACTGGAAACATGACACAATAGTCCCATTCTAAACCCTGCTTGAATCTGTGTATAAAATACTCGTTAAAAACATAGCCATTTTTTTTGTGTTAAATGTCATTGCTACTGCTCATGTTCATCAGCGCTTCTAAGAATTGTGACCTGATTTTTTAAATGTTTATTTAAAAAAAAGAAATTCAAAATTGTGCACAGATTGTGTTTTCTCCTGAGAGGTACAATCTCTCGTTATCAGATATATGCTGCATTTGCTTATTTAACTTGTGCTTGTTTGTAACAATAGATTTCGCCAGATATTCAGGGTCACAGTAGCAGCTGTTGCATGTAGCTTACAGCTTATGAAAAAGTAGTGGACCTATGTATCACTTGTGTACAACTGAGTACAAAGTTTTAGGTTTGGTTATTCTGTACATTTCATGTGCTGGACCTGCATTCGTTTCCATGCAAAGCACCTGCTGGCCCATTAATATTCTGTCACCAGCTGGGCTTACAGCTCTTTGCAGATCTGTACTGTCTTCCCTTTTTCTGTCATTTCAGAATAAATAGACCCTAATAAAATACACTTTATTACTGACAACTTTGTTTCAAAGCAGTTAAATTTGTTATAATAACAGCATAACAAACAGAAAACAGTATGTGGAAAAGTAAGTTACCTAAAATACAGAGACGCTTTCCTACTAAATACAAGTTTGTTATTATGCCACTAACCCAACTAAACTCAGACAATGCAGTCTTAATCCACAGCAAACACTGGTCTTCTGTTGAATCACTTTACCAAAGCATCCCCTCAAGCATAACACATTGTGCCCACAACTCTTCCATTCCCTGCTGCATTCTGAGAACAGGTGCTCCTCCTGTCTCATTTTCTTTCACTGTTTGTTACAAAAGAATAATGTTTTGTAGTGTACAAGACAGACAAGAACTATGAAATGGTAAAGAATTATGATCCTTCACATCATTTAGCCTCATTTTTCCTTCTTTCATGTAGCCTGAAGTCAGGTACAGTGTTTGTGTAGTAATGCTAATTGTTCAGACTTACTTTTTATGTATACAAACATAAATGATAATAGGCCTGTCATTAAAAAATAATTACTGCTTTTGTCACATATTTCTGAACTACCAGCATGGTGAAAATAGAAGCAAACCCTTTCTTCCATTTCAAAATCTTGTTAATTATCACGGTATGTCTCCCCAAGGTGTACATAATTATTTCATAATAGGATAATTAAAGTTCCTTGGTCCACGCTCTGGGATTCACAAAATAAAGACCAAAGTATTGAATAAAACTTACAGAAAGGAAAGCATAAACCAGTTATTTCACACAAACACAAGTTTATAAATTCATCAAAAAGGACACTGACTTTCAAGCAACAGTTTTCAGCTTTACATCATTTGTTTTGCTATTACCACCTAAATGTTTCTCTACCTGAATGGTAAAAAAGATGTGAGAATTACTGAGTGCACATCTCAAGACAAATTCTTGGGTCTAGTGGACATGCTAAATAGACCTAACACACTGGCATGATGTGGCTTGCTTCAACATAAGCAGGACAAATGTATCAGAAAACATTATGCAGAAAGATCAGAGAAATTAAAGAGGTTTAAGCACACATGCCCAGGCACACTAGAAACACATATATGGGGAACATAAAAAGAAGAGCTCATAGGTACAGAACAGAAGGAAGATCAAATATGGAAAATGCACAAATTAGCATTCTGCATGTTTGTTTTTGTCCTTCCCAGTCACCTAACACCTAACTGAAGGAGGGCAGATAATTTTCCCTGAAAGAAAGAATGTGCCAATTTAGGGGCTGCCCTCCCTTTTGTTTCTCATTGTCTATTAAAAATACTTGTCCACTGCTGAAAACTCATGTTTTGTCCACCCTTCCTTATGCCGATGGTAACTAAACTGCTACATTCAAGCTTCCAAAACTTATCTTTTAGTCAAATGACTGTTTACATATGATGTGAACAGATACACTGATTCACAAGAATACTTAAATACTCCAATAAGCTTTCTTTTCTTATCTAGTAAATGGAAAAGCAGTGCTAAAGAAACAACAATCTGGAAAAAAACAACCCACCACAACAACCAAATAAAACTTCACAATTGGAATAGAATGCCATCAGTTACCCAAAGATGAAAACTATCAGCAGATTTTTAACTTGTTCTCATGTACCCTATTAGGGACACAGCAGCCATCAACAAACCCTGTCCTTAGAAAGCATGCTATAAAGAATCAGCCTGACATTAGTCACTTACTCACTGTGACAACTTGTTTTTATTTGGAACAACCTGTACTTGCCAGAAATAAATATTTGATAGCACTCAAGACTTCAGTCACGAAACAAGCAGGTGAAATCAGACATACTTTTAGAATTTTATTTAGGAAATAACAACAAAGAAAGGTAAAAATCAACGACAGAAACTTACAACTCAAAGACCATATAAAGCATTCCATCTGAGCTGTATGTCTCCAATAGTTCAACAATATGAGGATGCTTCAGCATGTGACAAATACTGGCTTCTCTCTTCAGATCTGTGGAAGATAATAAGGTAGCATATTAACTATATATTCAAGCTGATGAATTAAAAAACCCAGAAACAATCAGAACATGGTGTTAGGAAAGATGTAAGATCCTTGCCAACCCTAACTGTTCTATGATTCTATGTACACATCTGAAATTATGAAGATTAAAGAGTTTATTAGAAAAGAACACTGATGATATTTAACTATTCCCCTTCAGAACTTCAACTTCATTTCAAACTTAAAAACTTCCATAGACCTCCAAATACAAACACACAAAACTTAATAGGTTTTCTTGATTTGAACTATTAACAAAGGATCTCCTTGGTCATAATCTGAAGAATTGTACAGTAATAAATTCCTTTAGCGCACATATGCAGATTACACCAAGATTTTAATCTTAAACATACATCATTGTGAAATTATCTCCAAATATCAAGACAGGCTTTTTCACCTCACTTACAGAACTATTAAAACCTGGAGGTCTCTAGTCTGATATCTCTGCTCAAAGCAAGATTAACTACAGCAGGTTGCCCAGAACTGCATTCAGTTGGGTTTTGAACACTTCCAAGAATGGAGACTCTACAACCTGTCCAGGAAATCTACACGAGTATCTGATTACCCTCCTAAATAAAAAAGTTTTTTTCTTATGTCTAAAGTTCTTCAAGATTACTTCTTTAATAGTGATTTCTTTTTTTTTTTTAATCACAAATATGAAATTACACTGGCATAAATTTTAACCAGTATATATTATCTTGCAGCTCTGCTCTACATAAGAGGGAGTAAAGCAGAAACGGTTCTGAATAAAGAGCAGAAACCACTGTGACATCTTTCAAAGCTTAAGAGATTATAACAATGCTCTTTACTTTTTCTGATCACAGATCAATCCTTCTGCTAGTATAGAAATGCAGAAAAAACAAACTTTGATGAATCAATTTTCTTTCTTCTTTGTTTAAACCGCTTGGTATTTTTGCTATTTAATCATCCTTAAACTTTTTTTTTTCTTTTCCCTTTCAATTTCCCACTAATATTTAGAGGAAGAGCAAAATCCTGAATGAATAACCATGATGATAATTTGAGAAGAGAGGAAACATATTACTACATTAATTTTGAAACAGACATTTTTACTTTTCTATTCTTTTTCCATACAGGGGATTAGCTCAAGAATGGCCTACATACGTACATATGGGAAAACATAAATATGGTTTCTTCATCTGGGAATGGTTACCATTGTGTTGCTGTGCTACATAGAAATTTGTAATGCACTGTTTTCATATGTGCCTTACTACATTTCTAACATGAATCAATAACATTCAAATATTTGAGCAGCAATATGAACATTCTTTCATGTGAAGCATTTAACAGCTTACTAAGATTTATGCTAGACTTTTGCTCTTTTAGTCATCTATAAATTCAACAGAATGATCAGAAACTGGAGATGACTGAATTTTCGGGAAAAAACGGATTCAGAAAGTGCAAATTTTGTTACTAGAACTTTCACATTACAGTTGCATTATGTGCTACTTCTCTCACATCCTTGGAAATATAATCTAAAAGCAAAATGAGCAGAGCAACCCCTTCAAAACCATTATGTAATGTCCTTTTGGGAAGTGCAAACAGAGCAGCAAAAAGAAGCAAGGAACTGTCTTTCTCTGATGCCGATGAAATTTAAATAAAGACATCAACATAAAATTTGTCGTTTATACAGAGATGAAATTCTATCAAGAAATAAAACAGTAATATGTCTTTCACTGTTCAAAATACTGGCATATCAGTTTTTATACCACCTTCATGAAGAGTAACTACTAAAACCACATTCCAACATTCCCTTCCATCACACTTTCGCATTGATTTCACACTAAATGATTACCACCTCTTTTCTAGGTAGTGAGGTTCTCTTTGTCTTTCACTGAAGTACACATTCAGGGTTTCCTAAGTGGAATCACAGGTAAGCATAACAACAGATAGCATAAGGGAACAGAAAACTTCAGGATTCTGTGAATGATGACAGACTTCAGAGAATACCTTGCTTTTGTCTCTTATTGTATAACAGCTTTAATGTTATCACACCTCACCATGGTATCTGATACCTATTTTAGATGGAAAGCAAAGTGAAAGTCCAATAGGAAACTACAGAAAAACTGTTTTATTTAAAGCAAAAATTGTAAAATTGTAAAAATTGTGTTCAAAATAGCTGATTTTGGCCATTTATTAATTTCTTGTGGACCTTATTTATATTTTGAAGAGAAGTAGAACTGTGAGGAAGAAAACATATGCTGCCATTTACCTTGTTCCTTCGTGTAATACTGTATGAGTGAAACAATTACTCAAGTCTACGTGCCAGCAGCAGAGGAAGGAGAAATGGAAAGTGGGAAATGATAACTCTAAACAGGGAAAAAAACAAATAAACAGAAATCACACAAAAGGTTTTGTATGACTAAGAGGTCTTGGGGCCAAGAGAAGAACAAAGTCCTATTTTAAAAACAGCAGGGACTTTCTAGAGTAGACCTATTAAGGAAGAAGAAAACTAGGTTTAGAAAGACAGACAAGTACATACCACATTGATTCAATGAAGCCACAGGGTAGGAAAGAGATGACGGAGCCTGAAGTCCATTTGGACTGTGACCCAAGTGTCAAAATATGTCATATTTAAGACCAGTAAAAAGGAAAGGGGAGGGTTGAGAACAGGCAGATGGCACTTACATTTAATTGTTTTCACTTAAAAAATGACATCATGTACTCAGTCCTTTATCAAATGCTTTTACCAGACTGAATGGAATTTTACCTTGTCACATTCCTCAAGAGTTAAATAAAATCCCCGGTGCCTATAGATACTGTTCCAGTTCTGAATACAACACAAAACCAAAGAGATGCTTGGCTGCAAGCAGGTGACTGAAGATTTCCTAAGAATAATCCCACTATTATCTTGTGACCCATTGTAATACCTGTAACTTATCACGTTGAATATAAAATTGTATGAACTATTTGCTACCTCCTGTTAAGTTTTCTAAACCCGTGCTCAGTATTTCAGCCAAGTTGTGTAATAATAAAGGTCCCACACATCCCATATGAGAATAAGCCTTTCATATTCAAAACACCTAAAAGGGCTTCATGATAACTCTAGAATCTGCTAATAAAGTAAGTTGTCTTTAAAAGTTAGCTTCAAGCAGCAAGTGATAAGTTGTACCATTTATTAATAGCTATGTATCTCCATTTAGAATGGTCTCCTTTGCTAAGAAACAAAATTTACCCAAGAGGACATACCCTAAGGCAAGACAACATCTCAGAAAACTAAACTAACGCGTCATACTTCACTTCCTGGACTAATTTACTTTATATTGGAATCCTTTTTGAACACTTCATTTATTCATGCTTCTTTTGTTGATATGGCTGAAGAAATGGCTTTCTGGTCCATACTTTAAGCCTCCTCTGTCAGCACTTCTTTCAAAATGAAACATTAATGACAACAGCAATAAATAGAAGACCAAGGCTTAAGAGCACAAGCCTTAAAAGTTTCTCTGCTGACTGCATGAAAGGTATTGTTACAGAAGCAGAAATAGGAAGAAAAATTAGGTGTTTCATTTAGGTTGCTTAGCACATAGTTTGATAATTTACATCACAATTTGAAAACCATTTAAAAGCTCTCACTTTACACCACTGTTACCAATAAATATTTTGGAATTTCAGTCTGTTCACAAAACTTTGAGGTATTTTTAGCAACTGGAAACAATAAAGTCTCCATTTTATACATAGCTAATTATTTAGAGAGAGTCACTGAAGTTGTTGAAAATGCATGAAAGTTCAAGACTTCTGTAACAAATGGGAAAGTATAAGATGGAAAAGAAAATTCCCAGTGATAATTGCCCCACAGAGAAAATGCAATCCTGTGTTTAGATAGCTACACTGAAAATGTTGCTGGAAGCACTAAAAAGGTAACTGCTGTAAGTAACTGTAGAGAAAGATATACCAATCTTTGACAGAAAATATAACACATTAGCATCATTTAAAATTCCCTTGGGAATTAACTATCAAATATCCTACACATCTCAGACAATACTGGCAAACACCTAATTTCCTTTCAAAATCTGATACCCAAGGTTTTAAAACATCTCAAGCATACTGAGCATATTTTGAAAGTATGCTCTTGCTATCCGACAGCATGGAAGAATTAGGTGCTGTCTAACAGCCTGGGTTATAGCACCATTTTAACATCTTGAAGCTGACATGCAGAAACTGTAGTAGCCACATCTTTTTTGGGGAAGGATGGTATCAAGTTAGCAAGATGGAAGATGTGTCATTTTTAAATATACAGCATTCTGATTCTCCAGGGTCAGTCCCTTAAAGGATCAGTTCTCCAGCCGCAGCTTGGGTATAACAGCCTTTCTCATGCTCAACTTCACCCATTCTCTGCAGACTCCTCTACCCCAACTCTGAATGGTGCAGGGGGTGGGGGTCAGTACATGGTGGTTCCTCTCTGCTGTTCCTTCCTTCTCACACTTTCTGCTGCTCCAAAATGGGTCCTCCACAGCCTGCAGAGGATATCTGCTCTGACACAGCAAACCTCCTTCCCTGATCTTGATATTCCCCTCTTTTTGTTCCAGATTCCCCATGCCTCATTCCAGTGTTCAATACCCTTCCTCAAATGTATCTTCCCAGAAGTGCCACACATATGTCTGAGGGGTTCAGTTCTGGTCCACTGGAGCTGTCTGGAACTAGCTGTATCCAGGCACAGGGCAGCTGTGAGCGTCTTCTCATAGAAACTATCCCTGCAGCTTCTCATGGCTCAAAACTTGTAACTTACATTTAATACGGGTTTGCTCCATTTCCAAGTAGCCAAGACTGCACTAGACACCATGCTTTAAAGGGTTCCAAACGAGTCAACTACCTCCAAGCTGAGCACACAGCTATACATCTCTGCCTCAAGACAGCACATAACAAGCACATGACACCCTTCACAACAGCAAACTGCAGTTTGAAGAATCGTACTGCACCTGACGTCACACTTCCAAAACCAGGTGAACTTTCAGAGCCATACCAGCTTAAAAAGTTTCCCCATCCCCATTCTGTTTGCTCATCCTTGCTCCTCTGTGAAAATGACTCTAAGGCTTTATTATTCTAATAATACAGCAAAGGAGTCATAAAAGCTCTTAGCACAGCCAACATACTGCAACAGGAATGAGCAGTTGGAGGTGGGAACATCTTACATTGACATTGGCAATGAAGCTCCTATACTACAGAACCACAGCGATGTTTCTGCCCCAAAGATTATTATTATTATGTTGGTTTTTTTTACACACCCACCCCTCTGCTACAAGGGAGTATTCCCTTTCTCTTAATTAAAACCACATCGAATGCCTTCCTGGGATATGTGACTGACTCCTCATCACACGTCATCTGACCAGTTAATGACTCCTTGTTTCAGCAAGTAGTAAAAGCTTTCCTGCCTGCCCTCCCACACACTTTGGGGTGGCTAAAGCTCTGTGGTAGCCAAGCTGATTTAACTGCTGGGTGTTTCTCCCTTCATTCCACACACATTCTTGCCCTCTGTTCCACTGTGCAGCAGCCTGGAGCTTGTCACACCACACAGCAAACCATTTCAAGTGTTAACTCAGTGAAAAAAGAACAAAAAACATTCATTTATTTTTTCCCCACTGGCTTGGTGTCATGCAGTCTTGGCATGTGAAATGGCTCAGTGAGCAATCTCAAGTACAGAAGCTGGCTTAAAAGAAAGGAAAGGAACATGGAAGAAGAAAGCAAGTAAGACTGTAAAAGCCAGCACTTGGAGCTCCTTAGGATGTCAAGAAACACAAGTAAAAGCACAAGTACACACCTTTCCCTGCAAATGTTTCTACTGTCATCAAATTTTTGGTTGCACATCAATTTGTACCTTAACAAAAACATACAAAAAAGGATAAACATCCATATAGTTTGTGAGTGGCCCTTGATAAAAACACCATGGTAATCAATAATTACAATGACATTGTGAGACACTCCATCTCCTGTTAGTATCTTTTGTTTTAATGCTACTGGAATATCTGGAAGCAAAAGAATGACACAAAGAAAGAAATCCAAAATGCAGTTACAGCTAGTAGTCAACAACCAGAATATGCATCTGAGCCCCTATGCGGAAACCTATGGAAATCTTCATTTTGTGGAATCAGACTTTATAGACGCCCGCTAAGTTCTGAATAACTTCCATTTTCTACTCTACTCTCTCAGTGTTTGGACATAAATATAAACACATTAATGGCTTTTTAGCTGGAGCTGGTGCCTTGGGAGACTTAAAAGGCAATTTCCCTTCGTCAGTTTATACTCCATCAGCTATGTAGAACATGAAATTGGGTGTGAAAAAACTCTTTCCTTGCCTTTTCTCTCACGACTTCTGATATATTCACCAGACTTGTCCAGAATCACATATCTAACAGAAGACATTTTAAGTTAGTTTGCATAGTTGTGTCCATGAAAGCAAACCCTGCCTTTTTTTTACTTATTTCCCAGTTTTTATTGGCATACAAATAAGCAATGCTTCATAAATAAGACAGCATAGTTTAGGTAATGGATCAACCTGAACTAATAAAAATGTTTAGGAATGCCTGAAAGAGTAACAGCTGCCTATTGAAGATAATTAAGCCCAAATAATTTCATCCATTTAATTAAAAGATAATTCTTAACAATTTTTCACAAAGCACCCACCACAATTAAAAACCCCTCAAATCCAATCTTTCTCAAGCAGGAAAAAAGATTGGATCTCCCTCTTGTGAGATTTTCTGCATTCTACATCCACTCAGTTTATACTCAACAGCAGATTCAGTGAGGTAGGGGAACAGAGGAAGAGGAGGGAAACACATAAAAGTGAAACCAACACCTCCTGGATTATTTTTCTTTTAAATGCACAATCTGTATTTTGAACTGCTGCAACGTTTCAAAAGTGTTTCATAAACTCAAGGAGGGACATGATAATAAAAAGTAGTGTTATAGGGACTGTAGTGATAGGACAAGGGGTAATGGGTTAAAACTTAAACAGGGAAAGTTTAGATTGGATATAAGGAGGAAATTCTTTCCTGTTAGGGTGGTGAGGCCCTGGAATAGGTTGTCCAGGGAGGTTGTGAATGCTCCATCCCTGGCGGTGTTCAAGGCCAGGCTGGACAAGGCCTTGGGTAATATGGTTTAGAGCGAGGTGTCCCTGCCCATGGCAGGGGGGTTGGAACTTGATGATCTTAAGGTCCTTTCCAACCCTAACTATTCTATGATTCTATGAAATGCCATAAATTAATTTAAAAAGTAATAAAGAGCTCCCTGTGTCACAACTTTGAACTGACAAACAGAAATGGAATTTGCTGCTAGAAACATTTTGGAACCTCTGCTGTAAAATCTAAGGCACTTTCCTCCTAACATTGCTCTGTCTTCAATAATTAATGAAAGGAAATTGAAAATAGACATTGACTTTCAGGTTATGATCAATCAAATAATAAAAGTGGGTTCACTACTAATAACCATTATATTAAACCCCATGTTCCCATGTGTTATGCAGCCCTGCATAATAGCCTGAAACACAGCAGCTTCACAACAACCATAACCACAGGTTGCTATACTACAAACCACAATTTTAAACACTTTGTGACACAATGAATTCTTTAACAGAGGGAATCGGAAAGGTATGTGCAGCAGCACCCTGTCAGAACACGCTGTGAAACTTCTTTTAAAAAATAAAGGAAAAATTAGAAAAACAATTAGACATAAGGTGTGTATTTGGTATAAAGAATGATACATGCTGGCTGGAGCACTGAACTGGCAAAACGCTCAGCTGTAAGGTCACAGTGGTCCTTATTGAAATCACTGAAAGGTCATAATTTCATAGTTACACTGACTGTTCTTTCCTGTAGGGAAAAGTAACTGGTAAACTCTTAAAACCAGCAGTCCTACTTAAAGTAGCAATTGTTCCCCCTCCTTACAATTCATTCTCCCCTCCTGCACTATGTCTCCCTTTCATGCTAGTGCAACTGCTTGTGCAACTGCACAATAAACAGAATCAAGGAATCAACCTGATTGCAAACAATCATTTTTTGTTTCCCCAAAGAGCTATTTTCCAACCAGACTAGTTCCGGCTAGTTCTGGGTATCTGCACAAACACTTGTGAGCACAATAGTGTTGACAGCAGAGCAATAGAAACAAATGGCCAGATTGCAGCAGCATTGCTCATCTCAACAGCAGCACTGACCTGAAATGTTTGACAGTATGTCAAATCACAACTGTCTATGACATTGCTCTCCTCCTGCTAAGAGTAAAGATGTCAGATAACTAAAAGCACTTACATTTCCTGATAATACTGTGAAATCTAACTTACAGTAGCTTTATAGCTTCGTATATTTAAGTGAAACTCAAATTGAAAACAAAGTTGTAAGTCAGGTCCTATTTCTCTTTCCTCTCGGTAATTTCTTCTGTTTGTGCAACTCCAAGTCGACATGCGTACTTACAGATTTCTCACTAGATGGCAACAGAGCTCCTACTTTGCAACTGAATACAAAAGGTGGCTGCTTTTATTTAGCCTCGGAGAGCTTTACGTTTGGCTAGTTTTATACCATTGATCTGACTAATAATGATTACAGTTCAAACCTAAGAACAACAACAAGAACAAAAAAGTAGGCCACCCTAAAATGATTAAGGTATATCCAGGGCTAAGCACCCTTTTATCCAGATTCTCTGGAAAACCATTTTCTCTACACCTAAGCAACCATTCAGAGCTAACGACTACACCAGTAATATACACTGCACACATCAATAACTGCATTACACAACTACAACACATAAGTTCTTGTCTAATCCACAAAACGATAACAGAAGAGTGTATTTATTACTTTGAAGTCTGGCAAAAAGCTTTAGAAAGACAGTACTTGCAAATAGTGTACTTTAAATCTCTGCAATTTCTCCTTTTCAGAGGTTTATCACACAGGGTTTGTGTTTTGTTTGCTTGTTTCCAGGGATATTTTTGCTGCACATGTGTGTGCATGGATGTGTGTGTGTTTATGTTTTCTCTTCAGCCTTTGGCCAGAGTAATATAGGTAATGTATATCCCAGACTGTGCTAAGAGCATCATTAACAATGCCAAATTTAGATTGGTAGAAAATTTTTACACCAAACTTTGACATCTCTGTCAT
Source organism: Neopsephotus bourkii (assembly GCF_033783945.1). Classification (NCBI taxonomy): domain Eukaryota; kingdom Metazoa; phylum Chordata; class Aves; order Psittaciformes; family Psittacidae; genus Neopsephotus; species Neopsephotus bourkii. Next base: position 10,590,551 of record NW_026901456.1, on the reverse strand, counting down.
ATTTTGGCCAAAACTCAGCAGATCAATTTAGCTAAAGGTTAGACTTTGCAGTCCTTTAAATTAATTTTTAGTACTCATGTACTAAAACGTAATGACATTACATGAAGTAAGTGCCCTTGAAGGCCATGAAACATTCATTTCATGAATGTCACTTGATCCTGACAAACTTAAAGTTGTTTTTTTTTTGCTGATCATTCTAAAATTTGCAGTTTTATTTTTGTCTGAAACGTCTTATTTTATTGTTTAGCCTCTACCTTAACATTATGAGAGGGAGACCTGCTTTTTGGTATTAACAAAGGATCTCAATTTTGCAGGAAAAAACATCTGGAATTTCAAAGACACAAAGGAGACCTACTCATAATTCAGTTAGTTGAGATAAACTCTTCCTAACTTCTATTCTAGGAAGGGTTAAACAATCCATTACACTGTTGAACACTACAGGCAGAAAAAGAGTGCCTGTCCAAAGGCACTCAGAAGAGGGAAGTGACTGCTTAAGACGCTTCCCATACAAACAGAATTTACTTGTTTGTTTGCTTTGATCAAACTCTTAGGCCCTGAACTGTGGGCTTCGCATAGCTAATACGAAACCAATTGCTCACTGGAGCTAGAAAGGAAATAGTCTACTTTGCCCATATCTAGTCTAGACAACCCAGGCAAAACCAGTATCTAAAGTATCAGTGTACTCTGATGGAGTTAATTCTGCAATGTCACTTAGCTCAGTGAATTACATTTTACTTGTGACAGTTGTGGCATGCCACACAGGTTATTTAACAGATTTTTCAGGTAAAACAGCACAAGATGCATTACATGCTGCTGTACTGAGGCAGTCTGAGTACCGAAATCTCCCTTCACAGCACACTGTACTAGAGGGCAAACAGCACCTACAGTGCACTGTGGAGATGCACCCCGAGTGATAAGTAACTAGCAAAACTTAAGGATGATACTGATTCTGCCCAGCTAGGAAATCCTGTAGCAGAGTAATGTCTGAAAGCTGGAGAACAATTACCTTAACAAAACCTGTTTTCTGGCTCAGTGACAGAACAATGTCAGGAAACAGAAAACTCTTTTCAAGCAGTAGTAATCCAGGATTACTCACTGCTCTGTTCCACTTCTGCACATGCTTCTCCTTGCAATTATTACCAAAAGTCATAGATTTTATTTCCCGTCCCCCCCCCCCATCTTTGTTAACTGACACAATAAGAGGCTTTGAGCAACCTGGTCTAGTGGAAGATGTCCCTGCCCATGGCAAGTGAGGTGCAACTAGGTGACATTTAAGGTCCCTTCCAACCCAAACCACTCTGTGATTACAAACCTAGTTTCATAAAACAGTTGTGCGGCACTAGAGAACATATTCTTTACCAGTAATCTTTACCAGAAGATTTCATGCTAAGAACCAGAGTTTTAACTACACTTGTTAATTCCACATATTCATAAAATACTTTTAAATACTGTCTATTAAAGTTGCAAAGCTTTAAAAGAGCACTTTTTCCCTTTTCTGCTTGTGCATTTGCAATATTCCTCCAAGGCTCTGAAGATAGTGCTCTTAAAATACATTCCCCCTTTCATTCCATAAAAATGTAACGTTGGTGACGAAATCAGTGCCCCTGAGCTCAGACTTGTTTCTAGCAACATCCAAGTCACAGCTGTAAGAGCAAGGTTTTAGCTTGCCTAACTTGGATTGTACAACAAGCTGAAAATACTGCGAGATTTTACAAATCATCACTCATGCTTTTTTCTCTGACAAACGTGACAGAGGTAACATAACCCTGTAAAGAACCTATCCAATGACAATTTTGCCTGTAAACTGATCTGGATCACAACTAAAGATCATCTGAGAAGTATTGTCTTTCATAATATTCACACACTCCTCATGGTATTTAAGAGCAATTCCTCTTCATTAATACAGATATGAAGAGGTTACTTCTTTACTCTCACCTAAGCATTAAGAAAACAGTCTTTCATTTCCTTTTCTTTATTATCTGGTGATCAGGAAAGAACAAAACATACCTAAATTCATACTTAGGAAAAATTGAGTTAGAAACAGTGACATCACCTAATACAATCTGTTAAATTGGAAATTCGATGAGAAAGTAGGAGGCACACACTTGGAAACTGTATCTGCATGGCTTTTTAACTAAATTCTGAGGGAGTTTCCCACTGCCTCTGAAATTCCAGATGATACCAATGGCAAGAACCACATAGGGAATATATTCAATAATTCCTTTCACTGTCACAGCGAAGGGACACAGAGGACTGACATCAATCTACGAAGCTTTGCAGTAACCAGCTGGGGATAATGGATTCCTCCTCCTGCTTGACAAAGCAAAGATTATTTAAGTACTTACACTCATAGTACTCGCATGTAAACACTCTCAGAACTGAACGAAACTTCTTCAGGGGTTAAAAGGCTTGACTCGAATTTGTTCCAACAACTAACCTGCATGCTCAGCATAAGATTCATTTTCTTTTGTTGGTATCTAAATGTGAAATGATGATCAATTAGAGTAAGAACAGAACCTTGTAAATTCTGCTTATTTTTCTTGCTCTGAAGTGCAAGAGCAACAATAAGCTTGCATATATTAAATGGTCAAAGCATATGTCTATTAGATTTTAGAAGTCCACAGAAGTAAAATAACTGCTAATAATCTACATCCTCTCTTGAAAACAGAGATGTATAAGACCACTGGAGAAAAAACAATTAAGAAAGTTCTTTTGTTAAAAGAAAGAACCAAATTTCCTTTTCTCACAAGTTATTAAAAAAAAATAAAAAATAAATAAATTTGTCTACATTAAATACCACCAAATACCACCAGAATTAAGGATTTCATTGACATGAGGGGTTACTTGGAAATGTAAACATAACACTCACATAGATCAGCTGAGTTGAGAGATCTGACCCATTCCACAGATTGCTTTAGACCACCCTTCCCGTCTGCACAACAAAACCAAACCAATATCTTAACATGACAACCCATGACTCTCAGGTTGAATGCAGTATTGTCCTGATCCTGAAAATAATCTGAAGCATGCTTAGTCGCACAAGATGTACGCTCCTTGAAGGAGGAAGCAAATAGTAGTTCTTGACCTGCCTTTCCTCACAGTTCCCACACCTCTCCTGGTGAAATAACCTGTTCAGTGTGTCTCATGATGCACAACCATGTTCTTATTTTTCCAGAGTACTGCAGTTGGCACAGGAAGACACAAAACTGAGGCAAGGAGGGGTATACGTGCCACCGCAGGAAGCAGATGAGTTATATACCTGTGTCTTTGACTTAAACAGTCAAATTTGCAAGTCCCTGAGCTGCTTATGAAGGTAGTATGTGAGTGCAACAATAACAAAAGCCAGCTCAGGTCTAGCAGATTTTATTAGTTTAAATGCAGTAAATGCATAACAGCTATGCTGCTTCAGGGCCATGATGATACAGTATATTTTTTTCCAGTCAATACTCAAATTAATAAACCATGATGGACTTTGAGCTAGCTCTATATAAGGTCACTTGAAAGTCACAGTGGCGACCCTGGTTCTTGAAGATGCACTAATAAACACTCACAGAAACGGACTGCCAAGAAAACAGGGCTGATACTCACCGAAGGGTCAGTTCTGGACTGGTGCTAAGAAAGAGCTCACAAATCTTGACAGACACAAGCATGCCGTACAAGTTTTGCACATCCACATGCTTTCTAACAGATCCCACTGTACCTGTTTATTGCACTTCTTTTTTCTTATTCGCTACATTATCTCAGTCTCCATTTACCAGAGAAGTAAAATTTGGCAGCTTAAATCCTTCTGTTGCATTAAGTCTTCATTCATGAACAACTAATTAGGGAAAAAATGGCCTCAGAGCACAGACAAATTCATACATTTTATATAGATATCCTGGGTTTTTTTACACATACTACTGTCAGTTTGGAAAGCCTATTTGTAATTTTTAGGGAAGCAGGACTTTAAAACAGAATAAACAGCATCGTAGCATTCTTAAGCTAAAAAAAAAATAATCAAAGCTCTCAACACATTTTTTAGGGGCTGCCACCACTGCAGGAACCAGCATATACTAACCCCATCTCCTCCCTGCCCACTGCCTCTCCGAAAAGACTCAATGTTACACACGTGCCAGGGGCATGGACACACTTATGTGTGTTTGTTTCAATACCAGAACAAGCAATTGAAAGTTTGTCAACTGATAATTAAGCTGATTGAAATACCCCTTAAACTGGTAAACTCTTCTTTTGGCCATGTGATGGGGAGGGGATGATGACACTAAAGCAGCAAATCTGAACTGAATGGCCACCTTCAGTAATCAGGCAGTGCCTGTAAGAAGAGCTAATCATATGGACAACTCCACACCCACAAGCAAAACAGGACATGAAAAAAAAAAATAGGAGAAAAAGCCTGGTAGCCCAGACAATTTCTAGAATGGACCACCTAACTTTCAATCCTTAATTAGTATTTAGTTGTTCACCAGTACTACCAGATGGACAGGAACACAGATAAGGATAGCAGCTTTGATAACATCTGAGGCTTTTTCTTCTCTCTCTGTTGTTAATGTTACCTTGTACGTGCACTTTCTCCAGCTCATTTGCTTGCTTGCTTGTTATTTAAGGCAAAAAGAAAAACCAAGCAACGCCTGTGAGCTATTTAGGAAGGAACTGAGGTTACAACCACAGCTATTTACAAGACATGCTTCTGCAGTTCCTTGTCCAACCCCAGCTTGCATTCATGTGTTAAACAATCACTGGTAGCCTTTAGAAGTGAACCTCTATTCTGTTTTCTAAGTATACCACACTGGTTTATTATCTCAAATTCTAGACTAACACACAACATATAGAAATATTTTCCTCTAAAGACACCATCAAAATTCCCAGCTGAATAAAATCAAACTACACTTGCTTACATTTTCCTTTTAACAAGGTAATCCTTCTTTAACCCTAACAGGTTTCTAAAGAAGATGTATTTAAGAAAGTAAGCAAGCCAATCAAGAGAAAGGAAAGTCTAGGAGACTGAGGGCGCAAGTCCTCTGTTCACTTTTTTCCCCAACTTGAGTTAAAATAAATCAGTCCAAAGGCAAAAATAGTACCAAAGCCAATGCAGATGAAACAACAGGGCTGCACTGTGAGGAACCTGGGTTGAAGAAACAGGGTTTTCCCTCTCCCTTTAGCAGCCAGGAGCAGTTAAATCAGCTCAACCAGTCTTACCGAGGGGAAAAGGGGAGAAGATGCAAAGCAGTGAGACTCACCCACGCACCGCACAGATGGTAAGTGGCATCTAATAATCCTAGATGTTAGCATCCTACATTTCCAGGGCATAGCAGTTTACTGGTTTCCCCTCAAGCAGCTAAGCTTTCGAGGGAGAGAGAGACAGTAGGTCCTCTATCACTCTGTAGCACAAGAATAGAGGTTCCTGCAAACCTACAGTACCAGAGGTAAAAAGCTTCTTTCCAAGCACAACCACCACACTTGTCCAGCCCTATGCTGGAAACACAGGCTCCAGTTTGGCACAGTCTTTCAAAGAGAATTACGAGGACAAAATAGAATACAACAATGACGACCTGTACAGACCTGAAAACAGTGATGTGTAACACACATATACTGTAATAAACATTTATGTGGTGCAACCTGGATTCAAATACTTATTCGATTTGGCAAAGCAAAAATAAAAAAAAATCTACCTTACTCGGCAAAGCGGTATTTCATGAGCTATTTTTGCTATTTATGATGCTATAAACTAAGGCAATATTTTCACCAGAACCTGCAATTGTTAATTCTCACTATATCACAGACAATGTTAAAAGGGACAGATATTAAAAAATCTACAGTAACTAGATCTGGCACAATAGATAGAACAATAAAATTTTTAACATAACTTTATTTAGTTAGTCTCTGGGAAACCACAGAAAATCAAGAAGCTTGGGTTTTGTATCACCGATTCTGCTAGTAACTTTCTTTAGAATGTGGAACAGATCTTTTACAGTAATTCCTCAGTTCTGAAAAGTTTTAAAAATTAATCCTCATTTATGTGTCTTAACAAACGATAAGACATTCTGGAAGAATAAAACACTACTTTTTAGCGGCAGTCTCATTTGTGATTGGGCTTTTTCTTCTACAGCAACTTCAAATGAGAAAGAATTTGACCACTGCATATTTTAGGCAAAAGAGATAGAATGATCCCCTTCCCCACCCAAGAGATGCAATGTAAGTCTTACTCATATATGAAGTGATATTAAAAACAACTTCCAAGACAAATTTCTGTCACAGATTTTAAGTAAACCTGCTATAGATCACTGCATTTTTATTTACATTGCCAATTTACTTACTGTCACGGTGTATACTTCCTGGTTGGATTCATTTTAGGAAATCAAGTACATACAACACATTCAGCATGAGTAGGCTACCCTGGTGTCCCTGATCAGCCTCATCATTAAAATAAATGACTTGTAGCTGGAAAATGCCATGGCAGTAAGCACTGTTTCAGAGAGCTAAGACTGCAGTAATACACAGAGCTGTTAAAAACAGGTCTCTCTTCTAAAGCCAATGGCACTTAAACCCCTTCAAACTGTTAAGAGATAACCTTAAGAAAGTGTAATTATCTTGCAGTGCTTAGTTACATATGCTATAATTTTCTCATCCTTCTGTCTTCTAGGTACTTAAGTGTGAAAGCTTTTTAAAACCATACATCCTTCATTCCATTACTCCACAGTGGGAACAATGAGTAAAATTCTTTAAATTTACTGGTTATACATGTAATACTTCTAAAAGCTAGAATTAGGAGGAAATGCAATGCAATATTAAAGATAAAATTGATTTCATACAATGCATGGTCATTCAAGTTTTAAGTAGCCTTTAGGTTAAATTTAACTGTATAGAAAATCATTGTATGTAAATTCCTTCAGTATTAAAATAATGAATATAGTGGAAGACAACTGACAGGACAATAACTGACATACAACTAGAATACCAGAGAAAATGTAGAAAGTCTTTAAGAAACAGAATTAATTTAATAAGTCTTCTTAGAACACCCAGGTCTCTGATTGATTTAAATCAAGATGCTTCTCTTCATTAAGAAGCTATGTATCTCAAATATCCTACTCTATAAGTTAACCAAGATCCTTTATTTAAATTGTTTTACAAGATAGCTTCCAAACAACAAACATTTCCATCTGCCTCCATATTAGGTAGACTTAATAATTTCTCTCAACATTTTTTTTCCTCTTTTTCCCCAAGATTTTCTTTGGTCAAGCAGGTTACCAGATTTATTTTTTATTTTTTTCTACTGAAGCAACTCTTACGCTGGAAAAACAGCCATTGTTTGGCACTCAAGAAAGGCAGACCTTCAACTGTGCAAATACCTTACACTGTAGTTTCTATAAACGCAGCATAGATTGTGATCGTTTGTCACTGGTCTTTTAGCTTTACCTTTTTTTTCTCCCCTGCTTAATTTTTCAGGTTGAAGACCAGTTAGGTGTTAGGGGGATTATGCTATGTGTTTTAGTTTTAGTAAACTGTTTTACAATCACCAATGCATATGCAGGAAATTGACAAACAAAGGTAAGAGCTTCTACATCCAAAGATTGATACAACTTAACAGCAATCAATGTCAACTATTAGGTAGCTCCTTTGTATTTTCTTAAGCAAGTGATCTGAAGTACTCGTGATCAAAAATCGTTTTTTGATTTGATTAGAGGCATGCAGTCTTGTTTATGATGAACAGGCACACTTATTGAGAATATATATATGTATTACGTATTAAAAACAGGCACTCATTTTAAAAGCTATCATTCTTTCTCCCATCCTATTATTTAGGCAGTCCATCACGGTTTGCTAACGTACCTTTACTTTCACAAATTTCCACTGCCTCTAGCTCAAAACCATGTTCATCCATAATCTAGTAAAAATACTAGCACATGCTGAAAAGGTCCAAGTGGAAAGTTTGTAGTTGATTTGTGGCAAGATTATCCAAGATCATAACATACCTATCTAACTTAGCAGAAATCTCAGGAGAGTACAAAAGAACAGGAATCTACAGATTACAAACCATGAAATCTCTCTTTTGGAAAAAGATTTTAGATGGGATTTTCACAGGACATAAAACTGTCAGAAACAAAGAACACATAACCCAAAGACACAATTTTTGCCAATATCTTACACAATGGCAGAACACAGGTTTGTCACTCTGACATGAAAAGCAGCTCTAGAACAGTGAAATCGAACAAGTATCATTATTTATCATATCACCACATCATTAGATTAAAAAACCCCAAACCCCAGCATTTAAGAGTCAAAGAAGGTTCTCCCCGGACTAATGAATTAACAGAAATTGCAGCTCAGCTGCAATTAATCTTGAGTTTTGTTGACTGAACAAACCAGAACAGAATACATGCTTGCATCCAAACAGAAATATTTGAAAATACAGCTGATGCTTATTATCTACCCCGTGTTTGCAACCAGCCTGAATTATGGCAAGCGCAGTTTGAAGCCTATTTCTGGACTATTGGCAAGAATCATGACTCGTTAGACGAGTACAGACTGTGTTGAAAGAGAAGTGTTTTGGAAAGCGTTTCCATTTTTCAGAACAGAAGTTGGACTTACCTCATTCATTTTGCAAAGAGATTAAAGACAATCATGTTTCAGAATGAAGACTTGAGAGCATTCTCAAAATAAATCTTTTAAAAAGCATATTTCCATATTTCTTTGCATAAATAAGTATGACTTTGCTTTGCAAAGAGGGTGAAGAAACACACCTTTGCAATTTTGTTTATTGTACTGGTAAAAGCTGCAGGCATTGCTTACTACTTTAAGAACACCAAAGGAACACCCTTGCTTCATTCTCCAACCTAGATTTCTTTTTCAAACAAGCTTACTTTCTCAAACTCTTTCTCAAAGAGTTTGCTTCCCTAAGCAAGAAGATAGCTATAATTAAACTAGGGCTTCAGAAAAGAAAAAATGTTGCTAGGTTGTGTCATAAAACCTTATCTACACACTCAGAGCAAGGAGTACAGAGAGACAATGGCATGTGGAGCAGAGGAGATCCCAAAGAGTACCCTGGTCAGCTGCTCCCAGGCTTATCACAGGAAAGCCATTCACCCATCAAGAAAGTAATAAAGCTGCCTTTGTAGAATGACAGAATGGCGGAGGCTGGAAGGAACCTCTGGACATTATCTGGTCCTACCCCCCTGCTGAGGCAGGGCTACTTAGAGCATGTTACCCATGTCTATATCCTGATGACTTCTGAATAACCCCCAATGATGGAGATTCCACAATCTCTCGGCAATCGCCCTCTCAGTGATAAAGCGTTTCCTCAAGCTCAGACAGAGCCTCCTGTGTTTCAGTTTGTGTCCACTGCCTCTGGTCCTGTCACTGGGCACTACTGTAAAAAAAGGCTGGCTCCATTTTCTCTGCACCCTCCCTTCAGGTGTTTGTACACATCAATGAGATCCCTCCTGAGCTTTCTCTCTGGCTGAGCGGTCCCAGCTCTCCCAGCCTTTGCTTGCAGGAAAGATGCTCCTGTCGCTTCATCATAAATCTGGGGGCCCTTTGCTGGATGCCCTCTAGTAGTTCCATGTCTCTTTCTTTATGTACCGGGGAGCATAGAACTAGACCCAGCACTTCAGCTGTGGCTTCACCAGTGCTGAGTAGGGGAGAAGGATCACTTCCCCCCACCAGCTGGCAACACTCCTAAGGAGGCAGCCCAGAATACTGTTAGCCCTTTTTGCAGCAAGGGCACACTACAGTCTCATGTTCAACTTGGTGTCTACCAGGACCACCACAGGGCCTTTTTGCAAAGACGCTTTCTAGACGGGCAGGCCACAGCATGTGCTGGTGCATGTGTTTGCTCCTCCCCAGGTGCAGGACTTTGCACTTCCCCTTTCATGAGGTTTCTGTCAGACCATTATTTCAGCCTGCTGGGGACTCTCTGGATGGCAGCATGACCCTATAATTTATCCGCTGCTTTCCCAGTTTGGTGTCATCTTCAGCTTTGGTGACTTTTCCCCATTAATGAATATGCTGAAGACGACTGGACTCAGTATTGACCTGGGTACAATGGTAGTTACTGGCTTCCAACTAGACTTCGTGCCACTACTGATGAGTATCCACTGGGCCCAGCTGTTCAGGCAGTTTTCAATCCACCTCACTGCTCATCCATCCCATATGGCATCAGCTTCTCTGAGAATCTTACTGGAGTCTAGGCAGACAAATTCCCTTGCTCTCCTTCATCTATCAGGCCAGTCATTTAATTTTGGAAGTTTCTCAAGTCAGTAAAGCATGACTTCCCATTGGTGAATCCATTCTGATTGCTCCTGATGACATTCTTGTCCTATGCGTGCCTGGAAACGGTTTCCAGGATTAGTTGTTCCATAACCTTTCCAGGTATGTAGGTAAAGCTAACTGACCTATAGTTCCCTGGGTCCTCCTTCTCGCGATTTCTGAAGACAGGAAAGACATTTGCTCTCCTCCAGTCGTTAAACATCCCTCCCAATCAATATGATCATACAAAGATTATCCAGAGTGGTCTTGCAATGATACCTCTTAGGTCCATGAGCACTTTTGGGCTCTAATTTATTGGACCCACATTTCTGCAAATACACAGGGGGGCAATGAACACCTTAACAATACATCATACTCTTAGGTAGTTCAGTCCTGCTTCTGATTGACTCAAAGCAGAGAGTTCTCCGGTAGAAACTCTTCACAAATCTACCTAGCAAATGTAAGCCCATAAATCACCACACTCCTAAACTACCATATGCATGCAACTAAATAATTAGTAAAGGAACAGTCAAGATTTAGATAGTATGAGATTTAAAAGCATGATTTTGAATAATAGTGAAGTGTGTCAGTAACTTTTTTTTTTTTTTTTCTGGGGAGACTGTTGATTAGTATAAAAGGTTTTTTAGAACCCTGCTCAACTACAACCCTTCTCATTACCATTTAGGAGATGGAGTTTGGAAAGCAGCACTGGGTTCAAAGCGACTGACTGAGGATGCAACTGTAGCTGATTGGGATGGACATTTCAGTAATAGACTTACCACTGGCTAAAAGAAACAACAAACAACAAACCCAAAACAACCTACAAAACAAACCTGTGACACTTATTTCTGAGACTTTTGTAAAGCATTCAGTATACCACAAGACATTCCAATTATCTGGCAGGCATCATTTTACTAGTCTGCTTGAAACACATAGTATCAACTGCAGCTTATCATTTGGGTTCTGTGATCTATGCTAAACCACAAGCACTCTCTGAAAATGTTTTTCCTTTAAAATTTATTTAAAATATTTTCCAGTTTAATTTTCAGTGAAAACTGCATTCTAAAAGGCTGGTTCAGATAAAGCAAAAGTGATACATAAGTACAAGTCTGTACAGAAGTTTTCCTCTATTAGTAAATATTCTTTTTGACGTGAAATGACTAAAATGTGCATAAATTATGTGGGGTTTTTTTTGGTTGGTTTTTTTTTTTTTTCAGAAAAATGGTTTGATATTATGTATTACCCAGAGTCACATATTTAACAATACTAGTTATTTCAGCAAAGATTTTAATCAAATGATCACAACATCCTATTTAATATGTACTAAGAGGAATTAACTTCTAAGCTATAAGTCATATTCACTGATGCTCCCTGACTGAAATGACAGCAAGTTTAAAACAACTTTTCATAATAAGATTCATTTGCATAGGTCTTACTTTCTTGTTTCACATATATGGAAGTGGAATGTAACATGAGAGAAAAGATTAACAGCAATGTTCTTCTGCATTACTTCTCAATCAATTATGACTACCTTTTTTAAAAAAAATCCAGCTGAACTGCACAGTTACGTAACAAAAGTAACAGTTAAATTACGTGTTATCTGCTTTATTAATTGTTTAGTGCTAATTACATAATTACCTTATTAGATGTGTTCTAAGAATTTCAAGATACAGCAATTTTTTAATTAGCATTCTGTTATTCTTAGAATGTATAATTATTACAATGACAGTCAAATACACTTCATATAATTGCATTTAGCAAGCTGTAAAGGGTACCGTTTACATTTATAAATCTTTCTGCTCGTACCATCACCAAAAGCAGTTTCATGACAAGGTTATGTAAAGACCTAACTAACCCGGCAATGTGCAACTGGTCCATAGGGCTTTCAGCCACTAAATACAAGTCATTTTTACATTATTGGCACTACAGTGAAACCAAGAACAGATAAAGTTATCAGAGCAAAGTGTAGTCAAGCAGTAAAGATCAAAAAAGAGGGGAGAAAAGGTATGCTCCTGCAAAGCTATTGTATGCTGAGGTACTACAGCAAATACAGTAAAACCAGATACATATTAGAGGCAAGGGACTGAAGTCACATAGTAAACAAAGCTGTCCTTGTTCTGCAGACTGATTATATAAAGAACTAACTGCTTGCAAAACATAAAACTTAATAATTTTCATTCTATTTAACCAGTAGTTCATAAAAAATAGGTAAATATTCTTAAGTGCTTTAAAGTAGGTGTAAAAAATTCACAAACTATGCCTTCTCCTCTGAAGATGGAAACCGCATTACGTCAACACTGCTGTCAACATGCTTGCATCAAATTTCAAGAAATTTTATGTTCTTGAAATAAAATAATACCATGTAATTGATCTTTATTACTCTTTGCTTATGATCTGGATGAAAGGCCATGTTTTCTTGTAGAACCTCATATTTGCTTTCCTGGACCAATGAAATTCCTATGTGGGATTCCAAATGAAGTCTAAACAAAGTAAAACTTAGTAGCCCACTCCTGGAAGCCTGTGTTTGGCCACATGCTAGAAACAGCACTAAAAAAGGCCCCTAATAGATAACACCGTTTATATATATTATATGAAGTGTTACCCAAGACTGAATTCTGTATTTCTAATCACTGAAAAAACACATGCACCTTTTCTGCAGTAAACTTACTTGCAATAGTAAAGAGATTAAAAAGAATCCTGAAAAAGAAATCCTTGTTATGTTCTCATGTATTCCTGTGATTCACTGGATCTATTATCTCGTTAACATGCACAAACACTTACAGAAATGTCTTCTGGGCAAAAAAGCTTGGTTCCATCTCTCATGTTTTATTTCTGCACAGAAGCATTTAATTTTCATAACACTTTATGACAGTTATAGCAGAACTATAGAACAGACATTTATGAAAATTACACACAGAAATTAAACTGAATTTATAACCAGAGTAGCCTATGGCTTTTCCAGAAAAATAAAAGAAGAAAACTCAAATCCTTCATTAAGTTAAAACAAGCAAACCCCTCAGAAAGGCTTAGATAATATTTCCTGTACCAAAACAGGAACAGTTCTGCCCATGTGCATAAGAAGCAGAACTATGCTAGAAACATTGCCTTCCCCAGAAAGGCAGAGTCTTGAAATGACAAATACCAGACACGGTTTTAAGCATCAGTCTTCAAGTTCTGTTGATAAGCACAAACTCTAGTACAGGTCCCTCTTCATCATGACCTTGACACCTTCCCTCTCCCCCAAGCATTTGTACACATAGACAAAAACTGCAGTGGTATTTAAAAGATCAGCAACATAAACTCCATGACAGGCAGCTATAGACATTTTAAACACCTTCAAAAATCTGTATTTATGTATTTTCTTATCAACAGAGGTGTCACTAATACCATCTGATTTTCGCAGTCTATGAACAGATGCCTCAACCTCTTCAGTACCGATATGTACATACTCAATGAATTCTCAAGAAAGCTCCTGTGTAACAGTTATGTCTGCAACAGTAATATCACTAAATACTTTCACAGTAATATCACTAAATACTTTCAGATTTCTCATTGGTTTAAAATAATAAAGGAAAAAGGAGAGTCAAGCTGATCTAGTTTTTCATTCTCTGAAATATCCTTGTATTTTCTGCTTCAGTGAAAGCAAACCTATAACGGAGCCTTCCTCATACTCTCACTAAATTATAGGAATGCTGGTATGAAATGACCTCTGACCGTCATCTGATCAGGCTCTGACTCAAAGTGAGGTTATCATTAGATCCGGACAGCTGTGCCTTCATTAGTAAATTCCTGAAAACCGCCAGCAACAGAGGTCCTATGACCTTTCTGGGCTACCTGTACTTGCTGCACCACTGTCCCAGTGGACAGGTTTTTCCCCAAGTTCAGCCTGAACCTTACAAGCAACAACTTCTGACCATTACTCTCTTCTGTAATAGCTGTCACTATTAAAGACAGCTTGTCTCTGCCATTTTTGTAATTTTTCAAATAGTTGTAGACTAGTGTTATATTAGCCTCTTGGCCTCCTCTTCACCAGACTAGATAAACCCAGCTCCCTCTACCTCTTCTTGGTCCATGATGTGCTCTAGGGTCCTGACTCTTTTTGACAGTCCTTTGCTGGGACCTTTCCAGGTTTTTAGCATCCCTCAGATTGTGAAGCCCTGAACTGGATGCAGTAGCTCAGGTGCAGGTCCAATAATGCCACACAGAAAGAAGCAACTTCCACCTGTGAAATATGGTACAGCACAGAACTCACAACTACTAGAAATTCCAGATAAGTTGGTATTTCCAAATCAAAGGCAATACAGTCTGTGTAAGATACAAGTCTACATATGATATAGTATCATAAAATTTGATGCCATACAGATTCGCAATACCTTTTACTTGAAGACTTGAGCTCAACACTAACACTGCATTTTTATGCTTAAATGTTTGAAAAAAGTAGGGATGTAGGTACAGAAATTTACACACAGATACTTTTGCAAAAAGTAATGCGATTCACCACAGCCTTCCAAGATCAAAAGTTAAGATACTGTCAGGCATCTTTATCTAGAATGAAACAAAGCTTTTAAAATTAACAGCACTGACAAAGCAATTTCAAAAATGCAAGCCTAAATAACAACAACAAATAATAATAAACCAAAACAAACACAAAACCAAAACAACAACCAACGCTCCCTCCCCTCAAAAAAAAAAAAACCACAAAAAAACCCCCAAAAAACCAAACCCAAAACAAACCCACAAAAGAAACCCCAAAAGCAAAAAACAACCCACAAACAAGCAACACGGGTGAAGTATTTCAGGAAAGAAGGAGAACAAGAGTAAGGTCTCAACTCCAAGAAAATAACTCACAACCCAAAAATACATCAGGGAAAAGATCTGTGGGCCCTTTGTGGAAAAAAAACAAACCAAACCAAAATCAAACTAACATAAACTTTCACATTTCCTCCCCAATCTTGCACACCCCCCCCCTCCCAATTTTGGAATTCTTCCCTAAAATGGATGATCCATAAGAACTCTGGTTTTGATTAGAATGTCTTGCCGGTCTCAGTGCTAGAAATAGTTCAAGAACTATATTCAAAACTCTTGGCTACAATTTTGCTCTTTGACACAGCTGTAACATTTTGCAGAGACCTTCTTCACAGCTTCCAGTAGAACCAGTTGAAGTTCTAAAGGAAATCTGAAGCATTCCTTATCAGCTCATCTGTTCTGCTTCACAGTGATATGCATGTATAAAAACCTGTACAGATGCATATATCAATCTAATAAATACAGTCTAGCCTATCCTAAGGTTGTGGAAGTAATTCTAACCACTTTCTTTGTGAGGACATTTCTATCAAAATGAATTACACATAACTGAATCTGATATAGAATGAATTAAATCTTGAAAAACAACTTCAAGGAGATGTTGTAAGCACAGGGCATTGCCATTTAAACTGCTTTAAAAAACACTCAGCATGTTAAAAGACAGCAATCTGACATTAAGAAAAGGCAGGCAAATATTGTATATTAGCTTTTACTTAGTAAAGAACCCATCATTGTTCCCTTCCTGAGAAAACAGTGTTTGCACTTAAGAGACATTTGGTGTTAGAACCACTGACTAAAAGAAAGATATGCAAGCGAGACAGAGAATTACAAAGAAAAGGAAACTGCATGGGATGTGAAGACAGCAGCAGAAGAAATGGACAGTAAAAGGTAATTATGGTGTCAGCTGTAACAAATTCAGAAATAAGGAACATGCTTTTTACAGTTTTCTATACCAAAAGTTCTAAGTATAGCAATTAAGACCTGTATTTGAAAGTAAGTGTACACTATTTTTATGAGACCTCAATGAGTAAGCCTGTCTCCGAGAGCATCAAGTATTCTTCAACATGAATCCTCTAAATTGAACTGTGCAAAATAGTATCTTCTGTACCTAAAAATACTGAAGCTTTGCATTTTCTTGTGTATATTTTTAATTTTTTTGTGATATGAAAACACAGTTAACTGTAGTAGAATCTGTCACCATGTAAACTAGCCACCACTAATCCAGCAGATCATGCAGCCACGTGAACAGTGACAAGGTGTCAATATACTTCATTAATATGCTTGAATTACAGTACTACGGAGATTGATGACACACCGTATGCAAGAACATGAATACTAAAATCCAATGGAATTCAGCCTGAATTAGATTTGTTAGCTGTCAGGCACTGTTACATAGCATTATTCCCACCCCCCATTATCAAACCACTGCAAAGATGCACATAGACATAAAAATCACTTGAGGTGTCTATACACCTTATGGAAAGCATGCTCTACCAGACAGAAGTTTGCCTTGCAAGCTAGTAGCTCACAAATGCCCATGATATTTCAGTTGATAAACACAGATTAGCTTAGAGAAGTACCAATTTTTCAAGCTTGATTGCTTTTGTTACTGTGGTAAGATTATTGTGAGAAATCAGCGTAATTTTCTTCTTTTTTTTTTTTTTAATTAATTGTTTAGACTGTCAAATAGTCTTTTTAAAACACTCCCAGGCAACCTTAAAAGATGTTGAAAGTTAGAGTTAATTGAAACATTGCATCTAAACCAGGTTTAAATTAAAATACTGTATCAAAGGCAGTTTAACTTTTCTAACTTGAAACATTGTGTCAAAGTTTCAACTCAACTTTTTTAAGTATAGTACTGTTACACGTAAATTTCTCGCTGTACAATATTAAAACAATATTGCCCACAGATTACATGTAGACTGTTGCTACTAATACCGCAGAATCACATAGGTTAGAAAGAACGTCCAGAGATAGTCTTTTCCATACTTTTGCTCAAAGCAGGTCAAAGTACACAAGGCAATTCAGAGCCTCGTGCAGCCCAGTTCTCAGCATCTGAGGATTCTGTCCACAGTCTCTCTATACAACCTGCAGCAGTTTTACCATTCACAGGGTGATTTCTTTTTTTCTTGTCTCTAGTTGGAATTTTCCATGTTGCAACTTGTCCACATGGGTTCTTGTCTTTTCAGTGTGCACCGATATGCAGAGTTTGGCTCCATCTGCTCTGTACCCTTCTATTAAGTAGTTGAAAACAGCACTAAATTTCACCTTAGCTTCTCAAGGCTAGACAAACCCACTTCTCTCAGTCCATCCGTGCTGGACTCATGCCAGTACAGCATTGTTTTTCCTGTACTGGGGAACCAAGACTGCACACAATGCTCCAGGTGTGGTCTCCCAAGGGATGCACAGAGAAAACGAACATTTCCTTTGACTTTCTGGCTACACTTCCGCAACAGTATGCTATGCAGTTGTCTGCCTTTGCCACAAGAGTACACTGCTGACAAATATAAAGATGAAGTTATTGTCCATAAACACGTTATCTCACATGGGCCCTTTTAAATGAAAGCACTCAAGAACAAAGACCTCGTCATAAATATGGAGGCATATTGGGCCCTTTACCACTCAGCACTCTACATATTTGTGAAATTAATGGAAGGAACTGTTACCAGCTACCTCACATGCAGGACGTCCTGCTCTCCCAACTCCTGTGCCTCAGAGAAAGACCGGAGGTGGAAAGTTGTACCAAGATAACAGATGGCAAAACTCCGAAGTAAAGAATGTTCCTAAGAATCAATCTTACCATTCCATTCCAACTTACTCTTTAACACAATTAACAAATATAGCTTCCTCCCAGGTAAATTATGTAACATTTATTTTATCCAATTACCACCATCATCAGGGTCTGTAGTGATAGGACAAGGGGTAATGGGTTTAAACTTAAACAGGAGGAGTTCAGGTATATAAGATATGAGGAAATTCTTTACTGTGAGGGAGGTGAGGCACTGGAACAGGTTGCCCAAAGAAGCAGTAAATGCTCCATCCCTGGCAGTGTTCAAGGCCAGGCTGCACAGAGCCTTGAGCAACATGGTGTAGGGAGAGGCATCCCTGTCCATGGCAGGGAGGTTGGAACTGGATGATCTTAAGGTCCTTTCAAACAAAAACCATTCTATGATTCTATATGATTCTATGATCATGGCTCCCGACCAATGTGTTTAAGGAATGCAATATCAGAAAATAAGCAGAAAAAAACCCCACCAAAACCCCAGCCAAACTAGAACCTAGGGAGAAAAGAAAAAGAACAACAACCCCCTCCCCCTAACACCACAACAGAGGAAAACATAAGGAAAATCACAAAATAAACAGCACACAAGATGGAAAGAGTTTGTGAAAAACAGCTTCAGATTCTTACGCAGAGTTAAGAACTTGCTTAGCATTCATTTATATATTTATGTGTCTTAATATTACACATCTAATGCCTAACAATTCAAAATCTTAAAAAAAACCCAACAAAATAACCAAACAAAACCCCAACCACAATCCATCATCACAACCAAAACAAAAAACCTCTAAACGGAGAAGGTGTTTATAATCTGTTAACTCAGCGACATGCTGCCTTGAATTACAATGCTATCAATATAGCACAAGTGGATTCCAAAAAAAAACAACCAACAACCCAAAATTCTTAGTATACTCCTAAGTCTTTTCTTTACAGCCAGGCAGCAAATGCAAACCACCAATGGCTATCCTTCCATTTTTCAGTGACTATATTATTATTATTATTGCCTTCTCTTTTCCTCCTGATGAGTCCTTTCTCTTTTGTCTACTATTTCTCCCTCTCAACAATTCTTTCATGGCCCAAAAATTACTCTCATGGAGCAAGGAAAGCCATACTCTAGAGACAGAAAAGTGTCCCAGCATCAGTAGTTAAGGCTCAAAGAAAGATTGCAATATGGACAGAACTTCTTTAAGAGATATCAAATCATTTTAGTAAAAACACACTAATTCCAAATGCATTATTGGTATAACCTGCCAAAACTTTAATGCAGCTACACACAAGCTGAATATTACAGAAAGCGCTGCTCATACTTGGTTGGAGGTCTAGGAAAAACAAACTAGCAATGGCATTATAAGATTTAAAGTTTGAAGTAAAACTTGTGAGTTACTTTGTAAATCAAACTAGGTACTGTTTGCTATAATTACCAACAAAAGTCATTGGCCCTTTTATGCTGCTGAACCTGGGATTAAGTCATAAAGACTTGGATGGCACAAGTGGAATCCTCAGAAACCATTCCTGTACAAAAGAATATGATCTCCAGAAAAAATACACTGGACATGGAATACACAATGATTGCTATTCATTTATCATGCTCTTTCTGATAAAGTGTAAAAGAAGCACTTCAAGCACACATGGGTTGTATATTCAACTTAGAAAAACAGCCTTTTATTTACACTGTAGCAGTTCTGCAGCACTGTTTTAAAATCCTGGCTATATGAAAACTGTATAGTTTTTTATATCGTACACCTGAATTGCAAGTCTACCCTCATTTTGTAGCAAACTACTTACTAAATTTGCAGTAATTGAAACAAAACTGATGTGTTCTTACTTTATTCCCTTCGTATGCTTTTTTGTTTCAGAATTTGTGTTTCGTTTCAGAAATTCTCATTCTTAAAAAAAAAAAAAAATCCAAAAAGAAATAGCAATGGCTTAGCATTAGTATACACCTTCTATTATTTCCAATATTTATTATTGCTACTGAACACCCATAGGAAGTACCAAAGATTAGAAATGCATGCGACTAAGTCAAATTTGTAATGTAAGATCTTGTTTTAAAGCTTCCACAAGATATAAACTAGAAATGATCTTACAAAGCACACAAACATATAAGAGGTTGACAAAAAAATCTGTCTGCTTAGAATTTGTTAGTTTGCTTGTTCTTACCTTCTGTGCTTAATCCAGGACTTGAAGTGAATTTTGCTACATCGACAATCTTTACAGCAAACTGTTGCCCTGTTTCCCTGTTGATACATCGCCGCACAACACTGAACGGACCCCTGGAACACAAACAGAAAACAGCAATATATGACCCATTCTCTTTTATGTGTTGAGCTACAGTTCCATTACTCCTAAACAAAGTTTTCAACAAACAAAGATTTCAACATTCAAGTGTAGTAGTTCCATGGAAGCTTATACCTCTCATGCTTGCTGCTCATTAAAAAGTAAAATTAATAATTTTAACTACAGACCAGTATAAGGAACACTAAATGAGTTTTGTATTTTCCTATATTAGAAACCCCGTTCTCTTAGAAACCTTGTGTAGCACACTGACATTATTATTAAAAGTGTGCTTTATTTTGATAAATAATCCAAATAGGGGAGGGGATGAAGGGAACTCAAACCCAAACAAGAAGAGAAATAAAACCAAAACCCATCAACATCTCCAAAGAAGAGGCTAAAGTTTAGAAATTACTATTTCAAACAACTAAAAGGTTATTCCTTCTAAACAATTATAAGAGAATTGTTGAGCCATTCTGTTTGGTTTCATTTGTTTGTTTGACACAAACTAAGTTTATTCTGAGCTCATTTGACATCACTGGACATAAACAGCCTCCATAACAATACTTCAAAATTCCACAAAAACTTACAACCTCTCATCTATGGCACTTAAGAATCCTGACAGAGTTACAGATAAAAAGACTTATTAAAATTAGTCCAGACAGGTGTTAGTACTGCACTCAAGTAATAAATTATGAATGAAATCACATTTGCCAAAGCATGAGTTAGAACAATGTCAGCCTTTTAAAAACCATGACCACGTATACATTTTTGTAAGCTTCCTTTAGAAGATTATTTAAGGTCTTGGTGCCTTGCCTAAAATATGGACACTTCCATCCAATATTAAAGAACAAATAATGCAATGAGATAACTATGGTCAAACTTTAAAACACGAAAAAATTAAGAGGCCATGAAAACAGAACGGGATTGCTTCAAGACTGCAATAATTGCAGCAAATCAAGCCTTATTTAATGACTGACAAAATAGTTCTGAAGAAATCCATTCTGCAGTCTTCTCAAAAAGATGTAAGGGAAAATTTGAGGATGGAAAGAGCCTTTGTTCAGAAGTTTATTTATTAAGTTAACATTCACCTTGCTGAGTGAAATAAATGCTTAAATATAGCTTAAAAGACAAATTCTTCTATTCAAGCTGTGAACAGGAAGTTAGCTTACAGGTTTCTGAGCAATAAGATTATAAAGCAACACAATTCTTGAAATAAAAGATTCCCTGCAAAGGGAGAAATGTCCCCCTGAGGGTTCTTACAAACCTTTATGACTGGCTTTTGGTATTCCTTTATATACTAGATGATACAAATATGTAACTCAGCACACTACCAAACCTGTACTCCCATAGCTAAAAACCAATTCCTGTATTCCTTTAATAACAGACTTGCAAAGATTTCTATAAACTGGATCATTTCTGACACAAAACATGAATACCAAAACCAGGCAATGAATCACAGTCTAAACATTCACAAACAAGGAAAATACTTACTAGCACAGCTATATACATGCGAATTATGCTGTTGGGCTCAAACAGAACTAACTATACAAGAAAACACATGTGGTTTTCCTCTTCCCTTACTCCTAACATGCATTGAAATCTCCTCTAAATCCACACTCCACTGTTACTCAGTATCAGGCCTTTTACCAACAGCTACCACAGATATTTTAAAAAAAGATGTTCAGAACACTTAGAAACTCACACCTGTAAATGCAAAACGCCCAACTGACTTCATCTGGCACTAGAAAGACTACAGCCATTGACTTGTAATCCTCCCCTTCACATTTCAAAAAGTAATCATTTATTAAAAGGTCCCATTTTACATAGATCACTGTCACCTGCTTCTTCCAAGTCTGTTCACTCTTTTAGCATCTGTCAAAGTAAAATTGCTTTAAAATGGTATAAACACATTTACATTATGGTAATTTGGAAATAAATTACTAGAAATTAAATGTTTCATTAAAATGATTCTTTTCTTTTCATCCTCATTGTTTTTTCCCCATACAAAGCCTTTCTGAAGACATTAAATAACACTTCTAATATAATCTGATACAGAATGGTAGATCACTAGAATATAGGGATACCTTTCAAGACCATATCCATACTTATAGGTAAACCCCTGACTTCTACTCATTCACTTAAACTCCATGAATATTACTATGTTTTGCTGTTGACCAAGCTACTTCTAGATTTCCCAGTTTCCTCAAGTCTGGGCTGAACAGCCTGCCCAGCCACCTGAATATGCATACATACTTAGAGCAGATAAGCAGAGATAGTTGGAGGAACCATAAATCAAAAAGGAGCATATGAGCTGCAGCTCCAAGAGAGATCACATTTGTGGTCATCACTCCCTTCTCTCTTTTAACCATTACTTCTTTTTTCTTTGCTTATATATTAACATTTCATATTAGCCCTAACCCTAACCCGCTTCCTGCATATTAAGTCTGGGACAAGAAAATGTAAGCATCTTATCCAGTTCCATAATAAAGAGAGGATACAAAAAAAATCTGTACAGTCTCAACCTTTATGGCATATTGAAACTTAGCTATAGTTTTAACAGATCCTTCTCTACTTAGATTGAGGAATGCAAAGACTTTTTAAGTAAATCAAAAGTGTTTCAAAGCATAGAAAGTAAGAATTCAGTGACACCCACAATAAACTGATTTTATTATCAAAATACAGCAATTTAGAGTTTCATACAGAAATGAAAATATTTCTAAACATAACCTGAAGATTCAGCTATTTGCAAGCCTTAGACTCCCAGCTTTCTCAAAACAAGCTCTCTCATATTAAAGCCACAGACAGTCTCAAAATCAATGACAACAGCAGCACAGTAAAGGCTTGAATTTTCCAAGGGCAAGACTTCTGAGGAGTGGCTGATGTCACTTGGTTTGTTCAGCCTGGAGTAGAGAAGGCTGATGGGTGACTAGACCACAGCCTTCCTCAAGTGGGATGGTGGAGTGGGAAGTAGTCTGGTGACCAGTGACAGAACTTGAGCAAATGGAATGAAGCAGCATCAGGAGAGGTTCACGCTGGACATTAGGAAAATATTTATTAACACAGAAAATATTTAT
Organism: Neopsephotus bourkii; assembly: GCF_033783945.1. Taxonomy (NCBI): domain Eukaryota; kingdom Metazoa; phylum Chordata; class Aves; order Psittaciformes; family Psittacidae; genus Neopsephotus; species Neopsephotus bourkii. The sequence goes on along the minus strand of NW_026901456.1, from coordinate 10,567,379 downwards.
TACCTTCACTGAGAGGGTGTTTAGTCACTGGGACAGATTCCCCAGCAACTCTGTTGGTCACAGCACCAACCCTGTCAATGTTCAAAGAATCTCTGGATAATGCTCTTAGTCATATGATTTAGTTCTAGGTAGTCCTGCGAGGAGAAGGGGTTCGACTTGATGGTCCCATTGAGAGAGGACCCATAAAAGATCCTTATGGATGCCTTCCAACTCGAGATATTCTGTCATTCTGTGATTTTGAAACACTCATGACAGGCGCACTCATTAATTAAGCAGACACCATTGCCTCCACATGCTAAGTAGCAGAAAAGATCTTTTAAATACATAGTTTGCAGTTAGTTTTTCCTCACAGCTGCAATGACACACAGCAATTTTACAAATAAAGTTTTAATAGCCCATGTCTAATCTGAGTCACAAAACAAAAGCCCATGCTTCCTAACACAGTTGTTTCAAACCTTATTTGGAATTTAAATAACAGAAGTCTTTCAGGTCACCCTCAAGTCTCAGCAGTAAAATCATTCCCAGTCAAGAAGAGGACTACAATATTTCATCTCTCTAATAAGACAAGGAGCTATTCAACAGTTGTGTCTGCCACTGGGGAAACATATATTGTCTCTAAATGACAATTTCTATAGCCCATTTTAGTAACCCTGCAGCTCAAATTATACAGCCCTAAAACACAGAGGTAATATAGACAGGGGAAGGGACAATTGTAACACTAGATACAGACATTCAAAACTGTTACAGACAGATCAGACTGACTATTTCTTTATTTATTAAAACAGAGGAACCAAGTTAAGCTGCATAGTAAGACTTCACCTTGTAAGTCATATAAACTAGAACGTCACGCGGTTTATATTTGTTTCTCTCTGTGCTACCTTTGACAAACATTCCTGCTGATACACGCAAATCTTTGGTTTCAGACCTCCTGTCTCTCCACGAGCTTCAAAATCTTTCACTGCAGTTTACATGCACACAACAGACTACAACAGCTCAAAACATGAGAATCATTAAAAAAATGCAAGTAGTAAGGACAGATGTTTTTTTCACTGATGTTTTGTCAACATTGGTAGAGCGCATTCCAGCACCTACAATCCTTTGAGTCCCACCCGCAATGTATACCAGGAAGCAAAATGCATTTACTTAAACTGAAGTTGAAATGTATGCTGATTTTGGCTGTCTACTGCAACTGGAAATAAAAGTATACCACCACATTATTAAGGAAGCTGTTGATTACAGGTAGACCATAAGAAAGTGGACAGGAATGCTGAAGAGGTGCCTTACAGCCACTTAGAATCATAGAATAATTAGGGTTGGAAAGGCCCTTAAGATCATCAAGTTCCAACCCCCTGCCATGGGCAGGGACACCTCACACTAAACCATCTCACCCAAGGCTTCGTCCAGCCTGGTCTTGAACACTGCCAGGGATGGAGCATTCACAACCTCCCTGGGCAACCTATTCAGGTAAGAATTCTTTTCATGCTTCCAAAATCTGAATAAGCAGGGCAGGTCCTGATATAACCTTAACTTTACTGAAACTATTTTATGGTGCTTAGCTTTACTGTCTAGCACAGAACAATTAATTTTATATCAGCTGGATGCCAACCTGAAGAAAATCAATTATATTACTCCCTCTTTGAGAAGTATACCGCTTAAAGAATAAAATCCTAAAAATTTGAAACCATCAAAGACCTTTTTATAACCTCTTTCACTTTAGATTATTTTACTTAGTGTATGTCATTAGGACTTCAAGGGTAAGTACCATAAGCAATATTTTGCAACCTATTTTTTTTATAGTAGAATCTTGCTGTTTTATCTGCCTCTCTTGCACTCCAAACCATGTTTGGACAGAGCCTTGGGTGACATGGTTTAGTGTGAGGTGATCCTGCTCATGGCAGGGGGGTTGGAACTAGATGATTTTAAAGTCCTTTCCAACCCTAACTATTCTATGATTTTATACTGGTATGCGTGAATGAGAACTGGTTGTGATTAAAACATACCTTGCTGATTCTTAGCAAGCACAAATACCTGCAACCAGTAGTGACAGCCCCTTCCCTTCCCATGTCTGGAATGTACTGAACTGATCTGTGGGAATGGAGTTCCCACTAAAGGTTACTAAAAAGACACATTCTTAAGCTTATGCTTCAGAACCCCAAAATTTAAGATTCTAAGTAATTCATGTCAGATGACCAAGAATTTGCTCAACATCTCTCCCAAACAAATTAGAATTTTCCGAGTAACTTGGTATAAACCAATGCATTTTGGCTCTCAAATTCAGTTTCATTAAGTTAAAAACAAAAAACCATCAAAAAAACATCAAAAAACCACCAAACACACAAAAACAATCCCCCCCAAAAGTAAGAAACAAACATTTTGTCAGTAAAACCAACAACACTGAACAACATCTCCAACGAACAGAGTGCTCCTTTAAAAAGGGCCTTCCATTTAGAAGTAAAAGGCCTTTGATTCTCCTTTTCCATAAGAAAATGAATTAAGAACTTGAAATGTAATTAAGAACTTGAAACATGCAATACAGTTTAAACTGTTTAAAGTAACCTTTATTCAATATTTTAAATGGAAGATCAATATTTCCTTAAAGGGATTATGTCAGCTTGTTGCATGAAGATACTATAAATGAATACAATGTCTGTCACATAAGACAAATATACAGAGATTTTTTATTTTTTTTTTCCTATTTGAAGGCTATGCATCCACTTACCTAAGCAGCAGACAACACTGCTTTTGTCCTAATGTGCTTAATACTTCCACAACAACTTTATCCAAATTGATAAAAATTGCTGGGAAAAAAGCAAATTACAACCATATTTTAAAGAGATAGATCTCTTCCCTCTTTACTCACCCATGTCATTTATAATATATAATTGTTCTTTAATTTTCCCTTTGATTGAAGTGAACCTCTTTTGAAAATTAAGTATTTCCAAGATCAATTAAACCTGCAATTAGTCATTATATCAGCTCATTTGCACATGGAACTGCAGCTAAAAACAGTGACTGAACCTCTCTGTGAATCAGCATATTGGATTAGAGGGCATCCACACTTAAAAAGCGATCACACCATTGTTGGGTTTATTATTACATTTTCTGGTTTATTCTCCAAAAGAAAATTTTGGTTTATTCTCAAAAGAAAATTTTAAAAACTGCATTATTATGACTGTGGCACAGAAGAACATTTGGTTTGAAGATCTGATACTTCTTTAGAAAATCTGATACTTTTAGAAGACCTGATACTTCTTTAGAAAATCAGATATACCAGAACAAGTTATAAGACTGAGTTCCCAGACAGCAACATGACTATCACAAGTATGCTTCAACAGGTCACATCGTGGAAACCAAGTCCGTGTTTAACTCAATTTTAGGGCAAAACTTACAAAGGACAAAGCACAAAAAAGCAGCTATATATAAATATATATATAAAAATATACTAGATATAAAATATATTACTATATACTAATGTATATATTTATAATTAATGTATAGAATATTATATATAGTGTGTACATATGTACCTTCTAATATCAATGCAACAGAAAAGAGAACGTACAGAGTACCGAAACTGTGGTTCTAAGGTAGGAAAAAATCCCAACAACTTACAAGTCTTCCTTCAACTTCATGATCATTTTTATGAGATGCAAGTAAACAAACACCTTTAAAAGTACTGAGTTATAGTGCTTACATAATATTTGAGTAGAATATAGATTTTCTTTTGTAATGATTTTGTAAATAACAAAATAAGTGGAGAAAGGCTACTGAGTAAATTGGTAAGATTTGAAACATTTAAAACCAGTGAAACTAATGTGAATAAAAGACTGGAAATGGTGAAATGGCAGGCATTTTTTAAATAACAGCATTTAAAGAATTTAAAAATATTAGCCAGGTGATAGAACATGTTTTATAAATTATTGTTACAATTTAAAAATATTCAACTACTGTCTGGTTTAAAGGCTTAAGAAAGCTTTTATGCATAGGAACAAAAGAACCATCAGGGAAAACACTTGTCAAAAATCCTAGACAAAAATCCTTAAACTTTATTTATTCAACACAGAAATACTTGATGGGGGGGTGACGATGGGGAAACATGCTTTAAAAAACATAGTCATATCAATGCAGTACACTGTAGGAGCTAATGAGACATCCAGAGTGACCTTAGCACTCACATATTGTAGACCTCATTACAACTCCAGTCAGAAGCAGTGGCTGCTAGTATGGACCAGATGCCCAGTCATGGTCCTCCTTCCAACCTACTGCTCTACCGGCAGCATTCCCTTCCTTGCGGTATTATCAGAACCCACATTTTCAGCCCTCCTCAAAGCCTTATCTGACCAAAACACTCCCCAGGAAAGCTTTAGGGTATGCTTAGAATTTATGCAACATACTGAGAAAATACTTGCTTTCAATGTCAAGATTTTATCCTATAATTCAGAAGCTTGTTTACATGTTTTTGTAACTATAAAAGCAAAACACTTGCAGAAGGAGGTAACTTCTGCTATCCTGTCTTTCCTCTCTTCAACCTGCTATCCTTACCTGATCTGTAATAATTTCTATCAACAGAAATGGTAAGTTGTGCCTGATTATTCTTATCAAGCAAAAAAGCAAGAATGAGTTTATCAGTCATTCTACATTTTAATATATGAGGTATTTACCAAATCTCTTAGGCATGTATATGCTATAAACAGATGCTGGTATATAAAAATATTTTCAATTTATCTTTAGTTTGTAAGCAACTCATTTTATGTTGACTGACTGGGGTATTGAGGGGATGGAAAGGAAGAACATTGAGACAAGATACTTACTAGATTCTCTATTCTATTGCCATGAAATAAAAACTTCAGCACAAGTCAAACCCAACATTCTTCACACGCAAGCTATTCAGAAAATATTTTCATGCTCACATGTACTACAACACTCTTAATTTTCAGAATTCCATAATTATCTGTTAACACTGACCTTATCCTTGTAAAACCATCTTATTCATAGACTCATGGAAGAACTTATGTTGAAGGGTACCTCTAAAGGGACATGCTTAACAAATTTTGCAGGACACCCACTTCTGCTAACAAAATCGATACTGCCATGTTACCTAATTTTCTGAATATAACCACTTAAAAAAATTATCCACCTCGGCATACAGGTAAGCAGATTAACCTCAGGTAAGCAAATTCTGCTTTCAATAAATATTCTAGTAATAGACTTCACAGCCTTAAAAGAGTTGGTCCAAAAGCTGCAGCCATAGCAAATATAGTAATGGCAAGGTTACTCTCCTCCTGGTTCACCTCCACGTAGGTAAGAATTTACGTCTCATGCAAGAAGTGATTTTGCGCAGGTGGAGACCAGTAATCAAAGCACAAAACCTACTTCTTGAACAGGAGAGGGGAAACCTTTGTTCACTGATAAATTCCCACTGGAAATACTTCAATAAAATTATGGAATCAAAATCCACAGAATTTTAGTTTTACTCTGTAACACTTCACAGAAAAACACAACACACCAGCAGCTGAATCAAGAGCACCAGTTCAAGCGTTTAGAAAAAATTATGCTGTTCTCCTAACAGATACTTTAATATCTGAAGAAATCTTTTGCTCCTTTCTGTTTTTCTTTTTGTTTTTTTTTGTTTGTTTGTTTGGGTTTTTGTTGTTTTTTTGTTGTTTTTTTTTTTTTTTTTGTGAAGAAAGACCTATCAAACGAAATCAGCAGGCTGTAAAGGAAACCTAAAAAAAATGTAAAACTACATTAGGTATGAAATCATTCAACAGTGAGAAGAAAAGCATCAAGACTGAGCAAATGTGTTCAAAAAAGTACTGCAATCACAGGAACAAAAGGGAGTATATTAAAAATAATAGCTTTGCCTCCAAAACAAAAGCATATCTTCAGTCTTGTCAGCTAGAGACAATGACCATTGCTTTTCTCTATCCCCATTCAGAGAACCTTTTTATCCCATTCACATCTTAACACAGTCTTGTTCCATCTTAGGCTGTGCCTTCACCAGCATTTCTTCAGCAGCAGCACTGGCCAAACCAGCAACCCTTCCAGATATTATGTTGCTCTGAAACAGCTCTGGCATGGCTACGCTGAACCAAATCAAAGCAGCAGCAAAAACCACTGAAATATTCCACTCAAACAGCTTCCCCCACTTCTTACTGTGTTACTTTTCATCTAGAGCAGTTGCTTGATTTCGCTTAAAGCAAAGCTATGCAAAAGAGCTCTGTCAAGACAGACAAAACCATGAACAAACAGTTAGGACACAGGTTGAGCTTAAACAGTACTGCTGCTAAAAGTGAATTGTCTCAGACCACAAAGATTTTTCATATAGTCCTACAGCCACCTGTAGGACCTGCACTAATACAGCACATATGCATTCATGCAATGAAGCAAAGGAACTCATCTAACTGAGAAAGTCTCAGGTAAATCCATATATAGCTGGCTCCACTGTGCATAGCTTATTTTGCAACTACAAGTGCTTTCCATCGCATGTAGCACACAGAGCAAGAAGAGAAAGAAGAGAAAGTAGAGAAAGAAGGACAGGAATATGTCATCCACCACTGTTGCCAAAATATCCTTCATGAGATTATATCTTCAGGTGAATTATCCTGCATTAAGCACTCCCTACTCCCTCCTGCATTGTGATTCGATTTTAAATTTCCACTTTAAGATTATTAATTTCCACTATTAGTCCTGCTCACAAAACTGAGCTTACATTTCACTGACAGAAGGGGTTTTCTCATTTCTTTAAATACATCACCATTAATTCAGCTGCCCCAACACTACTGCATTACAAAAATCATAAGTTTGCTACACGTTCACGACAATAGAGAAAGGCACACTTAATTTTCATGGGCCACTACAGAAGGGGAGAAGAAACGTAACATTTTAAATTGAAATACCCTTATTTAAATACCATTATTATGTCTGTGATAACATATAACAGTTGTTCAAAATTGAAAATTCATCACCTTTATACTGTAATATATGCAAATGGTTCAGAGATTCTTTGAGGGTTTCTCTCTCCCCCACGTGACTAACAGCAAAACTCACATTTAGTTTGCTACCACTATTCAATAGTTGAGTCTTAAACTTGAAAGATAGCAATGGCCAAACCCCCAAATGTTTTTAAAATACACACATATACTAGAAATCAGTATCTCCCACAAAACCAATACCTGAATCTGACCAGAATGTATTTTGCTAATCAGTTCAATCAAAAACTGCTTCCTGCATCGCTCAATATGGAAATTTTGCTTTTAAAATAAATATATAAATCTCAGTTCAGTTTACCTGTCACTTAAAATTGCAGCCTCAAGGGTATTTCTGTGTGCATACCAATTCACAAGACCCTTTGGAACCCAAAAAGGAAACCAGAGGTTACCTCAGCAAGCGAGACCGATTTTCTAAGTGAGAAAGTTTGCCACTGTAGTCCTGATCCATAAAGCTATATTATCCAAAGAATCTTGATTCAGACAGACAGCTTCCTATACTTACAGGAGTTTGGCCTCTGAACTGCCAAACACCTTCACGTGTTAGGAAACCTAAAACTATCCTGAAAAGAAGGTCTGTTTTGTGTGCTTCAAAAGTATGCAGATTTGTATCAAATTTCATAAATTCTCATCAACATCGTGTATGAAGTGAAGAAAAACACAAATACTTGAGGTTTTCTTTTAAAGATGTTGGAAGACTTCCAATATTTCAGAAGCAGAATTTATTACTCAAATCATCAGCCTTTAGGGCATTTCATAACATTTTAAATTACGGAAGGATTATGGGATTTATTAAGAACATTCAGCTAAATATTGGGAAAAAAAGTGCCTGGTTATGGTTATTTATAAAAGGTTGTTGAATTCTCTCTCCAGGGGAGAAATGAATTAATTCTGACCTCTTGAAATCTGAAGCTTTCAACTACGCACAGGAATGAAAAATCTGACACATGACATCTACCTAGATCTCTTAAGTTTCTGAACAGTAGTTCTTTGTATTATTAAATCTTTAATGCATGTAAACTGCTGTTTAAAGTCATGGTGTGTTTTTGTTGTGGGTTTTAATTTTTTTGCTTTTGAAATAAGGATTGCATTTCAACAGCCTAGGTATCTCTATGAGAAAAACATTTTTCTATACCATTTGTACTAGTTCAGCCTTTCTCTAAACTTTAAGCAAGTTATGCTTTAGTAATTTATTTAGAAGCATCTCTCTTGCTAACTTCAAAAACTAAAGATATCTTAGAAAAAGCTAATGCAGCTACAAGAAGAAGCTTCTTTAAAACTAAACAAAGCTATTCACTTTACTAAGTATTTGGAAGGTATATTGTTATATAAGTATAGTAGGAAAATTAACCACTCTTGTTTGTAAAAGCATCAAATACCGTAAGTATCTAAACATGAAATACCAGCTTGCTTTAAAACATCTGTTCATGAATTTTAAATTCAACTCTTGTCTTCATGTGCTAATTTAAAGTTCAAGGTCTCTCCTTAGCCTAATCTTACCATTAGAAAGACTCTACCACAAAAATGCCTCATATTAAGTACAGGACAATTATTTCTATTTTAAATATAACCATATACAAGTCAATTATTAACACACATACAGCATAAGGTATTATATGTTAATTTCACAATTTCTTCATTGAAAAACCCTACATTATTTTTCTAATAGCTAAACATTTAATAGAACTGTCAACAACCTGAAACTAAACATAAAGTCTTTACTTAAAAGATATGTTGAGTATTTTTTTTTCCATTTCATAAAAGGAAAAGCTGCCTAGATAATTTCCCAGTCAGCTCCAAGACACACTTGTACTAAAGGCTGTGCCAGTACTCGTGTGAAGATAGCACAGGGGTGCCAGCAACCTGCCAGGAGAGAACAAGGATTTTAGTACTGCGTGTTATTTTAAAAAGACCATAGAATCAAAGTATTTCACTAAATCATTGTCTCAAAGCACCAAGCTACCTGTGCACTGACGTCCTCAAAAAACCAACCCCCCAAAAAGCAATAAATTATTCATGGAATTATGAAATTAGCAGGAATTAGAGCATTGACTCCATCCCCGGATGACCATGTAAGGTGCACACACTGAAAGATCCCACACTCCTGCAAGGGATTATTTGACCTTTGGAACATTGACAAAAATAGGAAGTTGAATTCATGGTCCAGGTCAGGAACAGCATCTGACATTTCACCAGTTTCCAGATGCCCTTTATTTATTTTATTCAAGGACTGACTAGTGAAATGATCCAGACAAGCAGCACTGGGTGCCCAAGATTAGATCTCAGTTTGTTTCCTTAAGATACTCTCACTCCAAGACAAAAAGTGGTCAAAGTTCCAGTTACATCACTCAATTAAAATCAAACTAGAAGTGATTTCAACTGCAGTGATAAATGCTGTGGCCCCTGATTAAAACCACAGAATTAAAAGTAATTCCTTAAATTACTGTCTCAGAGCTACCTATGCACTGATGTTCTCAAAAAATACAACCCAAAACAATGCAGCGACACTGGTAAAAGTCCTAAAAAAAATAATTAGGAGACTATTCAGTAAGAAACTCACTGATGCCCATTTGAGGCATTCCCAAGCTTAGCTTGCTTTACCTGCCACAAGTAACTGGTGGCAGCTGCTACTGCTGTCACCATAAAGGAGCCCAGCAGTAGAAAAGCAGCTTCCAGCTTTGTTCTAGGCTATATGCACGTGAAGGAGTAAACACACAGCCACACCAACTTCCCTCTCTTTAGAAGAAAAAAAACTAAAGTAGAGAATTTAGCTACTGCTGTGGTTTGAATGATGGTACATTCTTGGAGCTACAAAGAATCCTAAGTATTCAAACAGCGAGGTTACAAATTTGAACAAAACTACAATTTGAAACTGCCAATTGTTTTTTGGACTAAATGTATGAACATGTGCTATGGAACCCTACCATAGCACCCTCCTGCTTTATACTAGAAATTTCATTGTAAATTTAAGTCTAACCATATTTTTAGATTAATTAAGGCTATACAAAATAGAACCAGAAGTTAACTGTTAGAAAAAACACATTCAGGAAAAGTGAATGAGGAGAAAAGCACTGGCAGTTGAGAATGGCAGAGAGGGAAATGGGAAGAAAAAAATCAAATTATTACTGTTTTGCTTCATTATGCTTCTCTAGACACCTCTCTTGCCTCTTTTGGGAAATCACAACTAGGTGTCTTTTTGAAGTGCCTGTGTAATAACTCGTGCCATATAGAGAATTAATATGAAGAATGTGAGGTCTACATGAAAGTTCAACAGTCTGTTGGTTCACAGAAACATGATGGGCTGCCTCAATGAACTGGAGTGCTCTAATGTGTGGGTACAAAGCTTTAGAAAGAACAGGTTGGCACAGTAATGAAGGGGAGTTGTTCTTTATGTAAGAGATAAGTTTTATGTATGGAACTTTGCTTTGAGACTGATGAGGAGCGAGGTGAGAAACTATAGGTCAGGATTAGCAATCAACCAACACAGGAGACACTGTGGTGAGTTTCTGCTACTGATTGCCTGGTCAGGAAAATGCAAAATCATAGAATGATTTGGGTTGAAAGGGACCTTTAAAGATGATCTAGAGTACACTCCCCTACCACAACAGGGATGTCTTTCACTAGATCAGGCTGATCAAAGCCCCATCCAACCTGGCCTTCAACACCTTCACTTCTCTAGGTAACCTGTTTTCTACCACCCTTATCATAAAGAAATTCTTCTTTACGTCCAATCTAAACCTACCCTCTCAGTCTAAAACTGTTGCCCCTTCTCTTGTCACCGCAGGCCTTGGTAAAAAGTCTCCCTCCATCTTTCTTATCAGCCCCCTTTATACACTGAAGTACTGCAATAAAGCCCCACTGGAGTCCTTTCTTCTCCAAAATAAACCACCTCAGCCTTTCCTCTTAGGAGGGGTGTTCCAGCACTCTGATCATTTTCCTGGCCCTCCTCTAGACCTCTAGACAGCCTTACTTGTGCTGGGAACACCAGAATGGGATGCAGTACTCCAAGTGAGGTCCTGTGAAAGCAGAGTAGAGGGGGAGAATCATCTCATTTGACCAGCTGGCCACGCCTGATTGGCTTTCTGGCTTGCCAGTGCACACCGCTGGTTCACATCCAGTTTTTTGTCCACAAGTATCCCCAGAACCCCCCTCCACAGGGCTGCTCTCAATTCATTTATCTTCCAGTCTGAATTGATATCAGCAATTACCATGACTTGGGTGCAGGACCTTGAACATGGCCTTTGTTGAGCTTCATGTGGTTTGCACAAGGCTACTCCTCAAGCCTGCGAAAGTCCCTCTGAAGAGCATCCCTTCCCCCTAGGGTATTTAATTGTATCACTCAGCTTGGTATTATCTGCAAACTTGCTGAGTGTGCATTTAACCCCACTATCTATGTAACTGATGAAGATATTAAGTAGTACCCATGCCAGTATGGACTGTTGCAGGACACTACTCATTACAGGTTTTCACTTAAGACATTGAGCTATACCATATATAACTCTTTGGTCACAACCATCCAGCCAATTCATTATCCCTCTAACAGTCCATCCATCAAAACCATATCTCTCCAATATAGAGGCAAAAATGTTGTGGGGAACTGTATCAAAGGCCTCAGCAGTAGTCTAAGTAGATGCCATGCATAGCCCTTCCTTTGCCCGTTGATGCAATCACTCTGTTGTAGAAAGCCACATCAGTCAGGCATGACTTGCCCTTGGTAAAGCCATGTTGGCTCTTTCTGATCACCTCCCTGCCTTCCATGTTTTGACATGCCTTCCAGGAGGTCTTTTTCAGAAAAACTGGAAGAAGCCTCATGTTTTCAGAACTTGGTCCTCATGATGGACAACCTGACATCTGCTGCAGGGATAAAGCAGCAAAGTGCATGCAATCCAGGAGGTTTCTGGAATACATTGATGGCAAGTTCCTGGCACACATGGTTAAGGAACCAATGAGGGGAAAAACTTCACAAACAACGTCGGAGGCATCCTTTGCTGCAGGACCATGAGACCATGTAATTCAGAATCCCAAAAGAAAGGAGCAAGGCATAAAGTGGCATTACAATCCTAGATTTTTGCAGAGAAATGAGAGCAGGAGAGGCGCTTTTTGTAGCTTATCAGAACACCTAGCTAGGCATACAGAAATAAAAATAAAAATAAAAAAAGAAAAAGAAAGGATGATGGCAAATACAGAACTACAAAAGAAATAACTGATATCAGAAAGTAGCTTTGACATCCTGCAATACCAAAATTACAAGGAATTTTAATCAAGCTGTTTTCATTTGAGCCATTTAGATACAAAATCTACTTGTTCAGATAACTGTGAGAGTAAGAGTTTTGCTCATAACCAAGATGTATATTCTAATTTCCACTTCCTTTAGTGTCTGTGGCATCCCCAGATAAACTCTTACAACAAATTATGGCTTCATTTGGAGCTTAATAATACCCCTGCAAACAAACTTTATTGGCTGATAGTACTAAACTAAGTTTCACTTTCAAATGAACATGTGGCAACATATTTAAAGCAGTGATTCCTACATACCATGAGGAATTAATATACCCAATTCCCTGGCAAAACAGCTGTAATATTCAAAACTCACCCCAAACAACAGCAATTTCAAAGAGATATCCAAACTGGATATAGCCTTTCCAGGAAGTTTCGTTTGAAGTAGCTGAATGGGTACATCACTAATAATATAAATTGGCATAGAGATACAATAGACACACACTCATGTATGTACACAAACACACAGTTAAACTGCGGTATGCCAAAGCAATTCCAATATATGTTCAAGTAAAACCTTTTGCAAGCACTTTTCAAATCTAGTTTTCTCCTTGGAAAATGAAGTGTGTATGAGACTGCCTTAGTGAGCCATCATTACGTAACTCAGATTATTCTGCTATATTTAATTCTACTGGAGTTCTTACTCTGCAAGGCTCAAGTATGCAAGCTAACCCATGCTCATAATAGGAAGTTACCAGATAAAAGCTGTTTTATTCTGGGGGGGGGGTGTGGGGGTGTGAGGGGAAGTGCTTGATAAAAGCATCATTCTAAGTTTTAAATTTTCAGTTCCATCCACTCTTTCATAAAATGTAGATACTGGGGTATAAACTTATGCTACCTTAAAGTTACATATTTTAATTGTTGTAGCACACCAGTAGAAAACCATCTTAGGTCAACCTGATATTAAATTTAACACTCTTCAGAAATATCTATCACCAATCTAGTTGCAGATTAGAAAACAATCCATCCTGTAAAAAATGTATCTGAGCAAAACTTACTCACAGATCTTAGTTTTCTGAAAGACAGAAAAATACTTGTCTATGAAGCACCTGATGATTTAGCTTCACAGAATAGCAAAAAACAATTCAGCAGGATTGACTTTGATACCTTATCAGCTTGTCAACTGCTACAAGAACTAATGAAGAGGCTTTATGTTCTTTACTTTTGCACCTATTAGCTAAAATCTGTGCATTAGTACAAAAAGAAAAACAAGGATCGGAATTTTCTTGTTCCTTCAGGAAAGTAAAAAAAAAATAAATCCCAGTGAAACTGTAAACTCAGTGCATTACTGAAATATATGGCTCCTCCTGGCAATTACTGCTGCGCAATTCTAAAGAATCATTGTCTTTAGCTCAAAGAAAACTCCATTTCTACAAATTGCAAACTAAACATCAACACAAGGAGCCCATTCCAGTTTTGTGAAGTCTATATTCACGACTTATAAAAAAGACTTACTTTATTGTATTTTAGTCAAGTGCAGGTTTGGATTTTTTATTAGAACACATAGTTATGTTCCATCTCCTTTCTTTCCCTATCCATCTTTCCCATCTATTGAAAAAGGTTAAGCTTCAGATCACAACCTTACAAAAGACAATCCTACACAAATATTTTAATCGATGTTTTCATGCTGTGCAACAGATCTTTATCTAGGAACATGAATTTAAGTTCAAAAGAAATAAATAATTCCTCTACAGACAGCAGAATACATTTCGAATATTTTTATCGGCTGACACTTACTTAAATCCATAGACAAGAATTAAAAAAATGAATAAAATTATCTGAGTATCACAAGTCTCATTTCTGAAGTCCCTACAGAAAAGGTATGCTAAGGTCTTTGATAATCAAGTCTCTTTCTAAGTTGATATGTATACATATTCAGAAGAGCACACTGTAGGTATGCAGTGATAGCTGGTATTCATGTTCCCTCTTGCCAGGTAAACCCTTGATACCAGTTACAGAAGTAAAATCACAGGGGACATTCCTCCTTGACCTCTTGATTCTTCAGGTGTGGTGTGTGTGAAATGTAGAGCTACAGAAGTTTACCATCTACCAATATGATAAAGGAGAATCCCCACATTTTTCTTGAGATATTTCTCTAAAACCCCCCCAGCATTTTAAAAAGCACATCATAATCTGCCTAAATTAAGTTTTCAACTGCTCTACTGAGAGCAAATAAGACCACTTTGGAGGAAGAAAAAATTTATTGAGTTTTTAATTCAGAATTTAAGCAGTCCTGTGATACCAACAGAGAAAAAGCTTAGCTCCCAGCCTTTCACGTACACTGGGAAAGAAATATGGATAACACAAATTTGCCAATAAAGAGAAAATACTAATAGATAATGGTCCTTTTCTCAGAGCATTCTACTCTTCTACTGCTTGCAAAAGTTATATTGAAAGCTATGAAAACAAGCAGAGCTGCCTATGTAGCAATCATGATCTGCTCAGACATTCTTCATATTAGGAGAACTTCATAACAAGCTCTTAAAATTCTTCTCCCCTGTACGGTTTAACAGAACCATGACAATTCTGTTATCCACCTTGCAGCATTCTCTAGAAATCTTTAGACAAAGGTCCTTCAGTAATCAACTAATGTTGCCTTATTCATGGAGGCACTTAGCAAGGGCTACAGTTTCAGTATATGGTTTCCACATATATTCTACATATTTTAAGTATAATAAAAACAAATTCTCCCTAAAAGCTAAACAATAAAAAAGTGAAAATCAAAAAAGAATTAGTCACAGGTAATTAACTACAGTTCCTGGAAATGTTTTAATTTCAATTTTAAGCTGACTTACTTGTCTTACACAGAGCACCTTTGCATCGTGAGGTCAAGATAGGCCACACCAAAGTGGCTGAACATTACACTGTGACTGAACGACAAAGTTAAATAGTCTTCACAATTTAATATAAAGTGCAAAATCTTTTACCTTGTATCTGAACATAAGTCTTTCAAGACTGGCTGCTTTCCCAACAACCTTCCTTCCCAAGTGCAACCAGAGAGCAGGTCAGACAGATTGTAGGAGCAGCAGTCTACCAATCGATGTCTAACCACCTTGTACAACCATCCTGCCAAGCCCATATGGGATATGTATAATAAAATGCTGGGCATCCTAAGTCTCTGCCTATCCTACTGTTTGACAGCTCTTCACCCTAGTCCCATAGATAGATATTGCAACAGGGCACCTCCTTAAGGCAGGAACAAGTTGAGAGATTCAAGTTAGCTGTGAAAGTCAAATTCCCTAGCACGTAATTATTTTCCTTCTTCACCAACTATATCTTTCACACTTGTATTCATTGCTCTGCCAAGAAACAAGGGTTAAAAAAAAACAAACCAACCCAACTGATGAAGTTGCAAATCTTCACAGTTCAAAAAATTATCAACAAGTTCCACCTAGACTAATGCTTACAGAATATGCAGTTTGTTCCTCTCTGGAGAACATCATTCAGTTCGGTGTTGCTTCTGGTGCTTTAAATTTCTTACAGGCAATCTAGTCCATTTTCACATGTAAAATATATGTTTGTTTGTTTTTTGTTTTTTTTTAGAAAAAGAGTTTTTGAACTCTTGAAAACCTCTTTCCAGGTTCTGCATGTATCTGAAGCTTTATCACGACCTTGCCTCTACAACCACCTCTCTGCTGAGCCTGAGAAGTGGCTTTTGCAAAGCACTGTTCAATAATAAATATTAATAAAATGATTTATGGCCAAAGTATATTTAACAAATTAGCTATCCAGAAATTAAAACAAAAAGGTTATTCCTGGATAGCTAATGCAATTAGCACAGCTGAGAAAGTAATGCTTATATATGACTTTGTACTACAATATTTATCTCAACTAAAAAATATACTCCATATTGTATTAAACAATTCTGTACATTAGAGTTCAGACTTTTCTAGGTGCTTCTTTGCACTTAAAATACAGATAAGTGCTTTCACTTTATTTGAAAGCATATTTCCTGCCCTCAATGCATCAAATAACAAACAGAACACACACACACACACACACACACACACACACACACACACACACAAAACCCACTTATAACCACTGTAATACATACCTTACTGTAATTTAAATGTAATTTAGGTAACATATTGTGTCAAAACAAAATAGCACCAGTTAAAATAACCTATTACTTAACATTAATCTGCAGCACAAACAGACAAGTGTGCACCTCATTTACACAGAAGCACATTATTTTGGCCAGACTTCAGTAACTCCTGTACTCTACTGTACCTCTGGACCTTTTTCAAGAGCAGAAAAGCTGGGGAGACACCAAAAGTGACTAACTGCCACCTAGACTATGGCTTAATGATTGCTTTAAAATGAACCATTATGCAGGTAGTCACCAAATGAGGAAATCGTGTTCTTCCAGGCATGTACTTCTGCCAGGTTCTTTGTACTAGCCATGGCAATTTTGTGGCCACAGAAGTCAGACGGATAAGAAATGTACCTAGCGAAAAACAGCTCATCAGAAAGAACTGGGCTTAGATGAGTTGCTTTTCAGTTATTTTCTAGTCACTGGAAGGATCACCTTTTTCAGAAATAGAAATAGTTACTTCTACCAGCTTGAAATAAAGCAACTGAAGCATAACTCAAGTGCCTGTCAATGTTTAAGAACAAAATATTGTTAGCAGAACCAGACAGGTCTTAAAAGAATCCTATTTACAAAACAGGCTTGGCTTCTCTTTTATACAGATACTCTTCTATTTTGCACAAACCAAAATTACAGCTGATATCACTAAGATTCCTCCAGACAGAAACTTAAGTATAAAAGTAAGATCCCACTCGTATGAAAGCAAAATTGACATTCCATTATTTCCCTTTTGTCAAAAGCTAATTCATTTTTGCCTAAAGTTTAACTGCAAAGAATTAACCTATCATTCAAAACTATTTTGGATCAGTTGAGAATCACACAATACAAACCATTGAAACAAAACCCTTTTGCTGTTCCTACAGACTACTAAACCAGTAATGAAATCTTAGTATGCTTTTGTATGCAAACAGATGACCATAAAAAAAGCCCTCCAAAACTTGTATCACACTCTCAATTTGATCACCCACACTGAACTTCTGTGAATATGCAAGTTTAGAAGTTATTTTAGACATAACACCTACCTGAAATAACCTTTCAAGTCACACACCAAATCCGACAAAAGGAAAATAATTTTAGGTGAGCAGCATTTGGTCAAGCTCCCAATATATACCATCATTTAAATAAGTTTCCTAAATGATCTCCACAAAAACCTTCTTTTAAAGAAGAAGCTACTATTTAAAACAATCCAATGTTACTTCCCAGAAATTTCAGACTACCTGCATTTTCTACATTTGTTTCCAAATTTGCTTTTAACTATAAAATATACTTAGCGGGCTGGAAGGTATCTCTGGATGTCATCTGGTCCAAGCCTCCTGCTTAGACAGGGCCACCTACAGCGTATTACCAAGGATTTTGTCCAGGTGGATTTTGAATATCTGAAAGGATGGCGACTCTAAAACCACCCTGGGCAACCTGTGCCAGTGCTCAGTCAGCCTCACAGTAAAAGAAGCGTTTCCTCACATTCAGACAGAGATCCTATGTTTCAGATTGTGCCTACAGTCTCTCATCCTGTCACTGGGCACTACTGAAAAGAGCTTGACTCTGTTTTATTTGCACCCTCCCTTTAGGTATCTGTACACATCAATGAGAACCCTCCTGAGCCTTCTCCTCTCTGCCTGAGCAGTCCCAGCTATCTTAGCCTTTCCTTACAGGAGAGATGCCCATCATCTTAGTTGTGGCCTGTTGTTGGACTTCCCCTAGTACTTCCATGTCTCTCCTACTGGGGAGCCCAAAAGTGGATCCAGCACTCTAGGTGTTGCCTCACCAGTGCAGAGTAGGGGAACTGGGGAGCTGGCACCGCTCCTAAGGTGGCAACCTGGGATTCTTTGTTCCAGCAAGGGAACACTGCAGTCTCAAGTTCAACTTGGTGTTCATAAGGACCACCACAGAGCCTTTTCTGCAAAGGTGTTTTCCAGCTGGTTAACCCCTAGCATGCACGATAGTCCCTACCTTTAAATGGCAGTAGTTGGATATCTGAATCAGTACAGGATGACATCCTTCATACTATATTACCACTGCAATCACATGCTCTAAAACGTTTTAGTAAATCAATTTGTATCAAAACTTTGTTACCATATGTATCTGAAAAGAAAGACAACTTGTCAAATTCAGTAGGACAGCTAAAGATGAACATACAGCTAAAGATGAACACAGAATCTTTTAGGTTAGAAAAGACTCAAGATCATTGAGTCCAACTGTTAACCTAACACTGCCAAGTCCACCACTAAACCATATCTCTAAGCACTACGTCTACACATCTATTAAATACTTCCAGGGATGTTGACTCCACCACTTCCCTGGGAAGCCTATGCCAATGATTGACAACCATTTTGGTGAAGCAATTTTTCCTAATATCCAGTCTAAACCTCCCCTGGCACAGCTTGAGGCCATTTCCTTTTGTCCTATTGCTTGTTACTTGGGAGAAGAGACTGACGCCCACCTCACTACAACCTCCTTTTGAGTGATAATGTCTTTCAGGAGCCTCCGTTTCTCCAGACTAAACAACCCCAGTTCCCACAGCTGTTCCTCATAAGACTTGTGCTTCAGACCCTTCATCAGCTTTGTGGCTTTCTCTGGACCTGCTCCAGCACCTCAATATCTCTCTTGTTGTGAGGGGCCCAGAACTGAACATAGTATTCAAGGTGCAGCCTCACCAGTGCCAAGTACAGGGGGACAATCACTTCCCTGGCCCTGCCAGCCACATTATTTCTGATAACATTTCTGCCAGGCATCTTTCCAGCCACCCTTCCCCAAGCCTGTACTGTTGTATGGAGTTGTTCAGACCCAAGTACAGGAACTGGTACTGAGCCATATTGAACCTTAATACAAGTGGCCCTTGCCCATCAATCCAGCCTGTCCAGAGCCTTCTGTAGAGCCTTCCTACCCTCCAACAAAGCATACTGCCACTCAACCTTATGCTATCTGCAAATACTGTGCAATAACTCTCCTGTCAAAAAACTTCAAATTACATAGAGAACATTAGCAAGGGGAACAGTGCAATAGGAACAGATTGGTAAAGAGTACTGAAAAATCCAAACATTCACACTGAAAGTATTTTCAGAGGTTTTGCTCTGAATTGTCCCTGGTCTGGTCCCTTAAACTAAATACCCATTAGGTTGGAAAGCACTTCGCTCACCTTCCGAGCACATTATTCAGTTTAGTTTAATTCAAAAAGAATTCAGTTCACACACTCTGAGATCACTATGAAATGCAGCAAAAGTTGGGTGATCAAAAGACTTCAAAAGAGCACTTGTGACCTGAAATAGAACACCAAGAGACACACCCGTATTGCAGATCTGCTAATTTGAAACTATGTTTTCTGTTACAAAGAAATCTAAAATTCACATTGAAACTATAGAAAACATATCACATACTGCAAAACAAGCCACACTGCAAACAGAAAGGAAATTAGAGTGTTGTATCTTTCTTGTATATCTATTCTTGGGGAAAGCGTATGCTAATTTTTATGTATTCAATTGGTAAATTCTGAAGTGTTTAAAAATGCTTTGACAAAGTGGTATGGCTTAGACAGTTCTGACAAAGCACCATGTTAAGAGCCATCCTATTCTCTCTAACACTATTAAGAGTTAAGCTGTGATACATATTGATGTGACTTGAAAACACTAAGTCAGACTATTGTGAGGCAGACATCTGGAAAACAACAACCACCACAGGAAAAAAAGATAATGCAAATGGAAAGTTTTAACAAATAATTAAATTTTAATTGTTTCCCTTTGAAGAATTAATGCAAGAGCTGACTGGAGAGTTCAGTATGCTCCATCTCAAATTTATTTACATTGCTCAATTCATCTCTTGATTTTCTCTTTTCTCCACAGGATTCACAAGGGGGACACTAAATTAACTTTAAGTGCTTTTGCAGCAGTCTTCTAAAGATACTCCATCAAGAAATGCACCATATAATCTATGGGCAAATACCATTACAGTCTTTTTCACACCTCCACTGTTATTGGACCCCAACAGATCATGTCTGTTTTTTTGTACTCCAATTTTTACACATGTACTTAATTTTTGCTATTTTATACCTGATATATTTATTTATTCTGCCTGGCTTTCCACCTCCTTCCCCTGTAATCACACTGATCTGCAGCTTAGATGATTTGGGAAAACAATATTTAAAATACCCATACTGTACTTGCTACGCATAATCTGCGATATAGTCTGGAACACTACATTTGTAACTGCAAGCAATAACTGAAGTGCTTCAGCTAATAATTTTGTACATTCAAATGTACGAAGTTAGAAAGTGACCTCTGAACTGCTGAACAGCCAGATAAGAGACAACCGAAAACCCATTCCTGGACCGTAGGTTAAGCAACAACACACCCGGTTCATACATGCAATGTTCACAGCTAGCCAGCTCTACAGAAGGGGTTTTGGCTTTTTTTCTTGAGAGAGGCAGTGACAGCAATCAAAATCTAAGGCATGTGGAAAGTTAACATCTATGCATTTAAACATTTTCAGTTTATATTTGAACTTAATTACTTGTTATTTTTTAGGATCACAGGTATATATGCCCTTAAACACAGGGGGCAAGATGCAAACAAGTTGCATGAAGCCTATCCATATTCACTGCAACAGTGTTAAAAAATACTGTCTTACATTCTCACTGTTACTCAATAATGGTACTATGTTGGTAACCACCATGGTTTAACCCAGCAGGCAGCTAAACACCACCCAGCCGCTTACACTCATGCACACACTCCTCCTCTAACCCCCCAATCCTGCAGTGGGATGGGGGAGAGAATTGGGAATAAAAAGTCAAACTCATGGGTTGGGATAAAGACTGTTTAACCTGACAGAAATGGAAGGGAGTAAGACTATACAAAACAAGAGATGCAACTGCTCACCACCTGCCGAACAACGCCCAGTCAATTCCCAAGCACACAGTCAGCTCCCCCTCCCCCTAGTTTCTATACCGAGTGCGACATTCTGTTATTCTATAAATATCCCTTTGGCTAGTTCAGGTCAGTCCCAGCTACACTCCATCCCAACTTCTTGTGTAGCTAATCACTGGCAGAGCATGGGAAACCAAAAAGTCCTTCATTCGGGTAAGCGCTATTTAGCAATAACTAAAAAAAACTGGTGCGTTAACATTATTCTCATCCTAAATCCAAAACACAAAACTATACCAACCACCAGGAAGAAAATGAACTCTATCCCAGCTGAAAACAGGACAGTAACCAATATAGAAAGAAGTTTCAAAAACTGACACTTTAAAAAAAGTTAGTGGAATTTGTTTAGTTGTACACTGGAAGTTCATAGTTTTGGTCCCAGATGTTTCTGCTCAACTTACAGACTAAATCCTGCCCCCCAGTCTACATAAGGATCTGCAAGAACTTGCTACCAGCAGAAGAGATGTTTCTGCTACCCAGCAGAGGAGCTAGGATGCAACTTAAATACATTCCACAAAAACAACAAAATCAGCATTCTGTTCTTCAGTTTGAAAGGTCAGACATGAAAGCAAACAGCAAGCTACTGTAACTAGTGCTCAGAA
Organism: Neopsephotus bourkii; assembly: GCF_033783945.1. Classification (NCBI taxonomy): domain Eukaryota; kingdom Metazoa; phylum Chordata; class Aves; order Psittaciformes; family Psittacidae; genus Neopsephotus; species Neopsephotus bourkii. Next base: position 10,545,505 of record NW_026901456.1, on the reverse strand, counting down.
CAAAACCAAGGTATTGTACTGAATGCTTGATAAGCTTTGAACTCTATAGGTATGTACAGATAATACCAGTAAGACAGTAATGTTGAAATGTTGGAAATTTAAAACACAGTTCCATTTTGATAATAAAATCATTAAGCCAAGTTTGCAAGACATAACATTTCTCAACTTATTCATAATCACAAGTACCAGCAGAGCACAGTTTTTAGCAAAAATGACAACTCAAAGAATTCTTTACAGTGAAAATACTAAGCCTAAGTTATCTGCAAACACAACCCTGAGACACATCGTATTTACTTCTATGTATTTAGAAAAGACAGTACAGAATCCTATTTAAATAAGGATTTGCCTTATTCAATTTGCCCAAAATGCCAATTTACCCAAAGTATTTTAACTGCAGGAGTAAAAAAGCCATAATCGAGAAATTATGAAGTCTATTAAACACTTGTACGTATGATCTATAATTTTACTTGTATGTATAATCTATAGTCTTACTGCTTACCTGAATGATAGCCTTAATGTTACCAATATAAAGGAAATTAAGCAACCAGTATTTGTAGGATGAAGTTACATAAATGCTACTCTGACACCTTAAAAAAAGCATTCAGATAATACTTCCTCTAATGAGCTCTGACAGTAGAGTTTAACGTAACTCTAATCCCATAACAACATGCATATTACTAATTGCATTCAATTTTGTTAGAATATTTTAGCATGAACAAGCAGTTATTCTAACCATATTAAATTCCCAAAACACACACAAAGTATAACACCAAGAAACAACCCATTGTTCCAACTAGTAAAATTCTAGGCAACCAATAGTTTTCTCAGACACAGAATTAAGTACCTTTCATTAACTCTCAAAATTTCATAGGCAGGAATGATTACATCACAAAGTGGGGCACTCTCTCCTCTAGACCAGTTTTAACCATCTGTCAGTGACATGGACATGCTAGAAAAGCTACACGCTGTTACAAAAGAATAGCTTAGATAACCATAATCTGTGTAGCTAACACAGAAGATGCTATTCTTAGCAGCCATGACAAAAACAAGACTCTTGCAGAGCAAAGTTTAATTTGAGACACATTTAAAACTAAATACACACAACTAAGTGCTGCACATATTCCTTATAGTAACCATATTCACCTAATGTCATTTCTTTATGTGAACCACTGTGGAACTTCCATACACACAGAACATGGCCCTTCAACACAAAATGTGTATTAGTTTGGAGAGGGGACTGTATGTTGCATATGTTTGTGAGGTTTTCGTTTCCTGTGGGGTTTATTTGTTTCTTTGGTTTGGCTCTGTTGTGTTTGGGTTTTTTTTATTGGTTTGTTTGTTTTTAAATAGACTAATAGTTAGGTCACAGTTCCCACAAAGGAGTATTATAAAAAGCCCTTTTAATTGTGCTTAGAAAAGCATTTCAGTATTACTTGGATATGTTGGAGAATACATACCGAGATCAGTTTATTATACTATACAGTAGTAGTACAGCAATTTTTACAGCATGCAGAAAACATACGGGAATTCTACAGCATTTTAATGATTGTTAGCTGTGTGATACATATTTGCATCTACTTTTTTCAGTATTTCAAATTATTCTTCAGTTTTCAACAGAAAGATTAACAGATCCATAAGGAATATAACTAAAGCAGTTACAGGTACAATTATAAAGATGAGCAGATGAGTTCAGAAAGTTGTCACTGTCTGACACAGTTGTGTATGCAATCAAAAATAGTAACACTTATTTTATATTAAAGAATCACTGCTCACTGGTAGTTGAATTTGAAATTATTTTATTTCTATTTTCATTTAATTGAAAACAGTGGGGTCATTCATAAGCAGTATCTGTTCAGGCCACAATCTTGGTTTAGAGAACCTTAAACAAACTAAAGGAAACCACTAAAATTATTGTTCAAGCACTATGCTATAAAGTATTACTGCACACAGGATAAACTCACTTAAACAATGCCCATATTAGTAAGCTACAGCATTTCCAAACCAATAGAACCTGATTATTATAATACTTGTTTGCCTCTGCTAGTGATGCTCCTGTCATGAATCTCTCTCACATGTATAGTTCATACACAGATCACACTGATGAAAAAATGGTATAATGCATCAATTTGGGAAAACATATAAAGCAAACACCACGTAGTCATGTGTTTTTTTGAAAAACTCAAGCCTCATAGAGTAGCTAGTTTGGTTCAATTTTAGCTACATGGAGTTCCCATTGCAAGAAAGCAGTGACAGACGTTAATTGTTCTCCATAATAGTCTAAGATGAACCTTCTGACAAATCTGTATTTGTCATTTTTCTAAAAGATGCTATTAGTTACCCTACAAATTATGTTTATATGCATACAGACTACATACTACAGAACACAACTCTAGAATGTTGTGCATGGTGATATCAATGTAGAGCCAAGCCTGAGAAATTTGTATCTCTCTATTTCTCCTTATGCTACACTAAGAGATTTAAAGTTCTACGTAAAATGCCTGAATAATACATTCTCCAGTTATTAGTGAAACTGATTTCTTTATCTAGCTCTATATTTGCAGAGGCAGTACTTTTCAGGATTGGGAATCGGAATGTGCTTATGAAATTATTTTTCTTTTTGTACCAATATTAAAGTCCTTCACACAATTATGTTACAAAACAGTTTTGTTACAGACTAATAGAATTTTCTGTATCATGGCTGGCATTAAGGCAACACCCATCTCCTAAACCCCAAACAAATTATATTCAGATGAAATGCACGTATGCATCAGTAACATTCTTTGCACAAAGGATCACAGATTAAAAAAAAAAAAAAGGAAAAAGACAACTTTTCTTAAATTGTTATTTGCTGTCATACTATTTTTCATCTCACTAACATAACAAAATACTACTAGATTCCCAGCTATTAGTTTCAGTAATTTTGTTTTCAAATTGAAATTCCGTGTGAATGGGTTGGAAATCACAAACATGCCTAATGTCTTAAGCAGACAATACCTCGAAACAAGTGGCTACGACAACTGATTCCAGTATTAGGCACAAAAGCAAAACCAGCTTACAGACTGCACATAACTGACAGGTTTCAGTACTACTAGCAATTAAACAGAAAACTTGGCACTCTTCATCAAGAAGCTGCTTTGTCTTTCACGGAATTCCTCCCTCCATTTGTCACTGTACTCTGCAGAAAACAAGACATGCTGCTTTGCATAAAAACCATTACAGTGTACAGTATATCATCTCAGATATCTTGCGGTTTTGCTTTTACAGATAATATACAGAGCAATTTGATGCACTTCAGCCACTTCTATATATGTATGCATACTCACTTTAAGCAGATTCAGAAATGAACCTAACATACAGTCTTTAAGATCTAATTACTCATCAAATGCCTACAAGATCATTTAAATGAAAGAAACAGCATCATGCTCTCCTGAAAAAGATTTTTAGATTTTATGTCTTGGTAAAAAAATTATTTCAATCTGATCCCCCTATTACTTTAACATTTCTCTAAAAAATTATGTATCTAAACCAGTTAAGGTGATCTATTCTCCTATTCTAGCATAGCAAATTTTGAGAACATTCTTTCTAGTTACCTCATTTTTGCCCTAAATTGGGATAACATTAAGTATAATTTAACTTTGGAAAGGGTATTTTATGTTTACTCTTCCTGAGTAGCAAGTTTGAAGCAGGTGATCTTTTATGTTCTTTTACATAAAAAATCTTGTGTCTCTTTCAATCACTGAGTAAATTATAAATTATGTCAATTGTGATGTGTTAAATGTGATACATTCTGAGAAAACCAGGAAACTTTGGATACTTGATAATTTATTCATCCATCTAATTAGTGAGGTAGCAAAGGCATGCTGTTAACTCTTGAAGATTTTAAAAGAAATAAAAATCACTAGATGGATCCAGCCCCTCTATATTTTCTCATGACTATGAATTTTATTTTTTTTCCTATTGACTTTCACCATTGAAAAAAAGGTCCATTTAAAAAGTGAGCTTACTCACCAGGTGGGTCTCCCAGACATTCACAGCTCTAACTGTAAAGCCACACAGAAGCCTGTTAAGGGGCCTGATGCCAAGGACGGGCTTTAGATCTATTTATAGCATAAACATGGTGAAAGCCAGATAAGTCTTATTAGCCTATATAACAGTTATTTGAAGATTTGTTTATTTAAAACGCAGTAAGTTTAAAATAACTGCATAAACCTCAGCTTCTTCAACACATTTTAAAGCTTAAGCAACACCCTATTAAATGTTAGCAAAACCGCTCTTGAAAGCCCTTCACACCTTTAATAACTACAGAGTATATGTTACATTAAAGGATGTCATGAATTCAAACAAACTGGACAGTGCCAGCAAACAACCCATTCATTATATCACCTTCAAGTGAAAGCCTGTATATGCATACTAAATCAGCAAGACAAATTCAAGAACTAATACCCTTCTGTAACTGGATTTAAATAAGCTAATTTTGGTCTTCGGCATTGGGTCTAAGTAACAGGAGGGAGGATTAAATTCAGAAACATGTGGCTAAAACAGAGAAGAGTAAACATTAGTGGGGAAAACAAAACAAAACAAAACGAAAAGAAATGAGAGAGAAGATTGTCATGAAAAGATTAAAAAAAAAAAAAGGAAATGAAAATAATCTGAGCCCTGTGTATATAGTGGGGTGAAAAGGAAGATACTTGAAGAGCATGCCAAAAAAAAAGCAAAGAAAGCTCTCAGAATCACTCATGGCCAAATTAGTGTAAATCAAAGTCTTAAGAAACAATTACTGATGACCAGAGTTTACTACATTGCACTTTTAATGTGAGATGTATCTTAGTATAACATCCCACTGGTTTAACATTTCCGTTTAAATTCCACTATCATTTGAAAGAAAGAGAAATCCATTTCATAATTAAACAAAATTAAGTAATGGTTTTAAATTAAGCTAATTTTTCCACTCCTGTGCAGGAGATTCACTTGTGGTTTAGTAAAGGTGGTCCAATGTCTAGACTCAAACGTCTACATTAATTTAGTGGAGACTGAAGCAGAAAAGACTACCTTGTACCCAAGTGTTTTAACTATTGTGATCTTCCTTCTGTATAAAAGTCTACATGGAAAGCCACCAGTGGATCTATCCCAGAAACATGAATGAATGTGCAAACCTTTGAAAAATATTCCACTTCTTACTTCTCTGTACAATGCAAAATGAGAGGAGGCTGTGAAGCCACTAAAACTTTAACAATAATTTGGTTTACTACCACAATAATTCTATGAAAACCTTCTCCATGCTTACAGCTTCTATTATAGCAAACATTAACTGGAATGTAGTGTTCAGAAGGGGGGGGGGGAATTTGTATCCTTCTTAGCTGTCACTCTATTACCTTATACCCTTTTAGACAATTGATTTATTTCAGTTGTTACTAGCTTTACAGAGCTAAAGACAATAGCACCACACTGTGGGAGAAATCATTGCCATACATACATAGTGAACAAGGCAGCAATCAGGAACTGAGGCAGCAATAGGACAAGTGGTAACGGGTTTAAACTTAAACACGAGAAATTCAGGTTAGATATAAGAAAGAAATCCTTTATCATGAGGGTGGTGAGGCACTGGGACAGTTTACCCAGGGAAGTTGTGGCTGCCCCATCCCTGGCAGTGTTCAAGGTCAGGTTGGACAGAGCCTTGGGTGACATGGTCTAGTGGAAGGTGGTCCTGCTCACAGCAAGACCGCTGGAACCAGATGATCTTAAGGTCCTTTCCAGACCAACCATTCTATGACTCTATGATCATAAAAAATGTTTCCAAATATTTGGAAGTTATGTGTGCCACCCAGGTTTAGAAGGATATGAGGTCTGGAAAGCTGCCTGATAGCTTCTAGTATGAAATGAAAGATCCAATTTAACACAACAAACTTAAAGATATATTACAGCCAGATTTTCAAAATATTTCTGATCACAGCAAACCTGGGTATGTAGAACTGACCATTCCATTCCCACTTTTTTTATAAACTGCAATATATTGAATATAGTATCAAAGGCTATTCCACTCTCAAAAAACACTAAAAGTAGCTATGACAAGGAAACCTAGGTTGGATCCAATTAAAATCTTGAGCCTTTAGACTACCGCTGAAGAAACTTGCCACAGAGCTTGTAAAAAACACGAGAGGTACTATCTATTAGTCCAAATCATGTACGGAGAATCACAGAATGGTTGAGGTCGGAGGGGACATCTGGAGGTCACCTGGTCCAGGGCCCCCCTGCTCAAGCAGGGACACCTAAAGCCAGCTGACTGGAACTGTGTTCAGGTAGCTTTTGTATAACTCCAAGGATGGAAACTTCACAATCTGAATAATCCGTGCCAATGCTTGGTCATCCTCACAGTAAACCCCCCTTATTTTCTGACGTTCAGGCAGAATCTCCTCTGTGTGCTTGTGCCCATTCCCTCTCTTGCCTCCTTCCACCACCTGGTAACATTCCTCCTAGGAAGGCAGCCCAGGATACTGTTAGTCGTTCTGCAGCAAGGGCACATTGTGTTCTCACATTTTACATGGTGTCTACCAGTACCACCACAGAGCCTTTTCTGCAAAAAAAAAAACCAACTTTCCAGCTGAGCAGCCTGCACCCTCTATTGGTGCATGGGGTTGTTCCTCACCAGATATATGACTTTGCATACTTTCCCTTGTTGAACTTCATGAGGCTTCTGTCGAAGATGGATCCTGTCCGGATGGCAGCATGACCCTCTGGTTCATCAGCCACTTCTCCAGTCTGGTGTCACCTGCAGCTTTGGTTTGTACTTTGTCCCATCACCCAGACCACTAATGAAGATGCTGAAGATTATTAGATACAGTGATTACTGGTTTCTGCTACTCAGGTACACCACTGGTTTCTGGCCTCCAATTATACTTGCCACTGATGAGTATGTTCTGGGGCCAGCTTTTCAGCCAGTTTTCAATCTACCTCACTGTCTGCTCATCCATCTCATGTGCTCTATGCTTCTCTATGAAGATCTTATGGGACACAGCGTCAATGGCCTTTCTGAAGTCTAGACAGTATCTCTCGCTGTCCATTCAGCTACCATTATTTTTTTAATAGAGGAAAAAAGATGGTGATGTGCCAACTGCAAATAGGTCCTTGAAAGAAAGTGACAAATACAGCATCCGATTTCAAACCATTCAGTCTATGAGGACAAAATGAGGAAAATGAGCTTATATAGCCTATAAAAGAGAGCATAATAAGGTACCTAGCAGTAGTCTTTCAACACGTTAGAGATTATCAAGAAGACAGAACCAAGCTCTTTTTGAAGGTATACAGTGAATGTATACCTTGTGCCACAACAGTCATAAAAAGAAATAGTGAAAGTTTCATCTAGATACAAGGAAAACATTTCACCCTAGGAAAATAATTAAACACTAAGAGGCTGCCCAGGGAAATTATGGCTCTCCATCCTTTTCTAGACCCAACTGGACAAACCCTTGAGCAATCCACTTCAAGCAGATCAGACTGAAGACCTCTTGGGCCATTTAATCAGAAAGATTCTATGAAATCAATTTTACTTTATGTTTAGAGTGTCCTAACACCACACAGCATAACTCATTCATTCCCAAAACCTCATTCACTTATCTGAGTCTTCGCGGGTTTTTCCTTTGCCAAAGGAACAATGCAGCACATATATTATTTAACCATCATGCTGCCTCTGGACTGATGGGTCACCATTATGGGAAAGAAAACTGCCACAGCTTCAGTGACTTAAAGAGATGTTTTTTATTTTCTCACCCATGAGTCTTCAACTATTCAAAGAGGCCAGCAGCAAAAGAATTTGTATTGCATTCATACTGTATAATACATTTAGCATCTCCAGTCTTATTAGTCTGAGACAGAGAGCTGACAACCACCTGCTTCTTTCCAGCAGCATAAAAGACAGAAAAAGTCTCTGGGGAGGACGGACAGAGGACCGTTTCCTATTGTTGACTGAATATAAACAACTGTCTGGTTGACACAAAACCCCATCCTCTGACTATACCCATGCACTGGCATCTTCTTTTCCAGTGACAGATGAGACCATCACACAATTCTGTGGAGACCTGGAAAGCTGAGTGGCATCACACTATCTTGCATAATTTTTAAGAAAGAAATGTAAGAATTACAATGCTTGATTTCTGTTAAGCCAGTATACAAAAATGTGATATAAGCAATGGCTAGATTTTTTATTATATATAAGAACAGAAGGTTCTTTTACAGAAAAGCAGGACTTAAGTAGAAGGTAATCTCTAGGTTTATATTTGTAAAATGGGTATTTCTATATGGTAACATCCTTCCAATAATGTTTAAGCAAGTGTTCTTTCTTTGCAATGTGCCATCACCAACAATAGCGCTGCAAGCTGAATTCTCTCTGCTGGTAACCTTGTACAATCCTATCCTTACTCAAGGAGACTGCAAGGAAATTATATAAGAAATCGTTGCCAGTTTAACAACCATATGCTGACTTCTATGCAACTCATTCAAGCCTAGATAATAGATTTAAACAACACTCTGGTTATAGTATTCACACTGTACATCACAGGAAAAGTGGAAAGAGTCACACTTACTAATTAATCCTGGATAATTTTCAGTTTGCAATACTAACAGTATTCTTTTCTTTCCCTCCTTCCCTACCCTCTCCCTTTAAACCAATAACTTAACTGCATTAACTGGGGCGCCAGGAGGAGCTGTGCTTCAGTGCCAATCACTTCTAAAGCAGCTATAACCTCTTCACAGGCTGCCAGTATCTCTTTTTCATTGGAGTATAGTCATTGTTTCAGCAATGTGCTGAAACGCACTGCTACTTTTTTGCTCCAAAATGTATCATTTTCAACACCATCTGAAATCAAGATACATGTGAAAATTTAAATAAACAAAATATAATAATAATAATAATAATAATAGAACCATTATGACTGAGGCTCTGCTAGGACTCTGAAAGTAAAATTTGGGCAAAATCCTTGATATGAATGTAATACTGAGCCAATTCTGCTTAACGCACAGATGCAGATTTTTGTACTGACAGTTCTATTCAAACAGTGAGTGCAACTGCTCAATAATTTTAGAAAGTACATTATATGGTTAAAGGTAATTCAAGCTGGGGAAGGTGGGAAGAATTAAATGACACTAGAAATACTAAGCAGCATGTTTTTCTTTAATGTAGAACTTCATCCCTAGAAACTGCACATTTACCTTTATCAGGACAAAAAGCCCAATGATTAACTCAACGCCATTAAACAACAGATAATAATCCCTTTGGTTTGTCACAATATAAAAGCTCAAACTTTTAATTTGCTTTTATACCTTATAACCCATAAGAGATGTGAATATGTTTCAAAAACATCTGTGCTGGGGATATTTCAAAAAACATAATTGTTTCATTCATCTTCAAGCAGCAATGCAAAATACTAATTAAGATAAAATTCAGCAGCTCAATATGAATGATAGGTACAAAAAAAGGCAAAAATCACATCTTTTGACAAGACAGAACGAATGTAAGGTATCTGACAGTCTTCAGTCTTAGTTGAGACCTTCAGGCAAGTTAGGATTGGAGTAGAGAAGTCCCAGAAATGGACCTAAATTCCACAAAACAATATGCAGTTACACTTTTAATAGAAAAAGGTTTGCAGATACTACAGTAAAGGCATATACCTGCCTCAACTTCGCGTGCAGACAAAGCTCAGTTTTGACAAGAGAATTGAAGCATGCATCCTAACTGGTGGTGAAAGCCTTCTGTAGACATGGTAACAGATGATAAATATGACATACCCTTCTGCAGAGATGCAACTTCAGTACAGCTACAAGCATAAAAAAGTTGAAAGCCTGTACTGCATGAACCTTCACAGCTGGAACAAGGTTGAATGCTGAAAAGAAGGATTTACTGCCTGCTTGGCAGTAAAACTCCCATTTATTTTTTTTTGCCAACAACATACTAAAAATAATGCTATGCACATACTTTAAAAATAAACAAATGAACAAACCTTTTTTTCCCCCAAGCCAGCTATCAGCTTATTGTGAAACTCTCCTGGGTAAGCTTAGGCCATATTTCAGAAGTTAATGTACTAATTAAAATAAGAACTAGCAGCAGCTAAGCAAAGTTTTCTTTAATCAGTTTGTCCAAGCATTCATTTCAATCTATCCTACCTTGCAAAACGCAAGACTTAATTTACTTTTACTTGAATGCTCAATGATATGCTAGTAGGAACTAGGCAGAATTGGTCACTGCTATTACCTGCTTTTTCTCTCCATATTCAACTGAGAAGCAGCTGAACAGGTCTCGAACTGTCACCTTTACTAGCCCCCCTGATAATGGAGATCCCATTCCTGGCTCTCAATGGAAACGCATACTACAAATTGAAACAAAGCCCCCTTTCTCATTTTTAAGTTAAAGTGCAATTGAAAGAACTGAAGCAACCCTCTGCACACCTCTCCAGGTCTTTCTTCTTTTCTCCCCTCTGGTTGCAGACTTGGAATGCAGAATAAATATGGTCTCCTCTATACCTAGGGTTATTTTCCCTCTGAACAGAGAGACAGCAATCACCCCATTTGTTATGGAAATCTTATTCAACAGCAACTGCAATAGCTAAAATCAGATCCTTCTGTGGCCAAAACCAGAATATGTAATCCACAAAATGAGTGCTCTAAGGTGTCTGGAAATCATTTTACATAGTTTGTGGATGGCATGGTTAAATCGTATGTCTGGGGTAGCCACCTTATTTATTTATTTGTTCATTTATTTATTATTTTTATTTCCAAAACAGTTTAGGCATACTTTCAAAATTTATTCTCTATTTCCAATTGATTGCTCATTTCCTATCCTAAGGAGAAAGGAGCCCTAAAACTCCATCTTTACAGTCTTCTTCTTTCTGCAAGAATCTGCCCTGAACAAAGCTTTTCAACCATTACTTTGTTATTCAGAGTCTAAATGTGACTTAAAATACAAGCTGGAGAAGATTAGGCCAAACTAAAAGAAGGGGGGGGTTGGATACCTATATTCAAAACTGATAATGATATCTTGGTCCTCTTTTTCCTGGGTGGTTGTGATTGATTTTATTTTCTGGTTTTTGGTGGATTTGGGTTTCTTTTTTAACACTCAAGGAAGGTGCTGGCCTGGTTCTCAACAAGATTTCTACACATGGGATACTTAAGGGATAAATAAATCTGTTTACTACATGACACTCACTCCCTTGTGACAAACTAGATTCCAAGTATCACGTCACCAAAAGGGAGCCAACAGCAAAAACCCCTTCCCTCGTTAACTTTTCCCAGCATGTTAAAACCACATGTAATCCACTGAGAAGCAGAAAATATTTGCCCAAGAGGTAAAATAACTGATATAATATGTACTTTCGTTCTTAAAAATCAAAGAAGTGTAATCTTTCTGACAAACTGGTTTCCTGGCTTAACTGTTTTCATCAAGACACATGGCTATTCACACAGCAATTTGCTTTCTGGTACTCCTTGATTGCTATCCAGGTAAATATGAAGGTTTTCAGAGTAATTGCTCTGTAGCTGGAAAAGTGGCCAAAATCCCTGAAGAGAATGACTCAGTGGGAAATTTATGAAAGGGGTGGGAGAAGAGCGAGACACTCTTTTTAGTCCTGGTTTGGGTATTTTTTCCAGCCTAGTTTAGGCCACAGAACAGTAAGAATGTGAACAAAACTGACAAGGAGAGGAGTAACACACCTAAAGGAACACTACTTGACACATTTTTTTTTAGGACTCCATTATATGCATTTTACTATGAAATGTAAAAATCTTTGAAAGTGAACACTTGCACAGAAACTGTTCTGGACAAGACAATTTGATCTGCAGTATCAATATTGTGAACATTTTCCACTACTTGCTGTCAACTTCCTCACAAGCAAATAATTCCCATTTTACAGAATTATCTATGTAAATCTGTATGATTTTCATATACTACATAAACATTACAAACTGTTTACGTAAACCAACATGGTCTATGATTTAAATAAACTGTTTTTATGACAAGAATCTGACTACAGTCAGCATCTTCTACTACTAGACAGATTTTTCTGAGGTATGTAAATTGGAAAACTATTTTGACCAGTGAAAGAGCATATGCTTATCTATTTTAATTAGGGAGTCACCTCCAACATAATACTGAGAAGCTTAACATGTTTTTTTTCAGCTCACTCTGAATGGAACCAAACATTTGCAAATACACCAACAATTTTGGGTACTGGGTCATTCCAAACCACATCACCATATTTTTTTTGTTGATTACTAACTTGCTAATACTGACTGATAGCCTTTCCCACTTCACCTCTTGGAAAAGAGGAAGTAACAGATTACACATGCTTTACTGAGAAACAGGACAGAGGATATAGACAACATCTGAAACAACTGGAAAAACAAACAAATAAAACAAATACTTTCACATTAGATCAATACTGTGTACTTTCTCATTTCTACTATATGCATTTAGTATGCCATGACCAAAAATTTGCTCCTGAGAAAGATACTGACTATAAAAACTCAGCTCACATCCATTAAAGCAAAAAAGAATACAGGTTTTTTGCATGTCCCACAGGGTCTTAACTCCAAACAAGAAAAGCACTTAATGAGCAACTGGTCAAGTGTGAATTTGGACTTCGCACACCTCTGTGCATTTGAGCCACTCCAAAAAATGCTGACAAAGAGATTTTTACATGTCATTAAAGAACAACATACTTTCCAAAGGTTTTAACAAATTTTCAAATATCATTTCACCTGATAGGATGGAAGATCATGTTTATTTTTACTAGAAGTGAAGGAGAATAGGGGGGGAAAAATGAAGACTTTCACCACCATCACACTTACATGTGGATAAAGATGATGATAATATACAGTGTTGATATCATCTCTTGTTCAGTAACAGGGATGATCACCCCCCCTTCAAATGAGCTTACTGGAGTAACATTTTCCACAGAACACATACACTTCTGCAGAAGATATGTTACAGTTCCGGACATGGGAGATACGACTTCCTCCTTTCTCTTGGAGGCTTATATTTCTGAAAGTAACCAGGACTTTGAACAGGGGCATTAGGCAGTCAAGTTTCCATTTCCTGAGATTTCAAGTGTTATCCTGTAAAACAGCAGCAACGTAGCAGGGAGAAAATTAGAAACATTTTTTAATCATTCTTTGAGGACCATCCCCTGCCACAGCCCCAAGATTAGATACGAGAAAACTGTGAAAAATATTAAAAAAATGGTTTTGCTAGTTACAGTACACAGGAATGACTGATGCAGGCTTGTACTTATTAGGTATAAAACATGCTTGTGTGCTAGAAAACCCTTCTTTTCCCAAAAGGGATTAGGTAGGGAAGCATGGTTGTGCAAACAAGGTGGCCAAGATCTTATTCCCCCTGGTGAGAAAAGATGAGGTAAATTTCTTTCTTCCACACATGCTCACCCGGATACAATTTGAGTGCAGAGAACTACCTCTCCCTTGAATTCTAGGCAAAAGCAGTGAAGCAACAAGCTTTACTTTTTCCTCGCTGCAGAGGCAAAGCCGACCTGCTAAAAGAAAAGGTCTTTCCCCTAAAGCTTTCACAAATATTTGAGGGGAAGACACATCACATACCAAGTACCTGAACTGCCCTGAGGACTTCCAAGAGACAGTAACAGAACAGGTTACTCTGTACCGCTCCCTCTGAGGAAAACAATCAAGGTTGCAACAGTACGGTCTGCAGGTGGCTGCAGATTCAAAGATAAAATCATATTGATGCCACTTCTTTCAAAGGTTCTTGTAACTATGAACACTAGAGAAACTTCTTAGTTTGATTTCAGAAACCAAAATTGCAGTTCAATTTTGCAGCAAGCCGGTTTCCATGGGAGCAAAATTCTAATTAATAAACTTCCAACAGTGTGCTGGGAGGCCAGTGACTCTGAAGAAAACTAAACGAGACCTCATTGCAGACCAGCAAGTACAGCGTGAAACAATGTATAATAGTATTACTATGAAAAAGAAATATAAGACAAGGGGGGGGGGGGGGGAAGCCAGGAAGAAGTTTTGGCAGAGATACCGAGGAGCTTTATATTATAAAAGAAATACTAAAATAATGAAAACTGGCAGAGGAACACTTAAAAGGCACTAAGGAATATTGACACTCAAATTGGAAGTAAAATATTGGTACTGAAGAGACTAGCAGAAAATAAAACTCTTCTGTGTTCATTAACCAAGCAACACAGAATGCAGAGTCAGATCCAGTACAATCTTTTCTTCGAGTTATTCTGAAAACACTCAAGGGTGTAGGAAGGAATAAGAGGAACAAAACTTTTTTTTTCAGAATATATAAATATGCATAGAAGTGATACAAAACAGTATATTCATCTCTAAACCCAAACTGTAATCTTTCTGAAACAGCTCTTAAGACTACAGAAAGCAAACTAAGATGAAAATTTAAGGTATTGTATCATAGTAAGAACAATAACAGGAGTGCCACATGCAAATTTTCACAGCCAAAATGAAAGCAAAAAGTACTGAAAGTTTGCTCATTAACTACAGCTGTATCTGAAGATGAGGCAAGGAGGAATACAAGATACTTCTCTTCACAGAAACTCACCAATTTTTTCTCAAGAAAATAAACACCACACAGCTCTATTTCACTGACACAGGCTTTACAAAACAAATTCTTGTAACAGCAATCAGTAATGAAATCCAACCAAAATTTGTCATTTTAAGAGTACAGATGAAAATGTAGAATCAAATAGCAGCTCAAGATGAATTTCATCAAGAAACTAGAGATGGCAGCAAAGTCTCAAGCTATTAGCTGAGAGTAAAAGTTAAATTAAAAGGAAAGTACTGAATAAGTCTTACAGCCTTGTTCAAACAGTAAACATTTCAAGTTGGTTTTCTCTTTTTCCTTTTTTAAACAGTGACAAGATAGAAAAAAAAAAGGAAACCCATTAGAAAGAAAAGGTATAAACCACAGTAAGACTTCACTTTCAAACACAAGGACTTCACAGATCAATCTTCAGCCCATATCAGAAAAAACATTTTTAAGCAGCTTTCAAGGAAAATGAGTATTTAAACCTATCACGTATCAATGTACTCAGAAGTCACCACTGATTTCTGAGTGTTCCAACCATGTATCTGAAACCACATTTCAGGAATGCATTAGTCTCATGCTTTTCTGTGGCTTTGCAACCCTAATGAATACTGAAAAATTTGGTACAGGCTCAGTTGCAGGAAAAGAATTCCTACCTCTTAGTCTTCTGCAACACCTAGTTTTTCTTTAAAAATACATTATTAGTAAAGGAAGCTAAGCTCTATTCTGAAAAATCGCAAATATTCAGGGAAAGAATCTCAAAAGTTTCACAAAGTGATCTCAGATTTCTGCTAAACTGCCTCCTGAGAATACTCTAAAATGCTACACACTTCTGAGGTTGCTATTCAATTCTAAAAGAAAAGGATCCTCGCATATTGAAAAGTTCTGTCTCAACAGCAACAAATAGCTCAGTATCTCACAACTAAGGAAAACACCAAAACCAACAGTTCTGCTATGTATTTTGTCAAGCTACTAACTGTGACATGTTCTCAGAACCAAACTGACAGCCCATGTCCAGTACAGCAGCATCTGCTACTCTCTCATCAGTGTTTGGAATACTCACTCTGAAACTGGGAGGCACATATTCAAGTCCTTCCCTAACACACAGCACCTGAAAAAGCACTCACCAGAACACATGAGAACCAAAGGTATTCTCAGCACTGCTGGCTGTTGTTTTATGGAAATATTTAATATTCATCAGACCATTAAGAAGGGAAAAGCAACATCCACAATGATCATACTCACTAAGCAAACAGAAATCCGATTCCCAGTCCCTGTTGTGAGAATTTTACTTCATACACACAAGGAAACCAACTCTACAGCCAGCAATCTATTTGAAAACATTCCTAACCAGCAGAGCAGACAATTCAGACTTCCGAACACTTTAAACAACTAAAAAACTAAGAATTAAAGAAAGACGATATGTCTGCAAGAGTTCAGAAAGTATCCTGCCTCAATGACAGCTATGAAGTATCCAATACTTGCCAATTGGAAGGACCTGCAGCTAATTAAAAAAAAAAAAAAAAAAGACACACTCAAGATCTAAGATTAGAGATCCTGATATTTTAAGCACCCTGTTTACTTTAAGAATAAAGAAGAGAGAGGAACATGCTTTAAAGATAATTGAACCTTAGGGGCTGGAACATCGGAGAAACCTATCTAACAGGTAACCATTTTTTCATAGAGGGGAAAAAAAAACAACCAACAAACAAACAAACCCAAAATATAAACCATAAATAAAATCTTAAGCTAATAGCTGTAACAGCAAAACAGTTCTGTCTGACCTTCAGTTTGAAAGCCCCTTTTGCTGCTTTCATCTCTCTGGTGCCAAAGCTCTGGAATTAAGACACTTGTAGGAGCACACTAAAGAAGAGATTAGCTCTAGCTTGGGGGTTGTAGAAAGAAAAACAGTGTTTTCTGTAAGCCGAAGTTGGTACTTTTAAATCTAAACGATCTAGATATACTAATACAGAACTTTTCTTTATTAAAAAAAAAAAAAAAAAGGAGAGCAAATATCTTAATTGAAACAAGTTCCTGACTAATGCAATACATTTTAGATTTAGGTTTAGAGCAAAACAAAATCTGAAGGAAAAGGTAGCTCAGGAATATTTTGAATTTCTTCAGTTTTCCTAAATATCTTATCAGTACTTTTGCACACAATCACACCAGAACCAGCAGAAACACACTGAGATTTGGCTTCTATAAAGATTAGAAGCACTCACAAATGTTAAGCATTTTTGTAGTTCAGAGTACATTCAACTGTTAATATTCAAGTCCTGAAGGACCAAACAAAATACATGCACACTTCAAAAGCATCTAACCATGTCATAAGCTAATATGCTTCAAAGACTTAGTTCAAACATTCAAAAAACACAAATCCCACATTCACACTTTGCCTTCCTAATTTTAATTTGACTCTATTGTGTATTCAATTTAAATCCTAAATGAGGTGAGGTCCTGACAAAGTTAGTGCTTAGTTTTAATTATGAGGAATGTCTATGTGTAGAGAAAGAAGGAAGAAGCAAATTAATAACTTGAAAGCAACTGTGATTTTTGTATGTGTGTATCTGTTAATAATTTTTTGTTAATTTAAAACTTTTCCTTAAAACAAAAACAAAACAAAACACAAAAAAATCCCCAACCAAACAAAAAAACTCTTTCCCTTTTCTTACTATTTTTGGATTACTGCAGAAAAGAGCTTGGAGGCTATCCTTCTGTTTAACATGTAAAAAAGCCAAACATGCTTCACAAAAAGCAACAACAAAGTGTTTTATGATATGGCCTTAGTAGTTCATTCTTGTCAAAGGTGAGAAGCGGGAAGCTGTCCTGCATGCTTCTCTCCCTCCATTCGTAAGTTTTCTACCTTGAGCTAGCCCTGACTGCAATGTAGGTCTTGTCAAGCCAGTGAAACCAGCAGAATAACAACCATTCAACAATTACATATTTTTGTAGTGCACCTGGCTTATACAGATCAGATGAATACTAAAGCTGGCATAAAGGAAGGGTGGGTATCACAGGGCATGAAACCACATAATTAGAGCAAGATCTCCCTCTTCTAGCAGCATCAAACTCAATTCAGCTCTCATCATAATTGAACTCATATGCTCACAGTGCCTCACACAGAGGCAAAAAGAAGAGAAAGGCTAATACTACCATGTTTATAGAATCTACAGACCAGCTACAACTAGATATTGCATTCCTCTGGAATCATGGTATTCTTAAAAAGGCTGCAGGATTACGGAGATGCTGGATTTAACCTCAATTCCCTTAACCTCAATTAGATGCTCTCTACTTAGACCAGTGCTGGCCAAACATATGTTTTCTCTAAAGCCATCTGAACCCAACCTATCTCATCCTGCTAGATTCAAGTTCAACCCTAGCAAACCTAAAGTGTTCCACAAAGATCTACTCTGTTCTAGGAAAAGTTACTAGGTCAGATTGATGCAGGAAAGATCCTATTACTAAAATAAATCATTCCCTACATTATTTTTTTTTTTTTTTTTGTAATCTTCTCAGGCTACCCTCATCCCTACTCTCTAGATCACCTTTTCATAACCAGTAAGAGGGGGGTGGAGGGAAGGTTTGGAGAGGGAAGTAGGATTGCCTCATTTGCTTCCTCACTGTCCCTTCCACTTACAGGTGTACAAATGCCTCTAACCAAGTGTAAATCGGTGCTTTCCTACTGTTCAGAACTGTTTCCCTCTGTTCAGTATCCAGAACAACATCTGGAGAAAAAAAAAAAAAAAAAAAAAAAAGTGGTCAGCTGACCACTACATTTGCAGCAACAGCTGCAGCATTTCCCTGGAGCAGGGTGGAAGTAAAGTAATAGGAGACTGTTTTGAATGGCTTCTCCGAGCTAGAACATCAGGAAAGCAGTCAAAGGTTTTATTCATAGACCCTCTCCCCAAAATAAAACTGAGAGAATAAAGAAGATAGAGAAACATGGCTGAAGACCTTGTCAGGACAAGTTAAACTTCTCTTCAGGAGAAATACTAAGAACTTTTCTCTTTTGGTTTGTGGTTTTTGTTTGGTTTTGCTTGTTTGTTGGTATTTTGTGTGCGTTTGGGTTTTTTCCCCTCTTGAAAGGGCAATGAACAAGGGACTACCTTTGTACAGATTGCTTTTATTTTTTTTTCCTCTTTAAAGACAACAGATTTAATACTGGGAAAATCCATAATGACTTCTGAAGGCACAAAAGATAAATGGATACTTTACATACTCATGTAAGAAGACATCTAGAGATAGATTTCATAAAGTTCTGAATATCTTAAAGGCCACTGTACCTGCAAAGCCTCAGCCAAGACATTTTCCCCTACCCCTAGAGCTCTTTGGATCAAAAATTTTGAAACGTGAACTACCTTCCAAACCCTGGTAACAGTGGGTTTAAATGAAGTCACCCAAGAACCATGTGTTTCCTAGAAAAGGAACACTTTAAAATTGTTTCTCATTCTCAAATACAGCAGAACTAACATTTTAATGAGATAAAACTAATTTTTCAGCTGAGCTGAAAGTGCTTCCTAAACAACTGAACTGAAACAAAACATACCTTATACCAGTTTAAATGCCCACTTATACCCAAGCTTCTACTTCTAAAAATTTTGTTCAGAAGCAAGTTCTTTACAACTTTCTTAATTCACATATCCCAGGAAATATACTCAATGTTAAATGCTAGGAGTAACTGCTTATATCCAGCTAGAAAATTAGGATGTTAATAAAAAATGAAATTGGAGTACCTGCAAGCAGTTACATACACCGTTGGGTTGCCAAAGAAGCAGGCGAAAGAACCACGTGAAAATCTATTTAACCAAATGCTATTTATAAACCTATGGTGGAAGGAAAACACAGAACTTAAGGGGCACACAGTGAACTTTGTAAATGTCTAAGAACTACACGTCAACTATAAATGTCTTCATATGGTGAAGACATATTTTAATTACTGATTTCTGAAACAGCAAAGTCAATACAGAAATTGACAAAATATTGACAATACAAGAATACTGACACATCCTGAGACTGGAAGGAAAGTACAGCCCCATTGTACCTTGAATATTGCAATAAAAGTCTGAAGGTACATAGTAACTTTCTGGCTACCCTTGCTCACACTATTTTAACAAACAGATACAAAAGTAAAAGAGCAAGGCACTTGTTAACCAAAGTACAGTCACTTCTGTCATTTGAGAATACATTAGGAAATAGTTCTTGGTCCTTTTAGTCCTGAATTTATGCTGTAACAGATTTCTAGTTGGTTCTCTGAAAAAGACATCTTTGTTTCTCATACAAACTGAAGTGAAAAATTAAACCCTTACTATGATGCAAAGGTCTCTTATGGTCAAGCTCCAAAAATTATTCCAAACTCTATTTAGCTGTTTTCATTTCAGAAAACGATACTGGCTAAGAATGGGGCTTAAACAGTAGTAACATTACTGTAACAGAAACACCAAAGCTTGTAGTGCACTTCTTTTTCTGACAAGGGAGGCATTATTTTCCCCAACAGACATCTCCCAAGAAACACTATAACTCACTCTGAATACAGCAGAAGTTCATTATAAGAAGTTACTAACCTGACACTCTAAAAAACAGTTCAGTTTACAGCTACATTGAAGTGAAGGTTCTCTCTTCCCATGCTTTCAGTGCCTTGCCTAGGTGTCCCCTTACATGCATATCTGACATATGCAAAGAAAGAGAAAAGGGTTTCTTGAGGTTCTTTCTGTGGGTGTGTATATATATATATATATATATATATATATAACTGATTGGTACACTATCTTCAGAGATCAGTCTAACTTTTTAAACGACTAGGGATGACAATCCTGGCCACACATGTAATGTACCCTGCAGACGTGTTTTTACACTGCATATTTAAAAAACAACAACAACAAAAAAATAACTCACTACTGGAAAGGGACAATTCATAGTTATTTTTATCAACTTCGAATTTGGCATAAAACACCTACTTTTAAGGACAACCACTTAGAATTCTGAAGTTACCATTCTTTAGATGATGCTCTACAGGTTTCTGAATAGTGATCTTTGGAAACATCATATTAGGATTAATACCTCTTCATTACTTTTCATTGTAGTGACATCTGTATGAGATTATAAAAAGGCCACTGTATCAGACAGAGAGCTTAGTAGATGAGTTTCTATTGACATAAAACGTGTCTTTTCTTTCCCTAATATTTCTTTATCCTAGAGCATTTTATCTTAAGCACTGTATTTGATTGAAGTGATTATCTGGGATAAAGCCCCCACTCTTGAAGGCAGCAAAGTTTCACACTATTTTAATAAAAAGATCAAGCTCTTGGAAATCTTCAAGACAAGGTAGCATTTATTTATTTTTTTTCTGTCCCACAACTTTCCACAGACAGCTGCTCCAGAATCTCAGTAGTAAATTGGTCTGAAATCTTCTAATTTTCAGTCTCAAACTACTCAGGACCAATCTGCACACATTTGTTCATCTGCTCTTACCTCCAAGGACTTCCTTCTCTTAGGTGTTTAAGCACAAAAACATATCTGTAAAGCACTTGCACGATCTTTCTCACTTTGCATTTTCTTAGATCAAGTTCCTTCAAACCCCCGTCTTAAGTGAGGCTTTACTTCCCAGTCATTACAGCGGTCTTGTTCACACCATATGGATTTATGTAAGAATGCAACTGCTTATCAAAACAGCACTAAAAAAAGCAACAGAAATGGAGAATACTGATTAAAATTTTGTAGTCTGCAACCAGGTATATTATTCAGTGTTCAGCCACAGTTGAACCTTTTAAGTATAAACAAGTGACTATTAAAGTTTCAATCCATAGCAGAATAACTTAGCTAAGGAGATATTCTAGCAACTACATACTTCAAACAATCTAACATTATTTTCCTGAAGAATGCACATTATGACCTTGTGCTTAAATCAAATATTCATTATCATCTGTTACATTTAAACACTGTAATACAGAAACCAGTGTACTAATAAAACATTCTCGTCTATTTCAAACAGTCTTAAAAACCCCTCAAAAGCTAAACTAGACAAATCACTTTCCATGTTCCAGAGAAGTTCTCTTCCCTCTCCCCACTTCCCAAACAGTGACATAACACAGTTGTTTCACATTTTCATTTGGTTTGTCAAAATTATACCCATCAGTTACCTGCATCACTTCACCAGGAGATGCAAAATTTCAACAGTGTATACAGAAAAAATACATTTGATAGTGAACAGTATTCTCACTCCTGTGCAGAGAAAATGAAGGCAACAATGAAAAGAAAGTATCACTGAAACCATCAAAATACTTCTAGATAGTTTTGTTATCACAATACTTCAAATTATAAATATTTTTCCTTGGACAAGGAATCCATGAGCTCTCTCCTTTCTTTCCTAAGCACTCCCAGTCTAAAGCATAAATATAAAGCATGTCCATGTCAAGGTAAGAGCTTAGGATGGAACTGCAACCACCATCCCCTTGCCTAACTTCAACAGGATACAAGCCTTCATACTTCAATGCAAAACAACCCCGTCCCCTGTCCTACCTAAAGACCTTGTATCCTCCTGCACATCTTTTGGAGTGTTCCGGCAGCGCTAGTAGGCTGCTGAAGAGAAACACCTGCAGGCTTCAGGCACTTAAACTCCTCTTTACTAGATGAGCCCAAGCAGAGAGAATTATCCTATCACAGGGGAAGGAGGGATGAAAACAAACTAAAATCCTCAAGCATGCAGTGCAGAGAAGGAATAGACTGATCCCAGATGTATTGCAGAGAACATCCTAAAAGCTACAATAGTAGTAGCACTGATCATCACGTTATACTTTGGTACTAAAAAAAACCCACGCTACTACTATGCACATTGATTGTTCATATATAATTCACCAATGGAAGGCAAAATTACAAAAATTACACTTTAAGTGACAATATGAAGACTAACGATTTCAACTGGGATCAATGCTCTTTTTAACAAGAGTAAACATTTATCAACTTTATCACACACTATTTACAACTAAAAACGTGGAGAATATTTTAAGCAGCCTGAAATCCTTTACAGTACTTCCCTAATGCTAACATAATTGGAGATGAATCTTAAGAGGTACAGAAACTCAAAACCAGATGACATAAAACGAAGTCCTTGCAGAACAAGGAGTGTATCTCATGTTCTTGTCTTCTAGATTCAATACCAACTAAACACAGGCATTCTGTCTTTGGCATAAATAAAACTTTTGCTATGTGTATGTGGAGTTGTATGACCAGTTTTCACCTCAGATGAATACCCAAGATGTTTCAACACTATACCTACTATGTTTCATAAACAAATAAATGCATTTTTCAGTGAAAGTGCTAATAAAAAAATAAAGTAGTACACTTAGAACGATTATCTGTGAACTGCCAATCAAATGCATCATCTAATCAACATAACAAAAGGCTTAAATATTTTGGACTATGTACTTATCCAACCCTATTCTACGATTCTATGATAATGTACAGGAAGAACCTCTTCAAAGTTACCTGGAAGAAAGTCTAGGGGAAAAAATGGCACACCTGTGTTTTCTATCACTACCAGTTTGTGTTTTTCTTCACCACCTGTTATCCCGACATATGTTAACATGTTTTTGAAGGCCAGTGTAAAAGTTCCAATTTACTTCTTGCTTGAAGTGTTTGTGTCAGTCAAGTCGGAAGACAAGACAGTAAACTCAGAACATAACACACCTGGAAAAATAAAGCTGCATGACTAACAATAGGATCATAAATGCCACTTTAAAAGTTCAATAAGAAATTCGTATTGTTATTCCAATTTTTATCTCCATATAGCTTTCAGCGACATAAAGGTATACTGGAAATATACGTAAATTAAGATCTCACTTTTTTTTTTTTTTTTTCGCTAAAGGAGACAAGCTAGAAGTTCTCTTTATTCCTCCTGGCCTTTCTTTTCAATATGAAAAATGCATGCTTGCAGAACTTAAACACATTAAATGTCACACGATAAACAGTTTATCATTGTCACTCCAATCAATTCATTCATATACTATTATATTGTAAGTGTTCCACACTCCAGCACACCAAAAGCTATTATCACTGCATTTACACAAAGTAAGTCTTACCAGTTTATTATATTTTAAAGTGTTTAAAGTTTATCCTAAAGATCAGAATATGCCTCAACAAATTGGACTGCATACTGTCAGCTAAGAAACTATCTCCTTATTTAACTTCTGAATTGCATGGGAACTTTGACTAAATATTCAGTTATTTTACAGGCAAAGATATCTTTCCCACACCCTTTGTGAAAATACCTTTTACTACCTTACATGACAGTGGTAACTACCTATTTAGGAAAGATAAATTACCTGGTTTAATATTTAATGTGTCCGAAACACAAATCAGGGCCAGATGTGCTATTTGCAAGAATTAAATTACTGTATCAATCAATGATAAATCACAAGAATGTGCAGACATTTAGTGGATGTTTCACTGAAAGAGGTTTAGCAAGATGCATACGTAGCAATTGAAAGCAGATTTACAGCATCTTTCCTCAAGTTGCTTCCAGGCAGCCAAGGTGGTACCCAAAATCTGTAAGCTAAATAAAGGTGCTGCATTCCTGGTTCCTTGGAATTCACCTGCACAGTACTGCAACAAAATAGGAATTACTCCTTATACAACTGTTCATGAAACTGTGTATTTATTTTAGCTGCCTCTTTTTTTTTTTTTTTTTTTTTAGAGGACTGACATGACATCTGTGAGGAAAAGCCTGAGCAATCACAACGGAGCTATCAGCCCTTCTCACCATCACTGCTGCTATTTTCAGTGATCCACCCTGTTTTTGCTACAGTATTCTTGGCGGCATTATGCCACCGTGATTCAGTATTTATCTGTTACATCTCGTTACATCACAACACTATCTATACTACCAAAATTTCATGTGGAACTTCTGCAGCTAATACTGAACCCCCAGTTTTTGAACACTTTCTTCAAAATTCTCAGATCACAAAACAAAAAAGCCATTTGAGGTGTCCAAACATCTGGACTCCTGTGAATCATCCATTCTCTAAACGGCTATGCGGTCACACATAATCACTGCACCTTCTTTCTAACAATAATTAGGTATGAATAAAATAGTGTGTGAACTGCAGTGGTTAGCATAAAACCACTCATAAAAGGAGTGTTCCAAAAATTGTCCACAAAACACGCTTAATAACTGAGTTTTGTTTCTGAGCTACAGAAGCTCCTCACCAACAATCAACATTACACTGAAGCAATTGCTTACCAATTATGGCAGCAAACAAGGCCTTTTAAGCTCAATATATTAAAAAGTTGTGTTGAGAGAGGTAGCAATACATTGTGAAATGACAGAATTGAGTGCTGAAACTTCTGCTGACAACAAAGTCACCTGCCAAGACCAAGACTCACATTTTCATATAATCGCCAGGAAAGATTAATCCGAGAATATTTTCAACCCCAGCTTTGAACGTAGGCAGCACTTGATATAAACTGAAAAGCATACTTGTGGAGAGCAGGCGAGAGAATACATGCAGAAAAAATCCTTTGTTTATAATCAAAACACGGTGAACAATTACTCTTATAAAATTAATTGTCAGGAAGAAAAAACTCCAAACACACCGAACGGTGTCACTACTAAGGCTTCCGCAGCAATCTCAGGTTTGGAATCAGAAACACACAGAAAATTACAAAGTCACAATATTGCTACATCTTTCATGTGCATTTTGCAACACAGACACAACTACAGAAAATATGTGAATGACAACAAATAAATAAAAACGGATTTTGAAACTGAGCAGTCACAAAAATGGGCCAGAAATAGAGTTCAGGTTTAATTCGCTATTACCATATGATCTGGGGGACCCTGCATTTTCTTGGTGCGATTACACCGACTGAGTCTTAAACTGTCATTGCCATTCACCCTTATAACAGTGGCAACCCGAAATAGGCAGCTGGGGAACGCCAGCAACTACCTCAACTCTTAGGCTGGATACAAGCCTCGAACATCGGTTTAATAGCAGTTGCATAATAAGACTCAAAAGGCCAAACACTCCTACTGCCTTACACATCTCTATTTCCACACGAATGAGTGTGGAGCGAAAGATCTGGACGAAAACTGAGCACTACCCGAGCTACCACTAGCAAGCTGGTTATTATGCAGCATAGGAGAGGAAAAAACAACACCTGGCGCACCAACAAGCAGACACCCAGTGAATAGGTGGATCTACGGAGAGATATCTTCCCTTTCCCTTCCCCAATAGGCAATCCTTGATGGGTGTGCCAGGAATGGGATATAGGGGGGAGGAGAAGAAAGGGGGTGGGAAGTGGTTGCCGCTTGCTGCAGCCAGCCTGAGCAATGGTTAGGTGGTTAATCATGGTGGCTGAGGAAACACCGGGTCACTTCTCCCCTTTCCGCCTCCCTTGTCATAACGACGGTGGGCAGCGCGGCGGAGGCACCCGCCGTGCCACCGCCACCAGCCGAGGGGGGGACGACCCGGACCCGGCGCCGCTCGCACGGACCCGCCGGCGGCAACTCAGGTGGGTCCCGGGCAGAGAGCATCCCTCAGCCCCCGCGCCCGGCGGGAGGGGCCCGGGGCACCGCCGCCCCCTCCCCCGCTCCGCCCGGCCCTGCCCGCCTCCCGCTCCCCTCGGGACTCACTTGCCGATCACCTCGCAGAGCTCGTACACGTCCTCGAACAGCACGTCGTCGTCGGCCATGGTCCGGGCCGGGGGGATCAGCCCAAGAGGCGGCGGCCCCGGGGAGGGGGAGCGGGGGGGAGGGAAGGAGGAGGGAGAGGGGCGAGGGAGGGGGGAGGGGGGACCGCGGGCACGGTCCCCGCCGCGCGGCGCGCTCCCCCGCCGGTCAGCGCCAACCGCCACCACCACGGTAAATCCCAGCCGCTACGGCAAGCTCCAGCCGACCGCCCCGGGGGGCTCCCGCGGCCGCGCCGGGACTCCCCGCTCCTCCTCCCGCGGCCCGCAGCCGCCGCCGCCGCTCCCCGCGCGTGTCACACACTCCGCGACCCCACCTTCCTCCGCCCCCCACCCCCCTCCCTCCCTCCCTCCCCTTCTCAGCCGGCTACTCCCCAGCGGCAGCGGGCGGGCGGGCAGCTCCGGCTTAGCGGGGCGGTGCCAGCTCCATGGAAGGGATCGGCGCGGTGGGGAGCGGGCAGCGCCGTCTCGCTCTCTCGCCGAGCGGGCGGGGGGTGGGGGGGGGGCTCGTCGAGAGAGAGGATAATGGTGGGAGGGGGAGAGGCGGGGAGCTGCAGGCGCGGCCGTTGATTACGCTCCCATGCTGGAGGAGGAGGAGGAGAAGAAGCAGCCGCCGCGATAGGCGCTGGCTTTACTGGAGGGCGGGAGCGCGCGCGCGCTCCCCGCCACCGTCACGCAAAGCCGTCACGGCGCGCGCGCGCACGCACGCCCAACACGCGGGGGGCTGCGTTTGCTTCCGCTCCCTTCCACCTCCCCTCGCCCCGCCAGAACCGCGCGCGAGGCCACGCCCACTACCCGTTTTGGAGGGGTGGGGGGGTGTCGGTCCGGTGTGCGCAGGCGTGGACGCGGGTGACGTCATGTGCGGGGAGTGGGGTTCGGCGGCGCGGTGGCGGGCGCTGGTGTTGCTGTGCGTGAGGGTGCGGCCGGGCCGGGGGAAGCGGCAGCGGTTAGGGCCGGGCTCAGGTACCGACCGTCCTTATCTTTTCCTCCGCCGTCCGGTCGCTAAGCGCTAGTGGCTTCGCGCTGGGCTGGTGGCGTTGCCGAAGGAAGGACCGGCGGCTGCTGAGGCCGCGGGGGAGCGCGGCTCTAGGGCTGTAGGCGCGTTGGCAGCTACGGGGAGGGAGGCAGAAGGCCTGGTGCGCCCTGACAGGGTGGCGATGGCTGCCGCTTGGGCGAGGGGAGCAGCTTTTCAGCCGCACGCAAGCGTGGTTTCTAGTGATGGGCGTCCCTTCTCGTTTCCACCGTAGTAATAAAGAACCTTTGTGCAGAACTGGGCTTGGAGAGCTCTAAGGGCGGTTGGAAGTGGCTTTTTTTCGGGGGGTGGGGTTTCGCCTAAGAGGATATAAGCATTTTCTGGAGCACAATTTGAGCATTCGTTGTTATTAGGAAAACTGTTATCTTCACATTATTGCTAAAAACAGGGAATGAAAAGAACCTTTCAGAAGTGCTTTCAGTGCTCTTCCAGTTGGTCTGTCATTTCTCTTAGTACCTACATGTAAGACGCGTGGTATGTGTCAGAATGCTAAGTACTTCACCTGATCTGTTGTGTTACATGATTTTTAACATGTTGCAAAGAAAGCTGTCTGTGAAAGTTGCAAGTTGCAACTATGTGCTTTCCCAAGTTTTGAATTGTGTCTGTAAAAGAAGGCAAAGCTCTTTTATAGTAATTAGTTGGGAACTGTTGCAGTTTACGAAGTGTTTATTTTTTGCCAAAGTACTTTAGCACACATGCAACTTCTTAAGTCATTAACAAAGCTAAATTATACAGTTTTTCCCCACACAGAGGAAAAAAAGCCTGTCACAGCAGAATTATCTGATGAAATGGTTTAAAGGTTAGATTTAAAATGCAGAGCTGACCACACTTCACCAAGAACACCTTGTTCCTCTCTCCACATAAATTCAAAAGAAAAAAAAAATGAAGAAAAGCAGTAAAAATTGCTCCATTTCTCTATTGCACAATGTTAAGATACAAGGTGAGAGACATTCCCATGAGGCTGCGCTCTATGTCATAAAAACCTTTTAAAAAGATTTAAACACTATCTGCTCTTTGGAAAAGACAATATATTTAGATTGTTCCCCAAATTTCATGCGCAAACATGGGTAGACATTTGGCCTCACATAGACCTCACACCAGTGTGTTTTAGAATATGGGTGAGTATTCGCTTATGTTTTCGGCTGAAATTGTCATCTACTATGAATTCCTGGTGTCCTCAACGTAAGAAGGACATGGAACTGTTGGAGCAAGTCCAGAGGAGGGCCATGAGGATAATCTTGGGGCTGGAGCACCTCCTGTACAAAGATAGGCTGAGAAAGTGGGGTTTGTTCAGCCTGGAGAAGAGATGGCTGCATGGAGACTGAATAGCTGAAGGGGGCCTTCACGGGTGCCGGAGAGGGACTCTTCATTAGGAACTGCAGTGGTAGGACAAGGGGTAACGGGTTAAAACTTATACAGAGGAGATACAAGTTGGATATAAGGAAAAAATTCTTTACTGTGAGAATGGTGAGGCACTGGAACAGTTTGCCCAAAGTAGCTGTGGCTGTCCCATCCCTGGCAGTGTTCAAGGCCAGGTTGGACAGCATCTTGGGCAACCTGGTCTAGTGTGTGGTGTCAGTGCCCATGCCAGGGGTTGGAACTAGATGATCCTAAGGTCCTTTCCAATCCTAATCATTCTACAATTCTACAATCTGACTATATGTGGAGCTGTCAAGTTAACAAGAAATAATTATGGAAAGATGCTGAGAAAGAATGCTCATAGCAGATTCCTTCCTAAGCTGAGGCAAATGCTTCTGCCATCCAGGAATGCCAGTTGACAGATGTTTTGCCTTCCTCTGGGTGCTAAGTGCTGAGGGTCACACTAGGCCACAACACCTGTGTGTGACAGATTAAACTGGAAACAAGGAATACCAAGCATAACACAAGGGGGGCTTTGAGCCAGTGTTGTAATAGAGCAAACCCTTTAAGACTTTTGGAGGGTGGTTGGGTCCATTTGGGGGTGGCACAGCACATGGGATGGTTTTCTGCTAAGGGATGGGGTTTCACAACGCAGGGTTGGAGAGTTGTGATGGAAAGGTAGTTTCTTGGAAGACGGTGAACAAAAAATGGACTTTCATGAAGTGAGGTGCTTCATTTCATTCACTGGCATCTAGCTTCACTGAAGGGCCCTACTGCCTTTCAGACTTCCTTTCCCTTCCCTTTTTTACCCTTTCTGGAGCAAAGAAGACCTGCTTGTTAAAGGAGCTGTAGCCCTTGTTGCTTAGGCTAACAAGAAGCAAAGCAAATCTGTCAAAGCCTACAAACTGTGTCAGTTGTCCACGTTCAGTACAGGGGAAGAGTAAAAATGTGTTTTACCTACCATTGGAGTTGCAGGAGAAGAACTTGTCTGAACTGAGATTTGTGTGCAGATCACTGAACCAGCAAAAACAGCAAGGATACCACTGCATCAGCAATTACGAGAACAAATGAGAAGTTATGCTGTAACTCACGTTCAGATTGAATGGGCTTGACAAAATACGAGCATTAGTTTGCCTGCAGTCAATACCCAGTAATATGACCATCCAAGCAATGCATACACAGACATGTCTGTGATTGTGAACACATGCCTGCAACATAAGAAGGATGTGAACCTGTTGAAGCAAGTCCAGGAGGGCCATGAAGATGATCAGAGGGTGGGGGCACCTCTCCTGTGAAGACAGGCTGAGAGAGTTCGGCTTCTTCAGACTGGAGAAGAGAAGGCTCTGGAGAGACCTTCAGGGAGGCTTCCAGTGCCTAAAGAGTGCCTACAACAAATCTGGGGAAGGACTTTTTAAAAGGGCATGTAGTTATAGACAGGGTGGGGGTAGTTTTGAGCTGACAGGAGGGTAGACTTAGATTAGATGTAAGGAAGAAATTCTTCACTGAGGGTGGTAAGGCACTGGACCAGTTTGCCTAAAGAAGCTGTGGCTGCCCCGTCCCTGGCAGTGTTCAAGGCCAGGTTGGATGGGGCTTTGAGCAACCTGGTCTAGTGGAAGGTGTCCCTGCCCACAGCAGGGGGACTAGAACTGGATGATCTTTAAGGTCCCTTCCAACTCAAAACCATTGTGATCACCATTCTGTGATGAATTTCAGCTACAAGTTCGAAAGTGGTCATTCCCCTTTCCCAAGCAGGCATTCTTGTTTTTCACCCACGTATCCAATACATCTTGCAGATTCTTGCTTTAGTATAAAAGTTTTAAGTTCAAGTTCTGAAATACGTGTATCTAACATCTTACTAAAAAGTACGTAACAATAATGTTTGTCACAGAAGCAGAAGAAACTTCACACTTGAGACCTGGAATGATTTACTGGCAAAGATAATGGTCTGAAAACAGTGCAGGGCATCACTTGTTTCAGGGCTGGAAGAGGGACTTGTTCCTAGGTGAACAGCAAGAAAAAGGCACTGATTATTGCCTTCCCTAAACCTTTGCCCACTACCTGTCAGATTCTGAACTGCTAGGTGAAGGTGTGGTAAACCACTATTGTTTCATTAGAAAGTTTATTTTGAAGTCCTAAGAAAAAACCGAGTGTGGGCTTGGGCACTAGAAGACTTATTTCTTAAATTTCATGGGGTTCTCAGGTTTTGTTTGGCTGTGTCCTGTGCAGGGTGTGCACATACAGTCTGCACACTGTTAGTGAGTGTCCGCTTAAACCACAACAGTGAGCCATAGGGAAGGTAAGTTTCTTCAAAGTTTGCTTATGGAATTATAATTAACAGTTAGTTACATCCAAACAGCCCTTATAGTGTTCCCATTTAAAAGTATGATGTAAAAGGTATGTGACAATGAACAAGAAATTTCCATGGTTTGATAGTTAAACCTTCCTACCAAAAAAGGTAGGAAGCACCAAATTCTGTGCCTTAGGTTCCAGGTACAAGTCATGCCACACTGTAATTAAGGAGGCTGGTTTCCCAAGACTGCATGTCTTAACAGATGAATGATGTTTGTCTAGGAAGATAAATCTCCATTTTTCTCCTTAGTGGAGGTGACTTTTTTAAGTTCCTCCATGGTGTCAGTTCTCCATTGTTCAATGAGAAGTGGACTTTCACTGCCACCATTCCTCATTGAGGACATTATCAGGTCTCTTCTTTGCAGCCCCCTATCTTCAAAGGAAAGTTGGAGCTTATCTCTGAAATCTGTACCTTGCCCCCATCTAATTCTGTTGAAACAGACAACCAGGTCCAAAAGTTCCTGGGAAATATACAGGCTTGTATATACGTGTGACCATGGTAAAGCATAAATGTCATTTCTCAGGCAACTGGCTAAGAGCTGCCTCTCTTGAATGAGGAATTCTTTTTCACTGCACTTCAGACATGGGGACCACATCCCCTTCACCAGACAGTTGGCTTATTCTGACCCAGCCACCCAGCTGCGAGAGAATGTCAGTTCAAGTAATCAGCTGAGTCGTGGTCAAGGAATGGTAAGGGAGAAAGTCATGTTCCTCATCTGTAGTTAGGCTGTCATCATAATTAAACATAAATTACAGTAACACTGCTGAAGATAGTAAACTAAACCAAACCCAAGCCTATTTGACACTGCCGAAGAAGCTCATGGTCACCATTCAGAATTGATTTCCGAAGGTGAAACAGTCTCAGATAGAAACAGCTGGCAACAATAAAAACAAATAAACAAACAAACAAACATAGAAATTACACAATCCCCACTTAGTGGAGTTGCTTTCTTCACTTTTCCTTGCCATTCTGATTATTTTCCCCTTCCTTGTTTACTGCGTACCTGTGAACAATCTTGATTGTATTACTGGAGGTGCTTATTTCTTTCTCCCCAGCTGCAACTCTTATTCATTAATGGCTATGTATTAAATAATAATTGTGGAGGAAATCTCTCCATCTTGCATTTATTGAAACTTTTTAAAATTAAAAAGAGCTTACAAGATATGCAGGGGATAAAACAAAGTAATAAAAACAACACATAATTTGGGTTATCTTTTGTTCATTATCCTAAGCAGAAAAGTGCAACCATATGCTACAGTTGTGCACCTATGTATCAGAAAAATAATTAAAAATCACATCACAAGAATACCAGAATGCTACATACTAGCACTGAAACAAAACCAACAAACAATAACAGACCACCTTGTATTTTCCTTTTATATGTTTCTTTTCTTCTTTGTTGCATTTCTTGTCCTCTTACTATGTTTTGCAGAAATGTATTAAGCCCTTTTGAGTAGACAGGTGCCACCCTAATAGTTAAGAACTCCAGAAGGGCCCTGCAAAGCAGAGGAATTTCCCAGAGGGGCTTCGGTGTAGATAAATGGCAGAGAATACTGCATCTAGAGGAAATCCTTATCTACACCACTCACATGTGATGATGAATTTGAAACAATCGCAGCTCTGGAAAGAACCCTCAGACTCATCACAGCAGTTCTCTGAAACCATTGCTACAGTGTGCAGTGACAGCCAAAAAAAGCCAATAAAATATCAGGCATATCAGGACAGGCATGAAAACAAAGCATGATGTGTGTTTTTGAGTCCATGTGAAGCTCTTGTTCAACCACAGCAGGAAGGGTGGAACATTTCAGGACTCTCTGTCTCCAGAAGGACACAAAGGAGTTTGCAGAAGAACAGCCAGAGAAGGGAAATGAAATGAAACTGAGGGTGAGGTATCTGTCTTACCAGGAGAGGTCAAAGGGCTGGGACTTGCCAATTTTAAGCGGAGACACCTGAGGTAGGATATAGTTGAGTTTTACAAAATCATGAAGGTGGTAGGTAAAGTGAAGGCAGAACTGTTATTCACCAAATCATGCACTACTAAAAGTAAAGGGCGCTCAGTAAAATAAGTAGGAAGGTAGTTTGACAGATACATGAAATACATATTTTAAATAGAAAAAAACATACACATACACTGGATAGTGACCTTTGAGAATGTGCTGCCACAGGAGACGGTGGACACCAATAGTGTCAGCAGGTTCAAAAAGGAATTAGACCATTTCAGGGATGACACATCACTAGACACTGAAAGGAATAGGCAGGGGTGAGCTGTGGAGCACCCCTACCTAGTACAACAAACATAGACACTGGGGAAGTGGAAGGCAAATGACTGCAGGTAGTGACTAGACTTTCACGTACTTTCTAAATTATATCCTAGTGCCACTGCTTCATTTTCATTTTTGGAGGTGTAAATACAGTCTTTCACTACAAATTATGCTGTTGGCTTCTTTACATTCAGGGAAATCACCAGCATCAGCATACCTGGAATGCAAAAATATATCCTTACCCAGTAAGGCCTTGTTAATGATCTCAGTCTATCCCTTGTTGTGTAAGTAGGGCTCGGTAGACCCATTAGGGCATTTCTTACATATTCAGCCTTTTAGTTTCACTGTATGTTTAATTTTTCAGTTGCAACTTTGTCCGTTATTTTGTCCTCATTCTGCCACCAATTTATTTTCCAAACCCTGTTTATGCGGTTTGAGATACCTGTTTTTTCTTACTGCATTTCCCAGATAACTATTCTATTAATGTACAGTAATACAATCCAAAAGCTGACAAGACTTACAGTTGAAGACTTTTAAGACACAGCTATAGCTTTACCACTTACCTTATAGCCTCAGGGTAAG
Source organism: Neopsephotus bourkii (assembly GCF_033783945.1). NCBI lineage: Eukaryota > Metazoa > Chordata > Aves > Psittaciformes > Psittacidae > Neopsephotus > Neopsephotus bourkii. Next base: position 10,511,678 of record NW_026901456.1, on the reverse strand, counting down.
CCAAGTTTACCGCATTTTATAAGTTCAGAAGAGAATAAGAATTCTGTAAATAATCATTTGGCAAGCATTCTGTCTTCCTCTCTGTCACACAGCCTTTTTTCCTCCTGGTTTTCTCAGCCTACTTTTTTTTCCATATGGGGTATAGCTTCACAGATGAGAGCAAACACCACTCCGCCTGGCCACCTAGTTATTTCCCACTTCCCTCTCCCTCTTCCTTATGCTTTCCCTTTCTTAATTGTTCTGCTCTCACTGCATGACAATTCATCCCCAGACTTTGAGGCTCTTTTAAAAGAACAAACCCACCTGCAGTGGAAGGAGTTAATATTGACTTCTTGATTCAGACTGGCTAACTTACCACTGGAAAAGCTTCTTGTGAATCTTTTGCCTGCAAAAATCTAATTCATAGATTCTTTGCAACAGATCTTTGAAATTTAGCAGGGAAAATGTCCTAGAGAGCAAAGACATATGCTATTCTGTGTCCCATGGAATTCTATTCAGGTCTGACACAGGGAGAAGCTGGGAGAAAAATACTGTTTTTTCCTACATTTTATGTTGGCAGCAGCACTCTGGCAGCCATCCAAGGGACCAGCCGTGGCCATTCTCATCCCAGACATTGTCCACTGCACACAGGATTGTGCTGGGAGCTTGACACTGGCTGTAGCTGAAAAGCTGCCATGAAAGTGAAGGTTAGAGACAGCAGAGAGAGAAAAAACAAACCCACACTCTGTAATAGCTCTCTCTAAACCCAGCACATAGCATCTCTTTGATGTCTTCCTTTAAAGGCTCAAGAGCACCCTTATTTTGAAGAAATTCAAGCCATAACTCCCCTGATGATCACCTGTGTGCTGCGCATGGTCCAAATCTCAGCAGAGATTTTTAAGAGTTACTTGGGGCCTTTTCCTTTAAGGAGGAAAAAATGCTTCCACAAAATCAAAGTATTTTTTCCTTTGGGAAAAGGCTTTTTGTGTGCAATGTGTGAGGTGGGAAGAAGTGGGTGGGGAATCTTGATGTTAGGATGGGATATTGACACACAGGTGAACAACTTGTTATTTATTTTGTAATAAAATGTGGTCCCTGGTGATGCTTTGCTCACTGTTTATAAATGAGGCCAATATGCTCAGCTTCAGCCGTCAGTGCTCATCTGGAGACAAGACTGCTCTCAGTTTTCTCACAGCTCTACATGTACAGCAACAACAAACACATCTCTCTTCACCAGTGTAAAATCCGTACGCTACGACAAAAGTAGAGGAAAACCAAGAATCATGGAGATATATGAACAGTTTCTAAAGAACTGTGAATACCTATTCTAACTTAGGTTATGTTTTACAGATGATAGCTCCTTATCAGAAACTCTGTCTGATGCTGGTGATGTCCTTAGCACAGGTAACACAAAAGCATCTAGCGGAACTAAATTCTGAAGGCTATATTTTTACTGTAAAATACGCAGGAAAAAGCTTTAGGAATAATTATGTTTTCTGTGAGAAAAGAATCAGAAGTAACATTTTCTGATGAATTCTGAAAAAAAATCTGGTTTAGTTGCTGTGAGGCTGTTTTCTGGGCTACATGGCCTTCTTTAAAAAGAACTTAAAAAAATTAGGGATCTGATGATGGAAAAAAGGGGATCTACTTTGTCACTCAGACTCTGAAATACCCACCTATAGTTCAGTGTTTTAGGCTAATTAAACCCAGTGCTGTTGCTGACAGTCCACCCAGACTGTGGGATGCTCTAACAGGTACAGGGAAGCACCTCTGAAGCCAGCCAAGAGCAGGAATACGCACTGGTGTCCTCACCGTGCTGTCACTATGTGTCACTCAAATCCCTCTGGCTCCCTTTCTGTTTGTGTTGTCTTTAAGGAAGATTTACAAATACTATGGTGTATGTATGTGTGCTCCACACCCACAAACTTTGGGCGTGCCTGTGCTCAGTCACTGCAGTTTTGGATAAAGGACAACTCTGAGACTGGAGGCTCAAGTTCAGTCATAATAACTGATTCTTTCAAATAAGAACAAAAGGGAATAAAGTGTTTTCTTGTTTCGGAAGGAAGGAGATGCTATCTAAAAAACTTCTAACTTAGCATTGGTAACTAATAATTAACGGTTAAGTAGTTATTTACAGTAATTGTCGGAACAATGGGTAAACCCTACCATGAGTGGAAAAGCTGTGACTCATAATGCCAGTCCTGATGCTGGTTGCATGGTCTGTCCTTTGGTGCCTTTGGCTGGAAGTAGGATGGTAATCACAGAGCAGATGTTGCCTACGGTAGTTGTACCCGCCCAGAAGCATGTGGACTTGTCAGCTCAAGAATGTGAAGGGCCTGCACACCAAGAATGGAACATATATAGGGAAACATTATTATTACCTCTGCTGTATAGCTACAGCCAGTGCCCAGCTGTTATCTCAGGTAACCAAGATTTTAGCAAGTGGTCATTAAGTCTGTTTTCTCATCTGGTATGTTTCTAATCCAAATCATCTCATATAACTTTAGACACCAATTGCAGAAAGTTCTACATCTGAGCTAGTTTTCTGGGCTTTTTTTACAGCCAGTCAACAGACAAAGTCATGTCTGGGGCATAATCACTCTGGATATGCTGGGGAGGCAGCGAGAAGCTCCACCAAAGTTCCTGTGTTTCTCTTATAACAAATAAGGATATTTTGCCTTTGATGTTTCAGAGGGATGTTTTAAACTATTCCATGAATATAGTAATGAGTGCCATAAAAGATAACAAGAAATTACTAGCTTTTTAAAAAGTAATGAGAAATGTATTATTTTTTTCCTGGTCTGGCTTTCACTTTCCACAGAAGTGAAAAAGATGTCTCCTCCATATGTCTGTGTTGTCCTGCGACCAGCAGGCACCATGGAGTTTGATAGGGATCTGCTTTACTTGGAGTATGAGCTCTTAACAAGAGCTTTGCACTTTGTACCTTATATTTAATGACTGGTTCAAGCCAGAACCTCTTAAAGACATGGTTCTCAGCAACTGCCCTCTGCATCCTGAAATTAAGCATTAACATAATAAGGAAGTTCAGATACTAACTTAATCTAACTCAATGAACAAGCACACATTCAATTAGTCTCTGAGGTACTCTGCAGTGATTCATGGAATTGGAAATATCTCCCAGAGTATCAATACTCTTGCTGTCAGACGTGTTAGTTCCAGTTGTGCCAATTAATCTCTATCTGCTGTGGCTGTTGGCTGTCAGAATTTCTTAGGTACAATGGCTGTGTTGGTACTCCTCCTCTGGAGAAACTGCCACTTTTTACCTTCACCCCACCCTGTCTTTTTTTGCATAAACCTGCTGAATGTCCATGACTTTGACATGAGTTCCTAACAGGCGCTCAAGAGCAGGTGATCTTGTTTTCAGCTTCCTGTTGAATAAAAGTCAGCAAGTAACAAGTCATGTTACAAAGGTACCACTCTTTTGTTTAGCAGTACCAAGTACAGATCAAAACTGGCATCTCTTCCTATATATTCTTTAACCTATTTTCTGGTAGCCTTCAGAGGCTAGAGGTAACGGAGACTAAGGTTATATGACTAAACTTATGTTTTAGAGCAGAACAGTAACACGCACATGTTAAATGTGAGACATTGCTATATCACATATACCAAGCCTAGCATATTGAGTCAAATTTGGGATGTCATCTTTCTAAGCTGTTGTGTTTTCTATCAACACTATCTCAGGAAAATGAGAATATTCTACATACATATTTCGGAGTAAGGGATTGCTGACTGCATATATTCCTTTCAATCCAGGACATATAAGTTTGTTTCTCCTTTTCACTGGGAATAAGAACTTGCTTTACCATGTGCCAGGTCTTACCACTTCCTTAATGGCACTGTTTCCTTAGGATTAGGACAAATCTCTAGTCCTTGTCTTAGAGTTTTCAATCCCTAAGTGAGTTTTTGCTGACCATTTTATGATTTTCCAATAATGTCTTCAAACATCCATCCGGTGCTAAGAGCTTCCTCCAGCTGTAGTGTTATAAAGGTTATCAGTACAGGGAGTACCATGTATTGGGCAAGGTATGTAAATATTTTTCATTACATTTTGTAAGTAACTTGTTTGTAAGAGAAGTTTTGACAAAGTGCATTCTGTTTTTACTGTTGCTTAAAAAGCAAATAAAATCTTCCAGATTCATGTAAAATCTGGCTCTGGAATTTGACTCACAGCCCTGTTGTTAAATAGGAGAGCATGTCTCCAACCACTAAAAGTTTCCTAGGTTTGCATTCAACTTGTAAATCCCATATCTGTAGCTGAATATACCTCTTTAAAGAACTATTTCCCAGGTCCCTGTGACTGACAGTCACTTTCAGCTAAACTTGAACTCTGGGGAACAAGAGTGTGAACCACTCCAGCTGCAGGTCTGTCAGCCATTGCTTCCCTTGCCTTTTGAGGGCACTGGCATTTTGTTGACACTTCCTACATGCATGCCACTGCTGTGCAGCTCAAAGAGGACTTGTGCCACGGCCTTTCTTGGAGCAGGTGGCAGAAAACTGTGTTGTGGTTATTTTTACAGGCCTCTCTAGCTCCTTTGGTTTCTCAAAGGCTTTGCCACTATTGGAGGTGCTTGTTTCTCAAAGTCTTTGCCATGTTCTCTGTTTTGTAGTGTAGCAGGCTTAGAAAGCTGGTTCCAGCAGCTCCATCAGGCACAAATTTGCCTACAACATTCGTCTCTCCAAGGAATCTTTAAACCCTTCCTTGTCTGTCAGGCTAGGTATACTAATGATAACATCAACCTCCCTAGTCTGATCATTTGCTAAACCATTCTAGAGAATAAAATGGATTAATGAAGACATTATTTAAATTGCTAAATCTGCCCAGCTCATTCTGACTCAACACATGAGCTTCTGCCACAACTGCTACAACCAGAATGGATGTCTCTCGGTCCCAAAACATCCATCACATCCCAGTTACAAGATTAAATATCTTAGTTTAAACGTCATAAACTAAAGAAGCTATGACAAACTTTCTTAAGAGTGTGCTCATATGCTAAGATAGTTGCATATGAAAGTGCAAAACTCTGCATGAGTTAATTTGTTCTGTTGAAAGCTCTTTAAACTTGTTTCAGATGTCTGTGCTGTCCACTGAAGTCTTCAACTTTAAAGTTTTAAACTTGTCTAAGATATCTACTTTAAATTTGTCCAAGATATCTACTTCAAACTTGTCTCAGGTATCTGTGCTGTCCATTGAAGTCTTCAGTGAAGTTATACCCTTAGCTCATTTCATTTTCAGTCCCAGGCTTTGTTCTGAAAGCATACAGAGCCAGGATGTTTGAATGAAATCTGATTCATCCCGTCTTATACCTCACTGACCACCATGGCTTAGCCTGGCTGTCAGCACCAGCTCCTGGCTTCTTCCAGAGCTCTGGAAAGCTGTGGTTCCTATGCTGGCCAGCCTTAAGAGATGATACGGTCAGCTAACAGAAGCTGTAGTTCAGAAAATGTTCTCAGGTCTTGCACTTAGAAGTCTGTGGATGTCACTTGCAACTGTCACTCATCTCTGAAATACGCTCCCTAGTGCTGAAAATGTTTTCAGAATAATTTGTTGTGGATAGGCAAAAAAAGCTGGCAATTTAATTGTAAATAAAAAAATTTCATCTCAGCACTTGAGAGATTCCACCTTCAATGTGAAAATATCAGAGGTCGCAGCAGTCCTGTCACCCTTGGCGGACCTGTATGCTGTTAGTCAGCATACACTTGTTTTACTAGAATTACGTTTGAAATCAGAAGTTAAGATTTTCAAAATAACTTCTGCTTTTTGTTTTCTTTTAGGTTTAACCTCTCACTTCAAATAAAAGGAGGCTGGTAATATAACTGCTTTGTTTCTCAGATGCTACATTATGCATTTGCTTGATTTTTCATTTTACCTTTTCCTTGTTAGGCCTTGATTTTTCATGTCACACAAATGACACAGTAGCCCTAAATATAGCAGATGATTGCTCATTAGACTCTCTAAAATTAATCTTATTAGAGGAGTTGATTAAACTTAGTTCTTGACTAAAAATTAATTATTTTCTTTCTCTCTTTGTCTCAAGGTCAATTTTAAGCACCTTTGTCATTTTTTGACAGATAGGCAAAATATTTGGAAAATATATTGATGAGAAATAGTACAGAAAAAGCTTTGTTTCCACATAGTTTTAAACCGCTGGAGTTCAATCCTGCAGCACACTGGAAGATCACATCTGTAATTTATTCCTTAAACTTGGGAACTCTCATATGTAAAGTCAAGTGTGTGTTTAAGTATCTGAAAACTTTGGTTTGTCCGTTTAGCTGAACCAGACTTCTCTGTATGGTTGTATCAAACTCAAGTGCACTCTGAAATCATGCCTGGCTCGTTTTCAGCCACTGCAGTAAAAAGACCTGCCTCCGAGGGATAGGTAATGCAGGGGAGATACTAACCCAGGAATCCCCCACGAAATTCAGCATGTAGCCTGACCTGTATAGTTATTTCTTTGCTGATGGTTCTTGCTGCAGAACACCAAGCTTTAGAGTAGGTTTTCAGGTCATATAGACTGGACATACAACATGAGGAAAACATCACTCTAAAACACAGTTCTATTTTTACCCCGTCTTCTTAGTATGCTTATGGGAGAGAAGCTAAGTGAAAATCGACCCAAGCAGGATCTTCATTACGGTAGAACAGCTCGTTGTCAGGAATTCATCATGAACGATCACATAATTTTACTCTTCTTTAACACAACATACTGAGATAAGGAGAAATAGTGTCCTACACAAACCTGGTACAAAATCAGAATAATGTTTTCTGATTCAAGCACCATCATCTGGAAGAGAAAAATTCTGTTCTCAAGTCAGTCATTTAGATGGTGCTTTGGCAGAGAGAAAGCCAAGAGTTCTGCTGAAATAAGGCAAGAAATACATGTAACGTGGAGATCAAAGCCAGTCTACGCTGTAGGAGGACCAGCTGGCATTGGCTGGTCTCTGTGATGTCCTTATTTAAATAAAAATTTAAATACACATTTATTCAAATAGTAGTAGTTCTAAATGTCTAAAGATCTCTCTCTTCCATTTGCATGTCAGTCTTGCATAAGTTTGAATGCGACTAAATTGCCTTAACTAATTTTGAAGTCAGCTACTAATACTGTAAATGAAGCTGCCAACAAGTCACAACCATAATTTAACCAACAGAGTTACTATGAATTTTGTTACAAGCTACTGAGTAAATAAATTCAAAATTCAAGTGGTGTAATTTCTTTCAGACTTACTGCAGTCAGAGTCTTATGCAATACTTCATGAAGCTGAAATCTAATACAGTATTAAAATGACAATACTGGAACAAGTTAATCAGATTCTCTAATTACTTTACATATGGCAAGACCTTGAAACTAATACCTGTAGCATACAGGTGCATTAATCCTAAGACTAGAGTTCTGGCTTTGAGAAAGAAGATACGTGTTTGACCAAAAAATGTTTATATCTATGGTTAAAATTACCATTTAAAGGACAGGTTAGGACAGGACACGATGGAGACTACTGAGACAAAAACCAAAAAATGAAAAATGAACAATGTAAAAGATTTGTTCAGCAAGAAGATTTGGGTGGTTGTGAAACTTCTCCCAAGCCCAGCCTTGGAACAGTTAAATGCAAACTGAAATATTTGGCAACTGTGTCCTACTTGAAAATATTTATAGAAGGCTAATACTTAGCAGGTGGTAAAATTTCCCTACCAAGGATCTCCAAGAATTTTACAAAACATTAATAATCAAGCTTCATAAAAAATTAATATGTAGCTTTTCCAGATGTGTCTGCTCCCACAGGCTGGCTGTTTGAAGCCCCGCTGCCTGGCCCCCAGAGCCAGTTTCCACTCTGTACCTGCAAAGTGTTCCTTGTCCCATCCAGAAAGGAAATCCTTGGAAAGCTGGTGGGGTATTCAGAGATGTACAGAGCAGGAGGCCCTGCTTGCTCTGCACTCATGTACCCAGACTTCTAATGCTCTGACGGAGACACCTAACAAGCCCCCAGAAACCGTCACTAAGACAAACAGAGACCTGTCAAGTCTATTCTGTGATGTTGTTAAGCACCATCTACTTTGGAGAAAGGAGGGAGATGCAGAAAGGTTAGAAAACTTACTTAAGGCTACACTGCCAGTAGTTGGCAGAGCTGGAGCAAGAATCTAGTGTTGACTCTGGGCTTTCTGCCTGCATCATTGGGCTGGTTTTTATTCCAGGGAGGTACAGCACAAATGGGAAGTGAGACATTGCAAGGGTATTAGACGGCTGAACAGATTGTAAATGCTCTGGACAATCTTCTGATTACAGCCTTTGTGAGCTTTGCTGGGTAAATTGGATTAAATAATTATGAATAGGTACAAGACACCTAAGTGGATGTAATGTGGTAGCAATAAACATTTTCCCATGAAAGAATGCAAATTATTTTACAGAAATTAATATAAAAAATATTCCTCAAAAATCCTTTGTAGGTACTAGGAACCTGTGAAAAGTGCTAATTGTGAGGGAAGAAAAAGTTGTTATTGAAACATGGTGAGACAGATAAAGAAATGCCAACAGAAGTGGTGGAACGGCCTGAGGCTGAGTAACAGTACTTAGTGACTCATATAACTCACACTCTGTAAAAGAAGGATCAGCGAGGTGGCAACGTTTGCAATATGACAAAATTCTTTGGAATAATTAAAACAAGAGAAGACTGAGGAGCACTACTGAGAGAGCTAAGCTAGGTCACTGAGCATCAGACGAACATTAATGTGGGTATTACATTTTGTAAGAATTGCCAGAAGTCAGAGCTCAAATTCAATTGCAATCAGTAAAAAAAAAAAAAGTTTTGAGTGGAAACTTCAGTGCAAATCTAGGACTGGCATGGAAGAACGTGAGGATTTATATGCTAAATAAATCTCTGTTATGTTTATTTGGAAACATTTCAGTTCTGATTATCATGTAAAAAAGAAAGAATGAGCAGCAGAAAAGAGGAACTTAGAAGCTATTGGGAAGAACAGCATGGAAAAATTTCTATATAAACTGGAAATTAGGATTATCTGCATAAAAAGTGAATGGATAACTGTTGAAATGCAAATTAAAATAGCTAAGGCGAGATATTTAATCTTCTTGTGTTCTTAATTATAATACAAGTGCAAGGAGATATTCAGTCAATGCAAATGTCAAACAAAAAAAGATAAAACTTATCATATTTACATGAAGACAGAATGGATAATAGATAGCAATGGATGCAATGTTAGACTATAATCCCAAGACCAGGTGTAGAACCAGGTGGAGGAAGTTAAAAGATATTTATGTCCTCAATTAGAAATACTACAATATACACAGGACTGAAGAGGAAGAAGAATAAAATGATCATAATTCAGGGACTTAAAAAGCCCCCATCAAAATAAGGAAAAGGACTGGCTATTTCATCTTTGCACAATGAAGAGGATTTTGTCTTCCTCATCTGAAGCATCTGGGACTGTCAAGAGATGTTGATGTGATCCTAGATTAGATGGTGTCATCTAGTCTCCCCATTTGGAAGTCAAAAGTGCTAACTGGAGGAATCCATATGAACAACAGAAAAAAAACAGGGATCGTTTAGATTGGCTATAAGGAGGAAGTTCTTTCCTGTAAGGGTGGTGAGGCACTGGAATGGCTTGCCCAGGGAAGTCGTGAATGGTTCATCCCTGGTGGTGTTCAAAGCCAGGTTGAACAAAGCCTTGGGTAACATGGTTGAGTGCGAGGTGTCCCTGTCCATGGCAAGGGGGGGTTGGAACTGGATGATCTTAAGGACCTTTCCAACTCTAACTCTTCTATGATTCTAAGATTGTGTCACTTTTGTATTTTGGATGATAAGATGCTCTGTTTTATTTAATCACGAAATTTATTTTTACAGGGGGTATATAAAATCAAACATAATAATTAGTTTAGGCAGTATGTTTATCCTTAGATTGATATATTTCAGATTATAATGAGTGCTTTTATAGTTAATCTCGGCTTTAGTCAGCAGGAGACAGACAATATATAGGCATGGAGGAGTTTCCTTTATTAGCTTTGAAGAGCACATGACCTACATATCCCTGCCATCTGCCCATCCTTTACCCTGAGGTAAATCTGCCTCAGTAAACTACTCCACAAAAGAAAGGAAATACAGCTGTGGGAAATTTATTACTAACCAGAAACCCTCAACTGTCATACAAACATCAGAACAACAGAACAAAGTGGTTCTGCTGTTGCATCACTAACCTTGGCCGTAGCTATTTGAACAAAACTGAGGTCAGAAATATTTCCATTTAAAATAAACAGTCATTTGCGAAATGACAGGTTATTCCACAGAGCCATGGAGACTCCTGTCTCCATCTTCGCTTTGTTCACATCTGCTTTAATGCCTGGGATATTTATCCTGAAGAAATAAAACCAGAAAGTGCCTAAGATGTGTCTGAACTCATAGTTTTCTCCTTTCATACTGCTGAGTTTCACAGAATCATAGAATCATAGAATGGTTTGGGTTGGAAAGGACCTTAAGATTATCTAGTTCTAACCCCTCTGCCATGTGCAGGGACACCTTCCACTAGACCAGGTTGCTCAAAGCCCCATCCAACCTGGCCTTGAACAGTGCCAGGGATGGAACATTTACCAGTTCTCTGGGCAACCTGTTCCAGTGCCTCACCACCCTTATATCTGACCTGAATCTCCCCTGTTTAAGTTTGAGCCCATTACCTCTTGTCTTTTCAGTACATGCCCTTGTAAAAAATCCCTCTCTGGCATTCTTGCAGGCACCTTTCAGATACTGGAAGGCTACTATGGGGTCTCCACACAGCTTCTCTTCTCCAGTCTGAAGAGCTCCAACTTTTTCAGCCTTTCTATGGGAGGTGCCCCAGTTCGTTATCATCCATCTCATCATGACTTTTCCATGTCCTAATAGTGTGGATGTCCACAGACAAAGAAATCTCATGTGCTGTGTCTTGTCAACTGATCTTAAATTTTGATGGGTTTGATTTAATGTGATATAAAGGCCATACATCTCCTGGAAGACAGCTTTCACTTTTTGATGTAATTGGGATGGAGGCAAAAATTAAGCAGTACAGAGTGTGAGAGGAAGTCAGTTACACAGTTTGGTTTGAAAACCTTTTTTAGCAGGTGGAATTCGTAACTAAGGGGACCCGTGTGGTGACCTGAGTCCTTTGGTCATGTACAATGCAGCAGGACCTCAGGTTACCTGATCACACAGAAGTGGCTGTCCTGCCCGCAAGCTGTAAGCCCATTTGCCTGGGGTTGCTTCTAGCTCATTGTCACTGGGTATAAGCAATGACAAGTTTCCTAATCTAGATGTTATAGAAATGATAGATCAACTAGTATTTAAAGAGTTGTATTTAAGTAGCTTGCTGACCTCTTCACTCCACACTAATATCCTTTCTTTTTTCCCCTGAAAAATGACACCTACTGATTCCTATCTTCTGCTATATTATCCAGTAGGCAGGGGCTTCTGCTGAGGATGTACCAGCATTACAGCTTTCCAGACAGAAGTGCTCAGGTGTAGCTAACAGCTGTATCACAGTGGCTGAACTGGGACCCCTTTGCTCTCCTGCAGAGCTGATCATGCTCTACCTCTGCACTCCAGAGACAGTGGAGTTTGCTCACACTCCACCAGGGTGAAGAAACTAAGAGATGTCAGGCATAGGAGAAGATGTGGGCTTATTTCTGCTCAGCCATTTGCTGCTCTATAGCATGAAGCCACGCCGGGTAAGTGCACTCTACCTCTGCTAAAACCCCAGTTAGCTATTTCCACAGCATCCCTGGAGGCATAAAAGTGCCATTCCAGACTTCCTCAGGCGTTAAAGTGTATTTAGAAACATCTTCATCCTCTATTGCATGTTATAGCTCTTGCTCTGGAGACCTGAAGTTGATTTGACATACACTGGTGAGAGTTTTTATTATAGGACGTTCACAGCCTAGTTCCTTAAATATGAAGGGACTCTTGTCTGGGATTTTAGTCTTCTGTTAGGGAAACAAGGCTTATATTTATACTATGCCTTTTCTTAGTTCTGTATTTTAAAACCAATACTTACAGCCTTTCAGAGTTTAATTTCAGGCTTTTAGTACTCTTAAGTTTGCTTTGTCCTCTCTTTGGTCCAAAAATATATGGCTTTATTCCTTTCTTGGACCTACAAGTAAAGTTTTTTTTCTTAATTTGAGAGTCCATGGCTTGCTATCCATATCAATCCTGATCAAGTGTACATCTTTGAACTTTCAATAGAATATTCCCATGTTATTCTATGTCCCTCATTCTGATCTTTAACTCATTTCTTACATTCTTCTCATAGCTACCTCTGATCCCTCCTCTCTCTGTTCAGTGTATCTTGCAGTCTGCATGAACCTCACCTTACCTGTGTGGCTGTCTTGTCACACTTCACTCCCACTGCTGGGACCTTCTCTTTAAAGGACAGTTCAGGCTTCCAGAGTTTTCTAAGTTCCCTTTGAGTGATGCTTTCTGAGAAGTATCACCCCTTTTAACTCAACCATTACCACCTACCAATAGTAGGGCTTTGGGGATTATTTTTTTTTTTTAAGCTATCCCTTTGTTGCATTCAAAGTCTACAGATTTTAATAGCTGAATCATTAAAAAGTCACAGAGTAAAGGCTGTAAGAGTAACATACAGAATCTCAACTTGGCTATTAAAGGAAAGTAGTTACTTAACATAGAAGTATTGTCAGTGAGCCACTGCCTGGGGCAGCAGAAACACTCCATCCTACAGTGTATGGGTTTTTTCAGGATGGCAGCAGGGTATGGGCAATTACATCCCTATCTACAGTTCAGCTTAGATGATTGTTGTGGCTCAGTTCAGCTAGCTAGCAGTAACAGACAAATGCTATGAGCAAGAGGTCACAGACCATGATAATTAGTCACCTGATGTGAGGATATAGTAAAGACCTTCCAGCCTTTAGGGCCATGGTGCATGTACAGTTCTGCGCACCCCTTTCCTGTCCCCTTCTCTCACAGGAGAGTTTCTAAGATGCAGCCACGAAGTCTTGTTTATAATAGAGTGATTTGAAGATGAGTCTCACCTGCTCTGATTCAATGAGGTTTAGCAAGGTTAAAGCAGCCTTTTTAACCATTTTCTGGCAGAAATAGGGGAATCTCCCATTTGTCTGACTGGGTTGACTTCAAATGTTTCCTTCCTGGAAATCCAAGTGATTTGATAAGGATTTGTGAGATTCTGGTCCCAAGTCCACTGTCTCTGGGGTTTAGCAATTGGTTAGCTTGGCTTTTGTGATGTGAACCAATGGATGGTACTAAACTGCTGTGCATTCAAGGAACCTCTGGACAAGGTGTTGCTAGGACACTGCAGCTCTGGACTGAAACAAGGCTATAAAACTGGCGACTGGAGGGGTCCAGATGGGTTGCCTTTGTTGTTCCTATGTCAGATAGATGTATTGCTTTGTCAGATATCAGCTTAGCAAATTTATCTTGCAAATTGAGATTGGTTTTCTCTATAACTTGTGAATGACCAGTAGCAGGGTTTCTGAATTTGGGATGCAGTTAATGGGTTTCATTGCAATTCTTGCAGTCTAATGATTCATAAGAGTCTCAAGTTTAGGCTTTCAGAGGTGTATGCAGTACTTGCAATAGCAAAACATAGTAAAGACTAACATTTTTCTATAAAGATTTGGTGATGCAGTCTGTAAAGGGAGCAGACATTCAACTCAGAATTGCCATTTCTAAAATAATTTCCTTCCATAACTGTGTTGCAGGTTACTTGATTGGAAGATGCTGTTTACTCAGAAATAAAAGCATGTAATTTCATATTTTGTATCAGGCTATTTAATTTCATAATAAGCAAAGGCATAATTTGAAATATACATAGAACAACATGTTTGCATCAATGCGCAACAGTAAAATACTGAAACCCATAAAGTCCCTTAAATAAAGCCCCATGGATGAAACACTGTGCTTAAAAAGCCAACTGCTTTTTGATGAGCCTGAGAAAAATGTTGTTTCTTTCTCCAGCCAAAATACTGTCAAAAAGATATTCATATATGCATGCTCTCTGGCTGTTTGGTAGGAAGATTGCTACAAGCCTTGCTTATCTGGGTATTTGTGATGTATGAGTTACAACATCATCTCAAAATGTATTGCTAGCAGTAATAGAAGTTTGTACAAAGTATAGGAGTTTATGTTTACACTGTTTAAATTTTTCTGATTTATCCACTAAAGTTGGGGATTCTTTTGTCTAGCATACTTGGTGATGTTTTATGTGTATACTATCACTGAAGATATAATGGTGAGTATCTCTAATGGGTAGATTGAGGGATGTGCCAGTAGTATTTATAGTATCTTTACAATACTGGATGACTTGCAGGTTATGTATTCACTGTTAGCCTACCTAATATCCAAGAGGTAAATCAGAAGAGGGCAGTAAAGGAAAGTTACATGGGAAATAAAACAATGGGAAAAATATCATTCCCTAAGGAAAAATAGCAGAGTAAGGAAAAGAAAACCCTTCAACCATATGCCTGGCTTCATCCAGTCTAGGAGTGTTTACTGTTCCCAAGGCTTGAAATAAAAGAGAATGCTTAAACCCCACAAATTCTCATTCCAGGAACAAGAAGTGAGTTCTCAGGAAATAGAAGATGATAGCCACAGAGAGAGAGGGGTGGGGAGGAAGGCAGACACAGTGAGTATAACAGCTTGTTAATCAGAACTGGGTAGAAATGGGTCTCTTGGAGCAAAGGGTGGTAGAGACTAAGCCAGGGTAATGAAATATGCATCTAGGGACATCAGTCACTCTGTGAATGCACTTTCCCAAATACCTTATCGTGAATTAACAGTGCTGTGTTTCATGGGATCAGTTTGGGATGACATTGCTAACTTGGTTGGGTTAGTAGATCCATTTTGGTACAGTGATTTGGTTACCTGGTTTCACCTGAGTGGGGGTGGAGGGAGCCATGCACATCACCTACCAGTGTGTTCCAGAGACAAAATAAGCATTGATTCCCTAGGATAGATACCCATACGAAATTAAATCCTGTGTAAAATGATGCACTTAAAGCACTGCAAATGTTTCAATAGCAGCTGATACAAATTCTAAAAGAGTTAGTATAATCTTTTGAAAAATTAAATTACAATCTAAATGAGAGACTTATTTACTGAGTAACATCATATTAAGACACTTTTTTTTAAAAGTAAAACAATAATTATGATTATTATTATCAAAATAGGATCTCTGCATCATAAACCCTCATAAATGCAGTGCAGTTTAATTTTTAAAAGCCTGCATGCAGTTCCTTGTATTTCAACTAATAAGCATTTGAAATAGAAAGAGGAAGATTTTAATAAGCACTTCTACTGTAACCAAAGTTTCACTTTTTAACTCTGGAGTATATAACAAATGCTAGGTTGAGTTTGTTTTTTATTGTTGGCTCTTTGTTTGGTGTTTTTTATTGTTTGACTTTTTTTTTTCTTTCTTTTCTCCAGGAAGGAAAAATTTCTAACAGAGGAAAGCCTAAAACTCTTGTCTCTGTAATGAGTTTTGTTTAAAGGAACATATGCTTTACTCAGGCAAAGTCTCATTCACATTGTGACTGCCCTGGCTATATGGTTCCATAGCTTAATCTCTCATCGTTACCACCACATCAAGTTTACTCCTGTCTCTGAATTAGTAAACCTGTGTTGGCCTGTTCTAAGTATATTTCTTATCTCTGGGAAGAAACTGATGGACCAAACCTTCTTTTCCAGCACTGCTTCCTTCCCTGTGGCACATAAGTCTCTCTGGAAAGGCAGCAGCTGCTGCAGTGTTGATAGTTATTGCTCATGTACATTTGGAAATTGCAGCCTGCTCTACAAGCATTGCTGTCACCATGCAAGTGTTAGAAAACAGATCTAAATATTTTAGACCAATTACTGACCACACTAAATAAATATGCAGGGTTAGGGAAAGGGTGAGGTTTAACCTGACCCCTGCACACTATCATTGCCATGTACACAGGGACACCAATACCACATTTTCTGCTAAACTGGGTGGTAGCTTTGGGCCTGGAGCGTATGCTCTGCCTTTCAAAGGCATGGCTCTTGCTATTTCTGAATTTGCTGTCTACTGAGCATCACTAGAGTGTCAGTAGAAGCATCTTGGCAGTCAGTACTTTTAGGAACACTAATTGCCCTTAGGAGCTATGGATTAACTTGTCTCCTTATTCTTACGCCTCATTACTGGATCATGCACTCCAGTGAGAGGCTACAGTACGGTTCTCTATGTTGAAAAAAGTAATAGTTCTATTTAAAATCTAGGGAACAAACCAATCACTTTTTTTTTTTTTTTTTTTTTTTTTGCTGCCTAAGCATTTATTTATGCTTATAAAGTGGCAATTATATGCTTCTCTTGAGAATAGTTACCAGTATGCACTCAGTGGTGCTGCAAGAGGCAGTCAGTAATGAACCTGGCTGTAAAGGACCTATTGAAAGCTTCTTCCTTAACACAAGCTTACCCCAGACTTCTGATGGAAATTTCACTTTCTCTTTTTTCTGGAAAGAATTTATTCCATGTATGATTAAATTGGATGCACTTGAGCTTGTGTTGTGTGGTACTGACTGTTTAAGCTAAATTTTGAGACTAATGAACATTTGTTTTGTAAGTTGCAGTTTACTGTTCAAAGATGAGGTTGTTGTACCTCATCTGAAAAACAATTTCATTCTTAGTGAGTTAATGGCAGTGCTGTCCCAAAGCACCACATTGTAAGCAGGAGAGCATGTAGGAGTTTAATTTGTAAGTGTATGAGGGGGTACAAAACCAGCTCATCTGTTAGGAACACACAGATGAAGGACAAAACTGATGGATCTAATAATCATGTTCAAGTGTAAAATGTTTGAGGACTGTAGTAGTTGGAAATTTTCAGGAATCTCAGGTTTCCATGAACCCAAGACTGCTTTGGAGAAGGAAAATATTTACATTTGTACTGCATATTTTGCGAAAGGGAAAGGATGTTGGAGTTATGATTAACAGGTAAACTTGCAGAGGGAACAAGTTAGGGGTTGTTTTTTATTTTTTAGGTAGTAATGATTATTTCTAGGCTTACTAGCTCAGTAGAAACTAGTTGCAAAAAATGTCAAAAAACATTTCTATGTCTTACCAAGGCAAATAATCTATGTAAGATTAATTTGGCAGAAAGTACTAACTGTGTTCAGTTATCATGTTATAGTTGAAATTTCTTTTTTTCTTCAAGTGTTCTATCCCATATGTAGGAGCACAACCTCTTGTATATGGCTTCAGCTTTCTGTTCTGTACTCAGCTGTTTGTGAAATCTCACATTTGGTTACAAAGTCTGGTTTAAAGGTAGTATTATTTGAGGTTATCATAACCTCCAAATGTGTTCTAGTCATCTTTTTGAAAAGTAACAGAAATATTGTGCTAAGTTTGTTAATTCTGAAAATTAGGCTGTTATTTTTTTCATAATTACAGTGTGTGAACAAATCTTTAAGGAGATGATAAGTGTCCTGTATGTCCTAGGCTTTTCCTTTGGCAGTCCAGCTCTGGTGCTTACCCCTGGACCCCTGGCCACAGACTGTAAAAGGCATGATAGAGTTCCTTGTCCATCCACTGAGAATGGAGCAGGTGATCTGCATATCCCATGCTGCCATCTCCTGCATCCTCTCCCTTTCATTTCCCTGGTTTTGGATGCAGATCTGTACTGCTGGTAAGCCAGGAGTAGTTTCTGTTCCCTACCTATTTCTACTTAGTTTAGCTGAGACAAGAGGTGCTCAGCCCATCAGAAGAACATGCACTTTCTATCAGTTCCAACACCTGTTATGAACTTTTTGTTTCCCCTTGTAAGAATGACGTGGAATACCATTCTTGAAAGGTTGGGTGAATTTTACCCCAATGTTATTTTGTGGCTAAGTATCACATGTTCCTTTATGTTACAATTTTTTCAGATGAGATGAGGTTTTAAATGCAATAAAAGAGGCAAATATCTCTGAAGTTTGGGAAACATCAAGGCTCCGTCTGCCCCCAGCCTCTGGCTGGCAGTGTGTCATTGCAAAACAAGCACTCTTCTGAATAGAGATAGCTAATTGCTTCCTGTATTTTCAAAACACCCTTCAACATTGGAGAATTCACTTGTATTGCTTTACAGCTCTGTCCAGCTGGCAGCACCCTCACTTGAACTGCAACGACAGCAGGTAATTGTAACAGAACAGTCCCTGTCAAAACAAGAAAGATATACTATGCCAGTGGATAATGAAATGGAACAACTCATGCAAGCAATAAAGAAAAAGTAGTGCTGGAAAGATGGAAAGTCATATTCACATCTTTAAAGACTATAAAAACAATACAGTAAAGGAGTGAGCTGTTGAGTGTATCACTGCTCAACATCTCAGGGCAAAAGCACAGCTGTGTTCACAAGCAGCTTCTGTAGACTCACTTTGCCCCTGGGGAGTGCTTCCTAAGCAACTATGATGATTATTCCCAGCATCATTAGCACTGCCCATATCAAATCCCATACGGGGATCTCCTCTATTCCAATATGCTGTCACCTTTTGAGACCAGCCCACTCCAAACAATTTAGGAAACAAACAACTATGAAATATATTGTCTGTAGTCTTCTTAAATCCGAACAGTTAAAAGAGAGTTTTTGCTGTTTGCATTAGTGTTTTTCAATGTCTATGTGGGGTTTGTCTCTTTTACTCTCTTCTCACAGTTTATAGGAATCTCTGCCCTTTTTTGGAATACATCTGATTTGTTTGACATAGTAATGTGTGCTAGAGAGGAGGAAATCCATCCATTACTTATGCCTCACATGCAAAAGTCTAAGATGTGTTTGTTTTCTACTTTACTGACACTGTCCTAGTGCTGTTTTATGCAAAGGAGTATATAAGGAACACCCATCTATCTACTGTGCATTAATCGTTATTTTATATATAATATTTTTATTCCTTTGTAATACAGCTGAAACAGTACACAGAAGTCAGTGCTATCGCAGTACTATACTGGAAGAATGCTCAAGCCAGTCATAAATTGACTCTCATAGCTGTTGCCTGCAGCTCTGTGGTAGCATCTCCAAGTACAGCTTGGGCTGCCAAACCCACCCAAGAAGCAGTTAGCACAAAGCCAGGTCTGCAGTGATGCATTTACAGTACCAACTGCAGCTTTATCTCAGACAGCAGTCTGGGTATACCTTGAACTTTCCAGTCCTTTCCCCTGTAGTGGCTTTGTCACCTAATTTGGAGCTCATTTATTAGCAGCTATCTTTCTTTCTGGGGACATGCTTGCTGTATGTTTATGTACACTTCTTTTTTCAAGGAACATGTAAAGACTAAGTTTTTGGGTGTTCTAGAAGTACTGCAGATAAAGTATGAGGATATATATACATGGATAGAAACAACTATCCTTTTATCCTTTCACTTCATTACTCTCAGTATCTTTCCCTCTGGCAAACTGCAGTGTTTTTTTCAAACTGTGCTATGCCAACCACCTTCCAATGGCAATAGACACATCCTTAGGATATCAGCAGGAGCAGACAACTGTGACATTGCAAGAAGGAAGAGGTGAAGGCAGCCCCGTTCTTCACCCTCTGAGCTGTCCTGTCCCTGCTCTCGCTGGAGCTTCTATTTTTATTTTTGCCCCTGGGACTTAGAAGCAAAACCAAGTGTTGTGTCTCTCTTTTTGCAGCTGTACAGTAGCATTTCCAATAGGATCCTCCTGTGGACTGAATTCTTATCCATGATTTGGTGCCAGAGGCATTATATATTATATTATTTGCTACGAAATGACAGTATTTTTTTAATATTAATTGCTTTTTCTACTTCCTGGCATTCAGGAGTCAGAAAGTACCAGAAGATGCAAGAAAAGGGAGAAAAAAAAATCTATTTTTCTGTGGGCAAGAATCTAACTTTTATTTAAAAGTTCATGCTATATATATTCTCATGTGTTTAGCTCAGGCAGCCTACATTTATTACAGGGACAGTGTCATCACTAAAATCTTTACAGTTTTGCCTTTGAGAGAAGATTACCATACTATTCCTTAAGTGTTCTTTTTCCTTAACTGAGGGAATGTTTTATGTATATTAATTACTTTCAAAAGCATTTATATCAATTTAAAATGTTAACAACTCTAATGTTTATAGTGTTTTTATATGATTAATTGCACTTTGGCAATATGTATGTGACGGGATATGAGTTATAGTCAATAATAGTTCACTATTTGAAGCACGTTTCACAAAAATAATTGCTTTCTGTATTTGTGTGTTGGTCTAAGTGAACACTCTCAAAGCATAGGGCAAAGTAAGTCAAACAAAGCGCCTTCTGCTGTGTCTGGAAGACACCACTGGAGAAAATAATTCATGTTGCTCCATTCTGTTTGGATGAAAGTACATACAGACTCTGTCTGTCCTTTCTCAATTTTGTAGCCCTGCTCCCTCTCTCTTCTCATTGTCTCTTGTTGCTCCTGTCATGCCGGCATGAGTGTTACGTAGCTCTATCGGATGAAGTAAGGAAGGTGATATATACATTTACCTAGATAAATACAATTTACAAATTGGTCAAAATGTACTTTTACATGCCGTGACTTGGAAGTTTTAGTCTGTTCCTGGTAGCTGTTTTCAGATAACACAAGAATACAGTTGAAAGGCATAATTTTTCTTTTTTTTTCTGCAGCACTTCTTATAATTGAATAAAACCAGGAGTTTGTTTTATTTAGTGTCAAAAAGTGCTGTATTTAAAAATGAATTTAACTTAGACTTTGAAGAGTCTCCAACGGCAGCTTCCTGGAGTGGAAGAACATGATGGAGAATGTTTGTAGAGCATTTAGCCAGCAGCCCTCAGCACACACAGAATAAATGCCTGCATAGCTTTTTGGTTACTGTTACGTTGTTGATGTGAAATGCGGTGACAAAACCTGCCAGAAATGTGCAGAGCAAAGGTTGCTAGAAAAACACCACTCTCTTGTCATACGATTTGTATATTTGCTTAAAGATGCTTCTGCAAATATCTTTTAATGAGAAGAAAATGCAACTATAACATGAACGAGTCATCTGTCATGCTGGCAGTATGGACAGTCAAAACAATATAATTTAGATATGGGCTATAAACATCTGGCAATAGTGATTTTAGATTGACAGTGTGCATTAATTTGCAATGCAATTCTACGTCATATCTGCGATTGACACCATGTAACCTTTGTCATGGTTGCAACAGCCAATATTCTCCTGTTAAAATCAAGAATTCCTAAATACAGAAGGAAGCACTGGAGTACACAGGAGCTTCTAGCTGTCAAAAAGGACTGCATAAAAAGCATTTTATACACAGAAAAAGAATTTCACAAATCATTCCCATCTTCCGCACTGTTTAAGCAGCCAGCTTATCACTGAGCTGTGGCAATGGAGGGAAGAAAGAGAGGATAGCCAGCGTGAGCAGGCTGCAGCAGCACCGCCATGCAATGCTTTGGTATTTTTACCCACTTCATGCTGCCCAAGTGAAGGAATAAAGTTTAGTCTCTTCCAAGATCTGCAACCAGGTACATCTTGAGTTGCAAAAGTGTCAGGTGCTCTGGGCGCTCTCTCTTCAAGATCCAAGTTGCAGACAATGAAGTGTTTTCTCTGCCTTCCACAAGGCACCAGGAACTGACTTTCAGGAATAGGTCTATGTTCAAGAATGCACTTTTCCAGTTGAACTGACAAACAGCTATGTTCCAGCTGATGCACCCTCCAAGTTCACATGCAGAACATGGCTAATTACTATGATTCTATGAAATGTTGGGCTCTATTACACAATCAGATTGCTTCCTTTTCTGAAAACAAAATTACCATTTCCTTTCTGGTTTCACCCATGTGATGCAGAAATAGGAATCTTCTCTTTCCAAATTAGCCACCGAAGATGGAAAAATACACCTGTTTATTTAAAGAACCAAAACAATAATACCTGAGACATATGGATTAATATATTACATATTTATGTTGTCATCCATTTGTACTTTATTATTTCCAATGCTTGAATAGCCACTTAGGTCTCCTGCTATTTCGTTTGTTCTGTAATTAGATGACTATCTTCTTGTTTACAAAAGTGCCAGTGCCTTCACATGAACTTGCAAACATATTTGTTGCCTTTGTAGAGGAAAAAAAACACCTTTATGTGAATATTTGCAAGGAACAAAGGCACTATGAATATCAAAGCACAAGAGTGAAATGCCCTTTTATTTCAAGGCTTTCTCAGATACTGAGCATCTCTAAGCAATTAGCAGAGACTGTACAGGGAAATTATGTGGTGGAGGCTGTCCTCTATTCAGTGCTTTCTAAAATGAAAACCAAAGCACTTTTTACTCTGTATTGACTGATACTTTGCAAGTTGTCCCTATCAGTGACATGCTGTCAGGAGACATCCACTGTTCGCAGCCATTGCCAGGAAGATGATTAGATGGTAGGAACAAACAAGAAATTTCAGTTCCTTTCAATTTGAAACCAAAGGAGGGAGGCCAGGGAGCTGTGTGTTTGATGAGATGCAAAAACCCATGTTTGCTGAAGCCAGAAGCTGTATCAGCAATTAATTTAATTAATTTAATCTCCAGTATTCTGTTTTCTCCATTTGTGTGTCTGCTGTAACCTATCATTCCCTATGAAGGTACCCCAGGCTAATATGAGGAGGGTATTGGGTTGAACCTGGCTTCAACTGGGCAGTGCAAAGCAGGTTGGGGTGCTGAGTGAGACTGAGATGTCTCAGAAGTGAGGTCTCGAAACCTCTGTTAATACTAGATAAACTGTGTGCTGGGCGCTTCAGAACCGTATGATGGTTTTGTCCTGTCTATAAGTAGGACATACCTTGAAGACAAGGAAACTAAAGGATTCTTTTGCATGCTTCTAAAGCAAAATCATATCTTTATTTTTCTCTACTTACATGCAAAGTTTAGAAAACACTTTGGGTATTATTATATGGTAAAAAGAAGGGTGAATTACGGGGCAAAGAATAAAATGATTAGGAGTTATATACGCTCAGATGTAAGAATGCTCTCCTGAAAAGCACAGCTGAGCAATTAACAACACTCCCACACCCTGTTATAAAATGTGCGTGCATTTTGGAATCTGAAGCAGGGCTCATCACAGCAGAAAACGTTGAGCTCAGAATTGGCAGTACTAACAATTAGCACCTTAAAATGTTGTCAATTCCTCTTGATGGAAAACAGACATTGATCCCCTATGCTGGGTATAAGGGATACCTTGTACCTCTATCTCTCTCTAACCTGGGCACTGCTCTTGCTCCGACTCAGGTAAGAAAATCACGGCATGTACATTTCTTACACTGAAAGTCTAAGGGCTCCAATGCTAGTTTTAACTATATTCCATAAATAATAGTTATTACTACACACAATTTGTGTTACAATAGTCCACAGAGACCTTCTCCCAGACTGGTCGTGCCTGGGCTTGTGCAGTATGAGCACAGTGACTAACAGCTCCTGTTCAAGAGAGGATATCGTACAGGAAGAAAGAAGCCTGGAGGCCTGTGACACGGTGTCCTCGTGTCACTGCCAGATCATCCTGAAGGTTCACACTTAGTTTTCCAATGCTCTGGTTTCACAATGATTGCTGGTATGTCTGTATCACAGTTTTTTGGATTGCTTGCAGAAAACCACCCTCCTCTTTCCTCCTGGTGAGGTTCTGTGTCTGACCTCTGTTGGTTTCTTATGCCTCTTGCTACAGAATGGCTGTTGCCCCAGGCAATGTTGCAAAACCCTTCCATAGCACCTACTTCATGCCATTTTATAACCCATCCCTTAATCTCTCTGCTGTTCATTCCTTCTGATCAGAAAGGGAGATTATAGCTACTGGAGTGCAAGACTTGCAGGGATGACACTGCATGCCATCTCTGAGGGGCAGCAAATGTCATTCCAGATTCCTGCCGGGGTTTTGATACCTTTCCGTAAAGACTGATTTCAAACCTTACGTGGATTTTGAAGATGCTTGTAAGGAGCTGTCGTGGTTTAAAACCAGTCAGGCAGCTTGTTCACTCACTCCACCCCCCCTTCTTTCCTTCCCCCTACTCCCTCCCCCTACTCCCGAAAAGAATACAACTCCCACGGGTTGACATAAGAACAGTTTAGTAACTAAGGTATAACACAAATCACTAATGCTACCACCACCAATAATAATGATAAAGGAAAAAACAAGGGGAGGGAATACAATCACCTACCGTCCAATAACTCGCCCCCCCAGCCTGGCCAAGCACCGAGCGATACCTAGTCCAACCCCGCAGTCCTAGCCCTTCTGGGTAACTCCCAGTTACATCCTGGGCATGACATGCTGTGGTATGGAATACCTCTTTGGTCAGTTTGGGTCAGGTGTCCTGTCTCTGCTTCCTCCCAGCTTCCCCTCCTCCCTGGCAGAGCATGAGGCTCACAAAGTCCTTGGTCAGACTAGAACATTTGAGCGGTAACTAAAAACATCGGTGCTATCAGCTCTGTTCCCAGGCTGAAAGTCAAAACCACAGCACTGCACCAGCTACCAAGAAGGAGAAAAAAAAGTCTGCTACTGCTGAAACCAGGATAGGAGCACAAATTACTGAATAATATTTTAAATAAGGAAAACCTGATTATGGTCTATAAGTATTAATCTCAGAATGTAACTGCTTTACTACTCTGTTATATTACAATAAGCCTGCTGGTGTTGCAGCATTTTAAGTAAGTGTAGATGATTTAGTTTGTTCTTATGCTCTTCACAGCAACAATCTTCAGTCTGAAACAAGATTGCAATTTGCTGATTAAAGATTACCACCTAATCAAGTGAGATTGAGGACTTTGTTTTTTTTACACTTTTTTTTATTTTTATTTACTCTTACTAAATGTTTCATTTTTGGAACATTTTATACCTTTTCTACTCTTGCTATTTAATTGGCATTTTTAATAAAACGTTCCTAACCACATTCACCTAGAAGATATAGCATATCCAAGGCACATGATGAAGGTTCGGTTTGGAAATGTTAGCTTTGAGAAACAGCAGTCCCTCAGGATGTGATCTGATCACATGATTTCTGATGCAGTAATGTTCCGGGTTTTACTGGATGCGCATGTGACTAGTTGTGAGACTTTGGGGAGGGGGCTGAAGGAAGTGACTTATATGTAGAGCTAATTCAGCTAATTCTGCATCAAAATGGTCTGGAACAGCATATTGGAACTTGTCTTTTGTAAAAATATCATGGTATCATTTGATTGACAGGGGGCATCTGGCTCTTTTTTCCATTCACGGAGGAGGAGCTATATGTGAGACATGAAGGGAAGGTAAATTTGTAGGCTGAGTAAGGCCACAGTGGTTTTTACTGAAGTAAAATACTTGGCTGAAGTTGGTATTTGCTTGCTTCAGTCCAAAAGAAAGCAGTGGTGGAATCCATGCTAAGAGATGTGATTTCTATCACATCCCATTCAGTTTAGCATCTTACTAGTTGCAGTCAAAGGTTTTCATAACTCATGCCTGTGCTCTCAATGATCTTTTCTTCACATGCAGCTGAAGTGAGAAATGAACCTACACATACAATGAAAATGAGGTTTTACTTTTAAGTAGATGTTCTTATAAACATTCAAGCACCATTCGTTGCCCTGTGGCTCATGCTATTTTTCAGTCCCCACAGCCAAGCTCTTCTTGAAAGCTAAAGACATATTATTTGGAATAGATAAGTGAAACTGGCCCTGTGGAAGGGACTCAGAATCATTGGATTCTGGTATAGTGGAGTACCTGAGGCTTTTAATCTTCTCCTTATCTTTCCCACTTCTCTCCTCATATTCACCATTTTACATGTGCCTTATCATCAAATTAAAATTGCTCTAAGTACTGCAGAGCACTTCCCTCATAAGACATCATGTAGTTTTTACATCTCGTTAACAAGTGATGAATATAGGTTGCATGTGGGCAACCTCACCTGAGGACCTTAATGTCAAGGTGGAGTTTGACTCAGATGTGAGGGCAAGTGCAATATAAACAAGTGTCAGGTAAATGCTATAAAGCCAAGTTGTTACCACTGTGGTTGCTTTTTAAAGTCCTTAGTTTCAAATTTCTTAGGATAAAATATCTTTATATATAAAATGTTTTTATTATCTTTGCAGAACACCTGGCCTGATGGTGCCTTGTTTATGATAGCAGCTTAGCATGTGGTACAAACCAATGAAGAGGGAGCAGCGCAAACATTTGTGCAAGCAAAATGAGAGTTGCACAAATACTCAAAGGTTTTGAAAATGCTGCGGATGGGCTTAGGAATATGTGACAAAGATCATTATCAATGTTTTTTTATTTCCTTCTTTAATGGCTTGCTAATATCTGTGTACTAAAATCTACTTTTTTTCTTATGGAATAGTTTGAATATTCCTTTATTATTCATGAAACCACTAGATTCTTACCTGGGGTATAGTCTGCATTGAAAACATGGGCATGAATGGAGAGCAGAACAGCAATACACGACCTAACTGTAAATTAACAGAATGTAGTAGTCTGGCTGTAGCAGTGCCAAACAAAGCCCAGTATAATTGTCTTTGGTGATACACGCCTTTGAATTGTAATGGACAATGTTTAATCAGCCAGATTATTTTACCTGTGAAAACTTGCAGTAAGAGAATGGAAAGTATATTTTAACTGTTACTTACCACTGGCATTCCAGCACATTGCAGCTAAAACTATGTAATTTTAGCTTGGTGATGGCAACCTGGTGGTGACATAGGAAGGCAGATTGATTCTTAGGGTCAGTTGTACTTTAAAAAATCTTTATAGGCAATGTAACAGGTAGGTGCAACTGCAGTATCACACATATTTATGCCACAAAACGCCTAGTAACTGAATGCATTTGAAAGCAGCTCTTTTGATCTTTTGCTCAGAGAAACCTAAGTGTCAATTAGTAGAGAAATACCCTTTTTTTTTTTAAGAGCAGTTTGTAGTTTTTCCCTTGAAATGAAAGGTTTTCCCGAATTCAAGCACATTTCCTTGCTGCAGTTAAAAGTTGAGTGAAAAAAACCTGTTTCCTTCAACTAATAAATCCTCAAAAAAGGAAATCTCATTTGTGTAATGAATACATTTAATGGCTGTTTGCTATAGACAATTAACCGCCATTAATTGGAGTGGTGTGCTCACAGAGGAGGGATTGTTTATTTGACAGAACGACTTTTTGTGAGAAGAAGACATTTCAGAGAACTTGCCAAAATAACTTCATCTCTGGCTGATGGCACTGAGTTGCTGCAGGCAGTGCAGATGAATGCTGTCTGGAGAGCTGCAGAAGGGTTTTGCGACACTGAATGACCACGTAGTAAAACAGCAGGTGAAATTCAGCCCTGGTGGGTAGAAAGCAGCGTAAATGGAGGCTTTCTCACAGTTTTACATGCACAACAACAAGGTCTGACCTAACTGTTAACTGCTTGCGAAAGAGCTTGGGCTGTATCAGGCAGTTTTATGAAAACAGCAGTGTTCAGCAGCAGGCAAGAGGAGTCTGCCTGGAATTGCTGGCAGAGGCACAAAGAACAAAGAGAGTTCACTGTTACACTGCAGTGTAAATCCCCAGTTTGACTCTTCAGTGTCGACCACTGTTGTGCTCTCCCCAGCTCAGACAGTTCCTGGGCTGCTCAGTGGTCCAAGTGGCCAGGACCAAGGTCAGTTGTGTGCACGGGCTTGGCTCAGCTGACAGAACTATGCAGAGGTCCAGTCCAGGTGGACCTGCAAGCTGTGGTTTCACTGCCTGATAGGCTCCTTACCGATTGTACTTCATGCTCACAGTCCCGATTATCTGCATTTAAGCAGGCATGCCTGTGAAATGCAAATCAGACACAAATCAGCATAGACATCCCTGCATGAGCCCGAGGTTTGAGCAGTGGGGTAATTCCCAGAGCCGGAAACTTACTGCTGCTCCCTGCTGAGAGAAGCAATTGACTTTGAGGGGGTTGAGGGGGGATCAAAGCCCACATCCTGCCT
This sequence comes from Neopsephotus bourkii, assembly GCF_033783945.1. Classification (NCBI taxonomy): domain Eukaryota; kingdom Metazoa; phylum Chordata; class Aves; order Psittaciformes; family Psittacidae; genus Neopsephotus; species Neopsephotus bourkii. The sequence goes on along the minus strand of NW_026901456.1, from coordinate 10,483,808 downwards.
ACCCCAGCCCACTCCTGTCAGTGTGCAGGGTCACTGTCATGTCTGGTTCTCCCAGCAGGGAGATATTTTGTTCAGTTTGGGATGTTAATAAAGGCAGATAAGGGGGAAGCAGAGTGTTACAGTTCAGTTGAGAGCAGTGTCAGGGAGATGTCTAATCCTACAATCCACTTATGTCCATGGGAAAAAAATGTTACCATCTCTGTCTCCCTCTATTTAATTTAGCAGCCCTTGGGGACAATTGCTCAGTCATAGCAAGATGAGTTTCAGAGTCTGGACTCCTGACACCACAAGCTTTCCTGCTTTTGCAAGCACTGAAGTCTGACTTACATGCAGTGGAATACAGAAGATACTAATTAATATGTTTTTGCTATTGATTTTGGTTTTTCTTTTGCTGCAGGATCATTTTACTATCAGCTTTGTGGTTTTATTGGTAGATCTGCATAATTTCTCTCTCTCATGTTACTTTTTCCTTGTTTGTGAGATGGAACTGATGCTGCTATTAAGGATCTCTGTTGTTTGTTTTCATCACGTGTAAAGAAGGAGTTATTATCTTCTAAAAACCTGCATTATCATTTATTGTTGCAGGTAATTGTTAGGCATTCTGTATCAGTGTTCCTGCTTATTGTGAATCTGATAAAATGCTCGTGAAAAATAGGCCAACTCTGAAGTGCTGCGATCAATATGCAATACTTCTTACATGTTAACCTTTACTGTATGGATTTAATATCCCATCTGATTTACACCTAATAAAACAAGAGTGTGCCTCCAGAGTAAAGCTCTTTTTAATTCTTTTTTATTTTATTTTTTCTTTTAATAGGATGGGGCATTTTCTACTTCAGGTGTCACAGTGTGTCACACTCTGCTCAAGGAGCCGTCCTATGGTCTCACCTAGGTCCCCTTACCCAACCAATCTGATTTCAGCAAAAAACTTCCTGACTTCAGCTATCTGCCAGCCACAGGCAGAGCTGGATTCCCTGTTCCAAACTCTACTGCAGTGACAATGGTTTAAACCTGGGGAAAAATTATCTGCCTAAGCAGAAGTGCTCTGGGCTTACTGGAGTAACTAGCAAGAAGATTTACCAACCATCTCTATCACATTTTAACCAAACTCTTACACATTTTTGGCTGTGATCATCAGATTTAGTTTGCACTTTTGACAACTAGAAGTGGGCATCCTGCTCTCCTGATTTGTAAGTCTGTTCAGCCTTACTGATTTCAATGGGATTGGATTAACAGGTGATTCCAGGGCAGGTCTGACCAGCTGGCTTGCTAGCCTGTGCGCCTCAATGCTGCAGATACATTTCCCTGGAGCTTAGTACATAAGGAACATATCACAGAATCATGTAATGGTTTGGGTTGGAAGGAACCTTAAAGATCATCCAGTTCCAACCTCCTTACTATTGGCAGGGACACCTTCCACTGGATCAGGCCCATGGCTGCTTCCTTCGAGACAGTGATGCAGTTAAATGGTAGAACATGTTTGCAACCAGCACATCCTGTTTCATAGTCTGGGTCTTTTAAAATAGATACTCTGTGATCCTCTTCAGTGTTTTGATTTGTTTCTTTAGATTATAATCCTTCAAATGTTGGTTGCATTAAAAAGATATGTATTGATTTTATTCTATTCAATTAATAAACATTAACCCCAAGCCACTTGTGCTGTGGTAGCAATGAAATCGTACTTCGAAATGGTGACAGCAGGTGCATCACAAGATGCGCTCCTCCCTGGTATGCCGGGACGTTATTGCCCAGGTGAAGGATACTCCTGGACCCTAGAAAAACACATACTGCAAGCCCAGGATACCTGTATTTTTTGAGAACAGATTTTCCTACCTACATATCCCTGTCTATAAATGTGGTACCCACAAAAGCAGGTCCTTGTCTTCTCCAGAATTTGATCTCAGACACTATGCATATGCCATTGATAGGCAGAAAATCTAGAAGCAAATGAGAAGGTATTTTTGCAGCCTGCTGCTACCACATTTTTTGTGAAGCCACAATACTTAGAGACACATTGCATGGGTGTGGGGAACTGTAGCAAGATGAGGAGTTCTGAGGTACTCCTGCAGAACTGGAGCAGGCCAATGGCATCACATTTAGCATGCATGTACCAGGAAGGGCCAGTCCCCACCAGCTCCAACCTCTCATCTTAAATTTCACTGTCTAGAAGACTAATTTGCTCTGTAATAAAGACTAGATTCAAAGTGTAACATGTATGTGCTGTGGGCAACTGGGATTTCAGGTCTTTTCCAACCTAGTTGATTCTATGATTCTGTGGTTGAAAATGGAGAGTGCTCCACCTGGATAGCATAAAAGTCTCAGTGACTCATGTCTGGGCACCTTATGCATCCTTCCAGAATGCTCCTGTTTGAGATCAGGCAGCACCCAGCAAAGCAGATGGAACAAGATTTGTCTCACACATGCTACTGTTGTGAACTTTCCTGTTGGTCTGCTGGAGACAGCAGTCTCCAGCGATTTCACCTACTATTTTGAGGGGGATGAGATGCTGCACCAGGAGCTCCACATTTTTTTGGGGGGTTTTGACTTAGATTTTTTTCCATTTGTAGAATCATAGAATCAACAAGGTTGGAAAGGACTTCCAAGATCATCAAGTCCAACCTCTACTGCCAAGTCCATCACTAAACCATGTCACTGAGGGCCTCATCTACACATTTTTTGAACATGTCCAGGGACGGTGATTCCACCACTCCCCTGGGCAGCCTGCTCCATTCACCTTCTTCTCTTGTTGCAGAATGGTACTATCTATGATTTTCTCCTCTGTAGGCCTTTTACCTCACTACAGAGGTGAACAACAAGAACTGCTTAATCCCTACCATACTAATCTGTTCCCTTTTCTTCCAGCATGCTCTGAGCTCTGTATCACACCTGATCACTCACACTGCTAGGATTCAAAAAACCTGTGAAGACTTAGAAGGTACTAAGGCCCGATTATTTTAGTTGTGCTACTGAATAATAGACTAAAAAGCATGATGCCTGGAGTCCATCAAAGGCCTAGTTAAGGTCTGTAGAGACGCCTGTGTTATTCTAGGAAGAAATATGTGCAGCCTAAGTAATGTATAACTACTGCATTTAAAGATCTGTGGCATGAAGAGAACACAGGGTGCTTCTAGTGACAGGAGGTTGAGAGCATCCTTGGCAGAGGAATAAAGTGACTAACTAAAAAGCATATGATTTTTCCATGATGAAGATGATAATCATTTGGAGAAGCACTATAAAACAGACAAGGGACAGGATAAGTGTAGATGGAGAGAAGCTGTAGGACTGAGGTTTTTGCACAGTGTCTCCACAAGCTGTGCAAAAGCCCTTACCCCATGCTGGCCTTGGGGTCCGCCCTCAGCAGGAAAATGCAGGGGAAGGTCTTGTGCCAAGCAGGGCAGCTGGGCAAGATAAAGTGCACATTGTCCCTGCAAGAGAGGGGTCAGAAACAGGCTTGGAGCTACCCACTGCCCCAGGGATGCCAGCAATCTCACTGGTGCCCTGGATGGTGAGGAGTAGAGGGCGTTGTTGAAGGTGGCAGCTTTGGGAAGATGGCCATCACACATGGCTCTGGAGGGTAGCGGCAGGTTGTGACAGCAGCTCTTCAGGACATGTGGTACCAGCACCTTCTGAGCCTGCACAGCGTGCAGCTGGGTGCTGCTGCGTTTAAGGAGTTTTATATTCCTCCCTGGAAAAGCAGTACATGGAAGGGCTTCCACAGGCTTGAGTCGGTCCTCGCTTGACAACCAGGAGCTGCTCATAGCATTCTCTGAGACCAATAAATCCTAAAGACTTTCCTGAAGTGCAAGGGGTGTTGCTATGACACTGGGGTCTCTGATGTCAAGTGTGGGCTCACAGTGTGAGAGCAAAAATAAATCCAAGCTGGCCTCTTGTGTCTCTTGTTCCCCCAAAACTTCTCAGACAGGCAGTGAGGACCAAGCCTCACTCTGAGACCGGAGAGGTCGGTGTTACATGAGGTAGTCATGTTATTTAAGCAGGCATTAATAGAGCCTGAGATCCTGATTGTACGATCTCAGTGGGGAATTAATTCTTTATGGCCAGAGGTGAATGAATATGAGAAAAGCACACAGGAGAGCAAGCAAGCCCTACACAGCTATTGTGGGGAGAGGCAGGAGCTGTTTCAAAGTGAAAAACAGCTAAACACTTTGCTGGCATTAATGCAGCTGCTGAGAGAATTCCTCCTATGTTAATCTATGATTTTCACAGCCCAGCGCTCCATTACTTATTTATAGATTTATAGCTCTTCTCCCTTCCTCCCCCCAAGCATCTGGCTGCTGTATATGAAACACACAGTTACAATTACAAAATGCCTTCTGAAAAACTATCACCACCCGTCTGCTGCTGTGCATCAGGGTAGCTGGCAATTACAGCTTTTGCATGGTACGTGTTGGCTTGGCACCAGTGGGCTCAGAGGCACCCTCTGAGCACCTAGGGCCAGATGAGTGCCACCCAGGGCCCACCCCACACTCTGGATCAGCTTGTACCAGAGCTGGGACCAGTTGTGCCAGGGTGCAAGGTGTGACCTTGCAGGGCCCTTTTCCTCTAGCAGCAGTAACACAGGTCTCTGTTGAACTGCAGAAGGACGTAGGTGGCTTTGGTCCTCCCTACTCTTCATATCAGAAATAGAAATAGACCAGTTAATGTATTTTGGGTCTGCTGCATCATCATTGTCTCCTACGTGCAATCTTTTTGTATGCATTGGAACAACAATCCTGCATGTGGCAATTTACTCCTCTCAGGGACTGTGTTTTGGGCTGTCTTTGGGCTGGGGCGGTATCACTGCATGTGTTGTGTAGGGGCGTGTTTTATATGATTTTGTGCATGTATTTTTATAGGTTTTAATTTTTACTGTGAGTTACATTCAAGCTGTATGTTTTGCTTACTTCAGGAGCTGGGATCCTCTTGCGCCCTACGAGGGGAAGGCAGCTGCAGAACTGTGGCCCGTGCATGGAGGATGGGCTGCTGGCATTTCCACATGTAGGACTTCACAGAATTAGGGAAGCAAAGCATTCCTACTGCTGTGGGAGTTCAATGAGAAGAGCAATCTGTTTTGAGGATAAATGTGTTACATATGCAGTACGAGTTTAGGAGGGTAACAGGTACCTTGAATAACAGCCAGAAGCAAACAGATAAATATGAGAGAGTGCAGTGCTTGCCCGTGTGTACCACAGTAGGTCATGCACATTATGTTTTCTGCCGGACAAGATTTCGCTAGATGTTTCAAAGATAGCCCCAAGAAAACTGGTTTTCAGCACTCAAGATGTGGAGCTGAACATGAGGAGTGGAAACTGTACAGTCACTGGCAGAAGTTGTTTGCTACTTCCTAATCACATCGTGCTTTCTAGCATGTCTCTGTTATTTCCATGCTGTGTGCTACGCTGAAGTGAGAGGTCTTGGTTATGGCTGTTACTTTAGTCGCAGTGCTGATGGAAGGTTCAAGGGCCTGACGTCCAGCTGATACCTGATTCCTTAGTGCAAGTGCAGAGGCTTTGGGAACAGCTGCCTCATATTATTATATTTTACCTTGCAAGTGCTTCAGTGGGATGTATTATCCTGCAAAGCTCTTTGTCATTTTAGCACTTCTGCCTCATCTGATTCTGTGTTCTTGTGTAATATATCTGTGGTGTCTAGGTGTTACTGCTGGCATCTTTGTATTTCTCTGCAGCTGAAGGATACCACTTAAGTCTGTAGATATATACTTTTTTTTTCTTTTTCTCCAATATATTTTTAATGATTAGTTTTAAAAGATATCACTCTTGTCTTAAGGATTACTGCAGAATGATTTAGATGCTGTTGACAGATATTCTTCGATGGCTGTGTCAGTATTTCATAATATTCCACAAAGATTCTGTTCTATTTAAGTGAATTTGATTTTCTGTTGCCCGTTAACTTCCCAAGTACTGTTATCCAATTGTTTCACTTGCCAAATAATTAAAAGATTATTAAAAAAAATAAAAAAATCCTGTTTCTACTCCAGACAGGTTCGCAAGTGTTAGCAGGAAGTTCAGTGGCAGGAGCTGAGTTAAATTGAAAATCCTTGATTAGCAGCTTTAATCCTACTCTGTAAGGAAGCACAGAGCTAGATAGCTCTCTGCACCTGTCAAAACCTCTATCATAGTCATAATTTTATTTATTTTACCACATTATTCAAGTTCTTTAAATTCAAGTCTTCTGTACCTGAAAGCTGTGTCTCATCATGCCATGGACTGAATAGGTGAGATAAGAGCTTTTACCTCTAAGGAGGTTTTTAGGTAGGAGAAATAATCAGTGGAGGAAGAGAATAATTTCCTAAGTTTCAGTGCTTTTGTTACATGACTGTCATCTTTCAAATTCAAGAGTTCCATCTAGAGGAATCGTATTTCATGAGCTTAGTTTTGCTGGCCTTTTAATAATGTGTGTCACGTTCGCTGGCTGAAAATAGATGAGTTCATTCTTCTTTCACAGTTTTCTTTGTTGAACACCTATGAATTCCATTTTTTTCTTTTTGGCAATTTTTGAAATAACACTTTAACATCAGTATTCCCTTCTTACACTTAAGATATTGTTTTCATGTTCCTGTTTATCAAGCATCCTGAAGAGAAATTCTGTTCATCTGAGTGTCACTTATGAATTTGTATCCTAGAAAGTTACAAGGCTCAGATTTTCCCATCAACAGAAATAAAATATATCCTTAAGCAAAAGAATATTTAGAGTAGCTGAGCAGACTCTTGCAAGACTGAAACCATGTAATAACACTGGAAATACCGAATGCAGACATACACACTGAGAACTAGTAGTTCTGCAAACAGAAATAAATCTTTGTTCAGTTTGGTTTAGGAGTCACTGTTTCCAAGTCTTTTTTTCTTAATCTATAGAGAAATATTTGGGTTTGGAGGGGGTGGTGTGTGTGGAAATCCAGCTGAAATGCCAACACAAGCAATTTGCTATTATCTTTTGGGGTTAGGAGTTAAATTACTGTTATTTTTTTATCTAATGAATCTTTTAGGCCCTCCATGGCTCAGATACTTCTGTTTATCTTTTCTAATATTCTTTGTTTTTCAGACAGATTAAATAACTTGGTAATGTTTAATAATGAAATCTCTTATCTAAAACTATAATAGGATGATCTTAGTATTCAGATGTGTGAGATTTCGCTAAAACAGAAGCCAGCTTTCTCACTGTGAGAAAAGTTTAGCTCTCAAAACCATGTTAGCAACAGGGTGGCACAGCGAAAACGATAGAAATGAGCTGAAGAAATTCCATTTTTTAAAGAAAACCCTTTGATGTGTTTTCTAACCATAGCAGATGTGTGGCATATGTAGGTGCCATACTAGAAAACAGAGGGCAGATTGAAAAAGCAAATTACCCAGGCTGTGCCTGCGTGGCTCAGTAAAAGAAAGCTAAGGGGATACTGAAGCTGAGCTATGTGGAATAGCTTGAATTTATGCTGCTTAGAGCTAGTCCCTTAGTAGCAGATCTCTGTAGGATGTATCTGATTAAAACGGTTTAAAACAGAGTTTGCAAGGCAATGACCAAAGAGTTAACTAGTATGAATAATCAGAAGGCCAGTGACTGTGCTGGATCCTTGGTTATCTTACTCAGAAGTAAAGATTTCCCTTTAATGAGATGGTTCACATAAAAAAACATAGGTAACTTTGAACATATAAGCAAACTAAGCACAGCAGATGAAGTGTGTTTCTCCACTTAGATCATTTCTTTCAAGCTCAGGGCAACATAAATTACTTTTTACCTAATTTTACCCAATTAATTAGAAGGTAGATCAGATTTCTGATTGTCAGCCTAAGCTTTATTTCAATTTTGATTATGCTGTATGGTGTTGTCTTTAGTTCTTTTTCTGCCAACATTTCCTGAAATTTTTAGATGTCATTATGAAGACAAACTAAGGTCAATTTCATAACCCTAGGCTTAAATCTGTATTTTAAATGAAGCCACATTGTGATGTGCAATCATTTGTTACTTTATCTAATCTGATACCTACCACCTTGTTTCTGTCAATGTTGACTAGAATTTATTGTAGTTGTTCTCAATTTTGTCCTTCATTTTGCAACTAGCTTTGCAATTAGGTAAATTTAGGAATTCTGCAGGGACAAAATATAAGTTTTCATGATTTTTCCTACCTGTTGTACTGTGCTTAGGAGACGATAACCACATGGATGTTTCTGAACAATTAGATTCAATTAACCATAGTGAGAAGTTTGCTTAGAAGATATTTCATGTTCTGCTTAAAAATGTGGACAGCCTTACAAAGGTGCCTAAGGATTAGTGAAGTCCTTTGCTCCTCAGGGTGTCCAGAATTAGATAACTGCATGGCAAAGACAGGACCAAATGTTTAGGTTGAGCCACTGAAGTCTTCCTGTACAATGCAATAAAACCCAGGGACTCTGTTCTTGTTCGCTCTTCATTGTGTTATTGAGGTACTGAAATTATGATTCAGTGCCAGCAGAAGGCCAAATTAATGGATATGTCCAATGTGTTCAGAAATAAGTTGCTCAGTGAAGGTCATCTATTTATTTGCACATATATTTGGTTTACTCACTGGGCATAATTTCACCTCACAAATAATAATACTTGCACAGTGTAATTTCAGAAAAGACTGCGTTCCATAAGGAACTTCCCAAACAAGATAACTGTAAAGCAGATTTAATTGCAAGAATTTATTGTTCTTCAAAACATTAAGGCTGTTTATTAAAGGTGAAACAAGTACCAAAAATCCAGGAAGCCGGCAGTGCAAAGTCTTCAACCTCCTTAGTTTTACCCCAGTATCCATGCTTACCATCCATCAGGTGAAGTTCCTAACTAGCTGTCACATGAAACACCACTCCACGGTATGTGCATTTAGTTTTTGCATGATGGTATTTGCACTGAAACTTATTGTCCATTCAATGTTAATTTGTGGTCTAAACTGATAACTCCAAACCAGAGAAGCATTTACTTTAACAATTAAGTTAACCATAATGTAAGTGCTTCTTTAGTGGGGACAAAGGAACTGATCTTTGAATCTCCATGCCTGTGGCTCATTATATAGAAGCCCAAATTGTTTTAAGGCAGTAACCAGCTGGTTGGTGCAAAATGCAAACTGTCCTTGTCTGAACTGCAGAGAAAACCTTAGGAAGATGGACTGATGCTTCCATAGAGAGAGGAAAATGGATTTTTCCCAATGGAAAGTGTATAATTTAAACAAGGTGGAAACACTGCATGAGAATGTGATGTTTTCAAGATTATTATTTTTTTTTTAAGGAAATAATATCAACAATTCAAATATTTTCACTGCAGAGTCCTTTCTTCCTTAAAGTTTTTTTGCATTAACACAGGTATAGGATCAGGCAATAGTTGGCATTTGAAGGAGAATGAATTAGTAAAGGCTACCAAATATCATTTAGAACAAATTTCCTTCCTGAGAAAGCAGCAGAATTTAAATGACTGTTTGAGTGTATTCATTGCCAACATCTGCCAAGAATATTCATAAAAGGAGATAGGCTAGAGGTGAATTTCCGAATGATCTTTGAAGGCTGAGGACTTCACTTTTACATTTGATAGATACAAAGGCAGAAAGAGGGGACTTTTATGTACATTTGATAGATACAAGTCCCCAGACATATATAATGTATCTCCAGCCATCAAAGTATGATAGAATTAGACATAGGACAGGTGATGTATTTGTACCCTTTCCCTAAACTTCTCATGGGGTTATACAAAGTGCGGAGATCACTTTAGCAATAAATCCTCTCTAGGGCTCTTGGCAAAATATATTGCATGTCTTCACTGTCAGCATGGCCAATGAGAAAACTTTTGTTCAACGTCAATTTTGGGCTATGAATGGGCAAAACTTTCAGTATGAGAGGTTACATGTTGCTGGCTTCATGTTCTCAAAAAGCATCTCCTCCTAAAACCTGCAAATTCCAAACTTTTTTATTGACTGGGGACTAACAATGGAGCAGTGCAAAGAAAAATGTGCTGAAGCATTCTAATGAAATAAACTTTACAGCAAAAATTATTCTGGAACCTTAAATAATGTGTCAGTACTGTTACTGTATTATAATTTACTTACAGATCAGATGACTTTTTATTTTTGCCTTAGCATAGTGTAGTTCTTCTTAGCTATAAATGCAAAATATTGATGAGTCAGGTAGCTAAAACAAGATGCAGAATGCAGGATGCTTCAAATAATGCCAAACATTTTATGTAAGAACTAATTAGAAATTAGTTCCCTACTTAGTATCAGGCAACAGATGCCTCCAGAAGTAAAACACCTTTTCTTTCATCAATTTTATCAATGTAGGATGGATCTGGGCTCTGACCATGTAAATTTGTCTTTTGTAGTAGTAGCTACAGTTATATATGTTGTATAATTATACATCATATATACTTGGGTGAGTTTCCTTGCTTTTAGTCTAATTTTGAACTCCTAGTTCTTTTCTTCTATTTTGGTTTTTCAAAATGAAAGACATAATTACAATAATAATAGCAATAAGGGGCTTCATCTTGGAGGTCCATACAGTCTCTAAAACATGGATGGAGGACAACCATTTTCACTTTTTCAGCATTCATCTTTGTTTCAACTTAAGAAGTTAGCTGATAGGATTACAGATGTACATACACCAGCCAGAAAGTTGCATACTACCAAATAAAACTCACCTGCAGTAGCGCTGATGTTGTACAACAGTGTCTTTCAGATGGAAAGAGCTGGGAACTCTGAGAAACTACCAGGTGAAACTACCTTCACCTCTGGAGTTGAAATGAGTGACTGACTGATGCCTGTGCTTGTCTGACCTCTGCTAGGGGAGGGAGTTGAGATCCTGTGTTTATTCTGGTATGTGCAATAGTGTAGCCAGCTGCAACGGTCTCTTTTTGACCCCCTGACACATTGCTGACCCTTTAGCACTACTGGAGGAGGTTTTGTGCTCAAAGGCAGAGGTAAGTACATTCAATGAAAAAGCCTTCACAGGTCTGGGAAGCTCTTCAGTGTTTATGCTGTCTTTTGACATCAGGCGTTTCACCTCATCTGTTTTTCCAGCTGCCTTGGAGAGATGTATTTCTGTAATGGCTTATCCTGTAAGTTTAAGGCAACAGTTAAAGCAGATCGCTTGCAGTATGAATTGTTTTGCATTAATACACATGAGAAGGTCATTAAAATCCAATGACAGCAGGTGAAAAGCTCAATGCCACAACAGGTAATGTGTTTTCACATCATTGATTACACATTAGCAATTTTCAAAGGTGAGCACTTAAAAGTAGAACTGTCATTTGAAAAATTAACCAGGCCAGCGGATCTCACAACAAGCTACAGTTTTTTAACTTCTTGCCATTGTGTTTGGACAAGTATCCCATTTTCTCCTAGCACCTCACAGGTCACTCACTGCAGCTGAAATAGCAGAAGCTGATCCCTCTCCTGGTCTTTGAAAACTTGCATGTTCAATGCAAACATTAAAAGGGTAACATACAGCTTTATTGCTCTCCCAAAACATGTGAGAAAAATATGGTGGGTTTGTTTGTTTTTTTTCTGGAAGTCTTTCCTACTTTTCTTGTCATCTTCTCTGCAGTATTTAAAAAGGAATCCCAAGGATATTCAAAACTAACAACAGTAAGGAGGAGAAGAATGCTGCTAAGGCTTTAGATGTTCCACACCCGGTCCTCGTGGCGCTGACTAATGAATGCCCACAGCACTTCTAGAACTGCAGCTTGAGCTAAACATTTTGTTGTCTGGACCCCACCATATACCATAAAAATCAGCACACAGATATTCAAAGTAACTGAACAGTTTATGTCATGTTTTTCCTCTGTTTTTCATCTCATTTTTAATCACTTTGTATTATTTTTTATTGTGATGTCCAGAGGACAGGGAGAACAAGTGCTGCTTAACAGTGAGGACAGAAGTTTAGTATGACTTCAGTTGTTGCAAAGCCAGGAGTAACTTGGTGGAACTTCCGAAAAAGAATCACTACAACCTTAAGGCAAAACAGCACTATTCTGCATCCTCTATAAATCCTACTTTGCCACACATCTTAGATATTTTAAATATATTTTAGATTTGCTCAAACAATGTCTTAGCACTGTGCTTTCCTTGTATACATCAATATGTAAGGCGACTAAGCAAGTTCCTGAGTTACCATGGAGCCAAACTGTGCAGATCTTGAAGGAGAGTGAAAACTAATAAAACAGAATGAGAGAATAACTCCCTGGGAGCTGGATTTCCAAAGTGCAAATAGCTGAACACCGCATCAAATATACTTTTGCCCCTTTCTTAAAAGATAGCAGATGTGGATGAACTTTGCTGGTCAGATTCCATTGTCGGGCACATCTGTGATGTATAGCTGGGGTATTATTTTCAGACAAAATACAGCCTAGCATTTCCCCTGAGGTGAATTTCTCAAGTCTCTATGTCTCTGCAGGACTCCGCTAGAACCTCTCAACTTGAACACATGCAGCTCCTTCCTCTTTTCATCCTGGCAAGGAATATCTGCAGCACCCATCATCAGGGGCATTGCTCTTGCAAAAGAAAGTTTGAGTACTCACCCTCCGCTTGGGCAGCTGCAGTGCAAGAGAAAGGAAAGAGTGTTCCTTCTTGAGCAACCCAGTAAGTGCAAGCAGCCTCAAGAAAGGGTGGGATTCGTTTTGCTAAATGTGGATACTTTCATGTGAACAGGAGGTCCCAGTCACTGCAGAGAAACTTCTGCTTTTAAACTTGTATTTCTGCCTGAAATGAACAAAGCATACCTCCCCCCTCAACATTGTATTGATTAGATTTTCACTGATTATCAGACCTTCAGATGCCTGCTCTGCTTGAAGCTTCAACGCAGTGGGGGTAACCTCATGCAGGGCTCACTTCCCCAGCAGCCTCCAGACAACCCGTCTGGTTGCACTGAGCATTTTGTCCGGGATGTTCAATGGACTTATGCTGTGATTGACAGTACCCCATCTTGCCATTATCACCTCTTCCCGTAAAGCCAGTTAATTTTGCTCCTTGAAACCTGGATCTGGGGAGGGAAGATAAAATTCAGAGGCTGGGAGTGGGGACTGGAAGATCTCTGGAATCAAGAATGTTTCATTCTCCCTTCACAAAAGTAAAACATAGAAAAGCTTTTATTTTTCTGTTTCTAGTGGGCATTTTATAAATAGCTGAGTGGATTAATTTGTTTTCCAATCCAAGCAGCTTTGTTAGCCAATTTAATGTATATTCCTGTGTATTTTGGGAGAAATCAGCTATGCTCATATGGATTTTCTAAAAATATCTCAAAAAACCTACAAATAAATTCACAGAAATGTGTACAAGTTTTAGTTAGTTTAGAAATTACCTAAAATATCTCAATTAAGTATTAGGAATACTTGTCCCTGTGGGTCAGATCTTGCAGAAGTAATCTAGCTAATCAGCTTCTAACCTTTTTTTTTCCTGTGAATAATAGAGAAATCTGAAATACTGAAATCTTGCTACTCTTGAAAGTTCACATCAAGCTTCTGGTTAAAATACTGCCTGTGTTGGACACTTCGGTCATATGCAAGGGGGACATCAGAAACAAGAAAGTTGTTGGTTTATTTCCATAGTGACATAGTTTACTCCGGGACTACCAAGTCCACCGCTAACAGACTTGATTACCCTAAAGGTCTTTTCCAGCATAGTTGATTCTATGATTCTATGATTTAACCAATGCTTGTTTTCTTCAGGCAAAGGGCTTGCTGCCTGAAGAGGGGCGTAGGATGCTGCTCCTGTTTAGCTGTGACCTTCTCCCTTGCTTTCAGGAGCTTTTCTACCAGGAGTCTGTAAGTGGGTATGGGGGAACTGCTTTTTGTGGTTGCTTGCATTCAACTTCTCTGGGAGCAGTAACTGCTACTTGCATTGCAGGGGGCAATATAGAATCATAGATTGGTTAGGGTTGGATGGGAGCATTCCTGTGTCAGAATATACATCTATGGAGCATTTTGGCAGTCACTCCTCCACTTCCATGACTCATGAACCACTTCACCAGGACACATATTGTAGGGGGCAGGACTGGCCAAGGAGTCCATGAATCAAAGATCCATGAAAGTAGGACTACTTGCATGTGTTTTTGGACTCTGGAAATTTTTGGAAGTCTGTTACTGTCTGAATCCTCTTATTGTTCAAACACCAAAGGACGTTATGGTTATGCCATGCATGTGTGCTTGTGGGCTATCACTTCTCCACTCCCTACAGATAAAGTGATCTTACGTTGGCATGTTTTGTTGCCCTGGCAGTCACAAGGAACATTTAAAAACAGAGCGGAAAACAGAACAGTTTTAATTCTTTTGTAATAAAGAGACAAATTGAAGCTATTTAAAAAAAATCCAAACCAAACCAAAACCAAAACCAACAAACAAACAAACAAGAGAATCAGCTACACCTCAAGAACTTTTTTTTTCTCTAAGATCTGCATGTGACACTTGCTCCCAGAAGGTCTCAGGCATCTGGAGTTTTTGTGAGAAAAGGGAAAGGCTATGGCACTTTGCAACTTCTCGTGTACTGCCTCATCTTAAAAACCCATGAAAAGTGTCTAGCTATCTTGGGAAGCATCTAACCTCTCATTACTCTGAAAAGTAATCCTTCACGGCTCACTTAAACCAGTGAACTGGAGGATTATGTTCATTGTAGTGGGGAAGTTCTGCTTGCGGCACATTGGCCTTCTGATTGCCAGCAGGACCCTGCGACAAGGAGGAGGAGGAGGGAGGAGCACAGTGCTGGTTTTGAACTTCATGTAGCTTCCCTGTAACCCAGCATGAAAACTGGTGCATCATCGGGGATATTGGTTAAGTCAACCAGAGTTTCTACCTGAGTTTGCTTTTCCTAGAGAAGAATTTTTATTGTGCCCATTAGAGGCTTTTTAATTATTTTCAGCAAGGGAGATCTGGGAGGCTCCCATTCCCTTCTTTGAGAGCTGGTGCTGTGCAAACAAACAGCAAAATTCACCTCACCTCAAACAATTTGCAAACTATAAGCAAGTACAAAAAGAAGCAAAGAGATTCAGCAAACAGGCTGGGGAAGCATAAAATAACAGCCAGACAGTTATGACCAGCATGAGATTATTATGATTAAGAATCTAAATTATTATTGCACATCCCTAAGTGGCCTATTCTGGCAGGCCCATAATGTATGTAACACACTGTACCTTCTGCTGCTCCGTATACTTATAATTGGTTGCTGGTCATTCCTGTTTTTGTCACTGTGTTTGATGTTTGGTGTGTTCTTGATTGTCCTTTCAGCTGAATGTAGTCAACAGACAGATAAAATTTACATTCACAGTGCTTGCAGTTGTCTGGATTCTGCAGAATTTTTAAGTTCCAGTCGTTGGAAAACAGTTTTGATTTAACTTTAAAATAAGTAGGATACAATTAAAATAATTAAATTGACCATCAAAAAGCTTAACTTCAAGGGAATTAAAACCCTCTCTAAGATACATTATCACCTCTCGGTCCATTTGCTATACTTTGAGCACTTTTATCAGTGGAGAATCTTACCAAAGGCTTCATGAACATGAGAGAAGATTAAAATAAAAGATCAAAGCACGCAAACAAATCCTGTTAACAAACTCTAGCAAAAATTGATTATTTTATAATTAAATATAAAGACAACTCAAATATTGGGAAACACTGAGTGGGATCCCACTGTATCTTCTGGGGGGCCTGTGCTATACATATTAGGAAGATGACTTTGTCCTGCTGCCGCTAGTCTGATCAGAAACCATGTGTGGGGAGCCTCATTGCGCCTCTCTTCTCTCCCATCAGCATTTTCCTTTTTCAGTGTCATGCTTTAAGGTACCCTCACAAATCAGCAGCTAATTCAACAGAGTAAAGAAGCAGTGAGCTTGAAAATATTGCATTAAACCCCTCAGCTCACCATGAATACATGGAGATGCCTGCTGGGAAGAGAGACAAAGATGGAGTACCAGCCTCTAGGTACTTATCTGGAGAGTTTAACAAAGTTTCTCAGGCCTTCTGGAAAAGGTTCAAGAAGCAGAATTTACTTCTATGGGTTTCTGTAAATCCTTTTGCTTCTAATGGTACTACTATTAGACAAATCTTTTGAGGTAGCATGTGAAGGCTGTGACTAATTTGCCTTTGCCCATGGTTAAGCAATACAAACTGCTTCCCTGGACTCAGAATAATAGGCTGAATTATTCCCATTTCCTGCAGATGAGTGAAAATAAACAGATCCAATCTCAGCTGAAAGAATGTAAGTACAACAGGACTTCATTTGTAGGGGAAAATAAACTCTGCTAATCCCTTAGATCTGGGAGTATAAACAGCATCTTTTTCCTCCTAGGGCAGTGTATAATGTGACTGCATGGTTTGAACGTCTTCAAAATAAAGCAGCTAATCACCCTTTCTGGCCTAATTAGGTTACGTTCTGGCCCCTGGCTCTAGGCCTCACAAGCTATTTTCTCCAAAGCATTGTTGAGGGAAGCCCTGCTCCTTTACCAAGAAAGAGAGCCCATCCAACTCTCTGTTTGTCAGTTAACATTTGCTCCCTCAGGAAATCCAGCTTGGGGATCTTCCTTGCAAGCTTGGCAGATCCAAGGCAAGAATATTCTCATCACTTCCTGCCAGGACCAAATGTATCCCTTTCTTCCTCTCTCTGCTCATTGCGACAGACATAGTGGGAGGATGATCAAAATGAGGGGATTTTATTGTCTTTTTTGTCTGGATCTGGGCTGTCTGCCTGTTTGCTGTGTATCAGCAAATTGTAACACACTAGGTTTTTTGCATGGGTGTTTATTCCCTCCTTCTAAAAAGGTGATTTATCAGCAGTACAACTGTCAGTGTCCACTGCAAATGGTAACTAATTAATCCGTAATGACTGTATAGGGCCAGTGTTATTACTATGGTATTGCACACAGGGGACTGAAGTGCTGTAAGACTTGCTCAAGCTGACTTCTTGCTAGGAAAGACCTAAGAGTTCATAAGTTGCTGACTGAAGCTCACAGGCTGGACCCCGCACTGCTGGGTCCCTGATGGGGATGCTGAAAGTGCCAGTGCACTTCAGCTGCTGCACTGTGATTATGAGCAAGCAGAATTAATGCAGTGGCAAAGACCAAGTGAACTTTTAAGCTCTGGTTTATCAAGGCTTTCTGGGCTTCAGCATAGGGTCTGTAAGAGGAAAAATAGCTGACCAGATTGGGAGCATTTCCATATTTGCACTTTCCTGGGTATCTCTTAAAGTATGCTTGGATCTCTGAATCAGGTGCCATTTTTCATTGCTGTTTTTAAATAGCTGTTCTCCCATATCAAAACCATACTGTCCTAACTTTAATCCCCCTTTCAAAATTTCTTTTCATCTTAAGAACAGCTAAAGGTGCTCTGAGGACTGTTTAAACTCTAATTCCCAGAGGTGCTAATTTCTTCTCTTATCCTTTCTGACCAAGGCTTGCAGTAGGGTTGGGGCAAAGCTGCTGAGGACCTCAGTGGGGCCCAGCTTTTCCAAGAAGTTGTCCATAGGTGGGTACCAGGCTGGTCATGGCCGGTTTGGTTTCTTCTTGTCTCAACTTCTATGTCCATTTGCTACAGGAAGTAGTTACTGCATCCAGTCTAAATGCACAGACACTTTTTTAGTGCCCTTTCTCCACATTGAGGAGTGTTTGGCCATCCTGTTGACACAAACCCTGGGGCTGAGTCTCAACTCTTTTTTGCCTCTCAGATATATGTCCCCTCATAATTTTTCTTGCCTGTGGCTGCCTTTTAGAAACAACAAGCCAAGGAAGATAAGAAAAGCTGAGAAAAACATTCTTGAGCCACAGGCACATCATTCTCTAAGATATCCTTAGAAGTACCGTTTCTATACAGTGCCTGATTTGACTGCACTTCTCTGTAAGTGCAACCTGGGGGACAAGGTGAGACACTGCCATTTCCTGGCTGCTGCCTGAACACTCAAACTACCCCTGGGGTCTGCTGCAGAAAACTGTATAAATCTGGGGTGGTGGTGGAAAGGGAGATGCAGCTGCGGTAACCCCATGGTGAGGGCTCCTTGGGGGAGAGGGTGTGTATGCTCAGCTCAGGATGGGAGGCGTGACGAGATGAGGAGGCAACAGCATGACGAGTGTTCACAGTTTAATAGACATATTTCACACTGTCACAGCATCTTTGCAAGAGCTCAGTTCCCAGTTTAGGTATCTGAACAAGTGACAGACTGCATGGAAGGGCTGTGACAGGGAGGCGTCTCCCCTCAAGCCGCACTCTCAAAAATCTTGATGACGGATGCGAATCACTTAGAGCCAAATTAAGAAAAGTATATTTAGGCACCTAGAGAAGTAAAGAGGCACTTAATAGGATTTTCAGAAGTGCATAAGGAGATTAGGCATCCAGCTCCTGTTGAAATCAGTGCTGATGGAGCACTTAAAAAAATATATATCTTGAGGTATTTCAGCACTGTTGCAGCCTGGATACATTTGCAGTGGGTAAGTCGGCTTAAAGACGTGTTTTGTTCAAGATAAGCCTTACAAGTAACAGAGCTCTCTGGTTGTACCAAGTCTTGCTCCAATAGGAGGAAGTTCTTAATCTCTTGCAAAAGCTGAATTGCGCTGGCCTGTAAGAATAAAAGAACAAGCCCTGAAGGGAGAGGTAATGAGCTCTGTGTTCCTGCTTGTGTGGGAGAAGGAGCAGGACTTCTACAGAAACAGGCAGAAAGTAATACAAAACCAACGAGACAGAGCAATATCTGGATCTTCACTCAAGAAAAGGCCTTGTGACAGCTTTTTTTGGCTGGCTAAGAAGCGAAGGAACTGCTGGTTGTTTGATTTTGACAGGGAAGCAGCACTTTTGCAGTGCTTCTAAATAAGTGGTTTTGACCCAAAGAAACATCTTTTGTGGCCAGTTTCTGCCTAGGGTAGAAAGTACTTGTCAGGACCTGGATTTTGCTTCACTCTGTCATTGATATGTGAAGTATAATGCTGTAAAGTCAGTTCCCTGCCTTCTTTGAAACACAGCTCCTAGTCTGTTGAACTGAAATAAGCCCTTATTTGCTTTACTGAGTAATAGTGAGGATACATACATTAAGGACTGTGAGGCACTATGGTAACTGGAACCAATTAGCTGCTACCCGAGGGCAGCAGTTCCCAGATGTGGGATATCAGACAACTGTGGACCTACAGAATTGCTAACAGATCACTCATTATTCTCCTCCTGAGACTTTTAATGGGGAATTAACACAAGATATTTTCAGTGAATGTCCTGAGAGCATTCATCTTCTTCTACGGCATGTTACTCCCTTAGGGAGCAGTATTTGGGAAGCAACCGCTGCTCGAGGTGACAGAGAGGAGTTACCTCCTCTGAAATGCCTGTTCACATGAGTGGCTGATGCAGACAGTAGGCAAAAGATACACGTCATAACTCCACTCCCAAACACATGAATAACATTAAATAAATGAAGAAAACTCAGGTACCTTATCAGCTGATGACTCCAGCCTTGTAATGGTGGTTTCTAAACCAAACTTGGCTATAAGCCTCTGCTACAAAGACAAAAGGAAATGACATGCTGGGGAATTCAGAATGGTTATTAATGTGAATGTGCTGAAAGAGTCAGGCAAGACAGGGAGCTGATTTACAGGCCAGCAGGCAATATTTAGCTAGGAAAGTCCTAGCTTACTAACTGGACAAGAAACATGGAGGTCAGGAAGAAAACTTCTCTGTTACAACTTAACAGATCAATACCATTAAAAGCCAGTAGGGACAAGTTTCTAGATGCTGCTGGGGAAAAGGAATTTCTCAGGGCTTCTGGCCTTTTTTGCTTCATAATGCCTTTCCTGTAAAAGTTAGACCCTTATAACCTGACTGTGGTGGTGAAATACCTGAGGCGTTGTAGTTCTTTGCTTACCCAGAAGGAAAGTAAAAGGGAACCTTGATAGGCAGTGCATGCTTTATGTTTACTTATAATATTTTCTCAAGGTTGGAAGTGCTGAATTATTAGTTTATTGCCAATAAAGCCCATGTGAACTCATGAAACAGTATCTCATTTAAAGAGAAGTGAATCTGACAATTTGCCAGCTGGCTAACAGGATATTAATCATACAATAGCTAGGGACCAACACCACTATATTGCTTTTAATCTTTTGGCCAGTAAAGAAAACAGGAAGAAATCCATTTCCCTCCTTTCTTTGCTCAATGGGATAACCAGCTGGTACAGATAGCTGCAGCTCAGCTCCATTTAGGAGTAAATATTTGGGTTTTAGCTGGGTAAATGAGAGAGTAGCACTATTCCCACCCCAGCTGCCATGCAGCCGTGTGCTATTCATGCTCACAGTGGGGCTCCTGAAGATCTTTCGTTCCCTGAGTCACGTATTAATAACCAAATGTCATCTTGCATTGTAAAATGTATAGCTTTGCTCAGATGTTCCTAGAAAGGGTTGGTTTGACTGTGACACAGTCATTTAAGGTGATGACTGCAGACAGTCCTCAGGACAGGATTTGCAGCCAGTACACTAAGTGCAGCCCCAGGGAGGAGAGGAGGGGTCTTCCGAATCATTGGAGTGTCCACTGAGCTCAGACCACCCTGTGGCTGGGGGCCTGGTAATGTGATGTCAGGGGTCTGCTTTGTTTGTCCCCAGATAAGAACATATGAAACAGAACTAGGAATAAGTTATATTTCTATGTCCTCACAGGATTACCTTTTAAGGATGGTAGAGATGTCCTCCCTGAGCTTGCAGGCAGTCCTGCAGTGGCTGCAATAGGTAGAGAAAATACTGTCTGATCACACCTCCACCACTGGCTACGGAGTTCAGGTCTACCCGAGGAGGCGGAATGCCCAGGTTTTGTTGTGATTTGCACCCCTTCTCTGAATTGTGGGTGTACTGTAGAAACCTTTGGGGACTTTCTGGTGGGGTTTAGACCACAGGTGGTGCTGTCTTGTTTCTGTGTGCTCTGATGAGGTGCAAAAATGAATTACCTATACCTTTAAGGGAGATTCTGTACCATGCAAGTCCTTCTGACCAGAAGTGAAAGACTGAGGCATTTCAGTATCCCAGGATACCTACATGGACACAAGTGGCTCAGTTCTCTTGCCCCAGTACCTTTCTGTCAGGCTCCTGGTGGGGACAGTCCATCTCATGGATGCTCCTGGCAAGACCATCTGTTTCCCACCCAGGCATATCCCACCAAATCAGCAGTCAGCTTGCAGCAGGAAATGGGGCCAGGGGCCCACAGCAGACTAGTTCTCAAGCTATCTGAAAAGACATCATTAAATTTCCCTTCCACAAGGTGAATGAAGAAGCTTCTACGTGGGGAAAAACTGGAAAGTGTTTTTGTTAGCTTCGTCCAGAGAGAAAGAAAATCTTTGAGGTATTTTCTGCCACATGGGTGCTGTCAGCCAGCTGAGCTGTTTTCCAAAACACTGGAATGTATTTTCAGCAATAATCGGTCAACAGAAATGGAGGCAGTGAGGGTATCCTGTTGTACAGAACAATGGGTAGTCCTTCAAGGTCTCAGAGATGAAGAAAAAAACCACAAAAGGCAGCATTCTGGGGAGTGTTAAGCTTCTCTGAATGTCTCACTGAGATTGGGAGAGGGGACTTAAACTAAGGGTGAAGACTGGTGTTTATGGAGCTGGAGGCACCTCCTCTCTACAAAGTCTGCTCTCAAGTCTGCTGAGAATATTCCCTTTGCCTTTCAGTCTTTGTACCAGTCTGTATATGAGAGAATTACTTTATTCTTATTGAGAAGTCTGTGGGAGGGAACTTGGAGACATTCTGCTGGTACTAGTGGGTAAACTCTTCTGAAAACAGAAGTTCCTGTTCTATGTTGTCTCCTAAGAACAAAAAAAAATCGCTAGAAAGAGCTGGCCCTCCGTGTGATATAATTTGCTTACACAATAATTTTCTTGTTTGGAATGAAGCCAGGAGAGAGTTTATATTATATTTCAGGGAAGTTATGTGATTTGCAGGGTGAATATGTCAGGTAATGGAGTTCTAGTGTATAGCAACAAGTCAAATCTAATAAAAGTTTGCTGTCTTTCTAAGATGGTCTTGTCCATTAGAGTGTCAAATGATCTAGGACTTATAACACAAGAGGACAAGATCTTTCCAAGGCAACAAGATAAGGGTAATTAAAATGTCAGAGAACACAAGTTCAGATTGTTTGAAGCATATATTTATGTAAGAAATAAAATCATCATTAGAGGCCACAAACTTAACTTCTTAATGAAAAATAATTGTAACAATTTTTTACATCAAGTCTGACCTCTGATGCTTACAAAAAATTTGGATTAATATATGAAAATACATATTGCCTTTAATGTTCCTGTCAAATCTGAGCTGTGATGCCTGGGTTTATTCCCTTCTTGAAGGGATGCTTCTGTGAAACTTAGCTAATAAAAACGTGGCACAGCTCATGACTGATGTCTGTTCTCCCAGGGCGTGTTAGTGTGGGACAAACACCATGTACTCATCCTCTTCTTGACGCTGAAAAACGAGATGCATCTAGTAAAAAGCACAATATACGCTCTAATGGGCTTGCCATGACCTTCTCATCGTCTTTCTCCCTCCTCATACACCTTTATCACCTCTTGACTCTTTCCTTCCTTTCCCTGTAGGCTCTGAGCCTACAATTTATCATGCAGTGAGGTCCCTGTTCTCTCTGAACACGTCTTAAGCTTTCAACAGACCCTTGGCAGGTTTGGGCTTCCTCTGTGGGAGATCTTTGGCTGCTTTTTGCCAGCTTGGATCGTGAGAGGACAAAAATCTAAAAAGAGCTTGTCCTGGTAAAATAAAGATATCCTAAAAAAATTTCAAACAAACTCAGCAAAGAATCCAAATCCCAGTTCTACCAACCTGGTAATTTGTCACTGCCAGGCATCAGCCCACTATTAGTCTTTTTCTGGATAGAGATGACAGAGCTCTGTTGACAAGCTGTAGGACTTATTTCAGGAGCTGGCACCTGGCTCCCTGGCACATCCCCCTGATGCTGTGTCACGCTCCTTGGAGCTGCCTTTGGTTCTGCAGAGGTTATAGCCGGCACAGGCTGCCTGGTGCTCCGCAGACTGCCTGCTTGGGAGCCTCCCTGTTTATTTCTATGGTTACGTGTCTGTGCACTGCTGGCCCCAGGCCTGTCCAACACCAAGCAGAGCCTGCTGCGTTGGCAGGATGGGTGTCCCAGGGCTCATAGGCGCAAAGCACCAGGGGAAAGCTTCTCACCTGTCCCCTGAGGGGCTGGAGGGTGCTTTTGACTCTGTCTTGGCCTCCCTCTTCTCCTATGTACCTCTATCCCTCTTCCCCTGAGCTGCTTGCTCTTGTCCTTGCTTGATGCCAGCATCAGCTGCATAGGACCGCCAGATGCCTACCCAGGGCACATATCCACTCCATCCTTTCCCACAAAAGACCACAGCATCTTATCTGGAGCTTTCCTGCTCGTGCCACAAGAAATATTTAGCATTTTAATATCTTTTCACATTTTTAGAAATAATTTATGTATGAACATACACAGTGCTTAGTAATCATTTCTCAGATGAATGTAGAATTTTTCTAAAATTAAACTATCATTCTTTTCACACTTGGCTGTCATATCTTTCTTAATGCAAATCAGTCATTGACTAGAGACACCTACTGTAAGAAGCTATTTTAGCTGTCTGATGGGCTATAAATTGATTTTAAAAGTGAAGACCGTTTGGGGAAGATAAGCTGGGATTGGTAGGGAATGGAAAAGTAATTCAAAGGGGAAGTTTTGTATTTGAATGTAAGTGATTATTTACCTCTATCTCAGAGTGAAGACTATAATCCAGGGGTCCTATCTCTCCTCTTGCTTTAACTCTTAGACCACAAATCCACCACCAACCCACATCCTATAAAATGTAAAGCTCCTGAGGATCAGAGGCAGGTACCCCAAGACAGAGCCCAGGAAAAAAATATTTCCTCTTTCAGTCTACATTTGATACTGGGCAAAAGGAAAGGGGGAGATTATCTCTGAAGGAGCCTGAAGGCTCTGCTGCTCTGAAGCAAGTCCCTTAATGCTGGAATGAAAAGGAATCCATTAGGGTTAGTTTCAGAGAAACCTCTCTTCACCACAGTATTTCCCCCCACTATGCTTCAAGTGCTCTTCAGAGGGAATATTCACATTTTCCAGGCAAAGAAAATGGTTTTGCTAACACAGTAGTGGTCTGCACAAAGCAGGGAAGATTCCCTGGATGCAGCTTGAGAAGCTGGAAAAATGAAAACTGTGTTCTGATTTTCTTTTTTCTGCTCTTTATTCTTCAGGGCCAGTTCTGATACTGTCTGCTGGGGCTGGAACAAGGAGCTTCATTTTTAAGGCAAGTCTGACTTCTCTCTCTGCATTTATTTTTTGTTCTGTTGCTTGCACTGCCAGTTCTTAATATGTAATTAGAAGTACGCAAACAGTGCCTGAGTTTTTAAATGACTTTAGTTTGAGTGAACAGGCTTGCAAACTTTCATATTTGCACGCTGTGCCTGTACCAGTAATAGTTACCCTGGCACAAATATTGGGGAGAGTCAATTTTGAAGCCACTCAGATAAATAAATATAGAAATCAATTTCTGCTACAAGTACTTTAGTGCTTTGCTGGTTTGTTAAACCATTTCTTTTTCCAGATCAAATTACAGCTAAGCAACATTATTCAGATTTTGATTATTTATGAACAATCCACCTTGTAAAAATTTTTGAATAGATAATCGAACACATTTGAATAAACAAAAGCATGTAACAGTTGCAGCATGTTTATAGGTATCAAGAATGCAGAAGAACGTGATAAATCATTTTCAAATTGCATGTTTCCTGCACAGCTCTATTGTCCCCTGAACACTATTAATTGGGAGTTCAAAGACAAACATCCTTTGTTACTTTTGCAAAGCTTAAAGAAAGAGGCACGTTTTCTTTAATGCTTAGGCTTGAAGTTTCTCAGATGTATACAGGATTTTCTAACATCCTCCTTTTAACACAAAATTCAGGGCAGTTATAATCCTTCTCTACACTTGAGTTAGAGTCCTGCAATCAGATTGCAGTTTTGGAGTGAGGCCAGTTGCTAAAGAAAGTGATTCTTTCCCCCTCCTTGGTTCATTTATTAAAAGATACCCTTTGCTTGGCTTCCAACAAAGCTCCCTGGGAATCCAGCACTGCAGCCTGCGTCAGTGGGAAGGTGCAATGCCTTTGGCAATAGCATAGCCCTGAGCCACCCTGTCCATCCAACCACGCTGCAAAGGGAAAGCACTTCCCAGTTTGTTATGACAGCTCTTCACATCAGCTGTGCTTGAAGCTTTATGCCATCTGTTTGCATCTTTGCTGTAATCTATGAGAGTCTGCTTTATTAAGAATTCAGCACCTGCGTCTGGGCTACAAGTGAACGCAAATACACGACTTCGGCATAACTGCATAGGAGCAGTTGCAGGCTGGCAGCCTAAGGGCCCATCTCTCCCCTGTCCTGTTCTACAGCAACAACCAGTGGGGTGAGGCGGGCTGGCTGTGCTTGTTTCCTTGGATTGGGAGACAGATGTGACATTTGTAGCTGGAGAGGGTTCATAGCTGTGCACTGTCCTGCGAGGCAGGAGCCAAACTACTGTTGCACCCAACACTCACAGGGGCACAGAACTGGTCTACATGGAAGTCAGTCACGCCACTTACAGACATTCCATCACAGCGTTTGACAGAGCAGGCGGTGACTGTCTCCTGGTACCCTGTGGGCGCCCGGTGCTTCTAGGCAGTGCAGTACTGCAAAGCCCTTGAACTCCTACATGTGTCTTCCACATCAGGGCTGCCCTTCTGTGGACACCTCTGCTTCAGGTGCTCTTTCTCCTGTCTTGAGAGAACAAGACTTGCATAGGCTGCGAACATGTTCCCTGTGAGCTGGGACCCTGACAGCCTTATGCATGGAGGTCTGCCAAATCACCTGCCTGCAGCCTCCTATGCTTGACTTAGCTGGGCAAGGTGCTCCAGCCTGATAGCTGGGAATGGGTGGTTGTGAGTGCTTTTCAGGTCACATACTGTACTGCCCCATGCTCTGCCCATTGATTTATTCTTGGCTGTTAACTCGGAGACCAGGTTGTTCATGTGGTTGCAATGACAGGTCTGCAACTCCAGCCCAGTTGCTGGCAGTCAGGCTCTCTGCTGTGCATACACACATAGTTATATGCCCACTGGTCTCTCTGGGAGCTTGTGCAGACTATGGTTACTCCAGTATCTGACCCTCAGACCCCTGGTCTCTCTCTGGTATCCAGACCCTGACCTATGGTCACACACCATACACACAATCACAAATACACACGTATACAGAACAGAGTCCCCCAGCCAGGAAAGTAGTTAGAAGGGCAGTTTAACTAGAAGACTGTGATGCCCAGGCATGGGGCACGACCAAACAAGCACACTGACTAGCAGCCTGTGTACATGCAACTGGACCCTTTTATCCACTTAACTCTGTATTTTTCTACACTTGTTCCTTTGCAGGCAACTTTCCTCCTGCACTTGTATTTCGTCTTTACCCTTAATATCCCACATGTCTCACACGTTCCCCCTAACTGTTAAAACATCCCTCAGTAAGTTTTACACTATTCCCCAAATGCTTATCCTGTAATAGGTCCTGTACACCTGCAGGCAGTAACCCAAACTCAGTTTGCAAGGCTGGCTGGTGAGGGCACTCCCTTCAGACTTCTCTGACACACAGGCTGTGGCCAGGTTGTCCTCTGCTGAGATCCCTGAGAGTACCCTGATCTGGGAGCTATTTGGCTTCCTCTGCCTGGCACTGTCCTCTGCCTACCTCCAGGCCTTTGTGCTTATAATGATTAGCTTTTCATCACATAAACTAACAGATCCCACCACTGTAAATCTGGGTGGCTCTCAGAAGACTAATTCCTGAGTCTATACCATTAAGCAGATCCACAATTTGATCTTCAGAAGTTGCATGACTTTTGCTTCTTTCGTGCTCCCTTGACAGACTTCTGCAGTCAATACAGTTTTTATGGTCACGTGTGGAAAAAAATAATCTCCTAAAGCACATTTACTCTTATTTTACAGGAAGCCACATTATGAGGCTAACAAAGAAATGTGAATGTCATTTAAATACTAAACAGGCTAGGGCATCATGTGCCTCATTCAGTAACTTGGGAGGGGAAGACAACCCTCTAGTCTTGGCAGATATCAGCTTCTCAGTAAGATGTGCTGCTATTAAATATTCTTCCTTCTGCATGCAGGAGACTACATGTGAGCAGTGCTGATAGCCTTCAGAAGGTGATTGGGGAGTATACCTGATATTGTACAGATGGAGTTGTTGTTGTTCTGTTGCCATTTGTGAGACTATATCCATAAAACCTAAGACTATCTCAAAAACCTATAATTTATTGCTCTGAGATGTAAACAGTGAACACTCAGCATTGGAGACAGCCTGCAGGGTTAGGGATGGGACAGGGCTGTCTCAGGTTATGTACCAACAGAGCACACCAGAGATGTACTGCATTCATGAGAGCGCCTGGTAAACACATTCATTTGTTGTCATATCAAAAGCAATCCAGTCGTATGAGGTTCAGTAACTTCTGTCTGGAATGATGTTGTGGGAAGTCACCATGGTGCAGACCACCTGTCTTCAGCCATCTCCACAGCAATAGGCAGGGAGATAAAGGTGCCAGCAACTCTGGAAATACTGGAGCTGTCAATGTGACTGTTTTTGATTAAACTCTTTGTGCAAAGGCCATGTGCATAAATGTGCAGGGTACATGGAAGCATTCCTAGGAGACTGACTTCAAAACCATTTGCAATCTTCTGTTTACTATTAGCAAATGTTTCCGGGTTTCCAGGAGACATGTTTATAAGGAATATGTGTAAAATTTGGCACCACAGCTTGAGGCTCTATCCAACAACTGCTGAAGGGATGGCACAATACCTGTATTGTCAGGCTTGATACAGTTAGAGATGAAGTAATTCTTTAGATTAGTATGAAATTAATTCTATTCTTGGCTACAGAATACTTGTATTTGATGGTGCCCACTTGGAAGAGATGCTTAAATGGGTCAACAATGTTTCTGATAATATTTGCCAAGAGCATTCTGACTCAGTCCTTTGCAATTACTCATTTTTATAAATCATGCATCGTTTTAAAGTATAACGCAGCCATCTAAAAGCTGTTGAGAATTAAAACCTAATAGCATTCTGTATTTCTTACATTCATGTCACAGACTTCATGTTGGTATTAACATAGTTGTCCAGAGAAGCAGACCAGATGTGATGTTTCAATTCATTCAATACCATAATTATGAGGACTTTTTTGTATAATAAACTACTTTGCAAAACAGATTTACTAGTTAGTTAGTCAACCAGCTTTCAGAGCCATCTTAAAAATGACTGATACTTATCAGAAGCACACAAGCTGGTGATGAATACCATGGTTCATACGCTACAAGTATACAGTCTGTGGTTATAGATAGTGGTTGCAAGACTCGGCAGTGAAGAAGAATTGAATGAGTCTCCTCCTCCTCCAGTTCTTGGTCAAAGACTAGGAAAAGCGTATTATAAAGATAAATGACATGACATCATTCTCTAGAGCATGGGCACATGTCTCTACTTAAGCTAACCAGTGACCACTGTGAGGAACCCAACTTCAAAAACTTTGCAGTGAGGAGGGTTGTTTTGCTTGTCCTGCAGGCCTTGAATTGTGGATAAAACCAGACATAATCACTGATAAAAACAGTGTTCTTTTCGAGTTCAGCAAACCTCTTTCTTGCCAGTGCACTGGCAAATTGGAACATAGACCTGGGAAAGATTAGTTTAGAATAATAAAGTGTATGTTGTCTTAGTACTTGCATATATACAAGCCATTGATTTTTGGCATGCCTTTTAGAGAGGCAACAATTTTGGTGTTTTCAAAGACAGAGGAATTCTAGGAATTTAAAACCTAGACAAAAGAAGTGCACTTAACAGAATTTTCCTGAGCTTTCATCACAGCTTTCAAAAACTGTAGGAATTCTTGAGTCATCTGTGTACCCCTGAAATTGCAACAGAAGTACAAACAACTGCTGTTAGCAGCTCTGTTGTGACAAATAGGTGAAATAGGTTCTGGTTACATTCTCCCATATGAAAAATACTTTGTCCATCTTGCACTGAGAATACGCTACCAAAAGTGAATAATAATCCTTGCAAGAGGTGTGCTACTGTTGCCTGTCTTAACATTGAATGGCTGGATAACTGATAACTGCCGAAGAGAATGCAGTTGGGGTGTCTGGACTACAGCATCCACAACTAGCATGACTCAAGAAACAGTTCCATCCATTGCTGCCAAAGCAAGGACTCTATATACCTAAATTATGAACTCAAGTGGAAGGAAATACAGAAGCTGCAAACCTGAGGATGCAAATGAATGACAAATTATGAAGAGCAAGATGGAGCTCAGAATAATATCACTGAAAATGGAGAAATTAAAACTAGGGAGTAGGAATCAAGGAAAATACATGTTGATTTTTACTTTCTTTTAAATATATGTAAACAATGTAAACAAGGTATTTTGGTTGCTGGAACTGTGTTATTTGCCTTATTTCTGCTAGGCTGGTACACCACACTTTTATTATAATTTGTTGCAAATATGCCCTCTTATATATAATTGACATGTGTGAAATAGATGTAGAGTTACTAACAGTAATAGAAATGTAATTAGCAATAGTACAAAAAGATAGCTACCACTGATTTACACTTCTAAAGACTAACTGCATTTCCAAAATAAGTAGTCAAATAAAGTTGTGGTTGTATCTAGAAATATTTTTTAAATATAAACTTTATCTGTAGACCTTCATGCCTGTTTCAAGCTGAAATGGTGCAGCATAGAAGTCGATCAAAATTCTCTGACAGTGAACCTACACGTTGAATCTTGTTGTTACATTCTTTTTTATTGAATAGTACAATGATGAACAGTGCATGTAATATGTGATGGAGCAATATTCCTTTATTTAATTTAAAGTTAAGGACATTTTGGTTAATGGAAGTGAAGATAGCATTTAGAGGGTTATTATATATCAGTGATTTATACAGCAATGGGATTGTACTGTAAAGCACTGAGAGTTAGAAAAATTGACATGTTAAGTCTCCTTAACTCTCAAGCATTGGAAAATTGCCCTGGGTTCTTGTTGAATAATACACATTGGCTGATAAATACAAGGTACAAACTGTGTATAGATTCATTTAGAGCTCCCAGGTGGGAGGATTTAAGTATGTTTTCAGTAAAGAGTCTATTACGCCTTGGAAACTGAAAATATTACATGTGAAAAATATGGCATCTAAAATGAGCTAACTTAAATCCAGACAGAGCTGGCTGACCATACCGAATTCACCTTTTTGAGCTAACCATGACCTTTTTTTCCAATGGTAGCCATTTCTCAAATGTTCCTAGTTAGATATTTGCCTAGTACTGATGATAATTCAGCATACATCTATTGGAGATGTGAAGTTTTATTGCTAAAAAGCAAGAACTAGAAAAAACCCAACTTGTTAGTTGCATTATTTCACCATTTGTAAGGTAACTTATCTAGTAGACGGTTAATTCCCCAGGGCAAAGACTTTTATGCTCGTGTTTGCAATGTGTCATTCAGAACAAAGGAACGATATAGTCCATAAACAACAATAACTGGGCCCCAGTTAATTTCAGATTATAGACTGAAGAAAAAATTCAATGTACAATTTTGACTTCTCTTCATGATTATGTAAGGTTTTATATGGTGATGAACATTATAGCAATAAAAATTTTAATGTGATCCCATGCCAGAAAGATATTCACAATCAGTCTAAACCAAATGCCTCTGAGGACTTTCTAGACCTTCCAGTTGCTAATGCAAGTGCTGTTGTTTCATTCTGACAAACCTAGTCAACGTATTAATCCAATAGCTAAAAAAAAATATTATTTTTCCTAAAATCTGTTATAAAAGAATAAGTGCTTACTAGTCTGCATCAGCAACACATAGTATCTAGCATGGAGGCAGTGCTGTTTTATTAGAAAAAGAAGGCATGTATCTCTGGTAGCAATTTAATCTATTTTGAAACACATAAATATAAAGGACAATGAAAGTCTGGAGATGAAGAAAGTTGCTCAGTTCAGAATGCCAGCACTTCAGCGCTAAAAGATAAGCAACAGCCTCTTACTCTTCAGTCGTGTTACATGAAGCTGCGTACCAGAATGAAACCGGTGAAAAGCCGTATTTTCAGTATTTTATTCTAATTTTGATTATTGCTTTGAATGCTGCTCTCTTTAATTATGGCAGCAGATGTTGGCAGTACTGTACAATATGTGTCTGCACAATATGTGTTCTCTCATATTTTGTTCTTGCAGAGAGTGAGACTTGAATTTAGTTTTATTTAAAATTAAAGAAAAATTTAAATGATGTACAATAACTGGAATTCTTAAAGTCCCTTTAGAAGGCATGGGAAAGGTTCACAGTTCAAATGCACTGTGTAATGTCAAGGGAAGAGTAGGCTCTTTCTTACCCTCTTTCTCTCTTCTTGGTGATGTAGGATATTTTTTGAAAAAAGAGTAAGTGGCAAACACATGCATTTTGTAGCTCACTCAAAACATAGTCTAACATCTGCCATACAGTAATACCAGTAACACTGTGATATGAATGGCAGTCAACTAAGGATTGTCTCTATCAGAAAAAATTACAGATTTATTGAGGAAACCCGTGTAAAATGCAGCTTTACCCTGGCCCAGTCTTTTTTCTTCCCTCATCTCTCATTTTGTAAATGAATCTATATACACATACTATGTCCCCCCAGGCCAAAAACTGAAATGAAAATACCATAATGCAGGGATATGGACTCTGGCAACTTCTAAAAAAAATCCTGTGTGCCTGTGAAACCCAGATCTCCTCTTCTGGTGAGATTCGGGAAATGCCAAGTGACTGAAATATAGCATTTAGGCTTCACTGGCCTGTGTGCCTTCATCTGAGTGTGATGCTGTTTAAGCAGTTTGTACCTCCTCTCCTCCCCACTGACCCGCCTTCGTCCCTTCTCTCTCCTGTCACTGTCTTGTTGCCAACAAAACTGATGAGCTGAAAAATGATCTGAACTAGTGTTCTGCCACCTGAATCTGTT
This sequence comes from Neopsephotus bourkii, assembly GCF_033783945.1. Lineage (NCBI taxonomy): Eukaryota > Metazoa > Chordata > Aves > Psittaciformes > Psittacidae > Neopsephotus > Neopsephotus bourkii. The sequence goes on along the minus strand of NW_026901456.1, from coordinate 10,451,799 downwards.
CTCTGACGTGTTTCCCACTGTGACCACACACAGCTGTGGAGGCACTGGAGGTATGAGTGGGAATGATTTTAGCTGAGTGAAGTAGATCTGCCACTGCATGTGAGAGCATGGCCTCAGTCTTTCTACCATATTTCACCTTAACCTTACTCCAACAATTAACTCACCAGCTACTGACACCATGTCTCCTGTCATTCCTGAGCAGCTTTCAACAACCCGAGTCTGAACCTCTACTCAGAGTCAGGAAGGTGCTGCCTGATGAACTCTCACAAAAGCAGGCAGTCCCTTTTGGCCACAGAAAGGCTGCTGTATTATGCAGCAGGGAGTCTTTCATGCTGTGAGTCACCAGCACTGTTGAACACCATGAAGGAGGTTACCAACTGGGACACAAGCAGAGAGGTTTGTGCAGGACAGTGACTATCATCTGTGCTGTGTCCTTCCACATCATGGGCAGCAGCATTTTGTTCCTCACGGTTTCCTGGACTGGTGGCTGCCCGCCTCAAGTTATGGGCTGGAAAAGCCTGCACTGGCTCAGCTTTGCCTGTGAATGTTTGGCCCCGTATACAGTTTAAGGTTTTATGGTCTCTATCGACATGTCTGCTGTCATTTTTTTGATTTTATGCCTTCATGCAGGTGCCTCTTCTCTCTATGGCATGTATAGGAGAAAAGCCACACATTGAGCATGACAGAGCAGCCACATCTTTTCTGGTCAAGACGGATGTACAAAGCAAGATAGAACACATGTGCGTGTCAGGGGATGCAAAGATCTCCCAGGAAGCCCTGACCCAAGCTCGCAAAAATGTTGTGTCTATGCTTCATCTTGGGGTCATCAATCCAGGAATGAACCTAAGCAATGCAGTCCTTCTTCCTCACCTGCTGTGTGAGACACCCAATTGTGAACAGCCTCTTGAAGGTAAGTTTTTCATGTGAAACATCTCCAGACCTGGAAGATGAATGTCCTCATCACTCTGCCATACCTCTCCTGTTCTCCTGTGTCCTGCACAAGCCCTGTGCTGATGGCTGCCAGTCCCCACCGTCAGCAGGAGTTGGGCTGTGGTCTTCCTGGGGTGTCAGAAAGCTGGTCTTCGTCATGTTGCAAGCTTGGTTGCTGCACTGGAGGTAGCCAGTGAGACCAGTCTGCATTTCATCTCCCAGAAACCCCAACTGCAGCAGGAGCAGGAGCCCTGACTGATTTGTCAGTCTTGAGTCACTGCTAAATGCTGAGGTAACCCAAGAAAACTTCCGTACCCATTTGAGGATTAGCGGGCAGCTGAATGGCAGCTTTGGACAAGCCTTTAGCATATAAATGATAGTCTTAGGTGAGCAAAATGATCAATTGGTGTCGAAGTGGCTTTAAGGATATGTCCTCACTTCTTCAGGGTCAAAGCTAAGACCCAAAGGTAGAACTTCTGTCATGGAAGAAAAGATAGGGCCAGCGATTGTCCACATGGGACAGCTATTGGCTTACAGAGGGACTTAAAATACATTTTCCTGCTTGCTCAGTTTCCTCTAAGTCAATGAAATTAGAATCTGAACCTTTAGTTCTGATAACCTTTGAAAAGAAATCAAGCTTGCCAAAAACCGCTGGTAATACACCAAAGGAAAAGGAAGCAAGTCATAAAACATATTTTGGATCAAACAGTAACATTCTGTTACACACATCTAAAACACAGTGGAGGGAACACAGTGCTGCTTTGTGTTCTAGTGACTAGTGACTAGGGATGTGAATCATGATATTAGCTCAATATTTGCCAGAAGAGTACAAACCACTAAGATTCAGGCAGCTAAACTTTGTTTATAAGAGCTGCATGAGAAAATGTGTATACCACAGCCTTGTTTGTCTAAACTGTCTAATTCCTAGGCTTTCCCTATATTCCAAGTAATTTTATGTGTTCTTTTCCTTCTTTTTGATCAAGGAAATTGTATGACACTTGTGATAATGAAAGAAACATCCCACCTCAGAGAAAGCAAGACATTGGCAGCATAACCAAATTTGACACTGGCATAGATTTAGCTTGGCAACATTGATAATAAGCAACAGATCTTTTAAATGTAAATTTAGACATCCAAAAAGTGAGGTTCGGTGTCTGGTAAAGCTGCCTCAAGAAAAGTTTGGTCAGTCTAGGAAAAATCACATGGAGTCATGCGAGTCAGTTGACTGACTCTCAGAAGTCGAGGATGGTGTAGGTTGGCAAGTGATTGGCTTTGTGGTTTTGGGAGAGGAAGGTGAGGGGTTTATGTTGCCTGTCTGATAGCCCTCTGGTAACTTGTGATGCTCAGATGCTTCAAACCAGATCTGAGAGGACAGTATTTCCAATAATCCTAATTTTATCAATCAAGTTTTGGAAAAATACTGGTAGGTGGGTAAAGGACAGAGGTTTCTTCATGACTTGTCCATACAGCTTAGCGCTCTGTTTTGGTTTTGGTAGTCCTCCAGCTGGCCAGGTGGCGGCCACCTTCTAGCAGACCTGTTCCCCTTTGTGTATTTCCACCCTAGTCCCATTACGTGTTGTCTCCTACCCCAGCAGCAAGACAGAAAAGGGCAGCAAGGGCATGAAAGAGAAATCAGTGGAGTCACCAGAAAGTCTGAAAGATATGAAGGCAACTGTATGTATTGCAAGGCAAAATCTTACAGGTATATGTAGGATACTATGGAAGGACTTAGGGTACATATGGTGAACTTATGAAACTGGAAGCAGAAGGATTATCTGGGGTGGAAAAGGAAAGCTGTGGGACATTGAAATGCAGGAAATCAAGGTTCAACAGTCCTGCTCCTCAGGGAACAACTTGTCTTCAGAGCTTGACAATATTGCATTGTGGTTAAATGTGTCTAGAGGGATTGGTTTATTGCTATTATGATATATGGATCCCTTATAGACACACTTATCTTGGAGGTTGTGAAGGGGCTCAGTTACCAGTGGCAGGCTATAAACGGGGAGGAAAAGGATGTCAAGCTTAACAGTAGGGAAGAAGAAAAACTAAAATAATAAATATTGATTTGGAGTATGTCTTTTATTATGTCTGAGCGAACATGAAAATGTTATAATAATGTGAACTTTATGTGAACTATAAATTATCCACGTGAGGCTTTTCTGCAATGGTGTTGACTAATCAACGAACCATTCTGGGGACTGATTTGCTATACTCTTCATTCAGCAGCTTGAGTTTGTTATCATGTTTCATTGTATTCCTGTAGGCTGTACATTTTTATTAGTTTATAGCAATATGTGGGATGCATGCCCTGGACTCAAGGAAATAAGTTTTACCAGATGGCTTGAATCAGTAAGAGTCTTGTCCTGAGTTCAGTGATCCTTTGATCTGCTCCTTCTTGCATCATGTTGTATAGCTGAAGAGAGCTATAGTAAATCCTCATAATAACAGCTGTTTTACTAAGTTAAAATATTTTATGTGGATTCTGACCATATACTGAAAGTGAGCTGTAAAGCTGAACCAAGCATTAGATATGCAAGCTGAAAGATGCATTAAACTATCAGTGAGAGGTGGTTTTGGAATAACAAACGTAAGTTTTGCATCTGAAATTTACTTGGACTTCATCCCTCCCTGACATTACTTTTATGGGTGCCCAGGGGATCTGTCTGTGCACAAGCCTGATGAATTTACTGTTACCATGGGTACACATGAAACACGTCCAAGAGGGAACGTCAGCAAGAAAGCAGGGTGGTCTGTGACCTTCAGCTTCTTCCAAGGAAACCTGAAGCAGCACTAGAACGAAAACAAAAGCATGGGCTGCACCAGGAGCACTGTAGAGGACACAGGTCTTTGGCCACATGATGCCACATGGGGTGTGTGTCAGAAGTATCCAAGGCATTTCACTTTCCTGCAGGCACTCAGGTGCCTTCCTGTAGAGCACATCCCTCCCCTCACCCCTGTGCAATATGGGATGGCCCCCTGACACCTTCCCGGGACCTGTGGACCAGTTGCTGACTAAAATGGGGAGGAGAGAGGCCAGCGTTCGGCTAGCTGTGTTAGGGGCCAGTACTTCTGCAGCCTTTACAAGGAGACCTGGGGATGTGAGTAACCCCAAATGATGCCTTGCTGTGCAGTGCATACCCTGTGGCCTGGCCAAATCCTCTCTGTGCTGGACATGGTCAGCAGTCCTGCTTGAGGGACATACATGCATCTTTTGCATAGAAAAGCCTTCCACTTTATTTTAATATTTCCCCCTAAAAAACTTAATTATTTAACAGATTGACATCCCCCACTCAAAACTTCCTATAATAGAGATGCAAAATGATCCAATCCGTCCCTTCCCTCCATCAAAGGGTCAAGCTAGGAGCTTCCCTTTAACAGGCATTCTCCACTCTCCTGGACATGCAGCTTGGGCTGCATTTCTCCACATTCAAATTGATGTGCTAACGTTTCAAGACCCATGGATTACACATGTGGACACTTCTTTGCTTCAAATTCATTAACAAAGCCACACTATTTTTGTTTAAAAAGTGTTCTTCATATGGAATAAAATGGAAATTGAGATTTATTGTCCAAAAAATATTCTCCAAGGAAAAAAATGAGTAATGTGGCCACTTGTGAGTCCTTAATATGTAGGTCAGATGGAGGAAATGTAAGTGATGGTACGAATACCAAGTTTTTCCCATTCCAGAGCTGAGAAGGAAAAGACATCCAAAATGACAGTTCAGATGTTCCCCATGTGATCACATCTTTTTCTGTGGTCTGGTGAACAGATTATATAGCTAGTGTCAAGACTTTAAGACTTAATCAGATGCCAATGCCTTAGTTGCACATATTGAAGTGGATATACTAAAGTTATTTGTGTCTTTTAGACACACGTGTTACCTGCAGAAATTGTATAAATAACACTCATGATAATGAAAGAAACATCCCACCTCAGAGAAAGCAAGACATTGGCAGCATAATCAAACTTGACATTGGCATAGATTTGGCTTGGTAACATTAACAACAAGCAACAGATCTTTTAAATTTAAATTTAGACATCAAAAGTGAGGATTGGTGTCTGGTAAAGCCAACTCAAGAAGAGTTTGGTCAGTCCAGGAAAAATCATGTGGAGTCATGCAAGTCAGTTCATTGACTCTGAAAAGTCGAGTATGGTGGGTGTAGAGTACATCTATGCCAGTAGTTACTTATTTGTAAGTCACCCAGATGCATTTTTGTCCCATTTCCATCTTTTTGGAAAAGCTTTGCTCATTCAGGAATTATAATGCTATTCTGAGATGAGCCCAGCCAGGTCTGCTTAAGTCAGATATTTTCTGAATTTTGTTGGTAGTACCTTTTCTGTCCTACAGGTTTTGGGTGGACTGAAGTGATGCACCTTCACCTATTCACAAGCATTCACATGTGACTCAAAGGAGGATTTTCTTCTATATTTTCATCTTCAAAATTCTACTATTTTGCTTATTGAGCATAGGCTACGAGGATCAGGCCATCTCTTGACTTCCTGTGGGAAGTTATCTGTATATGGAAGCTGAAAAAGTGCATTCACTTCTACTTGAATTACCTAAATCACGTTAAGTCAAGTCCTTCTTGGGCAGGGGCTGTATGTGACTACTAGCAGCGCCTTCTCCCAGGTTGACCAGAGGCAGAAGGGAGCAGAGAAGTGATGCATTACATCAGTGCAGAAGAGCAAGGTATCTGCACAGCACTTACAGAGTCTGGCAACAGATCCATAACCTGGCACCAGCCCAAGCCTGAGAGTCCATGAATCCCTTCTGTTCACAGTGGAAAGCACTGCTGTCACAGCAGGAATCAGCTATAGTGTTCATGTGCACAGGAGAATTGGGTTGCATCATTAGCAGTAAAAAAAAAGGTGGGTATTTTTGTTCTTTTTTTTTTTTGATCTCACTTTCCACTAATTATTTTTCTTCTCTCAACTCTGTGAATACTTGCATTTTTCATCCTGTTTATCTGTCTGTGAAATCTATGTGCACGTGTGACTATATTATGGTGTAGATTGTATATGATATATTACATGTAATAAAAAATATGCTGGTGTAAGACATTAAACATGAAACATGTTTGAAGGGCTTGAGCTTGCATGATGTGTGAAAATCAGATCCCTGTAAAGTCCCACATTAGATAGAATCATAGAATAGTTAGGATTGGAAAGGACCTTAAGATCATCTAGTTCCAACCCACTGTCACTGGCAGGGACCCCTCCCAATACACCATGTCACCCAAGACTCCATCCAACCTGGCCTCAAACACTGCCAGGGATGGAGCATTCACAACCTGGGCAACCTGTTCCAGTGCCTCACCACCCTCATACTAAAGAACTTCTTTGTTGTATCTAACCTGAACATCCCCTGTTTAAGTCTGAACCCATTACTCCTTGTTCTATCACTATAGTCCCTAATGAAGAGTCCCCCCCCAACACCCTTGTAGGTCCCCTTCAGATACTGGAAGGCTGCTATGAGCCTTCTCTTTTCCAGACTGAACAGCCCCAACTTTCTCAGCCTGTCTTCATAAGGGAGGTGCTTGAGCCCCCTTATCATCCTCGTGGCCTTCCCCTGGACTTGTTCCATGTTGTTCTTATGTTGAGGACACCAGAACTGCATACAATACTCCAAGTGAGGTCTCATGAGAGCAGAGTAGAGTAGAGGGGCAGGATCACCTTTGACCTGCTGGTCATGATCCTTTTGACATAGCCCAGGACACAGTTTGCTTTCTGGGCTGCGAGAGCATACTGCCAGCTCATGTTGTTTCTCATCAACCAGCACCCCCAGGTCCTTCTCCGCAGGGCTGCTCTGAATCTCTTCTCTGCCCAACCTGGAGCTGTGCCTGGGATTTCCCTGACTCCGGTGTAGGACCTTGCACTTGGCATGGTTAAACTTCATGAGGTTGGCACTGGCCCACCTCTCAAGCATGTCCAGGTCTCTGGATGGCATTCCTTCCCTCCAGTGTATCAGCTGAACCACACAGCTTGGTGTCATCGGCAAACTTGCTGAGGGTGCACTCAATCTCACTGTCCAACGATGTTGAACAAGATCGGTCCCAACACCGATGCCTGAGGGACACCACTCATTACTGGTCTCCAGCTGCCCATTGAGCTATTGACCACAGCTCTTTGCATGCGGCCATCCAGCCAGTTCTTTATCCACTGAGTGGTCCATCCATCAAATTGATGTCTCTCCAATTTAGAGACAAGGATGTCGTGTGGGACACTGCCAAATGCTTTGCACGAGTCCAGGTAGATGACATCAAACTGCTCTGCTCTTAGCCATCAGTTCTGTAGCCCCATCATAGAAGACCACCAAATTGGTCAGGCAGGATTTCCCCTTAGTGAAGCCATGCTGGCTGTCACCAAGCACCTTGCTGTTTTTCATGGGCTTTAGCATGGTTTCCAGGAGAATCTGCTCCAAGATTTTGCCAGGCACAGAGGTGAGACTGACTGGTCTGTAGTTCCCCGGGTCATCCATTTTCCCCTTCTTGAAAATAGGGGTTATATTTCCCTTTTCCCAGTCTTCGGGAACTTCACCTGACTGCCATGATTTTTCAAATAGGATGGACAGTGGCTTAACAACTTCATTTGCCAGCTCCTTCAGGACCCGCGGATGGATTTTGTCAGGTCCCATGGACTTGTGCACATTCAGGTTGTTAAGATGCTCTCAAACCAGATCCTCTCCTACCGTGGGCCCAAGGTCTTCATTCTCACAGTCCCTGAATCTGCTTTCCAAGACCTGGCGGTGTGGTCAGAGCCTTTGCCAGCGAAGACTGAGGCAAACAAGCCATTCAGAACCTCAGCCTTCTCCAAATCCAGGATAGCAAGTTCTGATAGCTTCTGCAGAGGGCTCACATTATCCCTAGTCTGTCTTTTGTTTGCTACATACCTATGGAAGCCCTTCCTGTTATCTTTCACATCCGTTGACAGATTTAATTCTAACTGGGCCTTAGCTTTCGTGACCTGGTCCCTTGCTTCCCAGACAACATCCCTGTATTCTTCCCAGACTGCCTGTTCTTGCTTCCACTCTTTTTTCCCCTCCAAGTTTCCTCAGCAGCTCCTTAACCATCCAAAGAGGTCTCCTGGCCCTCCTGCTGCACTTCCTTCTAGTTGGATGCAACACTCCTGAGCTTGGAGCAGGTGATCCTTGAATATCAACCAAGAGTCCTGGCCCCCCTGCCCCCGCCTCCCATGGCACCTTACTAAGCAGGTTCTTGAAGAGGCCAAAGTCTGCTCTCTTGATGTCCAGGGCAGTGAGCTTGATGCACGCTCTTCTCAGTGTCCTGAGGATCTCAAACTTTACCATCTCATGAATGCTACAGCCAAGGCTGCCCTGGAGCGTCACATTTCCAAACAGCCCTTCCCTGTTGGTGAGCATGAGGTCAAGAATGGCACCTCTCCTTGTTGGCTCCTCTGTTACTTACAGAAGGAAGTTGTCTTCCACACAATCAAGGAACCTCCTGAATTGCTTGTGCTGGTCCATACTGTTACTCCAACAGGTATCAGGATGGTTCAAGTCCCCCATGAGGACAAAGGCCTGAATGAGGCTGCTCCTATCTGTCTACAGAGCGCTTCATCCACAGATTCCTGTTGATCAGGTGGTCTTTAACAGATCCCACCGTAATACCCCCCATCACTGTTCTCCCTTTGACCCTGACCCTCAAATTCTCTGTTAACTGATCACCTGTCCCCAGACAGAGTTAAATACTCTCCAGCCCATCACTGACATAGCTACTCCCTCTCCTTGCCTGCCTGGCCTGTCTTTCCTAAAGAGCCTATAACCTTCCATTCCAATGCTCCAGTCATAGGAGCCATCCCACCATGTTTCTGTGATGAGCCGTGTACATGTCTCTGTACTTAATTGTCCTCTTCCACCTGGATTGATGTCCTCCTCCTTTCCTGTATGTGCTGTGATGGACGCTTGAGGCCCCTGCACAGTTCATCAGGTCTGGAACAAGCAGCCCAGCTCCCTCGCAGCTTCCCTGACACCTTTCAGCTACTGACAGTGCCCCGCAGCTCAGACCCTGCTGCAGGAGGACCTCCACCAGGAAGCACCGAGTGCAGCCCTGCCCATGGCGCACCCTCCCCTCACGACTCCAGTGCAGGCACTTTCTGCACCCCGAGCTCCCCGCTGCAGCCTCCCCTCTCACCGGCTCTGTCTGGTGCCGACGCTGCCACCGCCGGGGCAGCCAGAGCAGAGCTCCCAGAGCGGGCCCCGGCCCTGAGGCGAGCGCTCCCCATCCCGCCCGCTGCCCGCTCCCGCTGCCGCCGCCAACCGCCGCGCCACGCGCTGATCCCGCGCTCCCCGGGGAGGGTTTTCCCCGCTGAGGGCGGGTCCGTCCCTCCTGGCCCCGCCCCCTGTGAGCCCCTGCTGGGCTCAGCGGAGCTGCGGCTCCTGGGCAAGGCCTGGCGAGGGCTCGGGGCTCCTTCGGTGGCTCTCGCTGCTCAGAACGGGGGCTCCTGCACGCGGGGTTTCCCCTCGCTCCGGGGTTGAAGGCTCCTCTCTGGAGCTGCTCACCTCGGCAGATGTCTAAAGATGAGGGCATGCAGAAACAGTAACCACTTTATAAAATATATTTATCCTTACCAGATCTCCTCCATTAAGAGGAGACACTGTGAGAGACAAATTACTGGTTTTGTACAAGTCATTCTTTTTTTATTAGAGCATTGCTGCTTGAAGTATTCATATTGTTCTGATGCTCATTATTATTTGGACTCCAATGCAAATAACCAACGTCTACCACAGTAAGGATTTCTTTCTGAATATTGTTCTGTCTGACACTACATAGTTTTTTCAAAATAATTTTTGTAAACTTTTGAAACACTGAAGCCTGATTTCTTTGAAATTTTGACAGTGTCAAATATTTCTTTTCAACTGGGGACAGTAAAATGAAAGCTGAACAGGCACCTCTGCCCACACAAGCAAATTTGTTTTTGCGTTTTCGAGTGTTTCTGCTGCTGATTGCCATTGAAACTTTGAAAAACCATTGTAGTGCTGGAAGTGTGACACAAAGGAGGGACTGATTCATTTTTCTTTCTTAATGTTGAAGAAATTTAAAAATTATTGAAGGCTATAAAAAGGAAAATTAAAAGTGATACTGGAACGATTTTGATGTTATCAATTTTACAGTGTCAGAATGAAAAGGAAAGAGGAAAAAAGTGCTGAAGTGTTTCTCTGTGTATGTATCTTGATTTTGGCAGGTTTCACATTTGACTTTTTTTCTTTTTTTTTTTTTTTTGCTTGTTTTGTGAAAGATTCTGACTTGCAATAATATTTTTCTTTAAAATCCAAATCTTAATTTTCAGATACTTTTGGGAATAAACCCAGCTTGTTATCTGGGGGAAAAAGTCCTTTCTAGATATGAAGTGGAATGTCTTTTGCTATGTAAAGAATTCTAAATTTCGGCAGTGTAAGTAGAAATAAGTAATAATATGACAGTTGATTCTACGTCTTTGATTCCAACAATTCCTCCTCCCTCACTTATGAGAGAAAGTTAACTAAATTTGCTTGGTGGTAGTAACTACCTTGTGCCTATTCCCATAAGCCAAGACTGTCATCTGCAGCCATGAATAAAGACTATCAATGTTATAGTCACTGAATTAGAAGGAAATTTCTTGCAATGTGTAAAAGTAATCATGTGGAAATGTGTTTGCAGATTGGGACTGTATTCTCACCCAAACACATAATGCAGTTTCCAGGTGGTAGCTATCTGATATTATGTCTATTTTTGTTTTAATACAATGAATACTCAGCAGCAGAGTAATACTCATTGCCTTTTCCTTCTAATATTGTTCATGGCAGAAATCCAATTCATACAGTGCAAATAATCATTATTTCCAATAGGCTGAGGATCGTTCTTGGCAAGAGCATAACCAATGTCTCCTACTCGTGTCATTTATGATTATGTCAATGATGTGAGTTGGCATAAAAAATACATTACCCATAGAAGGATTTTGGGATGGGGTGTGGAAAAAGAGAAAAGAGGGAAAACATGTAGTGCTGGGAGGCACAGGGAATTAAGAGCAAATAACAAAGCAGGTGGAAAAATCCAACAAGGAAGCTTAATACACTAAGAAGTACTGAGAGCTTGTGGCTCTGGGTAAGCATGGCAGTTGGTGTGTTGGTGGCATCGTTCAGTCCCTGCACATCATTGCTGGGGAGTTAACTGTTGTTCAGCAGCACTTTTATGAGGGGCTTGTCATGGTCCTCAAGCCCTTCCCCAGATCACTTCTGAAGTATGAGGAGTGAACATAGACAGCAATCCATTTATCACCTGGAAGGCTATAGGAACTCAGCACCAAGCATGGATCCTCAATTGTCTTTTGAAAAAATTACTCCAGCAGGATACTAAAGCAAGAGTGTGTTTTCATCATTGACTTCGCAAACAGGAGTGACTCATGTGCCATCTGTTTTGTCCCTCCACCCGATCATATGCACTCCCTGTTTGTGCTGTTTAATATATTTGCCATCTATTAAAGAGAGAGGAAACTTTGGAGCAGTCAAAACAAACATGCCTGAGAAAGGCTGAAGTTTTGAAAGGGGCTGGTTGGAAAGCCGTTGCCACTATCACTTTCCATTGAAACGTGGTTCTGGAGCAAGGACACACCAAGTGACAACCCACTGAAATCTGTCGATGGGTCAGTGATTTCTGAGTGTCTGAGGCATGTATGTATTATGTAAAACAGTGACTGCATTAGCTCCAGAGCATACTAAATGCACCACGTCGTGCCCAGGCTGGCAAACCCTGTTCCTCTGTGCCTGTTACAGCTCCATGGTATAGGGAGGGGTGGGTGTCCTGCTTTGGAGGCTGAGGGGAACTCCAGCCTGGAAGGAACAGGACCCAGCAGGACTTATGACACTGTGGATTTGTGGGTGCTATGGAGAAGGTGAGCAGGGATTGTTCAAGACTTGCCCAGAAAGAGACCCTTTCTCTAATACAAAAAATTGGAAGCAGTAAACGAAAAGTGGCAGTTGGCAGGTTCAGAAAAGCCCGTGAGCTATTCTTTTACCCAGCACAGAGACGAATGGTGGAACTTGCTGCAGGACACTGAAATCTTATATGGGGCTTAAAAGGTGCTTGAATAAATGAGTGGAAAAAAATTTCCAGCAAGAGCACTGAAATACAATGACAGCACCTCTGGCTTATTCTGCAGCATAAACTCTGCATGATGTTGGCACTAAAACTTGGACCCTGAAATAACCAAGCCTTATTACAAGTTTGAAAGTCCAGTGCCAGAATAAACTGGAAAACTGGATGGCTGATGCCTCAGCCATTCATAGTCTGTCATTTCATAAGACTTTTTGCCTCTGAGGTCTTAGCGGTCAGCTAAAGATGCCACCATCAGTCTGAGGAAGAAGGGCTATGTTGTGGAGTAGCCAGAGCATGTCAGACTTTGCCTGTTATCTAGACATTGTCTAAAACCACCATAATATGATGGTGACTAACAGGATGTTAATAGATAGTATCACTGGAGAAAAACCAGTAACAATTCGGGCTCTTCTTAAACATTACATCATGACAGTGAGTAAAAAGAATTTAACCTGGGCCAAGGAATGACTTACTAGAGCACAGCCTGCCCAAGGTCAACGGAGCGGTCTGCCTTAGTTGATGAGGAATGGGTTAAAGACCAGTTGAGCAATCTGGACATCCATAAATCCATGGGTCCAGATGGGATGCACCCATGGGTGCTGAGGGAACTGGCTGAGGTCATTGCTAGACTGCTCTCCATCATCTTTACCAAGTCTTGGGAAACGGGAGAGGTGCCTGAGGACTGGAGGAAAGCAAATGTCACTCCTGTCTTCAAAAAGGGCAAGAAGGAGGACCCGGGTAACTATAGACCGGTTAGCCTCACCTCCATTCCTGGGAAAGTGATGGAACACCTTATCCTTGGTGCCATCTTAAGGCATATCAAGGATAAGAGGGTTATGAGGGGCAGTCAACATGGCTTCACCAAGGGGAAGTCATGCTTGACCAATCTCGTAGCCTTTTATGAGGAAATAACACGGTGGATGGATGATGGCAGAGCGGTGGATGTGGTCTACCTTGACTTCAGCAAAGCGTTTGACACGGTCTCCCACAGCATCCTTGCGGCTAAATTGAGGAAGTGTGGTCTGGATGATGGGGTAGTGAGGTGGACTGTGAACTGGCTGAAGGAGAGAAGCCAGAGAGTTGTAGTCTATGGGGCGGAGTCTAGTTGGAGACCTGTAACTAGTGGAGTGCCTCAAGGGTCGGTTCTGGGACCAGTATTATTTAATATATTCATCAACGATTTAGATGAGGGAATTGAGTGTACTATCAGCAAGTTTGCTGATGACACTAAGCTGGGAGGGGTGGCCGACACGCCAGAAGGCTGTGCTGCCATCCAGAGAGACCTGGACAGGCTGGAGGGTTGGGCAGGGAATAACTTGATGAAATATAACAAGGGAAAGTGTAGAGTCCTGCATCTGGGCAGGAACAACCCCAGGTTCCAGTATAGATTGGGGAACGACCTGTTAGAGAGCAGTGTAGGGGAGAGGGACCTGGGGGTCCTGGTGGACAACAGGGTGACCATGAGCCGACACTGTGCCCTTGTGGCCAAGAAGGCCAATGGCATCCTGGGGTGTATTAGAAGGGGGGTGGTTAGTAGGTCGAGAGAGGTCCTCCTTCCCCTCTACTCTGCCCTGGTGAGACCTCATCTGGAATATTGTGTCCAGTTCTGGGCCCCTCAGTTTAAGAAGGACAGGGACCTGCTGGAGAGAGTCCAGCGCAGGGCAACTAAGATGATTAAGGGAGTGGAGCATCTCCCTTATGAGGAAAGACTGAGGGAGCTGGGTCTCTATAGTTTGGAGAAGAGGAGATTGAGGGGTGACCTTATTAGTGTATATAAATATATAAAGGGGGAGTGTCACGAGGATGGAGCCAGACTCTTCTCAGTGGCAAACAATGAAAGGACAAGGGGAAATGGGTACAAATTGGAACACAAGAGGTTCCACTTAAACCTGAGAAGAAACTTCTTCTCAGTGAGGGTGACAGAACACTGGAACAGGCTGCCCAGGGAGGTTGTGGAATCTCCTTCTTTGGAGACATTCAAAACCCGCCTGGACACGTTCCTGTGTAACCTTATCTAGGTGTTCCTGCTCCGACAGGGGGATTGGACTAGATGATCTTTTGAGGTCCCTTCCAATCTCTAACATACTGTGATACTGTGATACTGTGAAGGAGCAGCCTTCCTCAACAAACTCCATCTTTCCCTTGGTGCCTTGCTATCCTGTGCTTGTAAATCATCCCTCCCACGTTTTAAGGTTTTTATATACATGGATATTGTGACAGAAAAGCAAGACATGCTGTATAAATGTGTGCCTTTAGTTTTAGGTCCTTCTCTGTGGGCAACCTGACTCATTACATAGAGCACCCTGCAAAGAGCTCACAGGTTTGGTGACATGGTTTCAACTTCTGAGCTCAAGCCTAGACATGAGCCAGGATTTGTCAGTCTTCCTCTAACTGGTTTATGTTTCTCCTTAATCGGTGAAAATGTTACCTACCTAAATGAGAAGGAGGAACAATCTGTACCTATCACCAGAAAATCTCCTTCAGAAACAGTTTCCAAACATATGCATTAGGTAATGAGCCCATTTCCCTGACTATGTGTCAACAGCGCTCAGTGCTATTCTGGTTGTGTTGTGCAAGCTGGCATTGCTTTTTAATACAGTCGCTTCTCGTCTGCTCTGAATCAATTCTGCACATTCTCAGGCTGCTTTTGTGAGAAATTGCAGTTATGCTGGGCAGCTTCTGTCAGCCTCACACCATGCTTCTTGACAGAGCATGATTTTCAGCTCTTTCTTTTTCATTTTCACTTTTCCTATCTCTAACTGTGTCTTCTTCCAGTGAGGTATGAACCCATCGTAATGGGGAAAGGTGCAGAAGCCATTCCACTAGCCCTCCCTGTGATTCCTTGCCAGCCCCAACAGCTACAAATGCACAATGGTGTAATTGAGTGCAAGTATGAATGCATTCAGAAAATATGTGCAAGGTGTTCAGAAAGCTCAGCCTTTTGCTCATGAGATCTCTGAGAGCTTCTTGTACATTACATCAGCTTTCTCAACAGTTTACAAGTCTTACTTTGCACCCCACCTCCCCCTCCCCCGGAAACATTTGTCACAATGGATTACTTTATTCAGAGCTGCTGTATGTAAAATGTAGAATGTTAATAATTTATTTGGCTAAACACGCATAATTTGGGAAGGCAGGTGAAGTGACAGATTAATCATCAGGCTTTTAAGTCTTGTTCGCTGCAGATTTAAATGTTGTTTATTTGAAATTACAGTGTGGATACAATCTCTTAAGTAGAAGCTTTTTGCATACATAAATTAAGCTGCTTTTGCTGTTGGTAATAACCCAGAGGTTTGATTTTAAATCTGTTATTTTCTCTGATACCTGTATGTTCAGATAGATTTATCATAAATAACCCAGTGGTAAAGGTATAGCTACTGTAATGGCAATAACATTTTCCTTCTGCTTTCGAGGACTATCTCTAAGACTTGACTTAGAGGACCACTCCTGCATGTTGTGGGAAGGTAATTACAGCTAGATGGACATCTCACCTTTGGCATCTATTAAAATGTCCAACTCTGGCAGTGGTTGTGATAGCAGATTTGTGACATGGCTTTCTGTCAGCCATGAGTTCAAGCAAGGGCACTGTTATCCCAAAGGTAGCTCAGTATAAGCAATGCCTGTCCACTGTCAGCCCATGGGTAAGCTCGGGGGAAGCTCTTATCACCCTCTTGCCATTTTCTTAAGCCTTCCAGGCCACTTGATGTTTAGATATTGGACACATGAAACTTCACCTTTAATGCGGGACAGTGGAGCTGCTATGTTTTGGCTTTGCCCTTGTCTGTCACCTTTGCAAGCTTGATCTGCAAACCAGCACCCCCAGACTGGGTTGCATGATAGCTCCCCAAGAAAAAGTCCTTCTTCCCTGCTGAGGGAGGTCTGCTAGTTCCTCTTCTGGAAAATTACAGACATCTGGATACATGGCTATGAGTCTTTGGCAGAGAAATAAATCGAATCCAATTCTGCTGCTCTCATTGAGGAGAGAAATCGCCCTTTATACAGCTCACAGCTGTCCCAAGTCACCTTCCTCTATATCTATTTATAGATTTTATGCTCAAGACATCTCAGCTTCAAAAGAAATTCTTCTTAGGAAAGAACACAGCATTGTCTGGGAAGATAGGGGTACTCCTGCTTTGAATTTGTGCTATGGAAAAGAGAGAGGTGAATATTAGTTTTGTGAGAATGGCAATTGAATCAGAAGAAAAGAAAAATATTCACCTGATGCTGAGCCAAAAAGGGTATGTATATATATAAAGATTCTTTTGTGAAACTCAGATATTTTATTTAAACTAAAAGGAGATTTATTTTTACTTAATTTTGGGACTATTTAATCCTTTTAAGCTTTTTCTGCTTCAAATTTTGTTTAGATAAATAGTGTCATTTCAGAGGAATTGTTTGTTTTGATGTCAGACAGCACATGTAGGTATTTCTGAAATGAAACATCTATTAAGCAGCATCCAAACACAGTGTTTTGATGCAACATTCCCAGTACTTTTCAAGCTCTATTTCACATCACATTTTTTAGTTCCCAGGGATGTTTTGCCCAGTTCAGGCAGGGGCTGATCCAGGTCAGTCAAAGACAATAAGCAGAAAATCCTTCTTAAAAGAGTTAGGGACAAAAGACTATTTTAAGAAGCAAATCCTTCTTTCTTGACCAGTGCTGGAGGGAAGCAGTTGATTAAATGGTCTTCAGTGATGCTGATGATGCTCTTCTATATTCTACCCTTCTTATCTCGCAGACCAGAGGAGAAGTACAAAACACCTATGTTGCTTACTGGCATAGCAAGCTGGCACATAGTTAGCTGTTGTCAGAGATACATGTTTTTCATTTAAGGGTGCTAACATTTCAGTTTCATTTGTGACGGCCCTGTTCAGAGGCAAAAGCCATCATGTCTGTGTTAACGCCTAACCTGTTCTAAGTACTGACAGTGCACCTTACCTGCCAGAGTGTAACCATCCTTGGGAAATACAATAACCCTGAACAAGAAAAGAAAATGTGAGGAAATCATGCTCAGCCTCACTGTTTCAGCCATGGTGCTGAAACAGCCCCACCACCCCTACCACCATATAGCTGGGCTTTGTGCATTCACCTTAGTTTATGTCCTCTTCAGCCTGTCTTTGGCAGGAGAAACTCTGGAAAACCACATTTTCAACAGTAAAGGAAGAGGAGATGAAGACTTGCCAGCATTTGTAAGTAAATGAACAAGTTGGTGGCAACATCTAAGATTATCTTTTCTCTGCTTGGAACTCTGTTGTATTTCAGTTGGGTTTATGACAGAAGAGAAGAGCTTGCATGTATTTTTTTGTCTTCAACTTTCCTATTGCTAGTTGTGCTATGGTGATTGTAGCTGGACCAGGCTAGGAGTTGTTTGGGTCCAACAAAGGACTTCTGGGGAGTCACATTGCTGTGAGTCCACATGCAGACCATGCCACAGTGTAAGGACATCACCTCCAAGCCAGCTTGGATGCAGTCTTTTCCAGAGCACAAGGTTTGATCTTGCTGTCAATTGCCTTCCTTGGAGGAATTTCTTCTGAACTGCCTTTTATGTGCTTTTCTTTTCCTAAATCACTGTTGCAGTTGTTCATAGTTGGCTGTGTTTAGTTTGTATTTATACAGCTTTCCTGCACTGAATAACCACCATTTTGTATTAATTATTGGAACACAATATGGAAAAGAATCAGGGAGAAAAGGAATCAGCTGTGAAATTGTCTATTCATAGGATCAGTTTCCTGTATTTACAAACAAGCTTTTCACTTGCCTAGATAAAGGTATTCTATGCTATTCATCCTTGTTCATTTTCTTGCATTGGAAACCTGTTTTCCTTACTTCCTTCAATTCTTCTATTTATGTAACATTCCTATTGTAATTTACTGCATTGGAAAAGGAACTGTTCAAGCTCAGTTTTGCCATAGTCTGAGAGTCTGTACTTTCTGGAAGGCAGAATTTGTTGGGTAAGTGTATTAGTGTCTCTCTTTTTGCTGTCCAGGGCTGTATCAAATTGCTACTAAAATGGTAAGAGACAAAATCTTAAGCAGTTAAACTACATATTCTGGCGCTGCTGCCTTTTGCATAACACATGTTTGGGACCTCAAAATATTATCTGGAGCCTGAGAATTTTATTGGATTCATTTTCAGATTTTTAATAAAGGAATGGACTCCATTTAAAAAGCAGGTTTGTCACCCAGCAATGGCCTATTTGTCACTGCGCACAAGAGGGTTTTAAATGTGCACTTTAGAAGATAAGAACAAATAGAAATTCTGCTGATTGTGCTCCCTTCTGCTCCGGGATTGTGTCCAGACATCTGAGCTGTAGAAGCAGAGAGACAGAAGCAGATTGACCACTTTGTTTTATCAATCACTTCAATGTCAAGCATTTTGAGTAAAACCCTGGCTTCCTGGTACGTTCCTCCTGTTCCACATCTGCTTCCCAGACTCACTCACATGCTGCTCTTAGCTTTGCTACAGGAAATACATAGCGGCAGTGTTGATCTCAAACACTATTACAGAGTCTTTTATTTAACGAAGAGCAATAGCGATATGGGACTGTGTCTGCCAGGCACACTCTGCCACATGTCCCAGGTCAGAAATAGGTTAATTAAAAGGAGATAAGCAAGGCAGGAAGTCCTGAAATAGATCATATTAGTTGGCATGATCTTGACTTTGAAACTTACTTCATAGTTTTTCCTTTCAGGCAGCTTATTTCTTTTCTAAATATTATTCTTTTGGGCAAGGAGGAGAGGAAATGTGATTAAATGAGATTAAGTGGCTTTTAATTCACCTTTTTTCTCTTTCCAGCTGTATGCCTGCTACTCCTTCTGTTCCAGTCAGTGCTCTTGCATTTGGTGGGGACAAACCCCCAGCCTGAATAATCAAATGCAGTCCTGTGAAAAGTGCTTCATGTGAAACTTTGGAATTGTGATGATACCGAATGCAACAACCTCACATTTAACATGGGTAAAATACTGTGTGTGCTACAGCACAAACCTTTGCATTTGCTTAACTAAAGTTTATAGAGTCAAGGCAATGGGGAAGGAAGAAGGGAAAGAAACCTGTGGCAGCTTGATGCGTTTTGCCTGAGGAGTGGAAGTGGCATCAAATCTTTCCCAGGCCCTGCCATACTATTTTCTTGGACAGGATCTATGCTTGTAAGTCTGTAGCCAAACAGTTACCCCTTGGCTTGTGCAGGCGCTCAGGTACATGTATCAGGTCTGGTTTACCTTATGCACGCCTGAACTTGCTTGTTACAATAGTAATAAGGCCTCTATCATTGCACAGAGAATATTTTTCTTCCATGAGTGGGTCATGCTCTTACTTTGTGTGGCACAGCTAGCTGCTTGGATGTGTGGAGAGACTATACAGGCAGCTCAAAAATCATTACAGAAAATTATTAACGAAAATAATTTGCAAAGTATATTTTCAGGGGGATGCAGCATGTGAGCAGCAGTCATCTGTGGTATGGGGGGGTGGAGATACAAACAGCAAAGCATACAGTGCACCCTGCCTCAAGGTGTCAGGGCACTGAAGAATGCCAAGTCACAGTCTTATCAGACCTGACATAGTCTTGTCAGGATATAGCTACCCTGCCTAGGATGTCAATACTCCAAATTGTATGGGCTTAGTTAGTTCCCTTGAGATAACGAAGAGATGCTGACCACTGATTGCCAAATCCAGCCTTCCTTGCATCATAGATGTTTCAGACTTGAAGTTCAGATTGGAAAGCTGTAACTCCCACAGCCACTAACAAATGAAGAAAATGATTTATTTCCTCTAGAAATCAGATCTTCCATGAGATGAACTTCCTAGAACATCTTGACAGTCAGTATGTTTTTTGCCGAGTTGTATTCTTCACATATTGACTATGCTTCCCATGAAATAACAAATACATTTAACATGAAATTGGATGGATTTTACTAACAATTTTCTCATTTTCCCCTTTGGAGAAGGATCTTACAATGCTTAGTGATTGGGCAATAGAATGACAGAAGAAATTCAATGTCAATAGATGCAAAGTGATGCATATGGGGAAAAAGTACCTTAACTACATACAGAATGACAGTTTCTAAATTATCTTCTAATGTACATGAAAGAGATTTGGGAGTCACTACTGGTAAGTCCCTGTGAAAATCAGTTCATTGCTCAGTGGTGGTCAAAAAGATTATTAAGAATTACTAGGGAAAAAACAGAGAGCAAACAAACAAAAAAAAATAGTTATGCTACCACATAAATTCATGACGCATCTGCATCCTGAATATTATGCGGTGAACTCATCACCACAGCTCAGAATGGAGAGCTGAAAGTGGCCCAGAAAAAAGCAGAAGCAGGCTCAGGGAATAGAGTGACTTTTGTGTGAGAAAAGGCAGTATATACTGGGTATTTTTGGCTTGGGGAAGAGATGAAGCCTGATAACATCATGAATGGTAATGGGTAGTTGAGGAAAGAGATTAATTATCTTTCCTGACGATATAAGAATAAGGGCTGATGAAATAATCAGCTGCATGTTTAAAAAAGGAGCACTTCATCACCCAGCATGTGGTGAAGTTGTGCAGCTCATGGCCATGGGATATTATGGAGACCAAAAAAATAAATGGGTTAGAAAACTGATGGGGCAAATTTACAGAAGGTGGTTGCGCCAGTTTCTGTTTAAGATGATGTTCAGGATGAAACCCCCAGCTCAGAAGTCACTATGTCACTGATGACCAGAAGCTGGGAGACAATGAAAGGTCACTCAGTATGTGCATTATATCTTATGTGCTTCACTTAAGCCTTTCCTTCTGACCGCATTCAGAGTATAGAGCCAGCTGAATCTTTTTATATCTTTGTGTGATGACAGTATGGCTGTTCTTCTGTTATGCTTTTCTGTCATTAAAATTTATGACTGAAGTATTTATTTATTTTTATGTGTATGCTTTTCTACATCTTCCATCACTGTATCTTGTGGATGACCGGTGAATTTGCCCCTCACAGTTATTCAGAATGACAGAGAAACAGCTCAGTCCCCACTTACAAGGGGATTCTCAGCCTCAGAAGAGTCTGCTGGTCTGGAAAGAGCCATGAGGGACTGATAGCTGCCTTCCTCCTCCTCACGCTCTGTGTGGTGCCCTGGAGAAACGGCCATGCAGAACCTTGTCATGCCAGACTTTCCTTTGCCAGGCCTCCCAGAACTGGTCGCCTCTGGGCTGCATCTAATCATTATGACTAAGGCACAGTGAAAGAGGAAAGTAAAACCCCTCTGTGTGGTAAAGCCATCAAGTCCTTAGTCAACACTGAAGTGAAGCCTACATGGTCTGGTCCAAGTCCATCTGTGGAGGAGGTGGAAGCTGGATCCAACTCTTTTTTTTTTGCATGGATAGTAACCTGTAATTACAGCTGTCAATGCAAGACACCTAATACATCCGTCGTCAATGTTCCTTTTTTCTCTTGGTGTCACTTTTTCTTGCATCCAGTGTGATGGGTTTTCTCTTTATAGCAGTTAGTTTCTAGGCATAGTCCCTGACCGCAAATACTTTTGAGTGGAACATCTGGTTCTACTGTGTGCTCTAGAAATGATACTTTCTGCAATACTACACTTTTCTCACAAATGGTATTTTTCCTCTTGTGTTTGCCCAGAACAGCTTGTAAGCTGATCTCTATATCTGAAGCAACAAAGGATCCGTTTCAGAACAAAGACTTTAAAAGCCACATAAGTGATTTCCCAGAACTCGAGCAGTTGCAGGAGAGGCAGTTTGCAGCCTGGCCATGCTCATAGGAGCACTCATAGGGGCTGCTTTTCTCCGTTTTCTCTCCATACTGGCTTTCTCCGCTGCTCCTACCAGTAACCATAACTGCAGAGTTAATCTCAGCTTGTTTCCTGGCTGGTGATCCCACCTAGCTATCCCTTATTTCAGTTCTCCTTCACTTCTAGCCAAACCCATTCAAGTGTTCAGAGGAGGAAATATTGTTACCTGGTTCCTTCTGTTGTTTCTCATTGCTATTACAGCTGCTTTTTTTTTTTTCTTCCAATTACTAGTTCAGGAACCATCCTGCATTATGTGAGTAAACAAACCTTCACCTACATACAGGGGGAATACTGCTCTGCGTAAATGAGGCTGTGTAGTCAGTAAAGTGGAGATACAGGATGAAGCAGGAATGTTTAATGTACTTTCAGACATGGGAAACATGAAAAGCTAGCTGAACTCCAGAGAAAACTGTAGCGCGCTTCTGGTGTGTTTGCAATGCAGATGATGTAGATAATATATGACTCCTGGAAGGAGTGTAGGAATATATAAAGTTTTATGTAGGGGAGCCCTGCATGCATATGGGAGATTCAGATGCATCTACAAATCACAGGCTGGTTGCCAAACAGTTCAATGGTGCCCACTGTAAACCGGCCTTGGGGACTGAGTTACTTAAGTAATTAAAGTTGATTGTGACTCACATGTTGAAAGAGTAAAACGTGCACTGCCACAATCCACCAGCTTATTTAACTTCGGAAAACCAAAGCCCCTTGGTGACGGGGGAGAAGGATTTATTATTCCATTATTTTATCTTTATAAGACAAGCCATAGGCAAATACAATCATGGTTTTAAAGAGTTTGTTTGAATGGGGTTTTCTTACTGGCCAACCACTTCATCATTACCATAAAGCATGGAAAAATAAATCATGGTTCAAACATGTGATAAAATGTAGCTTAACCATTGAGACCTGAACAAATCTACGCATGCTTTGAGGAGCCTGTTGTCCAGCCATGTCTGTGCTGGCAGCTGTGATGCAGCTGTGCAAGGTGGAGCTTCCTCTGGTGAGGTACTCCCACCCATCCTGGGGTGGACATGTGAGGAGCATTGGATGGAGAAGCCTCAGCTCCTTGAAGACTGAAACCTCACTCAGCTCCCAGGAGCCTGCCTCATAGATTTCTGCATCCTGAAAACCTGATGGTTTAATTCCTGGAGCTGGGGATTTGCTTTTCCAACTCTGCTCTTTGAGGAACACGTGGGATCTGATCTCTTTCATTCAAGTGTCCTGTCTCTTTGCCCAGACACTCTTCTTCGTTTACAAAGGAAGAGAAGGTCTCAGCTCAATCCTTGCTTCCCACTCCAAATTCATCCTTTTGTTAGTGTTCCTCCCTCCTCTTGACCCAGAGAGTATGCCTGGTGTCTTTTTCAATGTTAGGATCTACAGCTATTCTTCTTTGATAGGCTCATCCATCCATTTAATGCTTAGCAGGACTATGAATGTTTGCCCTATGGGCCTGTCTTTTAGGTCATTAATAAATAACTAAAAAAAAAACTGTCACACTTGAGATAAAACAGAGATTTATCTATGTATGTATGTATGTATGTATTTATTTATTTATTCCTGCAAGGCTGTATTCCTAATACAGCTTCTTGGACACTTGAGAAAATACTTACATTGAGATTTTCTTCTGACTGTGTTGAAGTGATGCCAATAGGACAGAGGTGCTCTCTGTAATCATTTGCATGCTTTTGATGCTATTTAAGGCATGGTAAATATGGTAAAATAGAGGAAAATTATTTATGTTGCTGGAGGTCAATGGAAATTTCAATAATTTTACAAAACATGTCTGGAAAATTATGTGTTGGGATAGTCACACCAGAGACCTTGGTCACTTTGCATAGAAGCCAGCAGCCTCTTTGAAAGCTCCTCAGAAATAAATCAGCATGAAGTCTAGTCTTCAATGATTGCTGCACAGGAGCAAAGCTGCTTCTGTGCTGCACTGTCACCTTCCCACTGGAAGCTCTAGGAGCATGGTGGCCGTGGGAAAGAGCTTTCATTACAATGGAGAAAACCAGAGAAATTGGCTGAGAGCTCTGAAGGAGCAGGAAGACTATACTTTGGTGTTTACTGAGGCTGCAAAAACTTCTCTTTGATATAAATAATTCAGCAGTCAAGTAGGAAGCAGCAACTGATTTTGTCTGCTGCTTTCTCAGGTGATCACAGGGATCACAGCCCTTCGTCACCCACTCAGTGCAGATGTGCAGTGCTAACAGATCCGGCCCTGGGGTCCATGCACACTAGAGAAACCCCACAAGGAGTGGACTGCTGCCAGCACCTGACCAGGAAATGCTTCTCAGAAGTCAGAGCAATCAGGCTAGGAACTGAATCAATTGATCACTATTTTGTAAGAAAAACTGTGACAGAGGGTTTTGTCCTTGTTTATTTAAACTATTCTTTGATCTGACACCCCCTCCCCCCCCCTCCCATTTTATAGGAATAGTGTTTTCAGGAAAAGGTATTTTGAACTCATTTAGACAGAACTGGCAAATTTTAATTATAGATGAACACTTTAGCACTTTTTAGTCATCTTTTACTCCTCTGAAAGCGTGGCTGGTCTGAGTCAGCAGGATTCACAGCTGACTCCAGCTCAAGGAGGAAGCTGGGCAGAGCAGACTCTGCAGCCTCCAGATGTTGTGCAGTATTTTCTTTCCAGTGGCCTTTTGTAACCCTCTTGGAGATTGGGTGATATGCAGATTTAGGGGATTTTTTTGTTTTAAAGGGAGAATCTAGATAACAAAAATTACTAGGAACAGTACAAAGTGTTGGTCTGACTTAACAGCATCTGCTTCACTTAAAGCATTGAGAGATTATTGAAATAAAGCAGGTGTCCAGATTTCATTGAGGAATACATTTAAGCTGTTTTCATAAGGAGGAATGGCTGTAAATGCAAAGTTGGCTTATTTTGAGGGAAAGAACACAGATGAAAAACAAACAAAACAAAAAAGCAGGGAGTATGATTTTTCAGGTTTGAACTGCCCTTTTTTGAGCAGATTAGAAGGTTGGTGTTTTGGACATGTACCTAAAAGACCGACATTTTGGAAGGAAAGGAAGTGAAAGAAAGAAGGAAACCTGCACCTGGGTACAGAAATAGGGTTTTGCTGTGCTGCAGGGGAGTATGGCGATGCATTGGAGGCGTGGAAGTGAATTTGTCTCTCTCCCGCCTCTCTCCAAAACACAATATATACATGCTATATCAGCATGCTCTTAAAACACCAAAGTAATGTACAGTTTTGTCAAAATGATTTTTATTTTACACACCATTCTGATTTCTGCTTTTTAGAAACCAGCTGCAGTTGGAAGAAAAGGGAAAAGCCATATGGCAGACTACTGCCAAACAAACAAACACATACAATATAGATGCCAAACAGCTTTTGTACAAACAAAAGGCGCAGAAAAACAACCTCATCCCTGCTTTGATGCCTTTACATGCTTTCATGAAAGAGTATGTACCTGAGTTTTAACCTCTCTTTAATCCTTCTGAAGAGGCTTGGTTTATTAGAGCGTGTGCTTTAGGTATTTCCTAATGCATCCCAGTTTTAATAAGATCACAATTTACAGAGATAAATATTCCTAACCCTGTGAATAAATCTGGAACTAGCATTAATTTTAAGTGTTATCACCATATTTTACATAGCTGAAATACTGTGAGAGGGAAAGCAGCTGGCTAGGCGGGGACTGTCATACCTCAGAAATGGCACTTATAAAGGACCTCTGTCAATCAAGACTAAAAACCCACGTCTTGCTCATGCAGTGCCTGCTGTTCTCTCAGCCCTATAATGGTAAACTCTGGAGCAAACCTCACTCAGGCAAGCAGGACCTTGCTTATTTTGGATCTGCTGGGTGGCGGGTGTGGGGAGGCTCCACAGGAATCTGCTATTACAGTCAGTGTTATTTATTTTAGGGGATTATCTCACATAATTTTAAAAGCCCTAGAGCATCACCAGTGTACCTTTTTGTAAAAGTAAACGAGGAAAGAAATAAAATTCTCTCTCTAGGTTTTATTAAAGAAAGAAAGCACATTTTGTTTATTGTGGAAGCATTTAATCTGATATAGGCTGCTGAACTGCACACCAGATATAACTGCGTGTACACAGAGACAGGCACTACAGGCAGCACAAGAGCAGGATGCTGAAATGGGACTGGGAGCTCCACAGGGAAGCAGTGGCTGATGAGGAGTCTGAGAAGAAAGGAACAAAATTGGTGTTGAGAGCAGGGGTGACAGTAAAACCAGGGTTTTTGAAGAATAGTCTAGAAGGAAGGCTGGGGCAGTTGCACAAGGCAATAGAGAAGTGCAATGGGCCCAGGGCTGATAGCAGCCAAGAAGATGCCTAGGGCTTCTTCCTGTTGTCCTTGTTTTCAATGTTCCCCTGCTTCCAGAGAAGGTTTGTGAATGCCTTACGAAAGTGTTTGTTTGTTTTAATCCTCTCTCAAACAGGTAAATGTTAAAGAAAACAACTTACTGTCCTCTGCCATTCACCCTCAGCTCCTGGAGGCAGAGATCTGGACCAAGGACTGCTGTGGTTCCAGGTGCTCCACACTTCCTGTTTGCTGATCTGACTCCCCATGCTGAAACTGATGTATATTTAAAGTAAGAGATGACATGTTTCTTGCTTCCCATCCCCCTTTTTCCCCACATAGATTTGCACAAACATGCTGAAGCAGGGTGCTCAGCCCACACAAGACAGATCTCTGCAGGTCTGGAAATGTGAATACTGAATTAATCTCTGGCCCTGACACAGGGCAAATCAGCCCGCTTGTCTGTCAGAGCACTTGGCCATAGCTGTGCTAGCCAGGAAGGCCTGAACTTGCCTACACCCCTTTTCACTTCTGCCTCTATTGTGGACATCGACTACAAAAAGGGACTGTTATAGGTTGTCTGTGTGCTCATCCATAAGAAAATGGGTAACTTAATGAGAACTTACCATGGATGTGGTAGGTCTTATTCCACTCAGGAGAACTTGTGTTAATTGATTGTGTTAATCACATCCTCCCCTATTCATCTTAATCTCTGCATTTAATTTTATTTGGGTTGCACAGTTCCCTTGAGGAGCTGTGCATGATCTTAGCACAAACTCAGTTAAGTTTCTTGACATGCCAAAGGGAGTGGAAGAATGCACTGATGATACTTCTCAATCCAAAGCAGAAAGGACAGAAGGGGGAAAAAGGAAAAGAAATCCAGATGCAAAACCTAAAGTATTCTCCTGGGGCTTGTAATTATAAAAATATTAAATAGCTATGCCTGCTTTAGGAAGTAAACAGAGGGGAAGAACTCTTTCTTAGTGAGGGACATGAAGTAGCACTACCTGCTCCCATAATGTTGCATTTTCTTCCTCTAATGAAGCAGGTGTCCTTGCCCACTTAGGAAATCAGGGCAGCCATGGCTCAGTGCTGCTTCTGGGCCACATGTTGCATGGCAGAGTGCTGGTGGATATGAATGTAAACCATGCCAGGTAGTGCACTAATGTGTAAACAGTATGGACATTTATGAGTTGTGTTCAAGCCCAGGCCATGGCTCTGCTTGGTTTGCTGGTATTGATGTAGCTCATGGGTCTCCAACCTGTGGGCAATACACTTTTATTTTGTAAAGTCTCTGAGCTTACAGGATGCTGTAAGAAGAGGCTGCTAGATGGGAATTTCAGATCCATCTTTGAGATCTGCCACTTTTGCGATTTCAAATTCTTAATATTACTTGAATATAGTTTGTGGGGTATAATTTGCCTTGGCCTCAATTTTAGGCTGAGAGGCATTAGCTCAGTAAAATCCTGGAGGAAAAAAAACAACCCACCTAGTCCTTTCCTTCATCATTTGTTGGAAGTGAGGTAGTTAGCAGGGATTTAGAGTAGATAATTTTACCCTTGACAATAAATTGGCAATCATTTGTGGTGAGGCAAATAGCCATTCAAGCTGGGCAGAGAACAGCTGAAGTAGAACCTCAAGAGATTATAAAAGAAACCTGCTGATGTGCAGTGTTCTGGCTTTCTGGTGTCAGCACTAAGTGATACTATTCAGGTTAAATAAACCTTTTTCTGTGTGGAATGCCTTTTTGTACCCGGTGAGCAAGACATGACAATTTGTGTAGGTAGCTATAAAGCCATGTGTCTAATCAGCTTACTTGAATACTAACCACTCCGCAGGCCCGTAAGTTTAGCAGTTTACAATATATGTTTAGCAGTTTACAATATAATTTTAGCAGTTTGCAATATAAGTTTAGCAGTTTACAATCTGTTTACAATACAGTAATGAAAGCACAAAACACAAGGTATATGGACCAGGCAAACATTGTTGTCACATATAAAAAGGGGGTAAACAAAGCAACAGTCTAAATTGAAGCATCAATTACAGCCACACCCCTGGCACCTGGAATCAAGACATGGGTGGACACAGATGCTCAGGATGTGTGCTCTGTGGCATGGTCATAAGAAGCCAAGCAGGGGGGGCTGGAACAGAACAGGGAAAACTCTAAACAACACAATGTAAATAACTTGTTAAGCCATATAGGTCTTGATATCCACACAACTGGTGAAAATGTCCTTGCAGAACCTTCACTAAACAGTCCTGCTTGATTTCTTGCCACCAAAGCCCAGGAGCAGCTGAGAGGTAAATTGACACTTCACACTGCATCTCTGCCTCTCTGTTGTCCTTGTTAGGAGCACAGTCTCTCTTCACTAGAGTGAGGATGCTCCAGCCCAGCTGCCTGTGGCTCACCAGCAGAACTGGGTTTCCTGCAGATGCCCTGTGCTCTGATTCCATGGCAAAATTTCTTTTTGGAAGTCACCCTAGAACTACACTTTCTCTGTTTAGAGGTACACAATGATGAAAGCCAATGTACTCAACATACTTTGCAACAGATTTTGGAAATCAACAATTTTTAACTTTATCAAGGTTGCCTTTATTAATGATGCTTTTACTCTTGTTCTCCCAAGGCAAGTCTATTTGTACACTGATAATGCTTAATTCTTGACCTCTTCCTAGATAGATAAGCAGGCTGGCACCAGTTCTATTCTCCCTAGCACAGTAGCATAAGTTATAGCACCATACAAAAAATTCTGAAGGATCTGAGCAGTTCATATAATCCCGGTGGAATTAATAAATATGCTTCAAGATATTTCTTTTCTTGCAGCAGATTATTTTTTTTTTATTAATGTATCACATCTTTGAATGTTGTAATCAAATCCTAGCTCCAGGAAAATGCTGTAATCCCTGCTCCAGATCTCTTAAAATGTTATGTTAGTCACAAATTTACTACTGAGATTAAAGAACTAAGACAGCAAGGGGTACAACATAAGTCTGATGTAGAAGGTTACAGCTATGAGAATGCCTTTTCTCCAGGGGAATCATACTTGTATCCCAAGATTTAGGATCATTTCTTGGTTGTTTTTTTTTTTTTTCTTCTGCTAGCATTGTATTAGAATTTACTCATGTATTGGTATGCATTGTGTGAACTTCAAAGGGAAGTTTTTTTGGGTAAGGAAAAAGCAATGAGAGTTTTCCAAGAGAAGTCCCCATGAGCACCCTAGGCACTTTTTTTGAAGTTAATGTCTATACTTTCCTGCTAATTTAGGCAACAGTGGAGGATTTGACAGCTTCTCTAGGCCATGAGTTGGCATAAAAAAGAGACAGCAGCATTGCTCAGGCTGGTACCTTACCTTCCAATGCTCTTGCAGGTAACCTTGGGACAGAAATCCTTGTTGCCTTCATACCCTCAAGGCCAGACTCATGATTAGTCCTTGTACTGGTGGAAAGCAGGTGCCATGGACCTTCACTCAAAACTGTTCGAGGCATCTGTGGTAGTGGTGCAGCTTCTTGCACTGGGCTGGACTGGTCTCCACTGCACAGCCGTCCTATGCAAGACTGTAGATGAGGAACTATATGTCATTTTAACTGCTTCATGTACTGGTTTCTCAGCTTCCCCCTTTGGTGCTATGAATTCTGGTTACTGCTCAGTGCTAATCTACAGGTCATGCTTATGTTGTGAAGAGGGCTAGAGATGGTCAGGGCTTGTCATTCAAACCTTTATAAAATACAATTGACTGCTTTGCCAAAATGGCTTTGGAAATATTTGAGATGGTTAGGGGAAGGGTGGGAAAGGGAAGCTATTACTGAAAGTCTATTTGACAAACTGAAAAGAAGATATTTTGGGAAATGCAGGAGAAAATAGTTATTAAAACTGATACATCTTTTCTGGATCTTCTCACTGAGTTTGTTGTTTCTGAAAAGTAGTATGTAAATGACATTAAAAAATGCAAGAAGAGAAGGAAGTTTTGACTAATCACAGTGTTGAATGTGGATACGTCTGCCTTCTGTAACAGAAAAAGCTTGTCTCATTCCATCTTTGCCTTTCTCCTTTCCACTCCCTCTCTCCCTCCATCCTGAGTACTGAAACCATCACAGTTCTCGCAGCTGTGCAAATTCTTGTCCAGTCACAGTTTCAAATTAGACCCAACCAGGCAATGACACAGTAATGTTAGAACAGTGGCCTTTGAATTTAGGCTGAGCTGATTAAAAGAAAATAATGATAAAAGTATTTTAAAAGCATTAGCGAATTCAGCCTAGCCAACAACACAACAAATAGCACTTTTATTTACTTAGTTCTTCTCTGCTTTTAATGACTTTTGCATCAAAATGGTTGCTAATTTAAAGTAAGAAAATC
Source organism: Neopsephotus bourkii (assembly GCF_033783945.1). Taxonomy (NCBI): domain Eukaryota; kingdom Metazoa; phylum Chordata; class Aves; order Psittaciformes; family Psittacidae; genus Neopsephotus; species Neopsephotus bourkii. The sequence goes on along the minus strand of NW_026901456.1, from coordinate 10,421,355 downwards.
ACCAGCTATGTCAGTATAATTTGCATCACTTAGTCACCCAGAAGTCAGTGTAATTCTATTTTGATTGTGCAAAAAAGCAATAGCCTAAGGGTCTCTCTAAAGTGAGACTAATAAGCAGCCATAGGACATTACTAAAAACACCTCATAGGTGAGCATATCTGCATAGGCTATAGAGAGCTTCTGCTCCCTGAGGAGAAATATCTTAGTGAGTAAATCTGTGGGTTTTTTTGTTTGTTGGTTTGGGTTTTTTTTTTGGTTGGTTTTTTTTTTTAAGTATTTTATTTGTTATCTTATTAGCAACCTAAGAGGTATTTAAATATGGGGATATTGTTGTCTGAAATACAAAAGGGAGAAGGAGAACATATATAGTAATCCAGTATAAGCAAACATTCCAATTAACAATTTTTTTTTCTGTCTATTATTTCCCCAGTTGCAGTTGAAGATATTGTTCTGATAAAGGCACAGTAGTTTCTATTCAAAGCAATTTCTAGTACTGTGAGAGGTAGCAGAGTTGGCTCTAGCTTTTTGCCATCCTGGCCACCTTGTTTCTAGATATTGGCTGACTGAGTGCTGTGGAAGGGTCAGTCCTGCAAATGCTCTTGCCCTCCTTATGCCTTTTTGGCCCAAGGGAGGACTGATGACTTAGGCTGTTTCAATACATTGCTTTAAAAAAACCCAAGACAAGCCAGAGAACTGCAAGTGATGGATCTGAGGGACTTGATTCCCTGTTATTTAGGCTTTTTAGTGTTTATGTGTTTCTTACAAATATCATACAGTCAAGTTTACTCCATTTTCACTCACAGACCTACCATGGATGAAGGCATACTTACTTTTCCAATTTGTTGACTTCTACTGAACATATGAGTTCAGTTATAGACTGGTACTTGCAAGAGCAATGATGAAGAATGGAGATGCCATTCTGGGAAGACAAGTAGTCAGCTGCTGTTGCAAAGATTTAGCAGGCTATTACATGGCAATATTAAATCACAATTAGGTAATTTCAGACTATTGCTTTGTCTGTGTGGATGCAGATCTGGGGATTGGGGATTGTGGAGTGTGAGCGTCACTACTGTGTGTGACAAAACCGTCAGGCCCTAGAAGGGTCAGCAGGTGGTACTTAGTCAGAAACGCTCCTCTCTTCCAACATGGGAACATGCTTGTAGCTCTTGGGAGGAAAGAAAGCAGTGTGTTTTTCTTCATTGTTTGGGATGATTTTGCCATTCTCTCTGTTATTTGCTGTGTGGGGAACTAACAATTTTTCAGTATGGATATAATTTCAATTTTCATTTTGATTTGTATTACCTGGAAATCAAGCCAGAGCCTCCAAAGGGCAGGAGGGCCTATATGGAAGCCCTCTGGAGTCTCAGTGGCTACAGTGTGTCTGTCTATATGGAAAATATTGTTTAAAAAATGCTTGCTATGAGGACTAAATGGCAACATGGGCTGTCTGCCAATAACCTCAAATCTGTAGTGAAAAGTAATCCAGCCTGCTTGCAAGCTGAGCTCTAGCCTTCCTCTCCTGTATAGACTGTCAATTTCTCTGGCTTCACTAAGAGTAGGTAAAAAGTATATTTTATTAAGCAATATCTTCCACTCCAATCATGGTTCTCCAAGTAAAATGCCAGCATTTTAGTCACTGTCTCCCCAGAACATTTCAGTCCTACTTTTAAACTTGATATACTATGGTGAATGCAGATCTTCATCACCGGTGGTAGCTTTCAGCATAAGTCATAGATCTAGCTGCTGCTCTCTATGTATCATCAAGTAGCTTGAAGTGAATTCATTACCAGAAGGCTGGTGTTTGTCCTTGCTGCATTTTTCCAGCTTATCTAAATTGCTGAAATAGATGAGTGTCGAGCACTTAAAAGTGGAAGTCCAGAAGTATCAAGCTGAGTTTCAGCTGGCTGGTAAGTGAAGATGCAAGTGACATTTACCACTTGCTTCTTATAAAATCCTGTAACAGAGATGACAGAACATGTTGAGAAAGCCCTTGCTGTTCTTACCAAAAGCAAACATGAAACTACAGAAGTCAGGCATGAAAGATGTTTCATGACCTATTGTAATAACTGCCATGTGTGGGTTTACAGACGTGTAGTCTGAAATACATTTCAGTGTCACTCCTAATTGCCTTTGGGGCAGACCCTTGGAGGCTGCAGTCCCACTGCAGCTTTCAGACAAGCTGTATTGAATGGTGACATGACATCATGGTGTGATGGAAAAAAGATGAGCCTCAAAGGAACTGTAGAACTGCCCAACTCAACATTTAGTATGGAAAATGAATAAACATCCAACCTGTGTGCATGCTAAAGATCTGAAAGCCTGTAGTGCTGGCATGACGCAGCTCTGTGGACTCAGCGGTGAATGTGTTAAAGCATGACACCAGTTTTTGTTCAGCCAAGTTAGGAACTTGCCCCCCACAGTCCTGCTGTTAGTCTCTACTATTAGTTATATCTCTAGTCACATCCTTTGTACAGCACATTATAGTAATTTTACATATTTGCACAAAAATTAGTTTTCAGGTTGTAAGGACTGCACATGAAGTGGGTGGTTAAGCTGAGCTAACTCTGGGCTGCTGCCAAAATAAACAGCCCCACTTTTCTTCCCTCCATCCAAAGAGCAAGACTACTTGCTCTGGCTGCTTCATTTGCACCAATATTGCCCTGTGTTCAGCACCATGATGTGCTGGTTCAGGGAGTTCAGCAAACAAAACATACACAGAAGAGCTGTTTGGCCTGAGTTGGCTGCTCACATGGTTATATCAATGCTGGCTGTAGGAAAAGAGGTGGGGGAGATGGGGTTGATGGGGAGAGAGAGTGTAGACATACCCTTTTTTTGTCAGCAGAGATGTTTCATCCCAGTGGTTTTAGGATTAAATGTCACCCTGCTGGAGTGCATGGAGCATCTCACCCACAGTGCGTACATGTGCTGCTTGAAGGAAAAATGACTAACTAGGTCATTATTCTCTGTATTCAGCTCTGGAAGGGCTGGAGGTCACTGGCCACACAAACAGTGATACCAGGCTGTGTCTGGCCCTATTAGCCCAGGGGAGATTCACACTCCTAAAGACAGATTGTCAGAGACAACAGTCCTACAGGTTGTATGATAATAATGCGTCTCTTGATTAACTATTGAGTTTATCAGCTCAGGTAACACTCTGTGTGATGCCTGCACCTGAACAACCTGCAAAGAAAGAAGGGGTCTGAAAGAATGGGATCATCCTCAGGGCAGCATCCTGTTTTAGGCTTTGCCTAAGGAGCTGGAAAGTAATGAAGGTGTTTGAGTTCAGCATTAACTGCTCAGGCTTTCTTAAGGCTCTGGCTGTGGCTTTTGGAGCTAAGACAGGCCCTGACAGCACTTCAGCTGGATGAAATAAAGAGAGCAGCAACTGGAGCCAAGCCAGGATGCAGTTAGCTGAGAGAGAGTGCTTCCTTCTTGTTTAAAAAAAACTGTTCCAAGACTGTTTTATTAAGCTTATTCTTTCTTTGCAGAATGCTGGTCTAATATCAGAAGGGTTTCAGGCTTACTGGCAAACCATTCTGCTCACAAGGACACACTGATCCCAAATGCCTGCTTGCTCCTCTGGAGCCTAGCAGCAGGCACAAGGCTGGAGTGCTGAGGAGATGGGAGGATCTCCCCTTTGAGATGCAGGGGGGCTAACTTCTCCCTTGGAGCCAGCATACCCTGTGCTTTGGTGGGGCACTGGCTGGGCTTTACACGGCGTCTTCTCAAATACATAACAACAAGGAACAGGGAAAGACATGTAGTAAAATCCAGGCAGACTTAGTGCTAGGTTACTATAACTCTGCAGCATTGCTGTGACTGAGTTCCAGGAAAATTAAATTAAGGGAGGCTTCCTAGAAACCCCGTTGCAAAACTAGCCTTTTCTCTATGCTCTTATGGCTGGTTTGGGCTGCAGAAACACCTCCCTGGCAAGTGAGGGGCACACCTGAGTGCAGGAAAGCCCCAGGAATTTTGGGGCCATCCGTCAGCACAGACAGGCAGAAACCAGGGAGCTGGAGCAGACCTCCCAACAGCCAGACTGACAGAGAAAGGAGGATCCTGATGCAGTAGTGGCAGGTGTTCCTGGTGTGTGCTGCACAGAAGATAACATTGCTGTGATGAAAAAATCGGAGGTCAGAGTGAAGATGCTAAATAACACTGATCTCAGGTACAGACACAAAAGGAAGAGTTTGAAGAAAAGTGTCGGAGGACCAAGTGGGGAGGGATGTTAGAAGAAGGAGTAACAAGACATCCCTGTGCGCTGAAACAGCGTGCAAGTGAAGCCTTGATTTTAGGCACAGAGCAATGGAAAAGTATAACTGTAGGGAAGGAGTTGTAGGTACATGCTGGAAGTATGAACCAGCCAAGTGCCTTCCCTCTGAGGCCAGGAGAAGTACTGTGCAGTATGGAACACTGGTGCTGTCAATGGGAGCGTGTGTCTCTTAAGTATCCATCATAACCAGGGCTTTGGAGACTGATCCTGAAAGCTGCTCAGAGCTCCCACTGGTACTAGATATCACAGCTGTGGGAGTAGAGAGAAATGAATAGCAGAGCCAGGATCAGGTCCCATCAAAGCAGAGGTAAGGATTTCTTTGTGGGGCAAAGTATATATATCTTAACAGGAGAGTATTTAACTCTACATTGAGATCATAGGTAAGACACCATAGCTTAGGATGTGGATCATGGTAAGAGCGAGGAGACTTGAGCAAATTGTATTGCAACTTGAATCAATTAGTATTTGATTTGGTCAGCAAGCCCCAAAGCCTGTATAGATGTTTGTATTTCAGAGGGATAATGGATTATTCCAGGTTAGGTCTAGTGAGAAAGGAACTGACTTCAGCCAAGGTTATAGACAGGTGCTCACATTTGGGCTGGACTTGTTTGTAAAGCTGATGCCCCTGTATGCTTAAAGGACTAAATGTGGGCAGCTCAGTTAATTCCTGCAGCTCAGCTGATGGACTGTAACCTCTAACTGAGGACAAACCTTCTAAAAAGGTGTGCAAGCTGTTTGCCTTTTAAGCTGAATCAGTGTGAACTCCTTTAAAACCAATCTAAAAATCTTACTGGAAAGAAGATTTAGAAAACATATTTTGCTTCTGATTGATTGCATCAGCTTAAAATTCACCTTTCAATCAAACTAGTAGAAATTCACCTGTAGTCTAGTCTGTTCTTTAGGCAATACAGTTCTCAAAAATTAATCTGGCCCCAGACTGAAGAAAAATGAATAGGAGAGGAAAAACCTATATCCTAGTACAGTGATCTTGAGTGACTCTGTTCTTTTCCAAGTTTAACTTAGTACAGTGACACTGATATCAAAGCAGATATTCTTTTACATGTAATTAAATCTGATCAGTGTTTAGGTTATTAATTTGGTATTATTCAACTGAATGTAAGGTTTTTATAACATTGTTTATTAATAGTTGAAAAGTTAAACTTTACTTTGGTGTCAGTGATGTGGGAGAGAAGTAGAATGAAGAATGGGAAGAGATGATAATGTTTGCCCAGGGCAGATGATTAAAGAGCAATCTACTTTAACAGTGTCACCTATATATAATTTCTCCTTTCTACCATTGTCACAGCTTTCCACACATGAGAGGCAGAGTTGGAATTCTTGTTCATGTGAGGTGCTCCTACTTATACATATTTATTTATTTATTTATCTATCTATCTATTTATTCATCTATTTATCTATCTATTTATTTATTTATTTATTTATTTTCCCCTGAAAATCAACACGTAAAACCACCCCCAGACTGCAGAACGGCACAATGAAATTAGTCCTGCTGCTGGCAGCAGGGAGTCAAATGTTGCACAGCCACTGCCTTTCTGCTCTCATTTCATTGCTTTGGCAAGATGACAACTCTGATTTTCAAACATGTTAATGTATTACATGGGTTTTCTGAAAGATACCACCAGCTTCTCTTTCCTGCTTATTTATTCAGCAAACCTTCCTCCATGAACAGAAAAAGAACCTTTAATTTTCAGGAATCTGTATTCTTTATATTAATGTCTGTTAAAATGTTCTGTTATATTTAAAAAAACTAAGCTCCTACAGTATTTTGTACCTACGTTTCCTATCAGGTTGTGTCTGAAATTATATTACTATTGCTATAATCTTCATGCAACTTCTGTTGTCTCTCAATGTTAGGCATAGGTTTCTGAATTTCAGGTATGGTTATACTATCATGCAGCCTGCTAAACTTCGTAGACAAGATCCCCCAACACTATTAATGTCACGCTACCACATCAGTGACATTAAATGTATTTTGTTCAGAGTGGAGAAAAGAAAGCTTAGGGAAGACCTTGTAACAGTCTTCCAATGCCTAAAGAGAGCCTACTAGAGAAGAACTTTTTAGAAGGGCATGTAGTGATAGAACAAGGGGGAATGACTGAACTGACGGAGGGTGAGTTAGATTAGATATCAGGAAGAAATTCTTCACTATGAGCGTGGTGAGACACTGGAACAGATTGCCCAGAGAATCTGTGGCTGCCTCATCCCTGGCAGTGTTCAAGGCCAGGTTGGATGGGGCTTGGAGCAACCTGGTCTGGTGGAAGGTGTCCCTGCTCAAGGCAGGGGGTATGGAACTAGATGAGCTTTAAGGTCACTTCCAACATTCTATGATTCTATGTTTGATGCAGACTATTTCTCATGCAATCAGTAAAGATACCTGGTTTGTCTGTGTTCCGTTCCAGTGTTGCCTTACCAAGGATGCTGGTTCTTTGGGGGTTTGCTCTTCTTGGAGGCTGATTGCAGAGTTCCCATTGACTTTTATAAGAATGCGAAGTGCAGAAGCCTTCACTTCAGAGCAGTTATTTAGAGAAAGTAGGAAACCCTTTGCTGCTACAGTACAACACAGGGATAAGTATGGAAGCATGGGGTTTATCTGAGGATGGAGTTTGAAGAAAGTCTATCAAGTCTGCGTGTTTTTAAAGCTTTATAGTTTGGTTTGGCCCTTATTTCAGTTATCACATAAATTACAGGATCTGTTACGAAAATATTTGAAATAACAATCCTTATAACAGGGGATAAAAATTTTGATGGAACAATTTGCTTAAGGACTGAGTTTCTCCAAGGGTGTGCTTACTTTGTGTGCTTAGTATTTTATGGTCCCAGCCCCTGGCAGATGCCTGTCTGTCAAAGGCACTGCAGATACACGCCTGGATTTAGGGGAGAGTTTCAGATGTGCTGTACCCATGAAACAGCATCACAAATGCCTCACTTAAAACACACAGAGAGAATATCTTCATGAGCATTTTAGTGACATGTGGCCTTAAAGCCGTTGCATTTCATTCCAAACCTTTGTTTTGCATTTTGTAGCCAGCAAAGAGTAATGAGCTTTTCACTCCTGCTGGTAGTTGTGAATAGGATAAATGATCTCACAAAGATGCATGTTGACAGATTCCTATATTTAGCTTCTGCTTCATTTGTCTCCTTCCCTTGAAAATTTACAAGAGTGCCCATTGCCTTGGTATCTAAAATCTTTATTCTTTTAATTGTCCTCTTTTGCCTCTGGTATTAGCTTTTGGGTTAGTTACTTCTGTGGATAAATATAAAGCTAGTTTACACAAGGAGTATATATTGGTCCATACCTCCACTTTCTGAGGCTTAGACAGAGGCGTCAGCCATATAGGATGAAACTATATGGCAATTCTTAATGTTGATTTGAATATTTCTTGCTTTCTTATTGCACAAAATTTAATTACATAACATTTTTTTGTCTTAGGGGAAACTAATTTTAAGAATATCTTTAATACTACTGCTAAATCTACTCTATGAAACAGACCAGAACTGTAAGGCTAAACATTTTTAATGTAAGCTCTATATAAGAAATTCCAAGTTAATAACAACAACACTTTTCATTTCACTTCATTTTTACAAGCATATCCTTCACTGGCATGATATTACAGATCAGGCTAAATGTTCAAAAATGAAAAAGCAAAGCTAAAATGCTGTTATTAACTTACCTTTAAATGTCCATGTGTTTTCAAATAAGCCTTATGGCTTTGGTAGTATAAAACAGTCTTTCTGTTCTCAAGTTTGCCTTAAGCCCTTAAATTCTGACCAGGCTGATGTGACCAGAAGTCACCACCCATTCGACTGCTCTGTGATCAGCTACAAAATTTAGAGCTGTAGAGGTCAACTGTTTGGCTGTCTGTCATAATTGGCAAGTGTTGAAAGTCTTAATAACAACTTCAAAGAGGGAGTAACTGGTCATGAATACAAAAGCTTTCTCAGCCTGAGGGTCATCAGTCGTGCTCATACAGCTGTCTGTTGGTCTCCATAATGTATATCAAGTTTTTCACACTGGCTGTGTCACGTCTGTCTGCCTAATCCAGGAGCGGAGGGTTTGAGAGGGACTCCTGTGGATTTCATGTCTCCCAAGAGGTCACAGCTAAAGGTAAAAGAGAGCTCGTGTCTGCAGGGACACACAAATAAACACCATATGATAAACAGCTTCTGAGAGACGATCTTGTGTGTCACCTGAAATTGTACAATGAATGGCCATAATGTTCCAGCAAGACTTTGAATATGATTTCTTAGGAGGTCTTGGCAGGGAAATCTAGACAGCCTCTTTTATTTTTTTTTAATTTCTTTTAATGGAGTATGAACAAAGTCAAATACTTCGATGTCTTATATCGCACTATGAAAAAAAAGGGCTTCTGATGAGCTGCTCTCTGCATTCTCTGCTTTCAATATTGTTGATCATTAATAAATTTTGAAAATCAGTATGTTGACAGAATGTGCAGGAGCAGATTCTGAACTTGATTATTGGGATTTTTTTCCTTGAATCCTTCTTTTACAAAAAAAAAGAGAAAATTAAATGGTATAAAATTTTCAAAATCTGATGGATATGCAAGTTATCAGAGCAATTGTATAAAAATCTTTTCAAGCTTTTTTAATCAGGAATTTCTCTTTGACAAAAGTAGAGATAATAATTTTATTTTATATTTTCTTTTTGTTGTTTCAGCAGGAGACTGAGAAAAGTACTCATAGAAAATCTAGAGTATTAAAAAAGTGAGACTTGAGGTGCTTAATTAGCTTTCATCATGGTGTGTTCTTTTTTATGTATAGAAGATCTGAACTGAATTTCTTGTATTAAAATACTCCCCATATTGAAAAATGCAGCCTGCTGAGTAAAAAGACCCTTCTGACATGCACAGAACTTCTAAAGATCCTTTTGCATGCAGTCTTGGCATGTGTTCCTGTGAACATATTGAACAAATAGGTAAATTTGTCAATGATGGGAGGTGATAATACTTTAAATCAGTTGTGTGGCACTACCACAGTTACTTCTTAGCAGGGTGTGTTGGCAGTTGTCTCTCTGAAGCCAGTATTCACCAAGGGAAAGAAAAGCAGCAAGGCTTGTAATGTTTGATGGCATCACTTAAAAAATGAGATTTGCTTTTTTTCATTGCCTTTGAATCCCTTTCCCACTCTGTCAATTACCACTGCTAACATTTTTCTTGTGGAAAACCAGAAAAATCCGTCCAAGGAAGGGAGGTGATCCTTTTCCAAAATATTTCAGGTCATTTTGGGACATTTGAGAGAATGTTTTTGATTTGATATAAGGACATTCTTTACTGTAAGGATGGTGAGGCACTGGAATGGGTTGCCCAGGGAAGCTGTGGATGCTCCATCCCTGGCAGTGTTCAAGGACAGGTTGGACATAGCCTTGGGTGGCATGGTTTAGTGTGAGGTGTCTCTGCCCATGGCAGGGGGGTTGGAATGGGATGATCTTAAGGTCCTTTCCAACCCTAAATATTCTATGATTCTGTGATTCTATAATGAAGAACCAAGTTCTTTTACTGTGTTGATGGGCTGCAATATAGCAGCTGCTTGTTGGAAACAACTGGCTTACTTTTCAGGTATCCAAGCATAATCAACTTAAAAATAAAACCTGTTGCAGTTGCTTTGACTGAACATCCATGTAGACTGGCCAGAAGGTCTGGCAACCAAAGCTCAGGTCAGGACAATCCTATCTCTGTTTTCCCAGGTAGGAAACCACAGCTCAATCACACAATCGTGGCTAATTAAACAAGCAAATCAAGCAAACTGTTCAACAAAAAATCCTCAGCTCTGAGTTTCTAACCCAGCATCAGTACCCATGTCACTGCAGGAACAAGTCCTTGCCCTGACTTTGTATTAATTCACCTGCACCCTCTGGCATTGGTTCCTGTTAATCTCTGTGTAGCTGGGTTATTGACAGCTCGTTTTCTAAAGACAGATCAGACTCTGCAACTTTCTACTGTCTCAATTTGGTATTTAAGAGCAGGACTGGGCTAACCCCTGCTTCTGTATGAGGTCAGGCTAGGGAAGATGCTAGCCTTTCCTTTCATTTTCCCTGGAGTGGATAAAACCCTTGTTCTGCCAGGGACAAAAAAAAAAGTCTAGCAATTTCACTGCCTGTCTTCTGCTTGCTCACCTGCAGGGAATGACTATAATGGTTGTCTGGCAGCTATAGCACACACTTCTCCACAGCATGTGCCCCCACCCAGTGAAAAGGTGCTGCCCAGCCCTGTGCACATGCATCGAGTCCTTCAAAGAAATGAATTTTTTCTTTCTTCAGCTTGCTGAGGGCTTGCCAGCAAGCAAAGCCTGATGAGTTTTTACCCATTCAAGTATGAAGTCTAATTAGCAGAAATGGTTGAAATGATGCAGCTGTTTTTAACAGGGAGAAAAGGAGAGAGCAAGATTTTTGTTTTGCTTTTAGAACTGGGGTTTTAGTTTTTCCTAGTGGAGTAATAAACACACAGCTTCTCTTGTGGTGACTAGTGTACACTCCACACCAAACTAATAAAACAAAATACATTTATGACTGGGACAGTAGTGTTGGTTCTGCTTCTGAGAGCACACCCCATGTAGGCTCTATCTTCTCTTCAAAATACGTGTACAGCACGGGGGAAAAGAGGGTGTGGGCTGCAGCTCACACTGTTTCCTTATTGTTCCTGTGATGGAGTTAAGAAAAGGCTCAGCTGGTACTTTGCTCAGTTCAGGATCAGGAGCAATGGACTAACTGCTTCTGCATTTATTAAAGAGCAGAAGTCAATTATAGCACCACCCAGGAGAAAGGGCAATTGGGGTACAAGATTCAGTAGCAGGTCTTTGCCAATTCTCTCCTTTGTTCAGCACAGTTATACATTCAGTTGTGCATACATTTATATATTCAATATTATGAACGTAGGCCATTCTGTGGAAGAAATCTACCTCATGCTTGAGGTTTAAAAGCAAACTCACATTTGAATAATTCAAATACAAAAGGCCTCCTAATTTTTATTTGGGATGTATTTTTGTTTCTTTCTATGGTTGTGTAACACACAGGGATGTGAGGGAGCTCTTTGTTCTCTCTATTGAGGGTGCTGTATGTCTGCGCAATGCAGAACTACCTTGGCTCATTGTACTGACATTAAGAAAAAAATGATCTTTGTCTGCAGACTGAGTATGAGTGCCAAGAATGACGAGAGTTAAGTCATGAAGGCAGAAAAGTAAAGTTTTAAGGTGGCTTTTGGTTTGTCTGACTGAATTAGTTATAACTCTCACTAGCAAAGAAACCAGCAATACAGCAGATATCCCAGGCTTACAGTGATCAATACTGTAAAGTGATAAAGCAAGTCCTGAATTTGGAAGCTAGGAGGACTCAGGTCTTTCAGCTCTGCTTCTTAGAAGAGGACACTGATTTCTTCACTCTGTTAAAATCTGCTGTGTCACTATGTATTACCTTTGGAAATATCCAAGTCCTTATTATTATCATTATTATCATGCCAGGTGCTGCAGAAGCCTAGAAAAAAAAAAAGATGCCTTCTTTCCTAGGAAATGTTTAGTATCAGAATGAGAGGCAGCTGTCAGAGGCAGTCAGGAGAGAAAACAACACAAAGGAAGAGTGAAACACCATTTATCATCAGGAGAAATAGTGATTTCAGTATACCAGGAATATTTGAACCATTGGCTTTCACTGCCGGTGATGAAAAAAATGATTTTCTGCTGCTAAGTTACAAAATCCCATTGACTTTTAAAGGAGATAATTTGTGCTTTTAAGCATAAATGCACAGAGATGACCTAGTGCAATAATATCACAGAGGGCTCCCTAAACACTACTTAGGTTACAGCTTGCTTTGGTTGCTGCTTATTTATTTATGTGATGACAGCTGACAGTTTTAGAAGTCTCAGACACTGTCACAAATCACCATCATTGCTATGAAAACTTCCTATTGATATTAGGCTAATAAAGAAAAACAACTGTGAGCATGTGTGCACTTACTAGCTGCTGCTGGAACTGCTGAATGTTGTGTCAAGCCTAAAGGTGGTTGATCTTTTTAATGTGAATCAGAGACTCTACTAACCTGTGCTCTCTTTAGTTGCTTGCAGAAATCAGCATTAACATGTGTACTCCAGAGAAAAACCCAGAGTGTGATTTATTGCTGCAGTAATGCCACATTGTCCGTTTGTAGCCAAGGTAATTTATATACCTGTAAGAGGTAACCAGGACAGCTGCAAGATGCCAGGCATATGGTATGTTGTCTGAGCAGACACTCAGGTGCCAGCCAAGGTACTTATTTTGGATACTGGGTTGAGTTTCACATCATTTAACTGTACCAAACTGTAGATATTGACCCCAGCCCCAATCCCCCCTGGGCTCACTATAAGTCAACCTGGAGAAACAGGCAGTTCTTAGGTTCTCAATCATTTTCGAAGTCACCTCTGAACAAAGAAAACCAGTTATTTATCACTGCAAACTATGACAGAACCTCAAGAAGTTCCAGTGTGGATATCCTATAGGGATGCTGGGGATGGACTCTTCATTAGGGAATGTAGTGATAGGACAAGGGGTAACGGGTTAAAACTTAAACAGGGGAAGTTTGGATATAAGGAGGAAATTCTTTCCTGTTAGAGTGGTGAGGCACTGGAATAGGTTGCCCAGGGAGGTTGTGAATGCTCCATCCCTGGCAGTGTTCAAGGCCAGGTTGGAGGAGGCCTTGGGTGATATGGTTTAGAGCGAGGTGTCCCTGCCCATGGCAGGGGGGTTGGAACTTGATGATCTTAAGGTCCTTTCCAACCTTAAGTATTCTATGATTCTATGATTCTGTGATCAACGAGGTAGATGATATACATATTTGGTTTGATGATTTCCACACTAGATACTGCCTTCATGCTCAGAAGAAACTTGGTGAGGAGCCTAGGTGAGGATGGCCAGCCCATGGATGCTGGGCTCTCTCACAGAGGAGACTTGGCCTCGTGCCAGAGACATTGACTATCCTGACTGTTAGGCTAGTGGAGGACAGAAAGGAAGGGCCCTCTGTCTCCTGTGATGACTTTTGGCATGGACAAAAAGTATTTCTGGGCCCTTTTTAGTTTACCTTTTCTGATAATGAACTGCAGTTGACTGAGCTTGAAAATACACTGGACATTCTGGGGAATGCTTACTTCTAGAAATAGAAGAAATGTGAAAAAGGAGAAAATTCAGATGTCCCTCTGCATCCCAGCCAGGACTGTTTTCAGATAGTCTCAATTCTCCATAAAGGAGCATCACCTGAGGCAGGAGAGGAAGACAGGAGATGTCCTGCTCCATCCAGCCAGTGAGCAGAGATTTGCAGAGGAGGTGACCTGTCCCCATGTGTCTGCTGATGGCAATACAACCACAGAGAAGCAGAAGGGAGAAGTAAATGCTATGACCCCCTGCTCTCCCCAAAGCGTTGTCAGTGACCATGTAGCAGAGCTGCTCTGCCCCAACCCTGAGGATGATCCTGCAAGGGCAGGGAAGTTCCCTTTAGCAAGGTGGTGTGCAAGTATATAGCATGTTGCAGAAAAATAGCAGTTTAATTACTTCCTTAATGGGACCTTCAGCATACCCAGGGTGGAAGGATATGACAGGCTTGCCCTTTCACTTTGTTGTGATGTTTGTATGACACAAAATAACTCCAAATGTGCCCTCCCCATAACTAAGCCTCACAGGTCAGCTGGGCTGTTGCCCACACCAGCAGCAGTCCTGCTTCTCGATGAAGCTCTGTGTAAAGAACTGGCTGCTTCTTCACTGGGTGCTTAGATGTGATGAACGAAAAGAAGCCAGAGCAGGAATAAATGAATTATAGAATCATGGAATGATTCAGGTTGGAAGGGACCTGAAAGCTCATCTAGTTCCAGCTGTCCCCAGTCATGGGCTGGGACACCTTCCACAAGACCAGTTTGCTCAAAAGCCCCTTCCAACCTGGCCTTGAGCACTGCCAGGGATGGGGCAGCCACAGCTTCTCTGAGCAACCTGTTCCAGTGCCTCACCACACTCAGAGAGAAGAATTTCTTCTAATATTTAATCTAAGCCTTCCCTTTTTCTGTTTCCAGACAGTCTTTAGGGAAAATGATGGAGGGGCATGGGGAGCTTCTGCACATCACCTGTGCCCTTCATCTCTACAGCCCTGTTTCCTTGTAACTGCAGGAGGCTTGGCTGGTTTGTGTGCTGCTCTACTGCTCTTTGCTGAAAGGTGGCCTCCTCCAATGAGCAATCACTCAATGGTAAATGATAAGGGAAGGCTGCTGAGGCTTTACTAACTGCGTACATTACAAACGTTGTAATTGTAAAGATTTTCTATAATTTAGTTAGTTGCCCTAAAACCCTTGGTGAGCCACATTATTGAAATTATTATTGTTACAAGATTGTTGTAAATTGGAGTCAATCATCCAGACGTAAAATTGTCTTTTTTATATCTGTGTGGTAGGCAACAGTCTTCTTCCTTCTATTTCTTTAAATTAAAATCTCCTGGTTATTGTATCTAGAGCAGCATATTGGACAATGGGATCCCTTCCTAAAAAAGCAATTAAAACTTCTCAACAGAGAAGACTTGCATCCTTCTAATCTGAGAACTCACACTGTTGCTCCCTGAAGGATTTTGGTGTTGTAGAAAAACATCTGTCAGGGATTCCTTAGGTACAGTTAACTCCACTTTTCAGTCCAGCTGGATTGGACCAGAGCTTCTCCACCTGTGTCCTGTGGGAATGGCTGCAAAGCAAGCAGACTGATCCAGGAAAACATACGTGGGCATTTTTGCACACATGCCAAATGAGCACATCATAGAAAAGTGATTAATAAATGTTCAAAGTTTCAGCTGATCTTTACGGGTTAGAAACTGGAGAGCTGCTGTGACAGCCCTGCAGAACATGCCCTGATAATTATTTTTGGAACAGAATCCCTGGATTTGAAATGGTGTAGAAGCACTGGCCTAGCCCATCTCTTGAGGCTTTGCAAATCTTGACTCCTACCTGGTGTTCAAGACTGGTGTTTATTGCAGTCTGAGGAAATAGGTGAGCCTCTCCACTGCTGCTTCTGCTGGTCCCATTGTGTCCCTTTGTTGCTTCAGTTGCCATAGCTGTAATGGAGGGGATCATGTGCATATCTGGGACATGTCATCTGCCATGGGCATAGGCAGGTGAATGGCTGAAGATTATTATTATTACAAATGCCAGTTTAAGGGTGGGAGTTGCTGTGCCTCTTAAAGGAATAAGATATTGTGCGCTACATAAAATGATACCCCCTGTTAGAATTTCTTAGGGCTAGGTCAGTAGCTGTGGCAGGCTTGGTATCAATACTCTGTGAGAGAGGTTCCTTTTACTTGATAGGAGGTGCAGATATATAAGCATCAGGTAAAATATAGCTGACCATAGTTGCTAGCGGTAGCTGTTCTGGTGTTTATGTGTCTTCCCTGAGGTGGGCTGCCAGCTGAGTCAAAAAGAAAAGCCATCGCTATGCTCTGGCTGAGCTCTGTGGGAAGGAAAGAGAAGTTTGTGTCTGTGGGTACCTCTTTAGACTGCATGGCCAGTTTCCTGTCTAAACGAGGACAGGTGTCTTTAATCCTGGGTTTGTACCTTTAGTGAAAAAAGAACCAGTCCTTATGCCTCTTGTGGCTCCCTTGTCAAGTGGTAGCACCTGGTGCTGCTGTGGAAATTGTGGAAACAGGCACTTCAGCTGTACTTTGTAAAATCCCTAAAATTCTTCCTCTGATAAGCAAAGGTTCATGTTGTTTTGGAGCTGAAAGCATAGCTAGATCTCAGCAGCCATGAAGAAAACAGGGGTAAAAGGAACAGAACATAGCTGTCTTCAGCTCTCAGAAACACAGGTGTTCTTACTGCTTTCTGTTCCCTGTAGAAGCAAAACTGCCCCAAAGCCTCCTTTCATCTCTGCCTGATACATAGAGACCAAGCAGGGCAGGGAAGCCTGGAGTTGGAGAAGGAAAAATCCCAGGGCTTCTAGTCTGGGTGTATGCGATCTGCCATCCTTGCCTGGTAGTGCAGCCAGGGATGCCCCCACTGCTCTTTCCAAGAAGACATCCCCCCTCTAGGTGTAGCAGCACCGGGGAGATATACTTCGCTCATTTCTCTCCACTGTGGAACAAAGGGGTCGTATTTTGGGGGACACCTTTTCACCTCTTCTATTTTTGACTGAAAGAAAGCACAGATTGCTCCTACAATCTGTCCCCACACACCATCAGCTATAGCATGGGTGGCTGTGACAGACACCCCAGCAACTCTTTTTTTACATTTTTCATTTGTTTTTATTTTTACCTCCTTTTATTGTCCCTGGATGCACATTGTCACGATTCAGTGTGCTGTGCTGCATTAGGAGCACACAACCTGCCAGAAAAGAGAGAGCTTCAGCCTCAATTGTTTGGCTTTGACTCTGCCCTGCTCTTAGGGTCAGTCAGAAAAGTTTGTTAGTGCGTGACTCTCAAGGGTCCTTCAAACCATTACAGTATTCATCAGTGTCACTCAAGTACTGCCTACCAAGCTTTTCTTATCTCATACTAGAAAAACAGGTGACTTGACTGTGGGGGCCATGAAAGATATTGAGAAGAAATTCACTGGAAAATAAATTCTTTTCTTCCTAAATGAAAAGGTGGCATACCCTCAGGGAGGAAATACCAGGTAAGGTCTATGGATGCTACTCCTACATAGAGCCCAGCAGCCAGTTGTGGACTTTTTATCATATGAGCCATGCAATGATAAGTGTTTTATTCTTTTTAATTCAATTTTCTGTATTCAGCTGAAACTGATGCTATTGTTGTCTCAATAAGATCAAATATCCTAAGTCCAACTCATTACCTCCTCTGGGAAGAGAGAAACATCAGATGTCTTGCAGATGAATTTGAGGTAAAGCTAAAAATGAAAAATTGCTAATATCAAAGGCAGTGAGAGTGCTGGTTAAACTGAGGGCCAGTTACATTACTGAGCTGAATATAAACTTCTTTTGTTAGTTTTTGGTGTGGTGGTTTTTTTTTTTTTTGTTTGTTTTTTTTTGTGGTTTTTTTTTTTTTTTGTCTTCTTCTTCATCAAAAGGTTTTTAAGGCATTTGAATAAAACCGAAGTGATACAATGAGTACAAGCCCATAAGAAGTGACTGAATTAGTAAGTATGACCAGTGCTATGGCTACATAATGTAAGCCTTCAGGTTTTATTAATTCCGTGCTTGAAATTCTGGATTAAACAACCAAACTAATAAGTCAAAACATTGATGTAAGATCCAAAGGGCAACAACATTGTCACTTTGTATAGCAGGGCACTAATTCAGTGCTTAATTAATACAAGAGCTATAATAACATGGAGCATGTTTAATTAATAAGACTTCTAACTGGTCATGAAACTTTTAAGAGCTTGTGATACTGAGAAATTGTTGTAGTCTACATCTAGTGTGCTACAAAGCCTCAGATCTCTGCAGGCCATATGTGATATTTGGTTAGTAACTGTATGCAGGCAAAGACTTCACCATGCTGCTGAGCAGTGAGGGGTGAAGCTGGCTTTTGTTTCCTGGGGAGGTGAGTATTCACAGCTTGCAGACAAAGGACTGGAGCCTGATGAACCTTGTTTGTGGAAAAAGACTCATGTGTCATGGGGACTGCGTATCAAGACAGAGCAACTGGGTTGTTCCAGAAAAAAGGTGAATACTTTTGTTAAAATTAAGGCATGAACAACCTTTTTAAACATTGATTAGGAAGCACTTCTGAATTTTGGCTGATGGTTTGTGTTGCCTTCTAACGTGAGTGTTGCCCTGAGCCTAAGGGATGCTATATGATGGGCAATAAGCATGGGGCTTTCCTCTCACAGACATCCCAATCCAAAGGGGAAGGTTACTGGCTGGAGGGGGATTTCACTGGATACAGGCAGCACGTGTTTATCAGCATACCACAAAAGCAAAACTCATATGTGAAGGAGTTTTACCATCCATCTAGTTAAAAAGACTGGAATTCATCTTATGTTTGCTTTCTCCTAAGAGGAGTAGGGCAAAATGTGGAAAGCCCAGGCAGTCAAGTTGAAGCAAATGAAACACTTGGTGATGTGGCCTCCTGATCATTAGCTCCCACTCTTCCTTTTTTACTGATGACTCCAACAAGCAAGCACAGACTGATTATCTTGAGAATAGGCTCTCTTCACACTTTGTAGACTTTCCAGGCAGAAGCTTTCTATATTAAACGAACGCTGTTCACTTTAATATTTCAGCCATATGCCAGAATATATTATCCTTCTCATTTAAAGCAGTTCATCTAAATTTGATCCCAGTCTTGTGCAATAAAAACATATAATTAAAAGTGAACGTAAAAATTATTGAACAAATATAATAGAAGGGCAATTAAAGTGATCAGAGTGAGAGGTTATAAAAATGCAAGAAACTAATGTTAGCAATAGCCTCTTAAACTATTCCTACAGCAAATATATTTAATCATGCAGATACCATTCTTTCTTTATGTCTTGCACAGACCTACATGAAATGCTATTAAATCAGGGACACATTCTGGGTAATTTTTCTCTAGTACCTACTAAGATTCATAGAAAGGATAACTTGCTACTAGCATAGGCTTCTCTTCTTTTTCTTGAAATTAGAATGCTCAAGGGAGCAACGGACTTGATGAGCATAGCGTCTTGTTTAACAACTCTTCATGGATTTCCACCTCCTCCCCCAGTGAATACATCAATCTCTTCTTCTAAAGCTCATATAAGTTTTCAGCACCCTCCATGTTCCATACAAAAGGACTTCAAACCTTAATTCTGTGAACTACCAGCTCTATGAGTTTCACTTAGTGCTCTCTCTGGTGTTAGAGGAGACAGTGGCAATCATTCTCTTTTCCCTTTCTTATTCTTGCCTATTCACAAAAAATGTTTGTAGAAGAGCAGTCAAGTCAAATTGAGTACTCTGCATGAGGTCATCCTTCATCCTAAGATAAATGGGAAAAATGTTCTAAGGAACATCCATGGCCATCTGGAGAGATGTTACAACCAGAGATGGTGTTATATGGTGACCAGGAGACTTTGGAGGAGGTGGAGCTGAACAGCTGGCTCTTGGAAGAGAATTAGCTTCAGACTGCAAAGACACTGACAGGAGATGTGAAGAGAAAACCTCCATAACCATATTATTAAGTTTGAAACCACACTAATCAGAAAGTAGTTTAACAACCAAACTTGACAAATGAAAAATAATCATTATCAGTATCTTGTGAACATGCAAATACCATATTCAGTATGTTCTGTAGCTTGAGAGCAGCATTCAACGTGAGGTACATTTTTCTTTGCACCAGATTGTTAATCTGAAATCTAATGCCATTAGCAGGTGTGTTGTAGTGAATCTTCTGAGCCTGTGGCTGTGATCAAAGATGGAGCTGGCTGTGAATAGTGATTAATGAAGATACCGGCTCTTTTTTCAGTGAGCTAAAGCTGAGAATTTGTTTTTAATCTTTCATAAAAAAAAAAAAATCAAGCAAAAGCTAAGTCAGGCAACAAATAAGAGACACTTCTTTGTGTGTATGAGGTACAGCAAATAAGATAAAAGCTATTTGTGGATTTAGTGGTGTTTGCTGTTTAACACCTGTACGTTCTCTAACAGCAGTTGTTTCTGCTCAGTTAATGCACTTGACTCTTGGTTTGCTGGCTCGTGGCTTTGCTTTGTGGAAACACTTAAAAGCTCGCTGATGAAAGGAGTGCTTCAGAGTGGAGCTGAAGATGGGCTGGAGTTTTTGAATAACTTAAAATCTCCTAGTTGTAAGAGAGTGGCTAAAGTCTCTAATTTTCTACAGTTGCTCTCTGGCTTGCTGTACGGGTACTGAGTAACTAAAGCCCTTGGAGTGGTTTGTGCCATTCAGTAGCTACATTAAAGATGATAAGTTCTGCTGCATGGCAAAGGTCTGTGCTTTCATGGTAAGGGCCATCAAGAATATTGTAGTCAGCTGCAGTGGTTCTTGGGACCCATAGATGTTCCGTTCTTCTGTGACCCCTCAGAGCCACAGCCATAGGGTCAGGGCTGCCCTGTAAGGAGTGGAGTAAGAGTGGTGGAGGCTGCTGGGGTGGGTGAAGACTGCAATGCTGTGCTTGTCCCAGGCTTTGCAGTAGCTCTTGGTGGCCCCACTACTGACCAGCACGGCTAACTCTGCTTTTCTGAGCTGTGCTTCAGTCAGCTCTGGGGTCAGGGGCCTCCCTTGGATAAATAGGAATTTCTCTTCTGTCATAGTCATGTCCTGGCAAAGCAATTGTTTGCTTGAGAAGAGACCACTGCTGAGGGAACAGTGTTTCCCTCCTTTTGATCCTTGTCTGTAGCATCCATGTTAAAGATGTGACACAAATGCTGGATTTGGAGGAAAGCTCTGGCTAAAATCCTGTCTTCACTGAAGTCAATGGCAGCCTTCCCATGGACTTCAAAGGGAACAGAGTTTTGTCCGTTATCCTTCTGTTCCCAGCCTCTTCATCCTGGAGAGGATGTTTGCTTAAACCAACAAATGTGATATATCATATGTATGATCCTAATGTGGGGAAAAAAAACAATTCTAAGAAAGATTGCAGTGGCTTGGGAGTGCCTGAAGATGTGAGTGATGGGGGCTTTTCTCAGGAGTAAGGCCAGCTGGCTTCCAGACACAGGCTATCGGGGATGCTTAGCTAATAGTGTGATGATAAATGCAAAGAAATAGCAAAGAGAAATGTCCCAAAGCCTGGGGATATTAGAAAATGCAATAATAAACTCAACATCTGTCTGCCAGAAATCAAACTGACACAATTTAGGAGGAAATATGCTGGCATGTTCTCCCTTCCCCCTTCCCCCTTCCCCCTTCCCTTTTTTATCTTCTTTCATTTTTTTCTGCTGGCTCCAAATTTGAACTGAGTCTGACTTCAAGTTCCTTTCAGGATTTTGTGGAATATTTTACATAGTAATCTGTCTGACATCATTACATGATTGTGAGATCTCCAAACCACAGTTTGTCCTTGCTGCCACAATGAAAACACAAATGATAGCAGTGCCCCATTACCCCTTTAATGGTTGCAGTACAACTCCCACTTGTGGTCTCTATGACTTGGGAGAGAACTATATGCGCTGGCTGAACTTTTAGCAGATATAATAGCAGACCAAGTTTGGGAATTTGGGGAGAGGGAAGCATAGTATGAAACCAAACACAACTAACAGCTGAAAAATGTAGTGTGCCAACAAATGTTAATAAGTTCTTATGAGAGGTGGACTTGAATCAAAACTTTGACTACACCACTCTATGAAGTATGGTGGGACTTGAGAGTACAAGCCGTATTAGCCATCATGTCAATCCCTCTCTCTGTAAAGGATTGAACTGACAAAACTCCAGGTCTGTCAGTTAAGAATCCCATCAGACATGGAGACCAAAATAGTGCAGCCTGCATGAGAAAAGACTGTTATTTTGAAGCATGTCAGGACAAAGACAGTCAAGGAAATGTATTGCAGAGGTGTTTTATTGCCTTTTCAGATGATTTCTGTGGAGTGTATTTTATGAGCTTTGGCCACATTTTTACATTATTGGTGGATAAAACTCTCATTGTTCAAAGGGAGTTGTCTGTTGACTCATGAATTTCTTCAAATGCTGCTTAAAAAAACCCTCGTGTGATATTGAGAATGCTACTATATATACATAGCTATAGACCTACAAAAAATGAGCCACTTCTGTGCTTGATCAGTTACCGAACTGGGGAGCCTTAGACAATTCAAGATTGATAGACACAGGGAAAAGGCGAGAGTATAGTATCATCTCTGCTCCTCACGGTAAATAAATCTTCTTGATCTTGTGTCACAAATGCTGATTCTGTATTTCCAACTCGGGACCTCACTCTGGAAGTATGAGTTGAATTTAAAGTGAGTCTATGTTATTTTTTAATGAATGTCTGCATTTCTCCTCCTTGAGTGAATGCAAGTGCAGACACGCATTGCACAGAGCTAACTGATAACAGGGAAGTCAAAAGGGTGCTTAGCTGTGCAAACAACTCTTTTGCATGATTTACCTGATTTTCTAGGTCAATCTGGATGAAGTGAGTCTTTCAAACCAATCTTCTTTAGCAGCTTTGCAGTTGTGTGCCAGGAGAGTCCCAGTGTCCTGTCTGCCTGCAACCCAAGCAGCATGCTGGTTTTGAGGGTAAGTGACCTTCCCAGGAGGGTGAGGGACTATAGTCCAGATCTGCAACTCCATAGCTGGAGTTAACTTCAAAAAGTAGATTTTAGTCCAGACGTGCACCAAAACACTTCATAAAGCAGCTGTGGTTTAATTTCTACTCTTAAAACATTTGTATTACATTGTTGAATGCAAAAATGTCAGTAAAAATGTTAAAAAAACCCCAACTAAATAGTCTCACCCCTTCCCAGAAGAGTGCCTGGTTATCTTATAGATCAGCTTTTGCCATATCTAACCACAACTGCACCTAGTGCACGTGCATGTCAGCTATTGGGTTTCTTTTTTTCTTCCACTAGTTTGCTCTTTCATCATCTAGTATGTTATGGACATTTTTGTAATACAGTACATCATCCTCTGGCAAAAACTGTTTGAAGTAGATCATAGATCCATGTTAATGTCTACTAAAAGGGGTTGGTAAGGATATTTTCAGAAAATGTTTTAAACTCTTGAGAAATATCTTTACACTTGGTATCAACATCTGGAAATGCACCCTTCCTAGGGAAGCAAATAACAGAACAGTTTTGGGAAATCTGAATGCATGTTTATAAATGAGAGCTTGAGATTTTATACCCATGATAATACAGATGGGACAAATTGCATATGCTACTGTTACAGACTGTGCTGAGGAAGATGGTCTTTTATTGTGTTTCTTACCACCACATACCTGTGGAGTATCAAGCTCTCCAGATGCTCTCTTGTTGACCATGCTAGAGTTTGAACCAGGGCTCTTAGAAGATGAAAGGTATGTGAGGACCAAGGGCAGCTCTGCTTTCTGCCTGCTGGGAGAGAGTCACCCATTTTGCATTGACAGACAGGACCATATAAGGGGTAGTCACAGCTGAGTTTTGTGCCTTGTCCTGAAATGAGGTTTGGAGAGAGCAGGTCACACAAGGCTATGTCAGGGAACTTGAGAGTTGCATTCCCTGTGCAAGGAGCTTTGATATTATCACACATCTCACAACATCCCTTCTCTGGGAGGCTTTGCTGTATTTTCTATTTGCATTCTACAGGTTTTTCTACTGGAGGGCTGCTTTAGGCAGGTGGTTACTGTGCTCCTGGAAGCACAAGTGGGAGAACTGGAGAGCCAAGCTTATCCTATACCAGAGGAAAAATATGCATCTTTTCTGGCAGCAGGGCCTTCAGGAAAACTTGGCATTGAAGAATTTTTCCCTTTTCTGCAATACTGAAACACTAGAAGGAAAGAGGGAGGGCAGGCAATCTCATTATAATCCCTTCTTGCCTCAGAAATAAGGAGTCAGGGGACATCTGCAGGCAGTTCCTCTGGGAGCCGTGTAAGGTGGTCTGTGCACTGACTATAAAGGCCTAAATAACTGATTAAAATGTAGACACAGATGTTCAGGATTACCAAATTTTCAGAGGCGCTGAGGACTCACAAATGCTTTGGAACAGGCTTCTCTGGTAAGGAAGGCGCTGGAACAGGCTTCTCTAGTAAGGAAGATATTGGAACAGGCTTTCCAAGGAAGTGGTCAAATCACCATCCATGGAAGTGTTAAAAAGCTGTGTAGATGAGGCCCTTGGTGACATGGTTTAGTGGTGGACTTGGCAGTGCTGGGGGAATGGTTGGGCTTGACAATCTTAAAGGTCTTTTCCAACCTAGATGATTCTATGGTTCTGTACCTTTGAAGACAGTGGTATATTTGAGACTCTGGTACCTTTGGAAGCTGAGCTTAATAAAACTGAGCCATGCCTTAATACAGATCCAAAAATATGTAAAAATGGCCACCACCACATAACATCATGTACCAAGCAATTTTAAACGCAACATTCTAAGAAAAGATTAAAATGAATGCAGTGTAATAACTTAACTTACAATGTTTAGTGAAAATATTGATATTTCTGTCCTAAACACTGCGCCTTTAATGAGAACAGAAAACTATGAGCAGTTTACACACAAATCAATGCATTGACTAGACAGCAAATCTTCGAGTTACTCAACAACTCAAAGTTAGTGTATTTCTCCATGTAACCTTTCATATAATTATCAGCAGAGTCCTAGTTACTCATGTGAATGCAACAACCAACCAGTAAATAGCTAAATATCCTGTGCTGTTACAATATGTCTGACTGATAATCCTGCTAAGCTTCCTCAGTTTAAAAAAGCAATACTTGAACAAAACCATGTCTGTTTAAGGCCTCTATGTCAGCTTTTCCCAGTGCCTGAATGCTGTCTGTAGCCCTGTGTCCTCTAAATTGGGCTGCTGTGAGCAGCAGCTGTGCTCTCTTCTGGTGACTCCCCTGGCTCCAACCTTATCACCATAAGTTCCCAAAATGAACATGGGTCCTTCTCCCTGGCGGTGCTTCCCCCTCCACAGCTAGGATAGCAGGGGCCCAAGCTGGAAGGGAGCGTGCTGTTTCCTGCTGGGTGGATTTTCAGAGGACCCCAAGGATATCTGCAGCAGGACATGCCTGTCTTTCATTTCCCATGCATTACTGACAAGTCCTATTTTCACCTTTTGTGTGGTCACCACATACCTGTTTTGACCTCATATTATGCACCAAGAAGGAAGTCTTCAGTACTGTCGTCCAAGTGGCTAAATGGTGAAACATTGAGTGAAGTGACTGTATGTTTATGCATCCACTTCTTCCACAATTACTATTGAATGTGTCAGTCAGTGTCCTTTTGACAGGGATTTTGGTACAGGGCAGGCACATTTCCAGTGTGAGTTGAGTTGACACAATTACCAGTGAAACAGATGCTTTGTTTTTTCCTTCCTCTTCTTCAGGAACAGTTCCAAGCTGCTGTTGTCATACAGTGTATCATGGGCTTGACCACAGGGCTGGGTGAGTAACGTCACTGAATAATTCATCTGGACACAACCCTAGCATGACCCACTTTATGTATTCTTTCCTGTTAGGGTGGTGAGGCACTGGAATAGGTTGTCCAGGGAGGTTGTGAATGCTTCATCCCTGGCAATGTTCAAGGCCAGGTTGGATGAGGCCTTGGGTGATATGATTTAGAGCGAGGTGTCCCTGCCCATGGCAGGGGGGTTGGAACTTGATCTTAAGGTCCTTTCCAACCCTAACTATTCTATGATTCTATGACATGGGAAGGAAGGATCAGAAAGCTCACCCTCCTGACTCTGGGCACTGAAGGAAAGGGAACCATTTACTGGTTCCCAGAATTACCTTTTTAATACATGAAAATTGAGTTTTCTCTGAAAAATTAACTTTTTTTCCCTGTAATGGATGCTAAAAGTGGCTAAAATGCAGCCCTAACCATTTTATTCCAAAGAGATCACAGGAAGCATCAGGTGGCAGGGACTTCGTGACTGATGATCTGAGTTAGACTTTTCACTAATGTAACTCCTGGACTCCAGCCCCAGGTGCTGGAGAGGAAACAACTAACCTCAAATCATTCTGCAGAGAGTACAGGGGATTGCACAGTGTTAACATGGGAAAAACAAAACAAACTGAATCTTTATCCAGCTAAAATCCTTCTGCAGTTCAGCAGCAGATTTCATCATTCTTACTAAATGGGATAAGACATGCACCAAGGGGCTCCCATTCTGTAGTATCACTGCCTTACCTATTTAAGTGCTGGCCAGTTTCAGAGCCAGGGAGATCCTGAAAGGGTGCAAGTACCAAGAGACAAATATTTTCCATTTTTGATGAATGACTCTGAATAAGTCTGACTTGGACACTCGTGGTTAAAAAGGTGAAGTCATCTACTATGGACGTAAATTCTCTGGGAAGCTCGTAGTTGATATCCATGTTTGGCAGCATTCCCCTTTTTAGTTTGAGTTTTTGGCTTTTTTTCACTCTCTAGTTAAAGCTTCTGCTAGACTTCATTCAACCCCCAAAGCAGTTAATTCTGATTTCTTTACTAGCTAAGGAAATACTGGAGCTCTGTTTCTGAAACTGATGATACTTGTGTGCAGCAAGGGCCAGCAGCTCCTTGGGAGCAGAGAGCCACAGAGGTCTCCACAGGAGCCTGCAGGGTCTCACCAGTCAGGGCCTATCCCACCTCCCCCTTCAAAGGAGCAAAGGAGGCTACTAGATCACAGACAGGCTTTAATGAGTTTTCGAATCACCATGCAGGGTCATGCTTGCAGGTGATGCCCAGGAAGTCAATCCGCAGGTCAGATCCAGTGAATGCCAGGTAAGTTCACAAAAACAAGGGAGGTCCAAGGCCAACCTGGAAAGTCAGTCCTTTGAGGAGGTCCTTCCAGGCAAAGACATGTTTGTGGCTACATATTAGAGTTTTTAAGAACTGTAGATTTTAAAATTGTAGAAACCAATAGGCAGTACTGTTTAAAAAGTTAATGTCATATTTCTTCCACATTCATCTGTCCAGCTTAAACCATGGCATTGCTTAAGAGTCCTGGGTCAGTTTTGCTGCTCCAGTCACAATAACAACATGGCCCAAAGAGATGATTCTTGCCACAGAGACCCTAGATAGGGATGAATGTTTATAACTGTAGGCTTATGGAGCAGGCACAAGGGTACTGGTGCCTTGATTTCCCCAAAACACTTCACAGTGCATGGTACTACAAAGAGGAAAAATGTGAAAAGTAGAAAACTGTCCTATATAATTTAGCTGGAACGTGTGCAGTCACTCCCAAGAAGAGATTTAGTCTACTAGACTCATTTGTAGTTTTGCTCCAGCCACTCAATTGTAAAGGGGTTAATCTGGAGGCAGTGATTCAGTTTTGTGATGAGACTGAAAATATGAATATATCTACTGCTTCTGTGTGCTAACTGTAATGCATGCCCAAGTGCAGGATGCTTTAATTGGGTATAATAGCTCCAGGTCTGGACTTATGTACATGCATATCAAATCACTCCTTTTAAGCTATAAAGTGCTATTCAAATAATAATTTTATTAGCATCATCATCTTTCTATATGGAAATGTGGAGCATATGGTAAGCTCAACAGATGTGTATAGCCACCATTCAGATAATGTTATTAAAAACCAAAAAAGAAAAGCTATTAAATTTTTGGCATATTGGCTGAGAACACTCAGGAGGCTGAACTGGAGAATGCTATCATATTTGTCATCCTGCTGATTGCCTAATGTGAAACACAGAAGGCCAGTGAAGTGTGAGGAAAGTGAGACATTGTGGAGGACCAAAGCCTGAGCACTGGGACTAAGAAATTACAAGCAGTGACCTACAGTAAATATGTAACAAAAATGCAGAAACCCAGCTTCTTTCTGCCAGGGGACAGAATGCTGACGGAGAGCAAAGCTTCAGATTTCTCCGAGTGATTAGAAATTCTCAGTGTTCTGCATGCCATGTCCTAAAAGTCCTGGAGGAAGAATATGGGCAATGTGGCTGCCAACTGATTCATGGGGAGCAGCTGCAGAGAAAATGCCTCTTCCTGCCCTCCCAGATGGATGAAAATCTCATGAAAGGGCCCCTACAAAGGAGGGTTGGGCTTCAGCCTCTAAGCAGAATTGTGCAGGGATACTGTAATTCCCCAGATAGAAAGAAACTTTCCAAACTTCCTGAATATCCTGTTCAAAGAAAAAGCTGCTTCTCCCTGTGAGAGGTGTTCAAGGTAATACAGGGCACTGGGGAACAATCCTTTCTGCTCTCTTTGAACAGGAGCTGCTGCCTGCATCTGCTGGTTTAAAATTCCTGTGAAGCTAGGCTTTTCTGAGTGGGAAAGTTCCCTCCTATTCCAAAGAAGGGGAGAAAGGAATGGAAAAGGAACTGCAAAACGAAGTTCAAGATGTGGAATCACGTGTGAATGAATGCCCTTGAAAGAGAAGAACAGATACCTGAGCTGGGTGCTTATTTATTTATTCATTTTTTTGTGAAGGCTCTAGAATGGGAATATTCTCGATTAGATTTGCTTCTTTCTAACATCTCTAAGCAGTGCTTTCTCACAAGCAGAGTAACTATAGGGAAATACTTTTTTTTTGCTATGGAAACACCATGGTGATTTACATCAGCTTAAGGAGCCCTGCCTCTGCAAGTCCTGCTTTGATTTCTAAGCAGGAATAAGGTCTTCCTTCCTTCCTTCCTTCCTTCCTTCCTTCCTTCCTTCCTCCCTCCCTCCCTCCCTCCCTCCCTCCCTTCTTCCCATTTTATTTTATTTTATTTTATTTTATTTTATTTTATTTTATAGGGAATGCTCCTGGTACACAACATGGTGCTTCTGACACTGCCCCCATCCCAGAATTTTTGAGTAGCTAGCTGGGTATTCGGTGGCAATATACAGGTAGCTTGGACTGAGATGGGCAACTGGCTTCGGGTTTGAAATATGCATGGGTTTTGTGTATTTGAGTCAGCATTGCCTGCAAACAACCAAAATCAAGATGAGTTATGAAGGGGGGGGGTGTCTTAATTTCTCTTTCTTAGGAGAGCCACGTGAGTAAGAGAAAGGAACATGTGTATCTGTGAGAGAAAACATATTCCTCTTCTAGTGCCATCTATTTCTGCTCAGAATTTGTAGGGAGCTATTGTTCTTTTTCTGTGACTGCTTTCAGGAGACATGCACAGGAGGTAAGGAAACAGAATGTTTCAGATAATTGACTTTACTGAGCAAACACTCACACATGGGGGTGGAGAGTTTACACAGCTCATGTGGAGCTGTAGTCAAGTGGGCTAGCTGGAGCGTGAAAGCAGGACTGACCATGAGTGCCATCTTCATCACAGATCACATCAGGCACACCTGCACTTGCAGATATGCACTGTAATTCATTGGGCCGTGGTAAGTGACTGGAGAAAGAGATCTATTCATTGTTAATCTGCCTTTTCTCTGTCTAATGGCCTGTGTAACGTGTAGTTAAAGATATACACAAGCTAATTAGAAGACATTTTCTGGATGGGAGTCAGAGCTGGTTGATGTGAAATTCCTGTAATCAGTGACAAAAATGTAAGGGTCTTGTTTACACACTTCAGATGTCCAACTTCAGCTACACTGCCACGAATGGCTGAACTTGTAATATTCCTTTCTTCCTGCATAGTAAGTATTCTCTGAGAAGTGGTAATGCTGCCTATAATACTAGTCATTAGGCTGCTCTTGAAGTATGGTTTGTGTGCACAAAAGCTTGACCATATTTTTCCAACAGGAGCTGTTGCTTGAATAAAACATGTTGTTACACATCCCCTGCAAAATTTGTTTCTTGTCCTTACTATTTTCTTCCAGTGATATTGCTAGTATGATTTCTAGAGCTTCTTCAGGTTTCCATAGTTTTTTTTCATCCTTAGATAAGGAATGATTTATTCTTCACTACCTGAAATCTATCATCGTTTTTGCTGCATGCTCCCCTCGTCCCTTACAATACTTAAATGATTTGAAGACTGTTTTAAGGAAATCCCTAGCTGTTTACCTCTCTGGCATTCATTATTAACAATTGATCACTTTACTGCACTTTTTCCTTACTTAGATGTGTAAAATACACAAAGAACTCATTATGAGTGTACAATAAATACATATTACAGTGACAAATACAAAATAGAATTGCTCATACAGCATATATTCATTATTGCATGATGTATAATGTTAGTGTATGCAATAATATGTATTATACACACTATGCAGTTGGCTGTGTTCTGTGCACCATACAGGACTTTGAATGTAACAAAACCAGAAAATAGCTTCAATGGACTATAAGCAAACCCTACTTTCAACTTTATTTTTCCTTTTTCATGGTTGCATTTTTGAAGTTGAGATACTAGAAAGCCATAAAGAAGTCTTCATCATGAAAGATAACCTTTTTCAATATATCAGATCCTGTATCATATATACTTTATCCATGGCTAAATGGCTTATGTGTCTATTAAGACCTTTAGATACAGAGCCTGCCCATTTGGTGTTAGCGGGGGTATAGTCTGCCTTGCCTGCTGTCAGTGAGTGCTATAGCACATTCCAGAGAACTCTAGAAAACCTGTGGAGAAAATGTATCATAGGTTTAATACTCATGAACCTTATATTGTTTGGAAAACCTTTAGATAAAGTTTGAGAAAGACACGGGCTTACTCATTGCAAATATTGACTAGATAAAGGACAAGGCTCAGCAAATACGACTTGATAAAGTCAATGGAACTCTTCCTATTATGTGTAGATTAAGTGCTGCCTTCCCACTTTAAAGGGTTTTATTTTGCACCCACTGACTTTTTAAAGAGGGTTCCTGTGATCCTCTAGGATAGTGACAGAGGAGTTAAATTTGCAGCAGGGAGATAATAATTTTCAGGCTGTCACAGAAAAGCAGACTCTGGTAGAAAGAAATTAGGCCCAAAGGATACAATAAACCTCCACCAACAGATCAGAAGGTGTCCTGGAAATCTGAAGGGTCACACCAAACTTCCTTACTTGAATTATCGAGTTTATCAGGAAGTAATTAGAGGTGTGAAGATAGAGACTCCACTATGGTAATACAAAACTAAACTCTGAAAGGTTGGAGAGCTATGTGAGTCTTTAGAGGGAGCTATTTAAAAAACAGAAGGTGGATCTTAATATCCATATTTAAATATTAATCATCTGCAGTTCGTGTGAAATATTCACAAGTGAGAATAAAAGGAAACCTTCAGTCCTTCTGGTAAGGAGATAATCAGGTTGTTATAATATTGCACTGACAGCAATAGTCTCATGCTTTTCAGGGCCTTGATATATGGCATATCCTTGTCAGCAGGCCACTCCTATGCATGTTCTGTAGGTGGTTATGTGATTTCCAGGCTATGAAGTGTAACTGGTTTTTCACAAGCATGTTTTTACTGAGACAGTTTCTAAGATAATAGCTCATTTTTTACCTAACAACAGGAGTCAGAAGACAATTGCTGCTTAGCCAATAACAGAATATAATTTGTCTAATAATAATAATGTCAATTAAAGAAAAAAGAAGAGCAAACAAAATTCTGTAGACCAGCGATTCCACAAAACATAAATGTTGGCAGATATGCATGTATATGTTATAAAAATTCATCTTAACCATGATCTGGTTTAATTATTTTATTACAGTTGATTGATATCAAGAGGCAATAAGCAAGCAGCGCTGGGTGCCCCGGGGAGTCTCTGCTCTGCCAACAACTCACACTGGGTTCTTTGGGGTTCAGTCTTTTATACTTTGTGGTCCTGAGTCTCAGACAATCCTGTCTTCTCCTTTATGTTGACGTGGCTCCTTTCTATTGTTCTTCCTTGGTTGCTGGGGTCTTATCTCTGGTTGAGAAACTTTTACCCAATCCCTTCCTTAAAGCACCCAAGCAGTAAAACAAAGCCATAAAGCACCCTTATTATTTTAACAGTCAAAATGATTAAAGAGGGGACTAGTCTATTCCCTTGCTTCTTCTTCTTTCCCATCATTACATTGATAGCAACATTTATTATACATGGTACACTGGTCACAGGTGCATTGGTAACAATGATTCCTAAGTTCTTGACACGAATCACTCTCGTATACTTTACATATGGATACCACCATGATCACTTTCTCAGCCCCTGGGCTGGTCAGTGAATCCACACTGATTTACACCATGGGAGAACCTGGCCCTTGATAGGCAGCGGTTGCTGCTAGCTCTGTGAGTAAAGCTGAAGTTCAGCTCAAAGTGAGCAGGAAAAACCTGTCCATGTCAGTAAAACAAATGGTCATGGAAATCAACATAATTTTAGAAATAGCTGAACAATGGTACAGATGTAACAATATTCTTTATCTCTTTCCATTACCTTTGTGCTCTGAGGCAGTCAGCTGTGGGAATTCTATTTTAGTTCATCTTGACTTTTTTTAATATATGGTGTATGTAGAGGAATATAAACATATTTTGGCTCAGAAGGGTGTACTTTTTGCTTGGTGAAAAAACTGGGCTTGATCACTAAGCCCAAAGAGTTCTGGCAAATACGGTTAAATCCAGTTGGTGGCCATTCGTAAGTGGTGTTCCCCAGGGCTTAGTATTGAGGCCATTTTGTTTAATATCTTTATCAATGATCTGGATGAGAGGATCGAATGCACCTTCATTAAGTTTGCAGATTACACCAAACTGGGCAGGAGTGTTGATCTGCTGGAGGGTAGAGAGGCTTTACAGAGGGATTTGGAAAGGCTGGATTGACAGGCCAAGGTCACTTGTATGAGGTTCAACAAGGCTCAGTGCAGGCTCTTGTAGTTGGGTCACAACCCTATGAAACATTAAAGGCTTGGGGAAGAGTGGATGGAAAGCTGCCTGGTAGAAAAGAAACTGGGGGTGTTGGTCAGCAGTCAGCTGAATGTGAGCCAGCAGTGGCCAAGTGGTCAAGAAGGCCAACAGCATCGTGGCTATATCAGAAATAGTGTGGCCAGCAGGGCCAGGGCAATGATCGTACCCTGTACTTGGGACTGGTGAGGCTGCACCTTGAAACAGAGTTCAGTTTTGGGCCCCTCACTGCAAGAAAGATGTGGAGGTGCTGGAACAGGTCCAAAGAAGTGCAACAGAACTGGTGAAGGGTCTGGAGTGCAAGTCTTATCAGGAGTGGCTGAGAGAACTGGGGTTATTTAGCCTGGAGAAAAAGAGGCTGTAGGGGGCACTTTGTCACTCTCTACAGCTGCCTGAAAGGAGGTTTTAGCAATGTGGGTGTCAGTCTCTTCTCCCAAGTAACAAGAGATAGGACAAGAGGAAATGGCCTCAACTGTGCCAGGGGAGGTTTAGATTGAATATTAGCACAAATTTCTTCAAGGAAAGGGTTGTCAAGCATTGGAACAGGCTTCCCAGGGAAGTGGTTGACTCACCACCCCTGGAGGTATTTAAAGGATGTGTAGATGTGGGTATGGTTTAGTGGTGGACTTGGCAGTCCTATATTAATGGTTGTCCTTGATGATCTTAAAGGTCTTTTATGATTCTGTATACAGTTGTCAGCAAATATCACCACAGAATGGGCAGAAAATTGCAACTGTATGATAAAGACTAGAGCTGGCTTTATCTCAGATGCAAGGTCTCACTAGAGCCTCCAAGGCACCTCTTCCATCACTGGAAATAGTCTATTACTTTTCTGGGGAGCAGCTGGAATGTGTGTGTGAGAGATCATTTGGCACAGGCAAGTCTTTTCCCACATGATTCTATGATTCTAGGATTCATACTTGTCAAATAGCAACATAATATTCACCAGAAAAAAAAAGGTAACTATAATACTTCTAAAATCTGCATGTCTTTGTGAACACGTTTATGTGCATGTAAGTAAGGCTCAGACCTGAACTCACTATGGGTTGTCCAATGCCTAATAAAGGTTGAGTTCATGCTGCCCCCTCCGCTAATAGCAGGAACAGCAATCATGGTTACACAAGCTTAAAAGTGAGGCTGAAAGTAATTTATTGCAACAATAATATGTAACTCTTTAACAAGAGAGGTCCTAGAGAAAGACAAGAATGAGATCCAGAAGGAATTACAAAACCTTTCGTAAGTACTAACAAGCTAAGGCAAATTGTCAGCCTGGAGAGCTTCTCTCTTCATCCCCCTTCCCATCTTGTTTTGGTTTTTCTCTTTTATCTGAGCATCAGCTTTAAGAAAAATGATGTTTTAACAAATCATGTTAGTTTGAAAAAAAATTGAAATTGCAGGAATACAGTACATGTGGACAATAGGCTCTAAAACTGAAATTAATATGTTATCAAACAGTAAAAGTAGAGTTTTGTTGAAAAGAAAATACACAGGTACCTGGTATGTAGGTGGCTTATACTAGAGTAATAGTTTGTTTGCTCTCCTTGCTCATAAATTGTGTGTTCTAAGTAGAAAAATCTGATGCTTTATTCCTGGATGAATTTTGACATTTTTTCTGACTGAGTACTCAGATGACTTGAACCAACCACCTCTGATAAAAAAATACACTGAATACTCCAGGGAAATACAATTTTCTGTGTTTCTTGAACACAGTGCTGGTAAAAAAAAACATGCAGAAACCTTACCTTCCAACCATACTTAGCCTTAGGGCCCCAAGGGCACTAGTAGGTCTTAACTGCCAGATCAGCTTCACCTGCGGCATCCACACATATCACCTGCCCATAAGCCTAGGAGTGTATTTAAGCCAGGTCCTGGGCCCTTATGATCTGTGTGTGTAGTGCTGTTGGAGTGCTGGTCTGCACATTGGCTAATAGCTGTGATTCTGCCTAGTTATGGGTCTTCCTCACCCAAACCAGGACCTGCAGGCTTATTTCTTAGCTGGGCAATTTTAAGACCTGACCTATGGATTGACTTTGTTAATTTTCCATTTTCTGCATTGCCATGAGCTTGCCTCATATTTTGGACTCTTAGATGGGCCTGGCCAGCTTCCTCAGGTATGCCCAGTGATGGGACGTGCCTTGGCTGGTAAGGGCCTGTGGACACCCCGTATGGCTCCTTGCTTCCTGTCCTGGAATCCGTCTTGCTGTGTCATCCTAGTGTAGATTGTAGGTGGGCAGGAGACTAGACCACCATTTACTTGAGTAGTGAACTAGCACAGCTACAGAAAGTATGGTCTCTTCTCCAGGAACACACCTAGACCTTGCTGTCCTTATGCAGGCTGCCGGCAGCTGCAGGTATGAGCTCTCTGCAGCCCCAAGGCAATTCTTCTGCAGCAAACAGTGAAAGAGGGTGCAATGTGTGCTGCCTTCCTCTTATCTTTCTGGCAGTGAACTCTTTAGGTTTGCTCTATGAAATGTTCATCTTTTCCTTTCATGGTGCAGGGTAATACACTATGGGAAACACTTTGACCTTAACTATGTGAGCTGACATCTTCGGTTGCTGCAGTTACAAACTTTGAATGAAGCTTTTGCACCTTGGTTAGAAATATCTAGCTTGGATTGGATCCTAGATCCTTGATTGACAAAGAGTAACTTTTCTATTTGTCGTCCTACAATTCCATTTAGGTTGACTCAAAATGGATATTCCGTTTGCTAACGGCTATGTATTTTTATTCTTTTTTTAGCATAATATGACCAGTACATGGAGTAATCAATATTTTGTTTTGGTCCTGGAGCTAAGGCTAAGAAGTGTACAGTGTAGGTCAAAAATACAAATTCTGGGGCAAATCAGCTGCTGATGCACTTCCTAGAGGAAGCTGACAGCCACTGGACACTGTCTGCCTTCATTTATCTCACAGTGTTCTGCAGTTGTTGCTCAGTTTCAACAGCAGATTTGGGGGAGGAC
This sequence comes from Neopsephotus bourkii, assembly GCF_033783945.1. Classification (NCBI taxonomy): domain Eukaryota; kingdom Metazoa; phylum Chordata; class Aves; order Psittaciformes; family Psittacidae; genus Neopsephotus; species Neopsephotus bourkii. The sequence continues at coordinate 10,385,877 of NW_026901456.1, read as the reverse complement.
TCCTTTTCCTCTTTGAAATGTCCAGGGCTCTTGCACGGTCTGTAGAAACAGAGAACCAGTCTTTCTTCCCAGATTTCAGTAGTCACATAGCATTTCTGGGTAGGTGGTGATGTTTGCAGCTTCTTTTGACAAATAGAAATTATAGTGGGGGAGTTGTTAGAGGAATGTTATGGTTAGGTCTTGCTTTAACATCCTGCATGACAAAGCTGTTCCAACACTGCTGCTCAGGCTGCCTTCAGATTCTGGAAAGCACTGTGATATCTACTACTTTTGCTGCCATTGTCATGCTCTACTTAAATATATAAAAGAATAGCCAAGCTCAGAATGACTCTTAATCCCTCAGGCAGGGGTCTGTAGTGGCTGGGTTGGCAATGGCTATGCTCTACATAGCCTGTCCAGGAGCTGGTCCATTTTCCCTTTTGGTTCATCCCAGGTTTTCAATTTTCAACTGACTTAAATGGGCTCACTACTTAGAATTTGTGAGATATGGTCTTAAAATTGCTTAGGTTATTACTATAGTTCACTGACTTGAAAGTTGATGTGGTTGCTATGGTTTTACACAAAGGGCAGGGTGATCTCATTGCTATCTCTTTTCAAGCGATCAGCACTATTTGATCAGTACTATACTTACAATATGAATATTTGGGAATGGCAGGAAAGAGACACAATCATAATCATGCAGAACAAAATGACAAAGCAGTCCCACCATGCCCTTCAATACAACTGAGCAGTCTGCCAATAACTCAAGCCTTTACAGAGTGTCTTCTGCCTTGAATAAAGTAATTGCAAGGGGTCATGACGCACAGCAAAGAAAACAGCTGGAAGCCACAGTGGCACATCAAATATCTCCATGATCTTAGGAATTTCTTCATCAGATCATCATGTAATGAGGCAGGAGAAGCAGTACTATCTGCAGCTTTCAGAGTGATGGAGAAAAAATATTGTCACTGCTTTGCACTGGAAAGACAGATGGGCAATCATCGTGACAAGCTAAGACAACATTGCCAAAGCAAGTGAATGTACTGCCTCTAACATTGCTGACAAGTGTATGGGGTCCCTTCAGATCTGTACAAGGGCTGTACAAGGGCTGTACAACACACACTGAAGGCTCACTGCGATTATAAGTCATTGGTAGGTGAGCTGATGGGTGGGTTACACATTACAATTGTGAGAAATGTGGCTTCTTGTGAAATTTTGGGCTAAGAAAGGAATGTGCAAGGTATGTGATTAAACTTTTAAGAACTTCAAGCTTTAAATGAAGTTCTATGGCAGTGGTCACTGTTATCTGGAGACTGGATTACACAGTAAAATCTCTTCTTTTTGACCAGTTCTGAATACCATAGACTCTTGTATGTCCTGGATCCAGCTCTGAACAGTGGCTTGCAGAGTTGCAGGGGACTTCGTCTGCATGATGTGCTATGGCAGATGCTTTCCATTTCCTATCTCAAACAGTAATTTCACCAAGATGTTATGTGGTCTGTATGTTGATAGAAGAGCTGTATTGCGCACCCAGCACCCAAATTACTCTTTCAAAGGGTTAAGTACAGACCTTTATTTCCAGATAAATACAAGTGTTTCAGGGCAGAAGACTGTATGGTCCACTGAAGCCCATTCCTGTAAGGCTTTAAAAATTATCAGCCACTTTTCTATTCAAATTCAATTACTGACAGCACCTTTCCAGCCTCTCCTCTTGGAAAAGTGTATCCAGTCATTTTGTAGGCACTCTTTACATATTTAGTGCTGATTTAAAAAAAATAAAGTGGTTGTAGTCAGAACAAATAGTCAAACTGTTAGTCTGTCTACACAATGTAATGTGTTTGCTATCAGGGAAGGGAGTGTCAGGCTCTAACCCCTTGTTCACAGATTGGATATTATCTTAAACAGCTTACTGCGTTAATCTGTAAACCTTTTTCTCTTACAGTCTCTTTATTCACTAAGCCAGAGGCCACCTTAGGCAAATCATTCTCCTTGAGTCATGCTCTCTGAACTCAGCCTTAGCAGGGGTTTCCACCCTACCAGTGCTTCTCTAATGAATAAAGGTGGGGAGCTAAACACCACTTAGCTAATATGCTTTGTGATCTTGTAAAATCTTGTGACAGTTAGCTAACACTGTGTTATTTTGCACATCTATATTATATATTACATGTCAAAAATAAAGTTTAAATAGCTTGAAAAGTCTAATTTGAATCTCCCAGAGTCATAAAATTCATCATGAAGACTAAATGCTGTCCTTTAATGAGTATATGAAATTCTGTTTCTGCGTCCCTGGGTTTCAAGATGTGTGTAGAAACATCCAAAAGACCTTATCACATTGACAATGAAGACAGGTGAAATCGTGCCCCAATTGAAGGTGCTAAAGGCAGATTTGGTGGATATAAAATCATACAGTTTTGGCAAGACTGCCTGCTAACAATTCCTAAGAATTAGAGAATGAGAACTTATTAGTAAAGAGTTGGGTGTTTTTGTTGGTTTTTTTTTTCCTTTTGATTTAACTCATTTAAATTCACCATATTATAAAAAAGAGAATTGAGTTTCTTCATGGCATTAATTAAAAAACTTGGTAACTTCACAGAGACTGAAATTCAGAAAGCTCACTGCTTTGAAAGAATTTATCAGTGTAAAAATAAGTTCTTTATACTTAAAATGGAGAGAATAATAAAATCTATAAGGATATTGCCTAAGGCAACTGTGAGTAGTAATCTTCTGTTGATTCAGTTGGTGCCAGTATTTCACTTGAGGACTAAATGATAGGGATTAAGAATGAAATTATTTTATCCCAGAGGAGGTTTTTTTAGATTTTTTTTTTTTATTTTTTTCCCTTGCAGAGTAGGGAAAGAAAACTGATATCCTGAAAGTTTTCAAGGCCTGATAATCCAGAAATTATGGATAATCTAATTTTCATGTATCTTTTTAGAGGAAATTATTAGGAATTATTGAACAGAAATATTACAAACTGGAAAAACTCTCAAAGTTCACATTTTAAAATTTTGTGTTCTGAGTCCTGTGAAAGAGAAATCACCTATTGAAAAAGCTAATTTATGAAACATAATCAAAATCAAAGAACAAGTAATTTTTCACAGGATCACAGAATGCTTGAGGTTGGAGGGTACCTCTGGTGGTCATCTGGTCCAACTCATCTGCTCAAGCAGGGCCACACAGAGTATGTTGCCCAGGACCATCTCCAGGCAGCTTTTGATTACCTCCAAGGATGGAGACTCTACAACTTCTCTGAGTGACCTGTATCAGGGCTTGGCCAACCTTGCAATAAAAAAGGCATTTTGTGGTGTTACACAGAGCTCCCTGTGCTTCAGTCTGTGTGTGCCCAGTGCCTCTGGTCCTACCACAGGGCACCACTGAAAAGAGCCTGGCTCCATGTTCTCTGCACCTTCCCTTCAGATAGCTGCACACATCAATGAGACCCCTCCTGAGCTTTCCCCACTCTGGCTGAGCAGTCCCAGCTCTCTCAGCCTTTGCTCACAGAAGAGATGCCGCAGTCCCTTCATCATCTTAGTAGGTATAATTCAGGTCCTCCTGGTTTATCCTTCTGCAAGCTCAGTGTTGAATCTGAGTGCATCTCCATCAAATGCATGAAAGTTTCAGATCAATCTGAAGCCTGATAAAGCGGAGGAAAGACCCATCAGAGCAGCTATGAAGGAGAAAGCCCATGTAAAGGCCTGCCTCAGGGCATATAACTGTTGTCCATCACTGTCTTTCACAGACGCAGTTACAGCTGTTGCTTGCTATGTAGGCTGAATTCTTTTTCTCCATTTTTGGCCTTCAAAATGACATGAAAACTGCTTACAAAACACACCTCTTAGTTAACATTGCAAACATAACTTTGTCCTTTTTGTAAGTATGTCCTTTTTGTAAATATTATATATAAATATTCTGTATAAATATTATATATATGTCCTTTTTGTAAATATTAGTAAATATGCTTTGTAGTTGTATTTGATATTAGTAATTCCAAACTCCTCTATGTAGTGGTTCAACAGATTTAGTATACGTAGCGCAAAACTACTTCCTTCACTGCCATGCTGCACAACCCCACTCTCAAGAGCTTCATATATTTGAAGGGGAATGTGCTTTCTCCCATAGAGAAAACAAGACTGTTTCTTGCCTACACTCTTCCTTCGTGGGTTAATGCACTTAGTTTTCTGTTTCCAAAGTTCAATGAGGAAACCCAAATATTAACCTTAAGCCCTATAAAGATACAGTTGTTATTGCTTTATAAGGACATATGGGTCTTTGTTGGTGTTATAGAGGGTTTTCTAATAAACCCTGCCTACCACAGGAGCTTCTTTTTCTCTTCAAAAATAGGTATGTCTATTTTCATGAATCTGATCTGTCCTGTCTTTCTGTTTAGAAGCAGATCTTGACAGCTGATCAAACCTGAGAGAATGAAATCAACCAAAGTGCTTCTAGCCTGATATCACAGCTGCTGTGGTTGCAGGCACTATATAGAAGATTTCATCTCTTTTAGTACAGATTTAACCATATCCAACCATTCAATCTCTTGAAAAAGCAGCAATTCCTAGCTTCTTACTAACCTTATCCTCTGTTGCACACACACTCCAGTTTATGCATAGTTCTCCTCAGCAAGGAACATCACCAGGCATCAATGTGCTCTAGCCTGTACTCTGCTCAGGCTCCTTTTATCAGATGCCTGATTCCTGTTCTGGGTCCTGGTACTTTGTAAGCCTTAGTCCTCTGTGCCCATAGTCTTATAGACAGCTCCACCTGAGACAGCTGAAACCAAAAATAAGATTCTCACTGAATTTCCATGTGTAAGATCGTACCTGGAAATCGGGAAAAGTCAATTGTAGAGCAAAAAGTAATTCTGTCAATTGCAGAGTGATTTATTTGCCTAAATATAAACATGGAAGGTAATTTCATATGTGTGGTTTCCAGGAGACTGAGAGACATGACACATCTAAGCCATACCTCCTGGAGCTGGTTGGAGTATCCAAACAGTAAATAAAATCTCAAAACACATTTACACAGCTGAATCCTCCCCTTAGAAGCAAAGAGAAACAAGAATAGGAAAAAACCTCAACCCTGGTGTGCTAAGAAGCAACAACAAATTGTTCCAAAGTAAAGCAGAAGATGGCTGCATCTGACCTGCTGGCATGAGAAAGGGCTGCAGTCTTGCACCTTCTCTGACCTTCCCCATTTTCAGAAAGGCAATAAAGTCTAATGTTCACTCTGTCAGTCTCACCAATCAGCCTCTGTGTTGTAGAAATACTAGTAATGAAAAAATAAGTGCTGGTTTAGGTATAGCAGTCATTTTTAATAGGATTTGTCACACAGGTACCCACCAGTGAGAACAGAGCCTGGATTATATGTTCCTACATTTGTTCTTGTGCCCAGGTACTGAAATGACTGTGCAAAAAAGATCACACTGGAAATAGCTTCTGGTTTGGGTTTCAGCAACATGAATTCAATTTTTTCTCATCAAAGTGAGACCCAAGGAGATGGCAAAACTCCCAGAGACTCTAGTAAAGGCAGTTACAGACCCCTTGACTTTGCTACTAGAATCAAATAAAGTGATAACAGAGCAGTAAGGGGGATCAGTCACTGTCCAAGCAGGTGTCACTCTGGAAATCACCAGACATACTGAAAAAACGTTAAAGCTATTGTGGGACTGCAAGAAAGGTGAATAGGGTTTATAATTACAGGAGGGGTTGCATATTTTTTCTATGTATTTGCTTAAATTTCTGTTTATACAGTGTTTCTATTTCAACCCCTAGGTGAACAAGGATAATTTTTTAAGTCCACAAGCTCACTAACTTCACGAAAAGTCAATCCAAAAGGGAAAAAGTAGACTTCCAAATCTTCTTTAATACGCAATGTGAATTTTTCCTTGTATTTTTTTCTTTTTATGTTTTTGCTGAATTAAAGATGGCTTCTGAGAATGTTGACAGTTCTTTCTGAAAGAAGCTTTTATATTTGGTTCTCTTATAATGTCATTTGATCCTCTGTTGTGTTTCTTACAGTGCGAGAGGAATCACTAATTCATCCATTATTTATTTCCTTTTTTTGCTTTGCTATGTTTCATTTTGTTCTTTTTAGTTGCTCTGTTTTAACACATTTTTGCCAGGTGTTTCAATTTTTTTTTTTCTCATGTCTTTGACACTGTTGTAAATGAGGTTCTTGTTAATATTTAAACTTCCTTTTTTTTAATGTAATACTTAAAAGTCTCAGTGTATGTAATAATACATCCCTGTAATAATTACGCAATTATGTAATAGTGCTCCATCGCTGGCAGTGTTCCAAGGCCAGGTTGGACAGAGCCTTGGGCAGCATGGTCTAGTGTGAGGCATCCCTTCCCATGGCAGGGGGGTTGGAACTAGATGATCTTACGGTCCTTTCCAACCCTAATCACTCTATGATTCCACAAATAGCACATGTTCTCCATGTACTGTCCTGGTTTTGTCTGGAACAGAGTTAATTTTCTTCCTACCAGCTGGTACAATGCTGTATTTTGGCTTTAGTCTGAAATGACATGTGAGCTTGGTATTGTACCTTACAAATGTCTCATCTCAAGGAGCTCTGCTCATTGTAGTCTTATTGTCAGTTCCATTGCACGTGTGTTTGCTCTTTGTGGCATATGTTGATCAAAATTCTCTACATTAGAAATGCCAGATCATGGATGTGAGGTTGCATAAAGAATCATTGTTATTAAATAAATGGCATTTCCATTTATCTAAAGTATTTGTTATGCCTCTCAGTCAGGACTTTTGTTATAAATTCTTTCTTCCATTTGAATTTTTGGGACCAGAGGGTCAGGCTTGCAATCCTTATCCCAGGAGTCATAAATATTTCTAGTACTTCCTCTTGAATTTCCTGATACTTTTCCAAATCTCTAGCCAGATCCTAGAATTACCGATAAGACAAAACTAAAAATGTATTCAAAGAAACAGCAAAAAAATGTTTATGTGTATTCAAATCAATCTTTGCTTTGAATATATCTGACCTCTGCCTTTTGATCCAATCCAGTTCTGATCCTGACTGTAATGTGCCAAAGTATTTAATATTTCAGATCCATTTTCAGAAAGTATTCAGAGACTTCATCAAAGACTTAGAGGCAGAAGCTATGAATTTATGTGTAAGAAAGATAATTTATATATATATACATATAAGATATATCAGCTGGATTTTAATGAACAAATACAATTTAGTATCTTAATAGTGAAAGATGAAATTACTGCTGTGATATTCCCAAAATTAATATTCTAATATTCTGATTTGTTGAGTTTAGAAAACTTTTATAGGAAATGAAACATATTCTGGTATGTCTGGTCAGTGTGTCAAATAACTTTAATTCTAAAATTAAAATAACTAATAAAATAACTAATGAAAATAAAATAAAAACTGCAGTTTTGCTGTAAAAACAACTTTGCTTTTAAGTACGTATTTACTCCAATGTTTACCTACAACCACTGGTTATTTGTAAATCACAGAACTGGAGCACTATATATTTAAAAGAAGGTTATCTTGAAGGCAGATAAGCCATCTGCTTCAGTGCCTGTGAACAGTAAAAGGACAAACAAGTTTTTGGAAAGAACTTTATTCTAGCAGTTACTGCAAGCTCAATTCTAGTTCACAGCACATCTATTTCAAAGTTTTAAAGGGTTACAGTTTCTGAAAGGTATTTTGAAAAGAATCATCATAGAATCATAGAATAGTTTGGATTCAAAGGGACCTTTAGGATCATACAGTTCTACTCCCCCTGCCATGGGCAGGGACATCTTCCATTAGACCATATTGCCCAATGACCTGTCGTACCTGGCTTTGAACACTACCAGGGTTGGGGCAGCCACAGCTTCTCTGGGCAAATTGTTCCAGTGTCTCACCACCCTCACAGTATAGAACTTCTTCCTAACATCTATTCTAAATCTACCCTCTTTCAGCTTAAAGCCATTACCCCAACATGCACTTGTAAAAAAGTCACTCTCCAGATTTCTTTTAGGCCATGTTTAGGCACTGGACAGCTCCAGGTTCTCCTTGACGGCAGTAGTGACTCTTGCTTTCTTCTGGTCCTGCAGGAATTTCCCCTGGTTGCCCCAACCTTTCAAAAAAAATTGAGAGTGGCCTTGCAATGACATGGGCCAACTTTTCCAGCAGGCTTTCTTCCAGCTGCCTGAACAAAGCCTCGTCTACTACTTCTTCCTGAACAGGCAGCTTGACAATAGTGATGATGTGAAGGTGTGGATGCTGGCTTTGAAGATGTGCTGAGAAACTACTTGGAGACTATGTCCAATGCGGGACATCTCACCTTCTGCATAAGTGCAGATGCAGTTCACAGCTGCAGCTGTTAAACATCCTATATTACTTTAATGAAGTCCCTCTCTTTACTCTTTCAGTAGAAGAATTCTCTGTATTTTTCCGCTGTTCTCTCATGACATATTACACCTATCACACATGTAGAGCACTTAGAAAGACCTGCAGAGCCGTAATAGTTCTATCCTTGTAGTAGAGATGTGGTGTCTCCTAATCCCTTTTGTGCCTGCAGCTGTTTGTATTTTGCATCTGGGTGATGTACATGGACGGTCTCCCTGAGGGAAGGACAGCATCACCTCATATCTCGTAAAGCTCAGGTACGATGCTTCTATAGGAAATTAAAATCATAAACACAATTCCTTAACCTTTGAGCAAGTAATTGAAAGAATAGAAGTAAACAGCTCCCAGCAAAACCGTATTTCCACAGCAGCCAAGGCAGTCATCAGTTGCTCTGTTTCAGCTTCCTTTGCACTGGGACCATTAAAATGTCTCTACAGCATCTGGAAAGACTGTTTTCCATAAAAATCAATACACACAATTTTTGGCTATTTAAAATTATCTTAACTTTAGCAACAATGTCATAAGCTAGCAGGCTTCATCTAGGGACAAAAAGAAGGCTTTAGCCATATTAATTTTGTAGGTTGCATTTTTTCCTATTAGCGCACAAGCCCTTCGAATGTTGCTTGTTTTTTTGTTTGTTTGAGGTACAGATGAACCCCTTAGATATGTGTATCACAGGTTACCACATGCTATACATTTTTCTTATGGCAACCCACATCAATAAGATGCTGTTTGGCATTTAAAAATACATTTAGCATTGCCAATTAGTCAGTCACGCCTCTGGTAGCCTTATTCAATGTTATGGTGCTAATCACTTCTTGTAGGCTTGACGTATTTTATAATTGAACTGCCAGGTTTGCATTTTGCTGCAATCATTCATATCTAAGCATGACTTGTTAACCACATTAAGTTGATTTCTTTTGAAGGCTTGTGGGAACCATGGATTCCTGATTCCCTTGTTTGTATGTGATTACAGTATTCCACTGGAGGAGGTGAAGGATTTTGCTATCATTCTGTGAGGTAAATGAAAGGTTGAGGATGGCTCATCTCACTGTGTACTGACTGACTGGTATTAGTTGTTTGTTTCCTTTTGCTTTCATAGAATGGCTTGGGTTAGAATCATAGAATCACATAATCAGCAAGGTTGGAAAAGACCTTTAAGATGATCAAGTCCAACTGTTATCACAGGATTGCCAAGATCACCACTAAACCATGTTACTGAGGGCTCCATCTACATGGTTTTTAAACACTTTCAGGGATGGTGATTCTGCCACTTCCCTGGGCAGCCTCTTCCAATGCCTGATCACAGTCTCTCTGAAGAAATTTTTACTAATATCTAATCTAAACCTTCCCAGGTGAAGGAACTATTGAAAGTCATTTAGTCCAACCCTTCCGCCAGGAGCAGAGACATCTTCAACTAGATCAGGCTGGTCAGAGCCCCATCCAACCTGACCTTGAGTGTTTCCAGGGACGGGACAACTAACACTTCTCTAAGCAATCTGTTCCAGTGTTTCACCACCCTCAACACAAAAGATTTATTCCTGACTGTCTATCACCATGTGTGTGTTCCTTCTTGTCTAAAACTTTGGTCATAGCTTTGGGGATTAGGAATCCTATTCAATTTTATTTTCATAGGCCTTAATTGAGTACCATGACTTTGAGTTCTAAGTCACATAGAAAATAAACCACTACCTTCCCTTTCCCCAAATTCTTCCCCTTTTTTTCCCCATATTTTCCCTGCCTATTCATTAGGTTAAAGGACTTGGCAGCCACAAGAAAGGGACATAATTCCTAGTGTAGATTATTGAGTAGCATTAAGCCTGCTTCAACAAACCTTTGCATCAGTAGCACCGTAGTGCATATCTGCATGAAGCACAATCTTCATGGATAAGCTTATATCAAAATGCAAAGACAAGTACCAACACATCCAGCAGCAAACTGCTATACCTGCCTGAACTTACTTTCCAAAGTACGATTAAGATGCTTGAACTGAAATCTCTATGTCACGCATGGCACTGAATGAAGTTACAAAGAGGGTCTATATGTGGTTGAGACCTGAAAAAAAACAGTTTAAGGAGATACTGTTTCCATGGGCCTTTATGTCCAGAACCCTTAGGTACCTAAAGCAGCAATGCCTGTAATCTCTGTGGGGAATTAAAAAAGGGGGAAAAATAACAATTCGGTTGTGTGATTATTTAAATAATACCATCAGGCTGGGAGGTACCTGTTCTTCTTGTATTGCTTACTACAGCTCCGGCTCTCAGCAGAAACAGTCTGTTGTTTATTCTTGCTGGGCACACTCAAAATCTGGCATGTTTAGGGTTTTTAATGATTTGAATTTCAAGAAACCAGGTAGCATTAACTACTTCCACTCCTCTATGCAGGTCTTGTGAGCCATAAAGAAACTGTAACCTCTTCAACCAGTCAACAGCTAATTCCCATCCCTTTCAACACATCAAACTGAATTCTTACTGATCCACGGGCTTCAGAATAGTGACATGTAGGTTGAATTTGACCTCTTGCACCTTTCTACCATATAGTATTGGACACACTACTTTCTCCTATAGGCCTATTTAAATTTAAATTCCTGATGCTTTGTAGTTACTTTAAATGAAGATGGTCAACAGTTCTCCGCTACAAACAGAATAAGTCTGTTCTTATTCCAGTCCACTGGAATAAGTGTCCACTTTATGAGGAGAAAATTGACTACTAATGTTGGAGCACTAGCATATAAAAATGTAATTAAATCTGAGATAGCTATTTCTTGAAAAAGTTGAGAAATTTATTGTCCAAAGTGAATTCTCAGATTTGACCTTTGGTAGACCAAAGTTAATCTCTGAGTCTCAATAAACCCTTATTCTGCTGGAAAAGATCCTTGTTTATCGCTAGTCAGTGATATGCCTTTCAAAAGCACGACAACAACAGTAGAGCTGATAATACTCTAACCAGTTTAAACTCTATTCATCAAAAGCCATGTGGAAATAGATTTTTTTTCCTGCAGACAGGTAGCTGTTTGTTAAAACTGTGGTGTTCTTTTTCAGCTTTCAGAACATCTGTCCTGTATTTCATTTGCCGCTTTTGCAGGGTGCAAATAACAGCAGGCACACAGACAGAGCTATTAAAAATGTAAGAGCTATTCCAGTAAATCAGTTAGTTTGCAGTAAATCAGTTAGTTTACCATTATTGAAGTTCTGTATGAAGTGAGTCTTGCTGTTGGCAGAACAGGATTATGTAATAAATAATACAAAATATTCTCTGTTTTTAAAAGGGATTTTGTAGAGAGACTTGAACAATAAATGATTTAATGGGATACATGACGATCAATGGAGCTGCCTCATTGCATCTCAGAACATTGAAAATCCTGGTGTACACAGAATCCTTGGAGGACCTCTGCCTGCCTTTTAAAAGATTGTTCCTAGCAGCTGACACTTACTCTTTTCTGGTTTTGATAAGGTAAAAATCTGAAATTCTAACTCTCGTAAAGAGTTCAGAAGAATGTATTATCTCTCTCTACTGGAGGCTGCAGTAGGAAGTGAGTTACTTTATGGTCAGTAGAGGCACCTACTTTGATGGGCAGAGATTCTTCACAGGTTAGAGAGTACAGAGGAAATGATTCTCCGCTGAAAAGGGAGACCAGTACAGAGAATTAGATGGACACAGAGTAGAAAGTATCTCAGAAATAGATGGGTTCCATTAAGCAGGTTTCCTGCTTTGCAGAGAAAGACAGAGGCAGAAGTGCATTAAAATTTGGGGAAGCTGGACAAGATAGAAAGAAGACATAAAGTTTTATCCTATGTCCAGCCCACCCTCTGTCATAGCCTGTTGTCATCACCACATATACTGGTATACCAAAATCTCATAGATGTGGCTCTGTTCTCCTCTCAGATATTGAAGCTACATGTGTCCCACAGGTTGGCTCTATCCTAAATCATCCACAATCAAGAAAAATTTCTAGTCCCTTATCATTCTTGAAAATCTCAATTCTCACGTTCATCTACTTCCATTATTTTGTTGAACACATGTCGTGGTTTAAACCCAGCCAAGACAGCCTGTCCACTCGCCCCCCCCCCCCCTTCTTGCCCTCCCCTATTCTCGGAGGGATGGAGAGGAGAATTAGAAAGAATGCAACTCCCACAGGTTGAGATAAGAACAGTTTAGAAACTAAGGTATAACACAAATCACTACTGCTACCACCAATAATAGTAATGATAAAGGAAATAACAAGGGAAGAGAATACAACACCTCATCACCAGCTGACCGATAATCGCCCCCCCAGCCTGACCAAGCACCGACCAATACCTCCTCCAACCCTGCAGTCCCACTCTAGCCCCTTCCGGGTCACTCCCTGTTACATCCTGGGCATGACGTGCTGTGGTATGGAATACCTCTTTGGTCAGTTTGGGTCAGGTGTCCTGTCTCTGCTTCTTCCCGGCTTCCCCTCCTCCCTGGCAGAGCATGAGGCTCACAAAGTTCTTGGCCAAACCAAAACATCATTTTTATCAACTATGTTCCCAGCCCGAAAGTCAAAACACAGCACTGCACCAGCTACCAAGAAAGAGAAAAATGACTGCCACTGCTAAACCCAGGACAACACAACTGGATTGAAGATCAGTTTCATCATTAAATATAAATCTAATGCAAAATCCCTACACTTATTCTGCTTATACATCTAAGGAACACACAAATTCTAGTATGTTCCTCTTTGTTTGTTACTCCTTTAGTTTCCTGTTATCTGCATATTTTAAGATAAAGATGTTCTTTCATTCCAGACTGAAAAAACTACTTAAAAACCTAAGGCCAGGTCCATGCAGATACTCATGAGAAACAGCTCCACTCAACCGTTTACAGAAGCATTTACAACCCATGTTTACAGAAGTGAAAAGAGCAAGAACAAAAAGAATGAACTTGCATGCTAAGCAAAGGCAAAAATTGAGTAGGTCTTGAAAGCTCATGGGTGGGTGATCACAGAAGAAAGGTCTGTAGGGACAACCCTGTAGACATAGAGGAAAGGAGCGATCAACAAAGAAAACTACATCTCAGTAATAATGAAGTATCAGAATATCCAAACAGCATCTGGGATTATAAAAACCAATCAAGGGAAAAATGAATGGGGCCATTTTGCCAGGATGATGTCACGGTCTTATGTTTAAATTAGTACTTTATCTTTCAGAAAAAAAAAATGGTCTTCATTCTAGTAAGTTAGAACACAGATGTTGGTTAGCGGAATAAGCATAAGGAAATGCAAGTTACTGCTCCCCAGGCAGAAGTGAAACTTGTGGAGGTTAATGCACCTGGATCAGATGACGTGGCCAGTGTTCATCCTATACACTGAATGAAGTAGCATGGAAATTTTTGAGCTTTTAAAATGAAACTAGCAAGGTGAGAACTTGTGCCCTATGATTAGCAAATAGGAAATGTACTGTCTACACTATCAGAAGGAGAAAAGCAACTTGAGCAATAACAGGCCCATTAGTCTGAATTTGTGGCATATAAAATTAGAGAACAAATCTTAAAAGATTTGCTCTTTTGAGAATAAGAAAATAATAGAAACAATAGAATTGTAGAATCATTTAGGTTGGACAAACCTTTACAGTCGTCAAGTCCAACCATTAACTTAACACTGCCCAGTCCATTACTAAGCCATGCCTCTAAGTGCTGCATCTACACATCTTTTAAATATCTCCAAGGATGGTGACTCCACCACTTCCCTGGGCAGCCTGTTCCAGTGCTTGACAAGCCTTTCCATGAAGAAAGTTTTCCTAATATCCAATCTAAACCTCCCCTGATACAAGTTGAGGCCATTATTCTTCTCCTGACATTTGTTACTTGGGAGACCAACACCTACCTTGCTACAACCTGCTTTCAGGTAGTTGTGGAGAGTGATAAGGTCCCCACCTTGAGCCTCTTTTTTTCCAGGCTAAACAACCCCAGTTCCCTCAGACATTCCTCACCAGGCTTGTGCTCCAGACCATTCAGCAACTTCATTGCCTTTCTCAGGACCTGCTCCAGCACCTCAGTGTCTTTCTCATAGTGAGGGGCCCAGAACTGAGCATAGGATTTGAGGTGCAGCATCGCCACTGCTGAGCACAGGGGGATGATCAATGCCCAAGTCCTGCTGGTCTGCAAGCCAGGATGCTGTTGGCCTTTTTGGACACCTGAGCAATACTTAAATACATGTAGATAAACTGATAAAACACAACTTGGTTTCACCAAAAATAATTTCCATCTGGCTTGCCTCATATTTTTCTTCAATAACTGAATTTTTAGGCAAGAAAAAGTAAATATAATTTATCTAGATTTCTTTTTTTAATATGGTACGCACAAGAAGTTATTAGTTATGCTGGTGATGTACAATGCTTATAAGGGGATAAGGCACAGAGCAGAGAGCAGGTAACAGTCTTGTAATGAAAGGGGAATCATCCAGGTTGAATGTAATTATTACTGCATTCTTCTAAGGCTGCCCTTGTGACTGATAGTATATTCAGGATTGATAGCCAGAATAATCAGTCTGATATCCCTTGCATTTTGATGTTGTATGGTTTTCCTTTAGCTAATCAAATAAATTATTGGAAAATTTTGGGCTGAGGTCAGTCCTCAAGGATTGTTTTTGGAAACAATGTTCAATATCCCTTATAGATTACCTTGGCACAAAAAAAAAAGGATATTAGGAAGCTTTAACAATGCAGAGACGTATAAAGGTTTTTTTATAGAAGAACAAGGCAACCTTGAAGACTAGAGTGAAGAAAATAAAGCAAAACATACTAATATGCTAGGAAAAGCCATGACTTCAGGGATTCATATGCACTCTGCTTCCTATAAAAAGGGGTGTTCTCAGTAGGAAACAGATGAGGAGTAGAAAAACCCAGGTGAGAACCTCAAAATTAATCTTATTGACTATATATGGCCTAAACTGATTTGAGAAGAAAACCTGTAAGTCTTTAACCTGAGTTAGCTGTTTTTCTGGATTATCCTCTTAGGTCAACTCCTCTTACAGCCTGTCCTTTCACAGAGACATTAATCTCTTACCTTACCGAGATCCTTCCACTCTGACCTGAGGTTCTGTCATGACAATGTCAAGAAACCAGCTGCTCTGAGTTGGAAGGAAACCCCCACACCTGACAACCCTGTGGCAGAAGATTGCAATATATGCCACTATGGATTACTCAAAGGAGTGATAAACTGCCATCAAATTATAAAACACTGGAGACTGCAAAAGCAGCATCTCTGAGGAGTTTACTCAGACAGTAGGAAACTGTGCTGAAGGCAAAAAGGAAAATATTAGTATCCAGGAAATATTAGTAAAAGTCCCAGGTGCACAGCATGCCTCTGAATGTTCAGAGGATTGGCAAATATGGACTCTGGCTCTAGCTGCTTATTATGATTGCTTTGCCAAGTCATAATGATGGAGGGTGATTTTTTGCCTTTATATATATATATATATATATTTAACATCTTTCCTTGTTACAGATGGTTAATTTTAGTGTGGAAAAAAAAATAGCTCTAAAAATAAAGCTCAACTATTCAGTAGGCCGCAGTTAGCAAAGAATAATCTGGGGGTAAATTCTCCCTAGCAAGACTCCAAAAAAGGACCCATCGGTTAGAAATCAACATTATATCATACTTTCCAGACTATTCACAGGGTTAAACCAACTGTGCATACAGTAAGCTCTCTTTAGGGATCTGAGAGCAGCACAGGCACCAAGACCCATTTGTTTTGGATGGTTTTCAAGACACAGCTATTGTTTATATTGAGCAGTGGCCCAGGGCTGGAGGAGAGGAAACTGTAAATTGTAACAAGCAAGCCAGAGTGCGCACAGAGCAGTGCTCTAGGAAACATCAGCTCTCCAGCTGGAAATTGAGGCATTGGGAGCAACTGCAACTGTTGATGTTGGAAGTGAGCTTTTATGTTATAAGGAAAAGCACCAAAGAATAAAGAAAATGCTTCAAGGGGATATGGCCAGCTAAGCATGGCATTGACTCAGCTTCCAGGTGTGTTATTCAGCACAGTTCTGTTGACAGTGGTGAAAAGCTTGTAAAAGCAAGATAATAAGAAGCAGATTTTGACAGAAATTTTTGATAGTTTATTGTTTTTTTTGGTGTGGGTTGGTTTTGGGTTTTTTTTTTCCCATTAAGAGTTGAATTTTTATTCAGAAAATTACCTTCTGGGGCCTTGGTAAAATTCAGTATGTTGCAGGATCAATATATAAGTATTAAGGAGGCCTGTTCAGAGGTTGCCTGCTGGCTCTGGGCATGTTGTTGCAGAGGGAACGAAGAGTTTACAGAAGCTGTGACAAACACTTGCTCTTGCACCATATCAGATAAATGCAGGACAGACATACTGGTTGTTTTCCACTTGAGCGTCTTAACTACATTGTCCTGAGGTAGCCTAATTATCAAGTGAGCAGGAGAGAGGAGAGGCCTGCAGGAAATAGTACTTCTGTGGAACACTTGAGAAAGGTCAGTAGTGAGGAGGAATGAGTGCTGGACATAGTCTGGCATGTGTCTGGTGTTACTAGAAGGCATCTGTTTAGCCTCAGCTTAAAAGAAGTCTATGATAAACTCAAAAGTGGAGTCATGAAGTCGAGATACATGGTATTTGTCTAGACAAGTAAAATCCTTAGTAAATACGTAGTGTGCTAAGCAAAAGAAGACAGAGAATAAAACACATGTGCCACATGATCTGTGGGCTGACATGATGGTGAGGTTGGAGTCAGGAGGCAGAGGTGAAGGCAGGCAGCACAGGCTGAGTCTCAGCCCCAGCTGCAGCCCTCTCCCCAAGTGGACATTAAGGCTGGGTGCCAGGAGAAGGCTGACGCAAGCTTGGGACTGAGCCTTGCTTGCTCCTCCTGCAACAGATAATACCCTTTTCTAATATGTTTTTACTTTCCGTTATTAAACAAAGTGGTCAGGTTTCTGTGTGTTTGCTGGTTGGGGGTGACTTTCTTAAGGCAATGGGTAAGGGTAAGTCAATGGTGTGGTCAGCCTGGCTGGCTGGCTTAGCCCATAGCCCTCTGTCCTGGCCTCCTGAAAGCCCAGATCTCCCCTTTGCAGCTGCTACCACTCTATCAAAATGCACCAAGCAGTGGGATGGTTTTATATGAGGAACTATTTTAAAGAGAAACTGATTGTGGGACACTACAATGAGATAGCTGAGCTGTATTGTAATCATATTTCTGTCCTTGCTGGCAGGCAGAGTTGTGCTAAACCTCCCCTCCTCCAAGTCCCGGTTGAACAAGACTAATAGCTGAACATTGCCATGCAATATTTCAAGAGGAAAAAAAAATACAAAGAGAGGAACGAGTGGGGAAGTGAGCGTTACGAGCAGTCGTTTAGCTGAGGCGCTTGGGAATAGAGACGGTTTAGAGACTGTCACCTGATGTAGCTCCTCCAGCAAAACCCAGAAGGCTCAGTGGTTTCGGTTTAGAGGACTGAGAAAATGGAAACTGAAAAATTAAAACAAAGCAATATGAAGGAGCAACGACGCGACTGGACCCAGACAGGCAGCTGGAGGCATGCCCAGTCTCTACAGAAGAATTTAAGTGGAGGGATTTCAGATCTGCCTGAATATTGCTCCTATCCCCATGCAAAACATCACTCAGCTTAAAAGATGGAGTTTGCAGATACCAGTTTTCATCTGGCTTTTTGAAAAGACATTTAACAGCACTTCTGACCAAGCCTAAATGAAGCTTAACAGGGGTGTGCTTCCTGCCTGATGAACAAGGTGTGTGTTTCCCGTCCCTCAACCTGCAGGGAAGAAGACTTTGCATATTCTCCTGAAAGCAACTAGTGTTCTGAAAATCAAGTCGTGTGAATCAGTGCATCTTTGTAGTTTGTAATGGAACAACTTCTGTTCACTCAACTGATGTGTCTGGCCTCTTACCCTCTGAAACTCAGAAGCAGGGATTGTTTATACATAAGTGCTGACCTTCACCTCTGCTTATGTTGTCAGTCACCTCTAAAGAAAAGAAAAGTAAGTCCTCGGGTGATCGGTTATTAGACAGGTGTGGCAAGTCTGAGATTTTGAGCATGAGAGTTGCCTTTTTGTGCTCTTAGTTTGTGCTCTGCTGCCTTCTCCCTGATCTGAGATCCCACCAAGTCCTTTATCTAGATCTTCTTCCATACAGAGATTACCCCCTGCATGCCCTCAACCCATGCGGACCATTGTCTCCGCCACACAGCTCAGTATGAGAATTGCACATGCTGGGAATTGAAGTAGACCAAACGGCTTACTTAAGTGTTTTCTTGATAGCATTCCTGGAGCGTGTCATTACCAAATTCACACACAGACTGCTAATAAACACCCACACTCATCTCCTCAAAGAGAAGATGTCATAACTTCTTTTATCTTTTTCACTCTTGTCAGTGAATGTTACCTATTTATGGGGAGTAGCTCAGGTTGGCACAGTGATGGCACCAGTCTGAAGGCTGATTATATTAAGAACACTGAAAACCATGTTATATCAAAACAGGACTGGGTGAACATCTTCATTTTATAAAACCTTCTGATTTCAAATAGATTTTTTTTTTTTTGACAAAACTGCCAAGATATTCCTTTGTGGAGAATTAAGAGGAAAATATGCATGGATGCTCCTACTTCAAAATGGGAATTTCTATCTGAAAGCAGAAACCAGAGTGCTGTAATGACTTTGTAAATTACAGGGTGTTTGTCGTACACTCAGAGCTGTGTTGCCATGGTCAGTTTGTCTTTCATCATGTCATTCTAGAATTAATAATTCTCAATACGCTTTGTCTCATCTGCAAAAAGTTGGGATCTGGTACATTGAGGGAAAGCCACCCAGGCCCAAGACCCTGTCCCACAAAATTGAATGAGGGTGAAGTCCTGGCTGTACAGCTCTCATGAGACATTGTGGCAACTATCCTCATCTCAGGTTTTGAGTGCTTGAAAAGAAATATGTAGATTTTTATTTGATGTTTTCTGAAGCTCCTCTAGAATTTCCATAAAAATTCAATAAGATTTTGTAATCTTCAATTACTTCTGAGTTACTCAAGAAAATCAATGATTTTTGTTAGAGTGAAAATTTTCTCTTTTCTGTGCTAGCTCCACAGTTCACATGTAATCAAATCCAAGTCTCCTTTTAAAAAAAGGCAACTTCAAGTCTGTAGCTTTTGCTATTTCCTGTACAGCAGAGACTCTGCACAGTTTCACTTTTCAGCATTCAGCTGAGCCAGAAATAATGTATGCCTATTAAAATGCTTTTTTTCCTAGACAATAACTTTCAGCTAAAAGCACTTTAGAGAATAAGATTTAGGGTCAGTGTCTAAAATTCTTGAATGCTGCTGGGAGAGCCTCTTGTGTACCTCTGGGCTGGCAATCACAGAGACTTTTCATTAGATTGATTGGAAATTTTCCATTAAATGTTTGTCCTTTTGCTGTCATAAAAAAAATTTTGCAGAAATGTGAAAGTATCCAAAGGGAATTTTCTACTTAGACCAAAATGTTTGCTTTTTCCTTAAGCCATCAAAGTGAAATATTGCATTGCTGTTCAGACCAAATCATAGTGTTTCATTTTTTTATATAAAAAGGGAGCCATTTTGTTTTGTGCTCAGCGCCAAAGTGCAGATGCCTCAAAGGAGATATAATTCATGTTTCCAGCTTTCCTTCTGGGTGTACCACAACTTCCCTGAAACGCCTGGCTCTCTTAATATTACACTGCCTGATATTTCCTAGAAACGGAATGATTCAGCTGAGCTCTCTGAAATTATGCTAAAATTTGAAGCATTTCTGTCCTGCAGAAAATTCTGTTAATTGCGTCCCCCTTTGGTCTGGGATTAAAGAAAAATATAAATACTGGAATTTCTCAAAGGACAGACATTAATGATCTTTTGCTCAGCTCAGTGGCCTCTCTGGTTGTTGCTGAGTCACTCACTCGTGAAGAGGAAAGAGAAATTGCCCCAAAGTGTTTTAGTGTGGTTATGTCTTCAGTTTGAATTCAATTGACTGGGAGAGAGTTTGGCAGATGTGTAATGTGTCAAATGACACAAAAATGTACTTATTATGATATGGCATGCATTAACTGAGAATTTTTGATGTAGGTGAAAGATACTGCAGTCCTTAGAAATGGATACCCCGGAAGAATAAACGATGGGCAAGGGAAATGAGACATATCTTTTATATTTCTTTTAATGGTTAACTTTGGCTCTAAAAATAAAAATGCTGATTAACTACCTTTTATAAGCACTTTAATAATGCAACAATTTAACCTTTACATCAATCTGGTGGAGCAGCTGATTTTTAGTACTGCCAATTTAGAGATAATTGAAGAACAGATCTGTTAAAACATTTTCATTTTGGATGCCTGCTACACTTTTAATGCCCACCCTGAGACACCTAGCAGCAGAAGAGACTGTACCTTCTACTGGTCTCAGGCTGAGTTGTGATACCTCAAAACATTTTGCCCCTGTGACCCCACTGTGAGAACCTGCATCCGTGGCCATCCATAGTGATAAACTGCCCTTGAATACCCACTTTTGTGACTGCAATGCTTGGTACAGTCAGGTGGACAGTTGTCAGATCACTGAAGAGACGCAGGATATAGGCATTTATCCTGAATTTCCACCCCAAGTGTTTTCCAAGTGTTTCCAGTGGCATGTTAAAATTGTTCCCATAGCAAGATTGAGAGGTAAGGTTATAGTTTTGGAGCAGGAATCATTTTGATGTACACCTGCGGAAGAGCAGGGAGGAAAGTCAAAGACCTACCTCCAGCCTGAGCTGCCTTTGGCAACTGTCACAGAAGGGTTTGCATCCCCTCAAATCATGTAGCACATAGCCTCAGGTAGCACTCCTAAAGACCTAAGCTGTAATTGTTAGGGTGCATTTTATCAGCTTGAGATGTCTGAAATAACATCGGGGCCATCTTACAACACCAGATTGGAGAGAAGGTTTTTGCAGGCACCTGGAGGCATGTGTTTCATATACCGACGTGTGGCATAAGGCTTTTTGAGATCGAAAACCTTTTGAGATAGTGCTGGACTACCATATGGGGTAGAGACAGATAGTCAATTGCATCTGTATTTCCTTCTGGGAGCTGCTGGTGTTTTCACAGCCCAGATAGACAGATTTTTCTGAGGACAACAAAGTCCAAAGTTTTGTGTTAGGTCATTCTTCAGCTTGCTTTCAAGGGATGCAAACGTTATGACTATCATCAGTAGGAATCTGTGTTCTTCTGTCCTGCAGGTTTTGGGCCAGTTGCTGGTACCAAAGCAGCAAAAAGCAAGAGGAAGGAGGGGAGGAAGGGCCAAAGAGGATACTAGTGTTTAAAAATACTTTATCAGGGCTTCTGTTCTTACAGAAAAGCCAGCAGGGGTGGAGAAATCTTGAAAGCACAGAGGCAAAGGAGCAAGTATGGGAAAATATGTGCACTTCCCTGCCACAGATTAATAAGAGAAGGAACACATTTTAAGGCAATGGATAAAACCCTTGTCTGAATAGCAGAAGTTTAGCTCCGGAAGGAAACCAACCATTTGCCAAATCTGCATATTTTTTTCAGTTAATAACAAAATTAACTGTTGGAACAGGAACACAGAAACTTTCCTGTTTAAGGTCTATGCAATCTGGCCTCCTGCTTCTGATGATGACCAACACCAAATGCCTCAAATAAAACTGCAAGAAACAGGTCGGTACTGGGTTATGAAATAAATTACAACGCCAGTTTCTTTCTAAACTTTACCATTTGGCTTATGCCTTGATGTAAAAGGATTGTTCCCCATTTCTATTGTTTCCAGATCTCACAGTACATGGTGCATTTGAAGCCCTATTGTTTCAAATTTCCTTAAAACAATTGAGCAAATAAACAAAACATAAAGAAGAAAAAAGAAGAAAAAGAAAGAAACTGACAAAAATCCTTCCCATTTATGAAGGATAACTTGACAAAAGATTTCAAAGGCTAACATGGGTTCAAGGCAAGAAATAAATGTGCTGTGTGCTAATTACACAGAAACCACTTCTACCACAGCAACTGTCTTTTCTTGAAGACAGAGGCTGGAAGAACATGAGAGGAGAATTGTGACCTGTCCTTGTCCTGTTCTTAAGCTTCCCTTGGGAAAAGCAGCTATTGGAGACAGGACTAAACAGATTTTTGATCTGAGGTCTTTCATACAGTAAATGTAATTTACATTTTGAAAAGTCCTACCCAAATTCATAAGCCTAAACCAAAAATCTCAGATTATTTATGTTTCATTCACAAGTTATTTTTGGTATATTATCTGGAAAAAATGTTGATTTTTTTCCCAATGGTTAGGATTAAGCACGTCTTAGAATCTCCAGGTATTATAACAATAAGTGTTGAAATACAGGATATTGTAATTTTAGAATGGTAGCATGTTGTGTTATTTATATTTTTTTTCTGTAAGAATAGTAAGAATACATTGAACCTTCATAGAAACTACCATTGAGAGTTCTTTTTAAAAATCAAAACTTATAAGGACAGTTTTATTTTAGCAACAATTCAAAATAACCTTTTTTTCTTTATTCTTTAATCAGGGAAAAAAAGCAAACCCACTCAGCTATTGTCAGGCAGTGACTGCTTTTACTGCAAGGCTGACAGCACAGCACAAAGTTACATTCTCCCCCAGGAAACCACTTTCCCACATGGTTTCAGTGGAACAAGAACTTCCTGGAGTTCAGTGGGTGCTCAGTGCTTTGCCACAACAAGGTCCTGGCTAAGGGGAACCACGGTGTCTTAAATAAGTGGCATCCATCCAGAGCCCCTGGGCTTCCACAGAG
Organism: Neopsephotus bourkii; assembly: GCF_033783945.1. Classification (NCBI taxonomy): domain Eukaryota; kingdom Metazoa; phylum Chordata; class Aves; order Psittaciformes; family Psittacidae; genus Neopsephotus; species Neopsephotus bourkii. Next base: position 10,362,791 of record NW_026901456.1, on the reverse strand, counting down.
ATGCAAATTCGGAGGGAGGAGAAAACTCTGGGAGAGGAAATGAGCCCGCTGGCTACTCATGATAGAAAAAGACAGGCGGAATTTGTGCATGCCAGCACAAATAGTGTTTTTAAGGGCATAGAGAGCATCTTCAGGGATGTTTTATTTTTAGCTTGAAAACTTTAATACGGCTAATTAACTTCAAATGGGATGTAAGCATAAACAGGCAGAAGCCTGCTGGTGAAATTAATTATTCACCCTAGGAAGGGACAATGTGTATATGGGGATGCTCAAAATGGGAAAGAGGAATTTGCTGCCTGGAAATGGATAAAAGTAAGGCATAACCTGAGTTCTTCATGGAGTGCTAGAGGTTTATATTTGCGTGATGATTATATAGGACTAAAGTTAAGAAGGCAGCAAACTGCAGTTTGTGAGGGTTTCATTGCACAGAATTTCTGTGTGAGGGTAGAGGCGTTACAGTGCCTGAGAAGGTCTCAGTTCATGGAGTCTGCACTGGAGGAAGAAGTTTGTGTGTGGTGTTGTCTAGGGTAGCACATTACAGCGGGGACAGACCCCTGTAGAAACAATGGTATAAAATGTTAATTAGAAAGGAAAAGGCAAACTCCTTAAAAACCTCTGTAGGATCATCTGACCAGCCTGAACTCTGTAATCTACTGACATGAGAGAGGCATTAAAAAACCCTGAGTCTGGTCACTTTGGCTGGCACAGAGGTAGATCTCTTTGTCTGGAAGTTAAACAAAAAACCCTGCCCCTTCAGTGATGAAGCCTATGGTTGCTTTCCAGCCAAGCTTTGATTAAGTACTTCGCAGGTGAAGTAACAGGATGTTACACAGGAAAGATGCAAAATTTCACAGCTTGATACTCCCTCATTGTCACAAATCTGTCTAATGCAGTCCTGTGGAAAACAGCCTTTGAAGTCCTGCTGGTACAGTCATAGAAACACAACATGGTTTGCATTGAAGGGGGGACCTTAAAGATCATCTGGTTCCAACCTGCCTGCCAGGGGCAGGGATGCCTTCTGCTAGACCAGGTTGCTCAAAGCCCTATCCAGCCTGGCCTTGAACACTGCCAGGGATGAGGCAGCCACAGCTTCTCTGGACAGCCTGTTCCATTGCCTCAGCACCTGCATAGTGATTTTTTTTCCTAATATCTAGTGTAAATCTAACCTGTTTCAGTTTAAAGCCATTTCTCCTTACCCTGTCTCTACATGCCCTTATAAAAAGTTCCTCTCCAGCTTTCCTGTAGGCCCTCTTTAGGTGCTGGGAAGCTGCTATAATGTCTCCGCAGAACCTTCTCTTCTCCAGGCTGAACAACCCCAGCTCTCTCAGTCATGTGGCTCCAGGAACCCTACAGACACTGCAGCAGGGAAAAAGCTGGACATAGCCCAAATGTATGACCTCCCTTTCTAGAGCTAGCTTCAAGTAAGTAGTGCTGCAACATTTATTTTGGGCTTTCTCTGTGTGCACATGTGCATATGAAAGAGGGAGGGGGAGGCTGCTCTTTTTTTGTGTCCCTTAATTAGAAGCATTATTACCATGGCTCTTAAAAGAATTTTGCCATCATGGAGATGGCTGTCATCACTCCCCCACGTTACAGCTTGCAGTCAACTTTCTGACTGAAGTAGAGGTCAGAGTGGAAGGTAGAGGATCAGCTCTGCCCACTAGAGAAGACGAAACAAGGTGCTTGTCAATCACTGCTCAACATGTGGCTGTGAACACTTTTCTGGGCTCTCCATGCTGGACCCCCCAGACAGAATTCAAGGCCACTGTAGCTGGCTGTGCTGGACTCCCAGGGCTGCATCATTCCTCTAGGCAATTGGGCATGCAACCCTTCATTTCATGGCTCAGCTGTTTCTTGACTGAGAAAAAAGGAGAGGGAGAGAGTCTTCTCACAGCTACACCTGCCTTCTGCATCAGCATGATGTGGTGCTCACACCTCGATGAGCATTGCAGGCACTATTGCTAATAAGCCACTTCCACAGCTTTCTGTCATGAACAGAGAGCTCAGGCTTCACAGGTCTGTTTGTGCTGCCTATGTAGGTGCCCATCCCTGCATCCCATGACACAGTGGTACCCTCTGCCCAGTTTTCTTTGTTTGCATCTCATTTACATTGTAAGAGATGCAGAGAGATGGGCAGAAAACAAGCTAAGTTGCCATGAAGGTATAGTCTCTGTGAAACTTATACAGATGTCTTGAAGACACAAAGAGAGGGAGGGAGGGACAGCAGAAACTTACGGACTTTTCCATGAGCCAGCAACCTTCCTCAGTGAATGATTGTATGTGAGCACCTGTGACTGCAGTTTATAAATGCCAATAATGAATTCTGAGCTAGACCACCCAGCAGCCTTCCCCTCCCTGTAGGTGACTCAGTTCAGCAGGGATCGCTTGTACATTCTGGCTGCATACCTCATCTGAGCAAATACATGATGCACAGCCTGTTTGTGTACTGTCATGTTACTTACCATCTGTGAAGATGCTGTTGTCCATAGTCTGATCCCATCTCTTCCTCCTTGCAGACTGGATATGATCAGAGGACCCCATTGCCACTGATGTTAGGGAAGAAAAAGGCTCATAATTGGCATTGTTTTGCGTCATTTTGTTAATGGACCAGCTGTACAGGGAAATGTCACTTAGGCCTCTATTTGAGACAAAAGATTTTTTTGTGTCTAATTTAAAACATTAAAATCTGCTAAATCTAGCTATTGAAACTTTATATGCAAATTAAAGCCATAAAGTTATCCAAACACTTACAGCTTAAGTAAATTTGCTGTAAGATGCACATAGATTTATTCCACATATGGCTCCCCTATGGGAGTTTCACAGCTAAATCCCCATGCATCTTACATCTTCTTATAAATACGTACAGTATTGATGCACATAAGTGGCTTTTGCAGTTGTGTCTCACAAGCAATTTTTGTTTTCATTACTTTTTTTTATAGTATGGTAAAAAATCAGTGATGATTTAGTATCAAGGATTTCCTACCACTTTGGTATGACCCTCTGTCAAGCAGAAACTAGCACAGAGGTCTTCAAACAGTGGCTTAAATTGCCCAGCCACTCTATTTCACCTACTTGCATATCAGTAATAGTCCATCTGCTGCTGACAATCTGTTCCAAACATAGTAATATAACGAGTAATAGTACTATAGTGATGTAACACATTACAGCAAATCATCCCATAAAGAACACAAAGTATTTGCCAGGGTAGGTTTGAAAATACTTTGTTTGTGTGTTATCTTTTTTTGTCAGTATCATTATGTTAGGAATGAGGCTTATGTGAATAATTGCTTGATGCTTGAGCAGAAAAGTTAATATTTATTCACAGGAATTGTCTGTGTGAAGGAAGATTAATGCAACTGGACACAAGTCTGTCAATAAAAGAGCTTTTTAATATTTTGATGGTGGTAAATTTTTCCTGAGTGTTGTGACTTACAATTTTGCTCCGTTTTTTTTTTTTTTTTTTTTTTTTCCTGAAACCAAGGGTAAAAACCAGTATTATACAAGTGGATTTAGCAGTGTGATACCTACTGGTGTGATGAGAAGGGGCATGACTGTGTCTTCCTAATCTACACTACTGAACGTTTAATTCCAAGATGCACAGAGAAACCTTTTATTCTCAGTCATGTTTGAAATGTCATCTCTTTTGATGGGGAGTGAGCTAGAAAGGGCAGTGGTAACTGGCAGAGAGAAGAGTACCAGTGCCACCTAAGAGGGAAGGACTGCAGGAACCCTAAAGAAGATGAGATCAGCTGAACCCTGTTCAGACCTGTATCAACTCTACAGTTAAATAATTCAACAGGAACATGAAGCCTTTTAGGCACAGTTATGATTCTATATTAGTGCTCAAGCTTTTCTTTTAAATTGTACAAAGCTTTGCATCTGAACGAGTATACATATCTTAAGATTTGTTTAGAGTTTTGGTTTTCTTTTTCTTTTTTTTTTTTAATTTTATTAGTGCTAGTAGGTTTATTTCTTCAAGGAATTCTGCCAATGGCATTCTGGATATAAAGCAGTTTTGTTGCTAAAATGAAAGCACTGAACTATCTGCCTGATGGATGTTCACGTTTATGTGTATCAGTCAAAACTTCTGTGTATGTAAGTGATAAATCATTAAATATTTGTAAATGCCCTCCAGTTACTATACCTTTCCAGTGATCCCTAATGTCTATGTTTTAGTCCAAGTAAAAATAACCAGAAGCATCTGATTTTTTTTTCTCTTCCTCCTTATGGATCTCCTTCAGGCAGTGTGAGAGGTGGTCAGATAAACAGCAGTCCCAAACCATCTCATTGGAAAACAGGGGCTTGTGTTAAATAAATACAGACAGGCAGAAACAAAATGGAAATTAAAATGAGAAGAAGGGAAGGGAATGGTCTAGAGCAGAAGTCTGATGAGGAACAACTGAGGGAACTGGGGGTGTTTAGTCTGGAGAAGGCTCAGGGGGGATCTTATAACTCTCTCCAGCTGCCTGCAAGGAGGTTGTAATGAGGTGGTGTCAGTCTCTTCTCCCAAGTAACAAGCAATAGGACAAGAGGCAATGGCCTCAAGCTGCACCAAAGGAGGTTTAGATTGGATACTAGGAAAAATTTCTTCACAGGGTAGGTGGTGAGACATTGGAAGAGGTTGCCCAGGGAAGTTCAGGAATCCAATTCCAGTCCCTGGAAATGTTCAAAAACCATGTAGATGAGGTCCTCAGTGATATGCTTTAGTAGTTGTCTTGGCAGTCCTGGGTTAATAGTTGGACTTGATGAACTTAAAGGTCTTTTCCAACCTAGCTGATTCTATGATTCTATGACTGATAATACCTGTTCACGAGCCCAGCATGGTGTGAACGCATGATGTGGCATGAAGCCTGCCTGTAAAAACATAACCTCTTGATATTGTTTCAGCAGATTTGCGCTGGCAGATTGAATTTATACTGGATCAGTGCTTTGCATTATGTGGCCACAGCATTTCTGCTGCTCTGTTAACAGCCCTGGAGTCAAATTTGCGGTACAGTCAAACCATGGCTTGAATTGGCGTAAAAAGAAAAGTTATTTAAGGTCATGGCTGTGGCAGACTGCTGGGTCTGTCTTGTGCAGCTTGTGTAACTGCTCCACAAGCTCTATTGGCTGCAAGAATTGTGGTGTCTGAATCTGTCACAGTTTTTATTTCCACAAGGGGGAAAATAGCTAGAGAAGTACAAAGGGAACATGCTTCCACAGGTTACCTTTGTTATACCAAAACTTGATCCAGCTACAGCATGTGGGGAGGTTGTGGTTGAAGCAGGTTCTGCTCTCCAAGGCCACATTTCATAAAGCCAAGACCTCTATTGCAGACACACTTCTGTCTTTAAAGAGAAAGCATTATTCATTAAAATCAAACACTTGGCTGTTGAGATCAAGCTTTCCTGGGACTTAATTATATCAGGTTTGAAAGGACAGCAGCCAAGGATGGTAAACTTTCTCTCCTGTGACAAGTTCCATTTCTATAATTTTAAACTCCCTTTAAAAATAAAGGCTGGGAGAAAGACTTTAGAATAATTCTTTCTTTGGTTGAGAATTAGAAATGAATATATCTGAATCCTTGCATGAATACTGGTGAAAAATGGGTCACAAATTTTATAAACCTGTCTACTGTCTAATAAGAACAGAGGACAGCAGCTCCCGAGATTTTATCTAAATGCTTCAGGGCAGAGGTCATTCAGTCTAGACAGATATTAGCCATTCTTTGCAGGATGGAAAAGTTTAAGGTGACTAGGAAAAATAATTACTGAAATATTTAAAGTTAGGCTAATGCCTTGGACATGCCATCATAGGTATGTTTCTGATAACATCTTTTCTACACAGAGATTATTTTTTTTTCCAAATTAATATCGGTGGCTTGATTTTGCTTCCTCTATCGGGACATAACATCTGCCAAAGATCCAAGGTTCAGATAGAGCTGCCTGACAGATAGAGTTGTTTTCCAGTACCTAAAGAGGGCCTACAATAAAACTGGGTATGTAGTGACAGGACAAGGGGCTTTAAACTGAAAGAGGTTAGATTTAGATGAGATATTAGGAAAAAAATCTTCACTATGAGGATTGTGAGGCACTGCACAGGTTGCTCAGGAAAGCTGTAGCTACCACATCCCTGGAATTGTTCAAGGCTGGTCTGGATGGGGCTTTGAGCAACCTGGTCTGGTGGAAGGTGTCCCTGACCATGACAGGGGTTTGGAAATAGATAATCTTTAAGATCCTTTTGAACCTGAACCATTCTGTGATTCTATGATATGATTTTCTTTCTCCCTCAGGCACAGCATGAAACTAGGCTCCTATTTTTTAAAGTATATTTTGTGTATACCACTGCAGAATAGATGCATATTTAGTGTAAAAAATATCTGAAGGATCAGAAAAGTTCTTTTTTATTATGGCAGAAAGCCACTAAAATGATTTTTTTGGAAGTCTAGTGGGACCAGTCTAACAGACCTCTTCAAGTCATCGAAGTGTCTAAGTTCAGGCACTTGTACCACATGGAAGGAGTGGGTGGGAAGTGCTTGTGGCAGAAAGCAAAGACTGGGACAAGACAGTAAGAATTTCTCCAGGTGTGTGCTGGAGCTGTAATTCAGGTTGGAGAGCCTCTGATCAGACTGGATATATTACCTGCAGGAGAATCAAACACCTAGTCCTGCAAGGGGTCATGCTCTTACTTTGTTGAAAAGACTATATGTCTTTGGGAATCCTTCCAGGATGCCACAAAACTCCTCATCTTTTAGCTAGCTATCAGTCATATACCTGTAACCAACAATCAATCCTATACCATTTTAAACTGTAGCAAGGTCTTAGGACTAAGGAGTTCTAACATAAGACTCACAAAATAAACCAGCTTCCTTTAATGTAGGCCGGGCCAATTTTAGTAATTTTTAGTAATTTTTAAATTAACTGACTTAAGAACAAAAATCTTTATACAAAATTGCACTGCCCTCCTTTGTCACTTTATGGAATAAAATGACAGCAAAGGCTGAGACTGTTGGTTTAAAATGCAAATAAGAAATGTGCTCTGCAGGATTTATGATGACTTCTGTGTAGACACAGGTGGAACTTTGGGAGAGATTTCTTCCTCTTTTAAAGTTGATATTTAAAGAAAATTACCTTATTTGGCCACCTTTTGTCTTGATGTTTATTATTTTTAAAGGGGCAGAGAAATGAAAAAAAAGAAACAAACCAAAACCACAAACCCAAAACCCATCACCAAACATGTCTGAAACATTTGCAGTTCCATAATATCTGGAATTACACATGCATTTCACTCCAGCATTTAGCACAGTAATAGCATTATGGTGTGAGAAAAAAACAATTGTTCTTATGTAGTTGGATGTTATGCTTTGACAGGATCACATTTAAAAAAAACCCAACTATTTCACTTTGCCTATTGACAGACACTGTATTCCATGTTGAATTCCGCTAGTGGAAAAAGATGCTTACCTCAGTCTGTGCTCAGTTTCTTGGTGCTACCTTGCAGCTAGAGCCTATTCCTCTGTATATGTCAGCACAGGCACTTTTGTGAACACTCCCCAGCTTGCTTCAGGCCAAAAGGGACTGGCTAGCTTAAATAAATCAAGTGGCAGGTGTTTGTTCATAGAGGTCATTTTCACTAGATTGCTTAGGGAGCAATCAGAGGAGCAGCTCTGCATACATGAGCTGGGGTGATAAGCTTACCACCAGCACAACTGCTGGAAAACAAATGTTTGTGTGTCTTTTGGGGGGGCAGATGGCGAGTTACATTACCTGACTACAATGTCAATTGGATGTGAAATTGTGTGAATGGGAAAAGGAGAAAACCTTGTTGTTTATTGCCCTTGCGAGAGAGCGGCTGACGTGGTGGGGGGCGTTCCCACAGTGATGGCGGGAGATTTAAATTCGGCTGAAACTCGCTACTCACATTCAGTCAGCTGATTGGATCTAGCCCAGCTAGAGCCGCAGCCGGAACAGCTACAGCGATATCGAGGTTCTACCGAGATTAGGAAAATCAGAGGGGATAGCGCAGAGGCATCGCGATTCCCGACATTTCCCGATGCTTCCTGATTCCCGAAGTCCCAGCAGCCCTTGCGAGAGAGCGGCTGACGTGGCGGGGGGCGTTCACACGGTGACGGCGACCACTCCCCTGCCCCTTGACTTGAAAGAGCCTTTGAGAGGGCAGCGACATGTCGCTGGGACCAGGCCCAGGGAAGAACAGGTAGTTCGTTGTGCTGACCAATATGGTCATCTCCAGAAAGAAAGCTAACAGTAAGAGTACTGTAGCAACTCAGACAGAGACCCCGGCCCTAACCGTGGCTGTTCAGGTCTCTGGATGCAGGGAGTGCCAAAGCCTGCTACTGCCAGGGGAGGGAGGACAGCATTCCACCTGTGTGAGGTGTGAGCAGGTAGAAGATCTGCTTAGCTTGGTGGCTAAACTTAAGGAGGAAGTTGAGACGCTGAGGAGCATCAGGGAGTGTGAAAAGGAGATCGACTGGTGGAGTAACTCCCTGGCTGGCCAGTTGGAACGGCTCCAGGGAGATACCCCCCAAAAGGGGATGGACCCCCTGCTCTCTCAGACAGAGGGGGATGGCCTGAGACAGCCCCTGCCCTGTAGCTGTTGCCCAGAGGTAGGGGACCAAAAAGATGATGAGGGTTGGAAGCAAGTTCCGATTCGGCGTCATGGACAGCCCTCCTCCCTTCCTGCTCCGCTTCCCCAGGTGACCCTCCATAATAGGTTTGAGGCCCTGGATCTTGAAGGAGAGGTAGGTGAGGATGTGGTGCAAGGCCCGCCTACAAGGCCACATAGGAAAAAGCGGTCGACTTCACACCTCAAGACTGCCTCTGATAAGAAAGAAAGAAGGGTCACTGCAGTAGGTGATTCCATTCTGAAAGGAACAGAGGGCCCGATATGCAGAGTTGACCCTCATCATAGGGAAGTGTGTAGTCTGCCTGAAGCCCGGATCAGGGATATCACCAGGGCGCTCCCCAACATGGTGCACCCGACAGACTACTACCCACTGCTGGTCTTCCAGACGGGTGAGGGGGAAGCTGCTTCCCGCAGTCTGAGGGGGATGAAGAAAGACTACAGGGCCTTGGGGCGGATGGTGAAAGACTCTGGGGCTCAAGTGATCTTCTCCTCACTCCTTCCATCTTCCACTGATGATGTGGGACTGAATGGGAAAATTCAGTCCATAAACGATTAGCTTCGAGGCTGGTGCTTCAGGCAGGGCTTTGGATTCTTTGATAACAGCTGGTTTTATAGGGCACCAGTCTGGACATTGGCATGTGGGAAAGGTTTATCGCGCTGGGGCAAGAATTAGCAGGGCTCATTTGGAGAGCTTTAAACTAGATTCGAAGGGGGATGGGGTTGTAGCTGGGCTTGCCTCAGTGGAACAGCGCTCCGGAATTGAAGACTGGGAGGCCTCCTGTAATCCTAGGGTGAAATCGGTGTGCTCAGCTCGCTCCCTGAAATGTCTGTACGCCAATGCGCGCAGCATGGGAAATAAGCAGGAGGAGCTGGAAACCTGTGTTAAATTGGGAGATTATGACCTGGTGGCAATTACGGAGACATGGTGGGACAGCTCACATGACTGGAATATAGTCATGGAGGGCTATGTCCTTTTCAGGAAAGACAGGCCAGCCAGGCGGGGTGGTGGGGTTGCTCTTTATGTGCGAGAGCAGCTACAATGCGTTGAGTTCTGTCCGGGGACAGATGATGAGCGAGTTGAGAGTCTGTGGGTGAGAATTAAGGGGCAGGCTGGCAGGGGCGATACTGTTGTGGGGGTCTGTTACAGGCCACCGGATCAGGGTGAGGAAGTTGACGAGGCCTTCTACAGGCAGCTGAGAGCGGCCTCACAGTCACAGGCCGTGGTCGTTGTGGGGGATTTTAACTTCCCTGATGTTTGCTGGAAGGACTACTCGGCAACCCAGCCGCAGTCCAGGAGGTTCCTCCAGTGTATGGATGATAACTTCCTCATGCAAATGGTGGATGAGCCAACCAGGAGGGGAGCGCTGCTCGATCTCATCCTCACTAACAAGGAGGGTCTGGTCGAAGGAGTGAAGGATGAGGGCTGCCTTGGTTGCAGCGACCACGAGATGGTGGAATTCAGGATCTTGTGTGGTAGGACCAGTAGAATAGCAAGTAGAATTGCAACCCTGGACTTTAGCAGGGCAAACTTTGGCCTCTTCAAGCAATTGCTAGGGGAAATCCCATGGGCTAGGCTGCTTGAAGGGAAAGGGGCCCAAGATAGTTGGTTGACGTTCAAGGACTGCTTTTTCCGAGCTCAAGATCAGAGCATCCTGACACGTAGGAAGTCAAGGAAGAGGGTCAGGAGACCTGCGTGGCTAAATAGGGAATTGCTGGGTATGCTCAAGTGGAAGAGGAGAGCTTACAGGTCATGAAAGAAGGGCTGGCCACTTGGGAAGAATATAAGGCTGCTGCTAGAGGATGTAGGAAAGCAGCTAGGATGACTAAGGCCTCCTTGGAATTAAAGCTAGTGAGAAGGGTCAAGGACAGCAGAAAGAGCTTTTTCAAATACATGGCAGATAAAACTAACACCAGAGACAATGTAGGCCCGCTGATGAACGGGACGGGTGCCCTGGTGACAGAAGATACAGAGATGGCAGAGTTACTGAATGCCTTCTTTGTCTCTGTCTGCTCTGCCAGAGGCAGTCCTGAAGAGCCCTGTACCGCTGAGACCTCAGATGAAGACAGGTCAATGGAGCGGTTTGCCTTAATCGATGAGGAATGGGTTAGAGACCAGTTGAGCAATCTGGACATCCATAAATCCATGGGTCCAGATGGGATGCACCCGCGGGTGCTGAGGGAACTGGCGGAGGTCATTGCTAGACCGCTCTCCATCATCTTTACCAAGTCTTGGGAAACGGGAGAGGTGCCTGAGGACTGGAGGAAAGCAAATGTCACTCCCGTCTTCAAAAAGGGCAAGAAGGAGGACCCGGGTAACTATAGACCGGTCAGCCTCACCTCCATTCCTGGGAAAGTGATGGAACACCTTATCCTTGGTGCCATCTTAAGGCATATCAAGGATAAGAGGGTTATGAGGGGCAGTCAACATGGCTTCACCAAGGGGAAGTCATGCTTGACCAATCTCGTAGCCTTTTATGAGGAAATAACACGGTGGATGGATGATGGCAGAGCGGTGGATGTGGTCTGCCTTGACTTCAGCAAAGCATTTGACACGGTCTCCCACAGCATCCTCGCAGCCAAATTGAGGAAGTGTGGTCTGGATGATCGGGTAGTGAGGTGGACTGTGAACTGGCTGAAGGAGAGAAGCCAGAGAGTTGTAGTCCATGGGGCGGAGTCTAGCTGGAGGCCTGTATCTAGTGGAGTGCCTCAAGGGTCGGTACTGGGACCAGTATTATTTAATATATTCATCAATGATTTAGATGAGGGAATTGAGTGTACTATCAGCAAGTTTGCTGATGACACTAAGCTGGGAGGGGTGGCCGACACGCCAGAAGGCTGTGCTGCCATTCAGCGAGACCTGGACAGGCTGGAGGGTTGGGCGGGGAATAACTTGATGAAATATAACAAGGGAAAGTGTAGAGTCCTGCATCTGGGCAGGAACAACCCCAGGTTCCAGTATAGGTTGGGGAACGACCTGTTAGAGAGCAGTGTAGGGGAGAGGGACCTGGGGGTCCTAGTGGACGACAGGGTGACCATGAGCCGACACTGTGCCCTTGTGGCCAAGAAGGCCAATGGCATCCTGGGGTGTATTAGAAGGGGGGTGGTTAGTAGGTCGAGAGAGGTCCTCCTTCCCCTCTACTCTGCCCTGGTGAGACCGCATCTGGAATATTGTGTCCAGTTCTGGGCCCCTCAGTTTAAGAAGGACAGGGACCTGCTGGAGAGAGTCCAGCGCAGGGCAACTAAGATGATTAAGGGAGTGGAGCATCTCCCTTATGAGGAAAGACTGAGGGAGCTGGGTCTCTATAGTTTGGAGAAGAGGAGATTGAGGGGTGACCTTATTAGTGTATATAAATATATAAAGGGGGAGTGTCACGAGGATGGAGCCAGGCTCTTCTCAGTGGCAAACAATGAAAGGACAAGGGGAAATGGGTACAAACTGGAACACAAGAGGTTCCACTTAAACTTGAGAAGAAACTTCTTCTCAGTGAGGGTGACGGAACACTGGAACAGGCTGCCCAGGGAGGTTGTGGAGTCTCCTTCTCTGGAGACATTCAAAACCCACCTGGACACGTTCCTGTGTAACCTTATCTAGGTGTTCCTGCTCCGGCAGGGGGATTGGACTAGATGATCTTTTGAGGTCTCTTCCAATCTCTAACATACTGTGATACTCTAATACTGTTATGGATTAAGTAATATAAATCATGCACAAATATTCACTCAAGTATTTAAGAACTGTTACATATTTATATTTTTTTACAGAAAACTTTTGATTAAGAGTTTATCATGATGAAGCATGTTTTAGTGGTTTCAGGTAGGTAACTCTTCCCACATTTTGATGGCAAATGCATTCTTGATAAAGAATATTCCTGATTAGATGTAGTGGGGAAACTTCCGATTCACCAAAATCCCCTTCAATGAAACTTAAAGTCAAAGATGGGGCAACAAAAAATATGCTGTGTTTTACAGCAAAAGTAAGCAAAGATGAAACCAGAATGTCAGTAGGTACATTTGACTGATTCAGACACTGGTGCAGGAGAAACAGAAATGTGTGTGGAGAATTTAAACAGTTGGTTCAACTTTTGGATCACAGGTTGCCCTTATGTTGCATCTCTGTCTAGGAAGTCACATGGAGCTGTTGGTGCTGAGACTAACCAGTACAGTACAGCCCAGCCCATGTCCATGATGTTATATCTTCTGAATCTGCTTTTTTGAATTGGTCCCTGGCTCTTGCCTGGGTACTTTTTGGGAAAGTGCTAGCTGGTCCAAGATCGAACTGTATCAGGGACTGCTCCGCCCCAGCCTGTTAGAGGTGATTGAGTTTCAGTGTTTTGCACTCCTTAATAAACTAGCACAGATTTAGCCTGTTTCACCGATCCAGCCATCACTTATGGCAGTGGTTCATTGCAGGTTATTCAGTATCACATATCAGATGATGTTTGTGATCTTGTTGGTTGAGTGATTCAAGTCTATAAGCAAAACTTGGAAGCAAAACATTATAGTCATAATGTTTCCTGGAAGTGAGGCAGGGCTGGTTTTCAGAGCTATAGCTGCAATTGATATTTATGCATACCTGTATGGAAACTTAGCACTCCACAAACTCCTAAAGGGGAATATTTTGCCTCCTTGTTTCTTTTCTCTAGAGGAAGAGTCAGAAATACCCTAGGACTGTTCTTATGATACTGACAGTACTTTTTATTGTCCTTTTGTTGTTGATAGTTGGGAGGAATTAGGAACTATAGCCCAACATCAACACCTTTTTGGAGCAAATAGTAATGAGGCGTTTTAGTTATTTCAATCCCTAAGAACCTCTCTGACCCCTGCTAAAGCTTCGTACCACCTCCCCTGCCACAGTAATTTTGATTTACCAGAATAGATAGGCAACTAGTAAATGGCAGGAGTGAAAGAACCTTACAGTGATAACTGCTGACAGAGGATCTACCCAGGATGGCCTATCGATTGCTGTCAGGGTTTTCCCTTCTGTTAATCCAGAAACACTGAAGGAAGTGGCATGGATCAGTTCTGCCATCATTTGTCTAATATTTTCAGGCTGTGATTTCTGTTATCTCAAACATGCTGAAGGAGATGATAACAAGTGCTCAGTTCCATTTTATCCTTCAGCTTAAAAAATCAAAAGATAAAGAAGGTGTAGATCTGATACTTAAATATATCCAGTACTTCAAAGACAAAACTATTTTTCTATTCTGGTGTTCAATAAATTTTCCCTCCAACCCCACCCCCACTTTGTTCTTGTGTTTTAGAATATAGAAAACATGAGGTAGTAAGTCTTGCCCAATTTATTCTCAAAATTTCATTCTTGCTAGAAATCAAAGTACTACAGAGGAGGTGGAAGTTTAAAACTATCTGTTCTCCTACCATTAAAAGATGTCTTTTGTATTCAGTTTCAACAGATTTGAATGTGTAAAACAAAAGAATTTATTTCTAAGAAATTGCTCCTTGTCAAATGTAATTATAAACCAATTAAACTCTCCAGAACCTTGCTTTTTAACTGTAAGAGCAACCCACAAAAATGTTCAACAAAGAAAAACTTTAGAAGCCTTTATATATATATATATTTATATACACATGTATACACTTCAAACATATAGCCCACTTAACTAACCCACTAGATGCATTAAGTGTGATTTTGATTGCAGCCACAACTTTAGTGAGACAATAAAAGTAAAACAGTTCACTGAACGGAACAACAAAATCCTAAAACATGCCTGGGATAAAAGTAATTTATGTTACAACAGTTTCTGAGTGTATGTGTTAGTGCCAAAATAATCCTTCTTCAATTTTTTATCAGTGTCTTCCTCTTCCTAGGTCCATTTTGAAAACTATTCACAAGATAAATACAAATGCAATTATTTTTAATGAAAACAAACAACACATCATTTCTGTTTTTTTTTTTAAAAAAAAAGCATTTTGGTCTAATACCAAGGTATTTGGTCTGTAATACTGAAGAAAGTTAACGAAAAGCATAGAAAAGCAGCCTGTGTATCATGTTGGTGAAGTCTCAGGTAGTTTTTCTGAGCAGCTTTAAGTACCAACAGGATCTAAGCTAAGGAAATGGAGCCCAGGAATATCTCAGGAAACATGAGCATACATAGCACTTCATGCCCATTCTGATTCGGGAAATGCTTATCTTCACGGTTAAATAAAATATGTTTTTCTGGGGGTGGTGTTGTCCCTTAACATACTCAGTTACCTGTTTATTTGTGTTCAGCCTCTGCAAAGAAGTTGGAGGGGAATTCCCAAGTTCTCTGGATGTGTACACTCTGCTAATATTAAGTAACTGCCACCACCAGCTGTTCTCAGCCTTCAAACTACTGCTCAAAAAATGGAGCAGTAAAGCATTTCTCATGGGTACACATAGAGGTTTGCTGCTGATTGTGATGGGACTTGCATGGGCACATACGGATGGCATTTGGATGATACCTCAGAGATCCAAATCTTCAGTTGCTGTCTGAACTTGTAGAAGGGTAAGCACCTTTCTAGCTATTGCTCCATGAAAGTGTGACGACTTATAAATGAGACACTGACAATGAGTAAAGGATTTCTATGCGGTGGTTAATATAAATACCTCTCTGCGTTTGCATTACATCAGATAGGCAATCCAATTAAAGGAGGGCTGTATTAAAGGTGCCAGACGCCCCCAGGTACTATGTGTATTATACAGTTCTGCTACACATGAAAGTAAAAGCCAGTTTCATTGTGCTTGCTGCACATGCACCATAAAGCTGAATTTATGGGACTTCTGCCTTAAGCAAGGTACAAAGTGTCAGTTGAACGGATTCTCATCAGTGACATAAACCATGTGAATAGCATCAAATGCACTGACCCGAGAAAAGGATTGTACTGCAAGTCTGGACTTGATTCTAGATCCATGCTGTTGCTTGTACGTCAGGTATCCCACAAGCCTGGTGATGAATGAAGAGGGGAAGCTGAAAAATTTGGCATACCAAGAGTTTTTTGTGTTATTCTGATCCTGACTTTTAAAAGTGGAGAATGTTTTGTGTTTGGGGGTGATCTGATTAAGCAAGGGCCTCCTGAAACTGCTCTGCAGATCTGCAGCAGGAAATTTACTTGTAGGTGAAACATTTTAAAAGATTTTACCCCAGCTTGAAGTAATACTATGAACAACCACACAGCTAATTGTACATCACAATGTCTGCCAGCCATCCCTTCACACTAATGTGCTGTCTGCACTTTCCATTCAAGATCTATTGAGAGAACTGTCAGTGGGACACTCCGCATCCTCTCTTCTCCTTCTAGCTCTTTGCTGCTCTGTAATGCCAGCAGTCTGCTGCATTGCTCTAAGTTATTTTCTGCAGGGCTGTCTACAGCAGATGTTATGAGCATTTTGTTTTCACTGACATTTTTCTCTAAAGGCCAAGCCACACTTATGAGGGTTGTCTCTTCATCTAGCTAGGGAAGGAAAACCCCTCACACCAAAAACATCACCCGGTTGCCCCCAGACATGGTGTTTTAAGCACTAAGAGAGCTGATGGATTTATACTGTGCACATTTTTCCCCTTATACTCTCTATGTAGTAATGGCCAGTAGCTATTGCCTGTTTGTTATTTTTGTTGTTTGCAAATGTTGTCTTCCCCTGTACAGCTGCATTGAACCTTATCTCCACCTCAATCAACATCAAATCCAGCTGATGATTCATTCTGTCAATAAGTTTGAGGTTTTCCACAGCTTCTGGCTTTCTTCAGGAGATAATGCAGTAAGAAGACCTGGAGGATTCTTTTTAATAGAATAAATCTTTTTGGAATTATTACTGTTCATGCTCGTCCCTTTTCTTCCTCTGTGAATTATTTGCATTACTGGGAATATAGTCGGAGGGCAGTTCAAGACAGAATAAAGTTTATAGTACCATACCTGTTTATCGCCCCTGGTTCTTCTTGAGTAATGGAACACTGTAGGGGAAGTTGTTACTAGCAGATTTCTTCGTTGTACCTTGAGTTACTGTTTTTCTCTTTCTCTTGGCTTTTTTTTTTTTTTATTTTTATTCCTATGTGGGATATTTTTTTTGCTTTTTGGGCTAGCCTGGATGCATTTTTGGTAACAGACTTTCTTTTGTAAGAGCCCCAGCTGATCCTGCTCCTCCACACCTTCTCCCCTCGGAGAGAAACCAGGTGAGATTACACTTCCACAGATTCAGATGAGGTGCAAATATTTTCCCAAAGATTATGTACCAGATAAACCTCTCTATTTCAGCACATGGTTTATTACTGAATATATTGTCTGCCTACACATGTAGGAACAGGTAACCAGTGATTTATACTTTCATAATGACTACTGCAGTGATTCATTTACTCTGTGGTATATTGGTGTCAGGGCAAATAATTTATATAAAAGGGGAGAGAGATCAAGAAATGAATGGCAATATAAAGTGAGTCAAAAAGGAGCAGAGGATAAAAAGAAAGCCTGGACAGACATAAATACTTTTGATGGCCTGAGGTATTGTTGTGGCAATTGAGTTTTGGCAGAAGTTGTGGCAGAAGAGTTTTGCTGTTCCTGCTGTCACCTTCTTCTTGTTCTGCTTTCTGGATTTGTTGCTCTACAAAAGTATGTTGTTCATGCCCAGAAGAACCAAACCTTCCTTCCTCAGGAGGTTAATTCAAGTGTCCGCATGGCATGGAGTTTGGAGTCATATAATGTGCTCACTAAAGTTCCTGCTTCAAACCTCACAGTGCTCAGGGCAACTCCTGACCCCTGAGCAGAAAGCTGGAAGGACGTAGGAAGGCAGTTAACTGCAGGCATGTGACTTGTCAAATTGGCTTAGCTCAGAGCTCTGCTACAGGTTGCTTCGGAATAGGTTGTTGGTAATGTTTCCATGGATGTGAACAACATGCTCTAAAATATAACTGTCCATAAGAATTCTTCCTTGGTGTGGAAAATTTGCTATATATTACAAGTGCATTTTGTATGGCATCAAGTGCTGCTTACTCTTGCACTAGATCGAGTGGTTTCTTTACAGCCTGAACATACATTTATCATTACTTGGCATTTCTTTCTATTCCTGAATAAACCATGATGAGTTTAATCTTTTCACATGCCTTGCTTGGGCATAGTCCTCTAGCTAGTTACTTTGAAGGACCTTTAAAAAATCTGCCCCAGAAAGGCACAGGGAAGGTGCTTAGGACATTCCAAAGAAGAGGCAGTTCACAGTCACCTCTACCAGGAAAACTTTAACTGAAGTTGTTAAGAACAGCTATAGCCAAAATTTAGTAAGCACTGTTTACAAGACTGCCTAATTTGGTGCTGATCAGCTGTTGGCTGATAACTACATACATGTGAATCTTTGTTTACAAGTTTATTCACACAAAGAAATGATGCCTTAAGTAGTTGTGCAAGGGTGTTCATGCATCTGGAATGGGAAGTCCTGCAGGGGTTAGGGAATCAGAAAAATAGTGACTTACCCAAATAAAGAAAAATGCATAGCAAATGCTCAAAATTATAAGCCTATGGATACTTGCTATGCATACTGAATAATTAGTTGAAAAACTCTTGGCAATAACCACATTTGTGAGCACTAAATGTATTCACCAGTACTTTGTAAATAAAAAAGGAAGCTAAGGTGATGAATAAATTGTTCAGTGTTTCTGCTTTTAACTCTGGAATATTTGCTGACAGCATTGTTGAAATCAGAGAAGGAATTTATGTGATAATACTGAATAAATTAAAGAAGAGATGACATCAAGACAGAGTACATGCTGAAAGAAACTCGTCTCATTAGGAAAAATAGTGATTTTCTCTCCATAAATGCTTTCACAACTACCTTTCAGCAGTGTCAAGAAAATCAGCTTTTCTTGTTGGTTACATGTGAGCTGAGACTTACTGATTCAGAAATATTTAGTGGCAGAAAGCATGTCACAGCCAGACTTCAGCAATTTCTATTTCAAAGAAAAATGCAGCTTTTAGTTAACCCAAAGCTCCTCATGAGTTAATGGAAAACCTTGGTGAGCGATTTCTTGTCGAAGTGAGATATTTCTCTTAAACATTTTCATTTTCTTGGGTTTTCTCATTTAATATGGCTATTTGAAATGGCTTTTACTTACATCTTATTAAGCTTTTTTTGAAAGTAAGATTAAAGAAACAGACTAGAGTTTGTGTGTTCATGTAAGAAAAAATTATAAAGCCTAATTTCTCCTCAGTTGCCTAGTCTCCCATCATGTTGACCAAAGCCAGCACTTTTTGGCTATCAAACCATCTTTTCTGTTATTCGTCTGTCTTTAGTTACCTCAGTCATACAATGAGGAGACTGCTGTTTGCTTTCCAAATTACTGGCTTGTTTTACACCCACTGCCAAAGAGGTGGGGTTGCATTCTGCAACTTGCTGGGCAGCACAGTGGCAGATGTATTCTGGATGGTAGGTTGGGGAAGGCTTTTCACAAGAAGTCGGGCAGGTTTTGCACCACTAACTCATCCTGGAGGAATTTATTGAGGAAGAGATGTGTTTCTCTCTGTCATTAAAGCTTCCGCCAATGAAGTCAGCATACTCCCCTGGCTTGCATCAGAAAGGCCTCTGGACAGGGCTGTTCCAGGTCTCTGGCAGGAAAGAGTTTGCCCTTGCCTGCATCCAGCTGTTTTCAGGCTTTGCATTGCTGAGCTCTGAATCTCGATACCTACTCAGGGGACATATTACATGAATTCAGGCAACTGTATAAAATGTAGGTAACGCTGAACTTTTTCTGCTGCCCCTGGCCAGCCACTCTTATTTCCTGTGCTAAAACCAGAAAACTTTCCTTGTCTTTATCCCATCTGATGTTCTACAGGGTACAGGTAAGAGGAGGAGGGTATATAGTTTGTCAGATAGCTGTGAGAGCTGGAAGGCACAGGAAAGAATATCTGTGACTTTCAGCCTTCCAAAAAACAAAGCAGCAATTGCTCATTGCAAACTAAACCACTGGAAATAGTATGGATATTTTTAAAACCTGCAGATTGTCTTCACAGATACCCAAGTATGTTTTCACTTGAGCAGTAAGATCTAAGCATGGTGTTGTTTCTGTCAGACAGTGGGTTAAATGTGGTATAAATGGCTTACAGGCAAGTGCAAATAAAGGGCCTCCCGTGGAACCACCTATGCGTGGAACTGGAATAATTTAAATCACCCTTTTCTCACACTTCTCACGATGTCAGCTCCTTCAGTAATGGAAGTACAGGGAGAGGAAGGCACAGAGGAATCTGTTTCAGTATTGAAGGAGAAATGTATTGGTTGAACTGAATAATGCTGCAAGCAAATCCAAATCTCAAAGCACGAAATGGGACCCCTCTAATATACTTGTTTCTTGAACATTACCTCCTTCCTCCTCCAATCAGCAGCTGATGAGGACCAATAAATGCCAGCATAGCAGCTCTTTGGAGAGATATACTGGCATCATTTTGCCTGTGGGAACTAGATGGAATTGCAGTATATCTGGACTGTTTATTTTTCCTACTTTTAAATATTCATATGAATACTTTTGAAGTTTTCTTTTGCCCATTGCCTTGAATAAAAATAGCAACAGTAATTTGGTGCTAATATTTCTTCCAAGAAGAGTTTCATTTTAGCCAGGATGCTGTTGTTTATAAACTGACTGATGGAGGAGCACAGTGGCTTGTGAAATGTAGACAATAGCCACCTCTAATCTACAGGGTATTTTCCCCTCTCTGAAATAAGCATTGTACCACATACAGGAAAACAGCAGCTGCAGACAAAATAAGGGGGATCTAAGTCAAAACAGTGCTATCCTCTTCACCTGCCCTGAAACAGAGATGTTGTATGTATGCACTGCAGATTTTTGGTTTTCCTTTTTTGTTAATGTTTTCCAACCCCAGCTTTCACTACTCACCACTCTCTGCTTTGTTTCACTGAATTATTCTTCCTCCTGCTTCCTCTCTGTTTTCTCTCTCCAGTGTCTCTGGAGTCTGAACTGGGAAGCAAATGGTTCCCCTTTATGTCCTTACAATTCACAGACCTGGAGAGTTTCACATGAGACCGCTATGTTCCTTTATCCTCCTAATTCTTTCTTCCATCAGACAAGCCATGATCCATATACACACCTACTTAGTGTGTGCCTGGTTTTGCCCATTTCTCCCACATTTGGCTTCCTTCCAGTACATCTTCTGCATGTCTCCTCTGCCTGTCCTTCTAGTGCTGCATACCATTGCCCCCTCCTTTGACTTCCACTACTCACTCTATCTTGTTTCTTCTTACCTCTCCTTTGTCATACATGTTATAGAATCATAGAATAGTTAGGGTTGGAAAGGACCTTAAGATCACCAAGTTCCAATCCCCCTGTCATGGAGGAATAAACACACAACTTCCCTGAATGGAGCATTCACAACTTCCCTGGGCAGCCCATTCCATGACAAAAAAGAGTATCAAAAACAAAAAAAGATGAATGGTTTTTTTGATATTTTGTGTTTAGAGACCTATTTCCCTTTTCCTAACACTTTTTCCAAGGGAGTCTTCTACTTCCCTCACATTCCCCATGTTAGTGGTGAGTGTGGTGGCCTATGCTCTCCTCTCTGTTCTTTTCATTTTTTTAAATAAAAAGCTCTTTTCTGTCCTGCATATTGATGCTACATATCACTCTCCTTGGACCTATCTTCTCCAATTTAGTTTTATTGCCAAAATATAACTCCTGGCTCTGTCCCTTCTCCTTGTTATCTCCTTTCATGCTCATGTTACATAACTTCAGTGGAGAGCTTGAGGACTCTTCTGACCCTTTACCTTTGCTTAGCTGGCTTCTATTTGGAGTTTAAATCTCTTTTCAAATAAAGAACTTCACCCACTGTTACCTATTTCTGATCACACCATAACTTGTCCTTTTCTCTAACCGTATAAAATTCAAGCTAGATTCATTTTGTTGCCTCAAGATTACTGGAGTTGTCATGACTTCTACAGTCATGCCTCCAACCAGTCAGCACACATTTGGAATTGTGTAGTCAAGTTTGCATGCCAGCCACATTGTTGTGCCAGGTTTTGTTGTCCTCCAACACCTTGTTTCTCTCTTGCCCATTTTACCTTGGAGGAGTTCTAGGAATTTTAGAGATCTTCTTGAAAATCTCCTTGTCTGTGGTGCCTGTTGAACAGAACACCACTGAAGCTGCACTGCTTATTAGTGTTTCATTATCATTTTGTGTTCACCCATCTGTTTGCATCTAATCACTGTCACTCCTATTGAGGCAGCCTCTCTTTTCTTCAGTCCACAC
Source organism: Neopsephotus bourkii (assembly GCF_033783945.1). NCBI lineage: Eukaryota > Metazoa > Chordata > Aves > Psittaciformes > Psittacidae > Neopsephotus > Neopsephotus bourkii. The sequence continues at coordinate 10,340,960 of NW_026901456.1, read as the reverse complement.
AGTACCTTGGTCCATGGCAGGTGGTGCTTAATGTATTGCCAGTACAAACACTGAGGAGAGTAAAATATGACGAGAAATAATGGAATAATGGTAGCAATTAGTTGAATCTTTTCTCCTATATCACTCGATTCTACATTTCTTGAAATGAGTTTAAGGCATGAACAGGATCTATCATGCAGCTTTTTTTATTTGAAGGGTGTGCTGATTTCTGTTGTACTTTTTGTTGAGAGTCAAACTTCATCTGAAGCTTTTAGGTCATTATTATTACTCAGCCCCTTTATTGTCCAACTCCAACTGTTTGTGAGAAGAAGCTATACATCATAAAGCAGCAGTTATTTTAAACATGTTTGAAACATCAAGAATTATCAACAGGCATTTCTGGTACTAATACTGCTAAAATCAGATTAAATTCAAGTATGACCAGTCAGAAAAAAGCAATTTTAACTGGCTTCAATTAGAAGTATCCAAAAGAACTAAATATTAATCAGCATTGAGGAGAACTGATAAGTTTTGGTTTTTTTTCAGGCAATCAGATAAAATGCATAGTTCCTTTAGATTTGAAACAAACACCACCACCCCCACTGTAAAAGTGAAAATTCATATTTTTTTGTGAAGCATTTATCTACCTCAGAGTTTTATTTGCTATTAATCAGAAGTATTTCAGTCATTTCTAGATGGATTTAAAATAGCTGAAACAATTAAGAAGAAATTCCGATTTTTATTATTTTTGACAGAAAAATATTAAAATCTAGTTACTTTCATGCTTCTCCTAGCACGTCCTATGCAATAAGATCATGGCTTCAAATGTGGTATTAGCAAAAGGAATGGAAGAACACTTAAAGGAAACAACTTGTCTAAATGGCTCCACAATAAAGAACATAATAGAGAAAACCAGGAAATATGGAAGTGCATCACTGTGTATCTCTAATGCTTCCTTTTAGCTATAAGGAACCCAGCAGGTTTGGTAGCCTTTGGAAGCCTTTAACTGAGCCCCACCTGCCTGCCAATCGTGAATGCTACCTGCCTCACATGGAAAACTACTCTCAGACAATGGTTCTTGGCACATGTGGAGCAAACACCCCCCAGATTTTGCTTCTCTGCAAGAGCCTCAAGTGGCGAAAATACTGCCACAGTGACAAATATGTCCAAAGTACAGTCAGTGAACAACACCAGGTCTGGTTTTATTGTTCCCTTCTTCATCTTGCAAGGATTTAATCCTGTCTTGTCTGAAGTCTCAGGGGGATTATGTAATATAATTATTATTTAAGTAATATTAAAGTATTTACGGACAGAATCTAAAGGAAGGCAGCAATATGCACACTCTTTCTTTGTTAATCTGTATTATTAACTATGCTTAGTTTCCAAATCTGTGTTATTATCTAAGGAAATGTCCAGATAATCCATTCAAAATTGAATATTGATGGATGTTTCTTCAGTTTGCCAACCACACTCCCCTACACTAGATAATGTCTCCCTTTCTCCTCTTCAGTGATGTCTTTCCTTATGGCAAAGAATGAGCTCAGAAACGTGACCACTCACTCTGAAGTACCGCTGCCATGTTGTGTAAAACAGTCATAGCCAGATGGTGTGAAAGTTTAAAGGATGCTCGGGGCTCAGACATGGAACTCAGACAGTCAGGGTTCTCCACCTCTGCAGCGGAAGAAAAGCTCATCTCACCTGACCATCACTGGGCATGGCAGTTGAAGGGAGGACCTCAAAGAGCTCAGTGGCTTATAAAATGAAGTAGATAATGGGACTTGGTAATCATCAGTCAGGCCGTCGGTCACATCATCAGTATCTGCAAGTAAAAGACAGAAGGGAGGCTTGGGCAGATCTCATAAAGGCTTCCAGATGTCTCAGCTCAATGCTCTTTTATGCATTAGTCTCACATTAAAATTGAGGTTGTGGGCACCAGCAGCTTAATCTGTCATTCTCTTGGGAAGTGGATGCTGTGATTTGACCAGACATTCCGTAGTCATACATGAGAATAATTCAGCGTAGCATACTTTAAGAGAGCAAGTAAGATATTTTGGGGACAGCTGTAGAGAAAAAAGCAAAAAGAGAAAAAAAACATTTTTTATAGCTATCTATACTTTCTCTAGCTTGAGATAGTCTATATCATCAGATGGGAACTGATTCTCTGACAAGATCTGTCTGCATAATCTTTTTTCCTGAAACGGATACTAAGTTGGAAACAAGCGCTTTCTCCCATACTCTTTTCTCCCCCGGCTTCCATTCAGACTCAAATGAACCACTGAGGGTTTATTACAATTCATAGAATTGATACTTAATAAAGATCTCATGTGTTAATACTTCCCACAAACGATCACTGATTTCTACAGATGCTCTGGAAATGCTCATGTCACTTGGGCACAGTGACATGGATTTACTACCTGGATAGACAGTAAACAAGGTATTTACCAAGATGAAAGCAACACCTAGTGAAAGACCTGACACCTGACTGCAGTATAAACATATCCTTCATCCATTATGAATTAAGTTCCCCTTGAAGCCAAATAAGGAAGATTTTAGACTTCCATTGTAATTTACACCTTTATAACATATACAATGGAAAACACAGACATATAAGAGAACTAGAAATGTTACTCCTTGCTAAGTCATGGTGGAGACCAGATATGACATTAAATAAGTAAAATCTTGCGTGAAAGCCTTGCAGAGTCATGTGACTTTTACAATGGTTTTTCAGACAGAAGACAACCAAAGTGAACTGCATTAACATCTCCTGAAGGTTTTCACACAAAGGCAACAATCTCAAATAAGTAACATCGATTTGAAATAGCAGAATTAAGAGGCTTTTAAAAATAATAGTCTTGTTTCAGTTGTTCAGTAGATAGTCAGAGCTTACATAATTTTTTAATGGCAAGTAGTAATATCTGTATTTTTTAGAAGTTGCTGAGATCACAAGATCAGTCAACAAATCAGTCTGCAATCTTAGTGCTTATTGATACAGTTGCTTTTCTCCAGCAAAACCACTTACTGCTCTGTTACAAAATCCTACTATTCACTGCTTAGTATGTGCACCATTTTTTACTATTCACAAAATAATTGATTCAATCTATAACTTACACCTCCTTTCATCACTCTGGGCATCACTTTTTAAACAAATATGTATAGCTATACTTTCTTGTCACTTTTGTGCAGATGGCTAGGGATGGAGTTTCAAAAGCAAAGATAGGTTTGGAACAAAGGGATGGGGAATGTTAAATAGATGTTGATGTTATATGCCTGTGGAAAAATCCAGAAAATTTAGAATACAGTGATGGTGTAATGTACTGTCAAGTGGTCAGAAAGCTCTCTCTGTTAATGACTGAAATGAAATAAAAAATTACAAGACTTTCTTATGTTGGTACGGATGTTTTTTAACTCCTGAGAAACAGGAAAGAAGTACCAAGGAGATGAGTAGGACAACATATTCTCCATGAACAGAAAACAAGGAACAGCAGCAGCCCAAGACAACAGCACTCAGGTTTCACAGGCTTGTCTGAAACAAATCACTTACTTACTTAATCTGTCAGTTTGCTGATGAGGACAAAACCCTTATTGGCTTAACCAGTGTAACTTTCTATTATTGTGCACTGGTTGCTGCTGCTCAGGTGAATGTTCCTGACTTTGGCTATATTGTTCAGCTTGATTCCAACTTATGAAAATCCCTACAGGGGATTACCTGTAGGGTAATTCCCAGGAATAACCAATGGATGTAGCATAGTGCACAAGCAGACCTCCCTGAACTAGAGTATATAAGCCTTTTTTTGCATGGAGAGCAGCTGGCCACAGCAAAATTACTATCATCAGAAGTCACAGTGACCATGCTGGTGGACCACAGAGCATGTTGAAGTGACATCACTTTGAAGTTGTCCACCTATATGGAAGTGCTCATACCTTCCTGGAAGATCTATGTGACTTCAGACCCTTGTAGGAACGACCTGAGTCACCTGGTATGTGTGATGGTTATATGGCATAATGAAAAAGCAGGCAGAATACATGGAGGAAACTGGGTCAGACAAATTGCCCTAGAACCCATTCACAGCAAGTTCATCCACAGAAGCTTTTTAAGACTTTGGGGAAGCCAGAACTACATACTTTGGCCACCAGGAAGGCCCAAAGTGGTACTCTGGCAGGACATTAGTATGACAGGTTAGTGAATTTGGCCTTGAAACTGTTTTTACTTACATGCCTGACTGCTGCTTACCTAGCAATTCACATGAGAGGGCATTAAGAAGTTCAGCCTTAGTTTTTTATTCTCCCACTGCTTCTTCAGAAATCAGTAAACAGCAACTAAACTGCCAAGAAAACACAAGATATGTTTACTGAGACTCTGAATTAACCCAACACAGACTATGATTCGGACTGTTTTAGGACACAGCACTACATTGGTCCTCATGGTACTGGCTCTGGCTACCAATTTTCTCCCCCTCTCCTCCCCTTCCTTCCCCTCCCTCGCTTCAGCCTACTTTCAACACCTTAGTCACTGATAAGCTGGCAAGAAGTGCAATACTCATGAAGGAGCTAGGTGGATGTGAAGCAAATAGTTTTTCTGCACATATCCCAAATTTAGGAGTCCTGAGAAGGACTCAGGATGACAGTAAACTCATCGACTTCAGAACAAAATGCAAAGCTCATTTGATCTGATTCAACTTTCCCATGAAAGAGTGTTCAAAGGAAAATCAGATGGAAAATAGAAGGGAAAATAGAGACCAAAAATGCAAGTGGAAAATAATTGCTTTTCAAGGTGGAAGGTATTAAACATGAACTGGGAAATCTGGGTGTAGGCATTCCTGCCAGGAGACAGACAGACAGAGCCCTAAAGCTTTAAGCAAAGTGGCCATGGCTGGGAGATACTGTACATAAAATGCAGGCGTGCACTGGAGGAATCAGAATGTTTTGTTCATCCTTCAGCTATGACATTGTTTAAGTCATAAAATGAGAGGAAGCAAAAAACTCCACTGCTGTGGCATCCTTTTGCTGTCAGATGTAGGAGGTGACATACCTGGGGCAGAGACAAATGTCTCCAGTGCCTTCTTTCAGCTACAGTATCCCAGCAAATGGCAGTACAACCCTTCCTGAGCAACACCCAGGGATATTTGCATGTGTATTCCCCTCCTTCAGTGGAAGGTGGAGGTGGAGGAGAGTGGTCCATGACAGCACTTGTTCTCTCTCTCCCTGTGGAGCAGCAAGCTGAGCATTGGTCATAACTGAAGGAATAAGGGGTAAGAGTGCTCATTGTGCCATTGCAACCATACTGACAGTCGCATGCTGTAGAGCTGCCAGTCTATTGAAAGGAAAACAAACAAACATGTGCTCATTAAACTCATGTTCTGCCCTTTCTTATTTCTTGCTGTGTTAAAAGAAGTCTATGTTCTCAGCCTGAAGCCCAGGGTCTTTTGTTTTGAAGATTTTCTGTTTCAAAAGTTCAACTGTACTTCCAGGTTCTAATTCGTATTCCTGGTACCAGCTGGTAAGAAGCAAGTTAAATGATCCGAATTCACACTGATTTAACATTACTAACTTCACTGCCAATTGCTTTCTAGCCTTGTATTTTTTAAGAGACTTCAAAACTTGTGATAAGATCCTCAATACTTAAAAGAAGGGAAAGAAGGAAAGCAAATAAGCCGATAAACCAGAGTGGAACAAATTAGCTATTACAATCAGTTTACTGTGTTATCTAGCATCATGCCTGCCACAGAGAAGAAAATCAGCCTTTTCATTCTCTGGAGGTGGCTATACATGTATTGCAATAAAAGTATATGATGCTGTCTCACCAGATCAAAGAATGGCATGAAGTGGCATTGCACTGAACACAGTTAAAGGAATAACCCAGGGGAGAAGGGAAAGCCCTCGTTCCCATAGTAACCAGCGAGGCATTAAGAAGATGCACACCTCCAAATGCTGAGATTTTAAAGTGCTTTTAACTCAATAAAACAATTTTATTTCATTTCAGCATTTTTTTCCCAACTATTATAATCCTGGTGGGTTGCACTGACTGCTGCTACAGCTCTGTAATACTCACCTTCAACAACTGCCCCAAAGAAATCAAGAACACACTTTTGAGTTAATATATGGCTCATCAGTAGAACCAAGTCTCTCTCCAGATGCTCTACATCTAGTTTTTGTACTAGTCTGACTACATGTATGAGGGGTGCAAGTGTTTAAGCCAAAAAAGTAGTAAGAGTATCATGGATGTAAGGTACATACAGGTCTAGTAGCCATCATAGCTTTTTCCTCTGTCATAAAATAAGCTATGTTCTTATATATATATATAACTAATGTAGTTATATTTACTCTGTGTATTGGCATGTGTGTGTGGGATTTGTCCTTCTGTAATTATAATAGTGCATGTAGCAGCCTATGTAAAAATAAGTTCTTAAAATTATTTTCAGGAGACACATTTTCCCCTTGAAACCTCCTTTGTTTGCTGTTATATAACCACATTTTGCTTTGAAATATTTTCTCTGTTGCTGTTGGAAATGCCCACGCAAACCAAGAGTGGAAATGGGCTATAAAGGGAACAAAATGAAACTGAGTATTGACTTAAATTGGTTTTGGTCTAGTTCCAAATGTTGCCAAACACGCAAGATAAATACACAGAGAGTGGAAAAAACCTCTCCTCCTCTCTCGCTTGTTTATGGTGCTAGTAAGTGTAGGTGCCAGTTACAAATACTGTAAATAAAAACAAAGGTTAGCACTGCTCCCCATAATTCTAATACATGCAGACTGCTTATAATTACTACTGGGATTTTCAAAAGTATTTAATATTAATATATTTGAGGACCTGGTGAGAGTCAAAATACATGTAGGTAAAGAGAAGGCAATACTGCCTTCATTACATTTATCTCAAAGATGTCCTCTATTTCTCTATTTTTATCATCTATTATTCGCTTTTTTACTGTTGACAGTCATTCAGGCCTACAATTTTCATGTCATTCAGCCCTACAATTTTACAATCATGCTTTATTGATAAACTGAAGCTTGTTTTACAGTATTTTCTAGCGGCTCAGCTGAAAATTGGACTCTGCTATAAAAAGCTGCACCCACACATGCATATACACCCATGTATAAAGGCTATCCTCCCAGCAAATTTACAGCCAGATACTTGAAACCAAGACAAGCATTAGAAATTAAATATGACTAATACTTCATAAATGGAGAACTGGGAGAGAGAAGCAATGGCATATCTAATATCACATAGGAGACCAGTGGCAGAGCTTGGAAACAGACAATATGACTGAGACTTTATCCTGCGCCTAAATAACAAGACACCTTCCCTTATCTTGGGCCATGCCCCCTCCTTGGCACCACAGCTGTGTGATAGCTTTTCAATTTTCTCTTTGGGTGTTTTCTTTTACGGTAATCTATTTTGTGGTATTTCAAGCATCTCATCTTTGAATTCCACCCCAAACTCTCATTTAAGCTTTTCTTGCCTCAGTCCTTGAGTAATACAAATCTCCTTGGCTGTGCCTCTTCTTGCCCCAAGTTATCCTTTGCAGAAAGCAGGTGCCAGAAGCAGCTTTCCTATTCCTCCTTTCATAGCATCATTCCCTTCTCACAGAGCCCCAGACCACTGCTTGTAACTTAAAGTCACCATCTTCATCACTAACACCCTTAAAACTAAGACGTCTTGTTATCCCCTACATCACCACATTGTGTCCTGCCACTTCTGCTTTGCTACCAACACCACAGCTGACTGCATGTGTGCTTCCTTTATCCTATGCTGCCTGCAGTGTATAGGTAGGCAATAGGCTTGGGGCACATAAATCAGGTGTTGCTACTATGAAGACATTTAAGTTTAAGAGAGAAAGGAGCAAATTATGGTACCAACAGTGCTTCCAGGCTTCACAATCACTGGAGAGAAGGGGCTACAATGAGCAGGTTTCACTTTATGGCAGGCAATCTGAATACAGCCTTTTATATGTTCTTCAACCTTGACTTTATGGATGGATTGGCTGATAAAAACTGAATCACAAGGTCATTTCCTTTCTCATGATCCTTCTCAAGAACCATTTTTAACTGAAGTACCTGGAGGAAATTAGCCATGGAAAGGGCAGAAGGGTCACTAGGGCAAGCTTAGTCCAAAGGGAGATTTTTTTTGTGTAGACTTCCTATATTGTGTCTATAAATTGTGAGATTTCAAGGCAGGTATGTCCATAGTTCTGTTGGAGGACATGCCCAGTGAGTGTTACCAGAATACTTACGAGTAAGTGACAGTGATAATATTCGGGACTACTTTTTAAGAGATCCATATGAATGACATTTGCTAAATAGGCAATTGATGCCATCCTGCACCATGTGGGTCAGGCTCATATAGCATTTCGGAGCCTAAGAATGTCTGAGAGTACCTAAATGCATTGGTGATTTTGGAACCCAGTTTACAATTTTGCACTTCATGTGCATGCAAGAAATATTTCCCTACTATGTTAAATGGATCTAGGAGCAAATTAATTCAGAAAAATAAATTCAAATAGACTTTTCTGAATCAATATTGCAGCATTTCACGTGCTTGATAACTTGAGCGATAGTGCTGGGGCAATATTCAGCTGCTGTAAATTGCAGTAAATTTCCATGGCTCCACTGAAGCCAATAAAGTTACAGTAATTTATGTCATCTGGGGATGTGATTTTTACAGAATAGCCCTGACCTTATTTAATTGTGGGGGTTGTTTTTTTGTTTTAATAAATGGGGTAAAAAGGGCAGACTTCTGTATTTGTAGATAGAACAAAGGGAATATTTTTGCAAACAAACTGGAGGTACCAGTAACAAAGCTAGGAATGTCAACAACCAGTATTTTATGAGTAAAAGAGCTCAATCACAGAACTGAATCAGGGAACCTGTGTATCTTCGTATATCTCCCTCTCTAAGAGACAATGTTGAGTTATGGAAACACATTGGAAACATTTAAAAAATGTGCATGCTGTAACTTCAGTCAAATATACTAAGCCTGAAAATGCATACATGTCCCAGTGAATTTTTCTTGTGGCCTCTAGAACCTGGTTTCGTGCTGGTTAGAAACAGAATTTCAGAGGAGGGACAAATGCGCAAGGATTTTTCTTCAAGCGAAACATGGTAACTTTGGGAACTGTTCATTGAAGATTTTCTCACCTGGGCTGGACGCTTCTAGGCCAGAGGTGCCATCAGCCCTGCATTCAGAGACTTTCAATGACACCTAGGAGAAAATTTATGCTGTTGCTCCCACAGCTTCTGTGAGAATTAATTCCCTGGCCTTGTATGAAAAGATTTTTTTTTCCTCTGCTTTGAAACTGCTGGTTGATAACTTCGTTATCAGTATACCTGCTGTTGTATTGTGAGAAACAGTGAATAAATCATTTCCTATTTATCATATCTACCTCAGCCATACTTCATCTTTGTCATGTATTTTCTAGTCTATTATTATCTATTATCTGTCACCTAGTCTATCCACTCTCCTTGTAACAAAACTGTTCCGTAAGTTTGGTCTTCCCTTCTCTATATTATTTCTAGTACATCTTTCTGAGATGGGGTGAAGTGAATAATAAATATGTAATGTACAGTGGCAATATACAGTAGCATAATGTTATTTGATTTTTGTCTTTTCTCCTTTCCTAATAACTCATAATATCCTTTGTTTCTTAAATAGTTCCTGAGCACTGATATATTGTGTATTCAAAGTATTTAAAAAATCTTGAAGGACTCCAACTATTCTTCTTAAATGACATAAGGAAATTTACCATCTACCTATATACAATAGCCTGTGCATACATGTATGCGTGTACATACACACGTATATCTCCATTGCCTGTCTATATTTAAACAGAATGTTGCTCTTCAGCATCACACTGCATTTACAGTTGGAGTGCGACCAGCAGGCTGAAGGTTGTCTTGCCCCTCTAGTTTGCTCTCGTGAGACTTCACTTGGAATAGTGTGTACAGTTCTGGTGTCCTCAACATAAAAAGGACATGGATCTGTTGGAACAAGTCCAGAGGAGGGCCATGAGGATGATGAGGGGACTGTGCACCTCCTGTATGAAGAGAGGCTGAGAAAGTTGGGGCTGTTCAGCCTGGAGAAGAGAAGGCTGCATGGAGACCTCATAGCAGCTTCCAGGATCTGAAGAGGGCTTATAAGGATGGTGGGGAGGGACTCTTCATTAAGGACTGTAGTGATAGGACAAGGGGTAACGGGTCCAAACTTAAACAGGGGAAGTTTAGATCAGATATAAGGAGGAAATTCTTTCCTGTTAGGGTGGTGAGGCACTGGAATGGGTTGTCCAGGGAAGTTGTGAATGCTCCATCCCTGGTGGTGTTGAAGGCCAGGTTGGACAGAGCCTTGGGTGACATGGTTTAGTGTGAGGTATCCCTACCCAGGGCAGGGGGGTTGCAACTAGATGATCTTAAGGTCTTTTCAAACCCTAACTCTTCTATGATCTTTTCTGGTTTTTTTTCTACTAACGTGGAATTATATATGAAAACTCATGAACTTTCATAATACTTCATGGTACTTAGTTGCCAGCTGGGGTTCAACTAAAACATTCCCCTTGTGAATGAGTTCCCTGGAAAAAAAACCTTTTCCAAAATGATTGTTTATTTCTTACCTTCTCACGTGTCATTCCCTCTTTTTCTTTGTGCATAGGCTATTAATGTCCTCTGGTAACAACACGGCCATGCACTGCTGCAGTTAGCCTACATTGAAGTCACATTACTTTTCTACCTTGCCCTAACTAAAGCAGCACATTTACCTTCAGATTTTTCTATTGTGTTTCTTATTGTGAATGTTTGTCAGTTAGTTCCAGAAGTTTTTCAATGTGAAAACAAATATTCCATATTTTGCCTCATTTCCCCCTCTCTCTCCCAAACAGAAGCATGCACATACCCATAACTCCTTAATGGTAGATAAAATCACTGTTTTTCTTTTGAAAACAAAGAAATAGTGAGATGTCTTTGCCTGGAAGAAGTGGATTTCTTCAAAGACTGTCTTTGAAGAGATGTGGTTTATTTCACACAAAAAAGGAGAGTGTACTAATCTGACTGGCTGATGACATATTCTAGGTGTAGACAGGGCGTTCAGAATATTTTACAGATAGAATTTGAAGACAGAGCATTAGAAACTTAGTTTCCCAGTACAAAGTGCAAAATCATATATGGACATATGAGTTATAAGAACACTTGCTGTCAGTAGATGCCTACTCTTAAAGGCCCTTCTGCTGGAATGGGAGAGGAAGAAAAAAGATAAAGACACACAAAGTTGTACACAGGTTGCCAACATGACAGAAAAGGCAAAGACTCTGGAAGTCCAGGATGGATTAGGTGGGTTATTTCTTGCAGAAAGAGGTGTGTACACATGCATTGCTAACAGGTGGAGTATAATTTGGTTACCTAAATAAAAAATGATTGCTTTAAATTACAACACATGATTGACAAGGGCTATTAAGGTGGTTAGGAAAATAGAGGACCTTACCTACGAGAGGATACTGGAAGAGCTTGGCTTGATTAATTTACCAGAATGGGGGTGATGGGAAGCATGGTTTCTGTTGATAGACACCTCAGTGGGGTGAATGCTAAATAGGAATAAAGCTATTGTGGCTAGGGAGTAATGCTGGCAGCAGAACAAACAAGGCACCTGTCATGTGAGAGAAAATGGAGCTGGAATGTCTGAAAGAAGTCCTCAGATGATGGGCCGGTGAGCTTTCGGGGGCTTCCTCCTGGAGTACCATGGCAAAGAAATGAACCCTTTCTGAGAGGATGCACAATATTGCCATCATCTGCAGGTTCAAGTTACTCTTGTGTTTCCTGCCTGCTTACTAAGTCTTTGGCCATAGCTTTATGTTCACTAGGCTCTTGTTTCCACATTGGTAAAATGTAGTTAATTATGCCTACGGCTTCTGTAAAGAAGGTTGAGACCCGCCAGCAAACAGCGCTAAGTAGCACAAGGTGGTGTTATGCTCATTTCCAGCTACTTCAAAGGAAAGCAGAATCTGCTTTTTCAGCCATCAGGTGAAACAAAGGTGTGTGAGTGGGTGAGAAAACCGGCTGAGAGAATAATGGCAATGTCATCTGTACAGCTGCAGGCAAGACCCCAGATATTATTCATGTTTTTTATAGAGAGAGCATAAGTTAAAGAGAATCTTTATTTATTTTCTAATAATTCACCTCTCACTGTACTGATAATGATGCTTTGAAATTAATAAATTTCCTGGCAGCAGTGACTGTAACTCTTTTTATCTTTTGCTGACATTTTCATTTGATCATTGCCTTTCCCACAATAAGCGTCTGTCCTGTAAGTAGCTGCCTCTTGCTGGTAAATGAATAGCTCTCTTCACGGTCTGTGCCACAGTTATTTTAACTTGATCATGCTGGCTAAAATTAGATGAGAACTACTGAAATCTAAAACTCATCTAAAGGACATTAACCAGATCAGTGTGTTATCAGCTCATTTCAAAATCTTAAAAGATAAATGAAGGTCCTACAGTATTGGTCTATTTCCCACCAACTGGGGAACATTAATTGTGAATCAGAGGGGACAAAATGCAACTGATCCCACAAATATTTCCAAACAGAATTTATGGAACTGTTGGACACCTACAAATATATTCCTTCATCTGTGATGTCAACAGTACCTTTTTGATAGGGATCCATCAGTTATCTGTCCTCTTTGGCCATACCTCCATCCCTCATAGGCTTTCCAAAGCTGGGAAGCACCAGCAGACTGTCACTGATTGTCAGCTGTGATTTCAGCTGGCACACAAGGCTATCAGGCTGGGGTCAACATCAACATTGTTTGTTCAAAGCATTTTCAGCTCCAATTTTACTGACATAGGAAATTCTTAACTATGTACCAGTACTTCCATAGCACTGGTAGTGTTAGGAGATATGTTGTTTTTTTCTTTTCTTGTGAAAAATGTTTCATCCTCACTCTATCAGAGGATGCTTAAATAAACAAATAATATTAATGTCATTTTGTAGCAATATTTCTTCTAGATAGACACAGAAATACACACAAGTACAGTGTTTAGTTAGTTTTTTCAGTGCAAAGGTGGGTAGTGTCAGTTGTCTAACAGGAATTTTTGCAGGTGGCAGAAGAAACTCTGTATTTAAGGGCAGATGCCTCCAGATACAAAAGGACATGATTCTCCATTACTTAAATAAAATTTCTCAGGTTATTCAGATGCACATTTGACTACACTGGCAAAGCCTGATAAAAACAGGAAGCCAAACAGAAAAAAGAAGGAGTTACTAAAGCTAAAACGAATATGAGCTTGAAAAGCTCATTGAGATATAAAACATGGTCAGGTTTATATTTTAAAGTACTAAAAGGCTGTGTTTGACAGTGCTAAGTGTAGTATTTAGCTCTTTTTGCTAGAGGTAACCCCTCTTGATGGGTACAAGCATCTGTCTCTATCAGGAGGCTCACTGAACCAAAGCAATACATAACTTCTGCCTTCAGCATGACTTTTTATGGTTTCCCTCTCAGTTTGCTTCATCTTAAAGTGCTTTCTTCCTGGTGTCTTCAGACAAATCAAGCATGAAGTGTATCATGGACTCTGGTAATGCTACCACCTCAGCTGAAGAGGCGAGCTTCACTCTGGGGAAGTGTCAGTTTAGAAGAGTACCGCTTAACATACATTAATACATAACACAAATAACACAGTAGCCTCTCACTATGCCAGTGGTACTTCACTACTGCTTCTTTTCTCTGAACAGCTATGAAAATAATAAACACTAGTATTTAGAGCTTAAAATTGAAGGCAACACAGTGCATCCACTGACCTAAAATTCTAAACGTGTGCTCCCTGTTGCACTGACAGTTGCTAGGTATTTTCTATTCTTTTGCATACACTGAAACTGGAGTCCATCTTACGCAGCTTTGTAGAAGTTAGGCATTTAGGTCAAGTCACGGATGTCCCCTCTGTACCCAAATGAGAGCAAAGGACAGTTCTAAAGGACAAGTCCTTCCAGTTTACATTGTCTGTGTCCCCAGCAAGTGAAGATTAAAAGTTTGTATTTGTGACTGACTCTTTAGACAATCTCGCCTTCAGTGTCACAACTGTATTTTAACTGAGCAATAGCATCCCTGTTTTGTAAGCTTTTACCTTGAAGAAGGTATTTGGTTTATGGTTCACCCCAAAGAGGTCTGTTGGAAATAAAACAGATCTTTTCTTTTTCAGGCTGGCCTCCTTACATATATTGTCTCTTTTCTGAATCACATACCATTACTTACCAGTTACTCCTGGTTTCATGCAATAAGATAGAACTTTCTAAAACATTTCACAGCCTAGCAAAGGAGTATTACTCATGGAGTGTTGCATTCCCATCACCGGAGGATGTTAGTCAAAAGCTGGTCATTAAGGAAGGTTTCAGTATAGCTGAACTTGAAGTACTGACAATATGGGTGACTTACTGAGCTTTTTCCAAACTGTTTTCTTATATGTCTCTGGAACAACTAAAACACTGAAAGTATAATTAATCCAAAATGACTGAGAGATGGGGAAAAGGGTTATTGCTCTAAAACAGTGTTTAGTGAAAAAAAAAGAAAACCATGCATTTTTTACATCCCAATCATGTGCTGCTGATTCCCCAGTCCTTCTGAAAAGCTTATTTCAGAATGTTAATACTGTATTACTTGACAGCCTGCTGCTTCCAAAACTCAGAATTCCTGGTGAGCTGCAGTCTGCAGTTAAGATTCAAGCATTCAGAAAGGACTGTATCTGAATTTAGATGCATGTAATTCTTAAATTACACAGTGCTGTCAAGTATTTATGTTTATACTTGATAGCTTTAATATTACTATTTATGTCTCAATAAATTATACTTGCGAAACTAAAAATGGAAAACCAGACTATCTATACTAAATATAAATCTCAAAACATTGTTGATACGGATATTAGCAGTGTAATTTCAATAATATTAAACATGCCTATGGCTTGTGATGGGATCTTCTAAATTCCGTGTACAAGTGATAAAGTAAATCAGGTAAGAAGTAGTTTTTGCAGAATACCTGGTTTGAATGAAAGATTGAAACCTAGATATTGGATACCAGACACTGATTTGAAGTGAGAAATATAAGGCCTTTGATAAATCAAAGCAAGTGAAAACACATTGTTTTTAATATCACACTAAAATGTGCCCTGAATTTGAGTTTTGCAAATTACTCACATCATCATTGTGGGTTTTTCAGCGGAGCACACTTGTGTTATTTTCTCTGGAGAGAAGATAGCTTCTTACTTACTAGTCATGCTCCACAACAACTGGAGATCGGAAACATCCCCAGAGTAAAACTGTGTCTCTTAAATACCTAAAAATTAGCACACTATAGCAGAAGATATCTGACAAGTCAACTGCAAGCTTGCTGATGCCTTTGAAACAGCAGGGCACAGCGTATCACCCTGAAAAGGGCTGTTTTTACAACAATAAATCTGTCTTCAGCTCTTCTTGATGATCTAACTCACAAGACTGTTGTTCACATTATATATTTGTGCTTAATATAGGCTAGAGGAAACTGAAAACCTCATAAAATTAGCTTATCTTTTGTGTTAGGGTGAGAAGTGCTTTAAATTGTTTCAACCATGAACTCCATAGTGTAGCTACCCATATGTGAAATTACATTCTATAAAACAGCAATTTCACTCAAATCCATTAATGAATTTTCTAGCCTCCATGGGTTCCAGCATGGTTTTAATCTGAGTAGAGCATCTGCAGAGGAGGGGATGATTGTTATTTGGGAAACAACAATGTATAGGAATAGACTATCCTACTCTGTGGAGATGCCTGAGGTAAAGCTCTTGAAAACTGGCAGGGTTGCCCCTTCTGACTCCTTGGTGCACTTTCACGTATGAGGGAACTGGGTGGTGGAACATGAGAGACTGAGCAGCCATGGTGCTCTTGCTTCACTCGGTACAGGAAAAATAAGGCCATAGAGTGCATGTAAATTATTATTATTTTTTTTTATATTCAGCCTATATTCCTTTTAAAATTTCATTTCTTCACCCCAGCAATTTTTTAGTGTCTTCTTCTGGTTATTTAAAGATGTTTCAAGGTTTGAATGGTCTTTGTGGCTTTTTGTGAATGCCATGCAGCAAAAACCAACAGCTTTGAAAAAAAAATAAAAATTACAGTTCTGAAATAAATTATTGCATAAGTAAAGAGAATAAAGCTTCTCTTTTAACTCCTTTTGCTTAGCCCTTGGCTTATTACAGGAGCTGGTGAACAGAAGTCACCTCCACTGTTACAACATCTTCAGGGTGCAGAAAATACTCAAATAGCTTCTGAAATTAATGACATATCCTTCTAACACAGCATCATGATAAACTCCCACTAGTCAAGACAGCTTTTACTTCATATGAGGACTATATGGCTTAACAAAAAAAATTATGTACTTCCATAAATCATATGGGGAGACTGAAGAATGCAGTATTGGTGGGGTTTGATGCTAGTTAGACAAAGTTAATAACTTGGTTCATGAAATAGAAATCCTGAACCTGTCTGTAAATGGAAAAGAGAATTTTGGGCTTCATAAGTTAAGTACATGTTTTTGCTTATCCGTGGTATACTTATCCATTCCTTGTAGATTAGACCACTCACATTTTCTATGTGGATTTATATCCCAGGAAACTTGTTCAGGAGGATTCAGCTAGTGGAGTTTTATGCTAGCATCCTGTAATACCAGAGTGCTACAGACTTCGCAAACTAGGAGCTGACTTCTGGGTAGAGTTTAATTTCAGTTTCACATGCATGGAGACACTCTAGAGCCAGCCAAAATAAACAGGAAGCCACCCGTTGTCTCAGAATTAGATTTTAATCCCTAACTGATTTGGCTCTACATTGCCTGAAGATGGTTCATCTTTTCATATAAAATATGATTTTTTTTTCAGTATGACAAAGCTCTTTTGATTCAAAAGATAGACAGATACCAGTAAGGGATTTTCTGAGAACTGTTTCTTATTCTGGATTTTCTCCTTCTGCCATGAATGTCAAAGCTCAGGTCGAGTAACCTCTCCATAAATACTGCAAACTCTTTTTTTCAGAATTCAGAAGTTTGAGGAGAGTGGAACAAGGTTGAGATGGGTTGCTGTTTGCAAACTATAATGAAGTCATGGGGGCAGTCCAAATTGTGACTCTACAGGCTGGCAGTGGCCTCACAAAGGATTAATCTCCTTTAACTACAGATGTATTGAAGTATAATATTTCATCCAGACTGCTTCTTTTGAGTGAATATGTGTCTAAGGTAGTTAAGAAATTCCTTATGCAGCTGCTTCTCTTTCAACTGAGTGTGAAGAATGGGAAAGCCTAGCTCACACTTGACATCTTGGGTAAATTTTGCCCATCTTTAAATACATATACTGTAAATGTTCACAAACTACTGAATTCTTGCTCTTCTGTTTGATAATTGAAATACAATAGTTAACAATCTGCCATGTATATGGGGGAAAAAAGAAGTCCCTCATAAGACTTTAGCTCCCTTTTTCATTTGGTTTTGAGATATTTTAAAGGGGAGAAGTAAAACATGACAGACAGTCCTAGTCTGAAGCTCAGACCACCACCTGCATCCTCAGTTCACCGGTGGTTTTCTCCTCTTCCTCTTTTTTGCCTTCTCTTACCATTATTTGCCAAATCTGAGATCTTATCATCCTTATTCTCTACTGGTCAGAATGAGCAAGAACACTGTGCATGGATCAGTGTCTGAGTATTTCCTTACAGATCAGCAGCCTTATTGGCTCCCATGCATGGAGAAATGTGAATTTCCCAGTAGTTCAGTGCTGTGATATTTCATATTTGTCTTTCAGACTGTTCTTCATCTCAGGCCTAATGAGCCCAGTCAGGCTTGCAGCTAAGGACAAACACATCAGGAGGTGAGTAGTTGCCTTTGAGAGAAAGCCTTCAAAGCTTTATTCTCCAGGGATCTGGGTGTTGGTGAGATACTCTAAAAATCCGCCTTGAACAAGTCTGAGGGTACTGCCACCTCCCAAAACCCAGCTCCCTGGCAGAGAAGTTGGAGGGCAGTGTTGTGACTTTTGAATACAGGAAAACAAAACAGCACAGCAATTGCTTTATAACAAGCAGAAAGTCACAGGCATTAACTGAGAAAGAAAAAGGTCAAGAGAACAGATTTTGTCACATGCATCTAGCTTGCTTCCTAATTCCTGACACTCTCTTTTTTCCTTCCACGAGGTTATAATTTCTGGCAGACACTTCACTCTGATAATGTCGCAATGACTTTTTTTATTAAGGACATCTCCCTTTGGAACATTTTCTGTGTGGTTTCTTTGTTCGTTGAGCAGAATATGCCTGCCAGCAAGCAGAATCTCATTTACTTACAAAATACACTGATTCTCTTAATGAAGTTGTGGATTTGTTCTGCAGAGAAAGCACAGATGAGGGTCTCCTCAGCTTCTCTCTGTAGGGTAACTATGGTTCATACTAAAAGTACAAAAATTTTCTGAGGCACCAACTCCTCCTATTTTTTTTAGCAGGTTTTGTTGAATTATATGTAACAAAGGTTTTACAAATTCACACTGCATTCCATCCTGAGAGAAGGGCTTTAGTTTTCTGGGGGGATTTTTTAGTCTTCATTTATCACATTGCTACTCTGCAAAGGTTTACTTGAGCAATAAGAATTGAGTTGTGCCACTTGAGCATGTGTTTTAAATTAAGTTAGGGTCACTCTCTTTTGCGTTTGATAATCATCAGTTGCTTGAAGCATACAAGATGTTCTCAGATAGGTAGGCTTGTGCTTTCTGGCACTGGAAACTGGGCAAATCTTAAAACTTGTTAGGTCACACAGTTAAACATATGTTCTCTGGGTTTTTTTATGCCCTATAAGTGTATTTTTTATGCAGTATGCCTCTCCCTATAAAGATGAATCTGACAATCATTCACAGAGGCATTTTGCCTTGATTTCTCATATTAATTCAGCTCTTCTCCTTGATAGTTTCAGCCTAAAAAATGTTTAAAGTACTTAATTGCTTCTGCTACGCATAGCCACACTGATGACTTCAGAACATTGTACATACACTCCATCAGGCATTTTTAACAGATAAAGGTGCTGTGTAGTGTCAAAACTTCTTGTAACATTCATGTTATTTTTCTGTTTGAAAATCTGCGCCTTTTGGGGCCTCTCAATGTATTCTCTTTCTTATAAAAAGTACAGTTGCTGTTGGTTTTATTCTATTGCAGGAGTGCCTATAGGACCCAGATGAGACTAGCAGAGTGCTGAGCTAAGCACAGAGCTTACCTAATATGTCAGTCTCTGCCCTCAAAAGCTTCTGAGCCATATAAGCAGCACCAAGAGCGGGAGGAGAGAAGAGAGGTGAAGTGGCAGGTCATGGTCATGGAGCAGCTGTTGGTGACAGCAGCGGGACCAGAATGGAGTTTTTCTGAGCCTTAGGATAGCACCATCTCACACCAAGAGTGGGGTATTTTACAGAGAGGATCCCTGGACTCTTTTTTTTTGTTGCCTTCCCTCTGCTCCCCTTACATGTGACCAGCGGCAGCTGGGGTTTTGGCTATTGCCAAAGTAGTAAATAGTCTTTTATCTCCACTGAAAGGAGAGTGAATGATGTAATTTGGCTCCTCTTTACTCTTGCTGGCTGCCAAGACATTATTTCTGTATCAGTGCACATGGCCATTTGGCATCAAATGAGATGTGGAAGTGGAGGCAGGATGTTAATTCTTTTTGATGTACCAGTAACGTATCTGAAGTGGTACAGCAGCATTTCTTTCCAGGAGGCAACTGATTCTCAGTGTTCCCTAACAAAATAGGAGTGTGAGCTCATTTCATTGCACATAGAGGAACCAAGGAGGTAAACACACACCTCCTTTAGTGCAACCCTGCTAACCACAAGTCAATTTTGTTGTGTACTTTTAAATTCAGTGGGACAGCAAGGTTGTTTGTTTTGCTTATTGTGATAGTTCTGCTTCAGAGCACCTCTGCACTGATGCGTTAAATTTCTTTGTTCTACATCCTTTACATTTGGGCACCATCCCTCCTAAAGGCTGGAAGAAGGATTCAGATTCTGTGTAACATAGAAAGTCATATGGCACCTTCAAGGCCATATTTCTGCCTACTCTCCCTCCATCTTTTGACCATATGAAAATATTCTTACTCCAGTGGCTTTACATCAGATCATTAACTTTGGTTTATTGCCTGTGAAGACAGTTCTATGAATTTTCCTTCTGGATTTTTCTGAACAGACACAATTTAGAGGAAAGGGAGGGGGAGGAAAGCAATTGCCTTCTAATGCCAGTCCAGATTTATGTGTTTGCCTGGCTTGTCTAAGATCTGGAATTACTGTGTTTCTTCCTTCAGACCTCCTGCACCTCACATTGAATGGGGTGATGGTATCAGAAAATCTTTTTTTTTCTCTGTTAGGAAAATAAATGAGGGTCCTGGGCAAATGATGAATGTCTGCAGAGGTGCAAGAACCAGTAGCCAGGTGACTGTGTGTGCCTTTTGCACCCCATGGCTGCCTCTATAACGAAAGAAAGAGGTTGCTTTCATTCAGGTAGGGTAGATTACTGAAGCAGCTCGATCTGCAGTCTCAGATTAATAAAAAATACACACTATTCCATTTCAGTTTGAACAGGCTAGAAAGCGCTTGTATAGTGTCTACCACAATGGACATGGAAATTCACAGTAAGAGTACAAGCTGGTTCAGAGCATCTCCCCAGGGCTGTTCCTCTAACCAGGACAGCATCAACAAAGCATTATTTTTGAACTGCGCGTTAGCTATAAGCTTGACAATTCTTTTTCATTTTTACTGTATTTTCAAGTTGGCTTACCTAAGTTACCAGAGGCAGGTTCACGTCTGTTCACAGGAGTGTTGCTAATGAATGATTGAAGGTTTTCATTGCCTTTGTAAGTTGACACAGGGGCTTGCTCCTTTGCTGTTTGACAAAGCAAAGGAGGCAGACTGGGCATGCCTGCATCTGTAGCATCCAAACTCTCTATTAGTTATGTTTATTGCTGCCCATGCACAGGTTGGGGCTGGTGTCCAGGGGCAGCCTAGTCACCAAAACAGACTCTATGAGGCACAGCTGTCCTGTATCCCATCCTGATAAGGTATAGGTTTGCTCCTTGTCCCACCACTCCATCCTCACCACACCACTGCCATGGGACAGACGTACAGAGGTGAAGCGCAGCATCACAGACAGCAACGCAGCAGTATGAAACCTATTCAGGCAGAAGGCTGGATTTGTCCTTTCATGCACATGAAGAAATTGTTTTCTACTTCTCTCCCTAGTTAAACATATCCTCCCCCCAGAAAAAAACCCAAACTTGGTTGCACCATTTACATATATGTCTCAGTCTAGTGTTTTACCTGAGTGACTTCTCTTTCTTTCTCCCCTTTCACTGTGAAAATGCTTCATTAAAGATTTTTTCCCAAGAGGGGAGATGTGTGGCTAAGAGACAAGCATGTGTGCATGGTTTTCCAGTGACAGGATCACTGCAGCAAGTTAGGGCCAACCTGATACAAGAGGGCTCAGACTCAGATTCCCTGATTTCACTGTGGAAAAAGCACTTGGCCCAAGGGTTTTGCCACATAGAGATGAAGCTGTTCCCCCTTCAGTAAAAGATCAGACTTTAGGGGATAGTCATAGAGAATCAGTCTTTTGCTGTTTCTGGAGGAAGGAGGAGGCATGCTGCTGCTGTGAGTTGTCCTATCATGTTTTGTAGGCACCTGGGTCATTGACATCTTCTTTGAAAGTAATCTGGCCATAAGTGAAGGAAACTGGCTGTAGTCACTGATGTCTTCAGCCACTGCCTGCTTTGTGGGTGTCTAGACCTTAGCATTTGTGGGCAAGCAAAACAGCTGCAGAAAGTGTGTCCCCAAAGCTTGCTGCTTCCATCAGAATTGCTCTTGGCAAGTATAGAACTACCAGCTTGTCAAGTGCCCATCTTTGGTGGTATGTGAGAAAAGCCCAGTATTTCAGCTTGTCACTGGCCTCTCATTCCTGACTGTCAGCCACCTCAGCTTTGTGTCTCTGGCTGTACCTCTTTCTCGCAGGGTTGCTGAGTGTCAATCACTCAGACAAGCTTTCTGATGATTTGTCCAAATAAGTTTTTACTCTGTCCAAAATGTATGGATACTTTGTTCATACAATTCACTCAAGCTGAATCTAATGAAATAACGCTTGTAACAGCCTTAACTTCCTCCACAGTGAGCTGTGGATCTAAATGTTGCTTTCCTTAGAAATGAAGGTGAAACTCAGCTGACACTTGTGTTAGATTCAGCAATGACAGTCATGGCAAGAGCCAGAGGCTATGGAAAAAGGTCCTTATAACTAACTCAAACTTTCACTGAGGAGAAAACTGGACTTTTGATCAGTAGCAAATGCAAGTTTTGGAAGAGAAAAGATGAGCTGGTCCAAACATCATAACTATGGAACTGTCCTCAGCTTCTGCTTAAAATGAAAGTTAAGCCATCGACAGGTCTGAAACTTCCAGGCTGGGGAGCCAAGGAGGAAGGTTCACATCTACAATGCAGAACGGGAGCCAGATGTAATCTGTGGAGTGGAGCCTTTTCTTGTACAAGAAGGTTTAGATGCACTTCTCTCTGAGCTACTTTTGGTGATGAGACAGTGAGAAATAGGTGGCGTTTCTTTTCAGGAGTTAGCTAGCTTTCCCCTCATGCTTCTGTGGGAGAGACAGACAGGAACCTGTTCTCAGCCCTGCCTGTTTCTGTGTTTGTGCAGAATACAAGATGCAGAGTGTCTGCTCTGTCCTTTGTGCC
The DNA here is from genome assembly GCF_033783945.1 of Neopsephotus bourkii. NCBI lineage: Eukaryota > Metazoa > Chordata > Aves > Psittaciformes > Psittacidae > Neopsephotus > Neopsephotus bourkii. The sequence continues at coordinate 10,318,248 of NW_026901456.1, read as the reverse complement.
AAAGGCATTATGTCCTCAGTCACTTGGTAATGGAGAAGACTTTCCTCTGTGGTCCTTGCGTGTGTGCATGTTTGCATGCACAGGCATGCGTGTGGCCAATATCTTAGCTCTAAATCCCTCCATAGTTTATGGGAAGGATTCAAATCCCCTATCTTAAGGGCCGGACACTTGGGTGTATCTTGACTAACAACCTAAAAGCAAAGTCCTTGTGAATGCCTTGTGGATGCTCTAGTTGGAGCTTTGCTTCCCATATCTCTATCAGAGCTGGTCCTGGGTACATCAGTACAGTATTGTAACAAATGGTACATTTATTCTTGCATAAGACACTGTTTCAAAGACACTTACTTTATCAGCCAGTGCATTTCAATGGGATTTATTTCCCTCTCCTGCTATTCATTTACTTCTATTCGTTGCAATAAAACTCTGAACAGAGGGGGAAAATCTGGATGCCAGTTTGAGATGTTGTAGTAAATAATTCACAGTAGTATAAGGAGAAATTGGGTTTTGTTGACTCTAGCTTATGCAGAGCATTGCATGCGTCTCAGCCCTGGTAAACATGGTTAGCTTTGAATACACATATTTAAAGTCTGTCTGTCTTCTGTTTCAACCCTGGCTGGTGTCATGTAGTGTATATTAAGACTAGAGCCAGGTAGCAATAAAGAGTGGGGTAATGCATGCTACAGCTGGCTGAGGTAAACCAAGGACAGTTATTTGTTTCATCTCAGCCCCTTTTCTCCTTTACTGCTTTTGTCACTGAGGAAAAGTGAAATGTGAAGCTCTCCAGTTGCCTACATTTGTTAACCAATTTATTTTTCCCTAAAGTAGAGAAAATGGGAGGGTAAAAAGATGAAGGTAGGAGTATGTCTTAAACTACAGAAGATCTAGGTGAGCAAATAAATGTAATCACTCGGAGTTAGAATGATCTATGTCAGTCACATTAACCTGTTGTATCAATGACCCATGTCTCCCACCTTAAGTGTGACTGGAAATAGTTTTAACAATGCCTTGGGCTGCAGATAGAGCAGAGCCTTCCTTATGCTGCAAACAGTGATTGAAAACTCTCTGGATTATAGAAATAAAACAAACAAACAAATAGTAAAACAGCAACCCCTGTCTCTGCAGCTGGTTGACAGAACATTGATTCAGATGCCATTTATAACATAAATCCTTGCTTAGTTTCCAAACCTGAGCTGAAGCAGACAGACTGGAGTTACTGGACTTAGTATCACAACGTGTACTTTTTAAAGATGCTTTTAATCTTTTTGATCCATGACAGGGTAAAATATTGGGGTCTGACAGAGCTGGCCACCCTTCAGTGGATAATCCGGTTTGTAAACACATATTGTCTTGGATTACCAAGTGGGTCAAGGAGAAAAAGGTATTGGTAAAGAGGCATTTAGGCAATTAATTACATTTAATATATTAGTCTGTTGAATACAGTAGTTGCACAACAGTGAAAAGAAGAGGAGCGGGGAGAAATCTTTCTGTTTCTATTAGATAGTTCTTAAATAATAGGGCACAAATTTTCATGCAGCACCACATGCGCTCTGTGTTTACTATTATTTTGATAGCCAGCCTTGCAAAGTAGGGCTCATGAGTGTAGATGATTTGAAAGTAATGACTCTGACATTATATGACCTTTAGGTACGTTGACAGCCACTCTAGACTACATGCTATTTTATGAATAAAAGAATGTTTTTTCGGCTGGGAATTCTGTTGATGGAAGAGTTTTAAATGTAATAAAGTCAGAGTTATAGTCAAATGAAGTGACAGTCCTTGTTGTGGAACTCACTGTAGGGGGCATGAGATGATTTCTGTGCATGATGATGCATTTGCTCTTAAATGCCATCACTAGATTGATAATTATAGAATTCTGCATATTGTGCCTGGCAGGGAGTCAAGGCTGAATCTTACCATTCTGTAAGTGTGAGATAGAAAAGTATGCTGTAAAAGAGAAGAGTTTAGTCAGAGTTTATGCACGCAGCTGCTAAATGTATTTAACATATTACAGCAGAGAGAGTTTAGTCTTTTCTTTTCAGAGTCAGCATAAAGCCTGATGATGCTTTATTAGCACTCAGCATATTGACAGGAAGGCTCTTACGACCTCTTTGCTGCAAGCAGTCCATAAGTGACCACCACACAAAGCCTGTTTTTTCGCAGTTGGGTTAGGTATGTGGTAATTGGTCGAATTCTTTGTACCCAGCTTTTACTGCTGCAATTTTTAGATGCAGAGGAATGCTTGAAAATCTTTTCAGTCCACTTTCAAAATACAGTGAGGAGGAGAAGGCATCTGGAGCAGCATGAAGATATTCAGTATCTGTAGCTGTCAAAGGAGAGAAGAGGGACTCTGCTCGTCATGTTCTACCACCAACTTCCTCAATCAACTTATTTTGAATAAAATAATAGGTGGAAATTTTAAAAGCATCATGACCTAGGGAGTGAAAAAGAAAATAAATGAAAAGGCATAAAGTCAAAATTGTATTTTATGAAAATCACGGTTGCAATTGCCCAGACACAATCAATGTCATCAGAACAGCTCTCTTTGCTGATTGCAAATACACTGTTTCACACTCCTCTTGTAATGTGGTTGAAGCCTTGTGAATTTTGCTGGTGAAAAGTGGGGGTTTTTAAAGTGCCTTAGTAATTTAAATATGCCAGTGTTGACTCACAGCAGGATATTGCTTTAAAGGAGGTAGAAAGTAAATTAATCAAAAATGAAAGCCCTTTTGGGGTGGACAAGCTGTCTGTGCACCCTCAGATAAATATGATGAATGGTTTCAGCAAAAAAAAAACAAACAACAAGAGTGCTGTTCTTTTAAGAATACAAATATGTTTTATCTGGCCTTTTAACATGGTATTTTGATATTCTTTCTTTTTAAGACAGATTTTTTTTTTCTTAAATATTATCCTTATTATTTAAAGGGGCACTAAACGCTAACTACAATACAGCATTTTGTTTTGTAGCAGATCAAATCACTGTCCCTGGAATTGTTCAAAAATGTATTGATGAGGCCCTTAGTGACATGGTTTAATGGTGGCCAGGGCAGTCCTGGGGTAAAGGTTGGACTTGATAACCCTAAAAGTCTTTTCCAACCTTGTTGATTCTATGATTCTGTGAAATAAACCATTTTTACATTCATCCAAAATTTTCTTTCTCGTTTCCCACCCACACAATCTCAGTTTGGGAACTAAACCGAAAATACATTATTCATCCAGCCCTTTTCAAATTCTCTTCCATGATCAACCAAGGACCCTTAAAAGGGAAGATTACACTAAGGGTACACTGAGGCTTCCTTCCTGCTTTGATGAAGAGGTCACACTCATAATGCAAAAGTCCAAATACCTATGTCTAGGTCATTGGCTGCAGGGACAGCAAATGCCAGAAAGAGAAGATGGCAACTTCCCCAGATCTTCAATAGAGTTGTTGAGAATCAATGACGAAAAGGTGTGCCCCTAATTTCTCAGCAGCAAAAGCAGCATCCTAAGAGAAATCAAGGCAAAAGAACAAAATACTCAGCAGGGATAAAGAATGAGAAGGATAAGAAATGGACAAGACAAAAAACCCCATCCTCACACAGAAAGCAGAAGGGATATGCACACTAAAAGCAAGACAACAGCAGGAGTAACTGTTGACACTGTGTGCCAGTGCAGAAAGAGGGCAATTTGGCAGTTGCATCTGCAGCATGAGATGTCACATATGGGCAAAGCTGGACAGCCATGATGGAAAATCTGACTGATAAAAATTAATTCCTTGAAAGAATATTTTATCTGTGGGACAAGAGGTCTTTTATGCTGCCTGGACAGGGCTGCAGTCTCACTAAGAGCCATGTTGCAAAAAATGTTTTGGGACATTATGAAGACCGAATACAACACACGTACAGGGACACTGGTATTTCTGCTCTCAGAAGCACATTTATTTATTTACTGCATTAATGGGCAGTGCGCTGATAAAGGAAACATGCTTACTGTGCATTGCATCCATTTCTAGCTGTAAGTTACAAATTCTTTTCTTAGGGAGATCCCCCTGTGCTGTGCAGGTGTGTGGGGAATTCTGAGCATTTTAATGACTCCACATCTTCTTATTTTAGCTAGAAAGATCTGAAGCAAAATTTCTAAATTCAGATGAAGAACTTCAAAAGTGACATGATTTTCAAGAGCTCTGAATTCTAGAGGTATGCAAATAACTTTTTTCAGTTTCTTGGCAAGTGTGATATTCCATCTCCAAATGATGATATTTTTAGTAAGTACAATTTTTAAATATTTTTTTTTCCAGGCTGAAAGTGAAACCAGGAGTTTTGAAGTTAAAACCTGTTTAAATGCTCCAATAAAAATGTGTCTTTCTTTTCAAATGGGAAGCAGTTTATAGCATGAAAAGTAAAACTATTAGTTTTGAAAAAATATTAAAATGGAACATTTGGACCTTGTTATAGGATGAAATATTTTATTGAAGCTGTGATGAATGAGTAAACATTTCAGTGTCACAGAACCTACATTTTTTCACTGAAATAAAATTTCATCAAGAAGTATTAACTTTGCCAAGCTTCTTTCACATTTCAGCAGATGTGACTGACAGACATTTGTTAAAGCAAGCTGATTATGTGTGTACATAAGTCTGGAATTTGTAATATAGCAGCAATTTACGGTTTTGTATCTTGTTTGGGTATTTTTTTTCCAATGAAAGACAAAAGGCCAGTGATGCACTATAGTTTCTTTTATAAGCAACAAGAGTGAAGTCAATAGGTATACCAGACAAGGGAACAAAGCAGAATGAAGACACTATAAGGTTTTAGTTACTGTAAGTTTGCTTACTGTCATCTTCACAGTTACATCAATAGCTAGCTCACCCTACGTGACTCAGCATTCCTTAAATGAAACAGCTGTGGATCTGACCAGGTGCTGAACTACTGAGTTTCTCTTGATTCTTTTTCTCTTATTATCCACATTGCTATAATACTTACTTGGCTTTGCAGGCAGTTTTATTTTCACACATCAGTTCCTTTCTCAAAGCAAAATTTAAAAGAGCTGGTACACTTTCCTTGGCACTTCTCCCACTTTTTTTTTTATTTTATTTTTTTTTAATGGATAGATGTCTACTAAATGGCTAAATCAGGAGTACAGACTGTCATCTGCTTCTTCAAGTAGGATATGTGGTGCTGAGCTGTTTACACTAAGGACTTTAAACAGTTATCACCATCAGACAAAATTGTCTGTAAGTGACCGAAGCCTTTTTTCAGGCTTTTGTGACTGCTGGTTGAATTCTCTGGTGTCTAATTTGTCATAAGATCTGACTGAACATTATCCCTACAGCTGAAGCTTTCATACCATCTGCTCCTTCTATCCTTCTTCCTCTGTTTCTGACAGTCTTTGACGAGGTGCTTTAATGTGCTCATGTTAAACTTATACTTCCATGGCAGCACTATGAAATCTCAAACCCTTACCAGCCGTCCTTTCTCCCTAGTTCTGGAAGGACTGGCTTGTTTGGATGTTTTTTCAAACCTTTATACCTCTGTTTAATTTGTTGCAATCATCCAAGATTTTCAAAGCTTGTTTGGCACAGGATATAATCTGATCACCAGAAACACATTCTTGTAGACAATCACATCCAAACATACCTAAAATGAAACAAGGCTAACATATCTCAGAGGGACAACATTCCATATAAATCAAGACTTCTGGAGATATTGAACATCTGTGTGAAGATTAACAAGTTTTTGATTTCTTGTGTCTCAGAAGTTTCCTTATTATAAACTTACTGTGATGCAGGCAACGATTAAAATGAATGAAAGTCAATGGCTCTGTGATGAAGCCATTCATAAAGCACACTTGAAAGTTCACTTCCTAAAAATATGTGAAGAAATTAAGCAGCGGGTAAAAGGGTGAAGGTATTCTCATGCACTGATGTGGGATTAAAAGACAGGAAATAAATCTGAGTATAAACGCTAAATTAACACAGTACAGAAAACGCTCCAAGGGGTTACTACTCAGATAAGTGCTGGAACCTGAGCTCTCTATTGTAGTAATGAATGATCTGGAAAGGAGAACAAAGAGGAAAACTGAAAACTTTGCTGAGGAGTAATAAAAACTAAAATTGACTGTGAAGGCTTGCGCAACATTAGCTTGACGCTGAGTGATAGGCAATAAAACAGCAAGTGAAATTATCTTTCAACAAGCTGAAAACCTGATGCACATGTAGAATAATAACCCTACCTATACATAAAGACTGAAAAGTCCCACATCAAATGCTACCATTCAAGGAATTAGATGTTCAGATCAGTGCAGGTTGCTCTGTGAAAATAGCTTGCTGTTCAGGGGCAGACATACAGAGTACTAGAAGCTGTTAGCAAAGAAAGAGAAAAGAAGATAAAAAACAGAAAAAAAAACCAAACACCAAACATGAAAAGAAAAGAATTCATGTCAGTAAGTCAGCAAATAAAGCAGTGGTGCACATAAATTTTACAGTTCCAGTCTTCTCTAGAATCAGAAGACAACCAACAGAAGTCTAAGAAGGGCAACACAGATGACCGTTGCTATAGAATAATTTCTGTACAATGAGAAACTGAATAGAATAGTTATCTTCTGTGAAGAAAAAGGATGACATGTGTGTGATTTTGGAAATGATAGGTGATGCTGAAAAGAGAAATTATTTTGTATATCACAGAAGGGCTGGCTTTCAAATAAACTGTCAAACTAAGGTTTCAAAAGAAACAACAGGCAGGGTTTTCCATACAGTGCATAGTTAAATAGCAGAGCTTATTGCCACAGGGTGTTGCAGAAGTCAAGAGTACAAACTTGTTAACAAAACAATTAGACAAGCTCACAGATGAAAACTGCATCCATGGTTACTAAACATCAAGATGCCAGTAATACACTTCAGGACTAAAAAGTCCCTGTTTCATATTTGCCCTGTTCTGTTTTTGTTCTCAAGCTACTATTATTGTTTGATACCAGGCATGGAATAAACCAGATGTGTTGGGGGAGGGGGGCATCATTCCATCCCAACACACCCAGTCAGTTGCCAGCACCTTTAATAAATGCTCAGAGCAATGTAGATATATTCCAGCTGCTCCAGCCAATGAGCCATCTTCATTTGGATCTTGGCTCAGATACCTCTATACAAACGCCTGTAGCATGGGGAACAAACAGGACGAATTAGAGATGTGTGCACGTCTACAGGGGTATGATATAACAGACATCACAGAAACATGGTGGGATGGCTTCTATGACTGGAGTGTTGGAATGGAACGTTACAGGCTCTTTAGAAAAGACAGGTCTGGCAGGTGGGGAAGGAGGAGTTGCCCTTTATGTTAGGGATAGGCTGGAGAGTATGAAATTCTATCGGGGGACAGGTGATCAATTAACAGAGAGTTTGTGGGTGAGGGTTAAAGGGACAACAGCTATGGGAGACATTACGGTGGGGATCTGTTAGAGACCACCTGATCAAGAGGAAGCTGTGGATGAAGCACTCTATAGACAGATAGGAAAAGCCTCATGCTCGCAGACTCTTGTGCTCATGGGGACTTCAACCACCCTGACATCTGTTGGAATGACGGTACGGCCCGGCACAAGCAATCCAGAAGGTTCCTCAGTCGTGTGGAAGACAACTTCCTTCTGCAAGTAACAGAGGAGCCGACAAGGAGAGGTGCCATGCTTGATCTTGTGCTCACCAACAGGGAGGGGCTGGTTGGAAATGTGACGCTCCAGGGCAGCCTTGGATGCAGCAATCATGAGATGGTCGAATTTGAGATCCTCGGGGCAGTGAGAAGAGCGTGCAGCAAGCTCACCGCCCTGGACTTCAGGAGAGCAGACTCTGGCCTCTTCAGGAACCTGCTTAGTAAGGTTCCATGGTATATAGCCCTAGAGGGCAGGGGGCCCAAGGCTGCTGGTTGATATTCAAGGATCACCTGCTCCAATCTCAGGAGTGTTGCATCCCAACTAGAAGGAAGTGCAGCAGGAGGACCAGGAGACCTCCTTGGATGGATAAGGAGCTGCTGAGGAAAATTTAAATGAAAAAAAAAGGCTTATAAAAAGTGGAAGCAAGGACAGGCAGACTGGGAAGAGTACAGGGATGTTGTCCGGGAAGCTAGGGACCAGCTTAGGAAAGCTAAGGCCCAGTTAGAATTAAACTTGGCTAGGGATGTTAAGGATAAACAGGAAAGGATTCTATAGGAATGTAGCAAATAAAAAACAGACCAGGGACAATGTAGGCTCAATCCGGATGCTATCAGGAGAACAGGCTACCCTGGATTTGGAGAAGGCTGAGGTTCTGAATGACTTCTTTGTCTTAGTCTTCACTGGTAAATGCTCTGACCACACCGCCTAGGTCTTGGAAGGCAGATGCAGGGACTGTGAGAATGAAGACCTTGGGCCCACTTTAGGAGAGGATCTGGTTGGAGACCATCTTAAAAACCTAAACATACACAAGTCCATGGGACCTGATGAAATCCATCCGCAGGTCCTGAATGAGCTGGCAAATGAAGTTGCTAAGCCACTGGCCATCATATTTGAAAAATCATGGCAGTCAGGTGAAGTTTCTGAAGACTGGAAAAAGGGAAATATAACCCCCATTTTCAAGACGGGGAAAATGGATGACCCGGGGAACTACAGACAAGGCAGTCTCACTTCTGTGCCTGCCAAAATCTCAGAGCAGATTCTCCTGGAAGGCATGCTAAGGCACATGAAAAACAACAAGGTGCTTGGTGACAGCCAGCATGGCTTCACTAAGGGGAAATCCTGTCTGACCAATTTGGTGGCCTTCTATGATGGGGCTACAGAACTGAAGGACAGGGGTAGAGCAGTTGATGTCATCTACCTGGACTTGTGCAAAGCGTTTGACACTGTCCCACACGACATCCTTGTCTCTAAATTGGAGAGACATCAATTCGACAGATGGACCACTCGGTGGATAAAGAACTGGCTGGATGGCCACATGCAAAGAGTTGTGGTCAATGGCTCAATGTCCAGCTGGATACCAGTAACAAGCGGTGTCCCTCAGGGATCGGTGTTGGGACCGGTCTTGTTTAACATCTTCGTTGCTGACATGGACAGTGGGATTGAGTGCGCCCTCAGCAAGTTTGCCAATGACACCAAGCTGTGTGGTTCAGTTCATACTCTGGAGGGAAAGAATGCCATCCAGAGGCAGCTCGACACGCTTGTGAGGTGGGCTGATGCCAACCTCATGAAGTTTAACCATGCCAAGTGCAAGGTCCTACACCTGGGTTGGAGCAATCCCAGGCACAGCTACAGGCTGGGCAGAGAAGAGATTCAGAGCAGCCCTGTGGAGAAGGACTTGGGGGTGCTGGTCAATGAGAAAATGAGCATGAGCCGACTTCAGTGTGCGCTCACAGCCCAGAAAGCCAACCGTATCCTGGGCCGCACCAAAGGAGTGTGACCAGCAGGTCCAAGGGGGTGATCTTGAGACCTCACTTGGAGTACTGCGCGCAGTTCTGGTGTCCTTAACATAAAAAGGACATTGAACTGTTGGAACAAGTGCAGAGGAGGGCCGTGAGGATGATCAGGGGTCTGGAGCACCTCCCATATGAAGACAGGCTAAGAAAGTTGGGGCTGGTCAGCCTGGAGAAGAGAAGGCTGTGTGGAGACCTCCTAGCAGCCTTCCAGTATCTGAAGGGGGCCTGTAGGGATGCTGGGGAGGGACTCTTCATTAGGGACTGTAGTGACAGGACAAGGGGTAATGGGTCAAAACTTAAAAGTGTGGATTGGATATAAGGAAGAAATTCTTTCCTGTTAGGGTGGTGAGGCACTGGAATAGGTTGCCCAGCGAGGTTGTGAATGCTCCTTCCTTGGCAGTGTTCAAGGCGAGGTTGGACAGAACCTTGGGTGAGATGGTTTAGTGTGAGGTGTCCCTGCCCATGGCAAGAGGGGTTGGAACTAGATGATCTTAAGGTCCTTTCCAACCCTAGCTATTCTATGATTCTATGATTCTAATTCAGGGATAGACGGACTTCTGGTTTCGCCTAATAAAACCACTCTTATGATCTTAACTTTGATAAAGTTAAACAGGAGGTGACATAATCAAGTTTATTTATGGGATGGCCATCAGAAGTGGAATTAAAATGCAGAACCTTTTTCTGTTCTTGACCCACTGACAGCCTGCTGGGGGAAACCTCTTCTTTATGTCTATATTTTACTATTCTGCAAGACCTCCTTTCGTTCTTTATAGGTTGCAGATTGCATTTAAGCACCTGCAGGAGAGTCTGAGTATTTGGATTGGAGCCTGGCCTTTGGGAAACATGTATGAACATAAACAGCTCAAACAGAATTTACTACAAACTTGTGCATCACTTCTGAATTTTGGTTGAAATCTCAGGAGTCAATCATTTGGTACAATAGGGGAGGAACTGCTAGCAGTGCTTCAAGGCCACTGTAAAATTTAAGTTCCTCCTAATCTTCTAGGGAATTAATTGGAAAATATGCACTTATGGGAATGTTTTGGGACCCTGAAACAATTTTGTCTATACTAGCTTGCCTAAGAACTAAAAAGAATTTGCATGTTTCAAGAATTTCAAAGAGAGAAACAATCATTGACATTTTTCCAGAAAATGATCATACCATTAGTGGTGGAGAGGCTGGGGTGTGTGTGTGTGTGTGTGTGTGTGAAGGGAGGGGGCAACTTACTGAAAATAAGCTGCTCCCTAATAAAGAAACTGAAAGGCAGCAGAAGCTCAGACCAAAGCTGCAAATCAATGATTCTGTTATCCAAATGCAGATTTTAGCCAACAGGAGTGGACCTATGTATCTGAAAGTGAATGTGGCCTCTGAAGTTCACTGTGGGCACTTTTAAATTTAATCATAGTCTAAGTACTTTTTTTCATTGGGGAATAAAAAGGTTTTTAGAATGTCAAGCCTTCTTGCTGGTACTCTCACTAGTGCCAGGGGATACTGAGGCAACAGGAAAATGTTAATTATTTTATATTCAATTATAAACAAATTGGTGCATACTGTGTAAATCAGGAAAGAATTTTAATGGGAAAAAAAGTAGACTAACAAAGACATTTGGAGAGGGATTATTCCATTAAAGAGCCAAAGAACAGCTAATGCAACACGCTACTGAGCTTCATCTGCTTTTCATTTTTTTAAAGTGCTGCAATTGCCCTTCGCAGAGTAGGAAAATTGGTCAGAGACAAAGCAAGCATTTCAGCACAGTGGAGAGGAGCTGAGAGGCAGAAAGTAAGGAAGTGGCAGGCAGGCTTAGTGGGAAAAAAACTGGAGACTCTACGGCCACAGATTTCCTCTATGTCACTTAGGCATGATTGGGGATTGATTTTTAAATGCAATAGTAAGCAGCAAAAATGGGTACTGAGTAACTTGAGAAATAAAGCATTGGAAATGCCCTACTGCTTAACCCTTACATGAAGTATGCCAGTTAGGCTTTTCACTGTCACTTATGTTGACTTTGACTGTGATGTATGCAACATACTCACGCAAAGGAGTCTCAGACAAAGCCATATAAAGGTTCAAAGGAGTCACAGACAACCATAGCTTTGTGGGACTGAATTACAGAAAATAGTATGCGACTGCATGAGTATGGAGCATGCCTTAAAATGTGCATACACAGAAGCAGGAGGATGAATTTAAGCGTTTATGACCTTTTCAGGGTGAATTTTGTGATGTTATCAGTCTTCTTTTTAAGAACGTGTTTATGCGTAGGTTTCTCAGGTTGGTTATGCAGAGAAAGACTTAGTTACCAGTAAGTTATGCATACATTGAGTTTTGTGGAGAGTTCAGGATCAATCTCACAAACAGTTCTAAGATAAGGCTGTCAACTTGTATGGTTTCTCTTTAATATAACAATAAGCATCAGGAAAAAGACAGCAGAAACAGAAGAACACGAGTACCTCATTCACAGATGCAGGAAAGCTCTGACATCTGATTTTGTAAGGGTCATGTCTATGCAAGACATTACAGGGAACACAAGCAAAGGGGACACATCCCAGGAGCTCAGAGCTGATTTACGACTTTCTCCAACTCCCTTTTCCTTGCTGACTACATTTGTAGCATGACTGAATGGAGGGGTCACGCTTGGGGCATTTGTGTCCTCTGGGGATCTCACTTTTAGTTGACATCTGGTACAGGTTGCTTTAATTTCTGCTATGGACTGGACTAACACACAGAGAGCTGAGGTCAGGGCTTGGCCTTCTGGGGCTCATCTGTGCTGCTGCTCAGCCACAGCTGGGAAACTGGGTCATGGCGTCTTCCTCAGGATGCAGTCCAGGACTGCGCTTACTGAAGAGAGGTTAATCTCTGTCTATGATTGTGTCTGTTAATCATGTCAGAAGTTCATGTCTAATAATAGCTGGGCTCCACCAGATGTTTACAGGAATTAATCAGCTCCTAAAGTGTCTGGTTGTGACTTGATTTCTTTAAGTGTAAATTAAATGACATGCAAGGGTAGCTTTTTTAGACCAGGAAATGAGTAACCATGGAACAATGGCCTATACATACACCACACAAATCAGACATGGAAAACCAGGCATCAAAATCACCCATTCTCTTGTATCTACCAGTGAAAGCATGTCTACTAAAAAAGCATTACCTAGAGTTTTGCTCAGTCTGTGCTTTAGTTTGCATTTACTGCAATGCATTTTTTTAATCTACATTAATTCCAGTCATCTGCCTTGGCCATCAGTATCCTTGACAATGGATTGCAAGCACCATTAATCCTAAAAAAACCCAAAACCTAAAACAGTCAATGAGATCATTTAAGGAATACTAAATGAATTTAGGTTTCTTACTGTCCTAAATGTTGCTCCTCAGCAGTATCTCCATTCTCCAAAACTTCCCAGCAGTAATTGATTTTGCAATACACCTCAGAGCACAGCAATTTTGTTCTATTTGTTGTAAATGCCAAAGTCGATGCATTACCCACATTGGCAAACTCCCTCCTTTTAAACCAGCCTCAGGAGTTTCCATTGAACTTGGCTCTGGTAACACAGCTCTTCCCACTCCCACCAGGGAAAACATGCAGTGACCCAGTGGTCTGCAACTGCTTCGCCTCAGAAGACCTTGATCAGACTTTACTCTGTTGTTGAGCAGAGCCAACAGCTCAGGCAGCCAGAGGCTTGAATAAGCTGAATGGACTTTATGGCAGCCCTCACTGCCCCATCCATGTCAGTCTCCAGGGCTTCCCCCACCTGCCCATGGCCCAGGATCCCATGTCACTCCCCTGGGGCCATCAGTCCCAGCGATGCCACAGAGAGGCTGGTTCCAAACTACCCCCTGCCCTGCTGGTCCCACTTGGCCTTAGCCTTAGTCCACATCCTGGCCTTAGCCTTAGTCCACATCCTGGCCTTAGCCTGGCCTCATCCTTGAGGATGTGTGTGCCTGATGCCTGGGGCTGTGGCTGCCCCAGTTCCCCCACCTGGTCCTGGCTGGGAGTAGGATGGCTGGAGCTGCCAGGCCCTGCCCTGTCACAGAGATCCCCCAGTGCTCTCAGTCCCAGGAGCTGACACCCTGGTTGCACTGTTATGATGGCTGGAAACAGCAGAGCTGTAAGGAAATGACAGAGCCAAGCAAGGACCTCAGACGAATGTCAGTCTTGTGCTTTATTGACAAGGCAACCATGCCAGCCTCTGCAATAAGAAGATTCAGGCTTTCCACATGCCAAGGACACCAGGAGAGACTCGTTGGCCTCCAAATGTGTCTGTAATTCCATTCTTGACATTATTATTTTCCTGTTAGCCCTTGGCAGGTGATTAAGAGCATTGCCCCAAGCCTCTTTTGTACACTGGAGGCCTGATGTGCCCCTCAGCTGGGCAAGACCACCCTCCTGCCCCATGCTCACCCAGGTGCCACTCTGAGTCCTGCCACCCTTGCCACAGTGTCTTGTTGCGCAGCAGGATGAGGCAGTGCTCGAGTCGGGACATGATACTGGAGAGATGCTGCATTCAGGCAGGATGGATGGTTGGTCTGTTTCCTCTGAGTCTGACCTCAGATAAATCCTCATGGAGGATGCATGGCCAGGCTCCTCCTCTGCCAGGGCATAATACTTTATATTCTTAACGGGGGAAAAAAAAGTTAATTACTTTCTAGATGCATTAGGGGAGTAGCTGTGAGTGCTTTCCTGTTCATCTTTTATTTATTATATATTACCTAACTGTTTAAAAATTTATTGTTGTGATGCCTATAATTGTCTGGGTTACAACAGACCATGCTTACTCTATGTTTTTTTTTCAAAGCTTCTACCATATACCTTGCCAGACAGGAAACTGGGAGCTTGAATGTCATTTCATGAGCAAGGAAAATGCTTCTCTCTGCCCAGTGAACATTTAGAGCCAGATTCACTCTTTGGGAACTTCATTTTTGTGTTGCCATGTTATGAATTTCTGCCTGGAGCATTTAAGGGCACTGATTTGCAAAGCCAGTGAATCAATATTTTCCTGTTAATAGGCAAACTGACACATAAACAAACCTACTAAGTATCTGCATGCGCTGGTCCAGCCAGCTACTCACTCCACAAGCATGCTGGCATTTTTCTCAGTTGATAAAAATGTACCTTCTGTCCCGATCTAATATTGTAACTCTTTCTTATAACTCACTTAAAATTAAATCATCTGGACCTCTATTCCATATGATAATTTATGTCCCAGTGCAAATAATAGGATAATCTTTAGTTATATTTTGGATAAATAATTAAAAAAAAAAAGAAGAAAGAAGCACAAACCAAACCAAAAAAACCAAAAATTAAAAACCAAACCAAACCAAACCAAACCAAACCAAACAACACAAATAAAAAGTGAGCCACTAATATAAACGTCATTTGTACAGTTTGTGAATTTTTTTCAGATCTCAGTTTAAGTCCATTTGTAGAACTGATATACTCTTTTTTTACGTCATTATTTTCCTCCCTTCTCCATTTTCATGCCTTTCAGTAGCACAGTTCTTCCTTGAAGTCTCACAATATCCCCAAGTAGAAAAAGAAAGATTCCTTAAAATAAAATCTGCTTCATCACCATCTTATCATCCAGCCTACGAGACAGTGTTTCCACTGACTTCTCTAAGCTGTGGATAAGGCCCCATATGTCTTAATTACAGAGCTTAGCATAAGCTCTTTGCACAGAGCACAGCTTTGTCACTTCATCGTGCTGTACTGAACACCGTTATTTGAGGGAGGCTGGTGCCTAGAAAACAGTTTTGACAAGGGCATCGCTGGTCATGTAGCAACAGACAATCATAGTCCAAAATCTTCCAAGTTATACAGGGAACCTGGACAAAATGTGGTGGTGGGAGGACACCCCTGAAGAAAGAAAGGATCTTTCTCTGTGTTGCATCAGAAGTTTGGAATAGAATAATTATGCTTTATAAAATGAATTCACAAGCTGACATTATGAGACCATGGCACTTTGAAAGTAAACTGAGTCTTTATGGAAATGCTGTGACCATGTGGACTCCTTTCCCAGTATCTTCTCCAAATGCCTTTTTTGTTTGCAAATCTGCCGAGTTTGATAGAGGTTGCTGAATCTTCTCTTTAATTTTCTATTGGACTTGCATTCTTTTGCAATCATTTGCTGGCTGGCCAGGACCAAAGATTGCTACTGCACCGTATTTAATCTTTGGGATGATGTCATGTTTACTCTCTGTGTAGCTCATGTACATCGTCTCTTTTGAACTCAGTTCTGAGGACAGCAGTCTTTTTGAACCTGAAAGTCCCAGCTGCTTCAGGTCAGCCTGCCAACATTCCCAGAATAACTTTGGTTATTTCAATGCCAGTGTGCAGTTGCTGGGTATTAACAGGAATTTGAATTTTTCCTACCACTCCTGATAAGGCTTTATTAGTTTCATGTGTCAAAGTGTCTGTGGAGAAACCATTTTTTTTTCAAAACTAATATTTTATGATTGAAGGTTGCTGGTTTGTCACTATACTCATAGCTACCTGAACTCTTTTGTCTCTTATTCTCATTTTTTGACCAGTGTTCATGACTCTGCTATGACTTAATGTTCTCAGAGTCACTAGACGCATCTATTCCACCACAGGTTCAAAAATCAGTAACTGCAGCAAGGGAATCAACCACTCTTGACTTTTCTTGATCCTTTCCTCAGGAGACCCAGGTATGCAGAAGCATTTCTCATATGTAAGTCTCCTTTTCTTAGCCATCTACCCGGGAAACCTGAGCCAGATGTTTCCCAATAATAGTGTTGATGTATTCAGTAAGCAAGACTTTAGAAGCCTATGTAACCAGAGGCTGCCTTAGGCATCATCTCATATTGTAGTCCTTCACGGCCTACTGTCTGGGGGCAGTTACAAAATCTAAACAGGATCTATTTGCCACATGCTGGGCAACAGTTTGAAATCCCTTTTGGTTTATAAAACTAAAATGGCTTTTTTGTAAGATACATGCAAAGATGTTGCAACTACAGACTGCCCAGTGAAAGCCTTTTCCACACCTCTCCTGTCTTGCACCTTTGAGCTACATGGCTTTCAAAGACAGAAGTCCCAAGTATTTGTATAATGCTCTGGGATGTTATGCTCTCCAGCAGATCTCAGTTCAAGAGCAGAGCTCATCTACTGAGACTATTTTTTTTTTATTATTCTTTTTCTCCTCCTATTTCAGAGAAGATAGCTATTAAGAAAATGTTTACAAGGTTTTATTGCTTGTGGTGTTTCTTTCCTGGAATGCAAAGCAGTTAAAAGAGTAGTTTAGGATGCCTTCTGGAAAGATCATATATGTTTTCTAGGAAGTGTTATGATAGCTAGTGGTGACATAGTGCTTGGTTTCCATTAACTAATACTAACGGCTTGATGATGTGATAACTCAAGCTAAGAGAAAATGCAGTATTTAACTAATGCTACAATAACATCTCACTGTGGTGTTATAAAGAACTGCTTCCTGAGCTAGATGCCAGCACAATTTATGTAAATGAAGTTTGTTCTGGATATGTGCACCCTGTGTCTCAGCTACCTCTTCCCTCAAAATCTGATTGATTTCACACAGAAACTGACCCTGGCACTACAACCTCTCAGTCATGTAATTCTCCTGTTGTATTAAGGTCAGTAATGACAGCAATACATCGTTCTCTGGCAAAATAGTGACTTTGGAAACCATGAGCTGATACATCTTCCTGGAACTCTGTAGCATTTCTCAGAGATGTTTTACTAGCTTGAGCCAATGTGATGAAGGTAGTATAAAAATTTTCCTTCCACTTCCACAGATACAGGGAAAGATACATGGCATCCACACTGAAAAGAGCTTCCATAAACTCAGTCCAAGTCACAGCATTTAAAACTGTGCTCACCCGTATTTTTACCAGAGAGGTTTGCTGGCTGTGAAACACCACCACCCCAGTTTCATCAATGCAAATAGTTACAGCTCAGACAAGGTTGGTTTTGTTGAAGAAAGAGGCAGAAATTTTCTGCAGCAGCTATTGTTTCTTTTCCTAAAAGTGATGATAATATTTTCTGACTTTATGGATCATGCTACTCATCTTTACAATTCACACTTTTCAAGAAGCTAGCCAGTAATTACTGGGAGCCAACATACATTCTCCTTCCATTTAGAACAGAAAAGAGCTGTGTCAGCTATTGACCACTACAGAGTACATAATTCAGTTATTTGCTACTTCTGCATGTGCAGAAAGATCAATCTAGAAGAGTAAGAGTGAGAATTTTTACAGTATAAGAAATATTTTTAAAGGAAAATATTTTCTTTAATTACTTTTCATTTGGTTTGGGTAAAATAACTCTAAAGTACTTGAAAACTGTAACCCATAGAAACAATATTTAAAAGTAAGTGTGATGCCTACCATTTGCTTCCTATAGGAGTCTTCCTCTCCTTTCCTGCATACACATACACTTGAAAAAGTTTATTTAGTAAACTTATGACTCCAGCACTGACTTAAAAGCAAAAGCTATGTGTAACCATCATTCCATCAAGCGAAGCCATAATTGATGACATACTGTTTGCTTGTCTTTTAAGCTGCATCTTCTAGCCTAAAGCTGCGGGTTTATAATAGAAGGTGATGCATCCAATCGAAAAGATGATGGTTTCAACAGGTTGTAATGGGTGTGT
This sequence comes from Neopsephotus bourkii, assembly GCF_033783945.1. Classification (NCBI taxonomy): domain Eukaryota; kingdom Metazoa; phylum Chordata; class Aves; order Psittaciformes; family Psittacidae; genus Neopsephotus; species Neopsephotus bourkii. The sequence continues at coordinate 10,300,228 of NW_026901456.1, read as the reverse complement.
TGAGAGCTTTTGGATTAGTTATCATCTATGGGGGCTTTTCCATGTTTTGTACCATTCAAGAGGTACATTAAAATGTGTAAGTATTCATACAGAAGCAGCCTGCCAGTTTCACATAAAGGGTGCACCTCTGATGCAAGGAGATTTAAAAAACTTCATGTTTTCCCATATCCAGCTGAGATTCCTGTCTGGAGGAGGAGGAAATGGAGCCAGCTCTGTATATCACTTCACACCGAGACACAGAAAAGCTGGCTGATAGATTTATTTTACTGTGAGGACACTTATTCCCCTGGGGGTTTTGACTAAAAATGATGAAGAGAGAAACTGGGTAAGAATTCAATTAAACTTCCATGTCAGCTTGTGAATCAGGGAGGGCTTTTCGGATGGTGATAAAGTAAAGCAAGGAGCTGTTTTTCAAGCAGTTCCTCTACAAGCAAAAGCTGGAGTCACTTGTTGCATTTAGAAAGCTTGAAAGAGTGGAAGGATAAGTTTGGGATGTGGTGGCAGGTTTCTGCTGGGCCTTGGGGTGAATGTAATAGGCCTGCCTAGCCCTGTGTGTCTGGGAGTGAGAGAAGGAGCAATGCCAGGCTGAAAGAAAGAAATAAGGGGATTAAACAAATAGCTGTAATTCTTGAATTAACACAGTGTACTGTGTCTGCCCTGAGATGTGAATACAATGGCTTTCAGTTAAATACGTTTTCCTGCTGAGCTGGTTTTTGGGATAGCTCATTGTAATGACTTCCTAAAACACTAAACTTGAATAAATATAAAGGCTCTCAGGGACTTGATCCAACAAGCAATTTCTTCCATTCTAACACTCACCATGTTCTTTCCCTCCAGTAATAATGGCTACAGGAGCCAACAGAGAGCAATTCCTACCACATAGCAAGGTACAGCATTTGCAATGCAAACCGTTGTCACGTGGCAGGAAACAAAGATGTGTACCACAGTAGTGTTTAGTTATCTTATATCTTTCTTGTGTCATGTCAGAACTGAACCAATCTTGCATGAGAACAAAGGAAATTGAGCTACCTGAGTAACTCCCTCTTGAAAGGTTTGTGGTTCAGATATTTAAAGGGGCAGTACTGGCAAGCAATGAAAGAACTGTATGGACATAATAATAATGGGACATAGAACATAGAAGTAAATAAATCCCACTTCTCAGCTTAGATTGTTGCAAAGGAGAGGTATTCAAACCAGATTTTGTGAAGGATATAATATTTGTAGTAAAAGCAGCTATTCTGTAAAACTGGATTGCTCCCAGGAAAATTTGCAAAGGAATATGATAGCAACATGCATCCACAGGCATAAAGCACTCTGAGGTTAAAAAGGAAACAGCAGTCTTCCTTGGGTTACCCAATACATTCTCAAGTCTAGGTATTACAGCTGACCAGCTAAGAACATGTAAATCACTTTAATTGAACATTTTACTGCATGTTTCCTGGAGCTACAGAACAGTAATCTCTTCATAGGAAAGATAATAGCTGTTTCTGTACTCTCAGGGGCAGCCCTGAGGCCTTGCCCAACACCAGGCTTGTCTTTCTCACATACTGGAAACCTATTATTGTCATTAGGTATCAAAGGCAAAGTGCGACAATAGGTTTATACTGCTCCTGGAAAATGCAGGTTAAGTAACAAAAAAAGAGTGCTCTAAGGGCAAGGAAATTCAGGCAGCTGAAAACGGTACAGCTGGATGATTAAACAGAGTAATTACAGGAGTTCTATCCTACTAATACAAGTAATTTTTAGCCAGCAGCATTTGGGGGTGTTTGTATGTGTGGCAGTGTTTAATGTACTCTCTGGCACAGAATGAAAATTTGCTTGGTTTACCTAATAAGGGGTAGGGGTGGGGAAGGAGAAAGTATTTGATTTGCAAATTCAGCTCTGGGTTCTACAGGCCCAGGTGTTCCCAGCTTTTACTGGCAAAACAGAAAAGCTATCCAATGAAAACATTCCAAAAATCTTCCATAAATATCTTCATTTCTCCTTGGAAAGAGCACTCTAAGTCTGTTACCTGCATAAAATGTACCAGCTGTTCTTCTCTGGAAGAGCACTGCAGCCTGTTGAAATGTTGTGCTCTTCAACTCAGTGAATTTAACATGAAAATAATCATTAGCAAAAAGAGATTTTTTTTAACTGTTTGAATGGTTTGTGTGTACTATTTAGTGGTAGGAAAAACCAGGCCTGTCTGCAATTTTTTTTGTCTTTAACCCATTCCACTCATTCTCTGCAAAGTTTTAAATAATATTTTTTAGCTAACTGACTTGAAATAGGGGAAAGGAGAAGAATGGCAGCAGAAAAGAAGAGTGATAAAGAAAAGGGATTGAAAATGAGAACAAATGTGAAGAGTGTTCTTTCTATTTTCCTCTCCTTTACAGGAACTTTGTGCCATATCAAGAGTGATTCAGATTCAGTGCTTCCAAATCTGAAATCAACAGTACAAAAGCAATTACAATACTCGGCCCACTGGTAATACCTTTGGCAAGTGGATCTCAGAGCACTCTATCTTTATCCTGTCCTGTTCTACAGTGTAGCTATTTGAGGAACTGAAATCATCTTTGCCCGCCTGCGCATTTTAGCAATCACACAGCATATTTTTGTTGTTTTTCTTAAACTCTGCCTTAAGGCAATATTGAATGACTGAAGTTTCTGCCTCTCATCTTAACCAAAACGGAATCTTGGATCCATTTCCAAAAAGTGTTGGCATGCCTTCACATTTTTGCATATATTATGTACTTTTATTACAGGCCTGTTTGCTATCCTAATAAGATCATACAGGGTAAGATATATATGCTATCAAGCCTGCAAAGAAGTTATTTGGAGTGAGCTTAGACAATCCAATAACTGGCTCTAGGGCTTCTGATGCAAAATAAAAAATGATGTACCCATATAGTACAAAGCAGTGGTCCAGCTAAAGCTCTCTGTTCTTGTTCAGATTTTCTCAGAGAGTTATTTTTATGGCACTGACAGTCTTTATAAGAAACCAAATATCATCTTTATTTTCACAGCTAGCACTGAAAGAGCATATATGTATCAGCTCTTTCCATATAGCTGTGGCAGAGATACCAAAGATTGACCTGGGTCTAATTTGTAATCCTGGAAAATACAGAAGTTCATAGATCCAGTGTTAGTGATAGTGGAACTATACCACTGTAGCTTCAGAAAACATACGAATGTTACTTTATAATTAGCATAATATATCAGTGACAGTCCTTACTATCAGTTAGTGTTCTGGAATAAAAATGATTAACAATTGCTTAGTGTTGCTTGAAGAAAGACAGGAAAAGAAAAACTGACTGGTTTAGATTGGATAAAATATGAATTGGATTCTATTGTTTGCAGTACAAACAGATTTTCCTACCACATTTCACCACAAAACTCTGAAATGAAAGTAATTGAATAATAAAATGCATGAAATAAACATGTTTCTCTAGTCTGGTAGTGAAGTTGATCTCTCCATTTACAGAAATGTCCATTAGAAGAGGAGAAAAATGTGTTTAGGAACATGGAATGTTTCAGTATGCTTCAGTGGTATACAGTTCAAGATACTTGAAATTTATGGAAACTTCTCTGACAGTAGAAATTCCTCCCTCCCTGAAACAATCTGAACATTTATTTCCAGATGCCTTAAACAAAAGGAGAGATAATATACAGTGCCATATTAATGCTTTCATTTACTTTAAAGCACTATCTAACATAACAATAAATTACTTCCTGGGGTCTGAAAAGATGCATGAAAGCAATGGACCTAAGGAAAAAGAGTAATATAGCTCCCATTTTCAAGAAGGGGAAAATGGATGACCCAGGGAACTACAGACAGACAGTCTCACCTCTGTGCCTGGCAAAATCTTGGAGCAGATTCTCCTAGAAGGCATGTTAAGGCACATGAAAAACAACAAGGTGCTTGGTGACAGCCGGCATGGCTTCACTAAGGGGAAATCCTGTCTGACCAATTTTGTGGCCTTGTATGATGGGGCAACTGGAACTGATGGACAGGGGTAGAGCAGTTGATGACATCTACCTGGACTTGTGTAAAGGGGTCGACACTGTCCCACACAACATCCTTGTCTCTAAATTGGAGAGACATCAATTCGACAGATGGACCACTCGGTGGATAAAGAACTGGCTGGATGGCTGCACGCAAAGAGTTGTGGTCAATGGCTCAATGTCTGGATGGAGACCAGTAACGAGTGGTGTACCTCGGGGATCGGTGTTGGGACCGGTCTTGTTTAACATCTTCATCGCTGACATGGACAGTGGGATTGAGTGCGCCCTCAGCAAGTTTGCCAATGACACCAAGCTGTGTGATTCAGTTGATAAGCTGGAGGGAAGGAATGCCGTCCAGAGGGACCTTGACACGCTTGTGAGGTGGGGTGATGCCAACCTCATGAAGTTTAACCATGCCAAGTGCAAGGTCCTACACCTGGGTTGGAGCAGTCCCAGGCACAGCTACAGGCTGGGCAGAGAAGAGATTCAGAGCAGCCCTGTGGAGAAGGACTTGGGGGTGTTGGCTGATGAGAAAATGAACATGAGCCAGATTCAGTGTGTGCTCGCAGCCCAGAAAGCCAACCGTATCCCGGGCTGCATCAAAAGAAGCATGACCAGCAGGTCGAAGGAGGTGATCCTGCCCCTCTGCTCTGCTCTTGTACAGATGGAGTGCAACCAGCAGGTTGAAGGTTGTCCTGCCCCTCTAGTTTGCTCTCGTGAGACTTGGAATAGTGTGTACAGTTCTGGTGCCCTCAACATAAAAAGGACATGGAACTGTTGGAACAAGTGCAGAGGAGGGCCATGAGGATGATCAGGGGGCTGGAGCACCTCCTGTATGAAGACAGGCTGAGAAAGTTGGGGCTGTTCAGCCTGCAGAAGAGAAGGCTGTGTGGAGACCTCATAGCAGTCTTCCAGTATCTGAAGGGGGCCTGTAGGGATGCTGGGGATGGACTCTTCATTAGGGACTGTAATGACAGGACAAGGGGTAACGGGTTCCAGCTTAAACAGGGGAAGCTTAGATTGGATATAAGGAAGAAGTTCTTTCCTGTTAGGGTGGTGAGGCACTGGAATGGGTTGCCCAAGGAGGTTGTGAATGCTCCCTCCCTGGCAGTGTTCAAGACCAGGTTGGACAAAGCCTTTGGTGAGATGGTTTAGTGTAATGTGTCCCTGCCCATGGCAGGGGGTTGGAACTAGATGATCTTAAGGTCCTTTCCAACCCTAAGTATTCTATGATTCTACAATGCTATAAGGAACAGCACGGAAGCAATGTCACCTAAACAGAAAAGGAAATTGAGCATAAGGTATACTAATGACACTAGAACCAGAACCAGCACTCAACTTCCCTCTGATAAAAATCCTCTTCTTTATTTAGGTATGCAAGGGAAAGAAAGTCTAAATCCCATGGAACTAGGAGGTATCAGCTTCATGCAATAATTTATTACCAGTTTTGCATCACTATCCTATCTAGGATATGCCCAACTGAAAAATCACTTGGTTGTACTAAATGCCATGCATACATGTCATTGCAGACAGCTCTTGATCAAAGTTGCTGACAAGCCAAGGACAGGGAACACGCATCAAGGGAGAAAAAAGAAATGCCATCCTTATTTTCTGAACAGGCAAGGGGAACGCAGGGACAAGGTAATTGGGAATTGAAGTGCTTTGAGACTGAAGTGCCCTGGGGGAGGATTGCAGCACCTTTTCTCCAGAACCACAGTTGCTCCTGGAGATGGCGTCAGGTGCTCTGCAGGGTTTTGGTAGGAGGTAAGCATTAAGCATGCAGATAGCCACATGTACCTTTTCTTTCAATGAGACAGGGCAAGATAGCACTAGATGCCAATGACTGGTAGGAAATTCCCTCACAGTGATAAATCTGAAGCTAACATTTTTAACTAAAATTCTAACCTTTAGCCCTCTGTGTTTTGTCCTTGTCTCCTCTGTCTCCAGAGAGGCCTTAGAAAGGATGGGTATGGCCCAGATTTGAAGTGAAAGGAAGCAAGAATATGTCAGTAAAGTTTTTTTAGAAGAGCTGACACTCAAGTAATGAAAAAAGCATTCTCCCAGCTGAGGGATGCCAAAATAACAGTATTCTTGGTTCCTAACACGTGATCTTGAGTTCTCTGTGCCCAGTTTTCTGATTTCTCCATCTTTCAGTCTCCTAACTTGCAAGTGCAGACTGCAGCAGCTGAATACACAGGCAGCCTACAAAGCTGCAGGTAAAATTTTTGTTCTAAATGTATTATGCATCTGTGACAGTTGTATTATTAACATGTAGGAATACGGCTTATCAGAAACAGACCTTGCTTGGATCTAGATCTTGTTCAACTGAGTTCCAAGTTTTGAGACAGGGCTACCAGATGACTTCATCTACGACTAATGTGGACTAGTTTGTGGGATTTTTAAATAGGGTTGCGTGCACATTATAACCTAGAAATTCTGGGTTATCACCTGGTGCTTGCAGCTGCCATGGCAACAGAGTTGGTAGGCATCACTCAAAGAGCTTTTTTGTTTTTTTAAGGCCTCCTTGAAAGCATGAGGAATCATCCAGCATGCACAAGCAAGTGTAGCTATGAAAGCAGTCTGCCTACAAAATGATAGACAGTGTCTCCCCTCAGTTTCTCTATTTTCCAGTTCTATGTTCATGCTACTGCATTTAACATGATTTTCATTAATGCCATTATTTTTATGGCATATAACTAAGCCGGATTTTCAGGACTTTCTAGTGTTCAGGTTTTAGTTTTGCAATTCTCCTTGATGTTACTGGGAGTTGCCCAGAGCAATCTTCCTTGAAGACTTTTGAAAATGTAAACCTCGTTGTCTTTGTATAGGAGCAGTAGGAAAAAAGTAAAATTAATTAGTGGAAAAATGAAAGTTTTCCATTTTCTAATGAGCATAAAACTGCCAAGGATCCATCCACAGAAAGTCATTATTTTGATTCTGTATAGCTCTAATATTTTAGTTTGATGAGTGTTTGCTATGCATTCCCTCCTATGTCCCTGGAATAACCACTGTTTTCTGTGTCATTGACAGGTGACATCTCTCTAGATGTGTTCACCAAAGGGACCATTTAAACTTTAAGTAAACCACAATAATGTCTGTACAAGGCTGTGCAATATACAGTTTCCATGTATCAGTCCCAAACCTCTTAAAAAATGTGAAAGATTTAAAACAGTACCAAAGAGATGCAAATTCTTGTTTGCCCTTCACTGGTGGAGAATGAAGGCACTGACAAGTTAAGCCATATTAACTAACAGTTACTGAGTAAGCCAATCTCCAACTCTGCCACTGGCCTGAGATTCCCCTTGAGCCCATTTCTTGGGATTAATCAATGGATTATCTTTCCTTCCTTCTTAAACACACATTTAAAGGGCTGGATAGAGACAGCGTGGAGTGTTCCAGTTAACAATCTGGTCCAAATTTTTGGAAGACTAAATTATCTCTGCATGCTTTTGGAAGAGTTAAGAAACCTGCCATTTATTGTCCTTTATTTGTATAGTAATGCACTTTCAAGATCAGAGCTCCATTCTGCTAAATGATCACTTGTGAATCAATTGCAGACGTCTTTGTGGAAAAAGATGACACACATCCTCTAGGACGGCATGATGGAAAGCAGATATGGAAAGTCTTGCTTTCTGCATAGTTCTGAAACTTCCCTCAATATTAAACCTTTACTGGTAAGTCAACTCCAGGTAGCATGCTTTTAAAACTGGCTTGTCCTTAGAGATATGTGTTTTAATTAAAATAGCCTTTCCTCAAAAGCAGAGTTGAGTTACCAAGTTATAGAGTCTGAAGCAGTCAGGCCGCATAGTAAACTGATTAACACCATGTCTGGGCCTCTTCCTTTGCTCCTGCATCCTGTTCCCTTGCACCTCACCTGCTTGACCTCTAAGAGCTGGGGGGATCAAGATGGTCTGGCCATTCTTTACAGTGTATTCAAACAGATTGGTGAAGAATTAAGTTGTTTAAAGCCTTGTTTATGTCTGAAACAATAAAGTTACACTCTGGACTGCCTACACAGTATTATCAGGATAGCCAGATTGTCAGTACCTCTCTGATGTGGGATTAGTGCCTGACACACTGATTTGGTGTTACCTCTTGAATTCGGTGGGGCACATGCTGTCTGTGACAGCTGAGGATCTGTCACTTTGTTTGTAGGTTAGAGCCTTTGCAAAGCAACTTGCTTTTCTGTTCTGTTGACATTTGTAACAGTAAATGAAGTACATGGAGGAAGAGTTCCTAAACGTTTTTCTAATTACAACGCCCATCTAAGAGAGCAAAATGTGACACTACCTTCCACAAAGCAATCTTCTGCTGCTCAGAGAAGGACGAAAAAGGCAAAACAGAGCAATGAAAAGTGAATTCCTCATTTTGACAAAATTAAAATTGATGAACACTGGGCAAAATACAAATTCTTTCTGTCATCTGTCCTCCATTCTTAGTTCTGTGATACCTGGTTTGGATCCAGTTCTGATTTCTGAAGGTCTGAAAACACTGCCAGGGAAAGAGACTGGGAGATTTCCATGATTATTTGGCAGTAAAGTCTGCCCAACAGTGAGAGTGGCAGCCCATTAGCTAGGCAGCATTTGCTGATAAATCCAACACTGTTAAGTGTGTGTGCCAAAGCTAGCTGCCCCTGGCGCTTGGCAAAGTTAGGTGAAAAATGTGACAAAAAGTCTGCTGTGAGGGTACTCTATCAAGAAATAATATAAAAATTATGATAGAAACTGGGAGCCAAAACTTGGGATAGTTTAAAACCACTGTAGTCTCCACATACACCTTCTGTACACCTTGCTACATACAGCAAGGAATGTAACACCCACAGAGGATAAATCAGCATTTGTGCTTCAATGAATTCTCAAAGAATTTCTGTTGCCTACATCTTTTCTCATGCCTTATATGGATTGATAAAACAGAGACTAAGATACCTGAAACTTAATGTTTTCTCAAGGGGTTTCCTCCTAAAGGAGCCAAGTGATTTGGTGAAACCTTCTGTAGTGCTGCATAGCATTCAGAATATGCTGGAAAACAATGAGAGAGAGGCAGAACTTGCCCATGAGTGTGAATCTCTCTTCCAAAACAGTGTGGGAACTATCTGACCCACAGTGAGCACTTTCCAGGAGCAACAGTGTGAGATACAGAGCAGCAAAGATAGAACTTTTTTACAAGACCAATGCTACTTTCAGCATTAGAAGTCAAAAAAGACTTGGCTGGTGTTGGTGAAGGTATAAGAAGTCCCAGCAGAGTTATTTTGAAACTCATTTAATGGAGTCACCTGGTCAGTCCCATCCTACCATTTACACCACATCTGCTCACACGAAACTCCTTATGGACCAAACCCCAAAATCTGTATTTACCCCATGTACCTTTGGGGATGTACCTAAGAGTTATAATTCCTTTAAAACTGGCAGAAAGAAAAAGTATGCCCAAAAGGTTATTCATGTTGTAGATGAAGTAAATTACTCCCTGGAAATGCCCCTATCTTCTGATCTATGATTTTACAGGGCTACAGCCCAAGCACCATCCTACCCTCACTTTCTCTGGGAAGAAGTTCACCTCCAAGATTCTACAGCAAAAACCCTTTCTCTCTTTCCTTAGTCTGTGAGTGTTGGTGAGATTGGGTGTTTAGTGCTCCTTATACCTCCACACATTACGACATCTATATAAGTAGCTAATTGTATTGGGTTTGTGTGGCAAGGTTTTGGTAGCAGGTGGGCAACAGGGGTAGTTTCTGTGAAAAGCAGCCAAAAGCTTCCCCCATGTCTGACAGAGCCATGCCAGATGGCTTCAAGAGGGACCTGGCACTGGCCAAGGCCAGGACCATCAGTGATGATGGTAGTGTCCCTGGGATAGCATGTTTAAGAAGAAGAAAAAGCTGCTGAACAATTGCAGCCGGAGAGATGACTGAGAATGTATGAGAGCCACAGCTCTGCAGATACCAAGGTCAGTGAAAGAAAGGAGAAGATGCTCCTGGCAGAGATACTGCTGCAGCCTGTGATGCAGACAATGGTGAGGCAGGCTGTCCCTCTGCAGCCCATGAAGGTCCACAGTGGGGAGCAGATACTCATCTTCAGTCTGTGGAGGACCCTACACTGGAGCAGGAGGATGCCTGAAGGAGGCTGTGACCCCATGGTCTTAGTTTTGGGTTATATTTGTATTTCACTTCTAGATATCAATGACATCATATAAGTACCGGGGAAGGTGCTTTCCATGCCCTGGGAGCAGCTTAGAAAACCTGAGCAACAGCAAGCTTCTACTTTTCTGGTCATCCTCAGTGGATATACCTGGCAAGTGTTACGAAAGTGAATGAGGAGGTTTAGCGTAAAAACCAGATTTTGGATGTACCTAACCTTTGCAGTCAATGGGGGAAAACAGCTGTCAATACCTATATAGCTGTGAAAACATACTCATCTTCAGAGCTCTCATAATCTCCGGAAGTAAAGCTGGATGAGGGGGGGTGCTTGTCACAGCCAAGAGAAGATATATGGAAACGAGAAGACAAATTTGGGGCAGAGGGCTCACATTTTCTACTTGTGGTTTTGAACATGCATGCAGGGAGTTAAGGCAAAAAGAATTATCATTTCTCCCTGTATTTGTCCTACAGCAGTCTTTGTCCTGGATTGTGGTGTCTGCCTGCTAGGGGGAAAAAACAATGGAGCTACAGTTTCATTGAAAAGTGTATCAAGAGAAAAGATACAGCACAAAGTAACAAAGTTAAATGACTGTCAAATATGTGGTAAATCATGAAATTACACCAGCCAACAGCTAGATACATCTGGCTTAAAGGGCCCATAGCTTAGACAGGGAAAGAAGGCAGGTACTGATATGCTAAATTACCATCTCATCATCAGTATAATGGTGAAGCAGAGTTAAACTGCTTTTTCAGAGGGGCTGCCTTGTGTGATGCATTCATGAGATGGTGTGATCTGACAAGTCAGTGAGTGCTTCACCCCTCTTCTCAGTGGAGACTGTCTTCCTGCTTCTTAGCAGAGATAGCATTGATTTGCTGAGCTCAGAATAACCCTGTGGGTGAGAGCTGTTGTGCTGTCATACATAGCATCTGTCTGAGACATGTCTATCCCAGACATCATTTTGGGAAAGAAAACCCTTCTCTCTCTGTCTGGAATCATCTCTAACATATAGTTAGAGATGTCCTGGGCTGGAAAAGGAGTGGAAGATGAGCAAAGCAGGTCATAATGTGAAGAACTGTACAGCTAAACCATCAGCACACAAAAAACTGTCATGGTATGTGAAGCTCACCCACAGTGTTGCAGGGCATAGCATTTTACCTTTCATAGATCATAGCTAGTAAAGGCAGTAAGCTGGCACATTAAATGAGTAATACATAATTCCCTTTGCACCCTGAAGGGCCCTTTGTAGCAGGAGGCTAGGTGGGGCACAATTAAAAGGAGACACCCTCTTCTTAGCTGGCCAGACACCTTGGATATGTGTGTCTCAAAAAATGTCAGGTTAACTGAGCAACTATTTTGCAGTTTTTTCTGTAGAAAGAAGAAGGAAGGAGAGAGGGAGGAAGGGAAGGGAGGGAAGGGAGGGAAGGGAGAGAAGGAAGGGAAGGGAGAGAAGGAAGGGAAGGAAGGAAGGAAGGGAAGGAGGGAGGGAAGGAAGGAAGGAAGGAAGGAAGGAAGGAAGGAAGGAAGGAAGGAAGGAAGGAAGGAAGGAAAGAAGGAAGGAAGGAAGGAAGGAAGGAAAGAAGGAAGGAAAGAAGGAAGGAGATTTACTCATCTTTCTACAGTTCTTTCTACTTTCTTCTTTCTACTTCTTTCTTCTTTCTACTCTTCTTTCATGGTCAGTATGTTACCAAGGGTTTGATGATACTAGAAAAAAATTGGAGCTGAAGGAAAATAATTTGGGTGCATGATACCAATTAATAGATTTGTCCCAAGACACTGAGGTTTGCTTAGACAGCAAAGTCTGCAGTTTCTTTTTCACCACCTTATCACCCTACACTCACAGGGCACTGATCTATGTCAAATCAAGAGGAGCCCATTACTAGGATGTAAAATGAACAACTGTCTGTCTAAAAAACTCTCCAACTCTAATAGACAATTCTAGCTAAGCATCAAGTGTCATCTGGCAGACATGACAGGGGAAACTACCATGGTGAGGATCCACTTAGATAAAACACTCTGCTCCAAGTTCTGCTCTGGCCTCTGAAAAAACTTACTGTCTGAGGACAGGCAGCATACTCTTATATGAAGAGAAGCATGGACCATAATATGCATTATGATTCCACAACTGTGGAATTATGAACAAGTAAATTCACAATTCAAGTTTACTTCATTCTAGCCAATCCTTGTTTCATCTCTAAAGATTTCTTAAAATGCTTTTTGAGAACATGGATCTTGTGTAGAAAAAAGCAGGTGGAGTATGAGTGTGTGTACACAACCATATGTGCATGGTGCTCATAGGTTGGGGGTTTGACAGCAACGGCGTCTATTTATATGGGGACAAGGAAAACATGTTTTCTTTGCTCCCTTCAGGAGCAAATGAGCAGTGAGTGGGTGGGACATGTAGGAAGCGCATCTGTCTCTAATCATCTATGTGCTGGGTGGCTGAGAGAGTATGCTAAGAAGGATGCTGCTGCTTCCACAGCCCTGCATATATGTGATGTGCTGCACTTCTGAGACAAAGTGCCTCTGATGCATCTCCTGCCTTGGCCTGCCCATTTTTCCTGGGGTTGGGCTGGGCAAAAGGCATGATCCAGACACCTACATAATCACAAAGACTGCAACAATGCAGACACAAAAGCAGTAAGTAGGTAAGAAGCCAACAGCCTGAAATACTTCTTGGTTTGTTACTAAACTTGCTTTAACATTGCACCCTAACAGACACTACTGATTCCATACCTCACACTCCAAAACCCACAGCACTCTTTCATTCCCAAATGAATAAAATCTTTTAAAAATTAGCATGGACTTCAGCGGCACTAATGGGTTACCGATATCTACCTCAGTGGGGAAATAGTCCTATACAGCTTTGTAATCTGTGGGACAGCTGGAGTGAGGCGTTGGGGAGTGCTCCAGAGACCCATCACTTGCAGCAAACTGAATACTTGAGACAGCAAAATATCAGCTGGAAAGAAGAGCATAGGCAAAGAGAAGGAGCAATAAACAGGGATAGGTAGGCAAAAATACAGCACAGGGAAATTCCCAGATGTCTGAATGTACAGAGAAAGAAGAGGGGTTATGCTTAGGCAAACACAAACTCTTCAGCTATAGTAATTCACATTGAAGGAAAAAGATCAAAGTAAACCAGTAAAATTTTAATATGACACCAAGTAAAGGCTAAAGAAACTCTTACAGATGACAGTAGAAACACTTTTTAGAGATCAAAGTTTAGCTAGAGATAAAAGACAGAACAACAAACTAGCATTTTGTAATTTCCTCCCCACCCCTAATAACATTTTCCATGCTTTACTTATGACTGGTAGGCCTGTTTTGGGGGAGAGAACATCATTGATGGGACTCCTTAAATTTCAGAAAGCATTTCAGTTGCAGTGGTACCTGGCAAGTTAGCTATCAATTTCAATGACGTCTGAATTGGGTACATGGTAAATTTAACAATGAAAATAAACCAGACACTTTTAGTTCCTTATGGTGTGTCCCAAATAGCTTATAAAACACAAATGCTTCCAGTCATTAGGGATGAACAGGTCCCCTGGCATCTTAAATAGAATGCAAAGTGTGGATCAAAATGGGTAATAAATTGAATTAATGTGGCAAAGACATAGGCTGATGTCAAACTTATGTTAGGGGACTGACTTATATTGAACTTTACCTTGGAGACAGCAGGATAGAGAAATGGTTAGTGCTTCGTTTCTAGTACAGCTACCAGGCAGTCTGTTGCCATGCTACTGTATCTAGGTGGCATCTAACTGGGCCACGTAAAGGAAAATCCTGGTTCTTTCAGTGTCAGTCCTTGGTTGGGATGTTAGCAGGAGGCTCACGTACAGCTAGTGACTTGGATGAGAAGAAGGTGAGGAGATGCCCACACAGTGGTATCTTTCCTTCACCATGACACACTCCTGTGATGACTACTTCACTCTCTGCATTTGCACTGTGGGAGAGAGTGTGGAGCTGAGCCATGTGCTAGATGTCTTTCATATCCCTCTGTGTCTGAACTCTCATTTTCTGTAGAACAGAACCCATTTAACATATGTGTCTCTGGGGAAACAAAATGGAGGGTGGGATTTGTCAGATGAAGCTTCACAACAGCAAATTTAAAGAATGCTGGGAGATCTTTGAAAGGGAGCATGGAAGGTAGTGAACAGCTGAAGAGGGAGAAAAACATAACATGGAAACAAGCCAAACAAAAATAAAGAAATGGTAGGAGGAGTGAAGGTTAAGAAAATGTTCCTGTTGAGTTAGATGGAAGGAATGGAAGTAGTCAGTGGGCTCTCCTTCATCTGGCACCCTCCCTTGTTCTGTGTAATTCCTTAAATCAGGCATGTTGTAGAAGTCCCAGTACTGGAAATGCAAGGCTGGGGGCTTGTCTCCTGGCACAGTGAGAATAAGACCTGTATCCACAGTGAACTTTCAAATCTAGAAATTCCAAAATATGCACTATCCATTTTTGATGCAACTAAACAAGCATTTTTATGGCTCTAGCAGTTACTTTTCATGCTGAAACAATCGTAGAAAATGCTGCAGCTATTAAGCAACTCACAGGCTGTACATTCAGATGCCCACATACTTTCCAGCCCCCAGTGTTTTGGGACAGCATCATGGTTAGGTGCAATGCTACAATAAATTGCAACAGGAGCACTTGACTGAAAACGACAATGGCGGCTTGCTTTGGGCTTTGTGTACAGTAATTGTAAACACCCTTCACCATCAGACCCTTTCCAGTGTTTTGTGGGTCAGCTTGGGCTGAGCCTGAGATGTCAATGCCAAACTTCACCTGAAGTTTCTTCAGAGTTAAATGTGTAGCATATACAGCCCAAGATGGAGAGAAGAAATTTCACAGAAAGGTAATTCATGAGAGAAAAATTAAGCTTGGCTTATCTCCTTATGCTACAAAACACAGTTCTCTCCCCCTGTTAAGAGCTGGTCACTATTTGCAGTCACACAGAGATTTGCTTCTTGGGAAGCAGGAAAAGAGCAGCAAGTCTGACATGTCAAAAGCTCTGACAGAGCTGCTGCCTTTACCCTGCCTGAGGAGAGTGAGCCACATAAGAAGCCCAAATTCAGTCACTCTAGGTTCTTTTGAAGGAGCTAGAAACCACTGACCCCATAAAACACCATCAACTGCAAGTGACAGCTACTGCTGCCTCTTCTCACCTTCTGTGTAACGTAATGCCCTGGAGTGACAAGCTGACTAGACAGAATATCCAGAAAGCAGCAGGGAGAAAAGTTTGACACCTCCCCATTATTATCTCAATAAAATGTGGCAGAAAAAAAACAGCCAAAAAATTCTTTATCAAGGAACCAGAGAAGATGCTGCCCTGGAGAGCATATCCTCATGCCCCAGAAGGTGCCAGGACTGGGGAGCGAGGGTGGGTGCACAGCTGCGTTCAAAGTGGCTCCCCTCTTTATCTGTGTGGAAACACTGGTCTGTTACAGCCTGTTTTACACAACCTGCACAAAGCCTAGTGAGCCAGGCAGTGGCAGGGCCTGAGGCCAGCACGAGGGTCCCACTGGCAGTGACAGGGATGACCCCCAGGGTGAGGCTGGGAAAGCCTCTGGAAGATCTCAGCACACCAGTGCTTTCCTGCTGCCAGACCCTAGCCGAAGGGATGACCCAGTGGTAGATTACTTACAAGCATGCACCTTCTAATAAGTTATTTAACTTAACAGGAAATACATTGCAGCTTTGGCAGCATTAAAAACCTCTTTATATTTGCCTCTCACCTGTCCACCTTTTAAAAATATGTTGAAAGTAATAAATACCAGTGAAGGTCATAGTATTGCTAAGAGGGGATGAGCCTACGTTTCAGCTGGGAAAGAGCACTTGGAGAGGTCCTGGAGAAGAAAGTCAGCCTGTTCTTGACTATCTGCAGTAACCAAATAGAGTGCACATCCAGCCAGGAAGACTGCAAAAAAGACCTTCACCCCACAGTGGGCTGAGGACAGCTGACATGGATTGATATAAGTAATATGCTATTAAAAGCTCTTCTGAATGATTGCTAGCTATTATGTGGCTTCAGACTGAAGCACTTTTAAAATTCATATTGCTTAATTGACACAGCATTATGGCTCCTTTATAGCCATTACTGTTGCTCATATTGCGACAATCTGAACAATAGTTGCCATTATGCTAGTATCTATACAGACACACATACAAGAAAAGGAATGGAGAGGCTACCATTCATGGCATAGAAATGGCATCTCAACCTTAATGATACCTGTACAATTTGTGCTGCTGTAATGCATGTCACCTTAAGACATAGCTGAGTGACTACAGGGATGCGTATTCCCAGCATGACATCAATAACATTTCTTACCAGTTCCAAAAATGCACTGGTTCTATACCGCTGCATATATCAAGGCAATAGCTGTAGTCTGCTGTTATACTTCCCACCCATTTTCTCTAATCTTTCTAGCTGGGTCCCTGTATCAACTGTGAAAGTAGAGGACATCAGAGGACATACTACTACTACGTTATGACCCACTGAAGAGAGGCAGGCAAGACTATATTTAAATCAATGTTCCAGAAAGAGTGTTCTGCATTGGCAAATAAGTCCTTATGCATCTATCTGTCATAAGATTGCCATGTACTAATATAGTAATAATGATACATTTCAGCAGGGTTTTTCTTCTTCCTTTGCTGATCACATGTTCCTAATTCCTTTTTAGCTTTACACTCATTAACTTGCAAATTTTAATTTGCAAGCTTAAAATACAAATTCTGTTTGTGAAGATAAGATTTTTGTAAATATTCTATCTCCCCTGGAAAAGGAGGAAATTATTTTATGTTCTCTTAAACAAATTATTTAGATAATATCAAGCCTGCTCCAGGTCAAAATTTCTGAGATATAAATATGTTTTAATATGCCATCCTTATTCCAAGTATATTATAAGTATTTGTGCTACTTTGGGTGTTTTAGAGGTTGGTATATTTGAATAATACAGTAAAAGACATACTGCATCTAGAAAGTAATATTACATCATAGAAATGCAAAAAGTTTAAAAACAATAAAAACCTTAAACCCAGGTATTCAGACTGCATCTATCCTGAAAGGCACTTGACAAGCTGGGTGATCCTATCCTGGCCCCAAGCTGGCCAGCTCAGATGAGCAGCTCCAACTCACCCTGCCCATTCAGTGGGTTTCCCTCCAGTGGAAGCCAAACAGGGCACAGCATGGAAAAAGGAATGGTGTCCACACCTCATACACCTCAGCTTGGCTTGCTGTCAGAATGTGGTGACAACATGAACACAGGCAGAGTAGACGGTGTGATGGGAAGCGGTCTCAGGTTGAAGTGTTCTGAATGTTAACTTGCACCTTCCATGCTAGTCAGCTCAATGGTGTATACTAAGAACACCAAGCACTGAAATATGGAGTGTGTGTCAGCTGCTTATTGGAGAATAAGAGGAGGAACAGAGCAAGGGAATGCCCCTGAAGGAGAGGAAAATGGGTGTAAGTATTGTTCTGGTATGATAATGACAAGGCTCCACAGGAACTGGGAGCCAAGGGCAGCTGATTCTCATGGGGGCAAAAGCCCACCAGAGCAAGTCATGTGGGATGCTGGCTGCTCCAATCTGGGAACACAACAGCAGGGGAAGCTAGCAGCATCTCTTACAAAAGCATTATTCCCCCATGATGAGAAGCAGCAGTTCTGCTGAGTTCCTGGCTCAGTTGGAGCAAGAAAGCCAGGGCTGCCTGGCTCTCACAGTGCTTTTACATCATCAGTCAGCTGGTTGGCAGCATCTTGCTTCACTGAGAGCCAAAAGGGTTTTGGATCACAGCCTCCAATGAGTTCCAAGTAAGATATTGTCCCCCTGATCATCACCATCTCACAGTTGCTGCTGAGCCCTAGTTCAGGAGGAACTTCCATCTAGAAGTCTTTGTTTTGCTGGAAAGATACTGCTGTGTTCCAAGCTGACTTACAAATATGAGAGCCTGCTGGATAAGCTGGCTGTTTAGATGGTGTATTTTGGCCATGGAGGAGACTGCTGCATTAGCCAGTGCAGTTGTCAGTGGCCTTGGGCCTGACCCTTCTCTAGACATGGCTTCAAAGTGATGCTGGAGTGGGTGCAAAGGAAGCAGAAATACACATTTGGGGAGTGGGAGAGGCATGTGTCAGAGGCACTGCAGAGCCAGCAGTGAGATCCTTGTAGGATGTAGTGCAGTCTAAGCCTGAAGGTATGCATGTGGAAGTCCTTTCCTCAGATGGGGAGATGCCTCCTTTTCTAAAGCTCAGATAACACTGCATAAGCACTGCCTGAAGATTTTGCTAGAGCACTGGCACCTAACTGCTGTTGGAGAATGAAGGAGGAAACCTGCAAAAGTGAATATTTCTGGAGAAAACATACAACAGCAAGTAGCTTGAGCAAAAACACTGGGGTGACCTACATTAAAAGCGGCATTGATTTCAGTGGCTATTAGATTATTTCCATTCTGTGTAATAGGGAATTTTTGTACTCTGGAGTGGCAGTCCACAGTGCTTGCAGAAGTGTCCGTGAACAATTTTTCATCCTATCAGAAAAATGATTTCTTATGAATATGGCTGCTTAGCACTGCCTTGAATGGAAATGCACATTTCTTTAAGAAATTTTATTGGAAACTCACTTCATGTTTGCTGCAAGCAGTGCTTCTAAAATAATAAAAGTAATTAGTGCATGTTATGAACTAATCATCTGTAAAAGAACCTTGAATGTGAACTTTAATGCAGAATGATCTTTTATGTTTGTGTTATATAAACCTTGAAAACAGAAGCTTATATACTGGAAATGCTGAAAAGCCCTGAACTACAGTGCTGCGACCAGCTAATTGAATCCATATACCCCTGCATTCAGGGAATCAATAACTATTAGAAGCAAAGGGCACTGCCTTAAAAACCCAATGTGCGCTTCATGCAATTGGGAGTTCTTGTGGTGAAACCTCAGCTGTGAAACATTGTAGGAACATGTGCCAGGCATCTGTAAGAGAATCATGTCCAAAACACTTTGTCCAGTAAGGACACGCACAGCCAAGCCTTAAGCAAACATTGTCATTTATAATTTTTTTCCTGATTTAGAATGATTAGCAGCCTCATGTGCCAGTCTCAAAAACTGCTGGGTTCAGAGAACTTGAGCTAGGCCAGGCAATACTGCTGGACACCAGTGTCTCAACCAGGGTGTGAACATGCCAGGGAGCAACTGGGAGAGGAGAACTTATTTATAGAAGTAGCAGGCTGTTATGCCTAGGTGTAGCAAGACTGACTAGTGACTTGTTACTTACTCATGCATGAAAACAACACCTTATGGTATATATGCTACTGCTCGGTCATAGCCCCAGAGGCAACAAGCCAGAGGAGAAACAACCCAAGCACCTTCTCATGGGAGCAATATCCAGCATGACATGGTGGCTGCTCTCACTCCTGAATTGGGATCCAGGTGCCCTGCAGCTATGCCAGCTACCCTGCAGCTAAGCTGCCTGTAGGGACATGGACTTAGGTGCACAATTGGCGAAGCTGGTGCCAGACCTGTTAAACAGTTACTTCCTATTCTGAGAGGAAGCTATGTTAATTCTTAACTAAAAGCCCACGGGAATTGCTTTCACATCTCTTAGTGGGGTTTTTTTGTTTGGTTTCTTTGGTGTTTTTTGGGGGGTTGGTTGTTGTTGTTTTTTTTTTAATAGCTAAACACTGTCCCATATTGCTTCTAGTTGTGGGATCAGATTGGGACACAGTGAGTTTCTCTGTGTGTGAGTTTTTCATGCTCACAGTGGAACAGGGAGGGAGAGAGGGAGAGCAGGATTGAGAAACTATAACCATCAGTTAAATACCATGCATGCTCCAGGAATCCTAGGGTAAAGGATTTGTGCCTCCTGCTCATTCTACTCTTTGCAGCTACCTTCCGTAAAACGCTAAATCTCGCTCACATTTCCATAGTGGATCCAGTACTTAAGCTCATGCATAACTGCAAGCATATGGAATTTTTCATTACAGCTACTCATACTCACATACAAGTATGTTCTCAAAAGATTTATTGGATGTAATGTGGGAGAGGAAGGAGCTTTGAAAACTCTTACAGGTCAGACCCCCTGCAGGGTTACCTGGTGCGTGCCACTGGGTCATTTTTAAGGGTTTAGTGCTTTGGCTGAGATTGCTATCCTTGCTTGTGACAGTTCATCTGAGCTGCTCTATTGAATTGTTTTCTGCCTCTGGGCTGCTTGTAATCACTTTGCTTTGATTGTTCATTATTTGTTTGATGTTTGTGTCAGGAAAAGTAACTTTTTTTTTTTTTTAATGCTCTCTGCTAGGTGCCTGGGTTGTGTAAAAATGAAAAATACAAACCCAGCAGGATTCTGGGATTTTTAAAAAACATTCACAGATTTTTAGAAAACTCCTGCCCTGTTAGGCCAAAACAATCCAGACAAACTAATGCTCTTATGATAGAATAAGTGATAACTTTAGGATTAGCAGATATACCCACTAGCATGCAGTAGTCAGAAGACTATATGAGAATAAAACCCAAAGGGAATCCTGAAGTATTCATATTGGAAGAATTCATTTGGACAGCTAGCTGGCTACATGGACAGAGTAAGCATCTGCCTCCAGCAGCAGATTTTGGGAACATCAAACTGGCCATGGTTTTTCTCTGCCTCTAGCACAGCCATGCAAATTCAGACTGCTGCTGCTGCTGTAGAGAGAGCTCCAGGGACCAGGATACCTGAGGTTACCAGCTGCATTGGAGACACAAAGGGCAATAGTGCTGACTCCCATCTCTCCCTTGGCAGTAGAAGACTGACCCTACAGGGCTTCCTCTCACTTCCTGGGCTCAGCTCCATCTAATCTCCTCTCCCTCTGGCCTTGTGGCCCATGTTTCCTCCTACAGTAACTTTGGTTTTCTTTCCAGGGAATCCCTGCAGCTAAAAGATGACATAATCTTTCTCTCTGGGAGTCATCCTGCTTCCATCACAGGCCAGACCCTTTGAATCTTGTAACTCATGTGATTGCTGTGGGGCAGTGGGAAGATAAGGTTCATCTCCCTCCAGGATAATCAGAAGAAACAGCAACCCTGCATTAGACCTTTTTTCTGCCCAGTGTTTCTGAAGGAGGAGAGCTAGAGGGGAAAGAAGGATAAGGGCCTAGGGGGGAGGAGGGAGATAGAGGAAAGGAGAAGTTTTGGCATGTTGTCTTGCCAAAACGTGCGGTACAGATGGGAAGACGCAGATGGAGCATTTCTACTGATAGTCCAAGAAATCAAACATGTAGGGAGCTGCAGCAATTCTCTTGTATCTCTGTGTTGTACCCTTCTGTAGCAGCAGTTCTTAAAGAAACAGGCTGTCACTTCAGCAACGCTTTGGGAGCCTTCACATGAATACAAGCAGTCACCCTAAAAATCTGCTGCAGCAACTCTTGCCTGGCACAATCAGTTGAGATATTTTGTATTAGCTCTCATTATGTTTGCTGGCCCATCTGTGAGAGCACAGGGAACTAAACTGTGCTCCTTAACAAGTTAAACTTGCTGATAACACAGTTGCAAAACAATAACTGTGTAGGAGCAGATCTGTCTTCCTTTGTGCTCAGGTGCAGCAGAAGTCTGGAAACAATAATAAATGCTACATGCAATAGTCATGTTGATATGTGAATAGGGAGGAAAGAAAGGGATCCAGAGCAGTGCAGGTACTATATGTCAAGTCTCGGTATCAGGAGCACTGAAATGACTGAACTCCCTGCAGCACAGTTCCTGTAAAGACCTGTCAGCAGTTTCCAGTCTAATTAGCCTGTAAGTCAGCAGGTGGCCTTCATAGCCTCTCCGTTGTGAAAAGATCTGTGACTGGATACTCTTTTGTTTCTGCGGGAAGTCGATGTTTCTACTCCCAGCCTCCTGGCTTCCATGGGGTCACAGCCCTTTACGACTTCTGCAGGTAATGGCAGCACAGGGAAGGCTGGAGCTGTGTTCTGGCTCTGGCCCATGGCACCGTTTCTTCATGTCCCCAGGGATACCCAGACAGATGCTTTATAAGAGGTCAAGATGTCTAGGAGCATCCTCTAAGAGCAACTAAGCAGGTAGATGTAGAAATCCCTTCAGTATTTCCCTCCCTGTCCCTCAAAAGGATAATTTTGGGGAAATTTATTTTATTATTTGTCCGGTTCCATTTCTCTTCTTTTACAATGGGAGACCTAAGACTATTAAGATATATGTTTGGTTCAGTTCATAGCAAAAGTATTCCCTATCCATCTGTCTGTCTGTGTTTTTTCAAGGGCAGCTGTCTCCATCACATCTAAGAAGAAAAACAGTTTTTGAAAATAACTTGTTTTTCAGATTTTGTGAGTCCCAGCACAAGCATTTTCTTGCCTCTCACATTCTGATTTTTATCCTGCTGCAGTAAACAAATGGGAGTTGGAGAAGTCATTAATGGCTGATGTAGACTGGCAATTAGGCAAAATCTAATTGGCTGCTTTCTGATTTAGAAGCTAGTACTACTAGTTGTAGGCTTTAATTCTGACATTGGCTTTTCCGGTGGCCAGAATTAATTCCCTTCCCTTGTGTAAGATGAAGAATTATTGTTCTTTGTGAAACTACATGTTGTTGGGGTTTGTTATTTAGGATTTATAAAATATTTTGGAAAGGAAAGCTAGGACATATTTTTTGGCATTTTAATGTGTGTCTGAATACCTTCCAACCCCCTGCTCTGGTCATTTCAAATTCTTTGTCTTGGGTGAGAGAATTCCTGGTCTTAGCAGACTCACACTACGAATTCAGTAGTAGTATTGGTCCAAACAACACCTTGCTCAATGGAAGTGATTAACATGCCAGCATTACGCAGTTACAGTTTTGGCCAACCGGAGAGATTGCTGAGGTAGAGAAGGTGGCAGTCGTCACCACCCCTGTCAAACATGATTTTCCACTGATTCTGTATTTGGAATCCAACACCACCATGAGGTATGGTGTATTCTGGTATGTAATGTCAGTGGACTTTTATTTTTTTTTCACCATGATCATCTGCAAGAGTGAGGCTAAACCAGCACTATCTTCCATGAAAAAAAGCTCTTGAGAAATACTCTGTTTAAGAGTTTGCAAGCACAAATCAAACATCTCTCAAATAAATGAAAGCCTCATAACATATTTTTTAACTTAAAAGCTGCAGCTGAAGCTTCAGCACCTTGACTGAATCTCCATAAGAAATTAATCTTCAAGGAAACAAAATAGGAGTGATCCTTGCTTTCCTCTCCCTTTGGGCTGAGCAGGGCTCTGTTCTCTACTTTGAGATGGAGAAAAGATAAAGCCTTCAAAGTTACCATCTTCATTTAATACCTGTCACACCAGCCTCAGCGAGACAACTCTCCCTGGGCTCAACCTCAGAAATCAGTTCTGGGAAACACTAAATGACAGTGATGCCAACACAGGCACTATGTGCCACTCCGTAGTGCTACTTTAACTAATATTTTTGAGTTGCTGAGTCACTTCTATGGCTTAATTGGCTTTGCTCCTTAATGCTTTTGTTATCAGAAAGAGATATAGCCTGAATTAAGAAAGGTACTAGGCTGAGAACTGGAACAGAAGCACGAGGTATCAGGCAGGAAGGTTCTTTTGTTCTGTCTGGTGATCCAGGGGGAATATGAAGATGCTGTGTCAGATACAAAGATGGTAGATGACAAATCCTATGGATTTGCTAAAGTCTGTTCTTACAGAGGCAGATAGGAGCATTCAAGCCTGCCTGCCAAGGACTGTTAAACATCTCACTGCAACCTAACATGTCAGGAAACTGGAGAGAAATCACAGATTTTTAAATGAATGTCCATCTTCCAAATTATAGTTTACTGCCTGAGTCATTAACACTTGCTGTAAGCAAAGACCCTCAAAGATGAGGAGCAGCTAGGCTAGTAAGCAAAGACCCTCAGAGATGAGCAGCTAGGCTATCTAGGTTGGTTCTCTGTGGTATGGAGATTGGGAAATTGGGCCAGTGCAGAACTTTAGAGGTCTTAATGTCACAGGAGTCACTAAGAATAATGGCAAATGAATGGTACAACACCAACCAGCAGCCCTACCAAAAGATTCTAATGACAGAGCAATTCATATGAGAGTGGCACTGGTAAGAGACAATACCTGAGATAATATGAGTTTCCATTTCACACCCCAGTCCAAGCTGTGGCAGTATGGGCAATCTTTCTGGCAAGATTTCATTCCTGATGCTTGTTCTGAACAAGAGGGCACAGAGAAATGAAAACTGACAGAATACAGAGATGTTGGGGGCTTGTTTTCATTTGCTAGTATTCTATTTCTTTTCTTTTTTTTTTTTTTAATACCATTAGGGAATTATTTTATATGTAATGCCATAGAAGAGAATTACTTGTTTTGGGTAATTACATAGTCCTGTGATCACTGGCCTGTTCAACATTTTAAATTCTCTGTTTCAAAGTCTTCCTTCTTCAGTAGCTTAATGCAGCTAAGCAGATATGTGACAGATGTTTATAAGAAGCATGAAAGTGAATAAAATAGGAGAAGTCAGATAAATTAGGAGTCTGAGGATGTTTGCATTGGCTTTTCAAGAAGGTTCTGCTATGTGAGCAGTTTACTGCCTGGCAGTTTATTTCTACTTTGTTTTCACCACAATATTCACTGTTAACTGTGATTAGCTTTTACTGTGGATAGGTTTATAAGCATGCTAGGTAAAGATTTACTACAGACAGAGCAACTTCCACATATATTGAATATATCACTCTTACACTGTTGATAAGAGAAGGTATTTTAGACAACACTTGAATATTCAAGCCCTCTTTAAAACTGAATTCCTCTGTATACCACTGTTTTATTTCCACTCTTTCAAGGACAGGACTGCAAATTCAAAAGCATTTGTATTGTTGTCTTTCTAAAATAATCAAATGTGTAGGTCAGTGGTTTCAAGAGTAGACTATTAATTGTTTTGCTTTAGGCTCTTCTAGGAGACAAGGATGGTGAGATAAGAAGCTAAATATAAGAGAATCGGGTTTCCAGGACAATCATACCAAATCCAATTTATAAGCTGTTAAAGGTTATGAAAAGCAAGCTGGAAAAACTCTCAGGAAAATTCAATGGTCTAGGCCCCAAAGCTATTGGCTTTTGTTCTTTGTTGGAACTCTGAAAGGAAGATATTTTCACTGTTGCTACTCATAGATTATTGTTTACAGCCCAGCAAAGCATGCACGACATTATGACGGAGATAAACACTTCTCATAGATTTTATAAACATTACAGATGTCACTTTTGCTCCTCAGAATCACACCCTATGGACCATAGTGGGACAAAATTCTCTAGTAGTTGACATTATCTGGCTCTTGGTTTCTAATAGCAGTCACAGCTATTTATAAAGTACAATAGAATTTTGCCCTACATCCTTGATATTAATGTCAAGTGCCCTGCAGTACCATGTACTGTTCCCAGAGAAATGATCCATTAAAGCCATTTGTATGAGAGAGCAAGTATTCACAACACTCCAGAAAGAAATTATATTCTCATAGAATAATAGAGAAAATTAGCTGGCTTGCATAGACTGTATTGACATGCAGCAAAGCTAGGCTCTTCATTAATTGCCTCCCCCTGCTAGAACTAAGGACATCCTGTCTACAACAGGGACATACAGGCTTCATTTAGTTTCCTGCCTTAGACCCTTCATTATGACTAAAAAAGTTTGTGCAGCTGGACTAAAAGAAAATGCATAGAGTGCATCCATGATGAGGAATCAAGGCCAATAGAAAGGTGCAAGAATGGAAAAAAAAAAGGGGGTAACAGATGCAGATCCTTTAGCTGATCCTCAGGTTGCATGGGGGCAGAGAGAAGTCCTATTTAATTCCTTGAGATACATTGAAAAAATATCCGTGTGAATTCACTGCGGTTTACACAAAAATGGGCAGTTATCTTACTGACCTGTATCTCCCACTGACATCCCATGTCATCTTAATCTTATTCATCTTGTTCCATTATTCCTGTCTCATATTTCCTGGTCATTAGTCAGTTATCTTTTTGTCTTATATTTAAAGTGCATGTTTTTTAGGGCACGGACTATGTTTTTTGTCCAACATTTAGCACACTGAAATCCTAGTTTTAGGTGGGTCTAAGTGCTAAAGCAATACTCACTAGTGTAATAAACTGTGATTTATTTACCCCCATAGCTCACTATGATGTCTAGTTATAATAAAATTATTTCATCCAAAACACATTCAGTACCCACTATCACTCCCTTTCATACAGAAAGGAAACCAACTCAAACCAAAACAGTTTGCAACCATACGATTTTTTATTACACTAGAGAAACTGTATGAATATCCAGATAGATTAAAACATGCTTAAAATTCACCACCTTTTCATAATGTTACATTGCAGATTTATAATCTTCCCTAAGGAAACTACATTAATTTTCAGGGATATATATATATATATTTATTTTTTTTTTTTAACCAAGTGAGACAGAGATAATAAATAATCCTTTCTAGTATCTCCAGAGATAATTGGCTGGAAAACTATAGGGTGATAATTGTTAACCAACTTGAGGTCACTCAGCTGAACATTAGCAGCAGTGAGGCATGCTTCTGAGTAAAAAGAACATGCCCTTCAGACAAATATTAATTAAATGCAAAAGTTGAAAGAGAAAAAGCTGAATTCACAACATATGTACCTTCCAGAGGGTTAGAAGTGCCAGTGTTTTAATGGTAGAGATTAATTTCTACCTTGTCAGTCTAGGTGTTCCATCGTTTGCATGCATATTTGATAATGAAAAGATATGTTTGAGTGGAGAAGGAAGGAAAGGAAGGCTATTTAAGTTGCTCAACTTGTAAGAGAAAAAAAATGTGGAAATAGTTGGTTTTGTATAATGAAAATATCTCACCAGCCTGCACTTTCAGTTCTACCAGGCTGCAGTTCCAGCTGGAGAAGACTCCCTCTTCTTTCTCAGCCTAGCCTGGAGGATGCTAGCATCCACTGCTGCAATTCCTGCCAAATTCAACAGGATTTTTGCCACTGGCTACAATGAGAATTTAGTTGTGCTTTCTGTCATTGTGCTCCTAAACCAGAGGTAATTTCTACATGGTGAAGAGTCTGTCAAACAAGATATGGTTGTTTCTTATAGGGGGCTTAAAAAGAGTTGCAAGCCTTATGAATTACATCCAGTGGCTGCTTCTTACACATACTGCTTAGTCTGTTCAGAGGCTGACTGAGGTCATGCAGAGACACTTTCAGCTGCTTTGCACGCTCTGTGCAAAGGGACTATTCTCAAAGGAAACCACCAGTGACTCTTGCCTCAGGAACAATGCAAATGGTCTCTCCTTTTAAGTTCACCCTGTATTCAAAAATTTAAAACCACAGCACTCTCACTCATCTCACTCATGATTTCTGAAGGTCTTTTCCATGTTGTTTTCTGACTTTAAAAGGATTCTAACTTACAGCCCTCAGTCAGAGTAATGAAAATTACCAATCTGGCTAGAAATGGTGCTAAGCAAGTTTCAAATTTAAGAATATTTGCTTTATAAACCTGTTCAGCTGTGGGGGAGTAGCATGGTCCCAGATTCAAAGAGGACTTTCGTCCACCTGGAGATAACCTCCAGGTGCTCACATTGACCTTCCCTCATTTTCCTGCCCTTGTGCCCTCCATACTCTCAGTTGTGACCCTCTCTCTGCATTATTTTCCTTTGAACTAAAGGAGGGAGGAAACCAAGTTTTTCTAGGCTCCTATTTTGTGCTCAAACTTCTAGTGAAGCTGAAAGGGCCTAAGATCACCTATAGGCTGTAGAGTAGATACACTTTGTGGCACCCTCTACAGACTTGGTCCCCCAGTTATCCAGATTTGGGATTTGCCCAAAGTACACATAGGCTTTTTATTGGGTTTTATGGTTCCTTGTGAGTACAGGGGCTTGGAGAGAAATGAGGGCTGGTTTGCCCTATTGAGTCATGAAGCAGTCAGAAATCCCCACACAGCATCTGCAGAAGTACCCTGTGTTTGTCCTGATGATAGAGCAGGGTCTTGTTCCTCTTCAAAGGAGGGAAAATCTTGCTTTTCTTCCTTAGGTGCCTAAGCTTCAGATGTCTATAGTGAGCAGCCTGTGTCCAGTGCCTACTTTTTGTTACTCTAAAGGCCAGCACAATGTGGGACTAAAGGCAAAAAGAAATTAATTACAGCCTTTGTTCTCTCTATTGGGACAGACCCACTTTGATTGAGAGGTCTCTTTGTGCCCTGCCCATGCAAAAGCAATCGGTCAGGAGCAGGGACAGAAAACAGAATTCCTCAAGCTTCATACACAGAGATCTGTTGGCCATAGAGTTCTTCCCCATAGGATATAAAAATGAAATGTATATCCCCCTTATCCTGGGCATACTGTTTTAAAATGTGCGTAGTCATTCTCATTGTAGGCAATCCAGGGGCCAGATACATGTGGAAGTCACATCTCCTTGGAATAATGATCTGTCAGAAGCTGCTTCAGATGCTTTTCCTCTGCAAGTTGGTCTCATCTTCAAATCCTCAAGATATGTTTTCATGAGGGTATTAGAAGACCAAGGGGCAGTTTCTAAGATCTGTCCTACCTTCTAAAATACCCAGGCTTTCTCATCCCCTTAGAAGCTTATAAATCACCACACTTCAGAGAGAGGTACTGATCCCTTTTATTTTTTAAACTGACAACCACTTTTTGTCTTGCATTAAAATCTCTTTTATTAGAAACTTTCCACTTGAATTTTGAAGCAGATCACAGGCCAGCAGAAAACCATTCCCAAAGGAAAAAGGCAACATAATGGAGCACAAATTAAAATACACATTGAAGTACAAAACACTGGGAGTGATCTGGAACAAAGCATGCACATCACTTTTAAAAATAAAAAAGAAACAAATAAGTCCTAAGACTCACACTTTAAAAATTGCAGTGCATCAGTATTTTCCAGATGCGGATTCGATTAGGGCTAAACTAACAGGAGTTACAGCCTGCACTTAAAAATCTTTTCTCTGCCACAGACTGAAAAGAGTAAAGATTTGCTGAAGTATAGGGAAAGGAAGGAGTTACACCTTCCCTTTCCAAGCTTTCTACTAATGAATATTGCCAGTGTTACTGGCAATCAAGAAAAGAGAGAAGAGTTTCCCATTATGGCTGACTTCTTTATTTCTTTGTGAGGTTGGTAGAACATCTCACAGGAAGGTTGTAGCAGAGCAGGTGGCCAACTACAACCTCCTATTTCTATATAGAGACAACTGCTTTTTACAAGCAAGTTCACCTTGGTGGCATTGAGGCATAAATTCCTACCTAACAGCCAGCCAGTGGCAGGTTTTCATTGACCTCTGGCTTGTGTGCATCTAGCTGATTATCCCTAATAAAACCCTGAAATTTGCCATCAGGGCTAAATAACCTGAGTTTGTGCAGCTTCTTTATGTCAATATCTGTATGTCACCTGGGGCAGGAGCAGGCAGAGATAACACACAGCACTCTAACATGTCCTGGAGCCACAAAAGTAGCTCTTGCCTATCCAAGCAAGGATTCCTACAAGATGTAGTTGCCCTTCCATTGGGAAGCCTTTAAGCTCCCTACCAGGATGAACCCTTCTGCAGTAAATGAAGTGTATTTCCTTGCAAGCCTTTTGGGGTTCTCGCTATCTGGGCAGGTCATTGTGACTCATGCAATCTGAGCACTCTCAAAAGTTAGAACATTGACTCTGATGCAGTTCTGTAAGGAGCATGGATCAGGTCTGAATGCTGCCTAACTTCCCATGCTGCTTAAGCTCCCAAAGGCTTGCTGCAGATTTTTGAGGATGCTGGGCTCAGTGTAAAATCAGGGTTCACTTCTTTGAGAGCAGAGCCTTCTTTGGTTATTCCAGATGCTGGGCTAACTACCAAGGTTGGTCATCCTCAGGTATTTCCATAGATGCAGGGAGATCCTCCTGCTGTCTGTCAAGAAGTAAGACATAACCACATTTTCTTCCCTTAGGATAGATGATGAGAGGAATCAGACACCACATTTTCTCTGTACTAAGCATGTGTTGCTTTTTTAAGGTAAGTTTGAATATAAATGGGTCAGAAGTCATTAGAGATGAACACAGAAAAGAAACCCCACACATTTTCACCAAAGCCTCAGTGCACAGCAGATGCACTGAACTTGGTTTGGTCGAAGAACCTTTCTGAATAATTGTTGGCAGCTCTAAGAAACTACCCTGTGTTCAGCATGCTCAGTATAGTATGCCAAAAAATGTCCCTGAAAAATGTTTGTATTACTACTAATGCTGGCCATATTCTGAATGAAATAATTACCTCTTTAGTAAAGATTAAAATGCCAACATTTTAAAGGTGGCACAGCACTTTACTGAAACAGGAGGTGCCTTTAATATGAATGCATTTTATAAAATATATTTGTCAGCATGAAAAGCCTGATGACATTGCAAGCAAGTAAACAGTAAGAGGCATCTGGCTTTCTTCATGCATTACCAAAGGATCAGCTTGCACATATCAAATAAACTGTGGAATTTTTCAGCAATCTTCCAGTTTCATAAGAAACTTTAGACTCTTGTATGTGGCAGTTCATTGACCACTTCAGGTAGGGACATCAGCTTCTGAAGAACTGTACTCACATCAGCTGAGAATGGCTGGCTATGAGCAAACAAAATGCTGCTAGCTCTTCTGTCTCAGTTGTTTAAGATATAGGTGACTAAACAAGCTGGCATCACTTGTAAAACGTCTGGCAGAGGGGATTGGTCAAAGGTTGGTGAAACAAAAATGCTGTACCTTGGCTCTTGGGCACCTTTGGGGATTGTAATTCTTTGGATAATAATTCTTAGGGTAATTCAAACTAACATCAACCAGCTGCTTCTGGCATCGCAGGGTGAAAAATTAAAATGCAAAAAGAGCAGAATGGCTTGGAGTCAGGAAAGTAAATTTGCGGTGAGATACTCTGCTTCTGTCTAGAGCTGATGAGACATTGGAAGACACTTAAATCCCAGTGCCTCTTGTAAGACTGGTGGCATAAAGAATAGCAATGAAAAGACAGAGAAATCAGCAATCAGTGGAAGAAGGAAAGGCAAGAGGGACAGCTATTCTGTAGTTTCTCTCAGTTATCTCACATGATTTAAGTTTACTTGGAAAATCAGTGGACAGGCAAGGAAGCTGTTTTCCTGGGTGCCAAAAGTCTTAATCTTGTAACCTTTTTGATAACTACTCATACAATTGCGTATGTCCTGTCACAAGTATATGTCCTTGCAAGAAAAAGCTGTCCATGCTGAAGTGGAATATGAATAACTTAGAAAGAACCATCAAACTTATAAAAGGCAAAGATGGCTGGGAGCAGCAGAGGGGAGAATAAAGCAAAGTGATTTGCAGAATGTAATGAGGAATGGAAAGAAGTAAAGATGTCTTTGGCACCTTCCCTGGCAAAATCAACAGGAAATAATTGAAAATCATCAGCCTGGAGAAAGATGTAGATAACAGAGGAAGTTCAAGGAGAAGGATATACCAGTACGCAACAGTCCCAGCAGAATGTCTGTGCAAAACTGCATGGCAGCAGAATGACTCCATTTATTACAGTCTAATTTATTAGATGCTGACGAAGTGTTCTGTTCAGAACAAATACAGTGCAGTCTCTGTCCCCACAAGTATTCAGTTTAGCTAGAAAAGAAGATTAATTAAGATCTCTCAGAGTGCCTTCAGGGCATTTTAAAGCAGAGATGTTGCAGTGTCTAACTTTTACATTCACTGTTTTTATTGGCTATTGCATACAAGAAGGAAGTTGCTTGTTAACAAATTTGGCTCCCTGGCTTGCCCATTTTTCTTGTAATTCCTTTCTTCTCTTCCTTCCCAGAGGGACATTCTTAGACACAGATCAGAGAACGCTATGGATCTGCTCTGTCCATGTGCTACACTAAGCTCTTTCTGCTTCACAAAGGTAGGCCACTGCTGGAACATGATGTGGAGAAGAGAGGACAGAAATCAATGGAGGCCATCAGCCCATTGTAAAGACATTCCTCCTGCTCTGCTCATTGTACTGCTATACCGCAGGAAAAATTTCATGACTATAGTTTTTGCATTGAATATGTGCCTCTTTGCATATAAAATATAATAAAACATTCTACATTGACCAAACTGTAGCAGCACAGTATGGGAGGAAAACTAGATGCCTTTCAAAGGCTGTGAGTATTCACAAAGTTCTAATGTTATGGGGAGGGACTGTTTCAGACCTTTATCATGTGAAGCTGAAGGATGACCCATAAAAGTCTTTCTGTTCATTTAAAGGAAAAAAAAAAATAACACCCATCAGAGTTTATCTTACCGTCCATTGCTAAAGCTCCTCTTCACAAAATCGGGTTTCATGTGATGTGGGATACTTACTGCAATCACTGCAGTTGAGAATGCAGCATATTAATTGTGCTTATTGCTCTAAAGTCTGTATGATGGGGTGCCATGGCAAGAAGACAGGTTTGGCTAGAGGTGGTACCCTTTTCTACTCATTACATGGTGGCTGACTTTTTGATAGAGAATACTACATTGTCCTTCAAATGGCAGTAATTCAGGCTGTAACAAAGAACTTGAGAAATACTAATAAAAGCCCCATTTCTATTTTATAAGTCACATAATGCATGTCACATTCAGTGCTTCTTATGTTGAACAGGCTATTAAGCATAGCCTATGACTTTACTTAATTTTGAAATTGCCATCTTTTCCAGTTATTCTAACTTTTTAGAATTTTCTCCCTCTTAAATAAGGGTATTTTTAGCATGAACTTCAAGTTGCAAACAACAGAAGTTGCTATAGAAACAGAAAAGGCACTTTTTAGAATGAAAATGCAGGAAGAAATATTGTTCACTATTTATCTGCTGCAGACAGTAAGATAGAATCAATACATACAGGTGTGTGTATATGTATCCATAAATATGTATGGATACATATAACATCCTTACTGTATCTATGAACTCTTCAGTGCTCATCTTTGTATCCTAACATTTAGCTGATTTTTGTCACTTCTGCACTAGCAGGCTATTATCCCAAGCTACATAAAAGTACCCTGTAGAAAGGTATCCTTCAAGTATCTCTGTGTTCAATCAGCCAAACCACTGAAAGTAAAACCAATGCAATACTGCAGCACAGCTAGAGGCAGGTGCCTTGCATGGGATGTTGGGGGAAAAAAAGATACTCAGCAGTTTGACTAATCTCCTGTTATTTGACCCTTATCACACACCACATCATTGAACATTGCTAATAGAGGGGACTCATCAGGCTCTTTGCCTCTCAGTCTGCATCAGCTCATACCTTACAGTCATTCCGATTTTATTTTAAAGCTTGTTGTCTTGGTTGTGAAAATAAACTTCATGCTCCAGCAACTTTAAACTAAATAGAAGTAACTACCGTTCACAGGATTTGTGTTATTTCTGAAGTCTGTACCTTAAAGGCTGTGCAATCTCTAAGCCTTATTCTATAGAGGGGCTAATATGGATGAAGTATTACATAATTTTAAGCCACTGGGAATGAGACTCAAAGCCTAACCTAACAGTATGGATTACTGAATCAGATTCATAGGAAAGACTACTATATAGATCACAATTCATGCACTCATTAAATGGTGATAAACAACATTAGGTATTTCATAGTCAAAGTGCCTGCAAGACGGGGCCTGTAACATATTTCTCACCGCTGTTTTTAAATATTTTATTTAACTTCATTGTCCTTTGTAATGATTGTACAGCTCAGCTTCACAGTCATTCTGTGTTAAAAACAGGTTTAAAAAGTACCTACCAGAGATAATTTAGAAATAGTTGATCCTGCACTGAGGAAGGAGAGGCTGGAGGCAAGGAAATGAATGGTTTAAAATCAAAGACACTTCCAGAGCTATTTTTTTATGTGTTCTGTTATTATTACAGTAGTTTGACACTGTCTTAAGGAACATGACTTTTCTTCTGCTTTGGAATTCATATATGATGCTGGCAAATGACTTAGGACCAGATTTCTGAGTACTTGAGTGTCCCAAATAGGAGATGTCTGCTTACAGTGATTGCCAAGAGGATCTTGGAAATCATGCTACATGTTCTTCTGCATGCCAGTTGCCCAAATTCCTCTGCGAAGCTGTTTTCTTTCACAGGCTATCATTGAATGTGAGCTCCTGGTTTCCCAGATGTCTGCCTGTCTGTGGCCTTGGTGTCTGTTTTGCAGGAGGTTTGCGGACTCATAGCTCCAAAACAAGCTAGTGGAGCCATCCTGGGATATCTGGTGCTGTGGTTACATTCAGTCAGTAAAAAAAAAAAACCCAAACCCCTCTGTCAGGCTTGACAGAGGCTGCATCTTCAGGCAAGAAGTCTGCTCTGGAAAGCAACGTGGATGGATCTTCTGTGGCATGCAGGGGGTTGCCTAGTCTGGATGAAACCCTGTGTCAGGGTTTGGTGTAAAACCTGCCAACCCCACCATTCGGAAATAACCAACTGGGCAACAAAGGCAGTGGTTTTACTTTCAAATATTTTTGCCTCAGTTCATGGCTTATAAAAAGAGGATATTGTGAGGAAGTTTTTGGAGCACCATGGTATAATGAGGAGCGCAATAAAAATCCTTATGAGAAAATTAAGGTTTTTAACTTCCAAGCAGGACTGGAAAAGTGTTCATGTTACACAGCCTAGAAGTATGCATGGAATGGCAACATAAGAGTGAAATATTAAAGAGCTGCTTGTTAAATAAGCAACATCTATCTGAGATACTGAAGAAGGCAAGGATCCTAGAGAAAAAATAAATGACCCTGCAATTAAAGACTGTATCCTAATGCACACTCTTGTAAGGATAGATGAAGCACTCACAGGCAGCTTGAAGTCTGCCATTTCCAAATTTTAGATCAGTATTTCTACTTCTTTAGTTCTTTGCTGGACAGAGTACCAGGAAAGGTTAGTCTGCATCTGAATATTTATACATACTCTTAGGTTTGCAAGTGGTTCAACCTTATTTACTGCAAATAGAAGCAAGTCTGATCTCAGAATTCAGATTCTTATCAGCACCTTTACGTTTACCTACCAGTAGGATGTGATTTACATGTGCGTTGCTCAGCATATGTTCTTGAGTAAGGCTATTTTCAATTCTGTTAATATTCAAGCAGTACATTGCTTTTTAATATGCATGTCACTCTGACTCAAGCTACCTCAGTTTTGAATACATCCTAGTTAAAGAGAACAGATGGTTTCGGTTTCAGTAGATGAACTCTCAAGAGTAACTTCAAATCTGGGTGATACCACTGTCTATTTTGTTTAATTGTAATGCAGTCCTCAGTGTCTTTGTGATGTTGTTCCAACCCTGCCTGGTTCTCTTATTCTTTCTGTCTTTCCTTAATGCTGAGTTGCCTTTGCAACTAGAACACCAGCAACCTTCTCCAGACCAGTCTTTTGTCTCTAACACCCACTTACAATAGGAAGCCACCTAATTCCAATTTGGTATTAACAGTCAGGTCATGAGAGGGAAGGATAGTCAGGAAATTAAAGCCAAATGTGATGAGCTCATATTTTTTCAACAGCATCAACTATCTGGAGATGGCTGTTCTATTTACAGCCTGCCCATGTGGTGCTCCCTCCTCTGTTGAATTACACCTTTCAATCAGCAGCCATACTAAGTGAAACTGAAGATGGGTCCTGCATTTGGAAGCCATTTTGTTAATTAAAATGGGACCATTTTGACAAAAAATGCCTAGGAAAAACAAAATAAGACAGAAGGTTAAATTGTGTTTTGATTTTCCAGTGAAATACTATTTAAAACCTGTCCACAATATCTATATGGAAGGTCAAAAATAAGTGGACTTTTAAGACTATGTATCTATTTAATCATAATCGTACAGAAAGTCTACTGTCTGGGACGTGGGTGCTCAGATCTTTCCTGTAACTAGGTCACTGATAATGGAAGCAGGAACTTTAACATTGTATTCTGCCTGAAAACACCTCTTACTTTTTCTCTAATAATGTCCCAGCTGGATTGTTATTTCCTATCAAAACTTTATTGACTTACAGCAGGCCATTTGCAAATGATAGATTAACCTCATTAATATACAAAGCATTGTTAAAAGGGAGAGCTTGAAAGAATTACAATGCACTGGATCTATTTCTCAAACAAAAATACACACTGCGGGTGAAATCAATGATCAGTGCGCATCCCATCAGCCTGGGTAACTGCATCTGTGTCTTTTGTACGACTTGAGCAAAATACTGGCTACTGTATCTGTTTTCTGAATAAATTTTCCTGTGGTGGAGAAAGATTCTCAGAGATCAAAGGAAGTGCTTAATATGACCAACCAGTTCAAAGAATCTTGGCTATCATGCTTTGGCCCAGATGGATGAAAGACTTCCTTGGGATAGGAGAGAGATTGGTGGCTGTTTCGAGAAGTTAACCCTATCTACATCAGATGTGACATCTGTCCATGTTTCACTGAGCTGTGCATTAGATTATGGTTTAGTACATTTTTACAAGGGAGCAAGCTCTTTGTGACACTATGCCAGATTTCCCTTTCTTGCACAGGTTGGGGAGGAGAGCAGCAGGTGACCAAGAATAGGTCTAGAAAGCATGAGGGGTGAAGAGAGACTGTAGCAGGCTCTAATGATGTGCCATGTTAGAGCATGTGTGCTATCAAGGGCAACCTAGAAAAACTGGGGCCTGCAACAGGGTCTTGCAAAAGTGCAGCCTGGGGTGCTAGGAGGAAAGCTAACACTTGTTTAGGATTTCTGTTATAAGAAATAACAAAATAATACGTTATAGGAGGTTTCTCCTATAACCTGTGTCCTGGTGTCTGGTTTAGCTGTCTTTTTTATCCCAGTGAGGTCTTTATGAATTCTTCATGATGGGAAACAGATTCTACATAAATCACTCCCCCTGTAGAGCCAGTTGCCATTTTCTCAGTCTTTCAGTGGGACTTGCTGTAAAGCAGTTAGCATACCAAGTGGGACTGCCACTTGCAAATCATCCTTGGAAAAGATGTGGCTGGGAGCCAGCCTAGTAATCAGGTGTCTGCTGATTTAACAATAGAAACCACAAAGAATATGAGAAAGCAGAGTTTTAACATAAAATTGTTGCTCTAAAATGTGACAATAAGTCTGATCCTGAGCCCAATAGCAAAATACACTGTCCAGACCCTTTGAAGTATTTTCTCTACCACACTGTAGTATCAGTCATCTCATTCAGATATTCATTTAGTTCTGTCAAACAAGAGTATCTCCCTCCTTCTGCTGCCCTTTAAACCGCTTTATGCAAGCAAATACCAGATCAGCTCTTTTAACAGACCATTGTGAACGTGCTTCTAATTTGGACCCGAGTATCTTTTAAGGACAGTCTTCTCTCTGAAGATGTCATTTTCTGGTTCTCAGCTGCTGTACCATGCATTCTACTGCATTAACATTTAATATTCTCTGGTGGTTCCCGGCTGTTTAACCAAAGAAATGGGACTAAACTCTGCCAATAGTCTGTTTCAATTATTAAATATTACACCAATACTGGTGGTGTTCACAGATGCTACAAGGACAGATTTAATGTTGTCTCAGTCATAGGTCTTAAACCTGTGGGTCTGTGTACTCCTTCCCAGGAGCCAAAGAAAGGTAACTGAGAAAAGCAGTCCTACCGCCAGTCAGTTTTAGTTTGCTATATGTGGGGGGGAGTCATGGTTTGAAAAAAATGGTAACAAATGATCGAGCTCTGTCACTGATGATAATATTAAGCAGTGTTAGAACAAAAATTGTTTTCCTGGGACACTGGAGGAAGCAATCTCACTTGCTGATATCTCAGCTCTAGCAGCCACCTTCTGAGATGTCTCACGAACTAATTCTTAAGCCGTGTAATATGTGTTCTGTTCCACATGATGCAAGCTTTTTAACCAAAATGACATGTATTGCTAAGTCAAAAGTCTTGGAGAAGTCTAAATGACACAACCATCTTTATCAGCAAAACCTATCATATATTTCAAGAAGAAATGATGCCTTTATTTCATAAACTCATAGAACCATTTAGGTTGGAAAATAACTCTTGGATCATAGAGTCCATCCATTAACCTAGCACTGCCAAGTCTCCGCCTAAGACATCTACACGTCTTTTAAATACCTCCAGGGATGGTGACTAAACCACTTCCTTGGGAAGCCTGTTCCAATGCTTGACAACCCTTTCAGTGAAGAAATTTTGCCTAATATCCAATCCCCTGGCACAACTTGAGGCTGTTTCCTCTTGTCCTGTTGCCTGTTACTTGGGAGAAGAGACCAACACTGTGGTCATTTGATTGCTTTCTATAAGGCATTTTTACAAAGTTATCACCTAATCTAAATGCAGCTTTTCAACCAAATGGCTATTTGTCTTGTTTCTTATATTTGGAGTCTTACTACACACAGTTACATTAATTGTTAAATATTAATACTGAATTGATTTTTTTTGTCTTCCCTGATCATTCTACATTGTCAGACTTACAAAATGTATTAATGACCATTTGCTTCTATTTCTCATTTCCTAGTCAGGTGTTTCATTGCTGTTTTCCTATCTTCTTGTAGCTGGGATGAATTCTAGGCCAATTTTATGTCTATACTACGGTGGCTTCTTTGCAGAATATTGACTTGACTGTTCAGAAAAGATTTTTAGTATTTATTAATGTTTTATATGTTTAATGTACATTCCTTGTTTGGAGAGCAAGGTGTTTAAACTTGGGAAAATGGTCTTTTTCATGTTTCAGTTAGACAAGGTAGAAGTGTCACATTAATTTTCATGAAGAAATCATAAGTCCTGCTGGCTAGTGCATCCTAACAGCCATTTTTTAGGTTTACAACTAACTGCTGCATTGCAACCTTATTCAATTTATTTCACACATTCAGCCTGTGATACTCAGACCACCAGGTGTTGAGATGCTGTCTGTTAGAGGGAACTCTCTAGGAGTTTTGATAATAGTCATTTGAGTTGGACAACAAGTATCTTCTAGTTATTTTAGTGACAGCTTGTTCTTTTATTGCTATTGCCCAGCTATCACCTAAGTGTGACATGTCTAAATAAACATTTCTTATCTGGCATGTTCTGTGTTGTTCAGTGCAGGGAGAGGAGGTGCAGCGACCTCTGTTGAGAGAATGAGGACATCCAGAATGACTCCATGTTTTGAATGTAGATTAAAGGCAAGCTCATTGCAAGAGCCAGACGTACGTAGCTGGGAGCAAGTGAACAACTTCAGCTGAGGGAATCTCAGACAAACAGATCTTATTCTTCACATGTCATGGCACAGTTTGTAACATATTTGTATACATAATACATCTTCAGGAATTTTCACATTAAAATGATGCTGAGAGAAGATGTAGTCATCTGACAGCTGAAAAAAATCTGATGTGCCACAGCTATGCCATTCCTAGGAACTCAGCTATCCTGGGGAC
The DNA here is from genome assembly GCF_033783945.1 of Neopsephotus bourkii. Lineage (NCBI taxonomy): Eukaryota > Metazoa > Chordata > Aves > Psittaciformes > Psittacidae > Neopsephotus > Neopsephotus bourkii. The sequence goes on along the minus strand of NW_026901456.1, from coordinate 10,260,802 downwards.
AGGAAAATAAGAAGCCAAATGATTTTAAGAAGAACTGATAATAAATAAATTAAGCATACAAGCTTACATACTGTGTGACATGAGGAAAATGACTGCTAAGCAAGCAGGAACTGAGGGTTTCTGTAGGGGATCTACAAAGACTTTGGAAACACTGTGTATCAAACTGAAATAATTTCCATGAAAAACATTTTTAAAATGCTAGCATAATTGAAACAGCATTGTTATAATAGTGTTTTATTTCGGATTTTTATGCTTTGAAAATAACAACATATTTGTCTCACTTCGGATAGTGTGAGGTCCCCAAAGACCTCTGTGATGCAAAACTGAAAGCCTACAAAAAATAGTAGGATGTAGTTCTTTATACAAACATGCAAGCAAGCCAATTCTCATCACCTTTGATGACAGACGATGTTTCATTTTACAGTGGTAGGGAGAAGGTCCTAAGATATTTCAAAATCACTGTGTCGCACTGAATTTTGTTGTGTAAGCATTTTTTCAGAATTCCACTTTTTTTTTAATACCTTCTATACCTCAACTAACTTCAGTCTAAATGCAAAGTATTTTTTGCTGGCACTGAAATATTCCTAAAAAGTCTCAGTTTCTTGTATTTTATTATGAAATCCTATATTTTTCTTCATTTATTTTGTTAGTAATATATTTATCTGTTAAAAAACAAATTATAATCTATCAAAAAAAAAATAAAAAGGAGAGAGAGAGAAGCAAAAAAGAAAAAATATTTAAGACCTTCCAGTCTTCCACCTATCAAATTGATGTTTCTCCAATTTAGAGACAAGGATGTTGTGTGGGACAGTTTCAAACACTTTGCACAAGCAAATCATGGCAGTCAGGTAAAGTTCCTGATGACTGGAAAAAGGGAAATATAACCCCCATTTTCAAGAAGGGGAAAATGGAAGACCCAGGGAACTACAGGCCAGTCAGTCTCACCTCTGTGCCTGGCAAAATCTTCGAGCAGATTCTCCTGGAAGGCATGCTAAGGCACATGAAAATCAACAAGGTGCTTGGTGAAAGCCAACATGGTTTCTCACTAAGGGGAAATCTTGCCTACCAATTTGGTGGCCTTCTATGATGGGGCTACGGAACTGAGGACAGGGGTAGAGCAGTTGATGTCATCTACCTGGACTTGTGTAAAGCGTTCGACGCTGTCCCACACAACATCCTTGTCTCTAAATTGGAGAGACATCAATTTGACAGGTGGACCACTCGGTGGATAAAGAACTGGCTGGATGGCCACACGCAAAGAGTTGTGGTCAATGGCTCAATGTCCAGCTGGAGATCAGTAACGAGTGGTGTCCCTCAGGCATCACTGTTGGGACCGGTCTTGTTTAATATCTTCGTCACTGGACACGGACAGTGAGATTGAGTGTGCCCTCAGCAAGTTTGCTGATGACGCCAAGCTGTGTGATTCCGTTGATACACTGGAGGGAAGGAATGCCATCCAGAGGGACCTTGACATGCTTGTGAAGTGGGCTGATGCCAACCTCATGAAGTTTAACCCTGCCAAGTGCAAGGTCCTACACCTGGGTCAGAGCAATCCCAGGCACAGCTACAGGCTGGGCAGAGAAGAGATTCAGAGCAGACCTGCGGAGAAGGACTTGGGGGTGTTGGTTGATGAGAAAATGAACATGAGCCGGCTTCAGTGTGCACTCACAGCCCAGAAAGCCAACTGTAGCCTGGGCTGCATCAAAAAAAGCATGACCAGCAGGTCGAAGGAGGTGACCCTGCCCCTCTACTCTGTTCCTGTGAGACCTCACTTGGAGTATTGTGTACAGTTCTGGTGTCCTCAACATAAAAAGGACATCGAACTGTTGGAACAACTGCAGAGAAGGGCCATGAGGATGATCAGGGGACTGGAGCACCTCGCATATGAAGACAGGCTGAGAAATTTGGGGCTGTTCAGCCTGGAGAAGAGAAGGCTGCGTGGAGACCTCCTAGCAGCTTTCCAGTATCTGAAGGGGGCCTGTAGGGATGCTGGGGAGGGACTCTTCATTAGGGACTGTAGTGATAGGACAAGGGGTAAAGGGCTCAAACTTACACAAGGGAAGTTTAGATTGGACATAAGGAAGCAGTTCTTTCCTGTAAGGGTGGTGAGGCACTGGAATGGCTTGCCCAGAGAAGTTGTGAATGCTCCCTCCCTGGCAGTGTTCAAGGCCAGGTTGGACAGAGCCTTGGGTGAGATGGTTTAGTGTGAGTTGTCCCTGTCCATGGCAGGGGGGTAGGAACTAGATGATCTTAAGGTCCTTTCCAACCCTAACTATTCTATGAATCTATGATTCTAAGACCTGAAGTTCTGCCAGTTTTGTAAAAGTTCTGTTTCCCAGCAGCATTCAACAGACATTCTCTAAAGAAACTTCCTTTGAAGTTCACATGTTACTGTATATACAAACACACTTCCATGTCCTGTAGTTGCTGTGTTAATTCTAAAGAGCACTAATAAGGCTTCAATCTATCAAGATAATCCAAATAAAAAGCCTAATATATATCAACAAGCAACTAGTTGCAGCATGGCAAAGCCTTGAGCATGAGATTAAAAACTTGAAGATCATAACTGGGTAATTCTAGATATAATTTCCAAGCAAAATCTTGATTGGATTTTAAGTTCTTGATTCTCCCCAACACAATTTAATTTCATTCTCTATAAAATTTTTAAAAGTGAAATGGAGAGGAAATTCCAGTCTTGTCAAGATACATATATTAAATACATGTACATGTGAAATTGTGAAGTTGTAGACATACCTGAGTAATCAAATACAGTGGTAACCTTGACTTAACAGTCACTTTCATTTGAGTCTTTGTCAGGACATGTGAAGATCTGGACTTTATGTCTATAATTTATTCATCTATTCATCTATCTATTGTAAATATTATAGGTTTTTTACATATTATGCTTGATATTCCCTTTTTTTTTACTACTTGGTATCAAGCAATTTTTAATTATTTAGACATCTCTAAATATAAAGATATCTTTGAACGTATTCAGGGGTTTCCATTTACATATTTTTGCTCTTTATTATGCAAAAAACTACCTTTGTTATCCTTCACCTCCTCCCCCCTAGGTTTTTCTCCTCTTTGTCTCTGTGACCTGTCGAACACTCACGATTAATATATGAGACTGCCTCATTTATGCTCATGTGGTGTGGATTTCAGTCAAGTGGAGGGGGAGAGGTGTGAGGGTGCAGGGGGGATGTTTTCCTACCCCAGCTCTCACTTTCTTAATGTCACAGTATTGAATAATATAGTTTCAAACTATATTGCATACAAAGATGTCATATTTGTAAGTACGCATAAAGAAGATCTGAAGGAGGTTACGGTTTTCACTAGACTTTTCAAAGGAAAAATCTTTAGCTGTTTTATAGACCAACGCACAGAAGATGGAAATGTTTTGTTTCCTCAGAAGAAGACCTGAGGTAGCAGAATACACAATTTCTCCCCCGCATTTGTCTGGCAGTCTGACCTGGAAGGAAAAAACAGAAAGAGGAAAGAGTTTCACTTCCTCTGCCTGTGTTCTGGCTTCTTCATCAGTTCTGTGAATAAGGTTCACAACTGCTCTAATCTGACTGGGTTCTGTTTTGGTTTTTTGGATATTTTTTTGTTCCTTAATTTTTGTTAATAAGAATCTGTCCCTAAGGGAGTAGACAGCACACCCAAACCAGAGAGCAAGTAGCAGAATATGAGGGCATGGCATATTTTTGCTGTCATGTTTTCCCTATTCTTTCCAGTCAAAATATAGTACTAAACATCACATCTACACCAGGAAACAAAGAGATTGAGAAGGCAAAATTTAATTGTGTAAAACACAATTAAAGGCAAAGATGACCCATTCACCTGAGTCCAGAGAATTCTAACTGATCTGTCCTTAGTGAATCAGTTATGACACATTATAAAAGACCCAAGACCCAAAAATGTGCTTGTGGTTAACACACTAAACAAGCTTGTCCTTTCTTGAAGAAACTCGATATCTAAAATCCCTCATCTGTTATGCAGTCTACAGGAAAGGAAGTCTGTCACACAGTTCTTCATCACTGACTGTCACTTAATTCAATTTACATTTGCATCTCAAATCTGACTTGATGTTTGAAAGTCCGCAAGAAGCATGGGCAGAGGTCAAAGAGATATGCTGTTCAGATTGTTGCAAGGTTATCGCTTGATGAAGTGAGAGGACTTTTCAGTTTTCTAATGATTTCTAAGTTGACCTTTGAATAAAGGTTTGCAAACTCTGGGAGTAAAAGTTAAGCTAAAGCTTGTGGTCCAAATAAGAATCAGGTGAATTTAAGTTTACATGAATGTACATGTAACTTGTTGTCTGCATCTTACAAATCCCAAAGGGCTAACTTTCTCTATGACTTGAATATCGTTGCTAAGTTTAGGTTATTTTAAAAAGAATACATGTATGCTTAGAAACAGTTCAAAATGCCCACAGTAAAGCTTTAATAAAAGTTTATAACATTTAATAGTAGTAATCCATGCCTCTATGCCATTTTGTTTAATCTGCTTCTCAGGATTTAATTTCTGTTTCAGTCAAATGAGAGACCAGCCTGTTTTCTGTTATAAGCGTGTGAGTGCACAGGTGAAGTGCAAAGGAATGAACGAATAAATGCATATATACACAACCTGCAAAAATAAAGGCAGAAATATAATACAGGGCAAAGGTTCCTGAAGCATGCTGCTGAAGACTTGAGCACCCAAATTCCACTTTCTAGACCCAAATATATGTGGCAACTGCTGGTGCATGCTCTGATAGTGATGCACAATCACAGGAAGTTTGGAGCTCCTGGTGTAGCTGACTGGTTTCTGTAATTATGTAAGTGAAACCTTAGATAGATTTAAATCTACCCTACCTTTAATATTTACCGAAAGAACACCAAGTTTCACAGCTTAGGCTTTTTCAGGTAAGTGGCCAAAGTCACGCACCAGCAATTCACTAAACCTCTTGCATTAGGTAAATTGGTAAGGTCTGAATCATGTATATTACTGTGTAATTTCAGGTAGGATTTCTAGGGCCAAGTGAATACCTGGCATCAGTGCACGGGAATATGGTTGTTAAGTGATTAGAAGAGGAACAGTAACTTCACTTAGCTGATTGCAAGAAAGGACATATTGCTGTATATCACAAAATAGCCCACTTCTGTCTTAGTTCATCACAAGTAGAATGGTCTTCAACAGCTGTTCAGTGTAAAGATAGGGTATGGCCTATCTGGTAAGTGTAAAGGGACCTGTTAAGGTGTGTGCTGGGGGTCAATCCCCAAGCCAATTCAATAGGAAAACCTGTTTTCTGGAATGCCTTGTATCAATCCATAGCAGAAGTGCAACTTTGTGATATAAAGTCAGCTAAGATAGATAGAAAAAGGGGATGTGCATAGAAAGGCGGTCTCTCCGTGTCCAAGATCTGTGAGTATTGAAGAGGTATTTATGTGCTAACAGTCTACTTAGATATTCCTGTGCTTTCTGACACCTGTCATTTCACACAGAGCAACTGCACAACCACTTGTTTCATGCCAGATCATTCCTCAACCACCTCTCATAGTCATCACAGTCAGTGGGGGAAGAACAGGCTCATATTCCAGTCTTGAATTTGTGGGTGAACAGGAGCAGCACATGAACAGCAGAACACAAGCTGGATGCTGATCCTAACCTGCAGGTCACTTTTATGACTAACTGATCTATTCAGAATTTGAATTGCAATTATTTCACCCCAAAAATCACTCTTGCATTCATAGCACTAGAAAAGCCCAATACAACTCTCTACTGAGTATGACAGCCACCTTAATGCCAACAGTCAGAACGCATAAAACTCAAAGTCAGCTTGAAAAACCTGGGGATGATTAAGTATGTTTCTTAATTAGAATCATTCCATACACCCTCATAGTGCAAGGATATCCTCAAGTCAGAGTATTTTAGCCCTTGCAAGGAGGTGCTAGATAAATAGAAGTCAAATCTACTTGTGACTGGGGAAGTCATCTTTCTGAGTAGACTCCTCTCTACTCAGGAGATAGGAGTAGGTGGTGCTGAGCAGGGAGCACTCCATGCCCATCTTTGTGCTACAGGTGAGAGAACAGTGTCTGGGAGATGCAGAAATGCTTGGGTTTCACTTCCCCTGTGAGTGGACTTGGATGATGGCAGAGTGCTTGGTCTCTGCCTTGCCCTGCAATCTTCTTGTCCATTCCTGTCCTCCCACTGGCCAGATGCTGGACAGCTTCCCTTTCTGATACCTATGCTTTCTTTTCTGTCTTCCGTAGCCTTGATAAATGGGCAGGTTGCTTATGCTTTTTATTGGCCTTGCTAGACAAAGAAATTAATTTTGTATCACTTTAAAAATATTCTGGGAACAGGCCTCAGATGCTAGAGCATTCAGTTGTTGAGCTGAGCAGAGAGAATGGAGGTGTGTAATTGTCACTGGCAGCAGGGTGAGGTTTCTCTTACAACGCACCATTTTTGTGTGTGCCTTGACAGGAATCAGGAAATTTCACATGCATAATACAATTCACTTTCCTTGAAAACCTACATCATATTCTTTTCCTTAAAACAAAGCATAGAGACAAACTCTACCCTTTTCTGCAAACCATCAAGTTTACACTGACATAGTGCCACTGATTTCCATCTACTTGAAGTTACAGAACAATCAGGTACTTTAACATATCACATCAAAGCCTGGTTTCAGCCTTGATTAATCTTCTTATGAGTCTGTTGATAGTGCTCTTCTCACTCTAAATATGTGTTTTCACCCTCTTCTAGAGCTGTCTCCTGCTAAGTAAGCATTCTGTTTTGCTGACTATAGGCTATTAGGTATTATAGAAAGTTATGGCATTTATATTTTCACTCTCATTATAAAACACTGTTTACTTCCCAATTTTCCTGCTTCCTTCCCTCTCCTCTCCAGAATATACATAGCAATGAGCTGAATGGTCTGTGTTTTTCTTGCTGTATGGCATCAATCAGCACTTGCAAAGGGTAGTGTATCCTTGGCTCTACTTGATTGAGATCTGCAGTTTCACATTTACATAATTAATATACACATCCATATTTAATCTGTGCAGATGAAGACAAAGTCATGACTGCTTAAATACCACAGAGTTTGGCAAGCTTCCAATGTTGGCAAAAAGCTGTACTCTCATGTTTTCCTCTGGGTGGAATTGCAACTATTCAGCCAGCACCACGATGTACATACCAAGCCTCTCAGCTTTCTGGAGGGAAGGAGACAGAGTAGTAAAGCTACCCTCAGATGCTCCCTTACATACTCTCATACTGTTCTAATTACTTAAACAATCATTTGTTTCATTTTCTTCCTCCTCTCATCTCCACTTTCACTTAGAAGCAGAGACTGTTGGTTTTGGTTGTGCTAATTTGAACTGCCATTATAAAGGCCTTTTTAGGAGTCTCTATATCTTTTGTAGTAGAAGCTGCAGAGGTAAAGTAGAGCCAACATGTTCATCACTAATATTTCTGCGTTTCAGCTCCAAATATGGGAATCCAAGTTGGATTCCCCCTCTCCTTCTTTTTAACTTTAGGCATCTGAAAAAGGTGCCTTCCTTCATCTTGATGTGTCCCCAGATCACCTGTATGAATCAGTAGGTTCACTGAAATGTCTTAAAGTGAAATGAGGTGAATTCAGGCCTAAGACAGGCACGGTGTTGGTTGGAAAAGAATAATTGTCATTATTTTTTCCCAAGGGGAGGGCAAAAGCATGCAAATGTAAGCCTAATTTTGCTAGAAGAAATAATGAGCTGGAAGCTGTGAAAACCCCCGAACACCTAAAGAACTCTTTTTCTCTGCAGAATAAGTAAGACAATTATGATGACAAAATCACATGAACTAATACAGAATTTAGACTTATCATTGCTTGGGACTGCAAGTCTTATCCCAGGAAAAGTTCATCCCACATATGAATTTCCATCAACTCAAGTCAAGAAACTCAGTGCAAAGGGGTGGATTTTGCCCACCAGAATTTATGTTCTTATCACAATAAACATGCCTGAAGTGGGACAAAAGTTTTTGTTTATTGTTATGTTAGTGGCAATAGTAGCAATGAATGGAGTGGTCTAGAATTCATCCTTTAAGGTAGGCTAAGTGTAACACTTTAATTTCAATTCTAACTATTTTCTTCTTTATATAATTGTATTTTTAGTGGATACACACAAGAACACAATGAGTAGTTCCAACAATCTGAAATCGTTCAGAAACATCTGGCACCAGAGCTGACTTTTTCACCCCAGAGGAAGAGACTCATAAGAGGGTTTTTTTGTGAGGCTGATGACGTCAGGGAGTAGGACAGAATCTCTGTCCTGCTGCTCAGAACAGACAAACCATACCTGGCTGCCCTGGACAGTAAGACAGAAAAGCCAGTAAGAAGCTATTCCCTGTTTTCTCTCAGTCTTAAAACCACAAACACCTTTCGTGGTTAGAGCACCAATGTTTTGCATGTATTTTTCAATACTTACATTTCATTCACAATGAGAAACATGAAGACTGTGTTTGGACATCTGACAGCAAGTATATTTCTTAATCCAGCAGGATATGTTGGGAAAATCAATAAGGTGCTTGGTGACAGCCAGCGTGGCTTCACTAAAGGGAAATCCTGCCTGACCAATTTGGTGGCCTTCTATGATGGGGCTACAGAACTGATGGACAGGGGTAGAGCAGTTGATGTCATCTACCTGGACTTGTATAAAGCGTTCGACACTGTCCCACATGACATTCTTGTCTCTAAATTGGAGAGACATCAATTTGATGGATGGACCACTCGGTGGATAAAGAACTGGCTGAATGGCTGCACACAAAGAGTTGTGGTCAATGGCTCAATGTCCGGCTGGAGACCTGTAACAAGTGGTGTACCTCAGGGATTGGTGTTGGGACCGGTCTTGTTTAACATCTTCGTTGCTTACAGGGACAGTGGGATTGAGTGCGCCCTCAGCAAGTTTGCCGATGACACCAAGCTGTGTGGTTCTGTTGATACACTGAAGGGAAGGAATGCCATTCAGAGGGACCTTGACACGCTTGTGAGGTGGGCTGATGCCAACCTCATGAAGTTTAACCATGCCAAGTGCAAGGTCCTACACCTGGGTCGGAGCAATCCCTGGCACAGCTCTAGGTTGGGCAGAGAAGAGATTCAGAGCAGCCCTGTGGAGAAGGACTTGGGGGTGTTGGTTGATGAGAAAATGAACATGAACCAGCAGTGTGCGCTTGCAGACCAGAAAGCTAACCGTATCCTGGGCTGCATCAAAAGGAGCATGACCAGCAGGTCGAAGGTGATCCTGCCCCTCTACTCTGCTCTTGTGAGACCTCACTTGGAGTACTGTGTACAGTTCTGGTGTCCTCAACATAAAAAGGACGTCGAACTGTTGGAACAAGTGCAGAGGAGGGCCACGAGGATGATCAGGGAACTGGAGCACCTCCTGTGTGGAGACAGGCTGAGAAAGTTAGGGCTGTTCAGCCTGGAGAAGGCTGCGTGGAGACCTCCTAGCAGCCTTCCAGTATCTGAAGGGGGCCTGTAGGGATGCTGGGGAGGGACTCTTCATTAGGGACTGTAGTGACAGGACAAGGGGTAATGGGTTAAAACTTAAACAGGGGAAGTTTAGGTTGGATATAGGGAGGAAATTCTTTCCTGTTAGGGTAGTGAGGCACTGGAATAGGTTGCCCAGGGATGTTGTGAATGCTCCATCCCTGGCAGTGTTCAAGGCGAGGTTGGACGAGGCCTTGGGTGATATGCTTTAGTGTGAGGTGTCCCTGCCCATGGCAGGGTGGTTGGAACTTGATGATCTTAAGGTCCTTTCCAACCCTAACTATTCTATGATTCTATGATTATTTCAGTATATGATATAAAACTCAAAGGCAAATGATAGTTTCCTAATATTCTCTCAGATCAAACATTGAAATCTCCAGCTTTCTACAAAGTATTTCAATCTTCTTCTAATAGAGATACAAGATGACACAAAGAAAAGTAAAAAAGCTGCATGTTCAATAATACAGCACACTCTCCTCAAAACCACCCAGAAATGAAACAGTTCTAACTGAGGGAAGAGGGCAATTAGATTAAGTCGCCCTTCCTGACAAGAGGCAACATGGTTTAAAATTTTGTTTCCACTTGTCTGGGAGTCTGGATCATGATCTGATAAACTCAACAGGGCTGTATCTAGTTGGCCCTAAGGTAAAAAAGACAGAAGAAGAGGAGCACTGAGGAACTCTGAAGAAGCATAGGAAATCGTATTAAATCTCAATGTGCAAGATTCTTTAAGTAAAATATTCAGTACATGAGATTAGGTGATATAACCCCATTATTAAAGTATCTGAGGGTCTACTGCACAATGGGAGATATTCAACAGATTAAGTACTAGTTGTAATTCTACTTCATTATTCGGATTCTAAGGTTTTTAGGGCAGAGAATGTCTATCTGCATTCTTTAAAGTAATACGTATATTTATGGTGCTAAATTCCTCAATCTAATGATAATGTCAAGTTGTACTTCTATTGAGGTTTTACTTGGCTGAAGATAAGGTCACCTGACTGCACAAGGTCCCAAAATGCAGCTCTACCATGACCTCTCCAGGCTGAAGGATGCATTTCCTTTCATCTATATCTTCTCACCAACACAGTTTAAAATGACATGGCATTGACAAGTGACTTTACTTTGAAAAATGGCATTGCAAAGTGGCTCCTTGGGGTTTTTGATGTTAATTCCACCTCTGTGGAATTCCTCTTCAGATAGCTCAGTACATAACTGAGAAAAATTAGTTGTAACTGTATGACTTCTCAGTAACTTACCTGTGATTCTGAGGACCAGTTTTGTCATCTTCCACTTTAGATATATGACAACATCATGCACTGAAATCAAAGGAAAGACACAGGAGAAAAATAAGGGTAGTGCAGAAGCAGACCTGACCTGAAGTGGAGAGTTTGCCTGACATGCAGTGAAAGTGGACAAGGTATTCACACAGGCAAACATTAGGTGTCTAACTCAAGTGTCTAAGAAGTAGAGGGCCTTTAGATGTCTCCAATGATAGGATTCAAGATAGGAACCCAACTCTCCACATGGCCAGACAATCTGCTCAAGATTCAGGCTGAGTACAAGGGTCAATTTTCTCAGGATTAGTATTGCACAGCATGTAAAAATTGTACTTCAAACACTTAGGACATGAGCCACAACCTAGTTGGGACAGTTCAGAGGGTATGTACACAGGTAAAGGAGACCACAGTCTGATCCTGGGCCATATCTACTTGTTAACAAATGCTCAGCTCATGAGTACTTACATGGAGAGGAGATGATTTCCTGTATTTTGGATATTAAGGAGAAGAGAAAGAACTCTCACTTCACAGCTTTGCATTATAATCAACCCATCTAAACACTGCCTCATCAAGGAAGCAGATTTAGAAACCAGTAGGTCTCTGATCTACAGTGCATAGTCCATAGAAAATTTAAACATTTAAACTGCTTTCAAGAAGTCCAAAGAAAAGCAAAAACCAGGATATTGTCAATGGATTTATGATCATTTCAGAGGAGCCTGGACACATCTCAGTAAAGTTTTAGAGTTAAAAACAAAAAAGAGTAAAAAAACCAAAACCCATTAAAATTGGAGACCACTGTCTCAGAAAGTGAATACAAATGAACTGGACTAGAACAGCTCTGCCAGTGCCTTTTGCTGCAAATAAAGTTTAGTAAATCTTTAAAGAATGTGAGTAGCTGGATGACTCAGGAGCGGTTATTTCAAAACAGGGGAAGCGGGGAATACAACAAGTGCTGAAGAGCAGAAAGAAACCTGCATTGCCAGGACTTGATTTGTCTGATGTCTCTAGTATGAGGAGCTAATCTGAAGAGACAGGAAAAACAATAGCTTTATAGGATAACTGGGGTATGCAATAGCAGTGAGCAGGTTTTAGTGACCTTGGTTTTTTCCTGTAGTTCCACCCTCTGAAGTAGTTAGAGGTGTGCATCTTTTCACATCCTGATGCTAATAACCCAGAAAATTTCCTCCTAGTTAGCTCTGTAGTCTGTTTTATGGGCATGCTAAGTCCTTTGCTCCTTACCTTCCTGGAGCAATAAGATGCCACCTGTTCTCCACAGTGAATTCTAGTGGAAGTTGTTTTATGCCTATAAAAAGATACATACATTTCCTGCAAGAAAAGTGTGGTTTATGTTTAAGGGCTGTATCTTGAAAAATACAGTTTATGGTATAACTACATAGGTTTCTTGTTGTCTCTTGCAAGCCTTAATTATTCTTAAACAAATCAACGGCTCCACAAAAATTAATGGCTGTTTCTACTTCCATAGTGACAACCCATTTTTAGTGTTTATCTCTCCTTGTTTCTCCTACAGATGAAGCTAACTTGCTTCTTATGCTGATGAGTCTGGCTTCTTGTGAGACACTTCCATCACAGCAAAACAAAAAATGGCAAGCATGTACAAGCACAGGCAGAAACCAGACAGTAATGCCCTACACTTGTAGCTGTTCCATCTTTGTCCATGCTTTCTTTGAAGTCCCTTCAGTAACCTTCAGTCTGTCCAGAATAGTGTCATCAGACTTGGCTCTGTAGTATGGTACAAAAGCATATTGTCTCCTCTTATCCTCTACTGCACCATGAAACCAGCTTTAGCTGCTTGTCCTTGCATTTCAAGCTCTGCTCTGGACTGCTAACGCATCTTTCTCATGAGGGCACCCCTTAACAGGATTAAGCCACAATATTAAATCCAAATTGAATTGTGGACTCATTGTACTCACATTTGATTCTATTACAGATTTTATTTGTTTCATTTCATTAGTTACTGCCAGAAAAATGAAAAGGCCCCTTTTAGCAGGAGGCATCAGATTTAAGGAGCTAAAGCACAACCATCCTAAAAAGAATTAGCCAAACTCCAGTCTCAAGAGACAATAACGTGCCTATAAACAATCACTTATATGAAAATCCCCAATAGATTATTTTAGTATACTTGTGTTTGAAGTACAGGCCAGGGGACAAAAATGGTGATAGTTAGAAAACCAGTACACTCAAAAAAAAAAAAAAAAAAAAAAAAGAAAGAAAAAAGGGGGGGTAAGTTCATTTAGCCAAAGGTTTGTATTATATATTAATTGGTAAAATTAATATCTACATGATATTTCTGGAAGGATAGGGCAAAGACTAATGAAAATGACACAGTATCAGTATATTTTCTGTAATGTTTTGAGGTGTGAATTAGAAAGAAGAATGTTGGAAGTGTCTATACTCATATATAGCATATATGGATTCCTTCATCTGCTTTTACTGGCTCATTTATTGTAGAAATCAGTCCAATGAACAAACAAGTATTTTCAGTATTCTTCTGGTTATTCCCACCAATGTCTGAAAGTGTGTATTAAAACCTCCAAAATACTAGAATGTTGCAAAAAACAATGCATATTTAACCTAGGAGCTGGAAGAGACTGAAATATCTGAGGAGCCCGTACCGCATGGGAGAGGGCAGAGTTTTAGGCCGGTGAGCAAAGCAGGGCTGAGGCTGCCACCCTCCATGCCTAGTGCAAGGACTAACATTGACACTTGTTTCAGGGCTGCTTCTCTCTCTCAGTGGTAAGGGTCACACAGTTACATCCCAGCCCTAAACAAACCAGAGGGCTCAAAGGCTTTATCCCCTTGTTTGCTTGCTGCAATACAAGGCACATACCTCCTTCATGAGAAAAGTCCTCAGTCAAATACAAAACCTATGTGACTCTTTACCTGCTGGGTCTGGCAAGTAAGCAGGTTGACCAGCTGAACTCCTGTCTGCCTGAGGAAATGCTCACAAGGAAGGAAGAAAGAAAGAGACAAAAACCTAAAGAAAAGTCCTCCACCTGCAGCCTGACATAAACATCCTTTTTCAGTATGCTGGAGAAGAAAATCTGCAATGTTGTTTTCTGTGAAAGGCCTTGCAGTATTTTTAATGGATGTGAGCAATTTTAAAGTCCATCTTGATTTATGAAAGCTGTCTGAACAGATAATAATGATGTAAACTGTGTAACCATCCTGAAGCTAGTTTTATGGATACGAGGTGTTAGCAAACATTGCTAAGGGAGCTGGGAGCAGGAAAATTGAAAGAAAAAAAAAAAGTGGTCCCTGTTTAAATATTTTCTTACTGTATTACCCTGAGGAACAATGCCTACTCTCCACACATTTACATGGAAAGAACATGAAATGCCTTAAGGCTGCTGATGCCCCAGATGAATCTCATTCCACTTCAGGCCTGCCCTGACCATCAGCTGTCTACCAGTACTGTCTTGTGTACTCAGACCAGTAGCAAAGTCCCAAACCTAGATTACACAGTTAGGATCTTTTTCTTCCTGTCCTGTTCCTAGATAACTCATTTCTTTGTCTGAAAGAGAAATTTATGAGCTTGAACAGGATGTTGAAAAGTTTATGCAATCGTCATCTTAAGATAAAACATCCATGGAGTGGATGGGGAAAATGATGTGCAAAGCATTAGCATCCCCAGGACTAAATCTGAGCAGAGTATCTTTTATTTGTTTATGCAAAATGCGATTGAACTATCCATATGCATTTATGAGAATCAAAATTATGGGTTTGAGTCAAAGCCCTTTTTATTCACATTTTGAAATCCCATTAGTGAATTGCTTGAGAAACATTAAGAACAACAACAATATTAAGGATCTTTACTGCACTGTATGCCTTTCTAGAAGGATTCAGCTTTAAAATTCACTGTAGATTTGGGAATCATCCCATCAGGAAAGAGAAATAAGACCTGTGTCTGTTGCTCCCACAGCAAAGCGCAGCATTTACAACTTAAACCACTATCTCTGATAGCCATCTATGAGTAAATCAATAACTGAGTCTTGTGGAAACAAGCCCTGCATAATGGTATCTCTGCATATTTTCACTACTGATAATGCAATGCACCAAGAAATGCACAAGCATGAACCATGTTTCAAGTAATTTCAAACCATAAGCACATGAATAAAAATCAAACTCTTCTCCTAGGCAGTTCACAAAGAATGAAATTCATCCCTGGGCAGGGGGGCTGGCAGAGAGACACTTCCCCATCTTTCATAAACCTCCAAAATAGGCAATTCAACATTGCACAGACTTTGGGTTGGCCTTCTGCTCAGCAGTGAATTTCATCCATTGTGAATTATATGTGAGAGGACTGATTTTTCACCTAAGAAAAGGACTAAATGAGTAGGGTGCATTATTCACTTCAACTAGATATCCCACTTGCAATCAGCTCTTATTGTCTTAGGTGCTTGTAAAGGACAAAGCAGGGTTGTCTTGGTATCCTGGAAGGAGCTATAGACATTCGTACATAAAAAGTGAAAAACAGGAGAAAGAAGAGATTGGAGGAAGGAGTATTCAGTGAGCTATTTTTTTCCCCAATGCAGTGACAAGAAGAAGCTCTATTACTGAAACAGCAGGTAGCGAAATGGCAACTGTGCATGCTTTTACAGGAGTTACAGAGCTGCAGCTAGGAAGGAAGCACCCCAAACTTCCATGTGCATGGTATTATACACCTTAAATAAGTAAAGGTTATTTTGCTGTACTGAAACTTGAAAAATATTAATATCATCTACTATTCCATACACTAGTAAAATTGCTTAGAGGTTTGAAATGGTGTTATGAAGGAAAATCTTAAATACTCCAGAGGTCTGGATATTGAGTTATGAGGAAGGATTAGCCTGTCCTGGCCTCTGCAGCCTGAGGAAGGAATAAGGTAAAATGGGAGACTGGCAGAGGTAAACAAAATCCTGAGACAAACAGATTGAAGGCAGTAAGCTGTTTAAGATAGCAAGTAATTTGAAAACAAGATGCCATGAACTAAAATTGGGATGGGATGGGTGAGTGCACAGGCAATTCAGACAAAATTACTTCACAGGAAAAGATCTGCAATTTGGCATGGATGGGAAAACTCAGCTACTGAAGTGTATGCCAAGGAGGGGTAAAGTACAAACCCACTGGGAAAAAAACCCAAGATGTATTTTTGGACAAGGATAAAATTCAAGGTTTCAGCCACTAACTGGATTTTTGAGGATATGCTTATATGGGCTACTTGTATGTTGATTTGTATTTCCTGGGTTTGTGGGGACAGACTTTAAAAGACTGATATTTTCTCCTAGTAGTTAATGTTGTGGAGTACTTTAGTCATCTGTGGTGTCAGCTAGAACTCATGAAGGTTGGTGGGACTCTTTCTTCAACTGCAAGCCTTTTCAGTGAATTACAGATGTGAGAGAATACTTCTTCTTTGAGTCTTTTCTCCTCTGAGTGTGAAGGGCTCTTGGAGCCTTGTTGATTTGCTCAGGGTTCCCTGATGGTCTTAGTTCATTCTGCTCACAGTTGTGCTACTGCTGTCAAGATTTTTAGGCATTGGCATAAAGTTTAACCTTCAGATCTTAGTCATAGACTAGATTTCTATGACATCTGAAACCAATGTAAATAACAATAGTATTTGCTTCAAAGCACCGAGCAGCAGGCAATTTTAAACATAAACCTTTTGAGGACCTGCCAGTCCTAATGATCAGTATTCTGACATAGTGGGTACACTTGCTCTAGTTGTTAAATAACCACATATAGCCTATAAGGCAGAGAAGTGAAGTCCCCAAAACTCTGACTTGTATTTCATAAGCTAATGAAAAGGTTTCATTAATTTACCTACCATAGGGAATAATGGTATATATGAGCAAGTCTAATGTATTGCACACAAAAAGCACTGCAGTAAACATATACCCAAGCCAACATGTCACAAGATGATACCTTGATTTTATTTTCCAGTTTGCAAATACAGTGGGAAATAATGCTGTGACAGCAGTCTTCAAAGACAACAGGTGAATTTAATGTGAGCAGTATCCACTCAGTCCTTCTGTAAAGACATCTAGGAGTAGAAGCGTTGTGTTTGTGTTGTCCCCTGATGAAGCAAAGCAGCTATAGACTCAGACAAATCAGCCAGTTAGGCTAGGTTTATAGTGAGTTCATGTTGAATATTTTCCTTAAAGAATGAATGGATAAAAATCATTATGCACTATCACAATGTGCTAAAGACCTGCATGACTTTGTAGCTGATCTTTTCCTATGCGCCCATTAATATAGTGCAGACTAAGGATGAAGCTGCTAGAAATCATAATCTGGGCATTTCCATCCCTTGAATGTTTCAGCTTTTTAAAGAACTCTTGACATTTCATCTATATATCAAGCTTTGAAAGTCAGAATATCCTCCTAACTTACCTTGTCCTACTACTGCTGAATTGTACACTCTCTGTCTCACTTTCCAGTCGTTTGGTCTGGAAAGGAAAATTATTTTTTTTGCTCATGTTGAGTGGCATTTGCCAGTTTGTTGATTAAATGAGAATTATTTCTATAATCAGGTGTTACTTAGTATGAATACAGATGTAATTGTCATCCTGTGAAAAGAATAGAATTTTGTTCCTGTGAACAAAATGGAACTTTTTATTACAAAAAATGGAAATGCAGAAACTTGCTGTCCTAATTTATATTAAGTAACAACTGTGATACTCAAAGTATTACGGTCTAGCCCAGAGGAACTTAATTAAGTGACACCTCTTTCATAAGACCATTTTTAACCTTGTAACACGTACCTTAGGACAGAATTATGTACTTGTTAAATGGATTGGCAAGTTGACTGAAGCAAAGGTACACAAAGGTTATAATTGTCTGTTCTGCTATAAAGGAGAACAATCAGCCACATTAAATTAACAAAATCCACACCATGCCAGAATGGTCTCTGCTTTTTTTCCTGAGTCACTTTGCTTTGTCTTGAGAAGCATGTGGGTTCAGTGGCTCTGCTTCACCCTCTCATGCTCGACAATCCTCAGGTACTTCATAACTGCAGTGGGCAAAGACCTGAGCCAGAAAAAGCTGCTCACATCTTCATCCACCTGATACATAGAGCCAGAAATTCTTGCAATGATGAATTATTCCACACAGAAATCGATAGAAATGTATTTTACCATAATCTTAGGATCAATATTAAATACCTAAGACAAGCTTTTGGAGGAATAAAGTCCCTAAATATAAATTTTCCCTAAATCTAAGCTTTGAAATCAATTGAATCCATAGTATGCCCCAATACATTTTATGGCCATTTGAACCATTGCTTTTATATTTAACACCATATGTTGTTCTAGGAAAGGGTAATAAATGTCTCTGCAGCACTGAAGAAAACCAACAGGGGACACTGGTTTGTTTGTTGCTTTTTTTTTTTTGGAGTGCATTCTTTCAAAGCATTTTTCTTCACGTTGCTGGAGGAGCTGAATTAGCTGGGAAAACTTGAACTAACAACCAGTTATCCCTCATGGCTCTTTGTGCCCTAATATCACTGCACACAATTGTTTTACAACGTGAAAGGCTAACAGAACATGCTCCCAGGGACAACCCTCCATTGAAAATCATCAGATAGTTGATAGTTTATGGCTGATCCTAAAGCAGTTCAACTTGGATAATAAAATGTAGGACAGTACTAAGATAAATGACAAAGACTATGAAGGACTGGGAGGAAATCAAAACCCATGTCAGACTCTATCTAAACAAGCAATAGTGCCAGTCTTTGCTCCATCCAACCTGTGATCCAGTCATGGATCACGACAAAGAGCTATTTGTAAGCCAAAGGCAGCAGTAAACTGTTTTGAGTTTGAGTGTCGTGCAGCTAAACATCTGGCAAACAGAGGGATGCAGCTTTGAGGAGACCTTCCCAAACATGATGCAACATCATTGTAAGCATTGCTACAATAAGTAAAGTAAAAACCTTGCTACAGCAAGTAAATATAAACAGATTATGGGAGGATCCTGAACTATGCTCACACAGTGGATGGGAATGGGATGCAAAATAGTTAGTTACTATATAGTTTAAATAGTTTAACTACTCTGGGCTCTGAAAATTGTCTTTGGCTTTTAGTGTAAGTTTATGCTGCTGGAAATGGAAGTAACTCAATGTCAGATTCATCTGTCATTGTAACAATGTTTAGGGTCTTCAAGACACCAAGGACGAGATTGTCAGGTCTACAATGCTATGCAGAAGTGTCCTCCAGGATGGATTTAAGGCCACACCTACAGTTTATCTCAAGGAAAAGCCCCATAGCTGCCTCTGAGATGTTCAGAGGATATATATCTGTGAGTAGCGAACCAGTGGAAGTATGAGGAACATCATTCTGAGCTGCATTTTGGACATCCCCCGGGGGTGCACTTCTCCAGAGCATGGATAGGCCCGGAACTTTGCACGAGGAATGGAGAAATGATGAACTGACATCTTGCACCACTTTCCAAATGCCCTTGTGGAGCTATCACAGAACTGATCTGAGGTAGATAAGATGCTCTGGGATCTCTCCTCAAAGGACCCTATATGAGGAACGAAGAGAGGGAGAAAACAAGGGCTTGGAAGACATGTTCTCCATGTAAGCCCATGACAGGGTATTTCTTTCTTCTTCCCACATCAAGTTACGTGACACAAATATTCAGATCTCAAGTGTGTGGCCCCCACCTCCCAGTCTCTTTTCTCTGCACTGCAGGTTCATGAGGGAGGCTGTAGTTTCAATGGAGAAGACTAGGAAACACCACCTAGTCAGTGCAATGTACACAGGACTATTATGCAGTCTGTAACATTGTTTCTAAACTCTAGGACAAAATGACATCTCAGAGGATTTCTTTGCAATGCACAGCTAGGGGACTTAAACCCTGGGGCTGCCCCAGAAAAGCTAGGATACCTGTTGAACATCATGGTATCTTCTGCTGAGTATCTTGTGGGACTTGTGGTGTCTGATCTCAGCCTGAGCCTGCAAGGGAAAGGCAAAAGTGATCGCAGCCTCCGGTCTCCTGCAGCATGGCTTCCAAAGATAGTGTATGTACACTGGTACATGCTGGTGGCAGACACAAGTTCCATTTTTGTTCCTGTGAGACAACCCGGACACAGTAAAAATAGGGAAGCGTAAGGGATGATGAAGCAATAGTAGCTCCAAAAATCCTTTCTGCTCCTTTCCTCAGACTGCTGGCTCAATCACAGCATTATCAGCAGTGATGGCAAGATACCGGTTTTCCTGGACTGGCTCCTTTTCAGAACCTTTCTGCCCCTGCACTGCCAGGTAAAGACTGCATAGTCTCAGCACTAGGATGTCTAGGCCACTGTGTCTCTTTGAGGAGGGCATCCAAAGGAGGATGCAGTGGATTCCCCTTCACCCTTCAGTACAAACAAAGGGATGTTTTACAGTGCAGGTTAGTCTGGTGTAATCGTTAGTCTATATTTGCTGCCAAATGGCTTCCTGAACTTTGAGTCTCCCTTCTCAAAAGATCAAGCCTCCTCCTTTGGTGAGTGTCCTCAGTCTGGTGATACGGCATGAAGTTTTGTGTGAGTACAGAGCACCATTTTATAGTATTTAAGATGCATTTTCCAATTCTCCTCTTTCTTTCTTGTTGGCATTGCCAAATTCCAGCCCAGCTCATTCCATGCTGCCAGAAGATTACTATTTGCAAACACAAATTGACATAGCAATTTGAGGAAAGAAAATGAAAGGGGAAACAACAAGGAAATCATGCCAAAGAATGGCCAACAAGACACCTGACAGACTGACAGTCTCCTTCCTTTCTCCTACAGCTTGATCTGAAAGGGCAGGAGACTGTTATCAGGACCTGCCTGTGAGAAAAGAATGAGCAGAAACCTGTGTCTGCTCCTTTCATCACTGCAACCGTCCTTCTGTGCTTCCACCCATTATTGTCATTTGTAAAGTGCTGATATTCAGTTGAGAGCTGCAAAGCCAGGGTTCTTCTCCTCAGCTGCTGACAGCTGTGATATTTACCGGAAGCCTCCCTCCATTTCTGCATGCTGCTTTTCTCTTGGCTTGAAGAAAAATGCTACCTAATGTACCACTGATGATCTAATTGTTACCCCAGGAATACATGTAATTTAAAGCAAAACCAGATTGCTTCACCTGTGGAACGTGATGGCTCTATTAGTACTTACCTGCAGATGCAGATTTCAAACTCATTTAGAATTGAGCTAAGTTTTTTTCAGTGATGTCCAGTGATAGGACAAGAGGCAATGGGTGTAAACTGGAGCATAGGAGGTTCCATGTAAACATCAGGAAAAACTTCTTTAGTGTGAGAGTGACAGAGCACTGGAACAGGTTGCCCAGGGGGGTTGTGGAGTCTCCTACGTTGGAGATATTCAGGGCCCGCCTGGACAAGTTCCTGTGTGATGTACTCTAGGTTACCCTGCTCTTGCAGGGGGGTTGGACTAGATGACCTTCTGAGGTCCCTTCCAACCCTTGGGATTCTGGGATTCTGTGAATGGAGTCATAAATAACTTTGTTCTCGTAGATCACCTAGCTGAGAGTCAAACTAGTTCAAGAGGAGACAAGTTACTGGGAAAAACCCCTCACTGGTCCTCCAAGATGGGTATGGTTTGGACTTCTACAAAAATATCTAACCTACATTTTTCCTTTTGTCTTATGTTCTCCCAGCTCAGTTAGATCACATTTGCAACATGTTTGTTTCACTCATGTCTTCACATAAAATATATCCATGTCACTTGTGAGGAGTTAGAATTTGAAATACGAAGCCCTGGGCTCTGGACTCAATTTCTATGACCATAGGCAGGAGAGTAAATTCAGTCTCCTTTCTTTCTTGAGCAGCCTCCCTCTTTCTCCCTTGTCTCTCATTCCAGGGGGTATGACGGAGCTGGGGCTAATACAGCAGAGTGGGATCAACAGGTGGGACTGGGACAGTACATACAGTGAATTCTTTGGCTTTGTAAGCACCTCATGGAATTTTAAAATCTGTTTTGTTTTGGATTCTTTTGTTTAACTTTGTAGGTTGTTCAGCAGGGGCAGCTCTACTTGATAACCCAAAGACATGCTGATGTATCTGATCATACCACCACTGTGTTAATTTATCCATGTTGTGGGAAGCTACCATTTCTTTATAATGCATCCTTTGCATTAAGTAGCCTCTATTTCCTTCCATATCCCTCCCTTTCAGCCTATTCCACACCTGAAAAGGTTTTGCACACCTTAACAGTGATGTGCTACAGAAATAAATTCCTCCAGAATGGCAAAGTGCACTTGGAAATTGCTAAAAGATTTGATCCAATCATTGCTATGAAAAGGGAACATTATAAGGGTATGATAGCACAGACTGTCTTGTTTTAATTTTTCTTTTTTTTTTTTTTTTTTTAAACTATCTACACAATATACAGGGGTTTAAATCAGCCATGGATGGTTAGGGGTGGGAGCCTGTATCCCATATGCTGCTCACTTAGACCTTCCCAGTATGCCAGTGAGGCCCAGAAAAGGAAGCAAAATGTTACATGATGGAAGAGGAATAGAAAGATAATAAGAAAAATAATGCAGCTTTACCTCGAATGTATGTACAGATAGCTGCTCTATCTTAAAGAAATTAGACGAGGTTCACAGAAGGGCAAAGAAAATGATTGGGGGCATGGAAAACTTTTCATAGGAAAAAGGCTGTGTTAGGATTATTCACCTTAGAAAGGAAACCAGTGAAGGAGAGTATGATAAAGATATATTAAATCCTGTCTAGTGTAACACTGGTGGGTGAAAATATTCAAGTAAATTGAAATGCAGTAATTTCCAGACTGATCAAATAAAACCCTTTTCACACAGGAGATAATTAAACCATGGAACTCCCTGCTGCAAGGCTCCAGGGAGGTCAGGCACTCAGCAGGCAGGATTTTGTCTGGTAATGAAGCTCTCTAGACTTACAATAGGTAGCACACATGTGCTTTAAGATATTAATATCTGATTTGCAAGGAACAGATTAGGAATAGCCTTTCAGGGAGAGGAGTGGGAGGTGATGTCCTGTGATTTCTTAGTTTGTTTCTGAGACATCTTCCTGTGGGCATCAAAGTGGGGTTGCTAGGGTGGTTCAGGCACCTGCCTCGTGAGAATGTTGCCAACATAGCCCTCGGGGGTCAGGTCATTGCCCATGCCATCCAGCCATGCTGGGGAACTTGGCTACACCAGGGGAAAAGCCCTGAGTTTTTCTAGTCCCTAGAGTACCTCTCTGGAACTACTGCAGCTGGTCTGATTGCCTCTACATCTGAGGTGGTTCAGGCCCAGATCTACTAAAATCAGGGCTGGTACCCACACATTTGCACCATAAACTTTTACCTTTGCAGCTTTTCTGCCATATACATTCTCACTAGGTCTATCCCTGGGCAGCTTGTGCCAGAGTATCACTGACAGTATGGCAACACCATGAATACATTCCAGCTGCAGGAGCAGCATTTGGGCATAAATTGCCCTTAGGAATCACTTGGTCCTGGGAAGAGGTCCAGAAAAGGTACAGAAAGATGTCAGAAGCAGCTTTGCCTCACTGGTTTTCTTTAAAAAAAGGTTTTTTTCAGTGTGTAGGTGACACTGCACTTGTGTGCATTTTTAAGAATTTAAACCATCTGGAAGAGTATGACCAGAAGTTGAGGTAGGGTCTTGCTTTCTTATGGGTGTTGTTCGGGTTCTTCATGGACTGTGTCTAAACCCAGAGCTGTTTGCTTGTTTAGCCAGAACTATCAGGGAAATTTCATTCCAGCAGAATCAGTTCTGCTACAGATCTCTCTTCATGTTGCTTTGTTGTCTTGGGATGTACATTTGCTGAAGGAGAAATTCTGTTACTCTACTACTTAGATGGAAACCCCGCTGTAGGAAAGGATGTCTTCTTCAATTTGGTTTAAAGCTTGAATTTTCCAAGCAGAAATACAAAAGATATCTGTATCCATGATTTTGGGATTATGTTCATGCTTCAGTTCCATACTTATGCAAAGGGACTGGGCTTTCCTAAGGAGCTTGAAAGCAGCTTGAAAAGCCTCACAGAGGTTTGATGGTTGAATGGCATCTTATTATCCTAGGTGATCATGTTTTAGTGGTTCGAAAACAGTTGAACTGTGAGGGCAGGAAGGGAAGCAAATGCAGCAAAGTCTGTCTTTTTGCAGCAGAACTGTGACAATGTCTGTGCTCGACATAACGTTGTTTAGAAACACATAATTTTTGTCTTCCTGCCTGCACTCCCTGACATCAAGTTATTTATTAACTTTTAACACAAGGTGTGAATTGGCATGATGACAGCCATGGAGACTCTTCAGTGCAAGAAGTGCTCAGCAATATGTGACAGCTGTCCTGAACCTTACGTAAGAAAGGCTTGCACAGATGTATGTTAACAATTCTCCTCCACCTAGGAGGAAGTGTATGCCTGAAAGAAATTATGCTCAAACTTGAGATCCCTTCAAAGTCTATGAAACACTATGGATTTTACCCCCAAGCATCAACATCCCTCCTCTTTTAGGTTAGTAACATACACAGCATGCAAGCAGATCATATCTAATCCAAATAAACAAAGCTTAATCAAGTGTATTTGAGATATAAAGAGCCACAGCACCAACAGTTTTGAGCTACTGATATGATCCTATTACAAAGAGTGAATTGCTAAAATAGATTAACTCATTGGTCTTTTCTGCTCATACTGCCAGGTTAGGCATTTCGGGTCCACAAGTACAATAAAGCATAGTCACCTTTCTCTTTTAAAGCAAGAAGTCAGGGACAACATTCAGTCAACTAAGAGAACTGATATCTGCAGTAATCCCAGGTTTAGTCCTATGAGTGATCTTTATTTTTAGCTGTAAGTAGAGAATCATACATCAAGTCAGTAGGCACACATTTTTTCTTAACTGGCCCAGTGTGTGAGGAGTACAAGGGGGCTGGTATGTGCTGACAGAGGGCAGCCTTGCTAGACTTGTTAGAGTTAATGGAGGGAGAAAGGGTACAGCTAAGCTCTTGTAGGGGATGACTGAATGCAGGATCTTATCGTTCCCAAGCAACTGAAGAGGAAGTGCAGGAAGCTTATAAAGTTAGCATTTGGGTGTACTCCCTCTGACCCCATTAAATTCACATTAAAAATCAATATATTGGGACCAGGGTTTCATTATCTCTTCTTCAATAACCTAAATCCAGTGCCTTCTGTGCTTCATCAATTTCTTGAGTCTGGTTTGCAATATTTCTTCAACATCTCTTTATGTTCTATAGTCACAAAACTTTATAGGCTGCTTAGGTATCTAGATTTTTTTTACCTCTGGAACCACAAGAAACTCTCATGCTGAATCCTAAAGAAAAAATGGAAATATCAAAAATAGTTGTAACTTATCATCTGTAAAGGAAAAGCAAGAAGATAAGCCCAAGTGACAGTTTTGCTTTAAGTCTTACCGATTAGATATTTTGGGGGCTTTTTTCTCCTACTACAATTCTATTTCAAGGCAAAGTCAGTCCTTCCTTCCTTCCTTCCTTCCTTCCTTCCTTCCTTTCCTTCCTTCCTTCCTTCCTTCCTTCCTTCCTTCCTTCCTTCCTTCCTTCCTTCCTTCCTTCCTTCCTTCCTTCCTTCCTTCCTTCCTTCCTTCCTTCCTTCCTTCCTTCCTTCCTTCCTTTTTTTTTTTTTTTTTTTTCCTTCCTTCCTTCCTTCCTTCCTTCCTTCCTTCCTTCCTTCCTTCCTTCCTTCCTTCCTTCCTTCCTTCCTTCCTTCCTTCCTTCCTTCCTTCCTTCCTTCCTTCCTGCCAAAGCCGTTTAGACCAAGAGTTATTCTCAAAAGGTTTTATAATTAAATCTGTTGACATTTCATGTCAAAAAGTATTACAATGAAAATTTCTGGCCAGTGGTATTATCAGTGATCAAGTGCTTAAGTTGCTAGATGTTCCCATGTTTACTTCTAATGGATACTTTATGGTATGGTGCACCTTTATCATTTATTAATGTGAAAAATTAATACATATATAGCTTTAACCAAAAGCAAAACAAAGCTTTTGAACATGAAAAACAGAAAGGCCATTTTTACCACAAATTCTCATGACTTGTGTTGTATTCATCAAACTGATTTCTCCTTTTCAAATACTGAAGAATAAGCAGCCGATAATTACACAGATTTATATATATTGTGTTCCCTTTTAAAATATGGCAAGCACACAGTCTTGCTTTATTCCATATCAGGAACATGTAATACAATATAAAGCTACAGCTGTGAATGATATTATAAAAGTTTATTTGTGGTTTGCAGTGTTTCAAATAAGGTTCAAAAATGCATACACAAATGTAAGCTAAGCTGTTGCGCCTTCAGAGTCACCTGTGGTAAGGGATTGGTAATTCTTTTTCTTTTGATGAGGTGTAGCTCCTCCGAGCTGTGCTTTGAGAAGACGTGACCAGAAGAATGGTGGCATGGCTGAAGACTTAAGTTTCTCTTTGTAGTCATGTGGGTAGGACTGGTGTATGGTAATTTATGAGGTAAGGTATATATAGCTTCTTTTTCTTTTGCCTCTAGGATTTTCAAGACTGTGTGGTGGATTTTATTTGCAATTACCTGCATCTAAACCTGCTTGCCTGTATTCTGCCTTTCCCTTACCCTTCAATATACTCCTCTCTTTCCTGCCGGAGGCCTTTGAAGGAGGCACTAATCAAATTTCACTGCAGAATTCTGCAAAAACTTGTTTGTCTGCTTTGTACAGGAAAGAAAGAGAAAATGATGAAAATTATTAGCCAGAGGCACAATCTCTATATACCTCTATTGTATGGGGGAAAGAAAATTATGAGTGCAGAATGAGATGAGAGCCTAATTCTGTATGGTGCCCTACCATGGGCTCCATGACGCTTGAGGAGACGTGCAGGAGGCAGAAGGCCAAGCATCTGCGCAGGGGTGTCTGCTACTTATGAGCTCTGAAAACCATCCTGGTTTTACCAAACGTGCTCACATGGTATCTGAACCAAGTGTATGGGTTTGCCCTGGCTGCTGAAGAAGCACTACAGCCATAGCATCCCAGGTACTTCTCTGCTTTTGTGTTGGTTGGACTACTGACAGTGGCAAAGTTTCATTTTTTTAATATGGAAATCACAATTACTGACAAAAAAAGTAGGAAATGTCACTGAATTTTCCCTTGAGACCTTTCTATGGTGGAAAAAAAACCCAAACCAGGATAGGAGCTAATAGTCCTAATGACTCTTATATAACTCTTAATACTTTTGAATTAATTACGAGAGGTGAAAGTGGCTGGACTTCCTGTGAGTCCATAGAAGTTGACAACTACTCTCTGGAAAACATTAAGGATCAATCTCATTTTGGTATAGTGAGATGTTATCTTTCATACTCAATGGGGAACCAAGGTCAGAAAGCAAGCAGCATTCCTGATGCCCACTTATTAAATTAATTCAATCTATAATCTGGTATCTCCAGCCATGAACTGAGGTGGATAGTATCTTGAAGTAAATTATCTCCACGGCTTTTAGGAGACTTCCTGGATCCAATGGCATATCCATCTAAAGTTCAAGATAGCTTCTCTGAAAAGTAGAGCCTATACCCTGTAAACAAACACATTATAGTTGACTGGAAGCCTAGGGTTCTTCTTGATAGCACTGGCCCAGGGAATTTACACTTTCATAGAGTTATTATGGACAGGCAAGGATTCAGGTTTTCCTCCCAAGTACACTTATTGCCAGCTCCATTTTGTCTTGCTGTGCATGTATTTGCTAAAAGATGCTACATGCTGACAATGTCCTACTCTGAGCCTGTCATTATGTTTCCATCTAAGAGCACAGACAAAACTGGATCTTTAGGCTTGAAAATTGTGTCTTTCCTGAATCTGTTTATCTCTGTTCTTTAAGATACTAAGTCTTGGCATCAAGACAGAAGAAAAGTCAGCTCCTCTTTCCCAGTTTAGGGTAGACGACAATGTCTTGTCACCAACACCAAAACTGTGTTTCACTTCCCTTCATCTGTTCCTTCCCTTCACCTCCAAACCAGCAAGGGGTAAAGATATGTTACGTCGTGTTTCAATTAAAATCTATCTACTGTAGTTGAATAATGCTACTGTGAGTCACAGAAGTCTGCTATTATCTGTGGCAATGAGTTCTACAAGTTAATGATACATTATATAAAACCTTTGAAAAGAATACCCTGCTGGCTTTTGGTCCTTTGTTAGCAATCAAGTACTCTTTTTTGACTTGCACTATATGACATGATTTTATGTATCTCAGTTGCATAGTCTCCTTGTTTTCTAAGAGAAACAATTCTGACCTTTTTACTTTTGTCTTCATGCATCTTAGCCTTATTGAAAGCTCTCACCTGTCTGTCTTGTGAGTTCTGCCAGTCTCAAGACCTCCAGTTTACACTGTTCTTCATAAAAATGTTGATGCTTTGGGCTTCACTAACAAAGTACCCAAATTTCAGGAGTGGATTATCCTACTTTGTCAGTTAACCATCACTCCAGTTTAAGGTGATAGGAAGTAAATGGAACAGTGTGAAGAAACAAAAGGTAAAGCATGCCTAACACTTTGATTCAGGACGAGGATCCAGACTCACAGACATTTGCAATCATTAATTTGAGAAGAAAATATGGTTCTGTCCCAAGTCAGCTAAAAACTTCAGTGGCAACAAGTACAATACAGAATGAATTATTCCTTACAAATATCTCCCTACAGCTCTGGAAAAGATGTATTGCCTTCCCCTAGTGATCAGTATTCTGGGAATATCCAGACAATTTATCAAGAAATCAAAATGGAGATTTTTGGTGTCCTAACCTGTATTGGTGGTGTAAAGTAAGTGAAAGAGCCATGAAAAGCTACTCCAGCCCTGTTGCTGAAATGAACTGCATAATGAGATTCAGAGAGCTCACCTGATCTAACCTGCACTGAAAGCAATGACATTTTCCACTGGCTTCACTGAGAGCTAAACTGGCTGCCAAAACAAAAATTGATCTTTCTGTCCAATGACACTACAGTAAAGAAGCCCCACACTCTCACTTTGCATTGACTGTGGGCTCTATAACATCATTTGGACAGTTTTGATTGAAAAGAAGCAGTTCTAAAACACTCTGTGAAGAAAAACTGTGATGCAGGGCTCAGTACCTCTCTGAATTCCTAACAGCTTGTAACTCATGGATAGAGTATGTCTCTGTGCTTGGCTGAGAAACAGCCTATTTCTAAGGAAAAGACTCACATTCAATAGAAAAATATAAACTCTACTACAGGAATATCTCTGTGACTCAGACTATGTCTCCAGAGTATAGAGACTGTATGTGTAAGTACCCTCTGCTAATTAATACTGCACTATCACACCATTAATTAATGCACAATAAAGAGTTCTCCTGTCATTTTCTAAGGTAATACAGAGTTTTGAAAAGTGTATCCATGAAAAGCTGAGGAATAATGGAGACGCCTCGATGGGGAGTGCTGAAGCCAGACACACTGTGAGGAGTTCTGGACACAGAAAATGCCTCTCGGTTACAAAGATGAAGACAGGTGCAGCACTTTCCCTCCTAGTATAAACTCACAGCTAAAGAAAGTAAGCTTTCAAGTGACATAAGACATTTTAAGGTACTTTACTGTTAATCCAGCATTGCTGTGGGTTTCACACTGAAGGTTGTCTGAGTCAACCCAGTTGATAAACGGTGTTTGGTCAGTGTAAAGCCAGTGAATCTTACAAACAAAAGCGTTATGTGTCTTAAGTATTGCAGGGCTTGCTGGACAATGGTGAAAGACAAGTATGAGGAAGCTTGAGAAAATGTACTCTGGCATGATTAGATGTAGCATATGTTAGAATAATCTATGACTTTCTTCCCAGTCTCATCACTTGAAGAAGTCCTCACCAGTAGGTAGGAAGTCATAAGAAAGACAGCTTCAACTATCAGGACACATAAACCCATTCAATATCAGTGGCACTGATTCCAGTTTACTCATGAGAAAGTAGACTGGAAGGCTCAGGCCAAGACAACTTTACTTTTGTTTACACTGAAGAAAAACTAATGCAAATGGTGACAATGGAATATTTGTGACCTATTGCAGCTTCTATGCTGCCTGTGAGGGCAAGACTTACTCCTAAAAGGGGGCTAGCAGTGCTGCAGACTTTGGATGATCACCACTCAGATGGCATCAGAATCAAGGACAAGCTGGGACACTGAAGGTCCTTACATCAATGACACATACAGTGATTTTAATGAATAACTGTTTGCTGATGTTAATGAGAAATGGATTGCCAGTGCAGCTGGACAGTGTATACTTCTGGATTTTAAATTCCTCAGTAAAACCTCTAGCTACAGGTATTTTCCTTACAAACAAAAGTAAAACAAGTGCTAGATACAAATAGAGAACTTTCTGGGCTTGCAGATATATGAAAGGGAATATTTAACTGGAGCACAGTCAGAGCTGCTGACTGCTAGCAAGAAACAGAAACTATCAGACAAGGCAAATTCAGAAAAATCAAAGTGCAGAAATAAGGAAAATGAAGGCACTTTAACAGTCCCTGAGTGGAGAAGTGAGGTAGCATTTGAGAACAGCATAGGGTTTATTGCAATCAGCGAGGAAGGTACTTGTAAAGTCTTTCTGAAAACATGGAGAATGAGTGAAGTGAGGACTGCAGCCTTTCCAGAAGATGGTATACCTGAGTTGGACGTCTCTCCCTTGAACGGACCTTGGTGGTCAAGACACATGAAAAAGAAGCTATAAAAATGCTAAGATGGGCTCTTTCCTACTTTCTCCCCCTCTATTTCTGGGAGCCACCATGGTGCAAGGAGTACAAAAATCTTAATGGTTCAAATGTTGAGGGATCAGGATTACGGCTCGATGCAAGCTGTGCCTGAGCATCTCCTAAAAAGATGTGCATGTCTGACTGCACCCCAGCCCCATGGGGATGGACCTGCCTCAGTGACTGTGGGACAGAAACCTGCCTGCTGGAGGGGAGCCACAGCCACAAAGATCCACAAAGCATGCTCACGTGCAACCTGCCTGTGGCCTTGGTGGATTTAGTAGGATTTCTGCCAAAAAGCAGCAGCTAGCTGTGCTTCCCAGCCCAGTCCTTCCCTTTCATGCCAATGGCAGTTTCCTAGAAAAGAAAGCTGAGAGACTGGTGACTTTTTAATGCTGACAAATGTCATCCACTGCAGGTATAATTTGCTGCTTAGAGTCATAATGGCCATTTTATATACATTTTCTTGAACCCTCATCCATGAACAATGGGCTTTTCTACAGAAATGTGATTTTAACAACCCTAAGGCTCTCCTAATTTACCCCAGCAAGCAGATATGGAGAACAATTTGAAAATTAACTTTTCCTCCCCCTTTGATTCCTGCCCCAGTACAGTTATCTCAGAGACTTACAGAGTAAAGGCTCACAATGCAGCTGCACCCTGCATCTTCAATGCCTGTAGCTCTGTTCTCAATTCCCAGAATTAACTCAAATAAATTATGCATTTCTACATGCTTAACCAGGAAAAGTCTGCACAGTAGCACTGCAGAGTCACTCAGAAGGGAAAAAAAATCTGACCCTGTAGTGCAATGGATAACAGCTGGGTTTGTCTTTTGCCTGATACATTGCCACCTGGGATAATTTACCAAGAAAGAAACTAATGAGATTACTGGAGTGTCAGACAAAGAAGGGGAAAAAAAGAAAGAAAAACAAAGAAAGAAAAAAAAATCAGAAGGAGGAAAAGGAAATTTCTCATCAACATCAGACTGCAGAACAATGAAAATATCTCCCACCTGCAAACTTCTCAAAAACTTTTCCATGGAGCCCCGGCTTCTAATTTGTTTTCAATTCACAGTGGCAAAGAACTGGAGCTTATTGAAAGGAGATAGAAGTGAGTTTTAGGAAAGCAATGAGATGAACACTCTTAGAAATTTGCAGCAGGTGTGAGCATTAATATTATCTTCCACTACCCTGAAACTTGCTCCCTTTGTACGTAAACCACAGCTTCCATATTAGTCTGTTATCATCCTGTCTCTGTACTGGTTTTGAGCTCCTAAGTTCATCGCAGAGCTACCCAAAGCTCAGATGAGCTGGCTAAGATCCTTCTGGGTAACTGTTCCAGGTGTACAGTGATGGCTCTGCTTAAAAATATGGTGAAATTGTTCCATTTCCATGTTCTGAAGATTATTCAGAGGGAGTTACATTTGTACTTGTCTGGGAGAGCACACACATACAGGACTTCTTGTGAATTGGCCCTCAATGCATGACCCTTCAGGGTGAAGTGATGAGCTAGCTGTGGTTTTAGAGAAAGATATATATTCATCCGTGTGTCAGGTTGGCATGTTTCACACATTCATACATTAATTTGATTCATGAATATGTACCTTTCTTCTTTTTACTGATCTTATTTTCCTGGTCACCTTCAAAATCTGCCTTTTGCAGCCTGTATTTTTAATTCCTTTTTTTCCTCCTTGCTGATTTCCCATTATCCTAAAGCAATGACTTTAATTTTCTCCTTTGGAATTATTTAAGGGATTTGTCCTTGTGGTGTTTACTCATGCACCCTTTGCAGTTTTCCTCTAAATAAGTATTTTGCAAAAATGACAGTACAAAGGGCATTGGAAGGAAATAAGAGTCCAGCACACAGGGGCAGATGTCCTCAGCCTGCTGAAAATAAAACATCTTGGGCCTTGCATGCTGAGCCTGTACAATCAGCAAAAGCCAGTGCAACAGCAACTTTATTGTTTAATATTAATATTCCATATATTTTAATGCTGGGAGACAAATCCATTCTACCTACAAATGAGAAAGCAGTATTTGTTTTCACTAATTTGACCCTCATTTTAGCCACAAGGTCACCTGACACACTCCCTTTCGAGCAGCAGGGAGCAATCCTGGTATGCCTAGGAAATCTGCAGTGGGAGAAAGTATGGGTCGGAAGCAGTGGTTGACCGGTGACAGGAATCCTGCTCCTCCAGTCCCCATGTGCTCTTTGCCACATGCGTGGCAACTTTTCTGGTCATGCAGTGAGCAGTGTAAACCATGTGAGAGAGCTCAAGCTTGTATGTGTCATCACAACCTGGTACTGGTGAGCCTGAGGTCAGAATTTCTCAGGTTTCATGGTTTGAAACTTATAGAAAATCAATGAAAATGAAAGGACCTCTGATGTCACATCTCTCTGTTACATTTTTTCCACATAGAGGTACTTTTTTTAACTACTGACCTTAAAACACAAGCTTTATTATAGACCTGAGAAGATCATCATTAACAAGTGAGGTGTGACATTCAGGAGTAGCAGAAGCTGCCATAATTCCCATTTTGCAGTTGAAAGATGTGTGGTGGTGGTATGCAATATATCTGTTTTTGTCTTTTAAAACCCCAGCTGATAACCAGGGCAGATCCTGTCAAATAGCCAGAAACCCACATGATCAGCCAAGAAATTATTCAGATATGGGTTTTTCTGAAATATCCCTAGGACAGTGACCGTTTTCACATGTGGCTTAGTTTAGGAAATAGACATTCTGCTACTCCTAGCAGATTTCCCACTATGGCCTAGGTACATGAATGTCTACAACATACAAACCCCACTGGGAAAATATTTCGCCATGATTCAAACATGACAGGCTGAGCATACAGTAGGGATGGAAGATTTTGTGGTCATGCCATTCTCCTAGCTCCTATTCCAGATGGGCAAAAGATTTATTGGTTTACCTGCCTCTAGCTCTGCACCATGTTAGTACATCTTAAGCAGAAACGGAGACATGCTGCAAATACATCCATAGAGTAAACCACATTTTTACTTTTTAGATTCCCAAAATATGGTTGGGAAATTATCTTTCTGTTCATGGACTTTCTGCAAGCTGGCAAAGAGGCTAAATTAACTGCATACATTATTCATTACAAATTATTCACTCTATGCAGCACATACTGATTGTTTAGAAAATTCATTCTTTCTGTCCTAGAAATGTCACTGGCTGTAACTCATTATCTCACCATTGACAAATTCTGTTGATTGCTTGACTAGTTGCTTTGACTAATCCAGGATTATGGCTTGCAAGAATAATAATAGCAACTTCTCTAGTACTTTGCACATGAAGATCTCAAAACATGAGTTCAAAATGCTAATTAATCCCTGGAGCACCTGGGAGGTGAAGTATTTCTATCTTTATAGCATATTTGTAGCTCTTGAACCTTGTTGGGAGGTGGAAAGTTGTTCTGCTGACTTATACAAGCTGCTGTGTCAGGTGGGTCTCATTAGCTCCAGCCAGCCAAGATGAAAAGCTGGGCATTAAAAAGAAGGAGGGAAGGGTGAAAACAGTAGGTAATGCTTTTGTTACCTGCTTTAGGCTTGAGGGAGCATTAATAGCCTGTTTGATTTTAGAATCCTGTTCTTAGGGTAGCTATTGGAGTAGCGCTGAATAATGGTGGGCAGTTAAATGTGAATGAACGCTTCCAGTTGAGTTCACTGCCTAGGTTGAATCTTTTAGGCGTTCCTTATTTTGCAGGGTGTATTTCCAGGCTTGCATAGACAGGCAGTCCAGAAATAGTATGAGATGAGTTTATTATGTATCTATAGCTGATCTGTTCAGCTGCAAAAAGTTGGAATGTCTGTGTGCACCATGCTAAGTGTGCAATGGCTGTTTGTCTTGGGCATCTACATGTTTGGTAGCCTGACAGTTTCTTGCTCAAAGCTATTAAATGACTTGTAGAAGCAGCTGTCTGTCATCTAAATTAGTGAATGTGACAGGCAGGTAAACAAGCTATGTGGCTAAGGATTTCCTTTGTCTAGGATAACATGTTGCAGCAGAATTGTTACAGGGGAGTTTTAAAAGCTGTATACTAGAGCCAGATGATCTTTGGCACATATGAGGACTACTTAGAGAACAGTTTTTGCTGTAAATCTGCATCCCTTAAGCTCTTTCACTCCCTTGTTCATTGGGAAACTGAGGCATACAGTGCAAGATGAACTTATTCACTGTCAGAAATGTGGGGAGATGTAAGTATTTGGGTCTTAAAGTCTTTTGTGAACAATGGCACATCTTGTGCTGTTTTAAATTTTGTCTGAGTTTTGGTCTCTTAAGAGATCAAGTGGCATGACAGCTAAGAACTGCTGTAATGTGGCTCTCTGAAACTGAAGTATGTTGTGCTATGCAGAAAAGGAAAATTGAGGAAAAAACACCAACTAAGCTGTGTTCCTTGTCAGTGGGTATTGCCGCTGAAAGTAAAGAGCAAGGGCTTTGAGCAGAGGCACAAAAATGTGTTATTCCTTTGAAAACAAGCAGAACTGGAGATTCAGGTGAAACAAATGTTACCATGGTAGGTAATTTAATGTATGCTGAGGGGAGGGGAATGAAATGCAGGGAATTGATACGTGACTCTTAACACTGCTTTTGTCTAGAACTGTGCAATATGGCAGCTAGCATTTGTACTTTAAAAATGTAATTACCATCTTGAGAAGTAAATCCGGCTAACCAGCAAACACAGCCAGAATGAGCGTTAGGAGCTAGATCATGGCCATAAACTGCAGTGCTTGGATGCTAACGTTGTTCTGGAGCTGACATATTTTTTGAA
The DNA here is from genome assembly GCF_033783945.1 of Neopsephotus bourkii. Taxonomy (NCBI): domain Eukaryota; kingdom Metazoa; phylum Chordata; class Aves; order Psittaciformes; family Psittacidae; genus Neopsephotus; species Neopsephotus bourkii. Next base: position 10,225,547 of record NW_026901456.1, on the reverse strand, counting down.
AAAGAGGAAGAGGAACAAAAAAAGCCCTAAAAGCCACGAGAACTCATGGTTCAAGGGAAGAACAATAGTCTGTCTAGCAGGGGCATTTAGATATAAAGAGTGTGACAAACAAGAGCTTACATGATGCCGCAGGTTGTACTGCAGGGCTCCATGGTATTGATGTGAGTACTTCAGCAGCAGGGGTATAGAGAACTGCTGCTTAAATTTTCAATAAAATATTCTTGTCATCTTTCACTGATATAAAAAAAAGGACTGACTGGGTCCATATGACCTAATTCCACTCTTCCTTGCACCAGCAGAAGAAGGAATTGCTTTCTGGAGGTTAATGGTTTTAGACTTGTATGTAAATGAGGGGAAAATCAGATCTTAAATCTCTAGGAAGCAAAAAGTAGAGACAGGATTTACTGCAGACCTCTTCCACAGGGAAAGTCTGTGGAGGCTGGCATGGAGGGATTGTGCAATTAGAGGAGCCTTTAGCAGTGCAATTCATTCTGCACTTGTCCTCCCATTTCAGTGCTTGCGAGCATGGTGAGTTCAGGAGGAAGAAGGAGGTGACAGAGCAGCTGTGGATGTGATTCTGCAAATTGCTGTCCCAGATCCTACAAGGGTGTGTTCTTATCATCCCTTTCAGCCAATGTTTTTTTCAGGTCAAGTTTCTTGATTGTCTGTGCCGAGTCACTCTGGGGTGCATTTGGGGCATGCAGACAGTGAGCTCAGGGAGAGCCTGGGCAGCAGTGACCTTCTGAAGCCTTAGTTCTGCATCTGTGACTATCAGAGTTCACAACCACACAAGCCCAAAACATGGTGCAGCAGAGCAGGTGAAACTGCCACCCTATTCCCCCACCGGCACTCCACTCTTCAAAACCTAAGATGGTGGAAAGGGGACCAGGATACTGGACCAAGAGACTGCTTTTCACATGGACAAGTACTATGACGGGGCAACATGAACATGGACAGATTTAGGTTTACCCCAGTGGTGGTGGGTAAAGAGCGTGTGTGGACAGTTCTGGCTTTGCTGCCTGTCCTCACCTTCAGTTACCCAAAGGTATATATTCCAGCCTAGCTTTGCTCCGATTTCTCTTTTTGTTTCATGTCCAGGCCCTAAGCCTTGAAGGTTGTTGTCTGCTCAGATCTGCCCCTGGCTGGTGGCATGTGTCATTTTTTGGGTGACAGTAAAAGCTGCTTCCTATGTGTGGAGCTCCCAGATGCACGCAGGTAGAGAAGGGTCTGGTGTCCAGGAGACATGAACCCTTCTTTGTGCTGAACTGTACCTTTCTGTCATCTGTGTGACAATGAGAAGGGTAGGGTTGACTCCAAAAACAAACCAGGGAAGTTGAACAGCCGCTTTGTGCTAAAGAATGAGATTTCAAGTCAGGGAAAATTGGAGTAATTTTCCTGTTCAAAGGGCAGAGAAAACAATAGCATGTTTGCCATGGATATCAGATATCTGAAAAACCAAATGCATCCCTGGTTAGCTTCATGGGCTTCAACAAAGTTAGCCTGGAATCAATAGCAGGCAGGGACTTGAAAGCTTTCAGGTGAGAGCTGTTAAGGGCACACCTCTTTGTTGCCTGTGGAATGGGTAATATGTTTCTGTTGTTTAATCATCAGGAGGCTCACAGTCTGTGGTTGGCATCCATTTGGTCTCTTGAAAAATGTGCATGTGTCCTTGGGAGCTCTAGCTTCTGTGGTGTGTGTAGTTGGTGCTGTGGGGTACAGTACTAGGACAATGAGACTGAACTGTTTCTTCTTTCTGAGTGAGGACTGGGATGCCCAGGTGAGACAGAACAGAGAGGTATGTGCTATTAAACCCTTTGCTGCAAGCTCTGCTATGTGGCTTCAGGACTACTAGAAGGGCATTTCCCATATACACTTTCATTCATTCTTCAGGAGAGACAAAAGAGTATGTTCTGGCATTCCCTACAAGATACAGGATTCTGTTTACCTTGCTCTGTTCCTTCATTTGTTCTCTGTTTGCTACCTCTCACCTTTTTTGTATGTTCTCCTTCTAACTTAATTTCTTAATGGAATGTGATTTCCCCAGCTTTCTGGTTCCCTTGAATCATCAACAAAAACCTGGCATGAATTTTTTTTAAAGACTACTTATATACTTACAAAATAACTTTAATCAATGCTGCCTCTTGGGGAATTCCTAAGTAATTGCTAAAATACAACTAATTATTTTGCTGGTGCTTTACCATTCAGTTTTTATTCTGTGTAGTTGTAACTTTTACTACCTAAATACTAGCTCTCTGAATAGCACTCAGAGGCTATGTTTTTTTCCTCAAGAAAATGTGTAATTTGTTTAATTATTTTCACTCATCTGTTTAACTCTCATGTGCTACCATGTTACCACTTTTGAGAACACTTGGAATTTCTAACTTAATAATCAAAGAGAACTTCCTAAGTGAGAAGTAGGTATCTTCAGCTTTGAGAGAGCTTACCATGGGAAAAATGTTCAGTAGTCTTTTCCAAAATTATAGGAAGCTGGTGGATCTTGTGAACTGGGGTCTATCCATGCTGGTGAAGACAGAGGCAAAGAAGGAATTGAGACTTCCTTGTCAGCATCATGACTGGTTTCTCTGCCCTGTTTATGAATGGGCCTATGTCTTTCCAGTGTTTCTGGTTACTGCTCACATACCTGAAGATTCCTTTCTCCTTGTACTTGGCATCCATGTCCAATTTGGCATCCATGTCCAATTTAAGTTCTAGCTGAGGCTTAGCCTTCCTGACTGTGAAAATATTGTAATTTTTAAAGCAGTTCCATTAAAAACATACGTAGCTGTATTAATTGCAATGTGTTACTTTGTGTTTTCCATTTCCATATATTCCATAGAGTATGCATTTTTTTTTGGTTTTGGGGTTTTTTGGGTTGTTGTTTTTTGGGGGTTTTTTTCCCCACTTTGCAATAACCTTGGCTTTTGCCTTTTCGCAATGAGGTGGTATGTGCTTAGACTGTCACAAAATGTAGTCCGTGGTAGTTCATTATTACGCTATTGTACACAGTGTATTAGTAAGGCGATGCTATCTCTAAGATCTGCAATACCAGCAGAAGCTTCTCTCTTCATCTTCCAATTTCTGTAACACTAGATATTGACAGGTAGTAATGACTTAAAGGAGTGCTTTTAAAAGACACCTTTTTCCTTTTGCCTGGTTGGAAAGGTTCTTACAAAATTACTGCAAGCATCAGATCTTATTTGGATCCTGTTTAACCAGAGATTCTTGTGTAACATAAGAATGGGGTGGTTTTCCTTTATGGAGTCTCTGCTGACCTTTTCAGGATTAATTCCACTTCCATTCCAAGTTAACACAATGGGCAGTAGCACAAACCATACAAACCTCCTGACTGCTACATCCCTGATGTATTTAGCAGTAGGGGCTATGCCAGCCCAGATGACCTGTGAGGTCCCTGCTCTCTTATTCCATGCAGCTTCTTACCTCACCTTCATGTCCTGGTTCAGAGGTACATGGCCCCTGGCAAAGCGTGCAGACCCAAGGGGCTGTGCAACTTGAAGTGTGCTGGCTATCCCATCATTGTGGTACTTATTAGCTCGTTGATTTGCAGAATTATATTAGTAACAACCCTGACTGGCATCATTTCCATTCACGGTTAGACAAGAGGGAGAAAATTGCTACTGATTATGCTTGCAAAATAAGGAAGGGGAGACATTTGCCCTCCTGTGGGGCCACATGGGGCCCAAATTGCAAAAATAAGAGAAAATTGAAGTACTGATGGAATTCCTCTTTCCCCTGGCATTTTCTGTAGTGCTATGTAAGACTCTAGGTGGCCTAGTTGTCATCCGTACATGATTTATTGTAAAAAGGTCTCCTTTTATACATTCTCAATCTCTGCTTAATGAAAAGGCAGGCATCATGAGAGTAGCTTGTAACAAATTTATTAGCCAGTCATATGCCTTTAATTAATGTATAGATCTGCTTTCTACTTACAGGCAAAATTAATAAAGAGCAGAAACGGATGTTTTTATCTTGCCGAAAATGAAGACACACTTAATTCTCACTGCTGCTAGAGGTTCTGGTGGTAAACTCATCTACTGAATTATTCAGGGTGTGAAGAGCATTTGGATCAAGTTTGCCAAGTTAATGGCAAAAAGCCCATCTAGGAGGGGTGGTGCTTCATTCACTCCCTGAGTGAATTGGCAGCGTCACTTGCCCTCCCCTTTACCTCCTAACAATTGTTGTTTATTTTCTTAGTACATGGAGAAAACTTACCTGGGAAGCCAAGGAGCCAGTTGAGGTGTTCATGCCAGGAAAACACAAAGCTGTGTGTGACCTAAATGTTCATATTTCAAGGTCAGATAAAGGTTGGCAAATCAGTCCCATACACAAGAGGCCCCAAAGGGGTAGCTCTTTTGTTTTGTTAGCAGCTGCAAGCAGTAACTGCAGTAATACTCTCCCATGCCTTGCGTGATGTTACCAGATAATCATTTAGCATTCGAACAACAACTTTGATCTGATTAATGCAGCTCAGCAAGAATTTCCCCAGGAATCAGTGGCAGGATTCTTTGGAGTATGTGAACCTAACATTAAATAGCTACGGGTGGCCTTTTTGTGTCAGATGAGTAAAAAATGTAACTTTATGTTGCTGAATCCTCCTCAAATTGCATGTTGTGGGCAACATAATTCCTAAGAATGTATTTGTGTTTTCTTTAGGTTTGAACTCTCTAATCATCCGTGCTTTACTCTGTGACCTGCGTATTAAGATGTTAAGACAAAAAGGCTAAGATTCTGCAGTTACAGTAATGTAAAGCAGAACAAAATCCAAGAATGTGAGTTTTTTCTACTGTTTATCTCAGGGAAGTGTACCAAATTGCAGATGACATACCATACCAGAGTAATGAGTATGTCACTTTGAGAAGAGCTGGGTAGATGATCTATTTCTTTCCTTCTCTCCTCCCACTTCTGCCACCTCTAGCCCCCCAGAAATATTATGGACCAGTACTAAATAGTCAGGTCTGACTAATCAAAGCATTTTTACCTGCATAAAAAGCATTTTGTTCTAACTTCCCCTTTTTATGCTTTTCCTGATCTTCTCATCCAAAACTCAAAATTCATTTTAAACTGGAAGACTTAAGAAAGCTAGTTGCTTGCTTTTCATGCAAAACACTTGTCATAGTTTGACATTTTATAACACTTGTTTGTTTGGATAAAATGACTTTTCTTTTTTTCTATAAAAAAGAATTCTGATGTTCGGATTTTAGTCAAATAGCTTTAACACGTGAAACAATGCACTGTGTTTAGTTATTCTGTCAGGCACTACCCCTAATGAGGCTGTTCAGTGAGCTATTTAGTCATGAGCCTTAAATGTTTTTCTTGAGACAAAAAAACCCAAAGAAGTATCTAACAACTGGATAGCAAAATGGAGACTTAAATAAGGAGGAAGGGCAAAATTGGTCGACCTGAGAATACTGTTATGCATACTGCCCCAATTAAAATACAAAAGAAACCATATGGTGAACTGTGACATGATATTTTTTATAATCAGATAATTTCGTGAGATTTAGTGGGTTGCTTTATGACTGAAACATGGACTAGAGCAATAATTATTAATCTGTCACTTTCATTCACTTTGACTACATAGGACGATTGCCACTTGACCTATTCTACAAATCCAGAGTGGTCACATTTTCACTTAAAATGTGCTAATTTATGTTGTCAGAATCTCAAATTAATTGGTCCTAAGGATGTCCTGCCATGCCTGCTTTCCTCTGACAATGTCTCTTCTATTTACAGCTGGGAGACAGGTATGGGAACTGCAATGATGCCTCAGCTCTGTTCTGGGAACCTATGAAGCAAAATAAACCTTGGATGACTAAACAAATGTAACAATTCCCTCATTGAGATGACCTAGATCTATCCTAATGCTTGAAAGACCTTGGCCATTGTGAGAAGATGAAGGTTACCTCCATTTATTGTGTAAATTAAGAGCAAAATCTCTACTGCTATGTTGGTTGTTGGATGCAACTTCTGATACCTCACGCATGCTGCTGGTTACGTCCTGTGAGAAATGGTTTTCAGAGTTGTACATTAAGCAGCTTTTTTTTCTGTCATTTCCCAATTTTCCTAGAATTCTTTTTGCAAATGTTACTGATATCTATCACTTGTTACTTACAAAAAAACTATGCTGTTAGTGTATGTGTGTATATATATATATATATATATGTATATTTAACCCCTCCTCCCCATCTCCTTTTTTACCTCTGTCCTTCTTGCCTATTTTCTTCTCCCCCCTTTTCTAGGAGCACAATATTCTGCATGGATCTAAAGCCCTGGAATCAGATCACATGCTTCAGTTTCATTACTGCTTGTTCATGAATGAGACAGCAGCTGAGTAATTCACCTTACAGGGCTCCTGACACCCAGGAGGGGCAAAAGATTTGGCTTAAAAACTGGCATTGCCATCAAAGTGGATCCTGAGGCACCGGAGAACTTAACTGTTTTACTTGCTGCACTAAGAACTATTGCATACAGCTGTTTTGGGGGCTTTGGGTGGTTTTGTTGTTGGTGGTTTTGGCGGGATTTTTTTGTTTGTGGTTGGGATTTTTTGTGGATTATTGATATAGCAGCAAACATTGATTCTTGTCTCAGATTTTCCCTTTCTGAAGTGCCTTCCAAACACCAGAATTCTGGCTGCAAAAACACAGTGGGCGTTAACTGCACTGTGAGGATTTTATCTTACAGTTTAAACAAAAATCATGCTTGATATCAAGCAAAAGATGTTTCCTTAAACTCCAAATCTTGCTCTTGTAGAAGCACACAAATAAGTCACTCTGAATTTATAGCCTGAGACAAAGGTGGAGTAATTCATCTAGCTGCCTCGTCTTCGGGGTGCATAATACTGTAGTCAGACAGGCATATTTCTTGCTTGCTACTGTCTCAGCCACAGAGATATAAACATGTTTTTCTGTTTTAAAAACTGAGAAGCCAATGGAAGGTACTGAAAAGAGGAGATTCAGGATTTAGTGGCTGGACTGCTAAGTCTGGCTTCTTATTTGCTTTATTGATTATGTTTGTCTTCAGTAAGTCCCTCCTGCTCTCTAACTATTTCCCTTACCACTGTCATAGAACCATAGACTACTTTGGGTTGGAAGGTACTTTCAAAGGTTACCCAGTCCAGCCCCCTGCAATAAGAAAGGGCATCTTCAGGTAGGTCAGGTTGCCCAGAAACACATCCAGCCTGGCCTTGACTGTCTTCCATGATAACGCATGTTTTATTGCTCTGTCTTTGGCATATGAAACCTTTGGTTTTCTCTGTGTCCTCAGTGCAACAGGCTACACTGAGTTAAGCAAGAGCAATGTATGTGAGGTACTGAGGTCTGTTTGCCAAGAAGGCTTAACCTGACCTCTCTTTCTGTGCTTGCAGCCAGCTGTGAAGTTAACCATTTGTAGGCATAATGAAAAAACTTATCTCTCCATCAACAGCCATTTTCCCCAAGCATAGAGAATGGTAAATTGCCAGTTTCTCCCTTTGGTATTCAGGATTCAGCAGCTATTTGGCCTTGCTGCTCTGCGTGATGCTGTGTGCCTCCCTGTACTCCTTCCCCTAGCAGTTCTCTGGTGCAGGGAACCCTTCAGGAGCCCTATATAACCAAGGAAAGTCTGTTGTTGAGCAAGATTCCCTTATTCTTTCTCAGCTTAGTGATCTGACATTGTTCTGGTGTTCTCTATAGGACCACAAACCATCCCACCATACTGCTTCTGGGGTACAGATCTCCTTGCATACTGATTTATTTTTTTTTTAAAGGTTGTTTTAATAAGAAATGTTGCTCCTATCATGGCTGTTATTGATTAATTATCTCTGGCTCTGTCTTTCATTCAATTTATTGTTGTGATCTGTATATCAGCTGTATGCGCCTTTTCTTATTGTGGGTCATGCTTTCCAACACGCACATCTCTAGCACTCTGGTTTCAGTCCCTTTGGTCCATATTTCACCCCTTTTACCACATTCATGTTGGGTAGGTACACATCTCTGGCATAAATTACTTGATTCTTAAGAACAGCAAAAACCTCCCTGTAAAATTGCTCAACCACCTACATGTAGCAAAGCAAAACATACAACGTGTAGTTTAATTGCTCCATTTCTGAATATCCTGGCTCCCTCATCTCCCTTTAGTGCTTGCTGTGCTGCACACATCAGTCTGAAGATCAGGCTCCCGAAGTGTGGTGCTCAGTCTCTGTCTGAGTTATAAATTCGTGTGTGTTGTGTAAATAACAAAGAATCATCAGATAATCTCTCATGAAACTAACAGTGCTTCACAAGGTTGTACAGATTATAGGCCTTAGCAATTCTGAGCTTTTGCTATCCTAAGTATCATCTGATAATGGTCCCTCCTGTACGTATGCTGATGACCATGCTGTATGCTCTTGTTTTCACCTGCAGAGTTGTAATTTAATGATATTAAAACTGTGAGTAAAGTTTGGTGATACATAAAATGGATTAGAATTTCCTGATTTTTTTTTTTTTTTACTGTTCTTCTTCCTTCCGGAGGAGATGTACAGTATAGATATGGGATAAACTATAACTTTGTCAGGTGGACTGTGTTTTTCCTTTCTGAGGAAGGATAGGTGGATTTGCCCTCAGCAGTCCTCTCCCATTATATACTCAGTAACACTGAAATAGATTTAATGTAATTGACTTAGCATTGTGGGAGAATACTTTGCCAAGTAGTGGAAACTGGCTTGTGCCAGCTTAAAAGGTCATTGCTGTGTAGAGTGCCCGTTCAAGCATTATCTGCAAAGACAGCTTCTGATCCAGTGTAATAAAGCCTGATAGTTTGCCAAATTATTTATAAGATGAATCACTGCTGGAATTTAAATTTTTGTATTCAAATGTTAGTGGCAAAACTTCATCAACCCAACCTACCTTTATTTGCAGCCTCTGCCTTCCTTATTGTGTGTAATTAATGCTTTCCACAGGAACCAGTGGAAACCCTGGAGGGCAGTTGAAAAATAAAGGCAAAAGTGGGCATTTTGCCTACTAGTTCCTTCATAAGAGAATACAATGTGAATAGAAGACAATTTAATTAGCAGCATGGGTCTCTTTCTGATCTCGTTCAGGCAATTCTTTTGTATGACTTTATGTTTTCACTAGATTTATTCCTGGATTACATCCTTTCACTGTAGCCAAAATGATATTTAAAGTCCTTGTGATATAGGAATCTCCGGACTAAGAAACTGCCTAAAAGCATAGAGTAATTTGACGAAAAAGGAGAAATACCACCACAGAAAAACAGCTACTGGGAGACTAGAAGATAAGGAAACTGTTGCCTTTAAAATAGCATAACTACAGTGAAGTCTAGACTAATGCATAGGATTGGCTGGTGCCTGAAGGAGATTTATAAAAATCAAGTTAGGCTGGAAAAAATCTTTAATACTGGAGGGAATCATTTAATTTCCCATAGAGCAGAAAACAGAAAAAGGGAAGATTTTTATCTGAATTGTAATAAACTCTGATATGTGTAGAACACGGTAACCAGAGATAATTTACCTCTGATGGAACATGGGATTTTGTGTATTTGTCTCTGTGTGGTCAGGCACCTGGCCAACAGGCCAATAAACCATATTTGCACTGCTTGTAGTTCCGCACCTGAACTTTAAAGCTAAGAGTGTTTCTGAATGCTCATGAGGCACTGGCAGGCAACTGCAGATGATCTGATTCAGAGAGTGAGAAAACAGAGCTGTAATAGTAAAGAGGGACTTCGGTGGTCTGCTTTAAAGTTCAGTGTCTCGTCTGCACTTTTGCTCACTTTTTCCTTTTTGTGACTGTCAATATGCCTACAGAACCCTTCCAAAAAATAGATCATATAGTTAGGACAGTGTTTGCTTCTCAATGTGAGCTGGTTACTTAATTCCAGAAATCATTAAGCAGCGTGAAACTTTGAGAATGATAATAAAATGGAGTAATTGAGCAAAAACTTGGCCCCATTTACTTTTGTAATTTTGTATTAGTGTCCTTATTAATGATGAATGCTGCATGAGCCTTTTCCTGTCGAAGCCTGAAAGTGACCATTTTGGGTCACTTTAGTAGCCAAAGGACTGGGTTGGCCAGAAATAGAAATACCTTTAGAGTATCTTTGTTGACATTGAAAATGGCTCCAGCAGTGATCTGTCTCTTTTAATTACTAGGGTTAAATTTCCTTAGTGCTTAGTGAAAATAAAATAAATCTTTATCTATTGGTGTGATAGATGTACCTGTTGTTTCATTTCATACTCAGTAAGGGGGAGGAAGCCTTCAGCTGCAAGCTCTTTCCAGTGGCTGATGGTACTTCCTTGCCAGAAGGGCAGAGAATTCAGTCTCACAAAGACAAGTTAGAAAAGGATAATTAAAAAAAAAAAAAAAAAAAAAAAAGAAGAAGTTAGTGTGCTCTGACAAATTGAGATGCATGGTCTCTTGTGTCCAAAGGCTTTTATACAGGCTACAATTCAAAGCCACCATCAGACTATTGGCAGACTTTCACAGGTGTCTGACAGATAAGGAAATGGGAAAGAAATCAAATATTTTACAACACACATTCTCAAAGTGGGTGCCTCACTTCTTTCCCATACACCATGATTTCCATTTTGATGCTCTCATCTAATCACATATCATCTGTTGCAAAAAAGCTTATGACATTCAGAGCCGGAGGGATCACTCATCTCCAAGCAGTTTGCCTGATTCTGTGGTTGTAACTACTGATTCAGATATTTTGTGTATTGAAAATTGTCACGTAAGTCCTGAAATCCTGAGCTGAATTCTTCTAGAAAGGAAAAAATGTTTAACATAATTTATCTGCTGAAGCCAAGACATTTGCCTCCAGCCTAGAAGATGGCACAGATATGTCATTTGAGAGAATATGGAAAACTCCTGATGCACCTGGAAGATCTGTGCTAGAGTTTACCCTCTGAGAGCTACTGAACATCTGTCCTCTTGCAATAGAAAGATTATATATTTGCTTCCCAGTTTGTTACAGTAGCAGAAGCTCTTGAAGTTAAAGGATGAAAGGTGCCAAGGTTAATTTTGGCTATGACAGAAGGTACTGAGTGTAAGATTATAGGCATCAAATAAGTGTGCTCATGTGGCTTCTCTTGCTCTATCTTTGGGCCTGTTTATGTTTTACTTGATTAGATCTTTATCACCAATGTAAGTTCTTGTAGTGGACAGTCATGAGGTCATAAAGGTGTTGAGCAAAGGAAGATTAAAACAAAAATATGCGTATAGCCTGAGCTTTATGACACTTGCTTTCCTTGATCTATAACTCAGATGTCAACAATTTTGTTTTATTTTTTCTGTATAAAATTGTCTATAAAACTGTGATTTTTCAACTTTAACGTTTTCAACTTTACTTGAAAAAAGAATGGATTTGTTTTCTTTAAAGCTGACTGGGTTTGGTCTGTAAAGATGAAGGGGAGAAAGAACTGTAAAAAAGATGCTCAACAAACTTACTGAAATAGGACCACTACCCTGGCTGAGCCCAGTCAGCATTTCTACAAAGATCCAAATAAAATGCAATTTTCATTACAATTGTTCTTTTCCATGGTCTTTCTCTGCTGCACACTTCCAGACCAGAAGCAACATGTGCAGGTCCACTGCTGTTAAGCAGAGTCAGCCAGGAGTCAGTTCAGCTTAAATTGCAGTGTTCCTAATTCCTGCTTGTTTCACTCTTGCAGTTATACTGGTTTCAAGCTGGCTATTCCTATTTTTCTCACTTAATTACAAGAAGAAATGCTCCCAAATGATTCAGGGAGAAAAACAGCCCTTTCAAAGATGCTCCAGCAAGGGCAAAAGTGCTTAGTCCCTGTTTTAGAAGGGCAGGAGTTGACTAGAACTGATAAATTATTAGGTCTAAATAGATTTTTACTTGCATCTACATTCTGAAACAGAGATATTTCTGCTAAGCCAAGTATACTATGGAGGTGAGAAAAACAGGTGTTTGCCAGCACATTATGAGGCACACAACTCAAAGCTGGTTTGGGATAAAGAAACATTAAGCAAGCAAAGAAAGGACAGGTCTGCAGGTATTTTCTTGGTTTTCTAGGGTGTTTTTTTTTTTGTTTGTTTCAAATGGGACAAGAGAAGAACATCCTTTCAGATGATAGTTCTTTCCTGGGGCTGTGACACCTTGTGGCTCCCTACAGTTCCTCTGAATGGCTGAAGCATCGTGGGGACTACTGAAATGTGTCCTGGCAGGTGGCAACAGGCAGCAGAGACAACGTTAGCTGGGAGAAAAGGCTGCGGGACAGTGTGGCTGGGGGCAGCAGCTGGTGATGGCCAGCAGTCTAGCTGGAGGGACTAGTGCCAGTCCTGCATGGGGAAGCTGGAGGCAGCCTGGTCAATAGTCAGCTACTCCATGAAAAAGAGCCTGGTGTGGCATGCGAGGGAGGCATGAGTCGGACAATACCTACTGGGCTTTTCTGAACCTCAGGGGCTCAGAGTGCAGAAAGGAAGCAAAGCAGACACTTGTGGCCTAGGGAGGAGAGATATGGACAGGTCCAACTGCTTGCATGCTCTGGAAGGTAATAGCTCTTGTTCTGGAGATCACACAGGTTTTCCAAAGCAAGAATTTATTTTCCTTTTTGTTCCCACTCCAACAAAGTTCTGCTTGTTTAGGTCCATCTGTTTAAATGACTGTTTGCATGAGAGGGAAAACTATCTACTGTGTGCCCAGACTCTTCTTCTGGATGGATCTGGGTCTGATGATATTTCTGTTTTTGATGAAGTCCATAAGAAATTGCATGTGGCCTTTTTTTCATCCAGTTACTGTCTGGCAGAAGTATTGTATTTGTGAAATCTGTGAACCCAGCATAACACAAAGGGACCATACACCAGCTTGGACACACTTCCAGCCTAGCAGGCAATAACAATACATTTGTTGCGCTTCATCTACCCTTTAAATTTAAAATGATTGACAGCTTGTAGCTGCCATCTGTCAGTGGAAAATCCAGTTATTACAAGAAAGCAATTTACTCACAGAATTTGAAAGGAGAGTCTATCCTACTGCCTTCATTGTTAAGATGCAAAACACTGACATGATAAAAAATGTGGTAGCCATCACTTCAGGATTTTCTTTTGTATCCCTTGATGGGATCATGCATCTGCCCCAGGCACTCGCACATAACAGTTTGAAAGCTGCTGCTGCAAAATGTTAGTGGGTGGGGTTTCATTCGATTGTTGAGGAATAGCATGTATGAAATTTCCTTTTAAAACAAAGTATGAAAGGGGCGATGCTCACAGAAATGTCCATTTTTTGGGAGTGATGTGATAATTTTTCTCCCCAACTATTCCTAATCAAGATGTAAACAGATTTATAAAACCTTTAAAATATACTTCTCTAAAATGTCTTCGTGACTTTAAGCTTATGTGGTCACCTAGACTTCTCTGGATAGTCATGAGTCTATACATAGTTGTGATGATTTCTTCAAAGTGTAAAGATGGCCACCAGCTTTAGGAAGACTTACTGAAGTACTGGTGCTTTACCAAATCTGGGACTTGAGGAACGCCTAGAACATCTCTGGGGGGTTGAGAGGTCAGAAGGTGTGATCTGAAGTTAGACAACATGTGTTTCTGTGTGCACTGGCCAAGAGAAGAAAAGCTGGAACTGTGTAGTGAATGCATAAACCAGCTATGATCCATTTTCAGTTGTCCAGGCAGTATAGGGAGGGTGGGAAGAATTAATCTGGGCAAGACAGGATCAGAAAAAAATGACATAGTTCAGTTAGACTAAAGGAACTTATGTGGTATGCACCCCTTTGTTAAAAGCATCCTGGGAAGAGCAGAGGCAGCTTCAAACAGCAAAAGGCATAGTGGTGCCTGGGGTGTGTGAGTGGAGTTTGCCAGCATCAAGTGGCAAGGGAGGGACCTCAGCAGAGCTGCAGTTTGATGCTGAAGGATGCTGGGAGCTGGTTATGCATTGTCTGAGACTCCAGCTATTGATGATCAATATTCACTTATCTCATCAGAAGCAGCATTTCAGGGTAAGATGACACTCTAGACTAGAAATGTTGCAGCTGAATGATTCTGTCCAAAATTACTGGTTTGTCAAAACTGACGTACTTCACGAAGATTTGTCGATTCAAAGAAAATTATTTTGATAGGTAATGAGAAAACTTTGAAGAAATCGGCCAATTCTGATTGACTTCTTCAGTATGGAATGTTTCAACTTTTCTGTTTCAGACTAAGATTGTTTTCTTCTTAATTTTTCTCTAGTCTACAGAATATATGCTAGTTAGACTGAAAAAAAAATGAATCAACATAACGTATCTGAATTATTAATTTAAGATTTTTATTGGGTGAGGGTCTTCTTTTTTTCTCACCTTTTGTAAATCTTTATATTCCAAAGCAGAAGAAATTTCAAAATTCCTGCAAAGGGAAGGGGGAGACCAACCAATAGAGATTTCCCTTCTTTTGCTCCAGATTACCAGTTTGTTACACACTTGGCAGATGACTTTTTCACCTGCATTGATTTCCACCAAAAATACAGCTTACAGATACTTGAGAAGATGCGGGTAAGCAGATGGGTGATATTCTATGCTCCTTTTTTTACCAGTAAGTGTTTCAATGTGAAGTAGAAACAGTTTGGTTTCTAAACCCCACACTCTTATTATAAAATTTGTATGCAGGATCAATGAATGCGCATCCAGATACCCCTTTGTTAACCTGGAGGAAGATAAAATGTCCTGTCAGAGCTGTAGTCTTTTATTCCAGAAGAAAATAACAGTAACATAATACAAATTAATCTGGAATGTAATGGAAGACCTGTTAGACCACCAAAACTGCACACTGCTTTACCAAGACTAGTGAAGGAGCGGGAATTTCTTTCTCTAAGGGAGCAGAAGCAGTCAGATCAGTGCTTAATCAGGTCTTCACTGAATGTAAATCTGTTTAGTATCCTGTGTGTTTTTTACAAGCAGGGAAATGATTCAAAGAATATGCTGACCTTGTTGATTCAGGAGTATGAAGTTTCAATACAATTTTAGGGCTGTGTCTTCCCAGGGGGTGCAGGAAATTATATCAGCTTTCTATAAAAGCTGTCTCAGGAGCTCTAGTAATAGCTGGAAAACTTTTACTTGGCATGATGCCACCCTAATTAACAAGAAAAGGCACTCGAAGGAAGCTCCGCAGAAAATAAAACTGAGGATGAAAACTGGCAGTGCAGCAAGCAGAAAGATGCAGAACTCCACATAATGCCTTAAAATTCCCTCTACTTCCAAAAAACATCTGTGTCTGAACTTGGCACAGCACAGAAGTGGATTCTCACATATGCCCGGTCCATTAGTAAATACTGGCAGGCAGTAGATGTAGCGAGTGCAAGTATCTAGAAAAGTGTTTGCTCTGTATTGCTGTAGGCTTGCTCCTGTGCTAGCAGGATGCAAAACCATAAGCATATTATCTGCTTGCTGCTATAGGGCCCTCTGCAGAGGGAATCAAACCCCATTAGTTTCCTAAGCAATCTAGCAGCATGCCACAGCTGGCATTACCGTGGGACTTTGAACCACCACCAAGCAAAGAAATACTCAGCATTGCTAGCACTGGGATAATGGCATGCACTTTGTAGATTTACCTTGTTTCTGTACCCTACAACACTTACGATAGCTGTAGAAATGTCACAGGTGTCTTACCTCTCAGTGAAATAAGCTACTGTATTGAATGTTTCACAACGTAGTTTAGTTCCTTGCAAGAAAATATACTTCAGCTAGGCTATAAAGTGAGAGCTGTAGAGAGTTGTAAGTTGTAGCAGCTGAAAGTCTAGGCTGGAGAGATTTTTAATTTTGAAAAATGAACTGCTTCAGTCTTTTATTGTTTTGGAAGTGAAAAGTGAAAGTTTTGAATAATATTTTAAGCAATTTTTGCAATAGATTGCTTTTTTCTTATTCACATTATGAAATGTTGGAATATGACGTACATATATAGATTTTCAGTAGTAAAAGCAAATTTTCTTTCTAAATTGCTGGAAGTTTTCAAGATACTTTTGGTTTTATTTTTGAGAAGAGGCTGTGTTTCTTCTTGGGGAAAAAAGCCAATTTGAAAGAAAAAAAACCTGATCCTCTTCATTCTGACCTCCTACATTCTATTCCATTTTCTCAGCTATTCATCTAGAAGTTTTGCCATCCTACTAGACAGGAAGAGTAAGAGAAAAGCTTTACAAATAACTTCAGTATTTTTGTAGGCCCATATTTTAAGTTCATTTTTGTGAACTTTTCCCCATCACAGGAGGTTATCTTTGCTATGATAAACACAGTTCAAGCACAATTCCCCTCATGCCATGCTGTCAGCGAGGTTCCTGAGCACTTGGCTTTGTTATTGCCGTTTTAAGTTTCTTCTCCAGGCAATTAGGAAGACTCACAAAAATAAAAGCAACATATCTGAGTAAGAATGAAAGAAAACAGCAGTGAAAGTTGAACTAACATGTGGAAAGGCCAGGACACTGTGTAACCAAAGGAATTATGTCCCATCTTTTCAGAACTTATTTAATAATTGAAAAATGGGACTGAGTTAGCAATGAAGAGGAGTTGAACTTGGTGGGAGAACAACACTACAATACTAAGGAACATTTCATAGTTACACTAGTAAGTCTAAAGGCTGCACAGGAAGGAAATAGTGCTTACCATATAGCATCAATAGTATGATATTGCTATTAAAATATAACTGGACATATTAGTAATGAGCATCCTAAAAAATAAAGGTATTAAAGTAAATGGAGCAAGCCAGCTGAACCAGCTGAGAATCTGATCCTGAACGTTCAAGCAAACAGACCTGGGAGGTGGGGCTGGGAAGTGAATTGGCTTTGGGGGTAAAAAAAAGTGCAAGCTGTGAGATCAAGAACCTCATAGAGCTGTATGACTGGGGTGAAAAAAAGGATTTCCAGCTTTCAACAATTCTGAGGCAGCTGGGCTTTGTTCAAAGGTAGGGACACCACTGGAGTAATAAAATGCTCCAGGTGCTAGCAGTTGTGCTTTTTGCAGTCCTACTCTATTGAGTGTTGCATGCCTTAATTTGTTTTCATTTCTGCTAATGAAAATAAATAGAGACGAGAGAACTCCAGGGAGGGTGGAAAGAAACAGCATTCACATTTCAAAGCTCTGTAGCCTGCTCTCTAGTGTGCAGTTGCAGTGCAAGGCAGTGTTCACGCCTTGTTAAATAAAAAACAAAGAGCCAAAGAAGAAAACAGAGTATTTTACCAAACAGCACAGATTCCATCTCCTATTCACCACTTTAAAGAATCTTTGCAGTCTCTGGCCGGAGGCTACATGAACATGCATATCTGAATTTGAAATGCAATAGCTGAAACCTTTTTTCCACCTGGAAAACACTGACAAAAGTATCACTAAATTCAGACTCAAGTTGAAAGGTATGGGAAGTTCCCTGAGAGTTACAGTCTGATTGATGCCTGTTTAGCACAAACAGAAGACCCATTGGGCCTGCTGTTCTGTTCCTACATATCCAGCAGAGAATAAGAGCTTGAGCCCAACACTTTACTATGGACACGCTAGAGTCACTGGATAGGAACAGTCCAATGCATTCGTCTAGCACTGTTCCATCAGCTCTTCCAATTAGTCCCTGAAAAGGGGTCACTGTGAAGCCTCCATCTCTGTCCTTGCTGTTAAAAACTTCAAGAGAAGTGACAATTAAGAGCATTTTGGTTAATCAGCACTCTGACTGCTTCTTGATTTGCAGACAATAATCAATCAACAGGACTTCAAGGAGACTGGCGAGCATGCACGGGGCATTGCCCCCATGCAGCAGTTTGAATACGTCAGTGAGTGCATTGTCCTGAGGGATGTCGCACCAAAGCAGGTGCTTAATAACTCATCGATGAGACAAGCACGTGTGGTTTAGCAATGGAGGCAGCTGTCATGCTTCCCCAAGTTGTGACCTCATCAGATTTATGAAGTAAGCTGAACTCAGCCGTGTTTGTATTTAGCTCTGAAACCTCTTTTGAGAGTCCAAAATAATGCAGGAAGTAGTGATGTGGATTCAAAAGTGAATGCAATTCCCCTCCGATTTTGGACTAATACAGCGTTTCAGCATAGAACTAGGAAGCTACTGCTGGGAGCTGTGTTTCAGGGAAGATACTGGCTCTTTTGTAAGAAAATCCACACAAATCTTGCTCAAGAGAGAGGTGCAGTGCAGCACTTCAAATATACTGTTGTCACTAATATACTCCAAAACAGAAAGAAAAGCAGAAACTGAATGTGTCCTGTAGGAGCTGACTTCTCCATTCCTGTACTGCAAGTTACAGCATGACTTGTACAGCTAGCACTCTCCACCTTTGTTCTGTATTCAGCCTGTGAAATGCACTCTGCTTCAGTGACCTCCCTGAGTTTTCCCTTCTTGCCTCAGTCCACAGTCATTCTTTTAACACCTTGTACTTTGATATGAGAAAGAAGGCAAAGGTAAAGGAAGCTGGCTTCCACCATCATTTTATCTACTTGCATTCCTTCCACATTCACCCCATCTTGCACTTTCCTCTCCTCCTTCCCAGTTTGCTTACCTTCCCCTACAGTGCTGACATTAGAGATAAGGTAACTCTTTATCTTAGGAGTAGAGTAAGCTCTTCAGAAGTCAAAAGGCTCATCTTCTGCTTCCAGTTGTTCCATAGCTCCTGCACATAAATGATGGTGCACTAGTGTATCTCAGAGCAGCCTCTGGCCACAAGCCTCAAGGCGTTCTGTTTCTGCTGCTGACTTTCCAAAGATTTACTAACTAACTCAATTTTCTAGATGAACAGTTGTTCTTCATTACAGCCGTTTGATCTGTTCTGCATACAGTAAGTAGCTGCCGTAATATTAGGGTATCTGGTGTCCCACTGAAATAATGGGATTTCACTCATTATTAGTGGTATATTTAAGTCTTCCCTAGCTTGAATCATTTCTTCAGTGCAAACTGAGTGAAGCCTCCCACCTGTGAAGATAGGACAGTCTGAGAAAGGTCCTTCCCATGGCTTGGAGCTGTAAGGGGCATGGGTGAGTCAGTCAGCATTCACACATCAGGGAGCTGGTGCTCTGTCCACTGGGACCTTCAGAAAGAATCAATGGGGTTTTGAACTAGTCCCTAAAGCTGGGACCTGTTGGAGCATCTTGGGTCACAGCGACAAAACAGAGTCAGAAAAACATTAAACCTGAAAGCCTAGTGTGATCATGCAACTTTCTGCCTCTTGCATACCACGGAGAACTAAAGCAGAACCCGTGTCCTGTTGTTTTTGGTGTGAAGAACACCATATTCTATAGGGCAGGTAGATACCTTTTCTTCTTTTCATAAAGTGCTGCCTCATGCACTATACAACAAATGAAGGCAGTGTTTAATATGAGACAGTGAGAGACAGAAAAATTGAATTTTAATGTTTCCTCCTGCTTCACACAACTGTTTTCTGTACAAAATCAGGAATCCTAAGGTGACCTACAACTGACTTACCCAAGAAAGCATCTTGCCACTATACTCCACTGCAGCAGCAAAGACACATGAAGGGAGCTTTCATCTGCATAAAGGAAGAGTTGCTGGCAGGATAATAACACCGAAGTCTGTGTGTTGGGACCTCTTCTCTCATGAGGTCTATGGGGCTCTGAGGTTGGTTCCCCCCTAGAGAGCTGGCTGCAGTGCACTGCTTTTCCCTCAGGATGTGGGAGCTGTTGGGTTTTGTTAGGCAGCTTCATTACACTACTGATATTTTCAGAGGACACACTATTGACATGTTTCACAAATCATGTTTTTAAAAATTTGTAAAATGTTTACAGGTGAGGTAGCCCCTCAGACTCTTCTGATGTTAAGGGAAAAAGAAGACAGTCCTTGGGTGATTTTCTGCTTGAAGTAATTTAGGTTAAGCTCTCCCTAAAAGTGCCATTGACTGTACAGTAGTCTAGGGAACCATCTTACATGTATGTTGCAGATATCCTACAGATTAGGATGGTTATTCTTATCTGGAGGTAAGGCAAGCTTCATTTAAATATGCAAAAAGACTGGGAAAAAAAGGTCCTTTAAGGATTTCAAAACCTGAAGGCCTACTACACTGGTCATATGTTTTTAATTTAGAGCTAAAGTTTAGCATTGACTTTAATGAATACAGGGGAATAATAAGAGACTTCCATATTTGTTGTTCACCATCTGAGAAAAGCTGGCCTATTTGAGAAATGAAAACCATATCCTCAGTGGAAGAAAATAGATACAGAAAAAGCAGCTGCACATGAACTTCACAGCAATGAAATCTTTTACTCAAATCCAGTGATCCATAGAAATAGTTGCTGCAAAAAAATGGGCTTGCTCAGTACTTGCAAGGTTAAGATACTTGAAGCACTGAGTACCCAAAGTTTACCTTTAATGACACTCAGAGACTTGGTAATGACTCCTCTAGTCTTCAGGAAGTTTCTGGAAGGCTGCATGAATACAATCTCTATAACCAATAGATGAGTATGGCATGATTTTTTTACAAATTAATCTTTTGACGATTTTAAATGTTACCTTTCTTATGGATTATACTGATTATGTATATCTATGTATACATAGGTACAGTCTCATATACATATACGTATATACAAATCAGTATACAAACACTAACATATTCACACCTGTACTTTTGTTTTGCATCCTGAGATTAAAATTTCAGCAGATGAAAAAATTGATTATCCAGAAATTTTAAAATCATTACTCATTTAACTCAAATTTGGGTTTTGAGTCAAACAAGGGTGGAAGCCAGTCCCAAACTAGCTACTTCCCAGTTTTCATATTTCTTTTACAAAGATATTTCACTCCACAGGTTTTTTGACAAGTTTCATTCTGGCAAAATGTTTACAACAAATTTATTAACACTTCAAACTGTTGGGGAGGGGAAGAATGATAACCAAAAGATTAATGTGTGAGCACCACAATTTATAACCCATTATCACACACAATAGCACAAAAGTGTTATTTCTTTCCAACACTAAAGCTGCAGCCCATCATGAGAATAACTTAGAATGACAAAAGGGATCAGAATGTAAAGCTACAAAATTGTTTTATTCTGTCAGATCTGTAGGAGAGAAATCTCAGTGACACACCATGGGATGAATGCTGATTATTTTTATGTCACAGAAGGCAGTGATTTGAGAGTTCACATCTAGCACAAAAACACCTGTCTGGGTAAATAATTTGATTGTATTATGAAGAAAGAAGAAAGTGATGAGGACTTGCAATAAATTTTTAATCATAGCCACAAAAAATGGTTATCTATCACAGTGGTGTGAGAGGAAGGATCAAGATCATCCTATCAAGTTTGCTCATTGGAGAAAAAATATGCTTTTAAATGGTGTTCCATCATTTCTTGCTCACACAGACTGCCTTTGGTAGATGACTGACTGCTATCTTTTGAAGAAGGAACTATTAGTCATGGGCTGGCCCAGTTACTTCAATGAGCAGTGGCATGCTTCTCCCTAAGTGACATGGAGAATGAGAAACCCTGAGTTTTAAATACATAGCTTAGGTGTACTTGAAATTATAATTCTGCTGTCTAGTATTCTGTTGAACCTCTTTATATCTTTTGTATCTTTTTGTGGGTGTTTTATGGTTTTGGTTACTTATGGTGATGCAGCTGCATTTCAGCCTTTGCAGTGCAGGTGTCTACTGAAATCAAGCACCCTGACCTGCTCAGTAAGCCAAGCAGGGAAATGCGTTTTTATGGAACAATTCCTCTGACCAGTTTTAGACATATGCATTAGAAGGAGATGATTTTCATCAAACCATAGAATCATAGTATAGTTAGGGTTGGAAAGGACCTTATGATCATCTAGTTCCAACCCCCTGCCATGGGCAGGGGCACATCACACTAAACCATCTCACTCAGGGTTCTGTCCAACCTGGCCTTGAACACTGCCAGAGATGGAGCATTTACCACTTCTTTGGGCGATCTGTTCCAGTGCCTCACCACCCTTACAGTAAAGAACTTCTTCTTTATATCCAATCTAAACTTCCCCTGTTTAAGTTTATACCTATTACCCCTTGCCCTATCACTACAGTCCCTAAGGAAGAGTCCCTCCCCAGCATCTCTACAGGCCCCCTTCAGATACTGGAAGGCTGCTAGGAGGTCTCCACGCAGCCTTCTCTTCTCCAGGATGAACAGCCCCAACTTTCTCAGCCTATCTCCATATGGGAGGTGCTCCAAGCCCTGATAATCCTCGTGGCCCTTGTCTGCACTTGTTCCAATAGTTCCATGTCCTTTTTATGTTGAGGACACCAGAACTGCACACAATACTCCAAGTGAGGTCTCACAAGAGCAGAGTAGAGGGGCAGGATCATCTCCTTCGACCTGCTGTTCATGCTCCTTTTGATGCAGACCAGGATACAGTTGACTTTCTCGACTGCAAGCGCACACTGAAGCCAGCTCATGCTCATTTTCTCATCGACCAGCACCCCTAAGTCCTCTTCCACAGGGCTGCTCTGAATCTCTTCTCTGCCCAACCTGGAGCTGTGCCTGGGATTGCTCTGACCCAGGTGTAGGACCTTGCACTTGGCATGGTTAAACTTCATGAGGTTGGCATCAGCCACCTCACAAGAGCGTCGAGGTCCCTCTGGATGGCATTCCTTCCCTCCAGCATATCAACCGAACCACACAGCTTGGTGCCATTGGCAAACTTGCTGAGGGCGCAATCAACCCTCTGTCCATGTCACCGATAGCAATGTTGAACAAGACTGATCCCTGAGGGACACCACTCGTTACTGGTCTCCATCCAGACATTGAGCCATTGACCACAACTCTTTGTGTGCGGCCATCCAGCCAGTTCTTTATCCACTGAGTGGTCCACCTATCAAATTGATTTCTCTCCAATTTAGAGACAAGGATGTCATGTGGGACAGTGTCGAACACTTTACACAAGTCCGGGTAGATGACATCAACTGCTCTACCCCTGTCCTTCAGTTCTGTAGCCCCATCATAGAAGGCCACCAAATTGGTCAGGCAGGATTTCCCCTTAGTGAAGCCATGCTGGCTGACACCAAGCACCTTGTTGTTTTTCATGTGCCTTAGCATGCCTTCCAGGAGAATCTGCTCCAAGATTTTGCCAGGCACAGAGGTGAGACTGACTGGTCTGTAGTTCCCTGGGTCATCCATTTCCCCTTCTTAAAAATGGGGGTTATATTTCCCTTTTTCCAGTCATCAGGACCTTCACCTGACTGCCATGATTTTTCAAATATGATGGCCAGTGGCTTAGCAACTTCATTTGCCAGCTCATTCAGGACCTGCAGATGGATTTCATCAGCTCCCATGGACTTGTGTACGTTCAGGTTGTTAAGATGCTCTCGAACCAGATCCTCTCCTAAAGTGGGCCCAAGGTCTCCATTCTCACAGTCTCTGTGTCTACCTTCCAAGACTTGAGTGGTGTGGTCAGAGCCTTTGCCAGTGAAGACCAAGACAAAGAAGTCATTCAGAACCTCAGCCTTCTCCAAATCCAGGGTAGCCAGTTCTCCTGAGAGCTTCCAGAGGGGGCCTGCATTGTCCCTAGTCTGTTTTTTATTCGCTACGTTCCTATAGAATCCCTTTCTGTTATCCTTAACATCCCTAGCCAAGTTTAATTCTAACTGGGCCTTAGCTTTCCTAACCTGGTCCCTAGCTTCCCAGACAACATCCCTGTACTCTTCCCAGTCTGCCTGTCCTTGCTTCCACTTTTTATAAGCCTCTTTTTTCATTTAAATTTTCCTCAGCAGCTCCTTATCCATCCAAGGAGGTCTCCTGGCCCTCCTGCTGCACTTCCTTCTAGCTGGGATGCAGCACTCCTGAGCTTGGAGCAGGTGATCGTTGAATATCAACCAGCAGTTTTGGGCCCCCTACCCTCTAGGGCTATATCCCATGGAACCTTACTAAGCAGGTTCCTGAAGAGGCCAAAGTCTGCTCTCCTGAAGTCCAGGGCATTGAGCTTGCTGCACACTCTTCTCACTGTCCCGAGGATCTCAAATTGGACCATCTCATGATTGCTGCATCCAAGGCTGCCCTGGAGCATCACATTTCCAACCAGCCCTTCCCTGTTGGTGAGCACGAGGTCAGGCGTGGCACCTCTCCTTGTCAGCTCCTCTGTTACTTGCAGAAGGAAGTTGTCTTCCACACAGTCGAGGAACCTCCTGGATTGCTTGTGCCGGGCAGTACCGTCACTCCAACAGACGTCAAGGTGGTTGAAGTCCCCCCATGAGAACAAGGGTCTGTGAGCATGAGGCTTTTCCTATCTGTCTATAGAGTGCTTCATCCACAGGTTCCTCTTGATCAGGCTGTCTGTAACAGATCATCACAGTGATGTCTCCCATAGCTGTTTTCCCTTTTACCCTGACCCACAAACTCTCTGTTAGCTGATCTCCTGTCCCAAGACAGAGTTCCATACCCTCCAGCCTATCCCTAACATAAAGGGCAACTCCTCCTCACTCCCTGAGGGCCCTGTTTTTTCTAAAGAGCCTTCATATGAGAAGCAGTCATTCCTCGCAAAAAATCAACAACAAACCAAAACCAAAAACCACCCCCCAACCCACTAAGAAAGACTAAAAAGGGTAGTTCAGTCACTAACACGTGCCTTAGTGGTTCTTCCATTAGACCAAATGAATTCTGCTATCTGAAAAAACAAAAGATGTATTAGGCTCTTTATGATCTTTAATATAGATTAAGTGTGCTTAGGACATAATATTGCCTTCAAACAGAATTAAGTAAGGGCAGCTTCTGCCTTACTGGTTCCCATAGCCTGTGTAATTAATTCAATCAGGCAATGGAAGGAGACAAACACAGAGAACTGATGAAAGCTGCAAGATCAGGTCGTAGCAACTCCCCAGCAGTAGCATGCATGAGGACTTCTGGGCCAGCCCTTAAGTCCCCAGTACAAACTCAGCTGTGAGGCTGCTTATCCTGTACTTCTCTTCCTTTTCTCTGACGATGGTTATCCTTGAGCCCTTTTGTTTCCTTTCCATACCCATTCATACAGACCCAAGCAGACCTTCTTACAGAGGATGCTTGTTTTTATAAGGGTATAACTAGTTTCTTCAGAGTTTAAATTACTTTTGGTTTGAAAGTAAATCAAGGAGTTCTACTTTGGAGAAAGGATAAGAGTGCTCCTTAGGCCCATTTTTTTTGGCAGCTGTGGTCTTTTCAAATAGAGCATGGAGGAAAGGGTAGTTGTTTAGAGCATGGAGGAAAGGGTAGTTGTAGAGATGGCAAGAAAGAACCTTCTTGACAGTGTTGAAGGAAGTAATCTGGTTTCATACTTTAATGATTATGAGTTTTTTACAACATATTTCAAGTGTGTTTCGGAAAGGTTTTGGTATTTCTATTTAGTGCTGAATGCTAAAACAAATCCATGTAGTTGAGGACTTTCTAATTTCTCCCTCAATTAATCATCTCCCATTCCTCTTTTCTTTTTACTTTGATTTTCCTATAATATTTTAGCCTCATGGGAATTTAAAACACAAACACTTTGCTCTTCCAGTCAAGTCTTCTTCCTACATCAAGCCTCTTCCCTTTGCAACAGAACATACGAGGACCTAACGACACACAATGTTTTCATGGCATCTAATTTTATTTTAGAAGAGAATAGTATCTTTAAGCAGGGAGGCACTTGTCTCTCAAGAGTATCTGATCCTCTGGAAATTGAATAGAACTTGTTCAAATTGAATATATGTCATTTCCACCTCTCTGAAAAAATATTATTCCCAGTAGGTTGAAGGTAAACATAGCTAACTGTCATTTTGTCAGATTTTACACATAGATTTTGAGGAAGTTAATAACACAACAACTCCAAAGAGTTAACGCAAGATCTGTACTGGTAATTGGGAAAGATTAAGAAGAATTGGTAAAGTTAAATAACAAAAATGTAGCAGAGCAGTAGGCTCAGGCATGCTTCAGAAGCATAGTCAGAGGCATAACCCAGAGTAGTCTCCAAACAAAAAGGTGTAGAGCCCATCTGGAAGCTTGCAGTGACTTCAGATGCTATTCCTTGGTTTGCTACATGGTCCACATGTTA
This sequence comes from Neopsephotus bourkii, assembly GCF_033783945.1. Classification (NCBI taxonomy): domain Eukaryota; kingdom Metazoa; phylum Chordata; class Aves; order Psittaciformes; family Psittacidae; genus Neopsephotus; species Neopsephotus bourkii. The sequence goes on along the minus strand of NW_026901456.1, from coordinate 10,199,599 downwards.
ACATGGTTTAATTTTTCTCCCAACACTTGGTGGTTATCCTGAGCAGGGCAAGAGACAATGGGAATGAAGCAGGACTACAGCTACACTCCTTCCTATCTTCTGTGTCACCTTGTTCTATGGACAAGGGAGAGATCATTATCCCAGGGAAAGGGTTTTATACTGAAAAGCCCATGTTTTTCCCTCCCTGCTATCTAAAATGAGCAATATATATATATATATATTTTTTTTTTTTTACATTTTTCTATTTTCTTCTGGGCAGGACGCGTGCCCTTTTGTCTTTCAAAAGAGTCTTCTGAGCATTGTGAACCAATAACAATAGGAACCCTAACCCAACAGGTTTTATTTTGTTTAAAAAAACCAACAAATACCCAAATAACACCCCCTCCCCCCCAATCAAACCAAAACAAAAAACTTGTGCACTGTTTCTTTTAAGTAGCAGACCAAAAGGGTGATAAGCTATGGAAAATTTCTACACAATTCAGGAGAAACTGGCATTGAACTTAGGCTGTTTTTTTTGGTGCAGCATGAACTAGTGCATTTCAACTCACTTTTGCATACCTAAGGTCATAGGTTTTTACCTAAAAAATGTCAAGAAAGTCCCACCATTAACAGAAAACTTTACTGCGCCCATATGTCCTTGGGAGAAGACAGCGCAGGTGTTAGATTTGTTGTTTAATGAGGTGCTGGAGGGTACTTAGGTGCAGAAGATCTGTTGGAAGAACCTGGACAGAATATAAGAGAACTGAGTGTGTGGTCAATCCTGATGCAGATGCTCTCATGCAGTGAACTATAGCAAGGCTATAATATCAATAATCTGCATGTTAATGAATCAAAAATCTTCAGATTCAATTTTTCCCATGTGAGCTGTGAGACAGCAGACCTTGACAGCTTTATTGCTGTCAAATAGGACAGCTTTCTTAATACTTATTGATAGGGTTTTTTCTCTCTATCACTTTCATGGAGAATGTAAGACCTCTGAATGAATTTTTCTCCTCCAGAAACAGAAAAAATATGGTTTTTATACATCTTTTGGTGGTGTTGTCTTCATTATCTTTGCTATTATGAGGATTTTTTATCTATGGGAATGCAAAAAATTATATGTAGAGATAAATATTAAAAAGAAATGCTAAATTCTGAAGTTACTTTTAAGCTTCAAATTTTGAAGTTACTTTTAAGCTTCAAATTTTGTTTTTATTTCATACTAGAACCAACAAAAACCTTTTGAATATTTTGACAAAACTACTTGAAAATGTGCATTTTCTGTCTGAAAAGGACAAGTTTTCCATTCTAGTCTCTTACTGATTAAAAATACTCAGAGAGTCCTTAACTAAAATTTCTCTATGAGGACATCCTTGAGGATGCAGCAGGAAAATGCCTGATTTTTAAAACACACACACCCACACCCCACCCCATCCCCCCACACACACACCGCATTCTTCAACAAAAAGACATTTTGTGAGTGTACTCTAGGCATCTGTATTGGTAGACCCATAAACCTGGACGGGACACAGCACATACATAAATATAATAATCCATGCTAAATTTGTTCCATTCTCAGTAGTCAAACCGGAGAAATAACGTGTTTATTTCTTGCCATTAAATGGTCCTAGTGAGATTTAGAAAGCAGAGGTAAGGTTTATTTAAACTAGTGGGTCATGTAGGGTCTCCACATTACAGATAGCCTGGGCTAAATTATAACTGCCCTGAAGTTTCTTATAGATGACTATTTTACCCCAAATTTGAGATACTCTGTCCCTGGGTGAACTGACTGGGACCTGCCTCAAGGATAGCATTCAGATGCCTGAGGACTCCACCCTAATGGATGCATTTGCAATCATCTGTCATCAAGATGCACATGATCAACCACTTACGCTTATATGTTCTTCTTTCCTCCTCAGCAGACTGGCTTCCAAAACTGCTTACAGAATGCCTTGATAATTCACAGGTGCTCTATAAGAAGCCCCAGCAATACAAAGACACCCAGGTTAGGGACAAAAAAGCTGCTGGATGACAAGCTCCATGGGGATCAGATACTGCTCTGCTTAGCTGCATAACTGTGAAATCCTGACTGTGGTCATGCATGGAATACGTAAGTCCTGTTTCTTAAGCACAGGGACTGGACTTGCAAATCTCTTTCTTTTTTGTCTCTGTATTGAAAGTAATAAAAAAAATAGCACAGTTAGTTATTTTAAAGGCTCATTACAATAACAAATCCAGTTCTTTTCAGACAAGCAAGACAACTGAAGAGTGAAAGTTTAAAACTCTCATCTTGATTAACTCACAAAGCTCAAGCTCTCCTTCCTTAGCAATCTTCCATGATCTGTGAACTGTAATCTTGGTACAACAATAGAAATTTAGCTCTCTTTTTGTATTGTTATAGGATTTCAAACCTGTGTGAGATTTTAACTGTATAACATTTGGTAAAATAGATCAAAGTCATGCAACTCTTTGGAAATGGAGAAATTAATAACATCTGAATAACTTGAATACAATGTAGTGTGTGTGCATGTCCTGGGTTCAGCTTTAACAGTTATTTTTCTCCTTCCTAATAGCTGTTGCAGTGCTGTGTTTTGGCTCTAGTCCAAGAAAATGCTGATAACACACTGATGGTTCAGTTGTTGCTAAGTAATTCTTACCCTGATCAAGTACTTTTCAGTCTCTTATGCTCTGCCAGTGAGGAGGGGCACAGGAAGCCAGGAAAAGCAGAGACAGGACATTCAACCCAAACTAGCCTAAGGGGTATTCCATACCACATCACGTCATGCCCAGCATATAAACTGATGTGAGTTACTTGGAAGGCTCAGATCACTGCTTGGGTTGGGCTGAGTATTTATTGGTCAGTGAGTGGTGAGCTATCTTATTGTGCATCACTTGTGTTTATTATTTTTTTTTCCTTCCCTTTATAGTTTTATATTCTCTCCCCTTGTTATTTCCTTTATCATTATTATTAGTAGTAGTAGTTTTATATTATATTTTATATTTATATTGGACTGCTCTTATCTCAAACAATGGGGTTTACATTCTTTCAGTTCTCCTCCCTGGTCCTACCAGAGGGGAAGAAAAGAGGGTGATAAGCTAATGGCTGTTTGGTGTTGAGTTGCTGCCTGGACTTAAATCATGACACTGCAATCTTCTACAAACTTTAGCAATCTACAACATTTAATGGATTTTATAACAATCTCTCCCTTCTCTATGGAAGTATATTGAAACTACTAAAGGTAACCCATATCTTAGTTAAGCAATTGAAATAATCATAACTAAGCAACAATTCCCTGTACTCTGTGAAACAAAAAAGCTGCATCACAAGAAGAACTTAGATGCAATTTTAGAAGGACTAAATATGAGATTTATTTAGAACACAAACTTTGCTCTTCTAGTATTTCTCCAGAAGTACATATATACATAACCTAAGCAGTATCAAAATAAAGCAAAATCGGCATTCTGTTTACTTTATTAGTCTCTCAAAATTCTTAGGTTGGAGCAAGATATGCAAGCAAATATTTATGAGAAAACTCCTTCTGTTATTAAAAAGAACAAGGAATCTACTCAGCCTGTAGCAAGTGGATAGAAGTAGTTTACAGAAAAAACAGGCCCTTCCTTCTAAATCCTATCCTTGGAAGCAGTTGCAGGGTTAGGTCTTAAATCAGGGTAGATTGGAATGTCAAGGGAGTTTTAGCTGCATAGTCTTTGTTGCAGGTAAAAAAATGGAGGTAGTGGTAGTTGTTTCTGTGGCAGTTTTCTGCTTAAGAGTATTTTTGGGTCCCTCCATTTGTATCTATTGCCATAGGTCTAACAGGTCTATTCCATGTGTTGGCTTTGTAAAGAAAGAACACTGCCAGAAATTGGTATTAGTCATTCTGGATGATGGAGTGGCTGAAGGTGAGCACTGAGCACTCATCCAGTTTGACTAATACCAGTGCAAGTTTCATGTCAGCTGAGTCTATGTGAGACAGCAGTGAGCTCAGATCTGGAAGCCCAGGAACTCACCCAAAGCTGAAGCTTCAATATTTGTGTGCAGTTTGGACACGAGAAAAGGTTTTTTTTGCACAGAAGTGCAAGTGTGGGTATGCAGTGAAGATTGGGAAGCCTAGATGTGCCCTGACCTCTCTGGCTTGAGTTTCAGCTGGGTTCCTCTCAACACTTTTCTGGTGGAGGCCAGAGTGGCTTATTTCTGTCCTTTGAAACATCTTGCCCATCTATGAGTTCTCTTCATTTCCCTGAAACTGCTGTAACATCTGCTTGCAAAATCATACAAAGTAAAGCATGCCCCAGTGGTGTGAAAGTCTTCAAAGGGATGCTGTTGCCTTGGTCCAAAGTACTGTAAATGTCTTCACCTCTGGAGCACTCCTGCCCTCCAGCCCTTCTATTTGCTCAGGTTTTGGGGGTAGGGAGGCCAGAAAGGGGAGATGATGTAACTGTCATTTGAAATAAAACATTCAGACCAGTTAATCCCTATGGTGTTTGGTTCTGCTATACATGCTTTTTTACAATGCTGTCAAAAGCATCTAGCAGCAGGGGTAACTGCCTTCTTGTCATGTGGGCTGACAAAGACATAAAGGTATAAAATAGGTTTTCCTCTTTCATTTTATGTGATAAAGGTAAATTCCCATTGCTGAGAGCTCCCCTACATGATCCATATTGTTGCTAATTTACTATTTCTATCACAGTAATGTGTTGGCTCTGTAAGAGATTGATGTTCTGTATGCAAAGTTCTCCTCATAAATATAACAACAAAGAGACATTTTGCAAGTGCTTAAACATAACAGTAAATGCTTTCTACTCCACATGTTACTTGGTACATTTTACTTGCATTTATCTATCAGGTTTCAGTTGCTAATGTTTCTGGCTCTGCAAATGTTTATGAATAGGTTTCCATCTATCTCTCTGTACTCCTCTAAACCTTAATAACAAGTTCAGAAGTTTGACTTCTCCAGCATCTAAAACTGCCTGTAGGAAAAGTTGAAGCTCTATCTGAGGTCTTAGAAGGGCATGGGAATGCCCTGATTTCCCATTCCATCTATAGCAGGGAAAAAGTTGCCACTGTCTTCATGTTTTTAAAACTGTCATCCTCCCCCAAAATCCATGGTTGTTAACCTGTGAATTTTGACATTTAAAGAAACCTCCCTCCCTCAGCTTCAGATAACCTAACTTTTTAAATGTTTTTAAAGAGGCTTAGGACTAGAGTGATCTGACATACGTGGAAACCCCAGGATCCTCCTTCAGAAATGACCTGTTGCCATCAGTGTAACTCGGGTTCCATTTTTTTTGAAAACTAAATTAATTCCTCCTCCCCTTTTCGCTTGGTCCTTCTTTTCAAAGCTCAGCTTTGTAGTGTGTCTGACAAGCTTGAGAGGGACAGGGCTCCTCCCCTCTGACTGCACAGGTCATTTCTGCTTAAGCAGCCTCAGATCACAGGCTGAAAGCTCAGTAACTCTTCCTGGCTCTTTCATTTCCAGCAGCTTAACAAGGCCATACAGACTGCCTCTATCTTCCACCTTTCACTCCTAAGTCATGGGCTGGGCACAGCACTAATATTTGAGCTATGATTCATAAAGCCATTACTGCGTACTCATCACCTCAAGTACAAAGCTGCTCTGTGGAAAGGGAAGGTATGGAAAATAAATATACGCTTTCCAAGAAAGCAAAGACAAAAATAATTGCATAGTCAGTCACGACACAGTTCAAACAAAGGCTACCTTTCTGTGACTGGCTTTGAATTAGCTGCAGATATAAACCTTGTTTCCCCCCCCCCCCAAAAAAAAAAAAAAAAAAGAACAGAGAAAAAAGAAGGAAAGTAACCTTCTTGTGTGTAATTAAGGGCATATTCTATGGTCAAACTGGAAGTCTGGTTACAACTGCTATACAAATACGTAATGTGAAAAGTTTTTATCCACATTGCAATTTGTACAGAACAAGCTGAAGTGATGGGGTGGTATCCTTAAGGGTGGCTGATGTAAGTGGAACAGAGCTGCCAGGCTTCAAAAGGGAGATACAAGAACCCTTACTCAAACTGTGGATTTATAAATGCTAGAAACAGTTTGCACACAGACCGGCAGATTCCAGAGGGTTTCAGCCCTGTGTGACCAAGCACAGACACAGACTTGGCAGCACCAAACGTATTAACACCTTGCTTATGCCCAAGGCTGATGACAGCCCAGAATTGAGGCACTGCAGTGCATAAGCCCAAATGGCAACGGTGTCCAGTGGGGGCAATTGTAGCATAATGTTGTACGTATCAGAATTCCTACAAAATACAGTTACTATGGCTGTTACTTTTGTGTAAAATAGAAAGCTGAAAAAGTGTTGTCACTTCCCAGCTCTGCTTTATATAGCATTTTACAGGTTAGACTAATCAAAATAGGAAATGAGAAATCATGTTTGGGTGCCTTGTTCCCTAAGTTGGCCTAGATAGATGGTGCACTTCTCTGAGGTATAGGTTAAACTGAGATGTGTTTTTTAGTTCTCTCTTCTCGAAAGCCTGACGGTGTGCAGAAATTTCCCTCCGAAAATGCAGGAGATAAAATGCCATGCAGGAGTCTGGATATAGACCATAGTGATTAGGGCAGATACTTATAAAAGAGAAAGCCTTATCCCTGCTCCCAAGACCACATCCAGCTCCTTGAAGTACGCTAGTTCTTTGGGTTCCTATTTTGAGGGCACATTTCAGAGTGACCTATACATGCAATCTCTGCTGAAGCAGGTGACTTTTATGTGATGCCATTTGGACATACTGATGCATAAGTGTGCTCAAGCTATGATGTCGTGCCTTACAAATCAGTCTGATTCAACATGCAGCTCCTGAGGCACCTGCTCAGGTGTCTAGAACAGCTCACCATCAATGCCAAGGCTGTGGTTGTAGAGCCCCTGAAGAATGGATGTTTCTCCGTGTAGATGTGGGCAGACTGCTAGGGCAAAAGAACCTACATGCCTGGCCTGACTATATTTTTTCTTGGCCATTCCACTACAGCCACTCCTGGGAAAAGAATAATGAGATACAAAAACCTTTGCAACACCATGAAATGCCATTCTTGGGTGACCCTGCCCATGTGCTGCAGGGAACACACCTACTAGGGCCCCATATTCAACCTTGGGTTTCAGGCAGTGAAAAGCTACACTTTGCAGCAGCTAACTTTCAAATATTTGACTTGATCTTTGTTCTGTCATGTCTGTAGGGAGAAGCAAATGAAATTATATCTGTTTTTCACTAGAGATATAGTTGTCAGTCAGTTCCCATTTGAAAAAACCTCACATTTATCATCTTTTGCTGCTAACAGCTCCATCACCTTGCTCACCATCCTATTGTGTAGTTTATCAAACTGTCCTGGATGAAGTTCTCCACTGCAGTTATAAACAGTCAGAATTGAATCAGGATTTATTTAGCTGCAGTGTGCGTGTCATTATGTTGCAGTATTCAGGTTCTGTGCTTTTCAGCAGAGGCATTATAATATGAATTTCAGAGAAAAAATCTCAGAATTGTGCTAAACCTGTACCTCTGAAATGATTCCTTTCTGACGTCACTCTTCCTCTTCCTTCAATTGAACTGAATTTGAAATGTGGGGGTTTTGAGGTCTTCACTGATCATTTGTTCAGCACAATGGACTGTGTAAAAACTAGCATTTATAGCAGGATGTCTTTGGCTTGGAGACTGCCCGTACTGGGATTTGTAGAGTGATGCAGCATTGCAATCGATCCTTCCCCTCATTCAAGTGTTTGACACAAACTTTAGCTCTGCACAGGAACTCACTGTACTTCTACACAAATGCCAGGAGGGGATCTGTTCAGAATGGGGACTTCAGATACCTTCATAAATAAAGTTCTGAGACAGACCTGGGTCTACCTCTGCTCTCTGTTGCCCCATTCTTACTACTCACTTCTCTAAGTAAAGGTGCCACCACTGGAGCACCTCACCACATGGACAGGTATTTAAACCTGAACATCTCTAATGTGTATGTTCAAAACTGGGCTCACAGGATCGCTTCTGCCACCCACCCTTTGGTTTCTTGCTCCAGCTCTGGCATTCCTTCTGTTCCTATTCTTGCATTCCTACTCTCTGTCCTTTGGCTTCTTCATCTCACATACCAGATTTAGGGTGATGAAGTGATGGATGTGTGCTGGGAATATGAGATGGGAAACAAAGGCTAAAGCTTCTTGCCTTTCTCTACAGGCTTACTCCATCATATGATCCCGTCTATTTGTAAGTTTTGCATTTCTCAGTTTTGACTGTGTTCTAAACCTTGTTAGCTCTCAACCAGCTTTGGTTTCACCTCAGCCCATTGTGGCAGTGAGCAGGGAAATGTGGTGTTTTTTTTTCCCTGGAAATGCTCTTTTGCTGTTCTCTTCAGGCATTAATATAATGCGTTACAGCTGTTTGAAAAATCAGTGGTATTTATGCACTCTAGCAGAGATTACTTCATCAGGATGAGGGTAAAATGCTCCTTTTTTAAGTCAGTGCAGGGAGATCTTTCCCATGTCACACCATTTATTCTGGGAATGCAGCTGCATTGCAGCCTGGTCAGGCCAGGGCTGCACCTACCTGCCTGGCACCTAGCTCAAGACAACACTGGTCTTCATCGGTAGGGATGAATCACAGTTCTTTCTCAAGCCTGACTGTAGTTTTGAATTTCAACATTTCAATTATAAATTCAGCAAGAGGATTATTAAATGGCCACAGTGGTCTTTTCCGCCATAATTTCTTCAAAATTTCACTCATATAATACTGGATTTAATGACGTTATAACATAGATCTCCTAATTTATAACCCTAGATTAACTCCTAACTGCTCTAAACTAAAGCAGTCTATATTATAATGAGACAAGAGATTTTTATCAGTTTTATCATGAAAAAGGCCATTAAACATCATAACAGAAAGACATTCTTTCCCCCGTAGACATACTGATGTGGTAGAGACAAAATGTAATGCCTGTAAAGGAAAGCCAGTACACTACCTAATCCTGGTCTTTAAGCAGCTTGCTGTGATTCATGAATTCACTTTTGCCTTCTAAAAGCCACTTGTTTCTTTTGCTTCCAATAGTTTTGAAGCACCTTTTTCTGTGCCAGCTAACTAACATTGCAGAGGGATTAGTTTCCTCCTGTTCTCATTTAGAGAAACGTTGGTTTAGTGCATGCACGAGTATTCTGTTGATGAAACAGACAATCAGGTTTAGAACTCGAGAAATCCAGGTCTTGAGCACAAAGAGCCTCCTGATAATGATAAAATGATATTTTGGATAACTTGCTACAAACCCCCTTCTAGAAAGCGACACAACCAGTACTCCTGCCAGCTAGGGCAGGTGCCCCATCTGTGCAAACACTACCCAATTTGAAGCAATCAAGAAGAATGTGCTCACTGGCTGCCACATTTTCAACATACTTTCTCAGTTGTTCTGTTAAGCCTCAGCCAGTGGTGGTAGATGTTGGCAGACAACAATCAGTTCCTGAGTAATATCAGCATTTTCCCTCACTTGCTGAACTTAAACACCCAGCTTCAGAGTATTTGTTACACTGCAGCTCTAATCAGTTGAGAGAGAAAAATGTGTACATGCAGCTGCTGAAAATCTAATTTAAACTGTCATCTCCATGAACAAGTCAAGCCTTTGCAGTATCACAGAGGTCCAGCCACAGTGCTCATTTCTAGATCATAACTAAGAGGAGCTTAAATGGAAAAGCTCTTCTTCAGTATCCCAAAATGCATTTGTGAGGTACCTTCAGGCATTGCAGTGTCCAGCCTTGGCATCCACAAGCAGAGAGTGTGTTGGTCTGCAATAGAGATAGGCAGTAACACGATCAGCTAGTGAAACCAGCCAGGGAGAGCTCATGCCTGAAGTTGTACTATTACATAGGAGGGTGTCCTATAGTACAGTGCAGCAGCAGCAGTCATTTTTCTTCTTCTCGGTAGCTGGTGCAGTGCTGTGTTTCAGACTTTCAGCCTGGGAACAGCGCTGATGACACCGGTGGTTTTAGCTCTTGCTAAGTAAATCTCACTCCGACCAAGGACCTTCTGAGTCTCATGCTCTGCCAGGGAGGAGAGGAAGTCAGGAGGAAGCAGAGACAAGGACACTTGACCCAAACTAACCAAAGGGCTATTCCATACCACAGCATGTCATGCCCGCTACAGGAACTGGGGGGAGTTACCCGGAAGGGCTAGATCACTGCTCGGGTCAGGCTGGGTATCGGTCAGCAGGTGCTGAGCAGTTGTGAGCTCTCCCCTTTCTATCTCTCTTCTCATTGTTATTGTTTACGGTAGCAGCAGTGGTTTTGTGTTATACCTGAGTTACTGGACTGTTCTTATGTCGACCTGTGGGAGTTACATTCTTTCCGTTCTCCTCCCCATCCCTCTGGGAGCAGAGGGAGGAAGAAGCAGGGAAGTGAGCGAGCGGCTGTCTGGTTCTGAGTTACCAGCTGGGCTTAAATCACGACAGAGGGCCATTAACAAGTAAGCTATTTTATGAAATAGAAACAATCATGACAGTGATAATAGCTTTCAAATCGTTTGAGAAAGCTAACTGTCCCTGAAAGTGTGCCAGGAGAGCACACACCCTATAAATAACTGCTGTAGAAAACTGGACAAAAAGGTGTTAATGACTGTTCAGACTTCTTCTGGACAGTATGTGTGGTCTGTTTGCTGCAATAATTATTGCTAGTATTTAAAATCAATAAAGCAGACTTTAATGGTGGGCTGATGTCAACCTTATGAAGTTTAACCAAGACAAGTGCAAGGTCCTACACCTGGGTTGGGGCAATCCCAGGCACAGCTGCAGGCTGGGCAGAGAAGAGATTCAGAGCAGCCCTGCGGAGAAGGACTTGGGGGTGTTGGTCAATGAGAAAATTAACATGAGCCAGCTTCAGTGTGCACTCGCAGCCCAGAAAGCCAACCGTACCCTGGGCTGCATCAAAAGGAGTGTGACCAGCAGGTCGAAGGAGGTTATCCTGCGCTTCTACTCTGCTCTTGTGAGACCTCATATACTTGAAGCATTGTGTGCAGTTCTGGTGTCCTCAACATAAAAAGGACATGGATCTGTTGGAATAAGTCCAGAGGAGGGCCACGAGGATGATCAGGGGTTGGAGCACCCCCCATATGAAGATAGGCTGAGAAAGTTGGGGCTGTTCATCCTGGAGAAGAGAAGGCTGCGTGGAGACCTCCTAGCAGCCTTCCAGTATCTGAAGGGGGCCTATAAGGATGCTGGAGAGGGACTCTTCATTAGGGACTGTAGTGGCAGGACAAGAGGTAATGGGTTAAAACTTAAACAGGGGAAGTTTAGATCAGATATAAGGAGGAATTTCTTTATTGTAAGTGTGGTGAAGCACTGGAATGGGCTGCCCAGAGAAGTTGTGAATGCTCCATCTCTGCCAGTGTTCAAGGTCAGGTTGGACAGACCCTTGGTTTAGTGTCAGGTGTCCCTGCCCATGGCAGGGGAGTTGTAAGTAGATGATCTTAAGGTCCCTTCCAACCCTAACTATTCTATGATTCTACGACTTAAGCTGCAGGCAGGCAACTAGATATTTCTAGTCCAGCTTCCCAAACTGGGGCAAGTGATGGAGCCTTTGGCCTTGGCACAACAAATCAAGAGAATTGCACATCCAGGAAAGCAGTAGCAGCCCACCCCCTCACCAGTCCTGCTCCAAATGGAGAAGGGGGACTTCTCCAGAAAAAGGTGACCATTTGTCATTTGGCCATCCTGCTCCGTCTGAAGCATCAGTGAAGATGTGTAGGGATTGGCTATGGCAGAAACAATGGGGTGGTACAGCCCTTCCTCCTCTTGTGCTCTCGCTGTCCTACTTAATCTCTCTGTGTGCTGGGCTAAGGGATGCAATTTTGATAATGAAAATGATTAGGTAGCTAAGTAAAAAGTAGGCACATCTGACATAAACAGTGGGGCCACTAGGAAAACTGAAGTGAATGAAGGGCAGATGAGACCCTGCTAGTTTCCTCTCCTTCCTTATCTCTGCTTTGGTGTGGCTGAGCTGCCAGTTGGGACACAGTTTGTGTCTGTACCTCCAGACCTCCTGGCTGCCCACAGAGTGCTGCAGAGCAGTAGCCAGCTGTGATTGCAGCACCTCCTTTCAACAGTGGGTATTTTTATCAACTGAAGGTTATTTATCTCAGCTGTTTGTTATGTTGGGCTTCACAGACATTAAATACAATACATGCCATGGACAGCAATGTGTTTTTACTAAAGGGAAGTGTAAAGCTGTTGGACTACATTTTCTGGAAGGAAACAGATCTGATCTTCACTCATACTATGGATTTCGAATATTTTACTACTCTGTTAAAAAAAAAAAAGAAGGTTTTAATTGCTACATTGGTGTATAGATTCAATTTCTATTTACCCATGCTTGAAGCACAAATGCTAATGGCCTGAGTACTTCTGCCTCTGCTTAATTTCAAGCTTGCAGATAAATCCCTCAACATCCAGTCTTGATGATCAGCAACACAGCCTGCTTTAGAATGCAGTCGTGTCGTGAGGAGAAAGGAGTTGGAAGTGAGTGAAGCATGCCTTGTTGAACTTGGTCGATGCATGTGCTCTGCCCTGAGAATAAGACCAAGCAGAAGAAGTGTCAGGCCTGGAGAAGTCATTCTGACAAAGAGTCAGCTCACTGAAAATATGGAATAAAATCCTGAAACTAGTGAAAATCATCATGTCCAGGCTCTACTTCAGGATCCCACGTATAAATCTCTTATCTCTGACTGCAGCTTCAACAAGGTGTTATTCATAATGACCTCTGCAAACAGACTTAAAAAAGTCGTGAGACACTCACTGAAGACAAGAGCTGAACAAAATGCAGCTTCCTTTACGTATTTATAGAAAGAAAAGGTTCATAAGCACAGATGGGAACACTGCAAGTACCATAAATGTTCAGACTAAATTGCATTAAAATACGTTTTCATAATATAAGTAACATTTAAACATGCTTCTCTTGAAAAATTACAAGCAACAAATAATGGAGTTGAATCAGATGGAGCACAAGGCATCTTGTAGCTCGCAAGTGCTCGAAAACGTTGACTCACTTCAGATCCTTATTTTTATTTCTTTGAAAGCTTCACCTGCAATGAATGTGACCTAGTGAATTGAAGAAGCAAAAAGACAGGAAAAGGCAGCAAATAGTTTATGAGCCATCTACTGAAAAAAAATTTGTTAACATAAAACTTTAATTAAACAACTATAAATAATGAATTTGCTGGTGTTTACACTGAACAATTTCTTACATGCAGTTTTCCTGATCCCTGCTGGTGAAAAGCAACTTCCATTTTTACAAGAAAGAAAGAGTACTGGTCCAGAGGGAGGTCCTGACACATGCTCCTTCTGCTCCTCCTGATGTTGCCTCCTGGTAGTGAAGAGAATAAGGCTATGAACTGGTTTCTGTTCCCAGGACTATGACTGAACCTAGAAAATGCTCTAAAATTGGACCCCCAAACCCCCTTGCTCAGCCCCATGATACAATACTGATGTCACAGGCTGAGTTTTTTTAGTGGTTGCTTATTTTCTGCCCCCCTAAGTACTTCACACCATGAATTATACGTCACAACGTCATGTAAGTTCTGCAGGAAACACCAGTTAAGTCTTGCTGCTTCCAAGAAGCCCAGGTTAGCCACTCTACTGGGTCAGCAGTAGCAGTCATTTTTTCTCCTTCTTAGTAGCTGGTGCAGTGCTGTGGTTTTGAAGTCCAGCCTGGGAACAGCACTGATAACACCAATGGTTTTAGTTGCTGCTTAGAGATGTTTAGTCTGACCAAGGACTTTCTGAGTCTCCTACTCTGACAGGAAGGAGGGGAAGCCAGGAGGAAGCAGAGACAAGGACACCTGACCCAAATTGGCCAAAGAGGTATTCCATACAACAGCATGTCATGCCCAGGATGCAAAACTGGGGGCAGTTACCCGGAAAGATTAGATCACTGCTCGGTCGGGCTGGGTATTGGTCAGCGGCTGGTGAGAGGTTGTATTCTCTCCTCTTGTTATTTCCTTTATCATTATTATTATTGGTGGTAGCAGCAGTGGTTTGTGTTATACCTTAGTTACTGGACTGTTCTTATCTCAACCTGTGGGAGTTACATTCTTTGGATTCTCCTCCCCATCCCTCTGGGAGGCCAGATATTATGGAGGTCAGTTTTGAGTTTGAGTCAATTAGAATTCAAATTTACTTATTTCATTAGCGTAATGAAATGAGAAACCTATTGGGCTGTCATTTTTGAGAAGACCAGGATGGTCATATCTTTAAGTAACTTTGATGATAAACTTCAGTCAAATCTCCAATTAAATAAACCACTAGGGCCATGACAGATATATTGGAGGAAAGTTTGGGTTCCTTTTAAGTCCTATGGGAGAGTGGGGCTCATTTAACTCACCGAGTTAGCTCATTTAATCAATTAGCTTAATTTTAGTAAGCCTGTGTTTCAAAAGTATTGAAACACCATGAAAAAGTGATTTCCTCTTTATTACACGTTTTAAGTCACATTGTTCCAAAACAGTAAGCGTCATTGTGATAGGATACCAATAATTTTGGATATTTTTTAGGAGAATGGGGGTTTTCACTAATGAGTACATATAAAAGCATCCTTTAGAAACTATTTTTTTTAGAGCAGGGGTCAAACAACAGACTGACTTGTCTGGCTACATTCTAGCCAGAAAGGTTAGTGTCAGGGTCAGCACCAAAGGGACTTTTTCTTACAAGCCACTAGAAAGAAAAATTGCAAGACAAATCTTGACCCAAACTACTTTGTCATGATCATAAGACTGTATATTCAGCTTAACTAGTGCTAACATGTTTTAATTTTAAACTGTCAGCATTTGGTGAGAAGGATAACACATGTACATAGCCTGAAGGGTGGAGGTACAGAAGCATGGAGCCTCTCTCCCACAGTGATGAGTTCCCACGAGCAGAAAGCAGGTTCCAGAATTAGATGGCTGGAATCCTCTTGGTGTGAGGGGGAAAAGCTTGCCCTGGGGCATAAGGTACACAGATGCTGAGCCGAGATCCAACTGCGCACCCCTGCGGAACAGCAAGTGGAGAAGATCAAGATGCAAGTGCTTGGGGAATTAAAGAGGAAGGTGAGGTCAGCATTTACTGACAAGCTGATATAAAAGAAACCCAACTTAAAATCCCTTCAATGCTTCAAGTGAACATGACCCTTTAGCTCTTAGAGGATTGTAGAGCACTTCACATGAGGCTCTTTCAGTCTCTTCTTCTCAAGTGATGACTCATTGAATGAAATAATTAAGCCCTTAGCCAGGAGAGAAAGGGATAATGAGTCCATAACTAGCAGCAAAGTGAGAAGCAATTTACTAAAAGTATGAAACTTTATAACAGCAAAAATTTCAAAAGCATCGGAAGCAGGACATCTACTACACTTGGTGAGGTCCAGAAGTGAACAAGATATAAAAGCATCACACAGGAAAGACAAGGTCATTGCAAGAAAGCTATTAATAAGTACTAGAGTGGATGAACCCCAATGTGAACAGGTATCTGCGCAGCTGGTACCACATCTTTCAGTACAAGAAGGCATGAAGTGGCAGCAGCTGCTTCTGGTGGGAAACATATCCTTTGCTCCTACTGGGAAAGGTAGCAAATTATTTGTTTGTCTCTATGCTCTCCACAGAGAGGTGAAGGAGAGACTTTGCTGCTCTTTAGGAGTACCTATACAGGTAATATGTGTCTTAGCTGGAAAAAACAGTGGAGTAGGTTATGAAACAAATCAGAATACAACAATAAATAAATCTAAAGAACTATAAAGGAGTTAAAGGCTTTGGTTTATTCTGAGAATAAGCAAATTCTAGGCTATAGATATGAGAAAAATAAAAGGCAACAAGAATAACTTTTTTTTTTTTAACTAGGACTGAAAGAGAAATGTGGACGAGTAAAGGCTGTTACACCTGTTTTTTGTGCCAAGTGAACACATAGAAGCTAATGTAAAGAATAAATTTACTAGGCACAGGGGAAAAGAATACAATTTTTTGAGGAATAGTCAATGCAGTTTTTACCAAGGCAAGTCACGACTCACAAAACTATGAGTACTCTGTGAAGGTCTAAGGAAGTATATGAATAAAGGTGATTCAGTTGATGCAGTATTTGAGTGTTTCCAGAAAGCTTTCAACAAGGTTTATCCCCAAAGATTCTTAGAGAAATCAAGCTGTCATTTGGAAAGGCCTCTCATGGATTAATAACTGCTTAAAGGACTGGCAACAAAGAAGAAGAAATGATGAATTTCACATAGCAGGGAAATGTTAACTGTGCTGGGGCATCATCCTATTCTCAGAAGGAAGCTTGAAAGTGGGGCTAGGTTGCAAAGTTTGGTGGTAACAAAAAATTAGTACAGGGAAATCTAAAACTGACTGTGAATCAATATGGAAGATCTTGTTATATACTAACCAAAATTCAGCCTTCATATGTGTAATATAATACATCTGGAAAAAAGTATTTCTAGCTATGCATATAGCTTTTTTGGCTCTAAATTAGCTGCTACCAGTAAGAAGAATATACTGGAGTTGTTTCTGTAAGCTCATTGCTCAGCAGCGGTCAAAAGGGCAAAGAGGCTGTTAGGAATTAGGGAGAGGAATTGAGAGCCAGGCCAAAACCACTTTTAACCATCTGTGCAAGTGCCTGGTGCAGATGTATTCTGAAGACTGCACATAGGGCTAGTCCTTCCTTCATCCTATAAAAATCAGAGTTGAAAGAGGTACCAAAAAGTTTGATCAGAGAACAGCCTGAACAAGAGAGGCCAAACAGACTGTGTTCAGCTTCAGAAAGAGCCACATGAAAAACAATGAGGTGGTTGGTGACAGCCAATATGGCTTCATGAAGGGCAAATTATAACTGACCAATATGACGGCCTTCTGTGATGGAGCTACAGAACTGATGGAGAGGGGCAAAGTAGCTGATGTTCTCTACTTGGGCTTGTGCAAAGCATTCGACATGCATGACATCCTTGTCTCTAAACTGGAAAGACATAAATTTGATGGATGGACCACTCAATGGATAAAGAATTGGCTGGATGGTCACATACAGAGAGCTGCAGTCAACAGCTCCATGTCCAAGTGGAGACAGGTAGCGAGCGGTGTCCCTCAGGGATCAGTGTTGGAATTAATCCTGTTCAACATCTTTGTTGGTGACATGGACAGTGGGATTGAATGTGCCCTCAGCAAGTTTGCTGATGACACCAAGCTGTGTGGTTCTGTTGAGACACTGGAGGGAAAGGCTGCCATCCAGAGGGACCTTGACACACTTGAGAGGTGGGGCAATGCCAACCTCATGAAGTTCAACCAAGACAAGTGCAAGGTCCTACACCTGGGTTGGGGCAATCCCAGGCACAGCTGCAGGCTGGGCAGAGAAGAGATTCAGAGCAGTCCTGTGGAGAAGGACTTGGGGGTGTTGGTCAATGAGAAAATTAACATGAGCCAGCTTCAGTGTGCACTCGCAGACCAGAAAGCTAACCGTACCCTGGGCTGCATCAAAAGGAGCGTGACCAGCAGGTCGAAGGAGGTGATCCTGCCCCTCTACTCTGTTCTCATGAGACCCCATATACTTGAAGCACTGTGTGCAGTTCTGGTGTCCTCAACATAAAAAGGACATGGACTGTTGGGGCAAGTCCAGAGGAGGGCCACGAGGATGATCAGGGGTCTGGAGCATTTCCTGTATGAAGACAGGCTGAGAAAGTTGGGGCTGTTCATCCTGGAAAAGAGAAGGCTGCATGGAGACCTCCTAGCAGCCTTCCAGTATCTGAAGGGGGCCTGCAGGGATGCTGGAGAGGGGCTCCTCATTAAGGACTGTAGCGGCAGGACAAGGGGTAATGGGTCTAAACTTAAACAGCGGAAGTTTAGATCGGATATGAGGAATTTCTTTACTGTAAGGGTGGTGAGGCACTGGAACAGATTTCCCAAAGAAGTGGTAAATGCTCCATCTCTGGCAGTGCTCAAGGCCAGCTTGGACAGAACCTTGGGTGAGATGGCTTAGTGTGATGTGTCCCTGCCCATGGCAGGGGGGTTGGAATTAGATGATCTTAATGAACTAGGATGAGGTCGTTTCCAATCCTGGCTACTCTATGATTATGATTCTATGAAAAAGGAAAGGGAAAGGCATATGCTAAAACGGAGTAAAGTTTTCACAAGGTTAATGAAAGGGCATGAGGAAGGACTATTCCCTCATTCTGGTCACACAGGAATGAATGGGCTTTCAATGCCAAAAGATCAAGCAGCAATTTGAAAACAGAGTGAAGAAGGTGCTTTGTCACACAGCTCTTAACTGAAGAAGGCATTCTTTGCCGAGACAAGCTGCAGAGGGAAAATGCAAATAGATTCAGGAAGGGATTAGCTAAATTAAGACAGGTCCATTGGCACTCATTAAACAGGTCGGTCTCTGTATGACCTTCAGCTCAGGTGTTCTCTAAGGCACTGACTGCCAGAGGAGATGCTTGGGCAAAGATCTGTCTGTACTTATGATGAACTTTCCCTATGTTATCTCCTAGTGGGTAGCTGGGAAAAAAAGGCTTTGGGGCTAGCTGGGCCTGAACCAGGTTGGTCATTACTGTATCTTTAATGTTAACAAACTAAGCAATTAGTGCATTTGCTGTACTTCTTCAGGAGCAACCTCTGTTGCAGTATGAACATGCCTTGATTCAGCAAGTCATGTGTGCTGTTCCTGGGCATTTCTAATATCTTCCTGTGAGTGAACCAAGTGGAGGCAAGGGGGGTTTACGCATGCACTCAACATTATATATGCAACAGTCTCACAGTCTGTTATCAAAGAAAAAATGTTTATAATAGAACAGTATAAATGCAAAATTTATTTTCTGTAGTCTGAATTTCTGTGTATATTAAGTGAGAAGCAAGGATACAGGAATGTGGCTGGATTATAGGGGATTAAGACATACCAGCTGCTCCTACATTTTCCTATTTTAGCAGGCAAGAGTAGACTAAGAAAGTTCCTGAAAATTTATCTCTTCTCAACAAAGGCTACTATTAGTTTAACATAAAATCAGCACTTATATGTTATCTCAAACATAATATGCTAGTGTGTTCCAGAAGGAAACAGGGTATAACAGCAGATCCTCCTTGGTAGTTGTTCCTCAGGCAAAATTCTGGTGGTACTACATGGTGGAGCAAATTCCTGAGTAGATGAGCTACATGAAAAATCGCTGAGAGTGTCAGGAATTATTTGTAGTATTCAGCCATATTTGCACAATATTGTCAGCATCATGTAAATCGGAATCTGATTTCAACAGTGGTAATTTAATTGCTCTGTGCATCTGTGTGTGTGTGTGTGCGCATGCAGACACATTTTGAGGGGGGAAGGAAGGGGATGCTCTAAACAGCATTTACACCTGCCAAGAGCAGTTACTTCTTCTTATTCTGCTGAAAAAAATCATGAGAGTGAATAAGCAGCTACAGGTATAAAAGAATAGCAACCTAAGAAGTCAATGAAGAGGAAAGTGGGAGTGCTGAGATGGGCGCAGGACATTTCACTGCCATGCCTGCATGGAGTACTGAGTTTTCGGTGCGTTTTTAATCATCCCATTTCCTCAGAGAAAAAGAGCTGTCCTGAGGACATCAGAGCTGAGATTTGGCTTAGCTGGGGATTGTTTGTGCCCTTTTATGTATTTTCTCATGGAGGAGTACCTCCCTCCACCTCCTCCACAGTCCTTTACTCCTGTATGTATAGTCCTTCAGTCCTGTATGTATAGTCCTTCCACTATCTTTTGTAGCATTGTGCCCTTAAAGCATGGATGATAGTAATGCATATTTAATGTAATAGAAGCATTTGACAGCAGATACACATATCATTTATCACTGCAAGTGGAAAATGAAAAGGGGAATTGTTATTACTTCACTCATTTAGCAATTTCATTCACAGAACCTGAGTGCTTTGAAGAGCAAGTCCATAGCATTATACATATGTATTATGCATACATCATGTACTAGGAGAAATCAAGGAAGAGAATAGTGAAGTCATTTGCTCAAAGTCACCCAAAGCATGAGGTTTTTAAATCACAGGCTGTTGCAGGCAAGACTGCTTCCATTTACTGTATGCATTATTCAATAACACTGTTACTGTTGTTCTGTATGGGAAAAGTGATGTCAAATATACAGCATTTTTTTCAGTGCTGAAGGATGAAGATGTGAAGGATAGTGAATGAAATATGAGCTTGGTGTATTTTTCTTAAGGCAATATCAATAATATGACAACTAAAAAGGTGACCCCATAAACAAAAGCTTCCTTTCCATGATAACAACAATCTATTACACAGATAAAATGTGCAGTATATTGACACTAAAATTTAACCAACTACATTTCTGTAACAGGTCAGTCTGCTTTCTGGACTGTGGCCTCTAGGCTCACCTCTGTCCATGGACTATTTCTAAACAACACATGAAATGGCACCACAAAGTCAATGCTGAAGTTAGACTAGCTATGGAGTTTGCACTGCTGTTCAGAAAAGCTTGCAGGTCTGCAAATCGAACAAGGTAGGAAGATCTCTGAAATAGATAATCTCTTTAGATTGCATCACACCTGATAAGCTTTTACCACTTTTCTAGAACATACCTTTGATCCCATCACAAACATGGTAATCCATTACAGTCCGTGCAGTTGCATGTGGTTTTTATTTTTCTGGTCTTTTCTTGTCAGTCTTCATCCTTTTGAGATTCACAGACATTTCTGGTCAAAGACATCTTGTTTGTCTCTTTCAGGAGCCACTGTTGTTTCTGACTATGAAACTGTGCCTTGGAAACAACTATCTTGTGAGGTCTTCAAAGCATGCTAATAGCAGAGGGTAAAATTTGCCATTGACAAAAACCTTTGCGGCACATTGTATGATTTTGTTTTAATGGTAACTTTGAATGAAATTTGAGTTTGGATAGGAATTGAACCTATTACTCATGTGTTGAATTTAGCAGGTCTTCTTGATCCAAAAGGAATTGTGAGGTTTTATTGTAAGTCCAAATTCTTTATCCTAATGAAATATTTCTAAAACAGCAAAGTATTCTGATATTTCAGTTTCAAATCAGAAATATTTTTATTTTTATTCTTTTTCCTTTTCAACTGGTTTTCAAGGTTTTTTTGTACTTTCTCCTTGTCTTAAAATAAAGACATATGAGATTTAGCCACACACAGAGGAAGAAAAACATTTCATTTCAGGCTGAGTGAAAAATTGCAAGACACTTCAAAAGAAAATAATTTCAAAGGCACAAAACACCTTAAGAATGTGTATTAATTTTGAGTGATTTCTGCTCAGCCAGTGCATCGTTTCAGTCACTGTGGCATAGCCTAGGTAGACCTCAAAGGTAGCTGAAACTTTGTACTGGACTTCACACTCATCTCAGGTGTTCTGCCCAGATTTGTCCCAGTTAACCCAAGACTGCTTCCTCAGGCTGACACTGCAAACAGGGATTAAAAAAGAATCTACAGCGTCTGTGGGGATTTCCTGTGATTCTCATTATCCCATGTAAACATGGATTGGCATTTTGATCACTTGAACAACTGTACCTTTCTGATACAAGTTTGTTTGTTGTTTAAAACATCAGACTCACTCTGTAGACACAATAACAGAGCCTTATAGGCATAGTTTGTATCACCATTATCAACACGAAAAACAACACCAAAACTAGCAATAGGACAGGATTCAATAGATCATTAATGCTGGAAAAGAACAGCACCTTTCATTCAGGACTTCAGAAACTCCATCAATTAGCAGGCAAACACTGCAATTTACAGTAATTCCAAGCAATTCAGTCTACCAATAATGACTTGTTACTCAGATGAAAACTACAGAACCCCTGCCTTATTAAAAGCAAAACTATAAAGCTCATCACACAAGGCCAAACAGACCACAATATCAAGGGCCTTTTGAAGATTAATACATTAACTAAATTACCAGACATTCATTTAGAAGCAAATGACAGGCATGCCTTATATATGAAGCCATTTCTAATTTATCAGAATATGTTCTTTATTTGCAACATTTTCTATTTTTTAACTTATAGCTGTAGGCAACTGAATAATTTTTTTTTATAGGATCAAATTTTTTTTAGGATAAACTTTTGAGGGGCATGGTCTAGACGCCTTTAGAGGAAACCTTTTAAATCTCAGATGACTCATTTGGAAAGTATCTTCCTATGTTTGCTGAGGCATGGATACAAAAAGCTAGTGAGAACTGTTGCAGCTGTGTTATATAAAAGGAAGAGACAATTTAATGGAAAATTTCATACTTTGCAGAAATTTGATTGCCTATTTTCTCTATGTAGATATCTTATTAGAGCAACTACAGCTGCTGCACTGAAGGTGTATTTTCACTGATGATGATCAGGGTGGGAGTGCAAGAGCAGCATGTTGAATTTAACATTTCATTCTGTTGCAGAATTACAGCAAACATTTACAAATGTCTCAGCTGTTATTTTCTTTTCATTAGGCAGGAGTGAAAATTTGCTTCTTATGACTGCTGTTTGTGATCCGAGGGACACGGAGTGTTTGTTGGTGCCAGAAGCTTACTGAGTTAGGTTAATGGCAAAGAAATTGTGATTTAAGTATCTCATCTACTGATTTTACTGAATCCAGGACAAAGTGGTTGCTTTAGCATGGTAAGTGTAGACTGTCCCACATCATTCTCCCCTCCATATCTTCCTTCTTCACCTTATTTTTTTTCTTTTAAACAGATTCCATTAAAATTACATCATGATGCTAAAACCTGGCTCTTCATTGTTTATAAGTAGTGTTGGAAGTGAATGTGTCATAAATTCTACATCACAAAATCTCCTAGCTTCACAGCTAAGATAGCTGCTTTTCTTCACTGGGGCCAAAATAATCCCAAAATGGCTGACAAATGTTTTATGTTCTGCAATTTAGAATTTATTAGTGTTAACAGGGTAATGTTACATACTCTTGGTAGTGTACAAAGTTCCACAGGCTAGACATTCTTGGGCTTACAATAGTCAGAACAATTTAAAAATCCCATCTACAGAATCCTCATGGAATTTTGATTGATTTTCACAAAAACTGTATCACTGGTAAGGCAAGAGGTTTTAAGGGCTGTTTAAAGTAAAGAAACCCTCTTTTCCTCCAAGTCTATGTGAATAGTTCTTCAGCTTGAATCGATCTTAAATCTCCCAGTATTTTACCTTGTTCTTAATTACTCACAGGGTGAGTCTATTGTTTCTGAAGTCAGTGGGTGAATATCCCAGCTGAAATTCATAACAATGAAAGCAGCTGTTAGCCTGTCTGCATTTGATGTGCTAGCAGTTTTGTTAAGCAGAAGTTGGTCCAGAACCAAAGCATGCTGACTTACACCTGCCTTTCCCTTCACTTTAGAGTCTTGAAGTAAGATTTGCTAGTAAGAAAAAGTCTTTAGCTTCTGCTACTGATAATGGCTTCCAAGGTGAGAAAGGAATTAATTTCATCCCTATACAGTGGATCAACACAAGGCCATTATACCATTTAAGAGCACAGCTAGTCCTATTCCCAGCTCCATCACTTTGGTGGTTTTGAAATTATACGTACAGCTTATACTGTTCCCTCTACTGAGATGAATTTCAGCCTCAAGGTACCACTTATTATGAATAGTTTATTGGTTGAATTTTATCTTTCATGCCTGTTCATTGACAAGACACTGTAACAAGCAGCTCATAATGGATCTGTATACCAGGATTTATGAAGTAACCAATCAGAGCCTTCATCTTACCTGATTATTTAACACATTCGGTCACTCCCTTCCTTACATTACCTTCATGAGGTTTCAGCTTACCTCTCCAGGTGGTCTCTGTTGGTCTGGGAAGGTTGGGCAAAAGTCATGTCAATTCATGCTTTGCTGCTGCTCACAGCTAATGACTTTGGACATCACCAGTCAGGGTTCTTGAGCACCCTACTGCATTTGTCTTCACTCTGACCTGATCTCCAAAACCTCCTCCTGTTTCCAAGGTCTTTTTTCCAGTTCAGATCTTCACCTTCTTTATTCCAGGTCCCCTTTTTCTTCCTTTGTCAGGCAGAGAAACATAGCATCATGCACTTTTGACTGGGATATGCTTAGAGACCATTATTTTTCCCCACTTCTTGTGCTCTCAGTGTTGATTGCAGGACTCTTTGATCAGGTGTAAATGTTGCAGGGCAGCTAAGCTTTGTGCAGGTAGTATTACTTGGTAATACTTATCATCTAATACCTACTACACCATCAGCTAAGACTTAGTTTTTTCTCTGTTATAAATCAAAGACTATAAAATATGAGGCAGGAAAAGGAAAGGGAGAGCAGCAGTGGGGACTCTTACTCTGCTGGAGTTTGTAGGTGCATACCCAAAAGAATAACCACGCAAGAATAACCACACAAGAACAACAGCATGAGAACAGCAAGGGAAAATGCTGTCCTGGCAGCTGCGAGGGAAAGGCAGGCTGCGGAATTGCAGATGGGAGGCCCTCATTGTCACACAGGTGAAGGCACTTCAGGCACTACAATAATATCTTGCTGCAGGAAGGAACATTCTGGACAGTACCAGCGCACATGCAAAATGTTGAGTAAAACACTTCACCTGATTCTGTTTTCCTTCCTGTCTTGTGATTGTTTCACTCCCATCATTTTTAAGCTGAGTGGGTAGGAATTATCTCCTGGCAGATGTTTGTGTTGGCAAGTCCCTTAGGACTGTCATCTCCTTTGGGAATCCAAGGTACTGTGCCAATGCACACTTGTGCAGTGACACCTCTTTGTCACTTGTCCTTGTCAGGTGTTGCAGTGTCCTGAGTTAACACCCGGAAAGGCAAGCTGGGAGCTGGAGGCTCCTGCTGATATCTATGGAGGGCAACATGGCACGGAACAAGGCAAGGCCCTGCAGATAAGCAGACAATTGCTCTTGGTAAGTCCTGGGCAGGTATGGGGTGTGCAGCATTCCAGGATGGCCACCGTGAACATGAAGAAAATGGCAGAGGGTGATTGTAACTCCACACAATGCTCAGATGCCCTGCCAGCTTTGTAGATGGAGGACTAGTAGTAGGGACTGGTGATTAACACAGCACTAGAGCGGGATGCTCAAACAGAATATAGGTCAAAACACTTTCAAATATCCTGCATTAAAGAGCTTATGACACATTTCCTGACATACTGCTGTAAGCAAAGGTTAATCTTTTCGGGGGTCACTTGTAACCAGTTTTAGAGTTATGTTATGCTGATTTTGCAATCTGTTTTAGGAGTACAGGTCCTACATCAGAAAACTAGAAATTGAGCCAGATGCTGACTGCTTTGCCACTGACTATTTCAAGACTAAAGATCTTTGCCTCATAGCTTTTACCTCCTGATCCCTTTCTTCTTTGGAGTGCCTGCAAAGAAGTCTGCCTTAGGTCTACAGGCCCCTGTACAGTCTGCCCAGTGGGCTGCCATGGAATGTGCAGATGGGACAGGAGGAAATCTGGTAGTTTTCTGCCAGCAACCAGCACAACAGGCAGTGTTTGAAGCCTGAGTGCTGAACCAAACACAACAGGTTCCCGCACTCGGCAGTGTTTTATTCTGATGAATCGGCATTTCTCACTGGGAATGGGCTCCACCAGAAGATTTCCGGCCATATTTAATCAGAGACGCTTGACAACCATCCAAAACACAAGCCAGGAAAGGAAATAACTACAAAAAATAGCAGCTTTTTCACATTTTCTGAATTGTTCAGTAATTACATTTGTTGAAGATATAATTCATGCATGATTGTTTAGAGTTGTCCCTGCAACATTTATCGGCTCACATACAATAATTTATCTTTCCTTTCAGAATCAGCCTGTAATCAGTTCTATAAACTCTTTGAGATATTTGTTTGAAGACAATGTTTTTGTAGGAATAGAACAGGGAAAGAAAAATGTTTTCAAATCTGCAGCCAAAGAGAAAGCTGGTATCAGACAACTAAAGGAAAATGCAGATTTTTCTGACCTAGTACAAATGGATTCAGGAAGAATTAACTCTTTTCCCCTTTCTGTTTTTACTTCTTACATGATATATTTTAATTCTGCTAAAGAGTGCCAAAATCTGATGCATTATCATAGCTCAAACTTTTTCTAAAGATGAAGAGCTATCTTGGATTAACTCAGTGATTGCATAAAAATGTTGTATTACATCAGGACAGTTCAAGTGGTTTGACCTTTGTAATTTAAATGCAGCTGCAACAGTAGATGCTTTATTCTAGTATGTGAAATGAATAACCAAGGTAGCTGTAATAAACCGTAATGCCAAGATGGTCATGCCCACAATCAGGGCTTATTTGCGTGAATCAGTTGGTAGGAAACATTTCCAACCTGACACAGTTGCAGTGGTTAAAACCAAGAAAACATTGTCTGTGTACCAGGCCATAATGATGAAATGTTGTTGAAAGTCTTTGGCTGCTTTGTGCTTCTGCAGCAATATATAGTACCTATAAATCTGGTTTAGCAGCCTAATTGCTCAGAGCTACAGCAATTTGCATAACTGGGGCTGCTCAGCCAGAGTACACAGTAAATTCCCCTCCTGGAGATGACTGCTGCCCTGTTCGTGCTGTTGCTACCCTTGTGTGACTCCACTGACACAACGCAGCTCTATTCTCAACTCTGTGCCAGGAGAAGAGCTGCTCCATTTCTTTGCTCCTCAGACTCCAGTATTTGCCCTTCTTTCTTCTGACAGCTTATGAGCATTTTCATGTCCAAGAAGATTCCCCTGGACTGATTCGAGACCTCACCGGAAGCAGGGGCTTGGTTTGGTTCATTTGGTCTCTTTCGATTTGGTTCATGCTTCACCAGTGGCATATTCTCCAACTCCCCTCTATGCGTGACAGCTACTCTTCCCCCTTGCCCAGGAGGCTGCTGCCTTCATACAGTGCTGGGAAAGCTTGGGTGTAAAGTCCTGGGTTTGGCTGGAGGGTTAAGTTTTAGTTTTGAAAGTGTACTTGCCCTAACATCCCTCTTTGGCTAGTCCTGGGCTGCTGCGTTTATTACCAACCTTCTTCCCAATCTTGTTAAATCTGGTTGTACTTTGTGATGCTCAAACCCACTGACATGCTGTTCTGCAATAAGGAAGATGCCACTTGCTGTTGATGATCTTGTGACTCAGTGACAAATGGATGTGTTGTCATCTGTGAGACTGGGTGAGCAAGGACAGAAACAAGGATGTACCCAGATGAGAGTGCTTCAGCAAACTTTTCTTTCTGTGCCTGTCTTAAGGATGCCAGCCCTCCTTGATGACATGAATACTTAAGACTAACAGAGCAGTAATCAAATACTTTTTATTTCCTCCCTCCCCCCAAAAAATTAAACAGTACAGAGGGCTTATTTTAATGTAGATGCCATTTGTAAAATGCAGCTCAGCATCCTGAGCATGTACAACATTTTTGTTTGCTAAGACCCATGCTTGATTAGAGCCAGCCAACATGGTTGAAGGTACTTCTTCCTCAAGCAAGAATTTATAATGTGATATTCAGCTATTTGTTCTTAAAATTAGTATTTACACAGTACCACTAAAATGTGAAGTGCTTTCATGGAAAACAGTCTTGATGCTTTCTCCAGGAAGACAACAGTCTGGTAGTATAAAATGTAGATGTTTTAATTAGTGGAGTGATCCTCTCATGTTTGTTTTCAGTGAATTGCTTGTATAGGGGCTACAAGTTGAGTAGAGATTTTTAGACCCAAACTAGATTAAAACTAGACAAAATAAGACAAGAGGACATATATTAGAGGGTTAATGAGAATAAAAGATAGCTATTACAGTAATATAGCCAGAAAGTCACACTCAATGAATTCTCACAGGAGCAGCACTGGTCTTCCTATTTTTAGGTTCAGTCCTTCATGAAGGAAAATTAGCTTTTGGCAAAGGGTGTTTCAAGAAAGAATGAGGCGAAGACTAGTGACAGAATTATGAAAGCAGGTCCAGGCATCAGGCACTGATGGCAAAAACACCATTACAATACCTAGAAAAGGTGATGAAGGAAGCAGGCAGTAAAAAGGTTTAGAAAGAAGAAACCCAGTCTTGCAAAAGAAAACCCACAAAACACTTGTTCATAATGAATATATATTTGTGTTCTGGAGATAATGTCGAACCCACAAAAATATTTCATGAGAAGGGGCTTGTCCTGGGTTCAGCAGTAGCAGTCATTTTTCTCTTTCTTGGTAGCTGGTGCAGTGCTGTGTTTTGACTTTCAGCTGGGAACAGAGCTGAAAAACAATGATGTTTTGGTTTGGCCAAGGACTCTGTGGGCCTCATGCTCTGCCAGGGAGGAGGGAAGCCGGGAGGAAGCAGGGACAGGACACCTGACCCAAACTGACCAAAGAGGTATTCCATACCACAGCACGTCATGCCCAGGAGGTAACTGGGAGTTAGCCGGAAGGACAGGGTGGACTGCAGGGTTGGAGGAGGTATAGGTCGGTGCTTGATCGGGCTTGGGGGGGCAAGTTATCGATCACCTGGGTGTTGTATTCTCTTCCCTTGTTATTTCCTTTATCATTACTATTATTGGTGGTAGCAGTAGTGATTTGTGTTATACCTTAGTTACTAAACTGTTCTTATCTCAACCCGTGGGAGTTGCATTCTTTCTGATTCTCCTCTCCGTCCCTCCAGGAGTAGGGGGAGGGCAAGAAAGGGGGGGGAGTGGGTAACAAGCTGTCTGGCTGTGGATTAAACCACGACAGTTCTTTTTGGCGCCCAACGTGGGGCACGAGGGATTGAGATAACGACAGATCTGACCGTCACAATGCTGACTTATTGGATCTCAGAGTTGTTCCTCTTGATCTCAGAGCTTCAGAATGTTGTAACTTACTTAGAGACTGTATTTGCTGTGTTAGTGTTTATCAACTGTGGGTTAAACCACGACAGGGCTCCAGAAAGATTTCAGTCTGAGGCCTGCAAGCCAGATTTTGTTGCTATTTTTGCTATTTCCCAGTCTCTTCATTATATTCCTGGAGTATTCATGTTATGTTTCCTTTTTCTATTCCAACAAAAAAAAAAGTGAAATTGATGTGTTCCTCAGAAGGAGATATCAGGGCAGGCCACTTCTCATTTTCTTGATGAAGAATCAAAAGCTTTTTGGGAAATAAGAAATTCCCACATGTAAATTCTGGATTTTCTGAAATGGGCATTTTCTTTTGGAATTATTTCCCTGGGAAAATCTTTATCACTTCTAATGGCTGGTAAAGTTATTTTGCTAGAGCAAAGAGCAACAAGAAATATCTCCAGAGATCTGGACAGCATCAAAGGGGGCTTAGAATTTTGTAATACTTCAAAGGGGACCTTTGCCTTGTGGGGTTCATCACCTTATTTTATATCAGAGAACCCTCCTGGTTATGAGTAGTCACTAGAAGACCTCTTCTTACCAGCTCTCAGGCAAGCTTTTCAGCTCCTGTAGAGTTGTACAGAACCACAGAATCATAGAATAGTTTGGGTTGGAAAGGACCTTAAGATCATCTAGTTCCAACCCCCTTGCCATGGGCAGGGACACCTACTAAACCCTATCTTTGGGTATACCAGATATGCGCAAAGGGAGAAAGGTGTTTACCTTGTGATCCTATTTCACAGATTTCCTCCATTGTGTGATAATGATGATCTTGTTGGATAGTTACTTTGAAATCACTTTTTGCTCAAAAGAATTTTAAGAAAAATTAACATTGAATTATTTGGTATCAAAAATAGACTGACAGCATCATTGCCAATATTTATAAAAGATACATCAAAACATGAAATAGCGCTTACACCAAACTAAATTTTGAATGTCTCTCTCTTCCCCTGGCTTGTTACAGACTTTTTATGGCACGTCTTGTGAGGCACTCTATTTTTTTTGTGCCTTAGGTTTCATTCATCACAGGGAAATCACTCTTAGTGGAGCATGCCAATTTTGTAACTGATTTCTTTTCAGCCTTCAGAAAGATCTGGACAGAGCTAATCTTCCGTCTCCTCTCCAAATCTATGCCTTCCTCCATGAAATGTATTTACCCCTAATGTATGAAAAGGGTGGTCCTGGCATTACTGTAACTAAATTAAGAATCAGTTCATTTATTTTTAAGTCACATATGTCACCTTGTAAAAAGAAGACTTTTCTGTTTAAAAATTCTTAGGCTCAGCAGAAGGTAAAATTCACCCTTTGCAGCCTTTGCTGACTCAGTGTGCACCTTTCAGCATGAACCATGTCTTCCCACCCAAGTTACATTTCTGTTGATCTGTACATTAACAAACATGCTAAGTATGACAAAAAATGGCAGCTTGTTACTAGGCCTTGACTGAAACAAACATTTGCCTTCCTTTGCAGTAATGCAGGCAACAGCCCAGGGAACCATTCTTAGAACAATCTACACAAGGAGACAGAGTGGAACTGTAGGTTGACTGTCTTTAGAAAGTGCTGCATAGCTTTCTTTGAGGAATCCTTTCCACAGCAGGGTAGCATTTAACAGCACTGACATCCTCTTCCATCAACTACACTACAGATCAGTGGAAAATTAAGGATTGTAATACAGTCCAAAAAACATTCTTTAAATCCTGCCACGAGCAGAATTTTAACATGCATAAAGTATAACACCAGGAACTCCACTAAATCACAGTAGGGTGTCCTTAGTTTGGTTGCATCATTGTGTTGGTACTGTATGTGAAGGAATACTAAAGAAGTAGTAACTTACATGAATTTATTATCCCTATAGGTAAAGGAGGCAAATGCAAAGGAAAAGTAATTCCTCTCCCATAAGGAAGGCAGCAGAAACTGGGTGCTCTGAGGGGTGCTAGGTTTAAACATCAGTGATTCAGTAACACTGCAGCTGTTTCAATGAAACAACAGCCTCACCCACAGGGCAACTATACAGAAAAGACAGTAGTGTCCAAGGAAACTAATGTTCCCTCCCATACCTAAAGAGCTGATATCCAGTGGAACCTCTTAATTGCTTCAAATTACGGTAATCTGATTAACTTTGTCCTCTCCTTCTGCCTTCCTTGCCTGATAGTCAAGGTCCTCTGGCAAACGGTTCATTCCCATCATATTCCTGATGCACTGGCTACAGCCTAAGTGTTCCAGGATGACACTGAGCGGTCCTCACTGCCTATGTGCTAGCAGCATCTTCCTATGGAATGGAAGCCATGGAGCAGCTAGGGAAGCTGATTTTGCTGTAGTTGTACTTTGATACATCAGCACAGACAAGATGCATCACAAAGAATTAAAGTTTAATCCTGCACCTTCCCGCAGAGCATCTTTAAGAAATCTGCCTAATTTATTATTGTTAACCCATGCTTTTCATTTCACAAAGTAAGAACAGGCAGGAGCTTCCCATGCTCTAAATCTACATTGTAAGCACAATTCTGGTAACAGATTTTTAAACACCTTTGGTGGCGTGAGAAGCAAAAGAACACCAATTGATTTTAAGATCAAAGGCTGAGTTTATGCGGTTGGCAAAAAAAATCCTCTTCTCACTTGTAAGCAGCATAAATAAGCTACGTAGATTTCTGGAAGCTGTGCTGGGACCACACGTTGATATTCTCCCCAGTGCTTCTTTGGGCAGATCCTCCCCAGTATTTTCCTCTAGTTCAAACATGCACACAAATATAACGAGAATTCTGGGGAGTAAGGAAAGCTTACAGGTCTCTGCTGTTTGAGACAAAAGCATATTACAATGGGTATAATAAAATTAATTTTGTTGGGAGATAAGGGAAATGCCATAAATAGCCAACTGACTGCTTGGAAGAGCAAGTGAGCAAGCACTCCCAAGCTTCACAAAGCTCATACTCACTGTGCCTTTCATCAGCAGAGTCACTGAGGAATATCTGCTATTCCAGGACAGATAACCTTTGCTCCATCAAAATGCTATTATTTTAGTAGTTCTTTCTTTAAATGGTGAATTAATAAAACCTCATTTTCTCACGTACTCACATATGAACCTAAGTCCTGCTCCATGTGTAAAGCAGAACACTTGTTCTTTCGTCAGACCCCGCAGTCCCCAGAGAAGGTTCAAACGTGGTGGATACTTTTTCCACTTGCCTTCCCAGGTGCGAGTTTTAATCAGAGACCCAGTTCCGGTGCCTCTGCTGTGCCTGTGCACGTGACCAGTGTCCCTGATGCACAATGTTGCATGCTGCCCAGGACTGTCAACCCACACCTCTGTATTGTCCCATGTACAGCTGCCAAGGCCCTGGCAGCCCCCAGGATAGTGGTTGCTGCTGGCAGGTCTTGCTCCCCGTAGAGGAAGCTGATTAATACTGCAGGGCACATTTGGTCTAGGAGTTTGTCAGCCCACCCTCCAGACCTGCAGCAGCCTGTGTTAGAGTACTTCTAGGAAGTGATACAGACCAAAGATAGCAAGGGACTCCTTCTGGTGATCATCTGTTGGTTTATTGTGGTTTGGCACATCTTCTTACAGTGCATGACTTTCTAGGTTTAGATACACCTATAGCTAAGCCATTGCACGGGCCCTACATATCCCTGAGCTAACTTTGTTTCAGCTCACTTTAGTGCTGCTGGCAAGCAAATTGCAGTAGCCCAAGGCTCAGCATGAATGTAGTCTGCCAAGGGTTTAATTGGTTGTATTGGCCAGTTCTGTAGTTCACAGGTAACTCCATGGGTACACTGAGTAAAACACATGGTTACTGTGGAGCTGGCTGATGTGCACCTCCAAAAGCTGCAGCACTAGCACATGTTTTGATAATTTGTAAGCGCAGGCTTATGGTTTGCGAGCACGGGCTTACATCCCTTGATTTCTCACCTGTGTGTACTTCATCTCTAAGATCAGTGATAGCAGTTTTGCCAAGGGGAGCTTGACAGGACCCAGCAGACATTGCTGCTTTGAACCAGGTGGACAGTGCCTGCAGCTGCCTTTGCTGCCTGTGCTCTGCTCTAAGCCAAGCCAGGGAGTGCAATGGGCAGCTATGCATCAACCTACTACCACTTGGCCTTCAGGGCAGCAGACCAAGAGGGTCTGTGGACTCCCCATTCTATCTCAGAGCAGCAGCTAATGTTATGCTGGCAAGTGCCAAGCCAGCTCCTTTCACCCTTAGCTCCCTTTGGTCTGTGTATGAAAACTCTTTCTGCCTTTCTTTTCTTCTCTTTCTTCACGCACACACACACACACACATGCACACAGAGCATTGACAATTTCCCCTGAGCAGTTCTCCTATTGGAGATAAATCATGTGTCAGCTTTTGATGGAGTTGTGTAAGCTGAAGCCTAAGTGATGAGAGTTAAACCCATTACACTTGTGGTGTGTACTCCACATTTGAAGCAAACTAGGCCTCCAGAAGCAGAAGTTGGGTGTGTTAACTCACTCCTCCAGTCTCTTTTCCTCTTCCATCTGGGTGACAGCTCTGTGTGCCTGTGGTCAGTCCCAGCTGTGCACATCCCTAGGGCTTGGGGCAGTGAGGGGCTGTGACAGCTCTCCTGAATTCAGGCAGGGTGTTTTGCCCAACTTGTTTCAGAGGCATGTATCAAACTGACCAAGCCCAGAAGTCAGGGCAGTGGATGGGGGAAAGTTGACAAGATGAAGAGTTTACCCTATGTCTCTTGTCATATAGTGTTTGCCATGAGTTCCCTGACATCTCTGCATCTTTAAGCAATGTGGAAAGTAGATGTATGATTAAAACACAAAAGCAGAGACATCCCATTATTTGCAGTAGAAGTTTAAATGCTGCAGAACTCATCCCTGTTACTTTGGGCAGTTCTTTCTTGGTACGTATCTCCCCAGAAAGGCCCTGAGGCCAAAATTTACCTGAAAGGAAAGAGAAGAGAGGAGGTATGTCAAAGAAACATCCATGAATTCAGACCAGCTTTCTAAACAGCTAATACTTGAAAAAATAGCCAAAGGTCAAAACCTGCAATAAACCGTGATCAAGGTCAGCA
This sequence comes from Neopsephotus bourkii, assembly GCF_033783945.1. Lineage (NCBI taxonomy): Eukaryota > Metazoa > Chordata > Aves > Psittaciformes > Psittacidae > Neopsephotus > Neopsephotus bourkii. The sequence continues at coordinate 10,165,836 of NW_026901456.1, read as the reverse complement.
TTTACCTCAACATAAATATCTTAATTGAGTCAGAATTTTTGGTTGAGTGAAGATTAATAGAAAGATTTTTATGCAAATGTGATTTTGTAAAGAGAAAAGCAGCAGTAAAAACCCTCAGCCAGTCTAAGTTTAAAATCACGTCTTATAGCCCTTTGACATAAGAATTTTATCTAGGCTGAGTGATACGTACATTGCATACAGTGTTTTTAATTCCAGAGTAAGAAAACATTGCCTGACTTTCTGAAAAGAAAGCACATTTATCATGTTTGTGAACGTTGGCTGCTTTGTTTTCAGTATACTTGCCTTCCTTGTCAGCACCCTAGCTAAAATAAAGCAACCCCCAGGCAACTTTGACAAACACACAGTGGGAAGAACGTATGTTCATATGTAGGGTCAAATTGAACATTGCACAACTCCATTTACTTTATTTGAATGTAACTCAGACAAATATACATGGTAGGAAGTGTGTATTTGCCTCCATATGTGGGACTTTGGAAACTTTCTTGAATTAGCTATAATTATTTGCCCAGCGCTGGTCCTTGGCTTAGAATGCCTGAATGATGAAGTAACATTTTTAATAGTAATTCCTCTGATTTATGGATGATAGTAAACAGAAATGCTCATTCCATTCCCCTTTTGCTCTCCCCATTAATTGCACAGATATTAAAGCTACACTAATGCCCAATACCTCCATGCCTAACCTAAACATGAATATTTAGTCTTGCTTTCATTCAAGTTATTTTTTCAGAACTTTGCACTACCTGAGCAAACACAGAATGAAGGGGCCCCCAAAAGATGAAGAGATTATTTTAGATCCTGCCTGTAAGCATTTCATGCTACTTCATTTCCTGTAGTTGCTTGCAGCTGATTAACATGTTAGAGCAGTTCCCCGTATGTAAAAGATTGCCCAGTTCCCTGTTTCTAGGTCTCCTTTACTGTTGCAAAAGTCCAGGGAAGACGAAAATAAATGAAAAGTCAGGCTGATGCTCTCTGAAAGGGTAACCTTCTTTCCTAGTCAATAAATAGATCTTTGAAATCCTCTTCTGACCACCTTGGACTTGGGCCTCTAGCACTAATGCCAAAGCTGTGATTTAAAGCAATAGGGTACAACTCTCCCCTCGGTTACAGCAATGCAAGTCTTTAATTTCAAGGAAGTCATCAACGTGACTTCGGGAGAGCTTTGCTGGGTTGGCTGTGCAGTAGATGAGCTCTGCATCTTGTCCTATGGTCCTCTGAAGTATTAGCATTGCCTCTTGAATCAGCACATTACATTTTCGTATTTATATTTACACCCTTATCACACAGGATTTTGCTCATCTATGAGGACATACCCCCCCCCCCCCATGCTTTTGATTCAGTGTGGAAATCTAGAAGCTCAAATCAGCAAGAAAGACTGCTGAGTTTTCCTCCATAATCTGTGACATGCATTCAAAAATGAAGAAGATATTTTTAATTATAATTGACATTTTTTCTCCTGGGTGTCCCAGAGAAAGCATTCTTCTTGTTGGAAAAGCAGCATCACTTACAACATTGTCACACTGGGAGCTCAGTGGAAGAAGCTGTAAACAGACCTCTAGGGAGCTTCAAAAAGCATCCGTCTGTTAGATCGCAATATTTAAAACCAGGGAGCTTGATTTTCCCAGCCCTTCTGAAGGTTTCTGAGTAAAAGACAATAAAAAATGACCTCCTTCCCTGCCTGTACCATAAAGCCCTGCCTTGGAGCTGGGCTTTATGGTCAGCTTTGCTCTTGGCAGACAACTCTGTGATGGGGGTGCAGCACTGCTCCCAGTCTCCTTGATCCAAATCTGGAGGCTAGGACCTGTTGCAGCCCCATAGCAAAGCAAACTGTAGCAATGCACCCTTATCCAATGCCTGTGTTTTCCAAGAGAGGAAACATAGGTTCAAGCATAAGCTCAAACACCTGAAACTGGGGCAGATGGCAGGTTTGTTTGCTATTGCCATATGCTATAAACTGCCCTCTCTGTCCCCTTGTCCTTCCTTACCTCTTCACTCTGCTTAAGTTGTCAGATGTGGTTTAGATTTATAAGAACATGGTCAGAAAATTCACTAGTTAAGGGCAGAAACACAGAGTTAAATTAGGAAGTAGCATCAGTTCAGCAGAGTGTGACTCTTTCCTGGGGATGTGAATATCAGCACAGCAAAGCACTTTCTGAAGCAGACAAGTTATTAATAAATGCTTTTTAAATATTTTTTTAAGAGATTTGAAAATGAATTTGAGGATTGGGAAAATTTACAGCATTGAAATAACAGCCTTCTGTCCTGGGATTGTCCCTGAGCTCTGGCACAAGCCCTTTTCCTCACTTCTGCCATGTCTGCTGAACCAGCCTATTCAGAGGCAATTCTTAGTGCCAGTTACAGCAGAAACAGCACCACATTTCTGTTTTTCTCTGCAAACAAACATTTAATCCCTTCTGGCAGAACTATCATACCACCGGGAAAAAAAGTGCCCTTGGTCATCAGACCTTTCAAGATTTAGTAACTCTGTACCAGGAGCGTTAACATCCCCAGCAGGCAACACGATTGACACACATTGTCTCTCGGTGCTATTGTATTGAGTCAACTCCTGTGAGTTACTAATAACTCTGGGAAGCTTCAGCTCTCATGACCTAGTGTGGAGGAGCCCAGAGTTCCTGTGGAAGAGCCAGAGGATGCCGAAGGCTGGGAAAACTCAAACAGGGCAACAAGGTCAAAGCCCAGCAGTGAGTCTTAGTGCCTCAGACCTTGTGAGGTCTCCCCAGCAGCTGAAAAGAGCACTGATTGCTTTTGCAAAGGCTCAGTCTAGGAGAAGCCGTGCCTGCTGGTGGATGATACTGGTGGCTTGTAAAACAAGAAGGTCAGATTGCATACCGTTGATTGCTACCATTGTAATAGTTAAGTAAAACATTGCTTGGTCAGTACAAAGTATGCAGTGACTAAAGCTGCAGAAGTCCACACAGCAGCAATGAGATAAATATGAGTTAAATGTAATAAATGGTGTAGCAGATTTGGGGTAGGATATGTAGCTTATGGGGATGGTATCTTATCATTTTAGAAACCCATGCAGCAGAGTTGCAACATAAATATCCTGTATCTACTACCAAAGCAGAAAAAAATATTTTCAACTATAGTGGGACAAAGTCATGAGCTTGCTGCAAGAAATAAAAATTCTGCCATAGTATGGCCCCCAAAAAGGAGAGTGTTCCTTCATGGAAAAATCAGTTTCGAGGTTATACCTTTTTTAGCAGTACCCAAGGGAAAAGTAAGCAAACAAACAATGTGACATCATAGAGGACCCAATCCAGAAGGTAAGGCTGGGCAGAATGTTTCCAGAAAATATATATAGCAGATCAAAAGCAGCCAGTCCAATAGGATTTGACTTACAGACTGGTTAAATCTCAGTTGCCCTTCATGGGTAATATGGAAGCTACTTATTTACCAAGTTACAATCAAACTTGTAACCTAACAGAGGAAAAAAATAAATAATCAGAGGTGGAAATCTCAAAGTTGTGAATGCCTGGCAGTGTTTTTGGATGACATGGTCTAGTGTATGGTGTTCCTGCCCATGGCAGGGGGTTTGGAAGGATCTTAAGGTCCTTTCCAGCCCTAACTATTCTATGATTCTAAAAGTTCAGGTTAGTCAGCTGTTCAATTTGGAGCTGTTCACTCATCTCACATCACAAAACACATGTATTTTTACTGATTACCTCCATCCACACCACTACATTCGGTTCTTTTGCTGCACTGTTGCATTGATTTCTTCTGCCCAAATCACACTATTGATTTTCCTCGCTCCTGTTACGCATTTCTCATGCTTCTCTCAGCTACCCTGTTGATATAAGAGGTAAAGTGTAAGACTAAGTGCTCATCTTACAAACACTTGTGCATATGAAGAATTTACACTCAAGGATAAATCCAAGGCCATTGCTCTGTTGCAGGACCTATGTATACTCTTATCCATGTGATTTATTTATAGAATACAAGGATTACTTGAAAGTACAAAATGAGGATTTTATGCAATCCTTTGCTCTTGTTCTTCATCAAGACAACAGCAAACAGTTCAAGGGTAACTGAGCTTTCAGCTATTCTTCCAAAGCTGTGTTGAAGGGCAGTTTTAGTTAAAGTTACTAACACACAGCAGAAAGTAAGACTTTTCTGCCAAAAATAGACTGGATTTCCAGCTGAGGTCAGGACTGAGGTCAGTTGCAGCCAGGTGTTGTGGTTCAAACCCAACCAGACAGCTCGTTCGCTCACTCCCCCCCTTCTTGCCCTCCCCCTATGCAACTCCCACGGGTTGAGATAAGAACAGTTTAGTAAGTAAGGTATAACACAAATCACCACCGCTACCACCAATAATAATAATGATAAAGGAAATAACAAGGGAAGAGAATATAACACCTCATCACCAGCCAACCGATAACTCAACCCCCCCAGCCCGACCAAGCACCGACCGATACCTCCTCTAACCCCGCAGTCCTCTAGCCTTTACGGGTAACTCCTAGTTACATCCTGGGCATGACGTGCTGTGGTATGGAATACATCTTTGGTCAGTTTGGGTCAGGTGTCCTGTCTCTGCTTCCTCCCAGCTTCCCTCCTCCCTGGCAGATCATGAGGCTCACAAAGTCCTTGGCCAAACCAAAACATCATTGTTATCAGCTCTGTTCCCAGGCTGAAAGTCAAAACACAGCAAAACACAGCTGCACCAGCTACCAAGAAGGAGAAAAATGACTGCTACTGCTGAACCCAGGACACCAGGTTTTAAGAAAATGACAGAGCAGCACCTGATATATCCTACACTGACTGGATTTTTTTCAGATACTTTGCACCAGGGATGCTGAGGTTATTGGGAAATTGTCTCCTGACTGGATGCAAAAAACCTTTGGAAATTCTACTTCAAAACACAATCCACGTATCAGACATTGATGCACATCTTTCATATCTAGTAGGAAAGTTCCTATCTACAGTTTTTTTGTGGGCAATCATATATCTCAATCTTTTTTTTTTTCTTATTTTGAAATGTGTAACTTTAACTATAAAACCATCAGTTCTTAGTGAAAAACAGAAATTTTACATGCATCAGCATTGGTTTGCGTTTCTTTTTTCTTCAGGTCTTCAGTGAGTAGCTGATATATTTCACAGGAGAAAGTGAGTATGTTCTTCAGAGTTACTTTAATGTTTAATGAAATGCCATTTAATGTAATTCTGCATGTGTTGTTTCAAGCAGCGACATTTTAATATAAAGAACTGAGTAATTCTGTAACATTAAGAAATTAGTCTGAATAGTTTATTGAAACATATTGAGAAAATATGCTCTAAGTTTTTACATGGGATGGTATTACAAATTGTACATGATATTTATTAGCAAGCAATTATTTTGTCAGTAGAAATTATTCCCCTTGAATTATAAACTCACTTTACCTCCCTGAGCTCTGGTGAAGATGGGAAGTTGCTTTAGAGATTTCTTTGTCAAACAAAGTAAGAACCTCTTGAATGACACTTTCTTTCAGTCACGCCTGTTTTGAAGCAAGGGAAAAGGCACATAGAAAACAATCCCACCAAAACAGGAATGGGCAATTTGCACTGGGAAAACAGTGCTGCTGTCTGAATATTATTACTGTGCAGTCTTTCACTACCAAGGACAAGGGGGGGGGGCCCCCCCCCCAGCAGGCTTCCCTGGAGTGGAAATAAATGCTGGGATCATGCAGATGGTGGCAGAGACCTGCAGGTCCATCATGTGCTATTGTTGAAAAGCATGATAGACCAAGCCATGTGCATAAAATTAATCTAAAAGCTCCTTTTCCAGGTTGCTTTTATCTCAAGGTGAGTTTTCTGCTTGTTTTTTTCTGAGTTCTCTCGTATACTGAAGGAAGTAAGCACAGTCATTATTGTGTTCATTATTGCAGGGCTGTAGCTGACTATGAACATCTAAGCAGTTTCTCAGAGGAGGTCCGGGGAATAAGAAATACATAAAGCAAACTGTATTTTAAGCTGCTCTTTGAAAAAGTTCTGAAATGGCTTTTGTTTGTTTCTCCTTCCTAACCTCTCTTAAAGAGTTTGTAATATCCCTCCAAAGGCACTGCAAATTAGCTGCCTCAGCAAATAATCCACACTGCTGGAAGATATCGACTGTCTACCTCACACCTGCATGACCAAACCATGGCCATTTATTATTCTGTTATTTTCAACCCCCAACTTCTTTAGTTAGTAAGTGATCTCAAACCACTGCTTTCTAGCTTTTAAAATCAATTGATAAATAGCATTCCTTTATCTCCAAGGAATCAATGCACAATTACTTTGAACTGTTTCAAGAAAATAGGATTTTTGAGACACTATACCCTTTCTTTACTCCCTTCAACAAGCTTGATTTAAAAGGCAGAAAGAAAGAAGCACAAATAGCAATGCAGAATTACAGAAATGAAGTTCAGTCAAAATATTCTGTGAAACTGTGATCTTGATTGTTAATCCCAGATTTTTCTTTCCTTTGGTTCCAGACTCCTGTCTCCCCAGGAGGAGGTTCCAGGCTCCAAGGTGTGTTTTGAATCTTTGTATATAGTATGGTATTTAGAGTGAATCACCTGTGAAGAATTTCAGAAGAAGTGAATTGGGCAAAGCAAGAAGTTTTGAATTTCCTGTGCACAAAATCACAGGCTCAGAATGACTGGCATAATGCGTGAATTTACTTGCATGCAGGATGTCTGAGAGTCTCTCAAGCCATCTATGTTTTCAAAACACGAATAAAGAACTGCAGTACAGGGTTGATCAGTCACCCAGTGCGTAACATTATAGCTGTGTGCTCAGTGGCTGCAGAAGCAGCTAAGTAAACATTACCTTAGCAAGGTAGTTACATTTGCCTGATGGACCCAACTGGAATTTGATTCCATAGGAAAATCAATATACATAGGCCCATGCCTGACTATTGTAAGAAATAACATTTAAAAATCACTTTACAGATTATGAAGTGTAATGGCATAACGTACTTAAGGAAAAGATACTTCTTTTCTTCGTTTCACAATTAAGCTGCTTTGAGATATCTTGACATTGATAGAATGGGCTTACCAGAAAAGTTGTGTTGTGTGTCTTCATAGCACATATTCCTCCTTGCAAGTCTAACTTACAGGATGCACAGGAATTAACTGAGCTGCTTTCTTTAAAAGATCCTGTCTAGAATAGAGAAACTTTCCAGGGACTTCTCTTAAATACAGTATTTGTGTGTTTCAGAAGAAAGACAGAATGAAACTGTAACAAATGAAAAGGTAAATTCTGCTTAAGGAGAAATTGCTTTAATTTTTTTGTTTTAGTTAAGGACTCCGTCTAGAATCATTACACTTTTTCAATACATGACCCAAACTCTTCATTATCGTTTTTGATAATTACCAAGGGAAGCAGCCATGGTGAAACCTAGAAAAAATGGTAGACATAAAGATCAGGAACATAAAACTGGAAGAATATTAAATGCAGAGAATTAGGAAGCTATTAAAGGAGGGGATACACAGAATAAAAGGGACTATGGCTGGGGAGCCATGATTATAATTTTATTAGTCCTGAGAGTTAAATACAAGTGAAAACCTAAGAGAAAATTCAGAACAATTGAATTTGAAGATCCACTTTGATCAGATAACTGAGATGGAAGTGGCTCAAGGGCTAATACAATCTGTGATCCCAGGGGACACCTGGACTTACAAACAACCTCAGGACTCCGTCCTGATGCAGCCAGGGCACTGATGACTAAAATGTGGTTTTTTCCCATACTGCTTGGAGTAATAGGGTGGGGTATTGCACTTCTGACTATGATCATCTCCAGTGAACAGGGGTTTTGTAAGGAAGGAAGGCAAGGACAGGATAAAGCCAAACAGACTGAAAGTGTACAAAGCTCTCCCTCAGACTGGTAAGACTGTCTTAAGACAAAGACTCAGAGGGATGAAAATTTACCTCAATCAGGGAAGATAACATTGGGAAAGCAGCAAGTTTCCCAGAAAATCCCTAGGACAAGGTGCTGAAAGAAAAATCTTCAGACTGATAGGAAAGGCAACAGAGGAATATAAAGCAATGCCTCAGACTGCAGGCCTGGGCCTTTGTCATAGTTCAGATCGGGAGCATTTTTCCTCCATTTAATACTAAGAAATATGAAAACTCAGGAAGCTGGTTGCAGCTGGGAGCAGTCAGGCAAAGGACATGGTAAGGCCATTCCTCCCTCCTGGCTCTACTGGCTGTGCGTCTTCCCCTGTGCTCTGACAACTTAGATCTGTGCCACCTATGTGACAGGAAGGAAACACTGACTCCAGCTTTGCCTTGTAAGCCTTTCCTGTACAGGCATGTAAGAAATTCCTTCATTCCTCCTCCTGGGAAGGAAAATGAAGAAATCTTTCCAAGAATTGAAACCTACCAAGTTTGCAAGAACCATTGAGACCCTCAGAAGACTGAAGTAAATGAAGAAAGGAACTTCAAATGATTTACAACAACAATTGCTGGGATTAGTGTGAAAGTGGCAGAATAGAAAGGTAAAGATGAAGTTGATAAAGGCAGTTAAATTTATAAACAGTAAAGGTATGGGCAATAGAATTAGGATAAACAAAAAAAAATTCTTTAAAACCATGAGAAATCATCAGCAACTAATGAGTCTTCGAGGCATGACAATGGAAAAGTACAGATGAAGCTGATATTGCTCAGAAAGCTTTTTGTTTCTTTGTTACAATAGAAGCTGAAGGTCATTTTCTAGTGATTGAGATATATTTTCTTTGGGGAGAAAGAAAAATGTTAAAAGGCTTCATGATTATACTGGAAAAGATAATTAGGCGATAAGAAGTCATACAGGTTGACAAGGCACTGGGCACAGAAGATTTCCAGGCACAGCAAAATAGGCTGAGACAGAGACAAGAATTTGTGGGCTGGAGCAGGGGAGAGGATTTTATTATGTTCTATGGTGCAACTGCAATACACTGGGACCTTGGCTTTGTTGCCAAAACAACTGTTTCCAAAACACCTGCATAGGAAGAGGGCACACAGGAGACCTGTGACTTCCATATCAAAAGTGGAATCCAAATGGATGCATTAAGATACTTCTTATAGCACTAGGTCTTGGTATTTCTCAGCCAAGCCTTGGAGCTTTTATTCAGATGGTGGCTGGCTGCTGGGACAACACACTACATCAGCAGAGGATGGTAGTGTAAATCAGCTCCAGAGGGAATTGGTGGAAATCAGGATCAAAGTAGAGTCCTTCAGTTTAAAGTTGGCATTAGGCTATGCATGTAATAATTAATTTATTCATATTTCCTTTCACAATGCTAGCTGATCCACTGATATTTTAGTCTTTAAATATTCCAGTAACAGTTATATTCATTAACTTATTAATGAATAATCATCCAATGTCAAGAAAGACAGACTGTAATGTCTAAATGACCAACTTGGAGGAAATATTTCAGAGTTCTATTCTGATTCCAACATTTCTCCTTGAGTGGCTTAAGGCAAGGTGTTTGCCCTCTGAAAGACCTCCTAATGCCTGATACAAGAAGGTTCCTTTCTCTTCTGATACAGCTGTAACTCTAGCAACATATCTCTAATTGCACTCGTATTAGTTTGTGTGGTCTGGTCAGGATGCTTGTTTTGCTCCAAGCCAAATTGAATTTCCCCTCACTAATGTTAACAGCCGTTTCTCTTGTCCTATTCTAGCCAAATTTAACACATCACTCCTGGGACTAACTCAATGTCAATGGGCAGAGCCCAACTGATGGTCTCTGCAGACATTAGAAAAAGCATAAAAGCCTGTACACAAAGACACAGTTATTTCTTATGGCCTACTGCTCAGCTTATTCTGAAAGATATCAGGAAGCCCACTTTCCTACAGGCCTGTCTTGTCAAGGCAAGATCAGCTTCATACTCTTCTGTTTAGTCTCAAATAAATTATAACAGGCTATTTTGAAACAACTTATGCCATGAGGCTTCCTATTTTATTTTCACCTACTAACTTAAAAAAAGGCTATATTTTTGTGTCCTGTGTTTCTTAGAGAATCTACAAGGAAATCACAGATTCCCATAGATGACATTCATTCCTATAACGGTTGCTGATTATGCTGAGCTGTATGGCTATTCAGCATCACTGACTAGATGCCACAAGGTGTTCTTCAACAGGTGAAAAATCACAGGCTTCATTGGAGCTGTACCTATTTAGACCCCAGTGGCTGGAAATCAGTTCTACTGATTTCCATTCACATGTTCTTTCTAAGCATGTGTCAGCGCAGGACAGATAGTCTTCTGCTCTCATGGTGATGATTTCCTAACTCCTTGTGGGAGGAGAAAGCTGCCTCTGAAAACTAGATGCTTTGTAAAAATTCAGGTCAAGCTATAGTCTGAATTTTCCTCTCATGAATCTGAACGTTGCATGCAAGCTCATCTGAACGTTTTCTGTTCCAGCAGTCTCACTGTTTTACCAAATATTGCTCTCTAGGTATGGTACCTGAGCACAGCGCCCAGTTTTCGCAAGAGCCAATCTCTTTCCATTCCTGTTATCTTTGTGGGTGCACTGCAAAAAACAGGCCAATTTCATACCTACAGTTAGCTGCAGTGGTTTAAGTAGTATCTACAGGAAAGTGTAGACTATGTGGCTATAAGATGTCATCACAAGTGACAACTTGATTTGAAGAATTGCAGAACAACCAATAAGCCACCAGTCAGATCTTCTGTGACAGAGATCTTCCAAATAGATCTTTTCTATGTACTGCTGTAATACATGTGCTCTCACTTGTCACTTATTGACACAATGGAGAGCTCTGAGGTGTGAAGGAAAGAACAGCTTCTTGTAAGGAGCATTATAGGAAGCAGCTTGAATAAGTTAACTGCATTATGCAGAGGCTCAGGTTAGAGGCTGCTGATCCATTAGATCTCAAACACTGCTTGCATTCTGGGTCTGACTGGTACCTCCTTAACAGATGGCATCAAGATTAATGCAGACTAAAAAATATCTGAAGTCATGGCATGGAGCAACCTGATCCAGAGTCAAAATCTTCTAAATATCAAAGGCAATTTTACATGGTTTAAATATTGACAAAGAAGGCATTTGTTAATGTTGATTACTTGTTCCACAAATACCAGCTAAGGCTAGCAAGAAGATCATGTTTCTTATATAAGAATAATTGTCCTTTCTGGAGGAAAGCAGGCATGGGTTGTTTACACACTGGGAGGAAAAAACAAGCCAAAACAGACTTATCCTACGCTGTTATGTCCATTGCACTGAGACAGTACTTTCTAATGAGCCTATAGCTCAACCTGTAATGATGGATATCTATTTTATTTTATCTCGACATGACAGACCCGGCATGGTAATATCTGGCAATTAGTTTCACTTCACTGGGCCTTAACTTAAGCAGTTTACAGTGAAATGCAGGTTTCAGTATGTCACTGCCATTTCCTGTTACTCCTTATACAAATGACTGGTGGAGAAAACATTAAAATACCAAATCACCTGTTGCAAAAGGCTGCATCATCAGCTTATGAATCTTATTTAGCACTGCTAAATTACAGAATGGCACCACTAAAGAATGTGTTACTGGCTGATATTTTGTTAAACAGAAAACCAAAAGCAAAATGTTTGCACAGTTAGAAACTAATGTCAGATTCAACAGATTATATTGCAAATATATAAAGATATAACAGAGCTTTGGTAGATCCGATTTACTTTATCTAACAGGTACCCAACAAATAAAGAGAAACAAAAGCCTTGTTAGAGCTATTTATAGCAACCATCACTCTATGAAAATGGTGCTGGCTGTAGGCCTTGGATGTTTGTCAGCCCCACAGTAGGAATGGTCAGGGGATGTGCACTGGTCACCCATTCCCAAGGATTTCTCCCCATGAGAACAGTACATGGACTAGAAAAAAGGCCGCACACTCTGACAGGTACATGGTCAGGCTGATGAGGGACCCAAGCCACCCTGTGTGTAGGGTGCTATACACCTACTGTCAGTGTAGACACAGCCAGCAAAGACCAACTTTTCTTCACCACAGTACAGGGCACCCAGAGATTGTTGAAACTCAGTGTAAGTTTTACTAATGACACTCCTGGAAGGGGTCTGAAACTGTGTGCTGTAAATTTATTTATTTAAATCACCACTAGGCTTTACTGGGAGACAAAATATGATGAAAAGCATTACCTTTAGGAAATCCTGCTTGGAAGCAGTTTTTGTGCTATGCAAAGACTTACATGAGGTTGCAGCACCCCAGGCACTGACTGAAACATGCCTCTGCCCTTTGCCTCTTGGGTGATTCCTGAATGTGAGCCAGGGACACCTTGGCCAGGAACATGGTCTGCAGGTCTGCTGCAGGTCCTGCCAGGGCAGGCTCTAAAAAGGAAGGACAAGTCCATGAGCAACAGGCCAGAGCAGATGGCGGAGGTGCAATGCCACAAAAATGATCAGAAGGATGGAGAAAGCTGGGGTTGTTCAGCCTGGAGAAGCAAAAACTCTAGGGAGACCTTATTGTGGCCTTTCAGCTCTTAAAAGTGGCCTATAAGAAAGATGGGGAGAGACCTTTTAGCAGGGCCTCTTGCAAGGATGAGGGTAATGATTTTAAACTAAAAGATGGGAGATTCAGGCTACACGTGAAGAAGAGATTCTTTACAATGAAGATGGTAAAATGCTGGCACAGGCTGCCCAGAGAGGTGGTGGATGCACCATCCCTGGAGACTTACAAGGCCAGGCTGGATGTGGCCTGATTTGGTTGAACTTGTCCCTGCCTGTGGCAAGGAGATTGGACTAGATGAGCTTTGAAGGTCCCTTCCAACTCACACTATTCCGTTATTCCTGCTCAGCACACGCCACAGGAAAGGCTAGGGGCTAACAGCGAAGCCATAACACTGGCAATGCATGAGGTGCTGGCAAAGCTGAACACCAAGGTGTAATAAACAGAGAAACAAGCTTTCCCCTCTGCTTTTTCCTGTTGGCTATAAGTGCTACCTGTCAAAACAGCAGGTAAAGCCATTTCAGACAGAAATGTAATCTACTGTTTGAAGGTGTCCCTTTGAGCCTGCAAACACCCTGGGGCAAGGATTATGGTTTTGATCTGACATATTAACCAAATGTAAAGCATTGAGCTTTACAACCCAGAATATCCTAAAAGACAAAGAATAATGGTAATATCACCACTCCACACCCCCCTCAGAAAATGTATCTTGCTGTTACAAAGCTCTTTGCTTGCAAGAAGAAAGCTATTTATAGGTTGAAACAGATTTGCAATCATGTGTGATAGAGAAGAAAACCAAGAAGAAATATGCAAACCAAAAAAAGCAATGGCAAAAATTTGCATAGTTCTTTAAAGTTTTCTTCAAAAGCTTCTGCGAAATGTAACCATCTGTTTTTTTAAGACTATCCTGTGGGGGTAGCAGGGACTGCTCCCTCTTCTTTTCCCTTCTCCTTGTTTCTTTTTCTGAAACAACAAGCTCTACCTGTGGAACTGTCTCTCTGTTTAGCAGGGAAATGTGTGTAATCATAAACTATTAAAGACAGACATCTGCATAGTAACCTGTACTGCTGTATTCAATTACTCAGTAAGTATTTTAAAGCAGTTCCTATGTGCCAATTTACCTCATGATGAAAATGTTGTCAGAATAATAAGTTTTATTCTAAGCACCTGCTATTTAATATGTGAGAGAGCTGGAAGTGTAATAAGGAAAGAGGAAAATACGTGCTTGCAGCTCAAATATGAGCTGTAAAGGCAATTCTGGGGTGAAAAGTGGTACAGCTGAATGGAGACTAGACCATTTTTCCTCCATTTGTAAACTAGGCACAGAATGACAAGCCAGTTCCCAGCAGTCAAATGCTACAGGCATAGCCATTACTGAGGCTCGTTAATCTTTCAATCTGTATCTTTATTTGGTAAAATCATGCAAAAAAAAAACAAAACCCAAAGCCTTTTTGTTGCCCATGTGACCCAGCTCTGTGCCTGGCACATTGTCAGAGGGCCTAGGGAGCCCAGAGACTGCCCAGCCCCCCAGGGAACCCCAGCCTGAGGCTGAGCTGAAATACAGTGTGAGGAGATAACATAGGTATCCGCCATGTGACACCTCTGCAGAAATTCTCCTTAAATCAAACGTAGCTTTGAAAGCGCAAAGTCCTCTCCCATTCCTATGCCAAGCTGGTCAATTTTGCAGCTGGGCAGGCAGTTCACAGCATCTCAGCCAAGCTGGGTTTTAAATCAACTGTCTGAAGCTGTCCGGCTTTTCCATCAGTGAGGATGGACCTGGAATACTGCATGTCGGGCAAGTGATATGTGTGAAAAGCCAAAGTGTCTGGCTGCCATTCACTTTATACTACCAGCCTTCTTCTGCTGATGGCTCAGGAAGGACTGTGCTGTGGTAGTAATGTGGAAAAATCGTCCATTGTTTTGATTTTGCCCCCAGTATTACTGTATAGTAGCTTGAGTGAGCATCTTGAATAGATTGGTAAATAAGTGTTCAAAGACACCTAGGTGGGCTTTAAAATGAGACTTTCAGATTCGGATACTGAAAACTAGACTTCTGAACCCATCTTAAATCATGTAAACGAATTGTCTTGGTTCCAGACAGTCTGAGCAGTAGATGATCCCCAAGTCAGGCTGTTAATTTAGGTGCTTACTTTTGCTTTTGGGAGCTAATCCTAGACATCCATTTTTTCAACTCCTGGCATAACTCTATAGAATCTACATGAAGGCTCTGGTGGATTTGCAAGCTCACACTTCTAGCTGTTGCCTGCTTGGAACAAATCATAAGCTTAAGCTAGCCTTTCTGCTAGGTGAATTGATGGAAATTCGCAGTTTCACAGGCTGAACGTCCTGTGAAAATGCAGAAGAGATACACTGAGACAGCCTGCCAGGGAAAGGTAGCTGGCAGAGTTCTGCCGTAGCACACAGAATCCAGCTGCTCAAAATGCATAAGATGTATCCTGTAGGATGGCACACTGGATGCCTACAGTGACGAGATAATGTGACACACAGGGCTGTCGGTGAGCAGATACAGTGAATGCTAATAAGGCCTGCTCCTATTCCCAGTTGAAGACAGCCATAGTTTTGCTTTAAATTTTAGCACTAGATGGAAAACAGTGAGATTATGGAAGGTGACACAGCAAGAAGGGCATTGTGATTCAGATGGTGCAGTTGCCCAGGGTCAGCGCTGCTGTTTCAAGTTTGCACTGCAACTCCAGTCATCTGGAAAAACACAGTATTCGGGGGCAGCATCTGAGCTGGAATCTGCACGTCAGGTTCAGCCTTTATCCTGCTCCCTCCAGCAGCCACTGAAGCCCTGCTTAGAGCTTCTTCTGGATGTATCCGAGGTGAATGTTTCCTAAGGTCACAGCAGGGAAAACACTGAGCAAGCAGCTTTGCTCCTGCTCACAGAAAAGAGCTTTTCTGCAGGGGAACTGGCTGACCTCTCCTCCACCTTAATCCAAGGAGGAGCATGGAGGCCCCAGCTCTCCCCAAGTCAGCTCCTTCCTCCCAGGTAAAGCAGCTGCCATTCAAAAGAGGTTTCCACTCTTCTCGCGGGAGCCTGCATCCACACTGGTCCTCCTCTCCTGCCTCCTGCTTGCAACTAAGCAAGCACAGGTCTTTTCCAAACAAATTTTCATCCAGCCTCCTTCAGCTCATTCAGCTAGCACCTATGGTGTAGCTTGGGTTGGGGATGCTATGCCTGAGAAGGGGTTTTATCTCGGCTGTACTGCTTAGTACCCTGAGCAGACAGCCCGGCACAGACCACGGGCTATGTTGGTAAGAAAGGAGGTCTTACTCTCTCTATCTGCCTCCCTGGGCTCTGTGGAGGAAGGGTGACAGGATTGGGCTGAAGTGTTTTGGGGGGACTACCCCTTCGGTCTATGCTCTGTCAACTTTACCAGTGGGTAGTACATTTGTGTTAGGTCCTGAGCAGCTGGTGGACGAAGTGGGTTGGGAACCCTTCCTCCAACTCTTCCTGCTGGAAAATGTGCTCGGGATTTAAAGCTCTCCTGTTTCCACACCCTCACTCCTCTAACCCCTCAATACAAGAAACATGGAAAAAAAAAAAAAAAAAAAAAACACGAAACCTCCTTTTTGCATTTTCCCCTAATTTTTCACAGGGCACATATATTTTGGCCCAGTCTAGCTGATGGAACTCCCTCAGCACACTTCAGAAGATTGCCAAAAACATCTGTAGCAGTGGGTGGATACTGTTCCACTGTATTTTACTGACAGCTAGAAATTTGGAAATAAGGTGTTGGAATAACATTTACAGAGAAAGAATCAAACGAGCTAAGGATTTAAACATTTATTTTACCCATAGTACCCTTCTCCTAACACCTTCCCCAATTTATAGGACTATGGAACACAAAAGGAACTAGTCCAATACTCAATTTAAATCATTTCACGGTTCAGCTAAAAGGCCTCTGTCAGCCAAGCAGAGCAGTTACGCTTGTAATAAGGAAAAGGAATTCACACAAATGGGATAGGACAAAAGCAACATAAATCCTCACGGATTAACATCAAAGATCGTTACATGAATTAGCCACTCTCTTAGTAAGATAAAATTTATCCGTTATTATAGAAGTAAGCGATTCAACATCTTAGTCTTTGTCAGTAATCTAACTTCTAGCCACAATGACAGATACCAGATAACTGATAGATTACTAGGCGCTTTATATAGACGGCAATAACTGCATCAAACCATGAAATAACATTCCAGCAGCATCCCTAGCAGTGGTTGTAGCCATTAAATTTCTTAAAAATGAGTAGGCCAGTTGATTATATCCAACTGATTTAATTGTCTATTCCTCCCATATAATCTGAGGCTTCATACCAAAGCTCCTCGCACAGAACAGTCAGAGGGAAGCCCTGAACACAAGCTTCAAAGTTTAGGTTTCCTTTCTGCTTGCTTTATTCCCAAGTGTAAGTGAGCACACTTTTTTTCCATTACAGTTTTTATCTCTTCTTTGCTCTCTCTTCCCTATTTCTTGCCCTAGCTAGCCTCTGCTTTTTCTCCTTTCTTTCCCATATGATATTTGTTGTTACAGCACACAGGCAGCTTTGTCAAACAAATAGGCTTCACCTTCCAGATGAGGATCATAAGGTATATGTCTTCTGAGATTTTTTACAGGGATACCAGATCTCCTACCCCAGCTACTGAGACAGGTTAGCTCACTGCATTAGGTCTTACCTCATCCTTGGGACCAACAGCTTCACATGCTCTCTTCACAGGGAGAAACATGTCCTGTAGGACATTGAAGACCTGCTCCCTGAGAAAATTAGGAAACCAGGACAGTCTGAAGCGGACCTAGTTTGATATAGTGGGACATCACAGAGCATGAACAACTGTTTCTCATGAGGGGTTGAATTGAAAGACTGACAAATTGGCTATCTGTAGTCCAAACCATCACAGAGCTGTGAGGTGAGGTATCATTTCCTTTGCAAAAAACCTGCAAAATAGTCATACCCTGAGGGCTTTGGAGAAGTGAGCAGTAAATAAGGGAGACAGCTGTTCCCCAGACCCACTAGGCAGCCAGTGAAGGGCAGCCCTGCAGGTAGAGACACCCTGTGGCTCTCTGTGGTGCCTTGAGCCCAGCACCACCAGTACCTCAGCCTCTGCACACCCCACTTGCTCAGGATACCTGAGAACAGGTGCAGCCCAGAGGCACTTTAAGGCAGCCAGCCTGGGGAAAGCTCTCTGGCTCTGTGCAAAGGGGGAGCTTGAGGAACAGGGTTTGAAGCAGGGGATGAGGGTTGCGAGGATGTGTTTGCTACTTTACTGTTGGGAGGTTGCTGCCAAGAGCCTCTGGTTGTCAGCCACTGACTTGACCTACTTTGTTAATACCAATAACCAGCTAGTGAGTAAGGAGGGCTGCTAGTACACAAATCTGATTAGATGGAAGTTATTTTTTCTCCCTGCTCTGTGCCTAGGAAATTCCTGTGTTTGAAGAAGTTGCCTACATGGGGGAGGATGAGGCATTAAGACTGTTTGCCTGTGCTGAAATAGCAGCAGCTCTGCCTTGCTGAGCTGCATCAACACTGTAGCCCTAAAAGATCTGTCACAGGTCCCATAAGGACTCTTGAAGGAGAGGAGCTGCTCCAGGCAGCTCTCCTTGAACTGCTCCTGGCCAGAATGAGCTCAGGAAGCAGCAGAGACAGGTTAAGCATAAATCAGGTTGTGCGTGTGTGTCTGTATAGGACCTCTTGCAAGGGGACTGAAGTGACACACCTGCAGCACACCTGCCTCCTCTCTCACTGCAGCATCATGCTGTCCAGGCCTTGCTCAGCCCCTGTGTGAAGACGAGGGCAGAGGTTTAGCCTGAGGAATGCTGTGTGCTTCCCTGCCTAACTGAAGGGAATCAAGGCAGTAGCTGTGTCACCCTTCCACCCATCTTAGCAGCAGATCAGACATTAGTGGCTACCCAAGCATTTGCATCTGGCTGTAGCAGCACTGAGGATGCAGATGACTGCTTCAGGGATACAAAAGGACGATTTCTGATAACAGCGGAGACTGCTGTGGTGCCTGGGGAAAAAAACGTTTTTATCACTGCATAGGCAGTCAGCAGGGATACAGAAATTTTCCTTCACCTTCTACATCTCCTCATCCATCCACCCTTTTTTTTTCATTCATTACCAGAAAGATTTCAACTGCAATAAAAAAAAAAAAAAAAAAACGACAACATTATAAACATTTAATTGTGTTGGAGTCTTCATGGTGATGTTGAGTCCTCATGCTGACGTCATCCTGGTTGTCATGGATACAGGCGAACATGCTGCTTGAAGTGCAACATCAGCGTGAAAGGGGGATGGGGGGGACCTGGGGAGAAACCTGAGGTTCAGAATGGGTGAGTGGGAATAGCTGCTCTCACCAGGTGAGTGTGACTACAAGAGTCTTAACAAAGATATTGAGGTTACAGCACTGCACTAGTGCTCTTCAGTGTAAGGTGGGAAGGCAGACAGCTCCCTGACATTAAACACAGTAATAAAAGTCCCCCCTAGACAACTAAACATTGAGAGAAAAACCCAGGCTGACACACCTCCATGTGCACAGTAATTAAAAAGAAAAGAAAGGTCTTCCCTTTGGTTCTTTCTGTCTGATAGGTAAGGAGGGAGTAGCGGAAGGGAGATCATGGGAAAAAGACAGAAAAATATATATGCTCATAGGAATATGTGTGGTTTTATGTATGCAAAAGTCCAACTCTATGTACCTGGAGGAAAAAAAGTGGGACTAGGGATCTCTTCATGTGCATCCATATAAGACCTTTTAAAGAACTTTCCAAGTAACAATAATAATAGTAAAAATAATAAAGGAATCCCACCTAGCAGTTGCAGAAGTAGTTCCTCTGCCTGTTCCCATTTCTCTTCTCTTCATCTTCTCTTGCTGGGAAAGAAATTAAAATGCATTTTTCATGCAATATCTCTAGCACTCTTTTGTGTAATAATCCTCTTTCTGTGAAAGAGGCAGGTCAGCAATAGCTGCAGGCTCCTGCACAATCACTGCTCATCTCATAAAAATCTCCAGCTTTCCCTGGGATTTTCCAGCCACAACGCATTAAGCATTTGCCTGTGACAAGAAGCCAGCCTGGGGGAGGGGCTCTTTCAAATGATGCCTGGGCAAATTTTTATTTATTTACTGACTGGTTGCATGGATTCTTTGTAATGGAGAAATTAGATTTAAAAAAAAAAAATGATATGTTGGCTTTGAAATAATCTTAATAGGCAGTTATGGGTTAATACACTCTTTAGCTTTTAGTCTAGATTTATTATTCTAACATACAAATCTAGTTTAAATTGGAGAAGAAGGCATGGAGTGTGCTTTCCCTATCTTAACTCCCCTCCTTTAACACCTAACTAAAGGTGTGATTTGCCAGGATTCCGAGGGAGGTCAAACACTGGTCTCTAATATATGAATACCAGAACAGTGAGCTACAGCTAAGCTTTGCACCATGGCTGACTGCAAATTAAGTAAGGATTTAATATTTCCTGACAGAAAATTCCTATTCATTTCAACCTAAATTATGGGTTTCAGGAAAAGTATTTGATCACAACAGTGACACAGAACTTTTGAAATTATGAAAAAGCATTTTTCTTGTAATTATGTAACCAGAACTCTAGTTTCTGAGGTTCAAAGTGGGGTTGCATTGCAGGTTAGGCTAACTAGAAGGCGCAGGCATATACAAAGATACAGTTGCAATCAACAAGTGAAAGTTTTCACTTGCATGAATTGATTGCCCTGTCTCCTCACCTTTTTAATTTTCAGTGTTTTAGGAAAAGTTAGTTTTTTTTCCCCCTGGTTCAGAACACAGAGGGTTGGGTTTTTTTTTCACATTATTTTTGGCTGAGCCTGATGCATTTTATATAACCACAAGTATAACAAACAAGCTGTCAGCAAGGTATTTTTCCCCTGGTGTTCCATCTTGAAACAGCCTCATTGTGGTGATCACCACAGAACTCTAGATGTGACCGGCTTTTTTAGAAACCTTTGCACAGACCTCTGATTTCCCACCATGATGTGTGCCACTTCCTCCTTGGTGTGACTGTGTGTCATGCCAGCTGAACTGTGCTGGCAAGCGGGTGGGCTGCAGGGGGGGAGCCCAGTGGCCTATCCATGAAAGGATGGAGGGCAGCCAGACTGCCAAAATCCACCCTACACTGTGGGGTCCACCAGGCACCCCAGAAAGCAACCAGTACAGTCTCAGAGGTTGTGCCCTATGCTCCTCTCCTTCTTAGCTCCCAGGTGCAAGTCCCTATAAACTTTTTATGTAAGACTTGTAGGGGCAGATGCTGGCTAAGGTATGACTGAGGTTGTTGAGCATCCTCTCATTATCTCATACTTGCTTCAGTTTCAAACATTTTTTTTTTCAGCTCTGTTTCTCTCAATTTGGCCACGGTGTGAGCTATAATCCTCAATCCTACTTAGTTAAATCAATAAAGATGCATGAATTTGGGGAATGGAAATAACACATTAACTTCAAAAAAAGGAATTGACCATGTCTTGCTGGAGGATGCACATGATGCCTCCTGAAGGGGGAGGTTCACAGAGACAGTCAGGGATCCCTTCTGGCGCAAGGTCACCCAGTCAGGACTACATCTTCAAGGGCTCACACCTAATCTCAGCCAAGGCCAGGCTCTGGTTTAAAGCACTGTGTCCTGCACAAGGCCAAGGGTGTCTGTGAGCCAGCACAGACCTCACCCTGGTGGGAAGAGTCAAAACAGAGTTTTAACTTAGCAGGGATCTGGTGCTTGATATCCACTGGCTTTCTGAGCCTGCCCAAGAGAGTATAGCCACTGGGAGCAGCCAGTGCATTTGCTTTTGCACAAGGCTGGAAATCCTGGCAAGTCCCCACTAGCGTCTGACCGCAGCCACCCTCCTCTAAAACCAGAAGAAGGTGCCAATGAGGCATGGGAACTTGAACTGCCTTACTGGGGGGTTTGAGGCCAAATGAAATGAAGTGGCAGAGTTTGGCTTCCATAAATAAAATCTGCTTCAAGATCCTTTGTTTCTTCTTGTTATCTCCCTCCCCCACCACGACTCCCCACCCCTTTCTCTTTCTTTCCATAAGCTTTTTAACTTAGAGCACAAAGAAAATATTTTGCCGTACCATAAATAATAGTGGGGTTTTAAACTCATGCTTTTCCTCCACTGTGTATAGCACAACAAACTGTGAAGGAGTCTATTCCAAACCATATATTAAAAACACATTGTCAGTTTAAGTCACATATATGCCTAAAAATGTTTGATACTCTATTGTCACAAGCAACACCTGCAACCTGCTAGAAACTAATGGGGTAAGAGGATGCAAAACACATCTCTCTAGTTCAGTAAGCATTTGACAGACACCTTGGGTGGGATTTACTGCATATCACTTAAGGTGTCCACAGCTGAGCTAGTCACCATAGGCTCTATGTAACTGAAAGCGAGAGAGATATAAGTGCATTTAAGGAGCAGCCTATGTACTTGCTCTGTTTGAGCATCTCAGTTAGGATGAGATGAATACACCAGGTGTATTGACTGGATTCCACTGACTGCAGGTGGTGTCCAGGGGGAGTAGGCAGAGGCCTGGGCTAGATATCTGGGCTGGATTCTGATTCTTCATATGCAGTTATATTGTTTCCCCATCCAGACAGTTTTCCACTCATTTCTTTTCAGTGCAATCTTGCAACAAACCCTTATGTAAGAGAAAAATTTATATTGAAACAAGAAGATGCTAACACTAAAGATCATTGGGGAAGTACAGCCACATACTTTTTAATTCACCAAAACCAGCTAATGTTGAAATTGTGATCGTTCCTTTGTAGTTATGTTGTCAAACCTCCCAAATTTTGCTCTTTTTAAAGCTTGTTATGTGTCATGGGAATGTCTGCAGATGTCCAGCATGTTATGCATGTAATCTATTGTCTCTCCCCTCTTTCCTCTTCTTTTTTTTTTTTTTAATTAAAAAAAAAAAAAAGGAAGGCCAATATGATAAAACAAATTTAACTTTTGACTATGTTGGTTATTGGTGCATGTATCTCTGCATATTTGGACATGTAACCTTAATTAGTAAAATCCTGGCTTCAGACTCGAAGGAGTCATTGTGTTATGCAGCTGGGGAAGACCAGTTCAAATTTTGTAATCAACACACAGTCCCTGGTGAAGTCAGAAAGTTTCTCCTATTTGAATTCGCTCTATTTAGCAACAGCACTTCATTTCTAGCCCTGCCTCCGTTTCCTGTCTTGCGTGAAATGAAATAAGTAATTCTCAGCTTAGCTCCTCATCGATAGTGATCTGCATCAAGAAATCATCACACACCAGACACCATGCTTAACTGCAAGTGCTGAAAGCCTGATAGCTGAGCACTGCTACAGAGATGCTAAAGGAAGGGTTTATATACAGCTTCTCAAAGGCATCCCTTCTACAATGAAGGCTGCTCACAGACGAATGCTAGAATAATCAACTGGGCAGTATGAGGGAAAATTCTGCTTTTGTACCTGTTGGTTCTGCTGTTACTTTCCCTCCTTCAGCCTAAGCAAGGAAAAAAACCCCACCCAAGAGCAGAACAAAGTCCAAAGGTAAAAAAAAAAAAAAAAAAAAAAAAAAAAAAAAACAACCAAAAACCCTAAATTAAACCTACATGAAATCAACAAAAAGTATTTCACTCCTAAATGACAATGAAGACTATAAGGTGAAGATATCTCTCATTTATTTTTTTACCAGCAATTGTCACAGCAGGAAATGACCACTGTAGGCTTATAATTGCTTGGTTTCAAAGTGGGAAATCTTTTACTTTCACCTCCTTTCTCTGTCTTTAAATTACTATTTGGAATGTTAGTCTTTGTTGCTGCAGTCCTTATCGGCACTGCAGGAGACAGTGATTGCCTTGTATCTGATAACTACAGTGAAATTAAACCTTAATTAGTCATTTAAATGGAGTATGATACAGACCTTGAAGGACTTACGGATACGTATTCTGAATTGGTTTCAGGATTACTGTGAAGGTCTAAGCATATATACCATGGGTGATTAAAAGAAAATGCACCAAACTCTCTCCCAGGAAAGAGCCAGATCATTTAGTATGATGTCATTACCAAGATTACAGGAGGAAAACCAGAGAACATTTTCTGCACACTGTCTCCCATTTCCTCCCGCTGGGATGACAGGTCATAGCTTATTTATGCATCACAGTCTCTCTGAAGAAGAGTGAAGACAAACAGCCAAAATAAACAGATGAAAAAATGCAACATAAGCATTTACTCATTTCTTGCAAGCTCTCTTAGGGGAAAAAAAATGAAACCTTTTGAAAATGTTAGTAAGAAGGGGCAGGAGGAAGAGAGAGAAACAAGCGGGTGCCCATGGCACCAAAGACAGATTTAGCAAGCTCTGTGGCAATCAAATGCCTGACTGAAGAGGTGTAAAATGTTCCATGCTCCCTTTCCAGTGAGTGATTAGGAGCATGCATAGTCCTGGGTGAATTTGGCCCTGAGCTTCCAACCTAAACAACTGTCACGATCCATATTTCCCATAAAAACATGTTTTAGCTGAAACCCCGCATTTGGCTTGGCCCAGAGGAATCTACCCAGCGATTCACAGTGTGAAACTGCTCGCCCCACACTTTCCACTTCCCTGGAAAGAAGTGCCACAGCAATAATGTGCACGGTATAAAAATGCTAGTACAGCATTCAGTGGCTGAGCTGTGCCCCGTTTTGCCTTCAGGCGCTAAGTGGTAGAGTAGTACCACTGCTGTCAGAAATAAAAGGCATGCAAAGCTAACCACCGCTTCCCGCTCTGCTGCAATGGCTATAGGGCCTGCAGCTGTGCTGAAGTTTAAGGAATAGAGGGACTTTGGCAGCATGAGCTGGAGAGGAGCTAGCATGACCCTCAGGCAAGTGCTTACACCAAGACTTTTTTTGCTCAGTGTGTTCTGCTGTGCTTATAATATATAGGGGCTGTGATACAAGAGGCAGAGAGATGTAGGAAAGGAAAATGAATAATCCATTAGTGAAAAATCTGCTCTTTGCAGAACTGATCTCTGTGATTTTGAGCCAAAGCCTTCCCTGTGATAGGTAGCTCCAGCAGTAAAGGGACTATGAAGAAGATATTCTGAGACTTCTCTGCTATTAGTTCTTACTAGTGATTGTGCAATAGTGATGGAACACTATGACAAGAAACATCTGGAGCCTTCTTCAGGCTGAGCAGTCCCAGCTCTCTCAGCCTTTCCTCACAGGATAGGTGCTCCAGTCCCTTCATCATCTTGGTGGTGGCCCTTTTCTGGACTCTCTCCAGTATGTCTGTGTCTCTCTTGTACTGGGGAGCCAAGAACTGGACACAATTTCAGGTATGGCCTTGCCAGCACTGAGCAAGGGAGAGGGATCACATCCCTTGACCTGCTGGCACCACTCCCCCTAGTGCAGCCCAGGGTACTGTTAGCCTTATTTGGCACAAGGGCACATTGCTGGCTCATGTTCAGCCACTCCTTTGAGTTTTATGTCATCTGCAAACTTGCTGCCCCATCTTCCAGATCATTAATGAAGACGAAACAGAACTGAACCCAGTATTGTCCATGGGGTGCCATGTTAGTTACTGGCCTCCAACTGGACTTTGCTCCACTGTTTTCCATCATTTTTTTCCATTACTTCCATAAGGGGCATATGTGCTGTGTGAATTATAAAATACAACCATAAAACCATGTTCATTTTCCATAACAACTGTGATAACAAATTACAGAAAAAAAAAAAAAAACCACCACCAAAACCCAAGTGATGAAGCCTTACAGTAAGAAACATGAAAAATTGTTCAGAAAGGATTTTAAAGGCCTCATCTGTGAAGGACAGGAGGACCAGAAGAACTTTAGACACTTCCTGCAGCGAGTTTAATGAATAACTGCTAATTAGCTGGTTGTTTGAATCCCTTACCTACCTGCCACTTTGGCAGTTTTAGAGCATGGAGAAATCCTAGATAAAAGCTTTTATTTTACCTACAGCAATGTATCCTCTCTTGATACTAGCAGAGAAAACACAGTGGAAAAAATTAGAAAGGAAAAACAAGGTGAATTCTAAGTACAATGGTGTTAAAAACCTGCAGAACACATTTTGTAGCTACAGGGATCCTGTGTTTTGCATCCTTTTTTAGTGGGCTACACTAGAGGCAGACTCAAAAGCTTCTTTAAAATATTTTCTATGTCTGCAAAAATAACCATGTGTATTTGCCCTTCAGATAAGAGTACTCAGATCATGTGTGATGCAGCCAAATATCTTGTTAATGGCCAGACTCTGGAAGTGTAACAGCCTTAACACAAGTGGCTACCTTGGTCACTGCACAAGCAGTTTCTCCCTCATGGGAAAACAGCCCACAATGTCATCTGATGAGAACAGGAGACTGTCTCTTCTGTTCCTGTGCCAGCCCTCTCCCAGCCTCCTCCAGGCACCTTCTTTTCCCAGCCGATCCCACTGCTGCAGCCATGTAGGGGCTTTCAGCAGGTTCAG
This sequence comes from Neopsephotus bourkii, assembly GCF_033783945.1. Lineage (NCBI taxonomy): Eukaryota > Metazoa > Chordata > Aves > Psittaciformes > Psittacidae > Neopsephotus > Neopsephotus bourkii. Next base: position 10,139,925 of record NW_026901456.1, on the reverse strand, counting down.
CATCCCTCAGCCTGCTGGGACCCAAGCAGGAGGAGTGGGATGCAGAATTTAAATTCAACGTTAGGCCTTCAGAGACATGACCTGAATGCAAACAGTGTGTGCATATTGCAGTGATTTCATTATTTGATTCCTGAGTGCTAATTCCTTTATAGAACTTGGACTGTAATAGCTTGATACTGGCAAGAAATAAGATGATCTTAAATCCCATGTGACTAACATTGCTCAATACCTAGAGGTAACTGAGAGATACAATAGAGATACCACTAAAAAAGTCCCTGAAACAAACCATGTAGGAATAAGCAAAGTTGAATTCCTGACTCTTTCCCCTCACTCCCAACCCTACCCTAGAGGTGGACTTTGTGACATGGTCCCAAGCCCTCGGGTTGGCCTTTGGGAGCATCCTTTACCACACCTGCCCTCCTCCCCCACAGCACCCATGTTTTGCATAGCAGACTGAAGCACTTCAATGCCATCCATGCCAAGATACCATCACATCACATCTTTGCGCTTCACAGACACATGTGCAGTGAGCAATTCTCCTAAAGTAATGCTACACCAGGGCTGAGGAGGCCTCCCAGAAGAGATTTGGCCTGACTACTCCCTTCTTGCTGCTGGATAACCAAGGCCCTGAGAACCCCTTGAAGATTCACCTTACAGAAGGGTTACTTCTTTGGCTGTAGCTGTAGCTGAAGCCTGCTTCTGCCTTGGTGAGTGTCACACAAGCAACACCTCCCCATCAAGAGCCCCTAAGGGGATCATGGTCTTTGAGGGAAAGCAGACCCCTGTTCTTGGGCTCAGTGCCAGGATCATCAGTTGAGCAGTAAGTAGGGGGTTGCCAAAGATGCCTAGCACCCTCCTGAGATTAGGGTATGCTTTTAGAGCCCCGAACAGCTCCTACCAACACTGTGCTCTTTGGCAGCTGTCATGACCACTGATGGGAACCACTTGGAGCACTTTTCTGCTTTTTTTAATATCAATCAACAGTATCCATCATGGTCAGGCAGATATTTCTGAGCAGGCAACAAGGCCGTCAGTAGCCAGGACACATAAACAGAGGGCTAGAGAAAGAAGACATCATGTCACTGAGGGTGTAGCTTCAGCACCCAAATCCAGGGATCCAGCATCCAAACCCAGGGATCTGTGAGCACTTACCAGCAATAGCCCTGACAGAGCCTGTGCTGATGGTGAGCCTGCACCTCTGTGTCGTGCAAAGTAGCTCCAGATCCAGCAGTGCCTGAGAGGCTGCAGATGAGAATGCAGATGGAAAGCTCCTACCCAGGGCCACCTCACTGGGTCAGTCCTCACAAGTGATCATATGAAAACCTACAGACATGCTGCAATGACCACTAATTGGATGTTTCATTTTTTGCAGATTGCTTCTCCAAATGTTTACCCCTAGTTTTTCTCAAGAAGGTAATTTTGAAAGCTCTTCGTAGATCCTTCTGTTTTCCTGCAATGCTTAGTCTTTTATCAGGTAAAGATCTACTTTGAATAGGGTAAATATCCACTTCCTACAAAGGCAACTCTGCAAGCCCCACCACCCCGGTTTTGCAAAGTCAATAGTATGAAGATTTAACTTGCAGGCAGAGCAACCAGAACAGATGGTGGAGAGGTAAAAATGATACATCTAGAAAACTTGTATAGGAAAGGATAGTACATTTATCATATGGTTTGGCAGTATTTATCATATAGTACATTTGTCATATGGTTTGGCAGTATGAGACAAATATTCTTGTTTTAGTGCTGGCATCATGCAACTCATGTATCTGAGGCATGCAGGTCCAAAACTTTGACAGGGCAGAAGAACTCCTTTCTTGTCTGTCACATACTTCTTCCATGAAGCATTTGAGGCAAACAGTAACGTACTCTTGTCAGGAAACATCTTGGGAGTCACCAGCCAGAACAAAGATGTGTTGGATTTTGTTTCGCTTGAAGTGACTGTTGTACTCTGGACTACAGACACAGAGTACAACAGGTTTACTAACCAATTTTTGTACTTGGTAAGTAAACCACAGCACTGTGTAAGCATGGAGCTCATTCCCAAGGAGAATGCTACGAAACTGATTAATGGAACCTAAGAATTTCCAAAACTGCCTTTAACTATGTTCTGATTTGCCTAAATGTGGTTCTACATTTGCACCATGCTGTCCTGTGTTTTTTTCCAAAGCCTTTTTCCATTCTGAACCTGGGAATAAAAACAAGCACATGTGCTTTTGAAAAGAGGCACAACAATCCTAAGGTTGTCCGTATTGCTTTTTCTAGAAATACTTCTGGCACTGACCAAAGGTGATCTGGCTTTTATGTAGGGCAGCTCCAGTGACAGATGAGAATAAATTGTTTGTATGCTTCATTTGTTCTTGTCTATAGTGCTTCTAAATGCCATGCCCCTCTTAAAAACCTCATTTACAGAGCTCAATCCCAGGATCATACTGTTTGCAACAGCTCTCTTGAAGAGTTAGTTCTTCTGGGTAATGGCAGAAGGCCAGACTGCAGCCCTTTACAGGATTCAGTCACACATGGGCTACTATAGTCTAAATGCTAAGCTGGGACAGTAAAGTGGAGCAAAGAGGAGGCTGCTCACAGGGACATAACACGTTTCTGCTTTAGTCTCAATATTTCCTCCCGCTCACTCTATCTGGGCATCTGAGACCACTTGCTGCCACAACCTACAGTGTTGTCTGCAGCCTAAAGGCACATCAGAAGGTGTCCTGCTGCACTGAGGGACCCTGTGGGACAGCGAAGATATTGTCAGTGGCAGGGGTCAACAAATAGCATTATTCACAAACCCTCAAAAGACCTTTGCCTGTGGCCTGTAAGCAGTGTTTGCTCTTTCGAGATAGCACACAATGGTCTTAACTTTCTGAAACAACGTGGTTTTGGTTTGTTTTTTTTTTTTCTCCTTTTTTGAGAGACAGAGGAGGGAGTGTGGGAGAGGATGGGTATTAGACACAGAAGTAGTTTGACTTCTCCTTTGACCATTATAATAGGGGCCACCTTGCCTGAAAAGCCTTGAAATACACTGCAAATCACAGCAAAGGTGAGACAATAGCCTGTCTGAACGCTCTCTGATTGGAGAGGGCTCTATCCTTATCCCCCCCTCTCCTATGAGTAGGTTTAAGGGCTCTACTGTGTACCTGGCACATGCCCTCTCATACACCCTCTTCTTGCAATAGATCAATGAGGATGAATTGGAGCTCTCTCAGATAGAAAGATATGTCTCAGTGTTACCTCATCTCACTCATTCCCTGATCCATAGACATACCCTGTCTGTGAAATATCACAACTCTTCTTTCCTGATGACTTGAATGCAGCATGTTCAGTGAGGCTGCATTATGGAGAGCTTTTGAAGAACGGTTATAATGAAACCTGTCTAGTGCATTTTAGTCAGTGTGTAAAACCCAGACTTGTGGTGGTTTTATCATCTCTTCTCTACCTGGGCATGAAATATCAACAACAACAAAACAGGAAAGTGCTCTGTTCCTCAAAGCTGTCTTTGGTCAACAAACCCCTGCCAACCACAAGGGATTAAACTCACACTTTTTGTGGCAGAAAAAGCCATAGCTAGAATTTGGCAGCAGTGCACTCAGAACAGCTTCTTCTTCTTCTGAGGCAAAATTGCTTGCATGTGTGTTAAATAGGAGGTGCCCCCTGCACATCACAATTTGTGTTCCTCAAAAAAATTTTATCTGGGATCTCCACGCAGCTGACATACTACAAAGTAAAGGACTTCAGGGTAGTGGGGTAGAAAGGTTTTTGTGATTTCTGTTCTACTTGGATGACCGTTTGCAAGGGCACTGCCATTGTTAAATGATTTGAGAAGGAAAGATTCACACTCTTTTTCTGATATTAGCCTTCCATTGCATCCACACAATTGCTCTGCTTATAACAGTTTCTGCAAGATAAAAATCCTTTAGAAGTACATCACTATTTTTCCTGTCATCAAAGAAAACATTTTCAGCTGAAGCCTTATTAATAGTGGAGGTGGAAGTGGAACACTAACAGCAAAAACCCAGCAGGCATAATATGCTTGTTTAGGTTTGGTTTGTTTTTTTCCTTATTAATGCTAATCCCACCCTGCTTATTGCTTTTTTTGAAGAGTCTGATTAGAACAGAAAGAACTGATGTTATCAGTAATTGAGAAAAGTTGATTTCACAATGCGGACAGGTAAATAGCCTGTTCAGGACAATGCACAACTGATGAAATGCAGCTCCTTGCTACCATTTTCAGAGGAAGGTAAGCTATTAATTCTGCACTATGTTATTATTTATGAGTCTATTTTTCTTCTACCAACAAAACAGGATTATTTCAGAATAATTTTTTTTCTTTCATTCTTTCTGCAATATCTACAAACTTTCCATGCTTTTCTACCCATGTTTTGGATCTACCTCTGACAATATGTGTTCACATAGATGTACATGTAGATTCAGCACTGATACCAAGTGATGTCAGTCTCTATTGAATTTACTGAGATTACACTGTTAGTTTTCATACCCAGTTCTCTTCTGAGGAATGTGCTGAATCGATTGACCAAAGGAAGTGCTCATTTTTAATGTAATTCAGAAATCATGAAAGATAAAATAAAATTAACCCTGCAAGAATGATAGTCCTTGGAATTTTCAGAGCAAATAAATAGGATTCCTATTTCAATTTGCTGCAAAGCCTGTGGAAGATGATAGTCTTTCTATTAGTTGTATGATTATCTTTTAGCTCTGCAGATCTCTTCACTTGGGTCTGCCTCTAAAGAACAACATCAAAGTAACACTGCAGGAGAAGCCAGGTCCTACAGCCCTCCTGCTTGAAACATACTTCACTTCTGCCTTTTGTATGCTCCCTGAAAGGAGATGGGACACCTCCAGCTGCTCTCTTAAAGGACATGCTTCTGTACACTTTCTTCTACAGAGTTTCTTTTCTATGAACAGCGCACTCCCCCACTTGGTTAACAAGCCCAAGAGGTCCAGAACCCAGAATATGAAAAAATTAATAATGCATAAAACCAGCAGCCATGATTTGCACATGAAACATGGCAAATTTAATATATCTCACAGAAGAGTTTTGTTTTACACTGATAGACTTAATTAACTCTTTCCTACACAATCATGAAAGTGAGATCTCAGAAGAAGTGGACGAAGAAATCTCATTACTTGAATTTTAAAGATTCTTTTTAATCTATATTGTGCTTTGATTTTGACAGTTGTGGTTTTTTTTATGGTCTAATGCATCACAGGGTTTGGGCAATTTGGCATAGAATAAAAGGAGCAAAATTAAAACATAAAATGCCATAAATATTTTCTCCCCTATTTGTTTGCACCACTAAACCTTGAAGCATTAGCTTTAATCCCCAGTTTCTGATGGGGATGGTTATTTTATGCACAGCTGAGCATGGAAATCATCTATGCTCATTTTCAATGGATTGGTTTTGCCTCCTCTGATTATTTCTGAAGAATGGGGCCTTGATGTTTGTCTTAGTTGTCCTTTTGAACTTTCGGATTATAACTCATAAAACACTTTGTGATAAAATCCTAACATCTTTACTGTGTTTTGCTACAAATTTTTAAAGAAGACCTTACTGCTTATGTATCATCCCTCTGTTACTGTAGGGCTGACAACATTCTACTTCTATCTTGGCCCCTTTGCTAAGGAAGCCTTGCTGAAAGCAAAGGGCATTTTCACCTGGGCAATGACCAATGTTTGCCCAGACAGATGGCTTTGAGGATCAAAAATAACTTGTGGCCAGCTGACTTCAGGTGAGGTGGAGGTAGGGTCGGTCACATCTATCTATACGCATCTGTGCACCCCTCTTATTGCTGCCCACAGAAACCATGCCAAGTGGTATTTTTTTTTTAGTTTTCCTGTGAAGAAGCCATACTGAAGAACTAACACAGCCTTGGCTATATTCAAGAAGGACATTCTGATAACTATTAACAAGTTTTGAATCCCTCCCCTTTTTCATCCTACCTATTTGCTGGGGCCTCTTTTACGAGGAGCACCAGGCATATGAAAGGGTAATGTCTTCTCCTTGGTGTTTGCTGGCCTGAAGGAAATAGAGGAGTTCATTAACAAATCAGCACTTAATGATGTTAAAAGAGATGTTGGTATAAAATACTGTGTTCAGGTGGAGACAGGTCAAAAACAAAACCTCCAACCCAAATTCCACTGGAACAGGTCCTGATACAAATGTCACCAGTAGGTTTCTCCCGCTTCAGTCTTCTCCTCTCCTTCTGTAAAAGCAAAGCACTGCCAGGGTGTAGCTAAGAAATAAATAGGAAGGGACAAATTCTGAAGGACAGCACCTACCTCTTTTTTTTTCTTTTTATTTTTAATGGCTACATGCTGCCCTGAGGAATGAAGGCAAGTTAAAACCAAAGAATCGCCTCATAATTCAGGTCTGTGACAGAGCATAAACGTGTTTCCGAAAACTGAAGCCCTCTGAGACCTGGAGAGCTTGTGGTTTGGCCCATGCTGCCTGCGCATTACGGTTATTTGCCTACCGTAGCGTTCTCACAGTTGGGTAGTGTTTCTGCCTTCCTTACCGCTGAGCAACCACTGCCCCCAAGTGCCCATTTGAAGGCTATTTTTTAAGTTCGGGGTTCTCAAGGTTTTGCATGGGAGTGATACTGGGTTTAGCAATGAGGCTATCTCACAGGATACTGTCTGTGTGCTCTCAGCCTGGTGAGCTCTGGCAGCTGCTTGCACGGCCGAATCACTTCCTTTAGTATCCCACAACCCATTTTCTCCCCACTGAACACCTATTACCTCTTAGAAACCATGATTTTTTAATGTCTCCATTTCCTCTGGTATTACCTTTATATCCTGCACAGTGAAAACCAGTTTCTTGAAAGCCACTTCTCTGTCAAGATCAGTGCCAGACTATAATAAAGTTTTGGTCTTCCATATATTAAAAAAAATCTATGTTTTCTTACATCTCTATCCACAGTAATGGCTCTATGTCATCCAGCGTCATTATACTTTCTCTTCGCTTTTAGATCAAATGCACTCTTTCTACTTGGGCAATATAGTTCACCATCATTAATTTTCCCTGGAAAAAAAGTTTTCCATTACGGTTGTCCTTGTGTCAGGGTCACCCATTTGGTGTATCTGCAGCTCCAAGGTGGCTCTCCAACAGCATAAGTTCATCCAGTACCACCACCTGCTCTGTGTCACTTAGCTGACAGTCACAGAATCACAGAATCACAGAATCCCAAGGGTTCTGCCCCAGATACAAGACTCGACACTTGCCCTTGTTGAATTTCATTGTTTCTCCCCGCCCAACTCTCCAGCTTATCCAGGTCTCACTGAATGGCAGCACAGCCTTCTGGTGTGTCAGCCACTCCTCCCAGTTTAGTATCACCAGCAAGCTTGCTGAGGGTACACTCAGTTCCCTCATCCAGGTCGTTGATGAAAATATTAAACAGCACTGGTCCCAGCACTGACCCCTGAGGTACTACAGTCACTTTGTTGTTCCCTGTTTGTCACCATGTGATACCCTCCATCACTTTTTGGACTATGGGTGTTGAGTAACTCCTGATAAATATTTTGAAGCATCCTGCCTGCAGCAGCACCAAAAGGTGTAGCACCTAAACCACTCCAGGCTCCAGACTCCCCCAGATCCTCAGATTGGGAACCTCAGGGTCCCAGTCTGCTCTGGGGGATTGGCCTCTCCCCCAGCTGTGGACACACTGCACAGGCAGGATTCTTACTGCTGTTCTTCAGGGTCTAAGGCTGGTTTGTTTGCCATCAGCCAGGCATAATCAGGCATCCATTAGGGGATTATCGGTGCTGCCACACATGTAATGAGGTTTGTTTTGACCTGATCGGATCTGTGTCTTTTTCTTTCATTGCAATTTCAGATTTCACCTAAGCCACAGTACACAGTATTTTGAAGAGGCTTCCCAGTTCTAAACTGGGACAAACTGGAAGTGTTGGTGATATTATTCTCAAGGCCTTGCAGGGCCCATTCTTGCTCATTCTTGTCTCAAGTTACATTTCATAATTTCAGGGACCCATGACAGCCACTGCAATTTTGCGTGATGGCTGAGTTTTCCCACTGGTTAGAAATCATGCCTACAGCAGCAGTGCTCCTTAACGTCATACCAAGCATGTCAGGATCAAGCGAGAAATTCATTCCCTAGCATGTGGTACTGTTTTATTCAAATGTATTCAAGGTAATTAAATACATTCATTTAGTGTGCACAATACTTGCTTTGTATTTAGGATAACTATATATGAATAATGGTATTTGAATCTCAGGCATCTGATATCACAGTTAAATGAAACAGGCCATGAACACACGCTGCAATAATATTTACTTGAAATGAAGGAAGGAAATAAGAGAGGCCACAATAATGCTTTCAAGCCCCAGTAGATTTGTGATTTGTGCTAACTTGGGTGTAATAATCTTTTCTATCTAGGTTGATATGTCCATCAAAAATGTTGGCATGAAAATCAAGGAAAAAATTAGACATCAGTAAGCTAAAAGTCTTTTTCTTTCTCTCTCTCTCTCTCTGAGACAATTTAATTCTGATCCCTTTATCACTACTAGAAATTCAGAGTAATTGATCTAAGAGTTCAGTTTGTGATGTGTATACACACATCAAGAAAAACATATGGAAACATTTTCTCTATTCAGGCCAGTGAGTAATGCAGCAATGTCTGGATTCCTCTCCCACACACAGAGTGATTGAGCAGAAACCCTGTTGGTAGGCTGAGCAAGGGGAAAAAAAGTCCTGTTTTGTTAATGTGATACTTTGCAATCAGGTCGGCAACACTTCTAAGGCTGTTCTACCAATGACTCCCCAGTGGTATCATGGCTTTACAAAGCCTGTCTGGAAGCAGCAAATAATTGCCAGCAGGCAAAAGAGAATTTTAAGTAAAAGAAAAAAGCAAGAGTTTGAACATGAAATCAGGTAGCTACCTATTCTGCCCAAGAGGCAGCTGATTGCCCTGCAGCTGTTGGTGCTCAGGAGAGGAAGATTTCAGGGGAAACCCTCTGGAGCAAAGCTCTTAGAGGTGGTGTTGAAAGCGGCTGAACAGGTCCAGTCTTGCTCACAAACTAGCCACTTTCTTACCACCTCTAACTCACTCTTCATCTCTGATTTTGATTACTTCTGGGTTTTACTCTTTAACCATTAAGTATGCAGAATAAACCCATCATTTCATGTGTCATTTTTTATTGAAGCCAGATCACCAGTGGAAAGGGAGCCTTGCAAGAAGACCAGACCCAGTTAACAGACTAGAGAAACAGGCAACTCTAATGTCTTTATTTTACATCTTGAATTGTCTCCTGCATAAGTCAGTGCCCATTTTTTTCTGGAAGCTTCTCAAACTTGTATAGGAAAGACCTAAGTGAACTCAAGGTGCTCCTTTGTCCCATATAGATAGTGTACTGTAGAAGTTGGAAACGAGTTTTCCTTCAAGGTTTTGTATTTTGTACCTTTATTTTCCACCAGCTCCAATCTATATGATATTTCCAGGTTAACTAGAGTCCATACGTGACTGGGTTTTGCTCAGCCTAAGTGTTTGAGAAAAGATGTACCTGTTACACCGGAGATACAGAAAAACCGTAAGAAGTCAAGAAGAATGAGACTGTTGGGATACCTTTCTCATGGAGTGCTCTTTCACTGGTGAAATAGTGAAAAGCACCTCACTTGCCAGTGCAGTCAGGGCATGTTACATTGCGTAAGCAAGCCTGAGTTCGTTTCTCTGGTGAAAGCAGTGCCCTGTCCTAGCACTGTCAGGAGGTGTTATTTCCAGAACTGTGAGCCTGTTGGTTGTCCATTTGTGTTTCACACATATCCTGCCTTTCTAAACAGACAAGCCTGTTTCCAAGTACTCTCAATCTCATTAACAACATAATCCAGAACAGAAACATGCATCCATAATTTACACATGGCTGAAAAAGCAATTGTAAACTCTTAAGAATTCAGCATTACAGTTTGATTTTGGTTATGCCACATGATGGTATGAGCTTTAGAGCAAATTCAACCTCAATGCTCCTTTGTTTCACTGTATCTGAGTATTTGATAACATTAGCAATTTCCCCTCTCCCGCACCCCAGATCATATCTAACTGCCTTTCTAATGTCAAAATGAGGATTGAGCTGTGTGATGCACATTACCAAATTGAACACAGATAACACAGAAAGCTTTTCAGACAAATAATAGATTCCAAAATGTGTGTTAGCCAACATTTTATTCTAGTCAGATAGTAGAAATACCATAAATAGGATCATGTTCTTCACTGTATCGTAATTATACTAGACCCCCCTTCAACTAATTAGCAGCTCATTTTGTTAGGGCTCGTAGCCAAGTTACTATAGATTAAAAAAATTCCTTATGTTCACTTTCTTCTTTGTGTGCTGTTTCTCATTAAACATGTTGAGGGAGCTTTCCTCCTCCCCACTGCCCTGGTTCCTTCCGTGTATCAGTCAGTTTAACTGCTAGGCTCCCTGCTGCCTTCCAGATCTGGGGTCATGCACAAATACCTATGAAACATTTATCAAAAACCTCAGGTGTACCTGTCTGAGTTCAGCTTCTGTTCAAAATGAGCTTCACATCACAGGGATGTTGTGTGTTTTTCATTAACTTTTCATCAAATATAGATACTAGCTTTCTCCATGAGAATTTTCCTTGGTGAACAACTTGACTGTTCACTACCAGCCAGTTTTTTCCACTCTGAACTCTGCATTATGAAAACTATCCCGTGGGGTGAATTGCACAGTAGCTTGTGATAGGATAGCTTGTCTTCCTTCCCTTCCAACAAAAGAAAAAGGTATGCAAGTCTGTACAACATTGAAACTGGAATTGTTGCTCTGGGATGTGACCCAAAGAAAACTGGATTAATTCAAACCTGTGTCAAATGCAAAAGAAATAAATCTGCAGCTTACCCACATAGACAGTGATGGGAGAAAGAAGAGGAGATTGGTTTTGAACCTGAATTTATAGGGCACATTCAGCTTTTGGGCCTTGCTTATACTCAGGATTTGAAAGAAATTCAAGGCTGTTACTTAGCAGTATGAGATTTCCCCTCTTCCGCGCTGTGCACCCTGGGAGCAGTCCCATGAGTTCAATCGGGTGCTTCAGCCTGCAGGTGGCACACAGAGAGCATGGAGTGGAAAACGAACGCTGGTACACGCAGGCACAGAGTCCCCAGGGGCTGTCAATTATCATTTCCTAAAGTGGTTATTGATCCAGCACAGCCTTCACTTCTCACTGTGTTTTTGGAGCCCTCAGCTGACTGGAAAGACTCTCTCGCAAAGAGACTGGCCATCAGTGGCATGGTCAGTGGGGAAGGGAGGAAGGGAGGAAGGGAGGATTAGTTGCTTCATGGTGCATTAAGTTATTAAGCCACATCACTGATGCAGCTGTGCTTTTTGTGTCTAATGTGCTTTAACATTATAACTATACTAGAACAAGTATAAGCATACTGCTGTAGTGAGGACCCAGAGTATCTGCCCTGTTCCTTTTGCTTCTTCAAACACACCTCTGGGCAGAGGAAGGAGCAAGGGGAGTGGAGCTGGGTTAGGAGAGGGATAGGACAGAGCAGGATGCCGCTCTGAGGTATCTTTCTTTTCTTTTAGGCTTTGGGTGAACCTTGCTTTGGCAGTGTCAGCGCTGTCCTCCACAGTTTGTAGATCAGCCCAAGATGTGTGGGATTAAGAAATTAGAATAGTTTCCTGATCTTCTGTCCTTCACCTTTTCCCCAGTGTTTTAGGTCTTTGTGGGCCAAATCTTTCAGAATACATGTACCAATACTTTCAAGTCAGGAAAGTGTTCTTCCTCCCTCCTTCTGTCTTCTACGGCTTGCACAGCTATTTAAATTATTTTCATACTCCTTTATTTCTACACACTATTACTTCTTTACCTGTGTCCATACTGATATGCCCTTTATACGGCATCCCCTGTTAAGCAAGTAGATATAAAAACAAAACTCAGCTCAGGTGTGGGGAATGTAGAAGACTTTACCTTGCAGGCAGAATTACACCTGGAAAACAGGTAGCACCAGCAGGAACTGTTAGACTTCTCTTCACCCATTGCTGCTCAAATTATAACCACAATGGTCAGGGAAGCAATCCATCAGACCTCAAATAACAAGCAAAACAAGGCTAGCACTCCTCAGGTCTGTGTTTTCTTTTATCTTCCCCTTGCTATATATTTGCTTCCTCTTGCTTGTCATCCAGTGCCTCCAAGCATGCCTAGCCCTCTTTTCCAATGTAGCGTCTCCTTTAATAATGTAGTCTGTGTAAATTGCAGCCTGGCAAACTGCAGACTCATCAGAGGCACAACATGAGTAGATGCTTTCTCCGTGTAATCCTTTACTGTCAAAGAAGCCAATACATACAAAATCTTCATTTGCCTTGAGACACCCTATGGCAGAGCAGATCAAGCTGCTCTTTTCCTTCATTACAACTGTGTCTTCTCTCAGCAAGATTAACAGGCATTACTGCGGATTTGGGATATCTGTACTGTCAGGGATTGTTTGCAGCCATCACTAGGCAAAGCACAGCAGCACAGCAATAGCTGTTACGCTTCTCATCAAAACCAGCAATCTGTCCTTCTTCTTCGCCATTAAAATGAACAGTGCTGCACCCTGAATTGGCCATGTCAGTGCCTGTCACCCAATTCACATGGGAAACCAGTCCTTCTCTTCAGGACAAACAGCACAAGACTGTGAAATAAAAAGAAAGTTTACTAGATAGCACTGATTTAATGATGTTAATAAACCATAGCTATTAGTCCAATTACATAAGAGCAGCAAGCCCTAACACCAGAAGATGATAAATGCAGATTAATTTCAGCTTCTTTACCTTATGCAGCTTGCCAGATAAGGAATGAAATGCCAGAGTTTATCTTTCTGCAAATGGCTCTGATACAGTTTAATTGTGAGTTATAAAGAGCTTTCTTGCCTGCAAAGAAAATACTTTGCTCTCCCCTTAAGCGGGGCTGAAATTGCTCTCAGTTTGCAGTTACTTGTAGGCTGAAAAGTGAGAATTTAGCTTGTTTCCCCAGGTCTTTGTACTTAGAAATGCATAAAGGAAGCAGTGTTTAGCCTGTCTCAGAAATGTTACATTTTGTTTTGATCTATTTTCAAGCAGTTTAGGAGATACGCAGCTTACTGGGTACCACTGCAGTGGTGGGGGGGAGTGTGTGGGAGAGCGAGGTCATGGCAAGGCATCAAACAGGACAACATCACCATAACAGTAACAAAATTGTTAATCAGAGACACCAAGAGGAATCTGAGCCCCTGAGCCACACACTTCACATGGCATGTTCATCCCAGTGTCAGTGTTTCAGCCCATGGCTGACCCCACAGCCCTGCTCTCAAAATGACATTTCTGTGCTCCAAGGGCACAGGGCCTCTGCTAGTACACACTGTGGTAGGCAGCAGTGCAAGGGGATACTCATGGGGCCATGCTGTGCCCTCCTAACACTGTCGCATGGCTTTGCAGATATACCTTTTATAAACTGCTTAGAGCCAAATTAGATTTAAGGGAAAGAGAGGAGAGGACTTCTCATCCCCTCTTTGCATTCACCTGGCACTTAGGTTAGCTTCCTGTAGTTATACTTCACCACTTGGCCCTGTCCTTTGATCTTTGCATAAGGGACTAAACAACAGTGGCTACCCTAAATTACTGTGTTAAAAATGATGGAAAACCATGTTTTGAAATGCATAGTCCTGGCTAAAAATGGACAAGCCATTTTAAATGTATTTAAAATATTATTTCAGAGCTATTATAATTATCTTATTATAATGCATATTTGCAAAAATAAGAGCTTTGGACATGTTCAGGCCAAGTTTCATCTCAAAATGACCTCTCACAGCACTTAATATCACTGTGAAACTGTTAATTATATCTTGGCAGAAATGAGACTCCTATAATTAGGCTGATATGTTTGACAGGCTATTTATTTTTCACAAAAAAGGTTGACCACAAATACTTCTTGACCGACCTAACAACCTTTCCATTTGAAAACCCCTAATGTGAAAGATTCAGTCCATCTTGCCACTACAGTGACTTGGTATGATTTGGTATGACTTACTGAGTAGTTTGAAGCCAATTTGTTAATGGAATGAACTAAGAGGTCTTGAACTGTGAGAAGTCAGTTGGCCACTTAGCTTGTCCTGTACAGTTTTTTTTTCAAAGACAGCTCCAGAGCTTCTCACCCTTCATCTTCCCTGTGGCAACTTGCTCTGGTGTTTCAGACACCCAGCTGCCTCTCAAACAGCAGTGGTGTTAGACATGAGACCCCTAGCCATGATATCAAAAATGTAATTCCCAGAATTTCAATCAATTGCATGTGATGAGACCTTAGATGAGACCCTCCACACATGCTGGCACTCTCTTGCAATGTTCTCTTTGCTCAGGGCAGGAAGAGAAGGCAAAGCTTAGATCCACCCCAACACTCCCAGTCAGTTGTCAGCACCTATAATAAATGCTTGGAGCGATGCAGAGCTCTAACCAATGAGTCAGCTTCATTTGCAGCTTGACGCACATGGCTCTTTACAAATGCCCATAGTATGGGGAATAAACAAGAGGAATTAGAGATGTGCACATGGCTACAGGGGTATGATGTCATTGGCATCACAGAAATGTGGTGGGATGGCTCCTATGACTAGAGTGTTGGAAAGAAAGGTTATAGGCTCTTTAGCAAAGACAGACCACGCAGATGGGGGTGGGGAATAGCTATATATGTCAGTGACAGGCTAGAGAGTATGGAACTCTGCCTTGGCACAGGTGAGCAGTCAACAGAGAGCTTGGAGGTTAGAGTCAAAGGGAGAACAGCAATGGGGTAAATGACTGTGGGGATCTGTTCCAGACAGCCTGATCAGGAGGAATCTGTGGATGAAGCGCTCTATAGACAGATAGGAGTAGCCTCATGCTCGCAGACCCTTGTTCTCATGGGGGACTTCAACCACCCTGATATCAGTTGGGGGGATGGTACAGCCCGGCACAAGCAATCCAGGATGTTCCTTGATTGTGTGGAAGACAACTTTCTTCAAGTAATAGAAGAGCCAACAAGGAGAAGTGCCATGCTTGACCTCGTGATCACCAACAGGGAGGGGTTGGTTGGGAATGTGACCCTCCAAGGCAGACTTGTTTGCAGCAATCATGAGATGGTCGAATTTGAGATCCTCAGGACAGTGAGAAGAGCATGCAGCAAGCTCACTGCCCTGGACTTCAAGAGAGCAGACTTTGGCCTCTTCAGGAACCTGCTTAGTAAGGTTCCATGGGATATAGCCCTAGAGGGCAGGGGGGCCCAAGACTCTTGGTTGATATTCAAGGATCACCTGCTCCAAGCTCAGGAAGTCACAACATGACCTGAGAAGAAGAAAATGGGGCTAGGAGGCCAGGAGGCTTCTGTAGATGGATAAGGAGCTGCTGAGAAAACTCAGAGAGGAGGAGAAAAGAAGCTTATAAAAGGTAGAAGTAAGGACAGGAGGCCTGGGAAGAATACAGGGACATTGCCTGGGAAACTAGGGACAAGGTTAGGACAGCTAATGCCTAGTTAGAATTGAGTTTGGCCAGGAATGTGAAATATAACAGGAAGGGTTTCTATAGGTATGTAGCAAACAAAAGACAGGTTAAGGATAATGTGGGCCCTCTTCAGAAGCTATCAGAACTGGTTACCCTGGATTTGGAGAAGGCTTAGGTTCTCAGTGACTTCTTTGCTGCAGTCTTCACTGGCAAGTGCTCTAGTCACATCCCTCAAGTCTCGGAAGGCAGGTGCAAGGACCGTGAGAATAGAAGACCTTAGGCCCACTGTAGGAGAGGATCTGGTTCGAGACCATCTTAAGAACCTGACCGCGCACAAGTCCATGGGACCTGATGAAATCCATCCACGCATCCTGAGAGAGCTGGTGAATGAAGTTACTAAGCCACTGTGCCTCATATATGAAAAGCCATGGCACTCAGGTGAATTCCCTGACAACTGGAAAAAGGGAAATAGGACCCCCATTTTCAAGAAGGGGGAAATGGATGACCCAGGGAACTACAGACCAGTCAGTCTCACCTCTGTGCCTGGCAAAATCTCGGAGCAGATTCTCCTGGAAGGCATGCTAAGGCACATGAAAATCAACAAGGTTGTTGGTGACAGTCAACATGGCTTCACTAAGGGAAATCCTGCCTGACCAATTTGGTGGTCTTCTGTGATGGGGCTACGGAACTGATGGATGGGGCAACACTGTTGACATTATCTACCTGTACTTGTGCAAAGCATTTGACATTGTCCCACACAATGGGGGACAATCCTTGACTCTAAATTGGAGAGACATCAATTTGATGGGTGGACCACCTGGTGAATAAAGAACTCGCTGGATGGCCACATGCCATTGTGGTCAACAGTTTAATGTCCAACTGAAGACCAGGAGCAAGTGGTGTCCCTCAGGAGTTGGTGTTATGACTGATCCTGTTCAACATCTTTGTATGTGACATAGACAGTGAGATTGAGTGTTCTCTTAGCAAGTCTGCTGATGTCACTGTTATGTGACTCGACTGATACACTGCCATCTAGAGAGACCTGGTCATGCTTGAGAGGTGCGGCAATGAAAGCCTCATGAAGTTCAACCAAGACAAGTGCAAGGTCCTACACCTGGGTCGGAGCAATCCCAGGCACAGCTACAGGTTGGGCAGAGAAGAGATTCAGAGCAGACCTGCAGAGAAGGACTTGGGGGTGTTGGTTGATGAGAAAATGAAC
Organism: Neopsephotus bourkii; assembly: GCF_033783945.1. Lineage (NCBI taxonomy): Eukaryota > Metazoa > Chordata > Aves > Psittaciformes > Psittacidae > Neopsephotus > Neopsephotus bourkii. The sequence goes on along the minus strand of NW_026901456.1, from coordinate 10,123,233 downwards.
ATGAGCTGGCTTCAATGTGTGCTCGCAACCCACAAAGCCAACCGTATCCTGGGCTGCATCAAAAGGAGCATGACCAGCAGGTCAAATGAGGTGACCCTTCCCCTCTACTCTGCTCTTGAGACCCCATCTGGAGTAGTGTGAGCAGTTCTGGTGTCCTAAACAGAAGAAGGACATGGAGCTGTTGGAGGAAGTCTAGAGGAGAGCCACAAGGATGATCAGGGATCTCGATCACCTCCTGTATGAAGAGACACTGAGAAAGTTGGGGCTTTTCAGCCTGCAGAAGCCTGTGTGGTGACCCCATAGCAGCCTTCCAGTATCTGAGGGGGGCTTATAATGGTGCTGCTGAGGGACTACTCATTAAGGACTGTAGTGATAGAACAAGGGGTAATGAGTTGAAGCTTAAAGAGGGGAAGTTCAGGTTAGATATAAGAAAGAAGTTCTTAACTGTGTGGGTGGTGAGGCACTGGAACAGATTGCCCAAAGAATTGGTAAATGGTCCATCTCTGGCACTGTTCAAGGCCAGGCTGGACAGAATCTTGGTTGGCATGGTTTAGTGTGTGGTGTCCATTCCCATGGCAGGGGGTTGAACTAGATGATCTTAAGGTCCTTTCCAACCCTAACTTTTATGATTCTAACCACAATAGCTGAAGATTAAAATACTGGTGCCCTGAGCCCTATCTGTTCCAAAGCCTATCACAGTATTCTTTCTGCCCATCTGTGAGCTATGCCCAAGAGGAAGGGCTTTTCACAACCTGAGCAGTGCATATTTGGGAGTGGGACAGGGAAAAGGGGGAAAGGGTATTGTTTTTTTAAAGCTTCATTTAGAAAACTGAATATAAAAAACGTAATTGGATCAAATTACAAAGATTGCCAAAGGAGTCAAGTTCCCTAGTGTGCCTTTTCTTTCAAAGTGGAAGGACAGCTAAATGCCCCTCAAATTCATTTCAGGCTTTCATTTCACCTCCTTGCAAAAGTTACTTGAAAGAAAATCACATCATTCATAAGTTCTTAAAGAAGTAAACTGGGAAACGTGGGGTGGCTGACCCATTTTTCTCTCAGCAACTCACTGGAGCTTGCTCTTCATGTGCCCAAATTAAGGCAATGTGCCTTAGCTTAAATTCTGCTTAGTAAAGTTTAAGCTAAGGGAAGCTATTTCACAGCCAGGATAAGTTAAGCACCTGCACAGGGGTATTTAGAGGGACTGAGCTGTAGGAAGCTGACTCAGGAAGAGCTGTCACATTCCTACATTTGGTCAAGGATATTCTTCATGTCTCACACTCCATGACCAGCAGAGCAATCTCCAGCGAACACCCTGGTGTGGAGCTGATCTTGTTCCCTTCCTGGCATGGGGCCCGTCTCTCTTCAGGATGAAGGGCTATTTGCTGAGTTGTTGGATTGTTTCCAGAGATTTGATTTTCTTAATGCAAGTTTTAATTTATATTATTATATTAGAGTAGCATTTGTGAAAGATATTTCTATTGGAAATGTATGGCTATGTTTGTTTTCTGCAGGATTTTGTCCATTCTATACCTGTCACTATAGAATGACATATTAAAAAAAAAAAAAACAACACAACAACTTGAAACCAAAAGTTCAATTTTAGAAGTTCAGGAAATGCCCTAGAAACATGTTCCAAGGACAGTAATCCTGCTCAATACAAAAACACCAATGCATTCAAAAGCTGTTACTAACTAGAGCTGCCTCAACGCCACCACAGATTGAAATGATCCTTGAGATTCAAAATGCTTTTTCCTCATTCCATTTGATTTGCCAAATAAATGTGATAAATAGCTTGATAAATGGCTTCTGAAAGTTAAACCTCACATGGAGCACACATTACCTTTTTTGGCTAAGAGGTGAAAGAAAGGAAGTTGAACTGCACACAGACTGAAGGATAAAATCTGGGCCATAGTACCCACAGGGAAGCAGATGAACAGTTTTTGTGAATGAGGCTAGTGATGTGGGGGTTTTAAGTGTTATATTCCCATAACTGCTATCAGTAACAAACATTTGTGTTGGTGCAATGCCCAGTCATTTCAACCTGATGAGAATTCCTACAAGGCTCCACTGCAGTAGCTTCTCTACAAACTAATGACAGTGTGTGCTTTCCATTATCCTGGAATACTTGATATATGTTTTATTACACTGGATACCTTGGCATGAATAGTCTGCTTCTGGCTGCATTTACAGCTAAGTCTTCTGTTTTCAAAGAGTTGAACATTGTTTGCTAAGAGGGATGGATTTCCTTCTACCTCAGTGATGTTCAAAATAAGCATTTTGTATAATTCCTGCAGTTTCTCCTCCAACTGAAATGTATTCCCTAAACCTTGTAGAACTGTGGGCTGATTTATCTCAAACTCATTTCCCCCAGAATCCCTTTTGCTTCTCAACAATATTTTTACTGTAATACCTACACTACTGATATTCACTTAATCACTCTGACAGAGTTGAAGTGTCATTATCTTCAGTTTTCCATGCAGACACAGAATAATGCAGAGAACAAATTAATCTCACTCATTTTCAGCCATGTAAAAGTTAAGGATCTAGTCTAAGCTTGCTTTATGCGGGCTCCTTGTATGGAGAGCTGTAGAGAGCAGCCTCGCACTTGCAGACCCTTGCCCCCTTCATGGGGGACTTCAGCTACCCCTATATTTGTTGGAGGGGCAGTACAGCCCAGCACAAGCAATCCAGAAGGTTCCTCAACTATGTGGTAAGACAATTTCCTGTTGCAAATAATAGAGGAACCAACAAGGAGAGGTGCCATGCTTGATCTCGTGATCACCAACAGGGAGGGGCTGGTTGGGAATGTGATGCTCCAAGGCAGACTTGTTTGTAGCAATCATGAGATGGTCGAATTTGAGATCCTCAGGGCAGTGAGAAGAGCATGCAGCAAGCTCACTGCCCTGGACTTCAAGAGAGCAGACTTTGGCCTCTTCAGGAACCTGCTTAGTAAGGTTCCATGGGGTACAGCCCTAGAGGGCTAGGGATGGAGGTGAAGACTCCTGGTTGATATTCAAGGATCACCTGCTCTAAGCTCAGGAGTGTTGTGACCTGAGAAGAAGAAAATGGGGCAAGGTCAGGAGGCTTCTGTGGATGGATAAGGAGCTGCTGAGAAAACTGATAGGGGAAAAAAAAGAAGCTTTAAAAGCAGGAAGAGAGGGCAGGCAGCCTGGGAATAATGGAGGGACATTGTCCGGGAAGCTAGGAATCAGTTAGAATTGAGTTTGGCCAGGGATGTGAAAGATAACAGGAATGGTTTCTGTAGGTTTGTAGCAAACAAAAGACAGACTAGGAATAATGCAGGTCCTCTCCAGAAGCTATTGATTTTATCATTTAATCTTATGCATGCTTATTTTTTTATATATATTTTTAATGCTATTGTATTGGTTTTTATATAGTGACAACAGCACTTGGCAGACTCCACTGCTATGTTTTCAGGAAGTGATCAAGGCTGGAGTGGGTCGAGAACTGAGGATTTTTACTAGAACAACTGTTTGTTCAGAGGCTGCCCTGTCACTTACAGATCAATTCTTATTTAGAGCTCTGTGTGTGTATATTATAATTTGCACAGGTATGATGCCTTGGTAAAGGTATGATACAGCTCTTGTCTCAATATGCCAAGAGTATGTGTACATTTTGCTCGCAGAGTAATGTATGCACAATGACTGAGACCTCTTGTTTACATTCACTGTCTCAGTGCTGGGAGCATTTCTTACCATTTTATCTTTGTAATTCTGTATGTTCAATGTGTGGAACAACTGCATGATAACTTGTTTTACTATCTGTTGATAATTCAGAAAAATTTAATCTTAAAGTAGCTATGTGCTAAACTTCATTCTTTCCTGAAAAAGGAGTGTATAAAAAGAAGACAATTTTAAATGCATTTCTTTGGGGGACTTAAAGATGTGAAAGAGATCTAAGACTTGGGAAAAGGCTTACAAAACAACATGCTACCATTATTCATCCACTGTTTGTAAATGTTTAGCTTTCTGAAGGCCATAAGTAAATACATACATTTTTTCCTTAGGATAGTGAGTTCAAAGTAGTGAAATCAGAACTTCTTGTAGTTCATAAACATAGACATCATTGCCTTCCGCTGTTAATGTTACAATTTGAAACTTCCATCCATATTTCCTTATTTTTCTCTAGATATTAGGGAAACAGTGATTTGTGGAGTCCAGTCTGTAAGCAGTGAGGAGAGAGGATTCCTCACATTTCCTGATCGGAGCCAGGTGACTTTCTAAAGATGGAACAATCTGTGGAAAAAAAGTAACTGAGGAGGCAGGATCAACAAGCTGTCTCCAGCCAGTGAGTCCACCCCTCCCAGCTTCAGCCTTGATCACCAGAGTCCATGGCTGTACACCTTCAGATTAGAAGACAAACTAAAATCAGCTGTAATTAACAGGCAAACTCTTCTTCTTTTACACTGACTGACCCTTTGTTGAAAGGAGTGGAACTACCTGGGGAGAAAGGCAATTGCTGTAAGTAAGCAATTGCTGTAATTTTCCAGCCCTTTCTGCACTGCAAAAATAGCCCTGATTCTACAGTTACATAAACGGATTGCTAGGTGTAAAAGGATTTGTCAGCAAGGATACGGTTCTGCAGTAAGAAGCTGGAGGACCTAAAGATATATATGCATACACTCCGCAGCATCAGTTATGTTTAAGTAAAATGAGTCCCGTGAGTAGGGGCTGTACTTTAACAAATAGCCTCACTTCTCTACCTCAGGTCCCACCCTGTGAATAATGGGAGAGTTGTGATGGATACGTCAGGAGCAGCCTAGCAAAGCATGTTTGCTTTCAAAATATCGCTCCTTATGGATAAGCCAAGATCCTACTTGGCAGCCGCATGAGGAAGTTTTCAGTGATCATGATCTGACCAGATAAAATAATCTGGGGCCTAATGTGTGCAACGCAGTACCTTTTCCCAGTGCTTATTCAAATTTAAAGAAGAGCTTGGTCAGTTCCAGGTAAGATGTAAGTTCCAGGCCATCAGTAAGTTACTTCTGTCATTTTAGGAGGGCCAGGTGCTGGCTAGTGAGAGTACAGCTTGCAGGGCTGAAAAGGAAGCAGATTTTCACTTCTCTTTTTACAGGTAACTAAATGTTTCCAGAATTCAATTGAAGAAGGCTGATGCTGCACTTGTAACTGTTTTGTCCAGGAGAGAAGAGAGTCATGGCTGTAGATACTGCATACAGATCCATAAAGTCAGGAGGTGGAAACCAAAAAGCCAATGTAACTTCACTCCTGAGCAAATGAAAAGCAAGAAAGGGAATTCATTCTCTTCTTTGGTAACTTTAAGGGAATCCTTACTGTAACGAAGACTCCCTAGCATGAACTGAATTTGGAGGCCAAGTCTAGCACACATTAATTGGAAAACTATGACCAAGATACTTAAAACACTGGAGTGCTTGGTTTAAGAATAAAGGAATATTTTGGAATACATGTCTGCTTGTGTCTGTATTGTGTAATAACATGGGCTGCTTTTCATCTTTATAGCAAGATTTTCTACTCCTCTGTGTAACTCACCCTTTAAAACTCTCAGATATGAAGAAAGTCTGAGAAACTACCTGAGAGTATTCACATAAACATTTGTCAACAGAATTACACCGTTGTTTAATAAACAGCAGCTAAATGAATTTACATTCCCACCACACACATGAGGGCTATGTGTTTGTGGGTGTCCTGCAGAAGCACAGGGATAAAGTGTGCTGAATGCTGAATTCAACAAAAAAACAGATGTGCCTGGTGATGTCCAGGTTGCAGCTTAAGATAAAGGACATGCAGGTTAAGTCCAGGTTCTGGCAGATTCAAGGGAGAGTTTTTCATTGCTGGGTTATCCAAGTCATGCAAAATAAAACCTTAAACACTCAAGCAAGTCCAAGTATTATCTCACTGCAGGGAACAGAATCATCCTCTCTGACAAATTATAGCAATGCAAGTTTGAACAGTTTTCTGTTTATGCAAGTGTTACAACCAGATCTAGTCCACATTTAAAATGCAACTATGCATGTGGAGCTACCTGTCAGCTGTTTCTTGTCTTGAGAAGTAAGCCTTGTGTGCTAAACTGCTTCTCACAATGTGTCAGAGAAGAAGTCTACATCCAGAAGGTCATCAAAGCCACTCCAGCCCATGATGAAAGGCAGGGGAAGTCCCACAGGATCTGTGTCAGTGCTGCAAAGACAAAATGCCTTTGGTTTCAATCTGTATAAATTGTGATATATACCTGGAATAATTTTTATTCTTTTCAGCAGAAAATGAAAACACAGAGATACTGCCTTCAGTGGAATGCTTTTTCCTTAGGACTTGCTTGCCTACAGTTCTGAGGAATGAAAGAGGCTGAGGGTGAGCTCGTCATCAGGAAAGGCAGAAACATCCAATGGGGGAGAAAGCAGCAAAGCAACACATATGAGAAAGAAAAGTAAGCATGGAAGCAAAGGCCCAAGTGTCCAACAAAACCCACTGTTAGAGAATTTGTAGGCTGCAGAGCAGGAAGGCCATTGCTGATTGATGCACTAGTGCTGCCAATGGAGACCAGAGAGCTCTTAGAAGAAGAAATCAGAAAAGAAGCAGCAGGTGACAATGAAACCCTTGAGGAGACTCAAGACCTTGGTCAATGGAAAAGATCCAGTGCTGCACACCAACAATGAAAGAGCCAGAGAGTCACAGACAGAGGATGGAGAGACTGCTGGGGAGAGAAGGGAGATAATTAGGCAATAAAAGCAAGAGGAATTAGGCTGGGCAGGTGAAGAAGAAATGGATGATAACAAAGAGAAAAGTAAGATACAATGCAGGTCAAAGGAAAAGACAAATGAAGAGCACACACTCTCAGCACAGCACTAAACTGGTTCCTGAGAGTATTGCAAACAAAAGAAGTTGTTTCAAGCCAGGGCTCATGTAAGACATTGCTGTAATTAGTCAATCAGCCTAATTTCTGGCCAGGGCCTGTCAGGCCACAACATCAAAGTCTGAAGCAACAGGCTCTACTCATGTTATTGAAATAAAATAAAATTTTAAAAGTCCTGCAACAAGGGCTGATGATTCATTATAATACTTTTCCATGAAACAGTCAATATTATCTGTCAGTTCCTTAGGCATAAAAGTGGAGACTGAAGAAACATATGAGATTCAGACAAGGAAAGCAAGGTTTTACCAGCACAGGCTCAAAATGGCTACACAGGCTGGAAAAGTAGGTGCATCCACCTGCATCTAGGTGGATCATGTAGGCTGTCCCATGTGAACACTAAAAGACTTTTATCCCATTTAATTTTAAAAGTAATGGTAAAAAGCAATTAAATGTATATTGCCTTTCATTAGCATCACTTCTGAAGCCCCTCTTTCTCTGGAGCATGACCTTAGACAGAAAAAAAATAATGACTATTTCATTTTAGAGCCCCCTGTAGTTGACATCAGTGTTTTGGTTTGGTTTCAGTTTTTTCCACACAATGCATTAGATTTTTAATTGTAGGAGACTCTGGATGGACTTTAAACCTAACCTCTGAAGTGTACTAGTAGTATCAGGCCTAATGGTGGTGTAATTTTAGTAGATGGGAGATTAAGTGAAGATTTTTTATTAGGGGGTGGAAGTACAAGGTATAATCCTACAGCAGATTAAGACTGGCAGTATCAAAGGTGTTTCAAATTATCAAATATGTGTGTAGTTTATCACAGGGATGCTACCATCATGAGTGAGATATATACATGCCAGTGTACATTCACCAGGAAATATTTGAGGCTTTTTAAGCTTTATTTGCATATTTTTGTTTTTTGTTAAATTGTGCTCTCCAGATGTCAAGCCAAATCTGAACTAGCTCCACGGACTTTTCTTAGGGGACTCTGGCTTCCACATCAATGCAAGCAAAATAACTGACAGCTCGCACCAACCATGTGTTAATGACGGCAGCAGAGCTACTCTTTCATAAGAAGTATCACATAAATGATGTACACTCCCAAGGACAAAAAAAAGAGTGAGCAGTTATGCCAAAAGATTTTGGACAAAGGATTCACATTCTGAGTTTTTTCACTGCATAATGGCTTTCCTTCACTGCTAGCTTTCATATTTTGATGAAATAGCACTCATCCTTATTATCTGTAAGATGTCTTTTGTGAGATGTTCATAGGCTGAAGTCTGCAGACCGAATCATTCAAGATTTTCTATGGGCCTGATTCTGCACTAGGAAAGTTGATGCGAATTTTATTGGTGATTTGTCAGGGCATCTGAGGCTTTTACTTAGAAATGTTCATACGAAAAAAAAAGTTTAAAGTACTTTAGATATTACATTTTATTCTTTTAATATGCTAACAGAAATCCAATGAGCCAGTGCTGATATAGATTTAGATGATGTGGACTGTGTAAAATTGAAGGCTCCGAAGAGCAGCCTGCAAGCAGAAGGCAGCGACAGCAACAAGTAGCAAGCAAAACTAATCTTTAAAAATGCATAAATTTTTATTGAAGAAGACTGTACTGGTAACACACTAGACACTTAAAATATGGGAAGTAAACTAGTGAAGAATCCCCTGAAAACAGTGGAAATGCAAAAGGTCTGACCAAGTTCGTCCCTCCCTCCTACCCTGCCCAAGAAGAAGCAATGAATAACACAGTTTCTATAGTTTCTTGGTCAGAATGTAGTTTTCAGATGACACATCACTGTGATATGCAAATTTTAAGGATAAAATATTTGGGGTTTTATTAAAGTAGATTGAACAGCAACTGTAAAAAATAAAAAATAAAACATTTCCTACAATTTCACATGTGCTGTTCCCTTTTATCATCTGATTCTGTTCCACCAATTTCTGGGGAGATGGGCTGAGAAGCCATTCACTGGGTTGTGCAAAATGAGCCAGAATATTGCTCTGTCTTCAGAGATCATTATTTTAGTCCTTTTTATCTGAAGGTTTGTATTGTTCTAGTCTGGTCTGGTCTGGTCTGGTCTGTTCTTATAGCACTAGTTTTTAGTGCTGTATCTATTGGAGTGTTATGCATAAGCTGAACAAGCACTCGTTTACTGCTGCCGGTATTTATGACAATTATTAAAACCACAAATCTCTGTTTTGCACTAAATTACATTTCAAGGGTTCCTGCCATGCATAAAAAAAGGAGACTTGTCATGGTGACACAGTGCCACAGACCAGACCTTGCAGCAGGTCCTTCCTATGAAGCAGTGAGCAGGGCATGAGCCCTGGGCTCCCCCCAGGTGCTGTCTGCCTGACAGCCAGTTTCCCTGGGCTCTGCACAGCTCCAGCAGCCCCAGCCTCCCCAGTGCTCAGACACTGTGGAAGTAAAGCTAAGTGTTAGCAGTTGGCTGGCTCTGGCCACTCTTGAAAAGTCCCTCTGTAGGTCATGGAGATGGATTTTATCAGCTGTGAGTGTCCATTGGTCACACACAAGGAACCCTCTTACAAGATGATAAATACAGAATAGTGAGTAACACTACAGAAATGCTAGCAGGTTGTATTGAGACTGACTGTGTTTCAACATGGAAAAGTCAATGTTCAGAGGTATTTATTCATTACACAGAGAGCTTTGGTTTGAAACAAGTACCCATGAGACATTCATTTACATCCCAAAGTTTCCCAAAGGAAATGTTCAGTCTCCTAGTGAAGGCACTACATGATTAAGAGTCTCTCTTGAAAAAAAGGATATAGATATCACTCTTTAGTATATAGACACACCTATTGAGATGTGGTCTGATGAAGATTATCTGAAGAGTAATCAGGTCCTTACTCAGCTAAAGGCTTTAAGTATGAAAAACTCAACCTGACTATTTTAACATGGTTCACAGATACCAGCAATTTGCCAGAAAGTGAAGTCCCTAGGTACAGCTATAAAAATTCTGAAATGGATGCCATCAAAAACCCCTGACAGGTTTCCAGTACTGAGTATGTTAAATTCTACTCACACGAAAGAATACTGTTCAAGGAGTTCATGCCACTTTTCACCAGTTACTAAGAAAGAGAAAAATGACTGCTACTGCTGAACTGAGGACAGATGGACGTCCATACAGGACAAACCCAGAATGTGTCATGTGAGCTCTGCCATTGCGTTAAGGGACCAGAGTTCCAGCAACACCACCTAGTTATGTTTCAGATAACTATTGCAATTAAAAAGAACTATATTAAACAGTAAGATCCTTATAAAGCCAACACATTGTCCATGTAGGGAACCAAAGTGTCAATGACGGGGTATTTTAGCCTGGGAGGGTACCTTGAGCAGTCTCAATAATGCTCCTTGCTAGTGCGAGTAAACCCCAAGTAACAAAACAGGACTGAATTCACCCACATGAGAAGCAGGTGCTGCTCCATTGACTGCAGGCTGTAAGAAAGCCTACATTTGCTTCAGCTCATATCTTGTGAGATGGCTGGGTATTGCTGACAGATCCTTTTATGCCCTTTTCTTTCTACAGCAGAAGATCTCTTTCCATGTGCAGGAGCATCCTTATCAAAGGCAACAGAGACTGGCCAAGATCTCTGGTTATTTTGACTTCAATTCCCCAAATCATAGTATAGCACCATAATTAAACCTTCAATCTGCCGAAAACCCAGAGCCACACACCAGGCTCGATAGCAGCCTGAAGCATGCAAGCAGGCACCTCTGAGGGCATCACTTCCTCCTGTGCCTCCCTATTAGCTTCAGCTGTCTAAGGCAGGTGTTTTCAGCTTAGTGTTTGTGATCTGTGGAGAGGTTAAAGCAAGCTAATGCAATCTGGTTCCAGTTCAGCAGAGCTTGTAAGCATGTAGCTTAATTTGATTGGAGTCCCTGGGACTATTACGTTGTGTGTTATTAACTGTGTGCTTATGTGCTTTGCTAGCCTGGGAAAGGGCTTCCCAATTTTGTAGATCTCTGATAGGCAGTAGTAGTGTCTAGACAGTGCCCAAAACAACCATTGTTTTTCAGTAGTTGTTTCTTAGGAGCCTTTCTTTCTCCATGCATTCTGCAATGGGGCTTTGCCTGAATATTGCAGTGAGCCTAAAAGCCTGGGGTGTGAACACACAGGATTTATGCAAGTTACATCACTGGTCCCAAACTCTTTAGTTTGCCATCTCTGTTAGAATTTTTGCAGGAGGCTGTTTTTATACTTATTTCAACCAGCCAGCTGTGTCACATTCCCTTTCTTACTCCATGCTGCATGGCACAACTGAGGTGAGCTATTGTAAGCCTGTGAGAAAAATCGTGTTGCCTCCATGTTTTTATTACCTGGTCAATTGCTTACTTTTCTTAGCCTCATACTGTCAAGACTGAAGATGGCCAGTCTTCTACACCACAGATCTGATCTGCTCAAGAATTGGTCAAGCTTTTTACCTTCTTTTCAGCTTTCAACTATTTATTTCATGCATAAAAGATGACTGCACATCAGAAAATTGTAGTAATGGAAGAGGAATTCTTGTACCTTCTGTACAGGACATTATTTGTGCTGAGCCTTGGTGGGCCTTGCTATCTACTTCTTGCAGGCTCTTCCTCAGGGATGCCTCGACAGCACTGTGAGTGCTTCCTCATGAATGCTTGCAATGAGACAGGCAGGTGCTGCTACCATGTCTGTATCTCCAAAGAACATCTAAATAACTAAAGCATAAAAACCACAGTTCCTTGAAATCAATCACAGACTTCAATGGTATGGAACCTTAACGTTGGAGCCTTTCCATGGAAAAATCAAATTTCTTCCAAGGCAACAGATATTAACATTATAAATTAAAACATGCCAAAGTCATAAATCTCTGTCAAAAAACCTGATTGACCCTAGATCATAGAGGTGCTGTGCTAGAACTATCTTCTGTAAACTGGATGAGAGAGGGATATAGCATTTAAAAGTATTAGTTATGGCATCTGGAAAAAACAGTGCCTTTTTCTCTTCTATGTATCAGAAATCGAACGTTTCAGTGTTCATTCCCTGGTTGTGTGTGCCATTTCAAAAGAGCAATTGCAATTACAGGAACATATGACCTTCTTTTGTCCTCAAAGGAGACTCACATAGTCCTCTGGCCTACCTAGATTTTTGATTAACATATTGCTGATTTTCCATAGATACAAAAGACTATAAAGCTTAGTTCTTAGGCCAGCACACCATTTGCCTCTCAAAACATGCAAAGTAGAGCACATAAAAAAAACTTGGGGTGTGTGCATGGATGTGTGTGTGTACAAAAACATGCACTATAAATTGGCAAGTCATTCTTTGCAGAAGGATTATACAGTTCACTACCTAAATTCAAAGGATTTTTTTTTTTTTCATGCCCAATTTGGGCAGGTATGAGACCAGAAGAAAAAGAAAGGAAACCATGTAAGAGCTTTAGAATATATGAATTATAGAAATATAGAAAATCAGGCAACTAGAATAAAACTATATGCCTCTGCCTTAATGCAGAAGGGCTGCACTTCCAAGGGGTGTTCTGGAAATGTTATAAGCTTATAGAAATAGGAGGGTTGGCTCAGCCTCAGGGAGAAAGGAAAAATAAATAGGTCCCTGTGTCAGGCCCACAGCAGATAGATTCAGACAACCCCTTTGTGAGGAAGAGGGAGGGATTCTACTGTCACTTAAAGGAGCAAACCCTGAAGCAGTGGAGTGCCAGCCTTGAGCCAGTCAGATCAAGTTATTTTCCTAGTACACAGAGCAATTAGAAGCAATGAAAAAGATCTGAGGGGGTTTGTCCTTAGTTTGCACTTATAAATCAGGAGGAAGAAAAGTGACTTTCCTTTCATTTAGTGGGTTTTTAGATGGAATTAGCTGAAACTGGATTTCTTTTGTTGCAAAGCCAGAACCATTAAGGGGTAGATGTCTGTTGAGAAGCAAATGGTTCCCTGTAAAGAAGGAATAACAAAATGGGGATAGTTCCATTTCTATTTCCTTACGACAGGAAAGAGGTGAAAAAAATGAATCCCAGCAGCAGGATTTGCTAAACGAAAAAGGTACAGAGAAAACATCATTTGACTTGCTTACATTTTATGGCAAATTTTGCACGTTTGAATTTGCAATTAGCTCACCGGTACCGGTGGATGAAACTAGTATAATATGCCTGCTGGGGGCGACCAGCTCTAAGCAAACCCTGCTGTAACCCGAAGAACCCAGAGGGTGTGCGAACCAGAGGGTGCTCGGGGCTCTCGGCACAGAGGCGGCGGGAGTGGAGCATCTTCCCGCTAGTCTCAGTCGGCTGAGAGCTGGTTGCCATGGGAGCACGGATGCTTTCCACCGTATCGCCCTGAAATCTGTGCTCCGGTGCTCTGCCCTTCCAACCATGCGGACATTCTCTGCAAACGCGGGTGACCTGACAGACTTCGGAGTTCCCAGTGTGTGTTGGCAGGAGAGTCGACAATTCAGCCCTGCAATTATTAGTTTTAAACTGAAAAAGGATAGATTTAGATCAGATATGAGGAATAAATTCTTCACTATGAGGGTGGTGAGGCACTTCAACAGGTTGCACAGAGAAGTTTTTGCTGTCCCATTCCTGGAAGTGTTCAAGGCCAGGTTGGATGAAGGTGTCCTTGCCCGTGGCAGGTGGGCTGGAACTAGGTGATCTCTAAGGTTCCTTTCAACCCAAACCATTCTGTGATTCTATAATTATTTTCTGTCCCTCTGGGTTTATATTTGGAGTTAAATGGGGTTTAAGGGGATGCAGTGCCCTCTTTATCATTTGAGCATATGCTGCATGCGAAGGACTCTGTAAACAGCCGGCGCTCGGTGCCAGAGGGGAATGCGCGGAGATGCAGGCGGGAGGCGGGAATGCGCGGAGTTGCGGCGGGCAGCCCATCCCGAGTCCCGGTCCCCTTTCTAGCCCCGTCCCGGGTGGGGAGCTGCCCGCAGGTTTGCCGAGCCGTTGCCGCCCTCTCGCGGGCTGCGGGGCCGGCAGCCGGTGCTGGGTAGCTCCAGGCAACCTTCTTCCTGCAGAGGAAGAATAAAGATGAAATAAATCCGGGCAAATATGAACCTCTCCAAAAAACAGGGAGCAAGCGCATAGATTTAGCAGAAGCAGCACTGGGGGTTTGGCGGCTTCCCCCCCCCCCCCCCCCCCATTATACAGACATTTATTTACAGGTCTATCTGTATGTGCCACCCACCGCTGGGGTAAATGGCTGTCATACACAGACAGAAAGCTCCTGTCAGAGTCAATCAGCACAGGCAAAACAATTGTGAGGCTGCTGTAGTGTTTAATTAGAGATCTGCTGAAGCAAACTCTCTCCCTTCAAACCTAACGCTTACCAGGCACTGGGTATCCCAGGCACCTTGATGAAGGAAGCGGCATGTGTGAGAGCTGTCCCATGAGAGGACGTTGTCACTGGTTTAAGACACCAAAAGGCCCTGCAAAAGCGACCCCATGGACCCAACTTGCATATGTTGTTTAGTGGTTCTTAACAATAATTCACCATTTGTTAGTAAGGCTCCAGGAAGGAAAGCAGTCTGGAGCCAGTCTGAGACTCTGGACACTGGTTTAAATCATGTGGCCTCATCTGGTCAAAGCTACAAAGGTTGATGGTGTCCCTGCCCTGCCAAAGACTTTTCCTGTTGCCTTAGGCAAAGTATTCTGCTAGGACTTGACCTGAGTGCCTGGACACCTGGAACTGAGGTGAGGGTCTCAGTTCTCAACTGGAAAACAGGTGAAATCGTGTCTCTCTGCTTTACTTGCCCATACAGGAAAGAGCATGGGGACTCGGCTAGTGTGAGATAGGAGCTATGAAAACTACTGTGACAAAACTTTAAGCGTCACAGTCTGAAGTGTCTCCAAAAACAAACACACTGTCTACCTGAGCCTTGGCTGTACTCTGTCACCCTCTCAAGAGCCCAACAGGTGAGTTTGCACTGGAAAGGAGGGTTTGCATCTTTCTGACTCACCTGGGCAAAGAAGATCTCTTCCCATTATCTGAGAATCTAGGTTAAATCTAAACCCCACTCTGTGAGCATTTTGAAGTTGGATATGTATACTCCAACAGCTGTAACACAAGATGGTCTGAAATGCTGCCAGGCTATTGTGCTCTGTAGTCATTTCTTGGTTGGCAGCAGGCTCTTCAGGGCTACAAGGAAGGCTACAAACCAGCAGCAAAAAGGAAGTCCATGCTTGCACCCCACCCATCCCCAGCCTTTAGGGGACCAAGGAGCATGGAGCAGCTAGGGGAGTGGATAATGTTTTTTCCACTAAATTAATCTTTCCATGGAAATGGAATGCAGGAGCTCCTGAATCTTCATCTCAAGAACAAAACCTATTTGTTTGCCATGCTATTTACAAGACCCTTGGATCAGTAACCCCTAGCTTTTGTTTCCAGCAAATCTGTATGGCTGTACCTTTGAGCTTCTCAACAGTTTGGGCACCACAAGGAAATAGCACTGCAGTTTTGCTGGTCTTGGAAGCACGGTAGAAGAAAAATAAATAAATAATAAAAAAAAAGGTAACGAAGCATTAGTACAAAAGGTATGTAAGATACAGTCATGGCTGTAGAGGAACCTGTGAGTATTTTACACTGAGTTATTTTTCCCCAAATGTAAAGGGCAAGAACTCACCACATAAACAGCTCCAGTACAAGCACTCACTTGCCGGTGTTGAAAACCCTTCACAAGTGTGGAGGCTCTTCCCTAGGACTTTATTGCTTATCATAGGCAATAACAATTTGTTTCAGTGTCTTCGCTGTTAGGTATAATAGCCAAACAGAGGTATGAAAGACCCAAGCTGACACTCTGGTTGAAATCTGTTGCTCTGCCTAATCATTGTATAACCAGTCACAGTGAAACAACAGATCACCAGTGTGGCTATAAATTCTGGTTTTGCATAAATAAATAAACAGGTAGTCTTGTGCATTCAGATTTCCCATTCCATAATGCGGTTTCTCTAAGACCCTTCTGGGGGTTTCTGAGTATTGCTACTCAAGCTCCCAAATCTTCAGCAATATCAGGATTGACAGTTTTTCACCTATTTGAAAAGCAACAACATCTTGTTGAGTCCCGAGAACAACTGGGTGCATTTATGCTGCATCCATTTTAGAGAAAGGGATCTGAACCATACAGAAGAGGAAAGATTTTGGACAAAAAATAAAAGAGAGCTCTTGGACATCTGTGGATGTGAAATGATCAATTATCATCCTTTATGAAGGGAGGACTCATCGCACTGTTCTAAGCCCTGCCCAATCCTGCCTCCGAACTAAAATCTCCCCTGCAGCTTTACTGTTGTGTGTGGTTAAAAAGCTCCTTCTTCCCAGCCCACTGTGAGCATAGTTATTGCTATATATTCTCCTCTGTGGCACACTTAGGTATCTTCAGGAAACAAAAGACAGCAAATTCATACAGAATTTGATGTTTATCCATAGATTTAATATTTTCTGGATGAACAGGGGCAGCAGCTGGCTACTAATCACATCTGTATGAACCATTACATTCTGTTTGCTCCATCTCAGTTTCTTTGGTGTTCATTGTTGCTTTCTGCTGCTTGATACAGTGAAGTAGACCCGAGCACTTTGTGGTTCCATTAATAGGCTCAGCAGCAAAGTGCTTTCAACTCCCTCACACTTCTCTTGATTGCAGGGAAGGAAAGGCAAAGTTAAGGACATCTGCACTAGTGATTTTTTGCTGACTCAATCTTTCCAATTTTGTTCCATATTCTTGTAAGAGTTAATTTAACGTAAGCCTGTAACCATCTCCTCGCCTTAAAAATGGCTCTTTGCCACAATTTATATCTACAAAGAGTGAAGCACATGGCTGTTTTCCCCATCTTCTTTCATACACTTAGTGCCAGGGTCTGTGCTTCAATTGAAAACACAAAATAGCAGGAGAGAAAAGGAGGCTTTGGAGGTCATAATGAAAAAGATAATATGACAAAAGGATTAAAGACTTGGCAGATCTGAATCCTTTTTTTATTATTTTTTAAGTCTGACCACCATGGCTCTGTTTAGGTATTTGTGTGCATACCTCACAGTTGTTTACTTTTTCATATTGTTAACAACATTAAATATAAAGTACTACATCCACCTGAAATAATGAAATTTGGCATTTAAAAGACATCTAATTTGAATTATGTTGTTTCTGTGGATACAAGATGGCCCAGAAAAAGGCTCAGCTTACCTCACTAGAAATGGTCTTTTCAGACTGAAACAGAGCATTTGTTGTAAATTACAAGGGCAAAACCATAAAACAACAGAAAGCCCATAGCATATTTAGATTAGATGCAGATTTAGATTTAGATTTGCATGGGACATTAGGAATAAATTCTTTATCATGAGGGTGGTGAGGCACTGGAATGGGTTGTGCAGAGATGTTGTGGATGCCTCATCCCTGGAAGTGTTCAAGGTCAGGCTGGACGGGACATGGAGCAACCTGGTCTAGAGGAAGGTGTCCCTACCAATGGCAAGGGGGGTGGAACTCGATGATCTTTAAGGTGCCTTCCAACCCAAAGCATTCTATGATTCTATGATAATTATCAGTCTGAAAGAAACTAAAGTCTCAGGGATAACCTGGGTTGTTTTTTTGTTGTTGTTGTTTGTTTGTTTGTTTGGGGTTTTTTTGTTGTTTTTTTTTTTTTTTTGGTTTTTTTTTGTTTGTTTTTTGTTTTTGTTTTTTTTTGTAAGGATCTTAAAATTACTCCTTTGGAGGCATAGTTTCCAACACTGGGAGCAGACTGCAATGAAAGTAAATTATTCATATTCTTACTCTGTCAAGAGTTTGCAAGTTCAGTACTGTATTCTCAGACACTTACCAGTGAGCATCACTTCTCTACAGCCAAATTCAGTTGATGTCACCTAGATCTGGTCCAGTGGCTCTTCTCAGGCAAGTGCTTATTTTTTCCCCACTAACTCTATCCCTATAAAAGTCCATGCTGCTTTCTTCTTATCAGTGTTTGAGAAGGGACAGTGTGAATTGCTCATCTCAAATGTTCTTCAGACTCTTTTCGGTATCCATTGGATATTTCTTTCAGACAGTCTGGCTAGGTACACTTAAATAAGATGTACCAAAGTGAAAGCTGTTATCAAAAGTGGAATATTTTATTTATTTCTGCATTCATTGACCACACACACATTTGGGCTTTGGGCAAAGTCAGACAGAGGTTTTTATTTTTTTCCGCATTACTCCCTTTTCTTGGTAATCCAAGTCACGCATGAGAAATAGGGGTTAGAAGTGTAATTTCATGCCTAACAAAGATTGAAATTATTGATGGTGTCCAGTGATGAATTAATAGTGGACATTGATCCAAATTATGGAGTTTAAGCCTTTTTAGTTCAGCAGTTCATTAGCAACAATTAGCATCCCGCATGTGGGACGTCAGGCATGCTCTGCTACAGCAATCAGTCCACTTTCTGTACAGCCTGCCAAACAAGTCCTGTCAGGCTGTAGTTCTGACAGCACAGGTGGGGACTGGTCCATTTGGGAGCACAAACCAGAAGAGCTGAGGAGCCGAGGACATGCACAAGAACCTGATCCTCATTAATGAAAGCATTGCTTACACCATCACTTTACTCGTTGATGAGTACATCTACTACATCTAATCCAGGTCATCCTTGTTCTGTTCTTTACCTTGTGGACTCTCATGAGCTGGTAAGTAACCCTGCAGATGTCCTGAGGTTTATAGTGTGGGGACTCAGTGCAGACACCCAGATGTGCTTTGAGTTCAGCAGAGGTGTCCCACCAAGCTCACAGGTCATTACAGCCCAATTGTCACGCCCAGTGTGAAAGCAAAGATGAGAAGATTCAACTTTTCTTCAGTTCAACAGTTAAGGGAGCAACTATTTGCTGAACTGTTGAAATAGTGCTGAGGCATTTGAGATGTGCACCAACTAATATGCCAGAGTTTTTTCTAAACTCTTCCCCAGCAGGCTCCTGTTCTTTAACCAAGCTCTATGATTTTGCTGTCCTCTTGCAGGAACAACTTGGTCTATTGGACATGAAGAACTGAATTTTGTTTCACGGCATACTTATTCTCAGTTAACTAGTAGCTTGATTTAGCGTAGCCTATGATACTTAGCTGGCCACTCTCCAGCAATATGCAGGTCAGACCACAAAGCATATGCTAGAAAAAAAATGCCCATTTTTAATACTTATGTCTGATAGATCCCAAATAGATCTCTCCACACAAAGCAAACATTATCAGGAACCTTAAATCATGAGATTACACCATGTAGATTAGACCGTAGACGAAATACAGAAATCTGGGGGTGAAAAGAGGTCCCTTGTTCCTTCCCTGTGGGAGCCACTAATTTCTCTCAGCACAAAGCTGAACAAGAAGAAATAACCAGGCAGCTTCTAGCACCCGCCCACAACTCTTTCTCCAAAACCCTCTCCTTCCCCTTGTCTCTCTACACTCACTTGTTGCATCCTGCCCTGGGCTCTGCAGTGCTGCAGCAGCCAGAGCTTGGCTGTGTCTGGCCCCTATGTCCAAACCCACACATTTTCTCCAGCAAGCAGGAGTGCTGCTGCTCCAGCCAAACCCAGCTAAGTACTCCTCAACTTCAGCATTCGTGGTCTTGGAGTATCAGTTAGCAGAGTGTACAAATCTCATGCATCACCCATAAAATCCCCAGACAATCTATATTAACATTAAACATGATGCACAGAGTTTTTCTTGGAGCACATCAAAGCAGTAAAATGATGTCCAATGCAGAAATAAATTATTTTTATCTACGAGAATTAACTATTCAATTAAGATGGAACAGTGCTGAGTCAATTATATTGGAAGATGGTCATGACCAGCCTTTGAGAGAATATTTGCCTTCAGGGTGCAGCAGGCCATGGTCTAGGTGGGACACAGGACTAAGAAATATCCCCAGAATGGCTTCTGCTATCTCTATAGAGAACTGCCCAGTAGGAGCCTTGAAAACACAGGTTCCCAGAGATTGTCTGAAAGAGAAAAGATCATCACATCTTTTACACTAACACTTCCAAAGTCCTTCTGGCATCAGAAATTTTGACAACTTTTGAAAGAGTTGATGACATTTTGTGTTTTATTATTGTTTATCTGATTTGTTTCTGTGCAAGAGCTCAGCTGGAAAGGGAGTTTGAATGTGCTAACAGTCACTGGGGGGGGGAGGGGGGAGAGAAGCAAGGAAAAAGCATCATGTTTGTTTGATGTTTAAAATCTTAGTTTGAGTTTTAAAGACCACAAGTGTTGTTAAAGATCCAGCACAGCTCTGGAGGTTTGCTTTGCTGACAGGCATCCAAGTGTGAAGGGAGATGCTAATGCCTTTACTGAACTATTTCTGAAGCTTTCAGAGAACTGTATTTTATCTCCTGAAAACTTGAAATACAAGACATTCGGTAGCAAAGGTTGCTGCAAGCAAACTTACAGCAGCAAAGTGTGTCAGACTTTTTAAAAGCCTCATAAAGCTCCATTCCTTATCCATCAGCCAAGGGGCTGCCTGCTTCTATGCCAGAGCACGTCTTTCACACCTGATAAGTGACCCATCAGAAAAACAAATATCTTGGCTTTTCCAGCCACCCCATTAGAGGTGGCACAAGACCTGGTGGCAGCCTGCTCAGCAGCTGCTTACCACAGGAGATAGCTACCCCAAAACCAACTGGGCTGTTTTCCCTGGAGAGGCTTTCCCATACGGTTTAGAGGCAGAGCACTCAGGGCACCCCAGGGGTGCTGTCCTATTTGGGACAGTGTCCTCCTTTCTCAGAGCTTACCCCTTGACAAATTGGATCCTAAGGCCATTCAGGGAGTCTACTCAGCAGGAGAGGGGATGGTCTAATCCATCCCTGATCCAGTCTCTGGACACACACACAAAAAGTCCCCTAGATTAGTGTGACAAAAGGTGTGTGAGGAGGGGAACAGAGAAGGGAATGTGTCCAAAGGTGCTGGTGCTAGAGGAGTTACTGTGAGCACGTTACAGGTGTCTCTGGGAAAAGCAACTGGCAGGCTGAGA
This sequence comes from Neopsephotus bourkii, assembly GCF_033783945.1. NCBI lineage: Eukaryota > Metazoa > Chordata > Aves > Psittaciformes > Psittacidae > Neopsephotus > Neopsephotus bourkii. The sequence goes on along the minus strand of NW_026901456.1, from coordinate 10,102,410 downwards.
AGGGGAGATTGCTGAGTAGCAGGTACAGTGCTTAGCCCTGCTGAAGGGGTGTAAGTCCATTACAAATGGCAGACAGTCTATGTAAGGAAGCTCTAGTAAATGGGCAGGTGGGGTCAGAAAAGCTCCAAGGCATAGAAAATAATCTAAAACATTGCCTTTCCATTCGGTACTTCAGAGCACTCTCCCAGAGAGTGAAATAATCAACTAAAATTAAGTTGCACCCAAAAAAGTTTACCGTTTTCCCAGAGGGTATATTTTCCTTTCAGTTTACTGACTTTTAAAATAACTCCCCTGACTCTGGCAAATAAGGAGTACCTTTTACTTTTCTAGAAGTATTCAGCATTAGCAGACCTGTCATCTACTTTGCATGTCTGCCACTCAATAAGCAGGGAAATCCCAGGACATGACAAGCAGCAAGTCACACAGTCTAGGCTGATCATAAAATAACAGAATCAGGAGGTTTGGGTTGAAAGGGACCTTAAAGATCACTTAGTTCCAATCCTCCTGCCATGGAAAGGGACACATTCCATTAGACCTGGTTGCTCAAAGCCTCATCTAACCTGGCCTTGAACACTTCTAGGGATAGAGCAGCCACAACTTCTCTGAGCAACATGTTCCAGTGTCTCTCTACACTCACAGTAAAAAATTTCTTACTACTATCTAATATAAATCTGCCCTCTTTCAGTTTAAAACCATTAACCCTTGTTCTATTGCTATGGGAGCTACTAAAACAATGCCCCCAAATGTGAGGCTCAAGTAGCAGGAGCTAGATGCAAAGAGCCAATGGAGTGGCAGCCTATGACTGCATAACTATTTGTTATTGTTTTGGCTTAGATGTCTTCCTTACTATTAATTAGTGGCTAGGGTTTACCACCAAAATACTTATTCATGTTCAGGAAGCAGGAGAACAGGTTCAAGCTACCTGTGTTGGGCCATAAGAATGTTACTTTTCTTTGCCTGTAATCCACTACCCAAAGTCTGTTACAAGGAGCACCTATAGCCCCTCATGTTAATTCTTAGACAGCTTATAGTTTTGCTTCTGAATATCTACATATAAGCCAGTGGTGTCTCAGCTATGACGGTGGCTGTCACACAGGCACATACCCTCCAGATACAACTGAGGCTATAAACTCCCTTGGGAAACATCATGATGCAGGCTAAATTTTGTAAAGACAACCCTTTCCAGATGAAGTCTGTTGCATTCCTGCTTATTGCCATGTTTTCAAAATATCTCAGTTAAATGCTACTGAAGCAAAGGAGGTGAACATTACGCAAAAGATCAGCAATGTGCTCTGCTGCCAATGAGGTCAGCAGCCTCAGATAGTTTGTTCCACTTCTGTGGCTCTTAGTGTTCAATGAATTTAACAGATGTGAAACTCCACCTCTAGCTCACTTTTCCCAGCAGTACTTATCCTGTGCATGGGCCACCACCCCTGTCCTGGATGCTGGAGCACCCTGAGAAATTCACTCTGCTGGCTGTGGAGCTTTCCTCCTCAGGTCTATGAAGAGCTCATGAGGCTTGGGAATAGAAGTCCTGCAGCACAGTGATGTCCAACCAATAGTGACAGCACTAGGGAGTGCTATCAGTGTAGGTGAACATGTCCTCTATCTCAGCCCAGTGGCTTTTCAACAGGAACAAGTCATGTCTCCATCATGGTACCCTGGGAGAGGAGTGTGGAGCCTGGCATGGGTTGCATGAGCAGGCTTCTGACCTTTAACACTATGTAAGGAATAGAAAAGGGACAAGGAAATAAGTGAACACATTGATGTGTGCAGTGTTCAGGCACCCTGGGAGCCTGCTCTTGCTATGGTCCCTGGGACATAACCTTCTGCTTGTTGTGCAAGCCATATCTGTCTGTCCTGAACACAGGACACTGTCTCTGCCTAGAAAGCAACATCTGGTTCATTCTATGTCTTACAGTACCAACACCATGCATTAAGTGGATTTTGCATAGCATATTTGCAAATATTGTATAAATATTTCATACATTGTCCAGACTGTGTTTTGGTCTGGAAAGAAAGAAAGAAAGCATTTATTACAGCTGAGTATTAGTACAAGCATTATGGATAAGTGTGGAAGAGGATCTATATTTCTAACTGTTATAAAACATCTTGTCTCCAGAAGCTTTCTCCTGAGGGTGCCATACATTATTACATCATGCTTGGACAGAAATCATAATTGCACTACTGGAAATGATATATTTTTCTATCAGCTGCCTCAGGCCTGACTGGGAAGAAACAGAAATAAAGAAAACAACCCTTAAAAGCTCAGGATTCCTAAGAGTCATGCCAAAAATTTGGGGTGTTTTCTTGAAGTTGCTACAACTGTTGGATTCTTTGTATAACTGAATTGCAAAGCAAGGACTGACAAGTCTTCTGACTCCACAAAAAATCTTGCAGTTACGAAGCTTTGTCTTTAAAACTTTAGTTCCAGTCTCTTATGATCATGTGAAAATCTTGGACTGTGCTGATTGTGAGGAAGTGAGCTTCTGCTATCCACAGCTGCAGAAAAGAAGCTGCAGCTAAACTTTGGTATAAGCCAACAATGCAAAAGAAATAGTGAAAATACTTATTTTCTTTCTGTTTCAGAGTTGGGGTTTGTGTTGGTTTTTTTTTTTTTTTTTTGGTTGGTTGGGTGGGTTTTTTGGGGGGTGTGTGGGTTCTTTTATTTTTTCTTTTTTCCTAAGTCTCAACAGTTGTCTCAACAATTGTTTCCACAATCCTGGAAACTTTGTGAGAATAAGACCATGTGTACTCCATGACTTGGGGGCAACCACTGGCCACGTGATTCCCGTCCACCACCTCCATATGTCTCTGGTCATCAGAGATATATAAAACAGGTTATCTGGCTTCACACATCAACAGCCAGTTTCGGCCTTGCCTTCATGTGTAGCTGGACAGGGACTGCTTAACCATGGAAAGATCATTTTTCACAGCTTACAAATTGTCAGGTGGGCTGAAGTAGTTGGGGAAGGAGAACATCATATCCACTGGATGTTGGGCTTAAAAAATGCTCCCAACAACACTTCCAGAGCATGATGAGAAAGAGGTATAAGAAGATGCAGAGTCTTTTTGAGGTGTGAGGTCTCTTTGCCACTCACCCGCCTCCTCCTCCCCAGCACACAGTGGGACCATACCCGTTGCTTAGAGCAAAAAAAGTGGATGCTGACTTATGTGAGAAGAGTCATCTTCATAGTGTCTCAGCTTTCATATCGCATCTTAATCTGATGGAGAATGGCAAGAGATGCATGAAAACTATGGTCTTTGTCAGCCTCAAAGGTTGAAATTATCATAAAGTCTGTCTTTGTGGAACTTTGAGTGGATTCATCAGCGGTTTCACCCACATATACACCACAGCTGTACATCTACGCATGCGCTGCAAGCGTGGCAACATACTGTCACAGCAGTGACCACAGGCTGCCTATGAGTCAGGCCTGTTCTTCTCACAGTAGATAAAAGCTTGTGCCATGAACCATGCATGACAAATTGCACAAGAAAAAGTGCTGCCTTATGGCCCTTCATTATTTAAATTACAGTTTTGCATCATCAATTTTAGCCCTGCTTATGCTTATGCCATCTTCAGTTTTCAGAAAGGTTTAGGGGAAAGCATTTTTTTCTTGCTTACTAATTTTTAAAGCAGGCATTACAAGTACCTACCTGCTCTTCGTGGAAATGAGAGAAAAGTTCAGCCAATTCCTATATGATCTACACCAAAAAAAGTCCAGCATCTGCTAACAAAAAATCATAAATTGATTACTTTTAGGGAATAAAAGTATCAGTTAATGTTTAACAAGTACTCCAGGATTTTTGTTTTCTGCATATATGCCACCATAACTGCAACCCTAAACAAGAGAAAAGCATCCTTGCTCCATTTCTTTGTTTCTCTTCTTTTACAGGTGCTTAAAAATACCTGCTGCTTTCTGAAATTGATTTCTATTAGATAGCCAGAAAACACATTTGTTAACTGCCTGAATGCTATGTTTCTTAGCACATTGATTCATTTATAATAGTCTTTTCCTTTTCTGAATTAGCATTTTCATTTTTCAAGGCTTTCTCACCTTCTGGTGTAATGGACTGTGGAAGCAATCTTAGCACATTGACTTTGTTTATTCTGAATTCCCTCAAACCAGTGCAAACCAGAGACTTATGTGTGCTTGAACCTTGAGGATTATGTGTGTACACGTGTGTATGAACAAAAGAATTTATACTCACACAATTCCTCTGTTGCAAGGATCTGGGAACAAGAATGAGATTTTGGCTGCAGTCATCACTGCCAACTGTTTGCTAGACATACATCTGTCTGACAGATTTTGTGCTGCAATATTAGCAACCTGATGGCTGGCAACTATCAAAATGCTGGTGAAAGCAGAAGTGTGAAAGCTGAATAGTTACCTGAGCTGATCACGTATCTCAAACTAAAAACTCTGCCTTCATTTATTTAGACAAACTTGGTGATGGGCTCAACTGGAAAATTCCCAGAGGGAGCAAATAAAGTCAAAACATCTGCCTTGGTGATGACAGACAGAGAAATTTTCTCTTAGCACTTCAGCACTTCCTTTTCCAGTCTGAGCCATGCCAAAGGATTGAAGTGCACAAAAATATAAGTAGGAGCCTTGTCTCTTGATGAGCTCATGTATCTCATCACTCTATATACCCAAAGTGACAGTGAGCATGGAGGCAGCAACCCTACATGCTGTGGAGGGACTCATCTGTTCCACGTCATTTTCTTTCCAGTTCTAGCTGATGTTGGAGGGAAAGTTTTTCTTCTTCTGAAGGGTCTTTATTTTCTTTACAATAATGTATTTATATTGCCTAACACTGTCACACATTTACCTATAAATACAATTTAGGCAGGATAAATTGTGCATGTGAAAGATACCTCTCTCTCTGTGAACTGTACAAACAACCTAGATACCTTGTTAGATGAAATAGGGAGAGATGAATGGGGGGAGATGAAGAGTCCTCAAAGTCACTTTCTACTTATTTGGACTGACAATAACGGATGCTTTTGGTTACGGGTGTCCTAGAAATAAATAAAATAGAAACTTCACATACAAGAGGCTTAAAACTGTTTAGTCCACAGTATCAGAGTATCACAGTATGTTAGAGATTGGAAGGGACCTCAAAAGATCATCTAGTCCAATCCCCCTGCCGGAGCAGGAACACCTGGATAAGGTTACACAGGAACGTGTTCTGTGGACGGGTTTTGAATGTCTCCAGAGAAGGAGACTCCACAACCTCCCTGGGCAGCCTGTTCCAGTGTTCCGTCACCCTCACTGAGAAGTTTCTTCTCAAGTTTAAGTGGAACCTCTTGTGTTCCAGTTTGTACCCATTGCCCCTTGTCCTATCATTGTTTGCCACATTGTTTGCCACATTGTTTGCCTTCTTAAGCAGAAGCCATGTAAGCAGGGAGCCCAACTACTTCCTCAGGCCTGGGAATGAGGAGCCCGGCAGCCAGCACACCCTTTAGGTCAGTAGCTGATTGTTACTCAGCAACACCCCCATTGCACTTGCCTGCAATCTGGTTTGCTTGCCCTCAGCTACTAGACTGTGTCTTTTTTCCCAGGTGGAGGGAAAGCCCCATGGAAAGCACAGGATAAAGGCCTTGGACCTCTCTGAGGGGGTTAATGTGGTGGTGGCAGGAGACATGGGCACTGCAAGGTGCTATAGATGTGGGCAACCAGATAGCCACCCCCGTGCTGTGGCAGCTTCACCACGTCTGCCAGTGAGTGGATCACAGTCTGCAACAAATTGTCTGGAAGCAAGTGACTCAGCCATACACCCAGGAGGACCAGAAACACCATATCCTGCCGGGGGTGATGGACAGGGGGAAAACCAGCAAGGAAGACTGCATCAATTCTTGTACCTTGAAGCTGCTCCTCTGCTCGAGTCTCCCAGTGTAGCCTGCCCCTGTGCAGCCATTCTGGATAGGCAAATTGTCCAAACCTGTTCCCTTTCTGTAGCTGATCACTACAACATGTTTCCCAAGTCATCAAGTCAGGACTGCTCCACCCAAATGGTCATTTTTTCTTGGGCAATATTGACCCGTCAGCTCCACATATGCACTAACTGCTGACTGTAGCAGGCAGAATATCCAAAGCTTTTGTATCAAGAAGGATTTTCTGCTTTATTGCATAGTACTGAATGATACATAAGGAAAGTCCTTACATGCAGATAATCAATATGTTTTACTCTCCATGTATCTGAACTACATGGCATAACAAATAAACAGATATCTTTTTTTCTGCAGGGAAAAAAAAAAGATAAACAGATCTAGCAAGTCCTGATAGAACTATATTTAATAAATGGTGTTGTTTTCAATCATATTAGTCACCAGGGGATCTGAATGTGATCAGCACATCTCAGACAAGAGTCTGAGGAGATGGCAAGCATGAACTAGAAAAGAGTAGCTTTTGAAATGCTAACAAACATAACTCGCTCACAAAGTTGTGCCTCACAGTCACAGGTTCTCATGGGGAACTTCAGCCACCATGACATCTGCTGGAGGAACAAACCATCTAGGAGGTTCCTGGAAAATACCAATGTAACTTTCTGGCACAGTTAGCGGAGAGACCAGTAAGGAGAGGTGTGCTTCTGGACCTCATATTAGCAAACAAGGAAGGACTGTTGGTGATGTGAAAGCTGGGAGCAGCCCGGGCTTCAGTGACTATGAGATCATGGAGTTCGGTATCATGTAAGGAAGAAGCAGGGCAGTAAGTAAAATCAAAACAGCGGACTTCAGGAGAGCTACTTCGGCCACTTCTGGGACTTTCTTGGAAGAATTCCATAGGAACAGGCCCTAGTGGGAGGAGTGGTGGAAAGAAAGATGGTTAATATTCAAGATCACTTCCTCCAGGCTCAAGACCAGTGCACCCCCACGGGCAAGAAATCAAGCACGGATTGATTTCAAGCACCATGCAATCAGGGTACATGGATGAACAAGGAATTCCTGTCAAAATGCAAAACACAAGCAGGGGATATACAGGATGTGAAAGCAGGCACAGGCTACCTGGGATGAATATAAGGCTATTGTCAAGAGTATGCAGAAAAGTGATGAGGAGAGCTAAGGCCCATTTGGAATTATATCTGGCTAAGGATGTCAAGGACAGCAAGAAAGGCTTCTTCAAGCACATCAATCATAAAACGAAAACTAGGGAAAATGTTGGCCTGCTACTGAATGGAGCAGGATGCTGGTGATAGGACACAGAGAAGGTAGGCATACTGAATACCTTTTTTGCTTCAGTCTTAATATCAAGGCCAGTCCTTAGGAATCTTTGGCCCAGAAGACTAGGGAGGAGGTTTGCAAAAAGAAATCTTTCTCTTGGTTGAGGAGGATTGGTTAATAGATCATTTAGACAAACCTGACATCTAGAAGTGCATGGGCCCGGATGGGGGCATCATTGCTAGGTCACTCTTGGTCATCATCAGAAAGGTCACAGCGATGAGAAGAGGTGCCTGAGGACTGAAAGAAAGCAAATATCATCCCAGTCTTCAAAAAGGGCAACAAGGAGGAACTAGGGGACTGCAGGCCAGTCAGCCTCACCTCAATCCCTGGAAAGGTGATATAATGGCTCAGCCTGTAGGCCATGTCTAAGCATGTGGAAGACAGCAAGTTGACCAGGAGTAGCCAGCATGGATTCACAAAAGCGAAGACATGCTTGACCAACCTTCTACAATGGAACAACTGGCTGGATACATGAGGGGAGAGCAGTGGATGTTTTCTACCAGGACTTCAGCAAAGCTTTCAGGACTCACCCGTGACATCTCAGTAGGCAAGCTCAGGAAGCACAGGCTGAACAGGTGAACAGTGAGGTGGCTTGAGAACTGACTAAGTGGCAGGTCTCAGAGGGTTGCGATCAAGGGCACAGTCTAATTGGAGACCTGTGGCTAGTGGTGTCCCCCAGGAGTCACTGGGTCCAGTATTGTTTAACTTACTCATCAATGACTTGGGGGAAGGGATAGAGTGCTTTCTCACCAAGTTTGCTGCTGATACAAACTGGGACTAGTGGCTGATACCTCAGAGTGCTGTACTCCCATTCAGAAGGATCTAGACAGGCTGAGAGGAGCATTTTGAAATTCAACAAAAACAAGTACAGGGTATTGCACCTGGGAAGGAATAACCTCAGGCACCAGTGCAATCTGGGGCTGACCTGCTGGAAAATAGCTCTGTGAAGTACCTGGGGGTCCTGGTGGACAGCAAGTCGTCCATGAGCCAGTAATGTGTCCTTGTGACCAACAAGGCTAATGGTATCCTAGGCTACATTAGGAATAGTATTGCCTGAAGGTCTAGGGAGGTAATCATACCTCTCCACTCGAGCCAAGTAAGAATGAATTGTAGATCAAATATTTTATTGTAATTCTGTTTATTCCTTCCCTTTCTAGGAATATCCTGTTGATAGTCATTCCCTCATCACATAAATGTTTTCTCAGGAAAAAAAAAATATATAACTGGGTATTATGTCCTTAGAAATATATTTGAAAGCCAGTCAAATTGCAGAAAAGGTAAAATTATCCTTTCAAAAGACTCAGTGATTCATCACCATGTAACCTTCAACACCTGCAAACACTGAAAGTCCTGCAGGTAAAAAGTTCAAGCAAATATAAACCCTCACATACAGGAAGCTCCCACAGTGTAGAAAGTCTTTCGCACTAAACAGCAAACACAACAAATCGTTTAGTGCTGTAGGTTCCTTTTAATAGCTCTATGACATTCAAGATTGTAAAACTAAAACCTGCCAGAAGTCAAAATCCAAAGAACACCAAATAAGATGCATGCTTACTTAAAAATTGTACAGTTGATACATAGAAATAGTCTTCACACTGAGGCATTGCATTAGATAAAGCAAGCGGCTCCAGTGTGTGCACCCAAATTACTAAAGGCTGACGGAGCTGAAGGAACTGGTCCCTGGTGGCTCTGTCATTCAGACAAGAGAAAAAGTGCAGAAAAGGAATTAGGGTACTGAAAAATACCAAGTGAGACCCATAGTCAGACTGCTTGCTAATGGTCTTTGTCCCTTCTGGCTTGGCAGGGCACTTCAGCCTGTGCTGCCACCTTCAGGCTCTGCAATCTGTGAGAAGTTACAGGCTTCTTCACTTCTTCAGAAGGGGTAGAATTCAGTCTTTGGAGGAACCATCTTTCTTCCAGTGCCTTTTTAATACACTGCAAATGCAGAAGAGAAGGTGCTGTTAATCCCTCCTCCTGGCCATATGTCTCCACTTCCAAACGCTGGTGTAGTCATCATGTCACCTCAGAGTGAAGGTGCAGTCTCCTGCCCCTACTGCTTCCCCTGGCACTGGCTCCCCAGACTGGTGGGCAGAGGGTTTTACCATGAGAAGTAGCCTTGGAGGACATTGCTGATGGAGCCATGCCCATGCCTGTACAGCTTAGCATCAGGTGACTTTTTCTCTCCTGCTTTGAACAAAAAGTAAACATACACTCCCATTTGTGGTTTTCCCTCAGTCCTCTTCTCATAGGTGTAAGATGAAGATTGAACTCATAATGATGCCTGTTATGCTGCTCACAAGAATGAAAACCATTTTTAGAGTTCTTTAAGAAATTCACAGAAATATTCAGAAAATTACACCAATTGCCCTATCTCTTAAATGACTCATTAAGAAAAGAGACAACAGGCTATGCATTTTTCTGACGACTCAGGAGCACAAGGTACCTGCAAATCTGCATGTTGCTGCCCCCCTCATTTCCGACTCTGTGGATGAATGCACAGATCTGTGGTCTGGTCATGCGGTTGCACCAAGGACTGTGTTACCATGACCAGGCACCTGCACTGGCACCATAAGTCCCACACTGTACTTGCAGTGTGTGCCAAAGACGCAAGCAGAATATAAATACAGCTACCTCCTGCTGCTGTAGATTATACTTACATCTGTGCTTGGCATTTTGGTTCTAGGTAAATTAGCGCTGCTGAGGCAAGCAGCAAGCAACTCACGTTTGAGAACAATTTTCCTAACCTTCCTCTCTGTTGCTCAGGCACTATAAATTGAACTTTGATTGCTTTGCTGTGCCTGTATCTTATATAACCCTGTGAGGCCCTGGAAACTCACATTGTGGTGTACAGATAAATGCAGCAAGGCTGCATACTTACTTATTAATCAAGAAGGCGTGCATAGCCAGACACTTCCATCTGCCTTCTGGGACTATCTTTTTGAAGCTGGCAGTGACTACTGCTAAACACACCTCTGAGAAACTGCGTTAAGTAATGTTGATGGGTATAATCTTAGGGCTCAGTCAGTCTTTTTTCTTTCACTGGAAGCACATTGCCATATTAGCCTTGATGAGAGATTAATTTCTGTTCACTTTGGTTTGTTTGATTTTTTTTTTAATCTAGAGCCAGATTAAGGTATTTTTTCTCTGAAGCAGTCAAAATGTTTAATATGTTGCTAAGTAGCATGTAACAGAAGTAATCAATAGTATTCCAGAGCATGTTTTGATACCATCAGATAAGTGATACTAACTAATCATAAACACTGCTGAGATAATATGGCAGAGCTCAAGAAAAACTACTAACAATTCTCATGATTTTAGTGAATCTATTCCCAGTTCTTAGTTACAAAATCTGCTAATTCATTGGTTTGTTTAATTTCTAATAACTTATTATATAAATTCAAGTAATTATGTGAGGAAAAAGGCTGCACTTCTCTCTAAGTCAGTCTTAGGAAGGAGCATGATATTAGGACCTTAAATTCTGTATTTGGGCTTGCAATTAGGAAAACAGGCGATCAATATTATTTATTTTACACAAGAATGTGATTCCTCAGGTCACACTAGAAAGCACGCTGAATCTACAGGGTAATTTACAGTCCAGGACTTTCAGAAAAAGAAGAAACGGCACCTTGGAAATGAGCTTTTCTGGTCCCAGCTCAACTTCCTGACAAAGATGGGGAAATGTGTCTGTGTGACTGATTTCTACCTGGTGGTACTTAGGAATGGGTCCAATTACAAAGTGCCAGGTTCGCTGCACAAGGAGAGGAGGGCTAGAAGAAAGGTTTGCTCATCTCCCAAATCCTTGCAGTAAATTGGCTTCTCAGGAGGGGTGTTGAGGGTTTTAGGTATTCAGTGAAGTAGTCATTAATCTAGAAGAGAGATGAGGCTGTCCACATGACTTCAGCTGATTGCATCCTGTACAGGATTTCCAAAGGAAAACAGCCTTTATTTCCTTTTGGATGCTTTCTATAGGTTTGTAATGCTCTTTTTTACCTGACAGACAGTGAGATGGCATGACAAATTTCTCTTACCTACTTTTAGGAAAGCTATTTGATTTTTTTGTTATTGTATCAAAGGCTGGAATTTGATGGCTGTAACTGGATTCTTTATTCTGCCTGTCATTTCCACCAGGCTTTTTCTTACTCTCAAATCAGATCTTATTGTACTTCTTTGGTATTTAACTGTCTCCACTAATGATCTCCACTGATCTCCCTATATTCCTATAATGGCTGCTTTGCTCTTAATATCTTGTGCAAACTGCAGCCAAGCTTTGTGATCTATAACCGGTACTTGCTATCCAAATGCACTATGATGTTGAGATTGTTATCTCTAATACAAGCTTTGATCTAATCTCAGATGATACCAGCAATCCATGAGCTATACACAAACCCCTTTTTTATGGAGCTGGTAATTAAAGGAACATTGTGTTAATATTACTGAAAGTGCATTGCAAAACCCAATGCATAAAAAATTATCTGATCAGGTGAGTGCGGTGAAGGGCATACAGAATAATTGATATCAGCAATGACACTTCACAGTGTAAATCTCTCTCACATGCTTTAAAGAACATGAGCAAAGTTCAGATCATTACATGAAGTCCTGTTCACTAGCTGGAGCATACGTTGTGCAATATCAGCAGTCTCCCCTCCAAAGGTCAGAGGTAACTTGCATTCATATGGTATCTAAAGCCTGAAAAGTGAGGCTGGGCAAATCAGCAGGATCTGCTAAGCTAAGAATGGAATAAAGTCAATTTAATACTCCCTCAGAAATACAGTAGTGTAAGTCTGGTACACAGTGACAGAATCAGAGACCTAAAACACAGAAGCTGAATGCTAAATCCATGCCTGCTGAGGGGCTGAGTCCAGGAGGAAATGCTCAGAAATTTCTCCCTGTTTTCAGAGGCGAAGACTGCTCCAGTAATGGCTGCCCATCACCGGCACCTACACATCTGCCTGCGGTCTCTGCATGCCTTTTGGCCAAGACTCTTGCAGACATCTCCCACTGGCAGCTATAAGGGCAGCTCAGGGATTGCTATTGTGACTGGTGTTGTTCAACATGTTTGTTGGTGACGTGGACAGTGGGATTGAGTGCACCCTCAGCAGGTTTGCTGACAACACCAAACTGTGTGGAGCAGTTAACATGCTGGAGGGAAGTGATGCCATCCCTGACTGGCTTGAGAGGTGGGCCAGTGCTGTGTTCTGGGCTGCATCAAAAGGAGCATGACCAGCAGGTCAATGGAGGTGATTCTCCCCCTCTACTCTGCTGTCATGAGACCCCACCTGGAGTACTGGATTCATCTCTGGGGCACCCAACACAAGAGGGATGTGGATCCGTTGGACTGAGACTAGAGGAGGGCCACAAAGATGAGCAGAGGCCTGGAGAACCTATTATATGAAGACAGGCTGAGCTAGTTGGGGGTTTTCAGCCTAGAGAAGAGAATGCTCAGGGGATACCTTATAATAGTCTCTCAGTACCTAAAAGGGACCTACAAAAAGTCAGGAGAAAGAATTTTTACAAGGGCAAGTAGTGATAGAACAAGAGGGAATGGCTTTAAACTGAAAGAGGGTAGATTTAGATTAGACATTAGGAAGAAATTCTTTACTGTGAGGGTGACAAGACACTGGAACAAGCTACCCAGAGGAGCTGCAGCTGCCCCATCCCTGGAAGTATTCACAGCCAGGTTGGATGGTGCTTCGTGCAACCTGGTCTAGCAAAAGGTGTCCCTGCCAGTGGCAGGGGGATTGGAGCTGGATGATCTTTAAGGTCTCTTCCAACTCTAAGTATTCTGTGATTCTATGATTCCTTTTGAACCTGCCCCCATGCTCTGAACAGTTTGCATGGCCACTTTGCCGCCAGCTTGCTCCTTCTGTCGTGCAATGAAAGCACCACACATGTGGCCTGGAAAGGTCTTCCCCCATGAAGATGGAAGGAAGGAGCTCCAGAAGGTTGAGCAAAACTTTGAGCCCTCCTTCTGGACCTTCCTTGCAGTCTCTCCCACATACTGACTTCATATTGAAGCTTATTTTGGAGCTGAAACTATTAGTAGAAATAAGCATCCTGACAGATTTATTTAATTTAAGCTCCACCTACAGCTGAGATTTTAATTTACTCCATACCATGCACACTGCTGTCCAACAAATGGACTCTCAACAGAACTACTGAGTCTGATGTTTGGATGAGTTTGGGTTGCTTTTCACAGTTTTTCGTATTTCAGCTTGTTGTAACTCAGAGTACTGACCAGTGTGTGTGTCAATGCAAATTTATGTGAATCAAACTTCACAAAAGGCTCTGATATTCCCTTGAAAGCTCATCTTTGTGCTTGGACAGTGGAGTGCTAATCAACACAGATGATGAGTTAATGGCAGATTTCAGCTGGTGGTAGTCCTTAAGAACGCACATGTTCTAGGATATTTCAGATAAGCTCTGTTGATACCCTTAAAATACAAGAATTATGTGACTTTACAGGTTGCTAAGTGGTTATAATTATGGCCTTAATAATGAAAATTAGTCTGCTAATGATAATGTATTCTTGCTTTACAACACTTAGGTTCTAGTTATTTGTCAAAATGCATTCATAAAACAAGAAAAAAACTAAAAAATTATACTGTATACACAAATATGCAAGAGGTGTTTTGTTTTGTGTTTTATTTTAACAAAAACTTTTTATTTTAATGTCAGAGATTTTCCATATGTTTGCATTCCAGTTTTTAGGTGCATTGGGAAAACAGTGAAATCAGGACAAAATGGAAAACATTTGTGTCTTCCACCATGATTAGGACCAGTTTCACTCAGTATTTGGGGTACTGAGCAGACACACAATCAATAACACGTAACTGTGACTACTGATGAGATGACCTGTGAAGTGACTTCTTCACATCAGTAGCTGGCAAAACTGAAAGCAAACCACTTGTAATGCAATGAAGAACTCGGTGATGACATCTTTGGATATTTTTTTTCATGTTCTATGATCAAGAAATTGATGATTATTTTTTTTCCCCTATTCTTGGAAAAAATTCATTGTTGCTGACATAGCTGTCATCGCAAGTGAAAGCTTTGCTTGGAGTGTTCCACCACATTTCTGAGCAATTTTCATTGTTTTTTTTTTTTTTTCCTGATAATTGCAAAAGCCCATGTCAGTCCTGTGACTTTCTATACCTTCACGTTAATAATCTTACACATTTTGCAAGCTCAGCAAATTGTTACTACAATGCATTCACTGAAGCAGACATAAATCAGCTAGACAGGTTCCTGGGAAATGGTTTCAGCAACAGTAGCTTCTGGTGCTCACCCTTCACAGTGTTGCCCCTGGGTTTTTTATAGTGCATAAAGACCCATTAGTGAGCATTTCTTATTCAACTCTCTGTTCTGAGCAACAATTAATTTCTTTCCAAATAAAAATGTATCTATTTAGAATAAAGTTTTCTTCGCTGTAAAGATTGACACCCCTTTACCTTCTGTTGTTTTCTGAACACGATTCAAATTTCTCTTTTAAAATGCAGTCATAACATTTAGGAAAAGAGGATCACTGTCAATATGACACATCACTTTCTTCCTTCCCTTCTTCTTACACTTTCAGCAGGTCCTTAGCAAAAACCCTGATAGACTCAGCTGAGATGTTCACAGAATCTCCATGATCATCTCCCATTGGTTTCTTCCCATTGTTCTCAAGTGAGGCTTCAGAATCTGCTTGGTTGTGCTGTTTTGGGTATTTTTTTTTTTCCCAAATCCTACGTGTCTGCAGATCTATATGAGCTAAGGTAGAATTATTCTGAGGTCTCTTATTTGTATATACAGCAGTTATGCAGTTCTGACAGGTATTGCTACCCTGAAAGATGCTAATGCCCAAGATAATCCTTGGTAACCCCTTAGGTATTTTTTTGGTCTTTACTCCAAGTTTTCAGGCAACCACAATATGTACCATTCATCTTTTGATGTCATCTCTCATTGTTAGAGCTGCTTTAGGGAAAATTACTTCAATCTCCATTGCTTTTTAATGAGCCTGTGGCAGCTCCTTTTAGCACTAGAGATTTTTTTGCAAGTTTATCTATCAGCAAGTTATCTAGACACACACAAGTTTCCTGTTGCTATCACAGAGGATGTTTTTGTTATTTTTTTCTAAACTTGGCCACTGGATCATGAGGGAGTGTCGTGGTTTAAGTGCTGTTCTCAGATTAAAGGCAAAAACCAGCACTGCACCAGCTGCTAAGAAGGAGAAAACTAACAGCTTTATTTTGTAACATTTATATCGTAACAACTTTTTGTAACATTTGTAACATTTATCATAACATTGTATTGTAACGTATATCATCATATTTATGTTGTAACATTTAAATGTTACAGCTGAACCCAGGACAGAGAGGTGCCCATTGGTGAAGCTTTTTATCCATCAGATTCCCAGTGACCTGCTCGCTGGGGCCAGCAGAGCTGTGAGAGCAGGTATCCTTACCAGTTTCAAGAAGCAAAGACTTTTTTTAATGCAAAATAAGCACAAACAGCAGTTGGTACATTACATTTTCTGTTTCAGAATACATATCCCTCTCACAGTCTTGGAGTGGCCCCTTTTCTCTCACTTTAGCATGCAAGTAGCAGCAATCTCAGTGATAATGAGCCTCTGTGTCAGCAATCTCTCAGAGCAGTAAGGATCTTGTTCTTTTTATTTGCTATAGCACCTGGCACTTGTATGTCTGCAGCTAGCACAGCACACTTAATTAGCACTGCGCACATACCTTACTTTATAAAGTACCTGCTTGGTTTTGGAGGAAGATTGATTATTCTGGCTCTCATACTGTTGCTTAGTGATTTCATATATGTTTCTACATTCAGTCGCTGCTGTCCTAGAATCAGGATGGGTTGGGTTGGAAGGGACCTTTAAAGGTCATCTAGCTCAACTTCCCTGCAGTGAGTATAGACACCTTCCACCAGATCAGGCTGACCAAAGCCCCATCCAACATGACCTTGAACACTTCCAAGGATGGGAAACCTACCACCTGTCTGGTCAATCTGTCCCAGTATTTCACCACCCTCATTGCAAAAAAATATCTTCACTATATTTAGTATAAACATACCCTCTTTTAGTTTAAAAACATTAATCCTTGTCCTATCACTACAGACACTATTAAAAAGTCTCTCCTAATCTTTCTTATAAGCCCCCTTTAAGTACTGAAACTCTGTAATAAGGTCTCCTTGGAGCATTCTATTGTCCAGGCCTGTCCTCATAGGAGAGGTGCTCCATCCTTCTGATAGTATTTGTGTCTCTCCTCTAGACCCACTCCAATGAGCCTTCCTCATTTGTCACAATTAGCACACACCAGAAGCCCTAATTTTTCCCACTGTAAGAAAGCCAAGGCATTTCTGAAGCCCCTGCCTGTGTAGTATTGCACTCATTCTCTCCTTTGGTCACAACCAGGTATGGAATATGATTGCAGAATTGGGCAACTCTCAGAACTTGTATCAATATTTAACATGAAGTGGCATTAGGATTTTCTGCAACTGTGTAAATTGTAAAGGTCTTCTGTGCTTACTTGGAAGGGAATGGACAGGCTCTCTATTTTTTCTCCTTCGCTTCACAGAGATGACATTTACACTTTGGCAATAAAAACTGTATGAGATGTAAAATGCAGGAAAAGGAAGAAAAGTCAGAATCACCATGTACACCATGTATTGAACCACCTGGTCTAGTAGAAGGTGTCCCTGTTCATGTCAGGACATTAGAACTAGGTGATCTTAAAGGTTTCTTTGAACCCAAAGCATTCTATGATTCTATCAAGGCCTTAGTTCTTCAAACCTGAAGCGTAGCTTGATATATTTAACGTATTTCAGAGCAGTAATAGTAGGTAAGTACAAACAAAATTGGTATTTGGCAACCAGTTATTATTTCAGGCATCATCTTTGGGAAGATACTTTCATGCAAAGGTTAACCTTCATTTCCCAGCTCATGGACAGAATGCAACTTGATCCTAGTGCAAGGTGGAGCTTCTGTATTGCTGTAGCCATTGACACATTAGATCCATGGACCTGCTCCTCTCGCACACTCATTGCTAGCACATTTTATAAATTTCAGTAAATAAACAAGGGTTGGTGAGTGCACCCTGCAACAGGCATCTTTTGTCACCCATCTGCATCCTGTCACCTTCTCGTGCACCCATGACAGACCGGTACCGAGCCGGGACCAGACAAAGCATGCGCTCGGACGCAGAGTTCAGCTGCCCTCCGCCTCCGCAAGGGTCTCTCACCGCCCCTTCGGGCTGGGCCGGGCCGGGTGAGTGGGACAGCTCCGGAGAGGCGTGGCTAAGGGTTACCCCCTCTCGACCAGAGCCCATTGGTGGAGGTGCCTCGGGTTCCCGCCCAGGGGCGGGGCCAGGGCGGGCGGGACGGCGCGGTGCTGTCCGCCCGCCACAGCCGGGTCGGAGCATTTGCTGCCGCCGCGGAAGGACGGGATGGAGACAGGGGCGAGGACAGGGCGCAGCGGCATGGCCGGGAGATACGACGTGGTCGTGGTCGGGGGCGGCATCTCAGGTGGGTTCGGGTTCGGGGGCGCGGCGCGGTCCCCGGGCATCCTCCGGCCTCCCTAGGAGCATCACTCCAGTGCTCGGGGTCGGGCCGATCTCGGCTGGACGGCGCGGGGCCGGGGAGAGGTGGGGCAGGGGGTGGCTCATTCCCACGGCTGGTTGTAAGGCTTAGGCGATGATTATAGAGGGTGTCATGTCCTCAGGGGCGTCAGCTACACTTGGGAAAATAAAAACACAAAACAAAGGGGAAAAAATATCCCGGTTGTTATTTTATCACGTGTTTGTTGCTGCCTGCTCTGTTTTGTACTTCGTGCTCGTCAGAAGAGAGTCTGTAGGAAAACTGACTTTATAATGCCCATAGGTGAGGGAGAGTGCAAGGATACAGGCTGGGACTTTTGCATCCCGAGAAAGATGGTGTTTTGAAATTGTGCGGTTTTAGGTTGCTCTAGCAGCACCGGCAACATTATTCTTTTGGTAAATGCGGCAGAAGAACATCTGGAATAGCTGTAAAAACATGTTAGGGTTTGTTACTGTGAGAAGAGCTGGGCTACAGCCAGCTAAATTCTCCCAGTGCGATGGACTCTTCACACTTTGCTAGGAAATACTTCTCCAAACACTCTTCAGATCTACTTTAACACTGCCAAGGTACATTGTGACCGCTGATTCTCATGCTTAACACCCCCTTACCCCCCACCCCAGAAATAATTATTCTTATGGCACTTAACTGTGCCTAGAATGAGAATGGTGCTATGATGCAGAACATCTGTTTGGTTTGTCAGTTGCATAAATACTGTGTTAGCAGCTTTGGCCAGGATTCAGTTTTCAGAGTCTTTACTACACTAATGATAACGGTGAGTTATGTCACTTCAGTGATACTACAACCATTATGGCTATAGGTAAAATGAGTTTTTATTAGAATTGAGGAGGAATTGGTGGATTTCCTTTCTTTACAGTGAATTAATGCATAAAACAGCAAACAGTTTACTTAATTACATTATATAATTTGCTAAAACAATATTAATGGTTTATTTTTTGTGACAATGTAATTATTTAAAAATCTGTAGAAAGAAAGAGTTTGGACATAGTTTTGCTTGCTTTTTTCTTTTATCAAATGCCTGGCTATTTTTCTGCTATCATGAGTCATTGGGTCTTCATGCTTAAGGTTCAGATAACAGAGTGCCCTTAGGAAATTATCACCCTGTACTGTGTGCAGCTGATGGTGGTGTGAACTTAATGTGGTTTTTAGGGCTCCGAGAAGCTCTTTTTCTCTTGCTTCTCCAGCTTTCCGAACTGTAGCAGTGATTTGGAAAATGCACTGAGCATTTCTAAGCAGTATCTTGCTTCACTAGTACAAGAATTAGTAAGTTTCTTCAGAACACTCATGCCTTGGACTAAAGCCTGGTGCGGAGTCTGAAATGGAGCCAACCAGGAAATTCCGAGGCGTTGCAGTCTCTGAAAAATTGTCAGTGACATTAGGAACACAAATAAACATGTCATAGCACTCTTGGGATACAGGAACATTTTTCTTACCAGTGGAAACTGTTATGTCACTCCAGTAGCATAAAAGTTGGTGTTTGCCTGTTATGAATTACAACTGTCATCATTTGAAGAAAACAGCCTTAGAAAAATGGACTATAAATGCCTTATTTCATAATTAATCTATCTTCAATATATAATACCATTCATAGCTGGGCACTATAATTCCTATCAGCTCTTGGTTTGTTTTGCTTTTTACACAGCTTTTCTGTCCCCACTGTTCCTGTACCACTGTACCTATGCCTCAGTTCTGTAAGAGGTTATACAGCACTGCTTTCTGGTCTTAAAAGATGTAATCTGTATCCAGAACTTTGGGACTGGTGGGATAAAAACCACGCTCCGGTATGGACAGGATTTCCCCTTAACATGTCTCTGACTCCAGTCTTGACTTGCTGCTGCTTATTTCTGTGAAGATCTACTTGAAGTTGTCTTATCTGCTAAGATTACTACCTTCTCTCCTTCTGCTGTGTTTTAAATACTCGTGACCTGATGTTTGCAAGAAAGAATGGAAAACTTTGGCATAAACTAGGTATTTACTAGGAATAAATGAAATATGCATCAGGTATAAACAAGGTGCTTGTTAATATATTGTGAGATTCCCTGCAGTGAGATTGTGGCTTTAAAAATCAGTTGTACAATATTTGCAAAATAAAGCTCAAATCATGACTGGCATCTCTGGAATTATCTATTCCTCAACATGAATCATGCTCTTGAGAACAAATTTCTGGACAACCTAATGCACTCATCTATGCTCCTCTCCTCTGTCTGCATGCATCTGTCACTCACAGTGACACAGAATCGAGTCTGCCTGTGGGAAGCTGCACTCTAGGGGTGGAGGAAGCTTCTGCAAAGTGTGCTTCGGAGTGGGGAAGCCCTTGGAAGAACTAATTTCTGGTAGATTCTATTGCTGATATTTTCCTGCTGTACTCCATGGAATCACGTTCAAACAGCCCACACTTCATTAGCAAGTACATTTGGACCCCTTCAGAGAGGGAGCTGCAGAATTTGGGCTAGTTTCCTCTTTTCACATGGGCGCACATGTTGAAAATGTGGATCACAGCCAGGAAAGGCCCCAGACACGTTTGTGTCATTTGTAGTGGAAATGTCCCCTGTAATACAGTTAATATTAATTATAACATTTTATACAGTAGCATATGAAATAAACTGAAGCTCGAAGTTTAAGACTTTCCCCATACTCACAGGGAGGTCTTAATTGTATGCCTTGAATATTTCTCCCATTTTCTACCTATAGGGTTTTCTGCTGAGCAGAAGAGGGTATTCTGGTTTCGACTGATTTTGACCTTTTACTTTTACACTTTGGTTTAGGCTATTAAATTCCCTCATTTGTTAAACACAGCAAGCTGACAGCACATGGTGTGCCATGCGTGTGTGTCTGCTTAATCAGCAGGATCATAACCCTGACATCCCATCAGAGAATCCTCTGCTGCTTGGGTTAAAGGGCTACACTAATTGAGGACTAGGACATTGTCATCCTCTGTGTTGACTAACTACTGTATGGATGGCTTTCAGAAGTTGTCCCTTTTATGTAGCAGATCACTGCTATACTTCTTCTGACACATTGTCCACACCTCAGCTGTTACCTGCACCTGAAGCTAAGGCCATGGTTACAGGGAGGTTTATATTTTGGCTCCATACCCCTAGGATGCAGTGTGCACAAAACTCTGAGATATGAAATCAGCTACAAGGTCCAGGATGTTCAGTCATTCCTCGGGGATTGATTGTTAATGACTGGTCAGCATTAAGTGCTCAGAGAGTTTGACAGAAACCTCAGATATTTCAGCTTTTCAGATCTAGGAAGTGGCTGCTGCCTGTATGTGATCTGCAGTTCCTTACAACTTTGTAACTGACCCTATTGCAGCATATTTTTACATGGATAACAAAATGTGCTATGATGACGCAAAGGCTATCTCTTTGCCAAATTTTAAGTTGCTGCTAGAACTTCCAAAATAGGAGTAAAATAGCGACATGAGTTTTCAAAATCAAAAAATGTTTGTTACATGAAGGTTTAGAAATAGCCAATTTTGACTAAGATTTTCCAGCAAAAGAATCAGCCTGAAAAAACACACCCTGAAAAGTCTCTCTTAAATAATTCAAAATCTTGCAAAAGTAGAGTGTAAACAAAATACCCTAATTTGTTTCAGTGGAAAGTCTGGGCTATATTTGCTTGCCAGCCTCACCTTACACATGAATTTTGAACACTGGGAGCCAAGTTTATCAAAAGAAGGCAAGGGACGTTAAGAATGCTTGTTTACATAATGCAAAACAGAGACATATTACAAATGGAGAACAATGTCCAGAAGCAGACAAGCCCAAGAAAACTTGTATACAGATAGTCTTGGAAGACATTTCAGCACATCATGTTACCAATACAAAGCACAAGGGAAGAACAGTCATCACTGAAACTTATGCTGAAGATTATAATTCTTTGATATGGATAGTTCTCATTTCCACATAAAACCACATTTCCACATAAAACCACATTTGCTCTTAATTAGAAGCAAGGGAATCTCATGGCTCAAAAAAATGATGCTTAGATTTGCCAGCCACATGCAGGAAACAGCACTGTCTTCTGTTGCACTTAAGGAGTCCAAAGGCCACACATTGTAGGAGAAGCCGGGATGTAAAAATAGTAGCAATTAGTCTTTGTGCTGGAATAAACCTTATGACACTCTATTAAGGCTTTTCTTTTTTTTTTCCTCTCTCTCTCTCCAAGGAAGGGCACTATGTGTTGCGTCTCTTGCTCCATGATGTGAGGTTGATGGGATGTGAGATGATCGAGAACCTTACCACCTGAGCTACCCACACATTGGCTGAGGTGTCTGAGTGAAAGAGTGAATAATGAGGAAATGCAGATTTTCCTTGCTTGCTTTAATGGCTGCTCTAATGGCAGCACAACTTATGTTGTATACCACTTTGTTTGTTTTGACAGAATGCTGTGCTGCTAGTGGGTGGTGGTGTCAGATAAACTGTCAAATACACAGTTATTGGTAGAAGATACAATCAGTCCCACCTGTGTAAATCTGGATTAGATTTCAGTAGATTTTTCTTGTGTTCTTTCCTTTTCCTTTTCCTTTTCCTTTTCCTTTTCCTTTTCCTTTTCCTTTTCCTTTTCCTTTTCCTTTTCCTTTTCCTTTTCCTTTTCCTTTTCCTTTTCCTTTTCCTTTCCTTTCCTTTCCTTTCTTTTTTCTTCTTTCTTCCCCCCCCCTTTTTTTTTCTGCATTGTTACTTCTAAATTTACCCAGAATTTGACCTGTAGAAGTGCAATAGTTGGTTGCTGAATCTATCCTGTGTTTGTCTCTTTACATCTGCCTTGTCCTGGACTCTGGCTGCCTGATTCCTTATTGTTTTCTTACTGGATTTAACAGGAAAGCTGGTAATTAGTGATATTGTTGTCACTGAGTATCAGAAATTCCTACATTTTGGGGAATGAAGAAATAAATAGCAATATTTCACAGAGCTCTTGGTTCCCCATGAACTGCTAGGAAGCTGACTTGCTGACTGTCATTATGGGAAAAGTTTACAGCAGGGACAAAACTAACAGGGCCCTGTATAAAGTGTCATAGATATTCTGTACAATAGTTGCAAATAAACATAAATATCCGTTTCCATTTGCCTCCTTCATAATGTGTTCTAAAGTTTTGCTACTAAAGACACAAAACCCTATGATGTAGAGCATGGGTTTTGGTTAAGACACTCCTTCCTTTGTGTTATGCTTAGTACCAGATATATAGTTTTGGTCAAAATATGGTTGTGATGTGTTCATTATATAATCAGATGTAAAAATATTATTATTTTCTTCATCTTTCATAATATTTGTCATGTTGTTTTCTATGGTAAATGCATCATTTCTAAACATTGTCTAACCCAGGAGGTAACTTGAGTAGTCCCAGCAGGTTCTGCCCCTGGATGAAGAATGTGTTAGGTTTCTTTCTGGCAAAACCAGCATGATTCATAATTAGCAAATTCAGAGCTCCTGAGAGAGCACTAGGAACATATAGCTTGTCCTTGAGGAGCAGTTTTAACATTATTTCTCAGGTTTAGGTGAAAGGTATTGAAAGTTCAGAAAGAGTGTTTCTGTTAGCTAGGTAGGTCTGGAGTCTTAAGAGTGTTATTTACTCCAGTAAGCAAAATAAATATTCAATTAGTTAGAACAGGTCTCTCAATATCCTAGCATAACAAGAACAGGATGGTACAGGCATTATGTCTTTTCTGGGAATACCTATGTTCTTGATATTTGTGCCAATGACACTGATCACAGTTTAGCAACAACATTTTTTCATATATTTATTTAGCTGAAGATTGCCATTTAGCCATCAGGAATTTATTCTGCCTACTGAGCAAAACAATTAGCAGTAGTTAGAAAATACGTGTAATTATATTAGATGTTTCCATTAACTAGATAATATCAAACCATCACCATCATCTTACCTGGTGGTGTTCATTTTAAGGGAAGGTGGATGTTGCATTTCTAACCTCATGCTTATATTAGTTAACTTTTTTCTGTCTTTAGGGGAGTGCATTATTCTGGGGAAGAGATGTTTACTGCAATGGGTTTTGGACTTGAAAATCCGAGTGGGTGTATATGGAGGAGTGGATACATCCTCAGGACATAATTCTCTGTCCCCGCTTACTGTGTTTCTGTTAACACTTGCCATGAGAAACTGCCTTTGTACCCTTTAGAACATGGCTTGCATCTGATGAAAGCATTTAAACAGTAGTGCCACTGAAACCAGTCAGAGTGGCTGGTATCAGTTGAACAGTGTACTCTGTAACAGAAAATATTTGTTCTCTTCTGGTTGCAATTTTTGCTGAATCAACTGGATTATTTTTGCTTGAGGGGAAGAAAAGAATTGATGAAAAATAAGTGAAAAATATTTACCTGATAATGACAAAATAAAAAAACACAACCTTATCCCCAGAATCAAGTATTCTGCGTCAGTTTTGTGAAATAGCATGTGGAAAGATAAAATACAACTTGTGACAATCAGAGAGTTAGTAATGTTATAGATTTAGGCAACATGGAAGAGGAAATTAATGTAGACTTATGATCAGCAATGCGTATTCCTACTGGTTTGTGCAAATTAAAGGGGCTGTAATTTAGTATCTTGTTGTTGTTGTTGTTCATTTTCAATGGCAATTTTAAATCTTCAAATCCTCAGTATGTGAAAAAAAACAGTTCCTTCATTCTCAGCCTTCTATATGTTGCTGCCCATCTGTGATTTCTCTGGTCAGCCTGATATAAATGAGTACATTTTAATTATATCGTAAAACTTATTTGCATAAAATGGTGCACACAACAAAACAAACAAACAAAACCCGAACAAAACAAAAGAAAAACAACAAAACCATGCAAGGTAATGAAAGAGGTGAAGAAGTGAGATGCTACCCTTGGGTCATGGCAGAAAGGTTTTAATCTCTTATTGACAGGTTTATGTTTACTTGGCAAAGAAACTTCTAGCTGAATAATGAGAGCTTATTCTAAGGTGGGCACTGGCAGATATAATTACCCAGTTGCATCTGGAAAAAGCTAAGTTTTTCACCAGTGAAATGATAAAAATAATCCCAGCATTAGCATGCTGTTAGTGGCATTTTCACAAGGATATGTTGTCAATTGTCTTACTTTACTGATGTGTATTAGCATAATGTGCGAAAAACTTTAAAATTTATTCCCCTGCTTAAGATCAGAAAAATGTAGAGATTTTCCAGAAAGCTTTTTTCTGTACAGTGCTCAATTAAAGCCTGCTAGGTTAGAACACTACAGTAATGGCTTAGTAGTCTTTCACACAATGTAATTATCCCACTCCTGTGCAGCAGGGTGATTCAACAAGCATTTTATGAAGGAATGTTGTATTAGGTTGTTTTTTTTAAACTTTTAACCCAATGGAGGATCCATAAAAGCAAACACACTTTTTCAAAGCAGCTGGCAAGTAGGCAAACAATGTGTCCAGAAAACCAGCAGAAATTTACCTTTTCAGTATTAACAGCAAACTTCTGCCTTTTTTTTGGTGTGCTCAATACAGCACGTACATAGTGGCCTCAGTTTGAAAGGTTAAAAGGTTGGTGCCCTTCCACTGCCCTTCTGTGGCTTGGAGATGTTCAGCGTGCATTACTTAAGAAGTATGCTGTCTCTGGAAAAGATGCTGGTGGTTTTTGCTTCTCATCATGGTGTATCAGTAAATCTGTTTGATGCTGTGGGTTACAGAGCCTAAATTTTGAAAAGTAGAATTACTCTATTACTGTAGAATTACTATCACATTTCCAATAAAGCAACTTTTTAAAAACACCCACTGTTTGTGCTACAGAACCTCTATCTGTTCATAATGCTTTTTATGAATTCCAGTGTTGAGGCAACTTGGAACTATTCTCAGGAATGCTACCCTTATAACCGCTTCCATACAAAATAGGCAAATATTTCTTACATTATGGGGCTCACTTGGGAATCAAACTCAGGTCTCTTAAGCCCCAGTCTTGTGCACTACAAGTAGAGTTGAACCTTTCTTTCCGATGAGGTAGAGGCATGCTCTGTTGTATTTTCCATGAGGAAAATCCAGTTTTGTTCAACATCTCTGTGTTTCAGCCATGGCGTATGTCTTATAGTCTGCAGATTGGCTTGAATTCATTTTACTTGCTTTTATTTATTTATTTTTTAACTCTGTATCTGGTGTTTTGATGCATTTGAAACTGCTTTGCTTGATAGGATTATGATAATTTTCTGAAAGGAAAATAGCAGCAGTATGATCTCCAGTGGCAGCAGCAATTCTGAGTCCTTAATAGTGCTGCAGAATCAATAGGAATGGGGATTTACCACATGGCATCTTCAGATGTGGGGGAGCTTGCTGTGAAATTGCCATAGAAGCCCTTGTGGAGGATGTATAAGTCATATCTCCTTGTTTATTCTCATCTAATAACAAGTGACTTTCTACAGCCAGATACTTCAAATGAGGCATGGTTTTGGCAGTTTTTTTCATCTTTCTGGGGCAAGTAGTTACTTTCTAATTCATAGAGTGATATCTGGAAGGACTGCAGCCAGTGATTTAGTGTAGTTTGCTTGGAGGAGGTGGAGGTGGCAATGGGGCACAGCAGTGGCCTTGGTTATGGCAGGCAAGTCCCTACTGCAGTCATACAGGCATACTCCAGTGATTTTTAAAATACCTCACCTGAGCCCTGGCTTCAGCCTGAGAGGTCACAGCCCAGTGCCTGGGTTTGCCCAGGGCACTGTGGACATCCACAATATCCCAGGACATTGTGGTGTCAGAGCCCATGTGTGTTGGAGGGTCATGGCTCTAGGGGAATGCTCATGTTGCAGGAGGCTCTTACGGTGTGAAGGTCCTGCCCTCTCCCTTGGCAGCTCCTGGAAGGCATGCAGTGTCCCCTGGGGAAGTAATGGAGATGTTGGAGAGGAGGTGAAGACTACATCTGTGTGGCCCAAGGGGAGCTGAGCAGGCAGAGGTGGGGCAAGCAGCTGGAAAAGAGAAGATTTCATTTCTTCCTCTCATTCTTTCCCCATCAATCAAACAAATATATGGTCACTCTCTGGCAGAGGTACTGAAGGGTACTGGAACAGCAACAAAAGTCTTGAAAATTCAAGTTATGGAGAAGATAAAGGGAAAATATTCAATCTATTCAGTTGCTAATTGTGTATCAAAAGCATGTAGGCTACATGATTGTGGTGCTGTATCTGGTGCACTTTGGTCACATAAGAATGAAGCTGAAGAGTTGGGCTCCATAGGCAGCTACATAGTAATACCCCATGTGTGGGTGTTGACTCTAGTCTTCCATTTTCAAATAATTTTATTTCCATGGTTTAAACAAATAAATACATAGTAACACTCTTTAATCAACATACTTTGCACTGTTTTGATTTCTGAGTTGGGCCCTCTGACAGTTGCCAGCAAGCCATTGCTGTCCCAATGTATAGAATCATAGAATAATTAGGGTTGGAAAGGACCTTAAGATCATCAAGTTCCACCCTCCCTGCCATGGGCAGGGACACCTTGCTCTAAACCATATCACCCAAGGCCTCGTCCAACCTGGTCTTGAACACTGCCAGGGATGGAGCATTCACAACCTCCCTGGGCAAACTATTCCAGTGCCTCACCTCTTGCCCATTCCCACTCTTGTATCTATGAAGACTGTTTTTTTCTTCTGATCAGTGTCTAAGGTGACATTTGGTAAACAATAACGAAATTAAAAACCTGTAAAGCTAGAGTGCAAAAATTACAGGTTAACAAGCAAACAGGTTAGAGAACCTCAGCCTTATTGCCACATGTTCTTCATCCTTCAACAGCCCTTCTTTGTTTAGACTTATCATCTAGTTAAGCCATAAACTAGTAGCAAGCTTAACTTCCAACCCAGTCCAGTGCAACCATTATTCTTCCTACACAGCTATGGCATGAATATAGCTCTCATAATACAGCATGGAGTGATGGTGTTAGGCACTAAGTATTTACATAAAATGGTTGTGGTTTTTTTTTTTCATATCTAGGCCAGATATTTTTCTGCTTCATGTAGGATAGGATAACACATAAATGCACTGTCCATTTTTTCAAGACTTGTGTATTTGTGGTAGACTTTCTTACAAGAGAAATTTATAATTTTGTAATTCTTAAATAAGAATTATGCACTCATGCCTGAATGTCCAAGTGATATTTATGCAGAATAGAGAAATTCAACTTTTATTTTATTTTATATATGTAGGAAATTTTTTTTTAATATGTTTTCCTCATATAAAAAAATATTCGTAAGAAAATACTTCAGTTTGTATTCCCAGCATTATAGACTTGTGTCTTCTATGCTTATGTTGTGGAAGAAGAGAATG
Organism: Neopsephotus bourkii; assembly: GCF_033783945.1. Classification (NCBI taxonomy): domain Eukaryota; kingdom Metazoa; phylum Chordata; class Aves; order Psittaciformes; family Psittacidae; genus Neopsephotus; species Neopsephotus bourkii. Next base: position 10,074,305 of record NW_026901456.1, on the reverse strand, counting down.
CCATCACAAAAGTATTGAAGAACTAAATATAAAAAAAAAAAAAAGAAAAAAATTACATGTTCTCTATAGACTTTCATGCAGGAAAAACATGATCAAATACTATTGAAATAAATGTGATCAATTTAGAAGATGTTCACTCTACTGAAAAATTGCTTCCATTTTTGAAAATTAGGAAACTAAATAAATAGAAGAATCAAGTATACTCCTTCTGCTGCAGCAATCGAAAGAATATAGTGTGAGGATGTAAATTTATTTTTAGATGAGAATGGAAATTGTATATATAATTTTTTTGTCAGTGTAAGCCATTTGAACTTCCCCAGTTCTGGTTTCCAGTGAATGGTAGTCCACTCCCCCATTGAAAGATTATGTGCACAGAAGTTGATGGGTTTTTCTGTATTGTCCTCAGAATAAGCAAGTACACTTAATGCTACCCAGAATAATTCCTCTCCTCTGGTCTTTTCAGACATGCATTCTTTGTTGGCTCATGAACAGTTGCTTTTAATCACATTTTGAGGTAGTGTAATAAACATGAATATAATATTATTATTCTTTACTGCGGGCTATCTTGGAAGTTCTGATCAATACGGCTGGCTTTCGTATACTTAAGGAGGGGAAATGACTCCAAAGAAACAATGTCTCAGTGCTAAATTGGCCTGCAGGGCAGTGGGATAATCTGATTTCACAAACTCATAATTGCTTTTTACAATTTCAGTTCACATTTGTCAAAAGCAAAGAGGACTCCTGTCCTGTTGAATTTTCACTTGTCTCTACTGCCTCCATCACAAAGTCCCCTAATTAGATGATTTTTGCTGTGTCCATAATTCTTTTTATAAAGTATCTGTGTTTGATTGCCATGGTCAAACTCCATTGCTTAAAATTAATCTTGACAATAAAGCAGTCTTTCTTCCTGCATTTGAATGAGGACAGTGAATAGCAGTAGAATGGAGAGTTGATGAGTGAGAGAAGAAGTTGGAAGCTTACCTTGCTGTAACATGCCTACTTAATATAGTATTATTTCTATCTCTATGGCACACCAAGCCCCTCAAGCTGGGTTCTGCCTTTCTAGGTATTGTGCAAATGAAGAGTAGCATTTTTGTCCCTTAATAATTGAGGTTTTACTGGTTTTAAAATGCCAAAATACTAACTGGAAGGAGGAAAACTTCAGTCTGTGAATGCTACTTATGGATATGGTTATAACATGCAACTACGCAGCAGCCACATGATTTCTGTGATAAGACATGAAAAGTTTCTCACTTCTCTCAGGAATTTTTGAAAAGAGTATGGAAATCTCTGACCTTGAAGCTTTGGTTCAGTTTTTGACCATTGCTTTAAAGCACTTTGTCTTTTTCTGGTAGGTTTGTCAGCTGCCAAATTGCTGTCTGAGTCTGGGGTCAACGTGGTGGTTCTTGAGGCCCGGGATAGAGTTGGAGGAAGGACATTCACTGTTAGGGTAAGTGTTTCATGAGATGCTGGACTCTCACTTGTGCTGATCTACAGTGTGGCAAATGTCACTCCTGTCTTCCAGAAGAGCAAGAAGGAGGAACCAGGGAATTACAGGCCAGTCAGCCTGAACTCAGTCCCTGTGAAAGTGATAGAGCAACTAATCCTGGACAGCATTTCCAGGCACATGTAGGTCTAGAAAGTCATCAGTCAGCATGAATTCACCAAGAGGAAGTCATGCTTGACCAGCCCGATAACCTTCTATCATAAAAAAACTAGCTTAGTAGATGAGGAGAAAACAGTGGGTATTATCTACTAGGACTTCAGTAATTCAACACTGTCTCCCATAAGATCCTCATAGACAAGCTGATGAATTATGTACTGTTTGAGCAGCCAGTGAGATGACTGAAAACTGGCTGAACAGCCTGTTCCACAGGATGGTGATCTGTGGTACTAAGTCTAGTTGGAGGCTGGTAACTTGTGGTGTACCCCAAGGGTCAATAGTGGGTCCAGTCCTGTTCAGCATTTTCATTAATGATCTGAATGATGAGGGGACTGTAGCTTCTTTCCCATGAGGAAAGGCTGAGAGAGCAGGGAGATACTCAAAAGCTGTCTGGATGCAGTCCTGGCCAACCTGCATTAGGAGACCTTACTAGAAGAGGGAGGGTTGGACCAGATGGCCTCCTGAGGTCCCTTCTGACCTCAACCATTCTGTGATACTGTTGGGTTTGACTTTTGCCAGGGAGAAAAAGGGGAGTATGAGTTCCCAAAGCAGACAACTGTCCCAAGTTGCCATCGCTTCCATCAAGTAATAGAGCTCTGTTTGAAGAGGTTGCACTGCAATACATGCCAGTGGACTTCTCTTGACAAGAGGTGCTTTAACATTGGACTGGAAGTCTGAGAGCCATCAAATGAGTCTTTGGTACCTAACCAGAAGCATGTAATACCATTTTAGCTGCCCTAGGATACCTTGCCCGGCATCCAGCTCAGGTCTTCCATGGGTCATGAAACAAATCTGTAGGCCTTGCTCTGCTTGGGTACCTTGGGCTGTCTAAAATTGTGTTAAACATCCGTATTAAGGTAATTGAATTCCACCCACATAGTCCATACCCTTTGTCCGTGGCAGGATCTGCTCTGTCTTTAACATTACAGAGGAAAACTATCATCTTGAGACCATGAGTATGAAAGCATTTCTCCTGTCATCCCCATCTCCCTTTGCATACTGTAACAGACATAGTAGCTAAGAGCCCTATAAGAATCAGCCTGAGCAGAGCCAAACATCATTACAGCTCAGACATGCATTTTAACACAGCTAAATTATCTGAAATAACACTCCTGCTTCTAAAAATGGACCATGTCTTAGCTGCCATTAAAAAAAAAATGAGAGAAATAAAAAGTCACCTGTGGCACAGGGTAATGTAATACAGACATTACTTCTGCTCCCCAGCCTGAAAATAAGGGAAGTTTAAAATATATCAGATGCCATTCCTGGGGAACCAGAGATAAACAGTGGTGTTTCAGCAGAAATCATTGTGCATGAAACATGAAGCATAAACACCATTCTTCTGTGACACTGAGAATGCCTAGCTTAAAATGCTCACTATAAACAGTGTTAAAAAGAGTTACCATCTTGGAAAATCAGCCTGCTTGTAATAGTATTCATTCCTGAAACCTTTGGCTTTCTTTCTGCTTCCCAAGTGAGCATAATGCTGGCCTGAGGGATGCGTGAAGCAAGCATTGCTGGGAGCTGCTAGCCAAAGCACACCAGGCTGCAGCCAAGTTATGCAGTGCTGGAAAGGAGATTACTCTCCATGAATGCTGCAGTGCAGTGCTCAGCATCCACTGCTAAGCAGTTATTTACAGAGAAAACAAGCCTTGGTGCTGGAGGTGGTTTCGACAAATGGTTTGCGGTGTTTTGGTTCGATATTTCTTCAGATTCTCTTATCTTTTGTGAGACCTAAAAGCCAATGCTAAAAACTACAGGGGAATTTAAACAAGAGTTAAACCAAATTGCACACATGTGTGACAGAGTGAAGACACTGTGATTTCTGCATGTCTGTGATTACATGTGCATGTAGTTGCAGTGCTAATCAGTATAGAATTATTCACTCTACTTCTGCATTTGTATTGAGGAGCATCCTGTGCAGCTTTTGATTCCTGTATTCTTTCTTTTAACAGAACGATCAGGTTAATTACGTAGATGTTGGTGGAGCATATGTGGGACCTACCCAAAACCGGATTCTCCGGCTGGCAAAAGAGCTGGGTATTGAGACCTACAAAGTGAAATTCGATGGCAATATGATCCATTATAAGGGGGTAAGTATTGCATTTTTCATGTTGAGGTACCTAAAGGTATCACTGAGCCTGGGAAATTTCTGACAGTCACTGAGAGTGTTTCATTTACAGCTCAATTTTAGTCATCCAATAAGCACCTGTTTGAACTGTTGTTATTCTATTTTAACTTACTGAGAGTGTGACTGAGAGTGTTCTTGTTTTCTTTTGTAAAGTGTTTAAAAAAATGGGACTAACATCAGTTAAAAAATTTGGGATACATTTGGCACCTGATTGTCTTTGAATCATGTCCTCTAAATGTATCGTCTGAAGAATTTTTTGTGGATAAAGGCCAAATAAAGGCCAAATTTAAATAAGAAAAAAAATTTAAAACTGTTGGATACTAATGAATGAGAATACTAGGCAACATTATATGAGACTAGTATGGGAGTAAGTGTAACACTTTTGCCCCACTTACGTAACTAGATTCACGTAAGATCTCTCCCAGACCTGTAGCGTGGTATTTGTTTTACTTACAAATGGATGTTTGGAAGCTGGACATCTATTATGAGACTCATTGAGATTCCCTCTAGCCCCTTCCATGTCTTGCTGTAAGCTTCATGTTTGAGATGTAGGGCAGTGGGAGTACAGATGGCCACTCTTGAGCAGGTAGTGGTGGTTGAAGTGAATTAGAATGAAGCCTGTCTTCAGAACAGATTTCCAGCCCTTGTCTTATATCTTTAGCCAAACAAATTTTTGCTCAAGTCTTAGACAGGTCCTATTGCCAAAACAAATACAAAGGGAGAGCAGTAGGGAGAGCAACAAAGAGGTCTAAGAGTCATAGGTATGAGGTACAACTGTCTATCTCCATAACTCACAAACTACACTTTCCAAAGACCATAACTTCTTATATTTTTTAATATCCTTTAGTTTTGGTACTTCCCAGACTCTGGTAAAAGGTTTGAAGCCTATATTAATCAGAGTTGACATACCTGATAGAAACAGGTCTAAGTGGTGGAATTTTAAGTGGCTTCATTTCTATTATTTTTCCACATTTTCCATCCAAGAATTAGACCAATGTGTTCATGCTGCAAAGTTTCATCATCTGGTTCTGTAACCTCTCCTTACTGGGCAGATTCACTTCATGCTCGTAAAATAGTCACATCTTAAATAACTGCATAGCTAGTCTATAATTCTAAAAAAGTTATTTTACACTACCTGATGTAAAGTTGGAGAAATTCAACAGCAAAAGGACTGGGCTGATTTGTACCAGCTGAATGTTTGGCCCACTCTATTTTATTTAAGCTCAGACATGGATCTCTTAGCATCCTAAAGGCACTTATGTGTGTAAAATAAAAGGCTCTAATGGATTACATGAATTTCAGCCCTTAATCCATTTTAGCAATGAAGCTGCATCTTTTTTTTTTTTTTTTGTTCCATGTTACATTATGCATGTCCTTGCTAATGACCATGTAATTTTGTAAATTTTCTTTGAAGTAAAAGTATGTTTCTAAGCAAGAGGCAGCATTATGAGCTATTCAGCTGGATCACAGGCTGTGGATCAGTTGTATCGTGGCCCTGCCAAGCTAACTGAGGTCCCCAAAAGAGGCGTAGTTGTTGGACCAGGGTGACTGCAAAGGGGGTTTAAGGTCTCCCAGTGCAGACAGACTTGAGCACTGAAGAAATAATGATGCTTTTTCTCCAGTAGTTCTCATTTCTCCCACATTGTCTTCCCATCAATTACAGGTTTTTTTGTTTTCTTTTACCTAGGGTTTCCCACAGCTTCCTCTCCATACCCTTTCTTTGAGTCATCATGTAGTCACCATGCCCTTTGTTTCAGGTATCTGTTGTTGAATCCTTTCTTACATCCCACTTCTACAAGAAGCCTATTGAAAGCCATCTGTGTAGCCCTGGCTGGGTTGGTGAATGCGCAGGGCTGTAAGGGCTTATACATTTTACCTACCCTGTTACCATGCTGTGATGATGGTGAGTTGGCCAGGCAGGGATTTGTGCTCTCCTGGCTATAGTTACACTCCCTCATATTCATTAAAGATGCTCCAGGAACCCAAGCACCCATGGTATCTCCTAGATAGAAAATGTTAACAAAGAGATGATTTGATATTAAAGGATCATTGCCCCAGAAATTAGATATTAAACTGAAATACGGATATGTTCAGTTTCTTGGGCTAATATGCTGTCAGCCTTGGGCCATCTGCTGCCTTTCAGGTTTGAAAAGTTTGACTGAAACTTCTCCTTGCATCTCATCTGCTATTTCTGTCATCTGATGGCTGTCAGGGAGCATGTAGCTGGGGATGGAAAGGAAGTTCTCTCCCCAAGGGCATTTCTCCAAAGTCTACAATGTTGTGCAGTTTTGTCTGAGGCAAGAGGGACAGTGTTTTGGGGAATGACTAAACATGTATATATAAGGAGGAAATTCTTTCTTGTTATATATAAAGAGGAAATTATTTCCTGTTAGGGTGGTGAGGCACTGGAATAGGTTGCCCAGGGAAGTTGTGAATGCTCCATCCCTGGCAGTGTTCAAGACCAGGCTGGACGAAGCCTTGGGTGAGATGGTTTAGTGTGAGGTGTCCCTGCCCGTGGCAGGGGGGTTGGAACTAAATGATCTTAAGGTCCTTTCCAACCCTGACTGTTCCATGATTCTATGATTCTATGTCTTCAGATTTTGTTGCAACAGTCAGACAATTGCATATAATCTCTAGCACCCCCAGATTAGGAGATTTTTGGTCTTTTGTGTACCATGCTACCCATTTCAGTCTGGCTTTTCCTGAAGATTTCAAGGATACTGCTTGGACTGAGTTAGGAGAAAGCGGGGAAATATTTAATCCTAGCAGTGGAAGCAGCCAAGGGGAAGTGAAGATCCCCAGAAGGATTTCTTGAGCTTCTATGCTCTGAAAGGAATTTTTCCCATATGTGTGTGGAAAAATTCCACATGTTGCAAGCTTTAAAAAACATGTTGCTTCATGTGGTCAGGTTCCCTTTGTAGTTAAAATTTATTGAAGAAATCCAAATATATAACTATTGTTTATATTTTTAATTATTCTTCGTTCATTCTTTACTTCAATTAGTACAGTAACATGGACTGCTTTGATGTCAATTGGGAATTTGCTTGTATCCTGTCATTGTAAATCTGTAACTTCAAGCTGTAGATTTTTATATGAGCCCCAGATTTTCCTTCCAGCCAAATGGCTCTGTGACTACTGTCCTTTAATTCATCAAGAATGCTTTAGGACTGAGAAAAGGCAGATGTGGTGTAGTTCTTCTTTCTCAGATGATACAGAGAGCTTTTTATTTTTACAGAGGTCCTTTAAGGCCAGGCTATGTTCTGTTCTCATCTTCTCTTTAGTATAAGACCCTAGAAAGTAAAGGCATTAGGGTTTTGGTGCAATATTAAACTTCTCATATAAATGCAGTCCTCTAATACCTTGCAGCAGCACCAAGCTCCAGTATACATAACATTAGTAAATAAAGACAGATTTTGCTTCTTTGTTTGTTTATGATTTTGAGAACAAGGTAACACTTGACAAAAGATGAGCATTCCTATGCAGTAAATGATGTCTACCTCAGGGCTCACACCATAGTGAGCTGCTGCTGTAGGTGGATGCACTATGGGTGGCCCAAGGGCAATAGCAATCCCTGCTCTGGTGCACAACGGATGTTCCTCCTGTACTTCCTCATGTGCAGCTTTTCCTCAGCACAGCAGGCAGGAGACAGATTACCAGACTGCCAAAATTGTCTTCTCCTCTTGCACAACTTTAAATTTGAAGTGGTGTCACAGCTGGGGCAGCTTGGGCTTAATTCCTGTAGTTATGGCTACAAGCCACAGTGTAGCCCTGGGCAGAGAAAAGAGACACCTTACAGAGCACAGCTCTCTGCTGTCTTTCCACCCACGAAGTACGGAGCTTAGGGGTATTGTTTCCTTTGGACTGGTGTGGCGTAACTAATACAGGCAGGCAGTAGGACCTAAATCTGAGGTCTGCAGGAAAGCATTCAACGTGCCAGGAAAAAAAAAAAAAAAAAAAAAAAAAAAAAAAAAAAAAAAAGATAAACTCAGTGGTCAGGCAGGCAGCCTTATGTTAGCATGGGAGCAAAGCCAGTAGGTTATTTGTCTTCCAGTTAAGAAAACAGTTGTTCTCAAAATAATACACCCAGAACACTATAAACTTGTTTAAAATGGGATATTGCAAGACTTTGCTTGCTTGCAGTGATCTCCTCTGTGAAACACGCAGCCAGAGCTGCTTTGCCTAGTAGGGAGACAATATTAAAACCAAATGAATAACTTACCAGCCCCAGGTCATTTGGGCTAAATTTATTCCCTGCTGTGGAGATACTTGTGCAAGAGAGAAGGAGTTGAAAAACTGATGTGGCTAAGGCTGTTTGCCATATGCTCTCTGGCAAGCAATGGGAATTTCTCTCCTGGAATTTGTTAGAATTGGGCTTTCCTCTGATCAGTTCCCACTTCTTATGTGTTCGGCCACCCCTGCATAAGGAGTTAGTGTGTCTAGGAACTATTTCAGGCCCTCTGAATTCAGTCTCAAGCTCTTTCAGGTCTGTTAGACTGTTGTATTTTTCCAGCTTTTCCTGCCCTTGGTCTCCAGTCTTACTGAAGTTATGGGGTGGTTTTTTTTTGCATGCAGAGGAGAGCAACAAGTAATGCAGCTTTAGACTGCTATGTATGTTATGTTAATCTCCCTGGGCTATGCCATTGACCAAAGATGTGAGGTTAATAATGTTTTCAGATAGGTAATGAAAGGATAGTTATTTTTTCAAATAGCAGGTAAGTGAATATCCACTGTGATGCGTGTCATATTCTTGGTCAGTCCTCAGCAATTTGTGGTTCTGGTGGTCTAAAGCTAGCGCAAAGGTGGAAATGTTGGAGGAAAATATTAGCCAGGCAGTGGGAGTGTTCACTGGCTAATTGCCCTGTCTAAAGCAATCCAGATAGTTCAGGAGTTTCTCAGCCTGTAGCTGTTGAGCACGGTAAAGTTAATGCTGGGGGCTGGGAAAGTTGCTTTGATGCAAAGCTCATCATAGAGTTTCTGGGAGAGACTTTTCTTGGGGTGTTGTTCCCAGCAATATAAGGAATAGGAATGGCTGAAAACAAGAGGAGGAGAGAAGCTTTAGAAGTTATTTTATTATTTTTTTTTATTATTTTATTTTTTACTTTCTTTTTAGAGTTAAGCAAGCCAAGGATAGGAGTGGCATTTGCAAGTTACACCACCCAGTGCAAACACAGTCACTTATCAAAAAGTCTGTTGAAAAGAGGTATCACTCAACAGTAAAAACCTGGAAAGTTTTCACTGCAACTCCTGAATGGCAGGCTTATTTTTTTTCCCTTTGTCCCTTGCAGTATCGACATGACAGAACTGCAGTAATAACTTATCTTCACCTGTTGTTGGGTGGCCTGACAGCTTTGCACCTCACCTCTGCATAAGGGCAGAATTATTGGTGTTAAAGCATGTGAAGGAAGGCACACTGATGTTACCTGCATTCTAACCAGAACAAAAGGTCTAGCGATAAATGAACTTTGAAGCAGTATTTGGTGATCTTTTGGGAAAACAAAATGTTGTGCAATAAGAAGAAAATTATTAGCAATATATTACTGCTTTGTGTAGCAATTTCCTTGTTTGATACAGCATGGGTTTATGATAGTAAAAGCTGTAGCATACATCCCTTTGCATGTGTTTTTTTTTGGTCCATTTTTCTGTGGCTGAACACACAGTGCTCCAAACTGGCAGTGAGAAATTGTACTCTGGAAAACGAAGATGCAGTGTCATGCAGAGGATTCCCTTGCTGGTAATTCATAGGAGAATTTTCTCTGCCCTTGCCACGGCAGGATTGTGTTTTGCATACACACAGGCACTTGAAGAAGGCTGGAGCAGCATTCCCTGCCCATCGTCCTCCAACTCCCTAAACCAGAATGAAATGGAGATAAAAGAAACAAAAAACCCCCACCAAAAAAAAAAAAAAAAAAAAAAAAGTTGTACACAAGATTAAGATTACGTACCCAGAAATCCAGAGGTAACCAACCACCTCCAGAATCATCCTGGTGAACTGAAAACTTGGGATTTGTTGGGTATTTAACCAAAAGACTTTAAGCACTTGGATCTCAAACTGAACTAAGTACTGAGATTGCTCTTTGCTTGGCCCAGAGGAGAGATTACTGTGTCTAGACTGAACAGGAGAGCATATCTGCAGATGCACTCACTGAAAATGGGGAGGAGTTATACCATGGGCCCACATGGACCCCAGGGTTCGGCTACCACTGCAGCCATCTTCTGGGGAGAGAAGAACCAAGCAGTTTTGGCCACAGCAAATTTTCTCTCTCTTACCCATGTACTCTTGTCTCCTCCATTGTACCTGCCCTGAGGCTGACAAACATTCACTAAAATATGTGAATTTGGAATTTTTTTACTGCTTTTTCCAAGTTTGAAATCTCACTGTGGTCTCTGAGTTTCATTTGCACCATTTATCTTCCTTAAGATCTTTGCAGAAAAATGTTCTGAAGAATATCAGAAATCCATTTGTATTTACACACACATACACCATTACCAGTAGGGAAGACCTATACATTCTCTTTCACTAAGCATGGGGAAGGCACATTTGGCTCCTGCTTAGTGTCCCCCTGTCCCTGGGTCACCATCTCATGCATTTGCAGCCTCTCATTTGGTCTGTGACTCCCACCTGCCAGGTGTGATGTGCTGGCATGGTATGCACTGCACTGAAAAGCACATTGCACACCTCTTAGCACCGCAGCTCCTACCTGTCATCATCCAGTACATTCGCTGCATCCTGACACGTGACCTCATGCAAACTTTTGACACACCTGAAAGAATAAAAACAGTTAAAGAGGTCTGATGAGAAATTTGCCGTTGATTTATATGGGTGAAGGTTCCAAGCAATTTTATATGAGAAAATGTTGCCTACTCATCCAGTCCTTTCAGATTAAAATTATCACAAAGAACCACCTGCTGTTGGACAGTTTTGCTTATCGTGATATCACAGGATTATCCAAGAGATAATAATTATTATCTGTTGCAGTTATGTTTTATACACACTGTAAGTGCCGATACCATTTTTGAAACTGCATAGATTTTTTTCTTCCTGAAGCCAAAACTCTTTTTTGGCGCTTTCTTTGTTAGGTTTCTACCAGGGTACTTGGAATAATAAAGAGGCACATTTGCTTTTATGGGTGAGGTCTACCATAAAGGTGCTTAGACACCAAAAGGCAAAAGGTCAACCATGTGATGACTTTGAGAGCTGTTCTTGTACAATGAAGATATGCTCTATTCTATTTCAATTGCTTACGTTCTTATGTGTATTTTAGGGGAAGTCATGCTGTTTCACAGGTATTTCCCCTCAAACATGGAATCCTTTAGTTTACCTGGACTACAATAACTTCTGGAGGACCATGGACAAGCTGGGAAAAGAGGTAGGCTGTGTAAATTGCATCTGTTTCTTAAAATGTTCATGTCACCATAAGCAAGTCTGGTTTTGGTTTGTTTTATATCTGGCAGGCATTTTTATCACTTCTTGTTACAAAAAAAAGAAAAGAAATATCCATCAGAAAAAATACCTGTGTTGCCCAGGAAGTATCAGGAATAACAGGGCTTCCAAGGTGCCTTACAACCCAAACCATTCTATGACTCCATGAGAGGATACAAAAAGGTCCAAAGGCGTCTAAGATATCTGAAGAAAATAAGGTTGAACCTCAGTATACGTATTTTCTCATGCCAAGGAAAACCATTCCATGAGCTGGGAAATGAGAAGGGTATTTCCCCTTCCCTTGTGACAGCCTATTTGAGTAACGACGATTTTTTTTGGGGGGGAGGTGGTTGGTTTGTTTTTTTTTTTTGTGGGGTATTTTTTTGTGTGTGTGTTTTTTGTTGGTTTGGGGTTTTTTTTTTGTTGTTTTTTAGATGTCTAACAATCAGCTTTATTTTATGTCTAAAATTTTATTTCTAAAATTCTTACACAGTAAATGCCTTCAAAATTAAAGCAGTACAGCTGCAGACCTTCCTGTGCACAAAAATTAGCCTGGAACATCATGCTATCTTCCAAATATTTACCAGTTGCCTTATAATCTAGCTTCAAACCAGGGACCCTACCCTACAATAAACTTCAAGCACAGCTAACAGTATTCCTGCAAAGTTCATTGGGTTTATGTGGTTTTGCAGAATCAAATTTGTCCATGATACTACAATTTTTTGTAAAATAATGCATGTTTTTTACAGATTCAGATATGTATTAGTGTCATGACATGTCATGGTACTTTGATGCAATGGATTACTATTAAGAATTTAACAGTCTAAAAATAATTGAATAGTATTTAGGGATTTCTGCTCCCTCTGTATTTGACAGAGAGACATAGGGGCCTTTGAATACCCATCTGACTGAATCTCTGACTGGAGAAACAATTTTTCCCTCAGCTATGAGAGGATATCAGGACAAATGAATTAGAACAGACACCTTGCTTCTGGACAACTAAAGGCCAGATGAGTCCCAACATAAGGATGTAGTTCATCAGTCAGCCAAAGTCAGATTTGGTGGTCACAGTACAATTCATGGCCAAAGCTGTGAGTGGAAACTATTCCATTTAGTTAATTTATTCCAAATTTACAGGGGGACAAAAGCAACTTCTGGTCAATACGTCCATCAGCTAACTAGCTGTTACTAACTAGCTACGACTAGGCAATGATACAGTACTAAGTAACTTCTTGAATATTTCACCTCTCTCTCCAGATTCCTCTAGAAGCACCATGGGACGCTCCGCATGCTGAAGAATGGGACAAAATGACCATGAAAGAGCTGATAAATAAGATTTGCTGGACCAAGTACACAACTCTTCATTCACTTTGAAATCTAGCTACTATCTAGAATGACAGTGGCAAATTCTGGCATACAGCTGAGTACAATAGGGGTACATGTGATGACAGTATCTCAGATGAGGCTGGTGTTTGTGATGCGCTGTTGAGGGGGTGATGGCCTGTAAAGGACAGAGCTTGGTTTGGTGGGCAGGTGGGATTAAGGTACTGGAGAAACGTGGGGTTTGCCTCAGGAGGCCCATGCACACAGGAGTGACAGTGTGGGCTCTTCCCAGCATGCTTTCACTTCACACAGTTGGAGAGCATGGGCCTTTGTCTTCACAAAAAGAACCATTTATATAAAACTCCACTTTATAGGCATGAATAAAAGCCACTTGCAGGAGCAAATACTGAGACAGAAGGAGATGAGGGGGCTTCCCCAGCCCCACGGTGGGCTAGGAGCTGAGTGATGTCCCCTGACTCTTGGCTAGGTCCTCTCCTCCATTGTTATCATATGCGTCTGAGTTTATCATGTGAGCTGCATCACATGTATCAGGGAGCAGGCAGATGCTGCTGGCAAATCACAGAGCAGCATGCCATACCAGAGGGCAGCTGCTCTTCAGTGGTCACTCAATGGATAGGGCAGTGTGAGACCTGAAGAGTGGGAAGTGAGCAGCTGTTGGCTCTGGAAATTCTGGAAAAGTTCAGATGCTGTTCCTTGTTTCAGCAGTAGTGCCTGGTGGGCCACCAAAACCCTTAGAGAGAAACAAAGCAGCTGAAGCAATCTTTCTTGTTTCCTTTCCCTTCCCTGGCTGGTTTGTGCCTTAGCCTGTTGAGTGCTGTGGGTTCATCCCAGCAAGCCTGTTGCTGGGCTTGTTCAGCTCTGCCCACTGTAGTACACCCTCCCTCTGCTCCTGGGAAGCTGTCCTTGAATGACAGCCAGCTCTCCTGGGTCTCTTTGTCCTACGGGTATTTTCCCATGAGATGGTGCCAAGCAGGCCTTTAAGGAAGATAAAATCAGCTCTTCCAAAGTCCAGGGCTGCTATTCTGCTGTTTGTTTTACTACTTTGAGGGTTTAAAACTCCACAGTCTCATGGCCACTGTACCCAAGGCTGCCCTTCACCTTTGCCTCATCCAACAGGTCTTTCTTGTTGTGAGTAGTAGGTCCGAGAGCATCAACCCTAGTTGGCAGGAAGAGGGTCCAAGTTGTTGTATCACCTAGAAAATGGCCTGTGTGTTTTATATGTGTCTGAGGGACCAAACGGTATGAATAAAAAAGCCAATGTTCAGTAAGAGGTGATAACAACTGGAAATACACTTTTCTTCCTTTTCTTTTTCAATTAATTTTTTTTATAAAGCAAAAAGAAGTGTACTCATGTAAGCTCATGTCCCCTCTTGCTGTGCTATCCTCTGTGCTATTCTGTAACACTCTCCTCCCCTGTGTATTCAGTAACTTCATGTGTGCAGCTGAGCTGTTTGCTCTTTCATTCTGACTGTGGTTTAGCCCTATGCCTGCAGCTTCCTGACCAAAACGTTCCATTTGAAATTTATTTTGCTAGGTTAAATCTTGCTCCAGCTCCATGTGATATAGGGTACAGCTGTTTGGACTTGCTCTCTACGGCATTGTGGTTTGCTTTGCAATTAGTTTAATGAGCCATTTGCCTGCAAACTCGGTTACTTTGAACTACGCTTCCTGTTGCAAGTGTTCTGGCGTTTCCTCTGCTAGTTCTTACTGTTCCTCTTAGTCAGGGAGACAGTAGAGTAAAAGCAGAAGTTATAGTTTATAGTGACCTCTCCTCTAACATGCTTGTCTGCAAGACTGCTTCTACTACTGATGGTTTTGTGGCACTTTAGTTTTAATGGATGAGCTCAGCTGAAACATGTTTAAAAACTCAGTAAATGTTATTTTAGATCTTTAAGCCAAGGCAGATTTTTCTGCAAGTAGTTAAAAACCATAGCAACCTAAAATTAAAAAAAAAAAACAAACAAACAAAAAAAAAAACCAAACTTCTGCAACATTTTCTATCTGACTTGGGACAAGATTATAAAAGGAAATTTGCTTGTCATGTGTCACAGATCGGCATCTTCTGATCCTTGAGACTCTTCATATTTCTTAGGTGTGAACCTGTTACAGCTGTTTAGTGTCTTGATGCTTTCAGGATTGCAGCAGAGGATTCTTGCATGCAGAATGTTTTCATACCCTGGCTTAAGAAATAGAGTTGACTTAATACCCAGGGAAATGAAGTTATGGAAGTTTATATGTTACATGGTTTAGTCTAGATAACCTTCAAAATTCCTTCCTTTAAGATGATTATAAATTAATGTTTTATGAAACTTCATCCAAGTCAAAGACATTTCATCTTCTTTGCAAAATGATCACAATTCTTTTAGCAATCTGTAACCACAAATGAAAGAAATGTGAATAGCCAGGTCCTCATTTCCTGTGGCTGGAACTGTTTACATTCATTATGGTAGACAGCTGGTCCTCTCCTTATGTTTATGGCAATGATTGCCAGTTTGGTTTCTCTGGGTTATTTACTATGTCTGATTTTTGGTTTCACAAAAAGTCTGTGTAACAGTGTTACATAGGAGATGGAAAACTTCTTGGCTAGTTGAGTCCTTCAAGACCCATCATACCTTGGAAATGATGTGGCCGATGGGCTCCCCATGGAGATGAAATCCAGAAGAGTTTCACTAATAGGTTACCAAATGCATTCTTATGTTGAGAAAAATACTTGTTCTGATGAAAGGAATAGCAGCTGGGAAACTAAAGAAAGAACTAAGGTGAAATCAGCAGGATTTCATACGGAATGGGTAAGTGCTTTGGGCAGAGGGGGGTACTGATATAAACCCACTAAACAGACTTGCTACAAATAAAAAGTGAGGCACACAAAAATCACCTTGGCTTTTCTGACTTTGGAAAAGCAGCCCTTGTTGAGAATAACAGAGAAAAACCTATAAGCAGTCAGGAACTCACGTTAATCACTGGCTGCTTCTGCTTTTGTGTCTCATGCAGAGCTGTTAAAGAATTTGCCACTTTCTTTGTGAATGTCAATGTCACGTCTGAGCCTCAGGAAGTCTCTGCTCTCTGGTTCCTGTGGTACGTGAGGCAGTGTGGGGGCACAGCCAGGATTTTTTCTATCACCAATGGAGGCCAGGTATAAAATGTCTCATATTCTTCCTCCTCTCTTGAAACCATAAAAAGCAAGTGGAGTGTTGTACTTGTCAAAGTCCTGCAGTTAATGAAAAGAGGGCAAAACACCAAGTGCATGCAGCACTGGAGACACTTGTGTTCCCATGGACTGGAACACAACGCTGTACAATGAGGAATTTTATTAGCTAGGTTTTGGGATAAACTGGAACAGCTTAGTCAACAGTTTTTTCCCGTGTTCACTTCAACAGAGTTCTTTTGTTGCTATTTTGTTGCTTTTTTTGCCTATGTCGTCTATGGGTTACTTAGCACATTTGAATGTTTTCAAGACTTCAAAGCAAGTGTACTTCAGAGTGCAATACTGGTTTTTGGCATTGAAGCCTCTAATGACAAGAATTGGGATTAAGTAGCAAAAGACCCTTCCTTCTTGGGACAGCTCGCATGGCAGCATGTTTTATGAGCTACTTCAGAGTGTTTCTCACTATGGTTGTGGCAGGTGCTTGGTTATGTGCAGAACATCATGGTTTTCATGTGATTGTTCTGAATGGAGTTTCAGAAGAGGGAAGGGGGTGCTGGAGAATTAATTTGAATGGAGTATATCAGCACTTTTAACGAGCCTCTTACTTCAGTTAATGCAGCCTCAGAAAGCACGTGTAGTGTTTCAAACTTCAGCTACCAACAGCAAAACCAGCAACAGCGTCACACCTTTCCAAGTGTGCCAGGATAGGGAGACATTAAGGGAATTTGCCTGGAGAAATGCAAAGACTCCACCAACATCTGTCCATTGGGGTAAGAAGAGGCAACCCTGTGTCAAGGATACAAATAGAGCTGCCCTGGAGTAGGAGCAAGACCTGAGAGCCTTTCTCCCCAGTAGCTCCTCATTTGAAACATTGCAGCCACGTCAGCAACTGCTAGACATTGCAACAAGAATTAGAAATAAAATTAATCCCAAGATACTTGTACCTAAACAAGACCTGGAGAGGGGAAAGCCAGCCTGGGAAGAGCACTTCCATTTCTTTGTGGCCAGATGAGGCAATCTGTCTTGGTTTCTACCATCTCTCACTCTCCCCTCACCCCAGTACAAACCCGTTGAACAAAAATGCTAAGATTTTCTGACTTAGTAGCCATGACGAGTCTTACAAGACTTCTTCAGACAGCCATGTCAGTCTATGTAGAAGTGAGCTGCTTGATATAATGCTGGTGGCTAGTAGATAAAAGAGTGCTACTGCTTCCCCTGAGCATCTGCACAGACATTGCAAGGAAATATGTGTCACAGGTTGTGCTTTTTTTTTTTTCAGACAGCAATGTCTTCATGCCTTCCAGGGACAGATAAAGCTCATTTTCTGCTGCATTTGAGGCCAGACTCAGCTAAAGATCTGTCTTGCTCCTGCACTGGTGCAGGCTTTACTGTATGGATGCAAGCTGGTGTCTTTGTCTCACAAGAGGGTTTTGGTAGCATAGTGATGTGTAAAACACTCAAAACATCTTTCAGTGATGTGATATGTTTATACTAGCTAGAAAACCTGCACTGTATATGTTTGTTCACTGAGCTTCAAGAGCCTTTACTCCAGCAAATTGAGGAAACCATTGCAAATATGGCTTAGACAGCAATCCCCATGGAGGCTCAGGTTTATGCCGTTGTTCTTCTAAAAGTCTGCACCACTTTATGCACCTTAGGATCTGACCTGGAGTTTCTTTATTTTAAGCAGAAGTCCTATTGAATGTCATCATGATTAATGCTGGTGGTATTTTTGTTTGTGTTTCTGTTTATTTTTTAGGAGAGGAAGTTTAAAGGGGGGTCTGGTCAGATATCAGAAAAAATAATGGAACGCCTCAAAGGCAGAGTCAGACTTGAGAGACCTGTGGTCCGTATCGATCAGACAGGTGATAATGTCATTGTGGAGACTCTAAACCATGAGATATATGAGGTAATTTGATCAGAATAAAAGTAGAGTATGCATTTAGTGGGGGAATATATCTGCTGTAGCTCTTAGACAGATGTAATCAGGAAGTACCATTTGTGTGTGTCCATTTCTCGGAGAATGCTGACACTCTGTGAAACCTGTTTTACAGATTTGTTTATGACTGGGTCTCTTCTTGGTGTGCTGCTAGTTAGTTTCTGTCATTACTCTGTCTCTTGTGTCTTAATGTTTTCTGTGATTATTTATTTTTACATTTTAGTTCTGCATTCAGACCATTTCAAAGAAAGGAAAAATAATGTTTCTCTTCATATAGAAGTTTGTGGTTTGCAGAACAACAACAAAAAAAGACATTTCAAACACCCTTAGTGAGATCTGGCCTCTGTGCAGTGGTGCTGTGAAATTCTCCGTCAGTAAATGCTTATCTGCAGTGGCACACATAAGGTGGCAGCTCCCTTCTGAACACAGAGCTCAGCCTGCTACAGGGGTTTGTGCAGGACTACCAGGGTCTGCAAGATCCCCATCTTGCAGATGGCAGTGTTCCTGGGATATTTGGAGAATGTTAGGAGAAAGGGAAGGGGCTGTTTGAAAGAGGAGCTGGTCTAAGGATGTCCTGGAGGAGGGACTCGCCCTCAGCCGCGAGTTTTTAAACCTCAGAGTAAAACCTCTTGCTTCTCCCTCCCTGCTGGCTGACAGAGGGCCAAGTTAGAGGAGACAGGATTCCTGCGTGAGAGCACCTGAGAGCAGAAGCGTCAGTTGTTACACAGTGTCACCCTGAGCCCTGAAACAGTGTCCTTCATCTCTCCAATCAGACACAGTATCTGAAAGATGGATAGAGTATGCTCACGAGAGCTGAACTCGCCATCAGTGTTGCTTGCCCTAAAGTTGTATCCTGTGAAAATGCACAGAAGTGATTTTTTTAGTTGTTGTTGTTGTAACAGCTTATAATGTAGAAATTATAAGCTGTTGTAACAGCTTATAATGGACAAATGTGGTTCAGATTTTTCTGGCCACGATAAAAGGCACTTTTACCTATGCTGTAAGATCTATCTTTTCCTATTTCTCATTTGTCTCCAGCCAAGTTTTGGCTCTGGTCCTGTAGTGTCTGGAAAGCTGTCAAGAATCAAACAAAAAAATATGCTTTTCCCATCTCCTTTCTCTGAAATGGCAGAATTATTTTGATCACCTGGAAA
Source organism: Neopsephotus bourkii (assembly GCF_033783945.1). Lineage (NCBI taxonomy): Eukaryota > Metazoa > Chordata > Aves > Psittaciformes > Psittacidae > Neopsephotus > Neopsephotus bourkii. The sequence goes on along the minus strand of NW_026901456.1, from coordinate 10,055,509 downwards.
TATCAGTGTGGGAAAACTAAGCAATAGAGACAGGGGTGGGAAATCTGTTTAACAACTAACAAGATCATCTTTCGAAAGTGTCCTGCAGGGTGAGCTCAGTGAGAGGCAGTGCCTTGTCTGTTCTGACTGTGTTCTACATTTCAGGGCAAGTATGTGATCAGTGCTATTCCCCCAGTCCTGACAACGAAGATTCATTACAAACCAGAACTGCCACCAAAGAGAAACCAGTTAATTCAGCGTTTGCCTATGGGATGTGTCATAAAATGCATGATGTACTACAGGGAAGCCTTCTGGGAGAGGAAAGGTATATGGGGAAAATGAAAGCCTTGGGAGCCCCATGCTATGAGAATTTTGAAGGTCTGCTCTCTGTTGGGAAATAAATCCAATGGGGGGTTAAAGGTGCAAAACAGCAAAACCAAGCACACAGAAAAGTGAAAGGTAAAGCTCTTAGAAAGGAGAGCTCTTCCTCCAAGCTTGACTGCACACTTTGTCCCAAGGATGGGGCCAGAAACAAACAGAATCATTGTTGCTTGCTGAGGAGGGATGACTTAGAGAACAAGCAACATTTCCCTGGGAAGCATCACTGAAAGCTGCAGCAGCAGTCCCTGCTTCTCCCTGCCAGGGACAGTTAGTGCAGCCAAAGAGAATTTATAGCAGATCACAAGGAAAGCTTAAGGTGCAAGCAAGATCTTTCCCTGGTTTTAATCCTCTGTTCTATAGACTTGATTAGCTCAGAGAGCTGGAAAACGTAGGTTAGCTTTTTGTTTAACTCAAGATATTTTTTCCACGTGCTGCAACATCTTGTGTTTCTCAGCTTTAACTGATATAATTTCCAGAACTATTTGTATGAACAGATTAGTTTCCATTTCCTGTGTAATGACACTGAGAATTGTACTGGGTGAGAATATTTCTTAATCAAAAGAATATAAGTTTGCATGTTCCAGGGTATAAACCAGCCATCAGGATTAGAAAGAGATGGAGGCAGGTTTATACATTGCTATCTATATGGGAATTTTTGCATGTTCATCTGAACCATGTAGTGATGTGATACCACATTAGATGACCCATGCTTCTGCTACAATGCTGTTATGGGACACCAATCTGACAGTCTTACCATTAGCAAAATCAATACATGGTATAAATTTGAGCCCACTGTGACCAGATGCAATTACACTGGGTTTTGTTGCTGCTGCTGTTGTTTTGGCCAAAGTTACTCATAGTTTTTACTAGATCTGTTTATTTTAATGTTTATTGCCCTCAGTATAGAGAGCCAGAGGGACCTGCAATAATCCAAAGAAATTCTTTACTAAGTAATACTGGAATTTAAATATGACTTTTATGAGTCTGTGTACAAAATTTCCCAGAGTCAGAGGGAAAAGAGGAGAAAGCCTGTTACAAAACCACTTCAGACATGTAGGTATTACTGGTGACAAAGGAATTACTGTACAGTTCCTTTTTGGATATTCTTCCTTGCTCATTGCTATCAAAAATAACGATCAACAAGTTTCTCTGGAAATAATTTTGTTTTCTTTCCCTTCATTAGGTTATTGTGGTTGTTTTGTCATTGAGGATGAAGAGTCTCCAATTGGAATAACCATAGATGACACAAAACCTGATGGATCTTTCCCTGCCATTATGGGGTTAAGTGTTTCTAGCCTACACTAACAGATGTGTATTCAGTTTTGTATGAAGGAGTGGGAGGAGAAGGAAGAGGGGAAATGGCCAGGTTACCTCAGTGGTACTCACTCCCACAGTCTTCATAGATGCAGGAGAGTACTTCTGACAAGCATCTTACTCCTCTCTAGTCCATGTAACTTTTTAGGTGAAGCTTCTGCTACAGATAGCTTAGTACAAAGGAGTTGGTTGGGAAAGATTTGCTGAAATCAGCTGTAGTTCATTCATGTAGTTTCTTCATGTAGTTCATTCATTTTAACCATTCAGGTAAGGGTTTCTTTGTTGTTGTGGAGTAGATCTAGAAATAAATCCCTTTCTCACCTAGCTTTATGAGCCTGTGTTTGGCTTATGTTGGGCCTCGTGTTTAGTGCCTGGGCCAAAATGAAAGTGCAGCTCTCCAAGAAATCCTAATTTGCCTCCTTTCCCCATTGTGCTGAGGCAAGGCAATGAACATCAGCTGATGATTGAGTGGGACAGCAGCTGTGCAGTGTAGAAATGGGAACTCTGAAGAAACTGCCAAGTAAAAAAGTTGTAGTTTGGACAAGCAGGTATGAAACATAGGGAATAGCTAGCTTTTAAAATAGGTTGTGCCAATGTGAGCAAACAATCTTTACAAGTGTTTCCACTGTTGAGTGAGACTGCCAAAAAAAAAGGCCAATATAAATGTCAGGCAACTACTCCTTAAGTATCTGTCAAGGAAAGCTTACCACTTCTATTGTACTGTGCATGTTTATGACCATGTTCAAGGCTTAAAAACTTCCATGGCCTGAGAGCAATAAGCCTTCTCCAAACCCCATATGGCAGATAGATTCCTGCTTTTCTCCCTGTGGATTTATGCAACTTTCTAAAAGAGTGCAGGAGCATCATCCCCCAAGTGTCTCCACTAAATTTGGATGAACTAATTACCAAATATGTTTCCTTCAAGCTGAATAAATATTGATCCCAGTTCTTAACAGGACTGGTCCATGACACTGTGCAGTGCTTGTCAGAGCAGCAGGTTCCCATCACCTGCTAACACCAAATGACATGGGCAGTGGTTTGGCCAGCTGTGTGCAAGTCTTCAAAAGCTTAAGAAAACCCAGGGTCTCCATCCATTTGGATAAGACCTAGCTGTAAGAGGGTAGGCAGTGCAGGCTAGTAACTTGTGATTGTTATGTAATGAGGTATGATGAAAACAATGTTTGATAAAAAATGTTTGGATTAATTTCTAGCAAGACCTTGCAAATCAGCTGGGGTGCTAGCACTGAGTGGTATTTACATGCCATATTTTTCTTTTCAGTTTCATCCTTACCAGAAAAGCTGTTAAACTGGCCCATCTCAGTAAGGAAGAGAGGTAAGAGTTCAGAAACTGTAAACATTTCAGAAGCCAGTCAGTTCTCTGGAATAGCTCCCCACAGGAATATGTTTGAATATATGTGTGCATACTCATGTATGCACATTCTCAGTGCAACTACTAATATGGGATCTGGGGCAGAGACTGAGCTTTTAGCTTAAATGGGCCAAGACACTAATGCTAATAGTCACCCAGGTAGGGATGAGTTTCCAAGTCCTGTCCACTCTTCTATGTTATGGCATAGCATCTCTGTGTCTTTATGTGAACTGGTGAGATTTTTCCTACCACATTCCCAAGCTGCATCCTGACTGAATGATGCTTCACCCTAGGGATATAGGGAGCACTGACATGCATAGTTTCTGGTGTCCTTCACATTCACACCAGGCAACAAACTTTTTAAACCTCCATGTTTACAACAGCATGGTTTTTCCTTTAGCCTGGGAAATGAACGAACAGTACTCTCTAAATGGGATTTTGGGTACACATGCAAATGAAAAAGGAGCTCAGCTTAGGAGTGTGAATGGTTTTCTCCAGATCATATTTTGTTGAGAGCTATAGTAAATCTGTAGAGATTTTGCTGATTTATGTTGCTTCTCTTCTGGTCTTACACCAGTGAACATGAGAATGAATTGGCTCTGCATACTAAAATAACTGTACAAAGATTTATTTTTTTTTAGAGCTCATTGCCAAAATCAACCTTAATTTCACATTCCCTAGGTCCATTTTGAATGTCATATTTAGACATCAGCATTTGAAATATTTATGTTGAGATAGGAACATGAAATCAGACTTAAAAACAAAGCCAAATTCAGCTTTCTGTCCAGTATATTGTAGTAAATGTGATGTTTTTATAACAAAAGGAACAGCGGAGACATTTTTTTCCACCTTCCTCTTTTCTTTTCTTTTTTTTTTTTTTTTTCCGTGACTCTGATTTTATTTTCATATAGGAAGGCGAAGATCTGTGAGGCATATGCCAAGGCAATGGGGATGGAAGAGGCTTTACATGTAAGGAATGAATGCCTGTTTTCACCTCTGTTGTACAGTAATGTTCCTCCTTTGTTCTGGAAGAAGGAGCCAAAATTCTTGGTACCTAAATTGTGTGCCTGAAATTGCATATTGTTCCATACAACCCGTGCTCTCAAAGGGAGGGCAGCAGCATCTAGTACAGGAAGAAAAGAGCTGCCAGTCTCACTCTTTACAGAAAGGAGAAGGAAGTGCATGCTTTAATTTGCCCTGTCAATTCCCCATGGGAGGCTAGTGCTTCTGTAAAAGTGAAAAGATTTGTTTTGTGCAGATGGATAGCATTAGCCAGATGACAGGGTGCTCTTTTGACAGGTATCCTTAGCCTGTTTTTCCCCCACTTAAAAGGAAATTTGGATTTTTATTTCCAATTTCTCTGTCACTGTTTCACTCTCTAATGTTTGCTGATACTTACAGCCTGTGCATTATGAAGAAAAGAACTGGAGCATGGAACAATATTCAGGGGGTTGTTACACAGCGTACTTCCCACCAGGCATAATGTATTCTTATGGAAGGTAAAACACAGAATTCTTTGCTTTCTATTATACATTTCTTAGCTCGTGCGAAATTATACAACTTATGCAACAAACTTATGGCATAGGTAGCATACTGGGGGAATGCCAACCCTCATTCTGCTTCCCTACTCTTCAGCTAATAAGGATCTTACTACTGACTTTAATAGCAGCAGTGGTTCTCTTGTGACTTCCAAGGAAAGAAGACACAGTCACAAGGGGACCTGTTAGAACCACAAAAACTTTCCCCACTAGGCTACTTACAGTATTTACTGCTGCACAGTATTTTCAGCAGATCCCTTTAATGCTTTCTAAGACCTTGATGGCACACATTTTGGACAGATGAAAAGTTGTCACTGGCGGTAGGTGAAGCATGGGGTTCTGATAAAGCACGTTGAGTCACATCACAAGGGGAAGACATACTTTTCCCTTATATGAAAACTTATTTGCTCCTCCACCCAGCAAAGCCTCCCATGCTCTCCCCATGCAGAATTGTATTTCTGAAGGAATGCAGTAGATAATACTGATTAATATTAGGTATATTCCTGAAAAGTTTGTGGGAGGCATGGCTCAGCACCTAACAGGAACAACCAGACAAGTCTTGTATCCATAATCAAAGACCAGACAAACGATGCAGCACATCGCAGCATGAGCTCCACAGGATATCCATCATGGAGTTACATCCTGTCTCTATGCCAAAATGCATATGGGAAGAAGTCATCTTGTGCGTAGACTCTTCTGCTGCAGTTTATCTGAATGCTTGATGGGTGATGTCTCTGACCTGGGAAAGCTGGTGTCAGGCAGACAGGAAAAACCTAACTGGGGGTTAAGTGGGAGTCTGTAGAGCAAGCACATCTTTCTATGGGAAAGGGAGCTTATCACCTAGGGCTGGGTTAACTGGGATGCTTGTGCAGCTTTGCACAGCTGCGTACCTGGCTTATATGACTCTGCAGGGCAGATGCAACTTTCTGAACGATAAGGCCTTCAGCTGCCATCCCCTTTTGGCAGGACGTGCAGTCAAGCAAGTCTAGCCTCCAAATAGAAGCTGGTATTAGTGACCCATCACTGCAAAAACATGATTCACTTCCCATTGTAATGGCAGGATAACAACAAAGCTGCCATGCAGAAAACATAAATCTATCAGCTGCATTGTATTTCTGGAAGCTGTTTGGATTATCCTTTATCCCAGCACTAAAATAAGTCTCATATTATTTTGTACAGAAGCTGGCCACACTGATTTATGCCTTAGTTTTTCTCTTTCTCAGATCTTGAGTGTTGTGTATAGAAGCAAGTATGGTCCTGCAGGGACAGCTTATTGCACCATGCTCCCCAGCCCAGGTCTGCAGGAATTCTGGATAACTGAGAGCTCTATCACAGCCCATAAATTGCTTTTAGAAAGATCATCACCTTGCTGTTACTTTTCATCTTATATTCTCCACTTGTTTTGAAGGATCATTCGCCAGCCCTTTGACAGAATCTACTTTGCTGGCACGGAGACAGCTACCCAATGGAGTGGATACATGGAAGGAGCTGTACAGGCAGGAGAGAGAGCAGCCAGAGAGGTACATACTGTTGGTTTGCATTCAACATCTCTATTAAAAGGCTAAAAAGGATTAAGAACAGCTTGGAGGGTCTGATTTCGTGCATCACACCCTGCAATTGTGTAGAAGCTGCTAGAATTGATGGGGAAGAATCACAGAAAAGGATGTGAACCAAAACCTTTTTAAAAAAAAATGAAGAAACAAAACAAACAACTTTACTTATTTTGTTATTGAATAAAGTGAAACCGAGAATCTCACTCAAATCAGAACATTATGCAGTGTCTTGCTGCACTGGAGACTCAAAATGAAGCTCATGCCCTGTACCCCATGTCTAGAGGGAAAAAAACCTACAACCTAATGCTGCCCTTAGATATACTACCACAATGTCTAACAAGTTAATCACAGTATGCTTTAAAAGTAATTTAAGTCGTTATAAATACTTGCAGCTGTTTCCTATGCAGCAATTTGTAAATCTGAGCATTGTTCTCATTTTGATCAGTCCCGTCTGCTTCTCCTTTTGCAAGAGAGTACAGTTAGCTCTCCTTTATGAATTTGTAATGGGCAGCTCTGATAAGGGCTAAAGCTCCTCACAATGACACACACTGGGATAGGTTCCTAGCCACGGTGAAATCCCTTTACAGCAGTCTGGAGGGAAGGGGAAAAAAACACATTAAAGGGTATACATTACAGTTACATGGTAGAGCCACAGAACTGTTATTTAAGGGAAAAAATCAGCCCTTTGCTTCCGTTTGACAGACCATTGTATTTACCTTATAATCATCATTACTTGCTTTATTTCAAGTCACCTAATTTATCTTTTCTATTTTCCATGCCTGTGAGCAGTAGCTTCAAACTCCATGAGATGTTTCTTCTGGAGACACTCATTTGCCCTCAAGAACCTCCATGATTGTTACGATCAGTTTATTCTCAAGAAAAATCCTTTATGAGCTTTGTACTGCCAAGAGATAACTTCATGATGTATGCTTTGAAAGCTCCAGAGCTCTATTTCTCTTTTTTCTGCTTCCGTGATCACTCCTAATAGGCTTTGCATCTTGAGTGCATGGTGGTAACCTCACCTTTCCATTCTCAAACTGTCACATGAAAAAGCATTTATATTTGTACTCAGGAAAAATTTGGAAATAAGCATCTGGAGAAGTTGCAGTTCATGGGGAGTTCTGAGTCCTAATTTTTAGAAATTACTCTCTGAAATCACTATACATATTCTGTTTCAAAGCACATTCAGGTGATCATAGTTATGCCTTTTAACAGTGTCACCTTGTTCTGACTTGCTCTCTTTTTCCAAAACTGACAGTAACATGGGCTTTTTAAATTTTTCTCTCTGGTGGAAAAAATAAATAAATAAGCAAACAAACAAACAAATAAATAAATAAATTCTTGTAGATATTGCACAGAATGGGGAGGATCTCAGAGAATGAAATTTGGATGCCAGAGCCAGAGTCAAAGGTAAGCCAGACTGTTTCATTGTTACCCGATCAGGCGCACATCCCTCAGTAAGGCTGCAGTCCCTGCTTCAGTGACAACTGTGGGGCCTGACCCCATGCAAGGTTTTGGTTACCTCCCATGATGATGGGATTATTTTTTTTTTTTTTTTTTTTGTCTGAGGAATATGGTTACTCCTCTTTGAGGTGTGGATGGCAAAGAGCCAGGGACAAAGATTTCGGAGCCACGGGGACTCCAAAATGCAGGAAATCAGCCTAATTCTGTCCTGTCCCAGACCATGGTTTTAAGCCAAATGTAACCTCTTTCCTGTCACAAGTAAATCCATCTTCACTGCCTTGTGGCTTTTTAGGATGACAGAAAACAGGTGTTCCATAGCTGTGGCAGTCCTCTCCCCTGATCTGGTCCTTGGGGAAAACCTGTGACCTCTCCAACCTAGCATGGGACGTTTGCTGCCCCCTTGTTCACGCAGTGAGGGAGGGTAACCATCTCCTCTTTCCCCCAGGATGTCCCAGCCCTACCGTTCACCACCAGCTTCTGGGAGAGGAACCTGCCCTCTGTGCCGGGACTGCTGTGCCTGCTTAGCTCAACCATGTGTTTCACCTCTGTGGCTGCTGCAGGGCTGTTTGCCTATAAAAAAGGACTACTAGTTCGAAACTAGCAGGGACCACATGTCCGGTGAAAGCTGCATACTCCCTCTTCTTCCCTTTTACCAGATGAGTGCTATTTTTGGAGAGAAGTGGCATGGACAGCTGGAAAGGGCAAACGTTTTTGTGATTTTTCTTTTTAGTACCACAATTAAGGAATCAAATCTCCTGCCATTGCTACTGGCTAACCAGAAAAACGTCAGCTGTGGAGGTGTTTTTCAAATATGCCTTTTCCTTGTCCATTTGTTTTGATTGGACATGATAATACTGATGGCGTATTCCTGATGCAGACAAGGCAAAATGCAAATCACGCCTTTGTCAAAAGGCAAATGGGCTTTGGATAATGCATTCATTATCACTCACCACTTAATTTTTTACCACACAAGGTAGTAAATGCCCTTATGTATTCACCTTGGTTAGCAGCTCAGAATATCTGAAGCTATTCCCACAACGTCCCTGCTTTACAGAATAAATTCGCATGCCAATCAGATGTAGAATTGCGAAATTAATTTTCAAATGCCTTTGATTAATTATTAATCATCACAATGTGAAGCTTTACCATGAGCTGGATGAAAAGAGGTAATTAGCAGGAAGCAGCTCTCTAAACAGCAAGAGGAAGCATGAGTGGACTTTATTCTGCCCACTTTCTAGTGAATATCCATGCTTACCTATTCTGAAGTAGGTCTGCATCAGTGTGGCACAGCCATAGTGTGGTTCTGGCTTACTTCCTGGCCCAAGATCATTCAATCCAGCCCAGACATTTGCTGTTAAAACAGACTGAAATGAATTAGCAAAGTTAAAGCCCCTTCAAATGGCAGCAGGTGTTAGCTGCTGTTTTCCGAATGGCATCAGCTTCCTGGCTCCCTGTCAATTCGCTGCCCCTCATTTTGCTTGTAATCTGTACTGCCTTCCTCCAATAACGAGAAATATATTTGGGGCTTGAATTACTGCCTTGTAAATTACAGTAATTGGATGCATCTGCCTGTTCTGATCTTATTCTGTACATGATACACTTAAAATAATCACTTTAGTGTTTACTGAAGTCTGGAATATATGTTTCGCAGCATACCACTGTTTTGCAGTCTTTTTGCCTTGAAATGTGAGCACTGTGTGTGTCCATGGACTCGACTGTCATTCAACATGGGTGAGATGTGCCTTTCAATGGTCCTGAAACCTTGATAAGAGGAGCTCTTCTATAAACTTTTCTTCAGATTCTTTCTTGCCTATTTTTTTGTGAGTTTGTGGAAGATGGTGTCTCTCTACTGTGTTAAATCACTGGGCACATTACATGCAGCAGCCACCAACCTCTTGCTCTGCTTGACATTATCCATACGTACAAACCAACAGAAATACCTACCTACCCAAGATGACTTCACTCCTAGCCTCCACTTTAACCGCATTTGTATATCCTCTCACTTTTTTGTACAAAAGCCTTGTAGACAATGTAAGTGCAGACCTAGGTGATGGTGGGCTCTGAACCAGAAGCCATTTCCTAATGGAAAGAGTGCTTTAGGTGGCCCTGTGTCATCAGATGTGAGTGGGTGCTCTCGATGCCAGTGTTAAGTATCACACAGAAATGGCCATACAGACAGTACTTGTCTCCTGAGCTACTTTGTTCACTGCTCACAGTTATTCTGTGTGAGAATCAGCTAGCCACTACTGGTTTTTCTAGGGGAAAAAAAGCCTGAACAGATTATTGATAAGAAAACTGTCTACATTTTCAACTTCAAAGTTCCCATCTACATTTAATTTTGCATGCACTTCAAATTACTCTCTGTTGTGGTTTAAACCCAGCCAGACAGCTCGTTCACTCACTCTCCCTCTTCTTGCCCTCACCCTACTCCTGAAGGGACAGAGAGGAGAATCGAAAAGAATGCAACTCCCATGGGTTGAGATAAGAACAGTTTAGTAACTAAGGTATAACAGAAACCACTACTGCTACCAACAATAATAATAATGATAAAGGAAATAACAAGGGAAGAGAACACAACACCTCAACACTTACCAGCCGATAACTCGCCCCCCCCACCCTGACCAAGCACCGACCGATACCTCCTCCAACCCTGCAGTCCCCCTAGCCCCTTCCGGGTAACTCCCAGTTACCTCCTGGGCACGACGTGCTGTGGTATGGAATACTTCTTTGGTCAGTTTGGGTCAGGTGTCCTGTCTGCTTCCTCCTGGCTTCCCCTCCTCTCTGGCAGAGCATGAGGTTCACAAAGTCCTTGGTCAAACCAAAACATCATTGTTATCAGCTCTGTTCCCAGCCCGAAAGTGAAAACACAGCACAGCACCAGCTACCAAGAAAGAGAAAAATGACTGCTACTGCTAAACCCAGGACACTCTCACTTGGAAAGGAGTGAATAGTCTCAGTAGGATGCAGCAATGCACTTCAGATTACCCTCACTGGAAAGGAGCGAATAGTCTCAGTAGGATGCAGCAATGTTGGGTTTTGAACACCCTAAACTGTAGTATTAAATGCTTGTTTAAAGGGGTTTTGACAGATTGTTTGACAGGTCAGTTTATCATCCACCTTAGGAACATTTTAAGGGGGGCTTTTGTGTGTGTGGGGAAGTGACTAATGTGCATTGCTTTTTGACTCGAGGGCTCCCTGCTGAATATGTTCTCCTCAGTTTCAGCTGTTCCTTAGCAGGAGTTCCTGTGTGCTGGGACTATCCAGTCATGTAACCTGGCACAACCACAAAGCCTGTCTGAGGGGCTGGGGAGGGAGCTTGGGCTTGCTCTTGACAAGCCTTTTGTGGCATGAAATGGTTCTGCACCCTTACACACTTCCCCCAAGTGGGTATTTCCACCACCTGAAAAAAACACTGTCCATATCTGTTAAAAAAATTCATCTATACTTGTATTTGTGGCAATCAGAGCCATTCATTTTTGTGCTGACTTCAAACTTGACATCTGAATTTCATAGCTTTTGTGTGCACATGCCAAAGGGACCCCAAATCATCTCGAATACACCCATGAGCTGACACAATCCAGCCTCATTTCTTCCATGCACATTCCTATTGCAATATTGCAAGTTCAATTCAGCTGAACTAACCTCAAAATGTTAAACAGGGCCAGGTAAAATGTTCCGCACTTATCAGGGAAAAAGCACATCTCACTGCTGTGGGAGTGGTAAGTGGCAAATGAAATAAAAGAAGTTGATTAAAATTGTCATTTCTGAAACTCCTGCAGCTCCCAGGCACCATGCTGCTGCAAAGAAAGGGCAGCGTTTGTCAGCGATTATAGACCAGTTTCCATCCTGTTTTAATGCTCTTTCTGACAAACAGAACAATTTCCCTGTTTAAACATTAAACATTTAGCTTAAATATTAACAGCCTGGCATCTTTCATAAACCAATTTTGAAACAGAATGGGACTGAGCTTATCACTGCTGACAAGTCATAAAGCAAGCTGCTGCTGCTATTAAAACCATGAGTCTGAAGCACTGTGGAAACACTTGTTTCTGCTGGAGATCAAGCAGGGTCCTCACCCTGGAGTGGGACAGCCTTTGGTGACCTTCCCTGAGTAGGGGTGCTTAGTGCCCTAGTCTTTGAAGGAAGAGCCCTGCACTCCCTTGGCAGAGGTGGGAGATGCTCTGTCCTCTCGGAGTATGGGGTGAGATGGCAGAGGCCAAAGTCCACACCAAATCCCTCAGCAGCATGGGGGGAGCAGAATTGCATTGACATGCTCAGAAAAGGAAAAGCTTCAGGTAAAAAGGCTGCTTTTTGATGCTTGGAAATAAAGCAAACATCAGAGCAAGCACTGGCAGAAAGAGCAATGGAGGGGAAAGGGGGGGGGGGGGGAAGGAAAAATAAAAGACTAATCCTCCATGCTAGCAGTGAAATAAGAAGCACTATGGAGCAGATAGATCAGGTGGAGATGATGCACGTGAGAGAACCTGCCTTTTTTTTAATTAAGTTGCTAGGTTTTCTTACAGATACCACAGTAGCTGTGCCCAAGCCCTTCACAGCAGGTCACATAATTAGCCTGTCAACACCTCTGAGAGCCACAGAAATCAGCATCATGGGTGGAAAAACACTTCTGAGAGACTCTTGTGCTTCCCATTGCCTTTCTGCCCCTTTACCCTTGGCTGCAGTTCCTGCCCCTGCAGGGTAATATGGCTGCCCCCTCCCTGGCCTCCACCAGCCAGCCCCATGGGGATGGGGACCTTGGAACAAGACAGGCTGCTGGGCCACCAGGAGCTGGATGAGCAGGAGGTGCTGGAGCAGAGCTGCTGGCTGGTATTTGGCGTCATTGGCCCAGGAAGGCTTTTCTTCCCTCACAACCTGCCCATCACACAACCTCCAAAATGCCCAGCATGGGAACTGACAACCCAGATTCCTCCGGTTGGAAGCCCACTATGAGAGAGGTCATGAGGACAAAGTTCCAGGTTGCAGACTCTGCATCCTTTGGTGCAGTGGACATCAGCATCTCCCAGGTAAGGCAGCATCCCTCCAGCCATGCTCTAGCATGGAGGCAAGGACTAGATCTGACCAGATTCACCTGGGTTGTGCTAAAAGCACATCCAGGCTCAAGATACACTCTGAGCTAGCAAGTGCAGCTGTACTTGGTCTCTCTAATAGCTGTTCACCAGCAATACTTTCCAGTCCATATTTGATCCAGCTCCTGGTTTTACATTTGATCTCATTTCCCAGGATCAAATACACCCCCAAACACTGGCACAAATTAGCATTATATATTTGACAAATATACCATGCACTGTGATGTGCCAACACTGTGCAGTCAGATGGGCCATAACATGAAGGCTTCCCACCAGTGGGTTCCCATGTCCTCTTGACCAGGTTCTGCTGCCTGGCAGCAAGGGTTTTCCCCAGCCGGAAACCAAGCTGGGAACAAGCTAGTGACTGCTCTTAGGTTCTCTGCACAGAGCTCATCTCCCGGGTCCTGATAGCAGTGTCAGGACGTATGAAAGTGATCAAATTCTGAAAGTTCTCTTCTGTGGAAACATCATTTTCGTCGGTTTCCTTCTCTCCCTTTTGGACTGTTTCTCTCCCAGGAGCATTTGGAAACAATTTTGCTTTGTCAATGTTCCCTGCAACAGTTGCTTTACACACACACACACACACACACACACACACACACACACACACACACAAACACACAGAGAGAAAGCAAATTTCATCTTGGTAAAAATCCAGAAGGGGAAATTAAATGTGCTCTTTGTTATTGAACTGTAACTTCTTCTTTTACCACTTAGCTCCTGCTCTTGGCAATCAATGCTTCAGGCTCCAGTTGCAGTTCTTGTTCCACTTTTTTTCTTTGTAGCGCTTGGCTTCCCAGTTTCTGTTCCTCACTTCTTGCTCTCCTTGAGGTTTTCTTAGCCTCATCTTGCACAGTAGAGACAGAATAACCCAGGGCACATAGAAGGAGCAGGGAGAAAAGTTTCCTCAGCAAGAGTGCTTTACTTATGAGAGGAAAGGAAGCTTTAGCAGAGCCGTGCTGGCAGCTTTCAGTTGGGAAAAGAGAGATAAAATACGAGCCAGGCCTCCCTATGTTTGCACTTCAGCCATCATCCTCCATACCAAAGAGGCTTTAACCGTTTGGCTTGCTTAATTGCAGCACATGTTTCACAGTCATGAATAACCTAGGCAATAGTGTCCATTGTTAAATCCACCCCTCGATCACAAGCCCATCTGTATGTTGCATCTCTGCCCTGGTGGCCTGAAGTGTCATGGGCCCACCGTGTCAAAAATAATTCACATTTATGTTGCCAATCTAAGTCCATCTGAGCCACTTCAATCTTAGCAGCTTTATCTACTTCTTGGTTGTTCTGTTGTTCCTCAGTGGCCCGACTCTTGGGTACATGGGCATCTACATGACGTACCTTCACCACCAGGTTCTGCACCCGGGCAGCAATATCTTTCCACAGTGCAGCAGCCCAGATGGATTTACCTCTTCGTTGCCAGTTGCTCTGCTTCCATTGCTGCAACCACCCCCACAGGGCATTTGCCACCATCCGTGAGTCAGTATAGAGACAAAGTACTGGCCACTTTTCTCATTCAGCGATGTCCAGGGCCAGCTGGATGGCTGTCACCTCGGCAAACTGACTAGATTCACCCTCTCCTTCAGCAATTTCTGGAACTCGTCGTCGAGGACTCCATACAGCTGCCTTCCATCTCTGATGCTTTCTCACAGTATGGCAGGACCCATCAGTAAACAAGGCATATTGCTTTTCACTGCTTTGAACTGCCCATCTCCTCTTCCAAGTGTCCCAGGAGATGTGATATGCCCCAGCCTATAGCCATGAATGAGTCAGACAGAGGTATGAGTTTGGACTGCCTATGACCTTACTAAGCACAAGACAAGACAGATGTCCTTTGCTACCTCTACCTTTCTGCTGTTACTCTATGAAATGTAACTGTGAGCTCTACTGCTACTCATGGTACAAGAAGACAGCTTCCACTTGACATGGGGTTGAAAATGAAGCAAAGGACATAATTACTGCTCATTTTGGCATTGGACTTCCATTGGACATTGGTGTTCTGGTTTCAGCTGGAAAAGAGTTAATTTTCTTCCTAGTAGCTAGTGCAGTGCTGTGTTTTGTCTTTAGCCTGAGAACAATGCTAATAACAGACCCGTGTTTTAGTTGCTAAGTAATGCTTACCCTGGTCAAAGACTTTTCAGTCTCATGCTCTGCCAGTGAGGAGGGGCATAAGAAGCTATGAGGAAACAGAGACAGGACACCTGACCCAAACTAGTGAAAGGGGTATTCCATGCCACAGCATGTCATGCCCAGTATATAAACTGGGGGAGTTACCTGGAAGGGACTAGTCAGTGCTTGGTTGAGCTGGATATTGTTCAGTGGGTGGTGAGCAGTTGCATTGTGCATCACTTGTCTTTCTTTGGTTTTATCCCTCCCTCTCTTTTTCCTATTAGTATTAAAATTAGTATTAATATTAGTATTATCCTCCCCATCCCACCGGGGGGAGTAAGCAAGTGGCTGTGTGGTACTTAGTTGCCAGCTGGGGTTAAATCACAATACGTGGCCAGACCATTCACTTTAAAACTCTTTGGATTATAGCCTGAGCACCATTATTTTCATCAAAACCTTGGTTAAATCCAGGGTGTCCTGCTGAATTATGAAAGTCAGAGCCTAGCATTAAGGGGAGGCTACAGTTAGTAGATGCCAGCTGCAGACAGCTGTGCTGAAGTATGGCTAGTGTAGATCTGCTGCAGAGAGGGAACAGGCTGAAATAAAGGCTGCCATCTTCTGGTTATGTAATAGCAGTACCTTGTCGTCCAGCAAACAAAAATGTGACAGAAGCTTAACAGTGATTTGCAGAAAGGTCTCAGTGGGTATTGTTGCACTTGGTGCTTACCATCCCCTTTGGGTACCCAAAATATCAAACTCTGGACTAGAAACACACTAAAGGAAAGAGATGCAATTTCCCAGCTTCAATCCCCAGTTTTCACCCATCTCTAAACTCCAATATGTCACACTGGAGGAAGCAGGGAAAGGCAGGGTCCTCCCCTACCACCCCTGATTCACGACACCAGCCAGTTCCTGGAAGAAATCAGGACAATGAACTGGCTGCTGCAGTACCCCTCTGTACTGCAAGACTTCCTCTGAAGGGCAGCTGAAGGCTTTTCTGCTGCTTGGGACCATGTAGGAGCTGGAACAAAAGTGCAAGCGCAGATCCTAAGTGCACCTGAAAACTCCCCTTCTCTGGGAAGGGGGTTTCTTTGGGGGCAGTTTGCTTTACAAAGCTAGATAGAGGCATTGGCTCAACTACACAACCTCTGAAAAAGCACTTTGGACAAACTCCAGTTCATAGAGAAATTACTGGGAAATAACAAAGTTTCTAATTTATCCTCTTGTTCTACTTTGAGCTGAATTGGCAAGTGGAGGCTGGAGTAACTTCCCTTGATTTTGACTAAGTGTGAGCATGCATTTCAATTGTTGAAGATAATGACTGCAGAGCCTGATGGGACATCTCACAGCCTCAGACCTGAAATAGAAGTTTCCACATCTGAAATTCTAATGTAATTTCTACTAAATGCAACACTGCTGTGCAAAGTGTTTTCTTACAACTTGGAGCATATGCAAATTGGGAATGAACAGCCTGAGAGCTGACAAGGATGCCTCAGTGCATTATGAATACGCTTCCTTTTCTCCCCTCCTTCCCCTCCAAGCATCAGAGTGCAATGCTGATTCCCATTAGACAGTGGTTCAGGAGTCATTTGACAAATCCAATCAGCCAAATGCTGGTGTTTCTGTTGGGTGCAGCTTCCTCAAGTGCTTCTTCAACAAGTCTCTGCTGCTGCGGGGAAATGGCACTCAATGAGAATCCTCCCCTAAAGTTACTGCTGGCCTTCAATGGCTTTACACCCCTGGGCAGGTGAGGCTGGTCTGTATTTGCTCAGACCACTTCTGCTATAGATCAGATGAACAGTTCACTTGAATTTGTATGAGGCTTTCCTCCCCCTCCAGAGTTGTGAGGTGGAGGAGGGGAGCCTACAGAGCCTGTAGATGCCTTGGATAAATGGAGCTGGATGGATATTGATTATTTTGTTAGGGCAATTCTGATAAGGAGGGATTGTAAATATTGCTAACAGAAATTTCCCTGTACACATAGCAACCTGGGTGAAAGCTAATAAAATTTTACTTCTAAATTAGAAAAGATATCTCTCACATTCTGCCAAAACACAGAATGAGACTGTCTTTGACCTACAATGGATGTAAAAACTCAAACCACCTTTGTTTGCCTCTTCAGCAAAGCTAGGAAGAATGGAAAACTGGGATAAACCATCACGGCACTGGGTAAAGACCCAGTGGACAAGATCCTTAGCATGTGTTTCACAGCTTATCAATCACAGCTATTTACAATTCATTTTTGAGTCTACTCTAGCCTACTTCCAAAATAGCTTTTTTCTACTGACTTTACAAATAGTGCAAACTAAAATCAACTTATAAACCCTTTTACTGTATGTTTTACAGCTTAACTTGGCTCTCAGCTGTTCGTTGAAGGCTACAAACAACACTAACAACAAACACTACTAAGATTTTGACTAGACTATCACATCTTTTTCTTTTCAATGACCAACAAAATCAATGGCTAACAAAATCATTGTATAGCCTGCCTGCACAAAGAGCAGCTACTTTTAACATGCAATTTATTAACTTGCTTTACTTTAGTTTCACAGGACCTACATTATCAGTGTTTGTATTTCTCCATAGTTGAATACCTAGAGGAAATATTGGAGTACCTAATTGCCATCAGCAGTTGGTGGGAGGTAGAAACTGCCTAATTCAATGTCCAAAGAGCATCTGAGCCGCCTTCACAGGGCTGGTTTAGGTCATATCATCTCTGTACATGTTGCCACCCTTCACAGCAGCAGCTGGAGGCTGGACAGGGGGCCTTCGGATGGCCAAGAGGCACAAAGCAACTGTGTTTTGGCCCTTGAATTGGTCTCTAGGTAGGTATCATATGCTCTTTGAAAACATCTGACCTTGCTGTCAGTGTCTTTGCTGAACAAGTGGAACACATGGATTAAAGTTCAGTTAATCCCATGAATCTGAAACACATGACTAAGATGCTGAAGTCAGAAAACCTGTCAATTTTAGGTATCCTCCCACACAGAGATCAAGAGAGAAGGCTGCGTCTGTAGGACTCCTTCAGTCCTGCATGGGCTGATCCATGAGGCTAGGAGCTCCTCTCTCCCTGCTCCCCAACAGAGGAGGACCAGTCAGACAAGAACTGTGTCTGAGCAATCCTGCTGACCAAAGTACCTCAAATGAGGAAGCAAAAACTTGGACCTTAATGCACTGGTCTAAATTAATCAGAAAGCTTCCCCTTGTTTTGAGAAAGATACCAAACTGTATCTTGGTTCTGTACAATCTGAGGCCAGTTTTGCCTTTCAGTCGTCAATTTTTTTCTGAGGTTCATAGGGAATTTATCCTGCCTTAAGCCAGAAAGCAAAACAACTAATTAGTCTCTCAAATATTCAGCATTTGCTTCAGATCAGTAGATTGGTATAATTATACAAGGTGAGAGGAATAAATAATCCTCAGTTCTCATACTAAGAGTTAGTTTTGTATGGATTACCCAAATAATTTGGAAATGCAACCAAACCTCTCCTAAACAATGAGTGGCATTTCTAATTAGTTTCTCAGGAAATCATACTACTATCTTCTATAGATGTCCTACAGAATGCATTTCTCCTGTATTAATCTGTCCAAATTAATTTTCTGTACACTGGACTGCTGGAAATAATGAAGTGCTCCATGGCTGACCTAGTCTCTGCACACTGAAAGCTTTGCAAATAAATAAATAAATAACCACTACTGCTACTACTATTTCAGTACCTCCTCTGGGATGCCACAGGGTATGTCTGAACAAAGGGTTAAAGAGGTAGTTCAAATCTGACCCAAGGCAGCAATGTTTAAGAGTCATAACCATTTGTGAGCTGCTTTGAGGGCCTGTGAAATGTGTTGCTGGTTCTGATACATTTCTTAGGAAACGGATGCTTTATAGAGCAGGCAAAGGATTAGCTGACGATATTTGCTCTCATGGTATTTGTGCTTCTTTATAACTTGTAAGTAATACTGAAAGCTAAGCCTATACAAAGAGCATCACATGCTTTTGATGTGTTTTTCACATGGATGGTTACACTTTTTCTGGTATTCATAGACTATATTTTTTTGTGAAACACAGGTCTGTTCCCAAGGCTGAATTTGTTCTTCAGTTACATTATCTGTCTAGCACTGACACTGAGTTGCTGGATGAAATTAAGCCAGTGATTTTTGTATGGTTAGTTTTTCATTTTATTTTATGTTTACACCACACAGTATTTGGTACATGATCTGTTTCTTCCCATGTTCAGCTACAGCCAAATACCATCTGCCCTTGACTCTTATGAGCAGCTAGAAAATGTGTCCCTGCCCATATATGTTCTGGTAAACAAGGTGCTGTGAGAGGGATGTTCATGCTGGGGACACTTCAAATCTGTCTACAGCAATAAAACACAATTTTAAGTGTAAGACAGTTGGTCGTCTACACATTAGGAAGAATTATTATTGGGGGGGTTGTTGGGTTTTGGTTTTTTTACTGTTTTTATTTGGGGGGGGGTATTTGGTTTGTTTAATCCTTCTCTCCTTCTTGAAAGTGCTGTCTTAAATGAGAAAAGCTGAAGATACCTCATTGGCTTCAGTATGAAATGCAGAATGTTGTGTTACTAAGTGATAACCATCACAACCAAGTCAAAAGGAACTTGCACAAAAGAAAAGCCTCAAACAGTAAGTGTGACATGACAATATTTATTGATTCTAATTAAGGTTAAAAAAAGTTCACAGCTGTCAGATAAAAATATCTGCAGTCTATTGAAAAGGGAGCTTAAGAAGGAAACCAAGGGAGACAGTCACCACAGAGGCACTTGAGAATATGCTACAGTTATAAAAGGCACAAATTCATCACACACACAGTATATATATTCCTGCACAGTGAAGTCACTCTTTTTTTTCCAAAACACAGAGGCAGGCATCACTGAACACTGACCTGTACATGACCACAGGAGACACGCTATAAGCGGCAACGCCTAAACAACTTGACTGCAGAGATACTTTGAAAGCAAGACTGCTTCGGCCATCACATTTTTATCTCTATTGAACAACAGATTGTAAGATCAAGGTGACCATAAGGTCGTGAAGATGGGGGAGGTAATGTTAGTTCATTTAAATGCAGGTCACGTTTATTTGTGAGCATTTGCAATCTGCAATTTAAGTGGCTTTGCTTCTTGCCTGAGAGCAGGGGCAGATCTGTTGTCATTTCACCCTGGCTTCCTTTTGCACCCAAGTACTTCTGAAGGATGTGCAATTTCTTCTTTCTCAAAAATATTTTTCTTTCATGTATCAAAAAAAACAAAACCCAAAACTTAAAATTTCTGCACTTTTGTAAAGTTTACCTCAGTGAAACAACAGTCCCACAAAAGTGACTCCAGGCCTTAGGTTTCAGTGATGGGCAATGCTCAGGCATATACCTAATTGTGATTAATACATCTTTTACAAACATCTCCTGTTATACTGACAATAGATGTGCTATTTGGAGTAAAAATCAGCATTGAGAAAAAAATCACAGTAGTTAAAAGAAAGACAAGGGGCTGCCTCAGATTTCTCACCTCCTTGTTATTGTAGTTTATACAGTTAGCTTTCAAGCACTTTGGTTAACACAGATTTTCATGCCATTACCCGACATTCCTTGCAATATACAGTTGCTATCGGAACTCTTAAGAGCCTTACAAAATACGCACGATAACACAAATCAGTTCATAAGAGACAATACGATTATTTCCATGGTTGCTCTATAATACATTTTATGAAGGTGGTACTGCTGGAACTTTCATGATAGCAGATTTCTCATCAAACATGTTAAGAAATATATCATGACTGGTTACCCATTAAACCAGACTTCATTCCTCTCTTTGAAGGGTTGGCACAAAGGAATTTAAAAAATGTAAGCCAGTGCTAACACTTCCCTCCACCCATGGGGAAGCATCTTGATTCTCTACGCACATTTGTCAATGTTCTCATCACGCTGGCATCCACATACACAAAGTGCCACATATTCCTTTTATGTGGAAGATGTCAAGAAAACAGTAGCAAATCCTTCTTTTTAATCCCATGGTGGTGATAAGCTCCACAGCATCATCACAGCAAGACACAGCTGTAAATACAAAGAGAGTATTCCTAAGGCTTTGGCAGTCTGGAATGAAGGAGGACAGAGACTTTTGAGTGCTAACACAGATGCTGCAATTCAGAACTCCCAGCTCCATCAGATTTGGCTAAAAACTCAGGGAATCAAAATTTAATTTGGGATTTTAAGTTGCCCATACTTTTAGTTGCATCAGAATAACAGAAGAAATTTTTGTGTTTTGGGTTTTTTTCTCTATTTTTCTTTCGCTTTGAAACTAAGATTAAGAAAGGTTTATGTACATTTTAGTTCTCATTAAAAGCTTTGGTTGTGATTCAGTTCAGTTCTAACTGTAATTGACTCCTTTTTTTCCTTGGTTTTTCTGCCCTTATGACACACAACATTGTCTTGTTAGACTGGGAAAAACCTCTGCCAGATTCAGGAGCAAAGAAAAGAATGACACATATCAGACATGAATAAAACCAGTTTAGCCTCATTACATTCATGGATTTGCTCCCCTTTAGAGACTATTTCTAGGGCAGAAGCTAGACTTGAATTCTGAACAGTTTTGGCAGGGAAATCATCTGCAAATGCAGCAGTTCTTTATATGTTAAGTATGTATTCACTGTCTAGCACTTACAAATATTGGGCCAACACTTTAAAACTATCTTCCCAAATTTAGGTTCCTATGTTTATTTTTGGCCAGAGAATTGTCTGTGTTACAAAAGCTCTGAACTTACCCATTCAGCTTTCAGTTCCTAATTCATTTAGTAAATAAATCACAGAGAGAAAGCCATACAGAAGCACTTTGTGGTAGGCAAATGTCCCAGCCAATTACTGCTCTATGTGATACAATGAGAAAGGCCATATGTATACTGCTGCACTGTTCTTCTGACTTAAAGATCTTTATGTCTGAAAAGTTCCCCTATGCATTTTAAAAGGCTGTTATGAGGATACTCATTTGTGATAAAATCCAAGCTGCTGCTACAAGAAGATTTTTAAATGGCACATCAAGTTAAAAAGAATGAAACATGGGGGCCAGAAACTGATGTGCTGCTAACAAATATTACAGCTTTATAAGTGGTTCAGTGGATTTCCATGGGACTATTTGGAGAATGAAGTACTACTCTGCACAAGCAAGACCCGACGGTAGCCCAAAAAGTCTGCCTGAGACTGGTGATACAGCTCCTCTACCTTCTGCTCACATTAATTGCTAAATATATTATTGTAATTCCCTCCATGGCTTTCTACTACAATGTAATATTTTACATATAAATCAGCACTGATTGAAGGTAGAAGTGCAGCAAACAGGCTCAGAAAAATTCCAGACATCTCAGACTTCATGTGCACCCAATCCTGTTGTCAGCTGTACTTGTGCATTTGCATGTGACTATCCTTTCCACGGTTCTTTGATCTCTCTATCATTTATATCTTTCATTAGTTGCCAGAAGTGCAGAGTCAGTATAACACAGCACAGCAGGCAGAAGTGGAAGTGCTAATCCCATCAATATGGTTGTTAGGAGAGACTGAAGCTCTGCACCAGCTAAGCAGCGTTCAGCATGAAGCAAGTGTTGGGTAGCAGCGAAGTTGAGGTTTTTGTTGGATTGTTTTAATGCTCACACTAGATTTTCAAGTCCATTGTGTCCTACCAGGCAAGAGACAGCCTCAAGGTGTTCAAAGCATAAATTTCAGTAGACGAAGGGAAGGTTGTAAGAAAAAAAATATGTAAAAGAGGTTTTTAATGGAGATCTTTACAACTTCTTGGGGTAGGCAGAGGTTAATTTGTTCTCTTGTTATCTTGCAGCAACTTAGGGAGCTAAAAAGAGGACCCTGGTAGCAAAGAAATGTCAGACAGGGCAGAAAAGATTTTAAAGGTTGTAGCTGTACATTGGCACTCTCAGGTCCAACATACTGCTCTCTTTGTCACTCTCAGGTCTGCCATACTGATGAACATATCAGCTGTTGTCTGAAGCCTGCCAATTTGTTAGGCAGAAGAGATTCAATCCTGCACAGGGTGGACGAACTCTAATGTTCCAGGCACTATGAACAAAGCTGTGGAGCCTAAAATTCAACCACGTTGCCAAAGGCAGTAAAAACATTGTTGAAGTCCCTGTAGGACAAACATGCCACCGGGTATGCCAACAACCTATGGCCACACTTAAACGGTTTGGATGGATAAATTTAGCCTCACTTGTCTGTTAGGTGCTGCCTGGGCTCTGGACATTGGGGTGAAAAATAAAAACATTAAAAAGATCCCTACAAAAGATCCATGCAATTTGCATTAACCGGTTAATTATTCTTTAAGCTCTGGATTTCTTTTCTCAGTCTACCACATAGGAAGGCAGAAATCCTTTGTTTACAGTTAGAAATGGAAGGGCCTGTGAAGACTTGGTGTTCAGGGTCTGATTCAGGTATAAGTGTAAAAACAACTGGAATTCTCACCAGAACAGGCTTTAGAGAAGATTTTTGTCACTTCTGTTCTGAGATGTGGATAAAAACCTCAAGGTGATAACACTTGACACGGTATCCTACAAATTCAACAACCAAAAAGGAGCTGCTAGAAGTAGTCCTGAATTCAAGGGGTTCTTTTTCAATACCTTTCCTTTATCCCTTTCCTTTATCCCTTCCCTTCAGCCTCTTCCCTCTACTGCCTTCTTTTCCCCAGTCCTGATCTGATTTTGGAAACAGGAAAGTACATGCCAAAAAAAAAAAAAACAAACTCTGAAAAAACCCCAAAACTGCTCAAGTGTGAGGCTTTGCATTGGCACCTTTTTCAGTTTCGAACTAGAAGTCCCTTTTTACAGGCAAATAACCCAGCTGCAGTCACAAAGGCGAAGAAAGTGGAAAATCCAATCAGCTTTAGCAGTCCTGGCACAGATGGCAAGTTCCTCTCCCAGAAGGTCGTAGTGATGGGCAAAGCTGGAACATCCTGTGGGAAGAGCATCCATTATCAGCATAACAGTATGTCCACTGTGAGAGGCAAGGTGTAAATAGAGATTCTTGTGGCAGAAGCAGAACTGGATTGAAGCAGTTCATGTTATCAAGAAGTATGCTGTATCAAAATTTTCTGCTCAGTTAAAGGGAAGAAGAGGAGACACATGAAAGGGTTTCGTAGCCTGGTTAAAAGCGTAGTTCTTTCCAATCTCATGTTACAGAGTTGTCGAATGGGCGCCCTGTCTAAGTTTCTACTATGCTCCTGTTTAGGGAAGGGCAGTTTTGGTGAAATTAAATAAAAATGGCCATCAAAATTTTATCTCATCAGCAAAAACTGCATGAAAAAATAATCCATTTAATCTACAGAAAGACTTACAATTGATTCAGGTTCTGGCTTCCAAATTTCACTCTCTGGGATTTTCCTCATAGCAAACAGTATCTGCAAATAAATAACATTCCCTAGTAAGTACCATTCATCTTCTGAAAGGGAAAAAGAGCTGGCTTCAATTTGTATTTTAAAATGGCAAGATGAAGAGAACAGTTGAGCACAAACATCACTACGTACTCAAATATTAGAAGAGGACTCAACCTTTGTACAACTCATTTGTGGGGAGGCCTGATACTTAATAAGACACTCCTCCTAGTGGAAAATAGAAACAGTAACAGAAAAATCTCACTATGCTTAGTCTATGCAAGATATTGGAACTTGACTAGTCCCACGGAGAGCTAGTGAATAACAGTTAAGTATATACTCATGGCAAAGTGAGGCATAGAACATAGAATCATAGAATGACTTGGGTTGAAAGGGACTTTAAAGATCATCCAGTTCCAACCTCCCTGCCATGGGCAGGGACACCTTCCATTAGACAAGGTTGCACAAAGCCCCATCCAACCTGACCATGCATAAACCAGCTACAGCATGGGCAAGCTATATAAACAGGATTAGCTTGTTTTACAAATTTCACCATGATGTATGAAGAGGAACAGAAGCCTGTGAGTGACAACAGACTACCACTTTCATTCAGAGAAGAGCAAGACTAAAAAGAGAACCTTCACAATGGAAAATTGAACAATCAAAGTATTAAAGATACCAGAGAGCAGTAGCATAGCAAGGATTATCTGAATTATAGTTATAGAAGACAGCAAAATTAACTTCTTCTGCAGTAAAATGAAATGGAGGTTTATGAAATACTGTTTTTCCTACTCCAGGCACTTGTAGATTTACAATTTGCCATCTTTCATGATATGTTTTTATTCTAGACAAGATTCATGGACCCCATCAACTTTTCAATACAGGAGAGTGAGAAACACCCTTGCACCAGATTTTAAACATATTTTCCTTTCACAAGTAACTGAGGAAAGGAAAATATTTTTAGCAACCGAGTTCACTTGCCAACTTCTCTTCTGAGGCCTATGGAGGTTCTGCTGTAATGTCTGCACACTAGAGAGGTCAAGAAGCACTACCTCTGAAGGCTTCAGAGACAGGTTAGGTACCTTCACTCACGGGACAATTGATCCCTGTCTTTTGGGGCAGGGGTATGGGCTAGACATACTTTCCAGTTCCCTTTCAGGCTAATTTCTGTTCCACTATTGTAGCTTTTTAGCCACAAGATTCCCTTCACTTCATCAAACAAAGATGAAATTTCTTTTGCTGAACCATAAACTGGAATATTCCTGAGAATACTTGAGGAATTGATGTTTTCTCAGAAGCAAAATATTTAAGTCCTTGTTTGATGACTTTATGCAAGGTGGGCTCAATGGCATGTCACTGTCCATGGTATTGTTGGAAACAATTGAAGAAGGGACTATCATGGTGTGCAGATCTGCAGAACTGAGCTGTTCCTAAAGCATCTAAGAGCCATGATATCTCAATAGAGTGACTAACAATGTGCCCATTTGGGGGAAAAAAAAAAAACAAGAAAAAAAAAAGACTCAGTGAGAATTTGGGGCTGTTCTATTAAAGAAAGATTTAATCCCTGGAAGCAGAAAAGAGTCTGATGAAACAACCAAAGCCCTTCTTAAGCATTTCAAATCACTGATTTGCACTCAGGAAAACCTTCAGCCTTTTTGAAGTCTGTCCCCTTCACAAGGATTTGCATCAAAATTTCAGAACACCTGAGTCTGTCAATGTTCATCTACCATTTCACCTCCAACCAGAAGATCTTTCATTTTCCATTGGATATTTGACAGTCCCCCTGGTTTATGCTTGCATTTGTACCTCTCTGGCTGCTCTTTCTCCAGCCTGCACAGCCCCCTCCATGTATCCACTCCACTCTGTGGCGGTCTCTGTGCCAGCAAAATAGATCCTACCAACTGGCTGCCGAATAATCCTGGAGGGGGACAAGCAGTAAGCCATATCAGCCATTATCAGGAAAGATAACTGAAATCTGTGGGTTAATATTAGAATAAAAGTGTTTTAAGTAACAGCAAGCACTTAGAGTAACTTTGGGTGAGTTGAACTGGAGAAGGAGTCTGTGTTGCATTTCCTTTCTTACAATAAACACACCAGTGTTTGTATTTTCTAAACATTTACACTGCTCATATGTGCAAAGGACAGCTAGTTTGATACTTATTCTATCTCTTAATTTTAGCCAGCATCATAAATACTAATGCTAGGCATTAGTGGCACACTGTAGCACTCTGAAATACATCCCCACAATACCTAAATGCAATAAGGAAATAATATTTAAATAAGTAAGTAATTAAATAAGGTGTTTGCTATTGTTTGGGGGATTTTTTCTCTATTTTTGCTAGAATTTGAACTTATTTTAAATACTAATGCCTCCATATGTTCTTCATTACAACTGCTTTATTACTTTCAGTTCTTTTTAAATTGTGCAAACTTATACCCCAAAAGCAGGGGTATGTCATCACATTCAAAGCTATGTATCTGAACTCCATAACAAGTCTGACCAGTAAGCCTTTTTATTTTTCTTTTTGTAAATCTTATTTTCAGGTAAAAACTTATGTCAGAGAGGACTGTATACAATGGCACACAGATTACGGTATTAAGCCTTGACTACTAACAGGGAAGGAACAGTATAAAGAAATCACTCATTACTGTGAATGCTGGCAAGAATTAACAGGCAGTATTTATAAAATACAACTAAAGGTATGCCAAAAATAGTAATACTAATCTCAAATATCCAAAACTAGTTTTGTAAACAGATTGTGAAAGCTTTGTAGCTCTCTTCCTACTCATCTGTATTCACTGGATAACAGGAGTGAATAAAACCCCTAATAATACTGTACTCATCCATCATAAAGCCCAACTGACACAAGTGACTATAATATCTATTTAAAATATTCCCTAGTGAACTTAAAGGTATAAAGTGAACAATGACAGAGGATTTATGACCCTTTCTGAGGATATTTATTAACTTGGTGTTATCTTACTACTATAAAGCCTACTATAAATAGACACTATACCTTCCATACTGAGTCATTATGCCTGGTGGGAAGTAGGCTGTGTAGCAGCCCCCAGAATACTGCTCTTCACACCAGTTCTTCTCTTCGTAGTGCACTGGCTGTAAAACAGGGATTAATTCACTCAAGGAAAGGTCAAAGTCCTGAGGAAGCTAATAAAAGAATTGAGGAGACAGCAGAGAAGAATAGCTTATGATTTGTTGCATGTCAATGTCTGACAAGAGGAGCACATTTAACAAATCTTTTAATGCAACATGGATTCGACCCAAAAAGCCTTAATTTTAGACACTGCTAGCTATTTTTTTTTAAAAAAAGCTAGCCAATTTGGCTACTGTAGAACATAATTCTCTTAATCTGTCAGTGTGAATGTATGCTTTGAGCACAAATTTATGCTTGGAGACATGTAAAGCAAAATTAACCTCTTATATACAAAGGTATAATACTTGTAATATGTACACTGGATATAAATATATACTGTTAAAAATGACATGAATGGTATTTGTATGGTTTTACATGCAATATCTTTGTGTTTTAAATAATGTAAGCTTGAGATTGCTGTCTACAACATTCAACTTGTGCAAAACTGCTCTTAAAGGAAAAATGACATTGATCACATAAACCAAGTGTTCACGCGAATCCTGTCAGTTATTTATATTTACCATTACACGGAAGAGAAGGCAAGGGGAAAAAAAAAAAACAAAAACCAAACAAACCCCAAAACAAGCAAGACCAACCACCCAACCAAAAAAAGCCAACACAAAAACCAAACACCATACACAGGAATAGATCTTAGCAACTAGTAAGAGAGAAGAAACATGCTCAACATAGACTGAGGGAAAGGCAAGCCTGTCACATCTGAAAACTGTTGAGATGTATGGTAAGCACTATGAATGACACTAATGAAGCTGGACAAGAACATACCTGCCTTTTAACTGTTTCATAAGCTCATTCTTACCCTCTTCATCGAACGCAACCCAAGGCTTGCCATAACCTTCTCCCCATTCTTCTATATGGTGTAGCAAGTACTCCCATAGCAGACATCTTTTCCAAAACACTACATAGGACTGTTCAAGGGCACTGCTGTATTCAGGTTTATTTTGCCCTCCCCTACCTCGAGGAGTCTGACACCGTGGTTTAGATTTTGTACTTACATGTAGAGCTTCCTCTGATCCCAGAACCTTTGCATAGAGCTCACAAAGCCTTGTCTTCCTGCAAAAGAAAAGCAGCAGAAGACTTCTGTGTGAGGAAAGACAAAACCAACCACTTCTAATACATCCTAGTTGCAAAAGGACAAATATTAATATCTGCTTGAACTTGATTTTCCAGCTTTTTGGTATCTATCCTAATTGGTAAGCCTTTGGATCACTAGAAATAACGCACTCAAACTCCTCTGCTGCTTATTAGATGTAATGCAAGCTGTTCCCTTAAATCCAATCATTATTCAAAGGTCCTCCAGGCTGTAAGGAAAAGGAAGTAGTAAGGCATTGCACTTTCCTGTCTTGGCACATAGTCTAACGTATGGTCTGCTCCTACAAAGATGTAGGTATTGATCGACTGAGGCTTTCAGGGAATCAGTACTTTATTTCTGTATGTAGAAAATTTCCTGCTGTTTTTGTTTATGAGTCTATAAATCCATAAATATACTTCATTCTGTAGCAAATCCCAAATGAAATAAAGTTTCTCCTACAAGCTTTTGGGTCTTACTGTTTTACTGCACTGCACCAAATACCAAACATGAGAAGACAAAGATGAAAGTTAACAATTACGAGAATCAAACATACAAACACAATGCTGTAAAGAAGTTTACTTCTGGAAGCAAATCCTCTGCTCCACAGATAGCCATGCTGGGCAGAGAAATAGAGCAGTCTCACCTCTGTAACTGTATGAGCTACATTTGCAGCTATATCAGTATATGAGGAAGCCATATCTATACTGCGGTATGAAATAACCCAGCAATACAGGAGGCCAGTCCCACCAATGAGCAGCTGAACTCAAAAGAGTGCTACAGAAAAGGGATGAGGGTCAAAAAAAACCCCAACCAACCAAACCAGGAAGACCTGAAGATCCTCCTGTGCAGGTAGGGGCTTGAGCAAGAAGAGGCTGCTATAATTCCGGAAGAGCCATGGCCCTGGGATGATTTTATTGCTGGCATATGTCAAGCCCAGCAGCAGCAGAGTGGAAGGAAGCAGCTCCTTCCTTCTGCTCAGAGGCAGATGACAAGGGTCAGCCTGCTCCAGAAGCAGAAATGCATGGTGACACAGTGACTGGCCAGGCAGGCTCCAAGAGTTGCAGGATCTATATATATGAACATATATTCGATCTCTATATATGAGTATATATATTAATATCCCTCTTCAGTCAGGGGTGACACGAATCCAGCAACAGCCATCATAAAAGGGAACATTTCCTCCATCTCTCAATGATGACCACCGCACCCTGCAAACTACCAGCACTGACCACGCAGTGTCTGAACAGACTAAAGCCACTTTAATAGCATGAGTTAGCAAAGCCTCTGCTGAGGTCTGCCTACCACCTCTCCAATATGCCCACCAGCTCCTGCTTTCAGGAAGGTCTGTAACCCCACAGGGCTCCGCAGGAAAGCGGGTTATCACCTTGGGACCCATATGCTTCTTCTCCTCCCAGCACCACAACAGGTGTGAGATGGATCCCTCTAGATCTGCCTGTGCTCTGCCCTTTTTCCACACGTGACTTGCAGACCTTCCAGGGAGCCTGGAAATGGCATACCAGAGGCTGGTAGGGATTCTCATGTACAGCCAACTGCAGGACTCCAAGAAGGTGCAAATGCACCACTATTTGGTAAGTACATTGCTCACATAAAGATAACAGTGCAAAAGAAAACATTAAGCTTCAGGTCAAGGGCATCTTCAGACTTTTAAGAAATTTCAACCTTGAAAAAAATTATTCATCAATAAGGTATTATTTAACAGAAAAACAATAATAAAAAAAAGATAAGAAAAAAAGAGGAAAAAAAAAACCAATACAGAAAAGCATATCTATTTCATTCGTACCAACATTAATCTATCACTGAGGACATTCCCCCTAACAAGAAGAATCCTTGCAGATGAGCTGGTGTCTCTGCAACATCTGTGCTATTTGTCCTAGAACAGTTTATATACTTATTTATGCATTTATGATTAATGCTAGCATGGAACACATGGAATACACAGAGGTTAAATCCTTATTTCTTGGCTCCAGGCTCCACTGTGAAATTGCCACCAGCACCAAGTAAGAAGGATGTTATGCCTGGAGCTACCTGGGTAGACCCTGTTGAGAGTTACACTGTGCCTGGTGTGGAAGAAATGGACATGCACTGTTCTTCTCCCTGGTCTCTTATTCCATGGCAGTGTGTGATGCCACCACCTTCGTTGCACAGGTAGGGCACAATCTAACCACTGAAAATACTCATTGGCACCTGGCCTGGGAAGACCAGCTGGAAGGCAACAGTGAGTTTTACTCCTTTCAGTCTGGTTTAGGCTCTAAAACATTCATCCCCTCCCAGAACAGCCATTCTCAGTCATTATTTAGGATAGTTGCCATGAACTCTACAGCCTATTCTTCATACCCAAGGATTTCAAAAAACTTACCCTGTCATCAGTGTGATATAAGGAGAGCCCAACTTGTGTTGATAGGTGAGCACAGCATCTCAGCAAGATGTATCCTCTATAGCATGCCACAAGAAGCCTGTCCTCAGAAGAGATCCCTCCATTCTGAACACCGTAGTCCCAGTATAAACAATACAAACTGGTTACACCCTGCATGTATGCTGGGAGAAGGTCCAGATTCAAGTTATGCCTTCTCCTGGACCCTGATTTACCACTGAAGGAGACTTCTTCTCATGTGCAGGAAAGGAGCTGCAGTGCAGCCCACAATGTTCCTGACTTGATTGGCTGTGGCCAAGACTGCAGGAATCAGAGAGGTACCCCTGCACCAAGGTACCATCTATCAGGTATCAACCCAAGCATATTTTATAACCATTCTTTACCAAAGCAAAGTCTTTCCTAGTCTGAAGTTTATTCCCCCAAAGACAAGAGTTTAAACTCTTTTTGTTTAAAATTTGGCTGTAGGCAGCAGCAGAGTCAGATAATTGTGCTAATACTTTTGATGTCTAGAGAAAAGCAACCTTTCCTTCATGATGTTTCACAAACAGTCAGGATAGCACTTCATTTCACAGAAAGAGAAGCCATTCTCAAATACTGCAAAAGCTTGGTTACATCTGGTGCATTGACACACACAGTAAGACACCATTTGATGTTTATGATGGCCTGAAATGCTGGG
Organism: Neopsephotus bourkii; assembly: GCF_033783945.1. NCBI lineage: Eukaryota > Metazoa > Chordata > Aves > Psittaciformes > Psittacidae > Neopsephotus > Neopsephotus bourkii. The sequence continues at coordinate 10,024,022 of NW_026901456.1, read as the reverse complement.
CACACTGAATTTCAGATTACTACACTATTCTTGTCACTGGTCACCTGCTGGGGGTCTGTCTCAAAACCTGAATGCTGAGGAAAAGGCTGCCTTGTCCATTCCTGCCGAAATTAAAAATGCTCTGTGGTACCAGGCTGTCATTTGAAAAGACTGGGACATTAACAGCCCCTTTTAGACTCATTATCCACAGGCTGCCAGACTACCTGCAAAGCTAGATCTTCTCTAGTTAGACTAGTCATTACTGTAATAATGTTTACTTGGACACGGTATTCCTTGTGGCTTTAGAAACAAATTTATTTTTTCCATGTCCAAATAAGGCTCTCCTCATATCCACACTTTCTATTTGTAGCTTTAATTTCATCAGATACTGTGAATCAGTGTGATGGAAAAATCTCATTGCTTTGTAAATTCCATTTCAGTAATAAACCAAAAAGCACTAGTGTATGCAGATATTTGTTTCAAGAAGACAGTAAAAAAGACCTTCATCTCTATCTGAAGGGCATTTTTTTCCCAAACTAAAGGTGGAGAGATGGAGGTAGCTTTTTGACCCCTTCACAATGCTGAGATCTCATTCATGGCAGCTATAGCAGCCTAGGTTGCACTACATTACAGATGCTGAAAGGACTCTCAAGGGTGATCAGAAAAGAAAACAAGCACAGTGGCCAAACATGTCCCTTCTGATAAGCTTTCAAGAGATCAGTGCACTTGCAGAAAGCCAGAGAGGTAGCACTGGGGTAGAAAGAGGCTGGCCCTGGACACTTTCCCATGAGAACAGCAGAGTATCCACACTGCTTTCAAATTCAGCAGCTTTGAACTGTTCTTTTGCTAGAGTCACATAAAGAGAGAACCCCTGCTGAAAAGGGAGAACCAGAACTTAATCCAAAACCAGCTAAGGTACCTTCTTGCTCAGTGATATGTTTGCCTACTGTCAAAAGGTTACAGACAATTTCCTTCAAACTGGGGCATTTTATTCCTTCTCTGATCATTTATAACATTTGGTCTCATAGTCCACAAAGACCTCCAGCGTTTGTACTCACCTTTCTTCTTTTGTGAGACCTGTCAGTCTTCTACACTTCCGAGCAAGAATGAAGCTATAGGAAGACCACAAAAAATTTACTTCCATTATGTTACATTCCCTGAATTATTTAAAATGTCAATATCTTATGATGGGATGCTGTGATTCACAGTATTAGCTTTTGGGACTCTTTGCAGAGAGGGGAAATGGGTATTTTGGATAATGTTATATTTCTGCCTGCTGCTTGTAGGACTCAGTGTGGAAAGAACCACCTGGGATTCAGGTTAGAATATCTGTATGAGCTGCTTCCCAATAAACTTAATTTTATACAGCAGTGGGGGCAGGCATATATCAACAACAGGTGAAGCCTGTGGCTGTTATAAAACATAAAATAAAACAAAATATAGTTCCAGAAAACAAACTTTCATTTAAAGAACTGGAAAATTCGGGGAAAGCAAAATATTTGGAGCAAACTTTACATTTCTGCAATCACCCTTTTTTTTCCCTCATTCCTTTCCTCTTCTCCATTTTTTTTACTTTGCCACATGAAAAGGCAAAAGATAACAGTGAGAAAAAGCAAGTTTTTTTTTTTTCAATTAGCAATTAAATAAGAGAGAAATTATTTGAAAGAAAAAAAAATCATATAACATATTCACCAGCCTTCAGAAACTAAACCCTTCAACTATTTTGAAGTATTTCCCTTCAAAAGCAGCAGTTTCCTATTTCAATTGTTGCCTCTAAGGCAAAACAAAAAAAAAACACACAAAACCAACAACCAACCAAATAACAATAAAAAAACAATACATAACAAATGAAAAAACCCCACCAAATAAACAGAAAAAACTATACACTTTCTTTATCGTTTACCCTATTATGGCAGGAAAGCTGCCATCAGGCTTAGTATCATCAAGTGTTAAACCAATTGCAGCATCCTCATCTTCAATGATCATGGTACCACAATAGCCTGTTAAGCACAAGGTGAAAAAAAAGTTAGGATCCATGTATCCAGACACACAAATGAGCTTTCAAGAAATTGTGAAATACTCAAAACTGGCTAGAAAAAGCCCTAAACAACCTGCTCTAATTCACTGTGCTTTGAGCAAGGCATGAAACTAGATTAATCTCTATCATTCTCTGGTTGTAATACAGGGAGATATGAAGAGAAAAGAAAGGAGAACAGAGACAGTTTTTTTAAAAAGTAACATGACTCCCATTAAGTGACAAAGATTAGCACACATCCCAGATCTAAACCTTGTCTTCTAGAGCCGATCTAGTGCTTGAATGAGACAGGTGTTTTTTCCTACCTAGAAGAGAAAGTTTAGATCTGAGATGTTCTGACAATTAACAAATCCTTTTCAAGAATCTTTAAAACAGAAAGTCAATAAAGGAATCCCTTATTGTTGAATTCAGGATAAAAAATAAAGCTGGATGGTCACACTCAGAGTTGTGGTCAGTGGCTCAATGCCCAAGTGGAGATCACTGACAAGTGACGTTCCTCAGGGCTCAGTACTGGGAATAGCACTGTTTCACATCTTTGTCAGCCACACGGACAGTGGGACTGAGTACACCTCAGCAAGTTTGCCAATGACACGAAACTGTGTGGTACGGTCGACACTCTGGAGGGAAGGAATGCCATCCAAAGGGACCTTGACAGGCTTGAGAGGTGGACTAATGCAAACCTTCATGAGGTCAAGTGCAAAGTCTTGCACCTGGGTCAGGGCAATCCCAACTACAGGCCAGGTGGAGAATGGATTGTGGCAGCCCTGAGGAGAAGAACTTGGGAGTGTTAGTTGATGAGAAGCTCAACATGAGTCAGCAGTGTGCACTTGAAGTGTAAGACAGCCAACCACTGGGCTGCATTACAAGCAGCATGGCCAAGCAGGTCATAGGAAGTGAATCTCCCCCTCTACTGTGCTCTTGTGAGACCCTACCTGGAGTACTTCATTCAGCTCATTCAGGCCTCTAACACAACAGGGACATGGACATGTTCAAGCAAGTCCAGAGGAGGGCCATGAAGATGATCCCATGGCTGGAGCACCTATGCTATGAAGACAGGCTGAGAGAGGCTTGTTTAGCCTGGAGAAGAAAAGATTCTGGGAGACCACAGAGCAGCCTTCCAGTACCTAAAGTGAGCCTACAAGAAATCTGGAGAGAGACTTTTTATAAGAGCAGGTAGTAATAGGACAAGGGGGAACGGCTTTAAACTGCAAAAAGGTAGGTTTAGATTACATATTAGGAAGAATTTATTTACAGTGAGGGTGGTGAGACACTGGCACAGGTTGCCCAGGGAAGTTGTGGCTGCCCCATCCCTGGAAACATTCAAGGCCAGACTGGACGGGGCTTTGAACAACCTGATCTAGTGGGAGGTGTCCCTGCTCATGGCAGGTGCAAAGACACCTTCAATTAATCTTGCTCAGTGCATCCAGAAGGCAGAACTTTTGCAGGCTGACAACTGATGGGATAAAACCCCTTTCCATCACACGTCACTTGTACCTTTACATTACTGTACAAGCGGGAGAGGCTCATAGCCAGGTGCCACTGAAGAAAAAGGAGAGGACAACAAAGAACAATGAAGGCAATAAGCAACAGGAATGACTTATTCCTCCATGCCTACCTCCTTCTTTTTATTTTCCTGTCCCCCTCTTTTCCCAAGCAATCTCTCAAGTTTCTCAAACAGGGGAAGGCAAAAATGGCACAGAAGTGTATGAAGCCCCCTTCTAAGTTCCAGCATCCTCTAAACACAAAATCTACTCCATTACCATGTACCCTCTTCCCTCTCTCTGTCACTACTACTCCTTTTAATTAAAATGTAATACCCTTCTTCCTCCAGAAAGTTTCCTTATAGTACACAATACACTTGATGACTGAGCCCATAGGGATTCGGTTGATGAGCTGGTTTCTCATTGGGGGCAAAGGTGGGTTGAAATGAATCTTCAAACCAAGAGCTGGGGGAATGGCACTGATCACATACTTGCCCTGGAAAAGAAATTATATATAAGCCAAATACATTCTCCACTACTTTATTGTAAGTATATTGCTCTAACGAGATTGGCAGACATCTGGGGAGGCTGCAGGGTGTATCTTCTGAAGTAATGTTAGCATCTAGCATAAGAATTGCAAAACTGAACCCTCACAAAAACCTGCTTGTTAAAATAACAAGCATTATATAGGCATCCATTTGTTTGAATGATGGGCACTGCTCTTTCCCCAGCACTTAAAAAAAGCACTGTGTTGTAAGAGTCCATTGGTCTCCCTTCCATCTGGAGTGTTCTGGTACAACTTGGAAGCAACACCTTCAATGCCTTTCACAGAAGACACTGTATTGATAAGCAAGCACAGACAGTTTATTACTAAGCTACTTTTCTGTGTTCACTTTACAATTATCCTTTATTTTGGAAGGTAACTGAACACAAAGAAGGGATGTTAGCAAAGGATGAGTTTGAATATACACTTTGATTTTCAGGCATCATTTTAATGCTTTATCGCTGGTCTTACCTTAGGGCAATCAGAAAGTGCTACTTTCTGTCACAGTCACATCTCTGCTATGTTGTACAGGATTTTTGAGAAGTCAGAAAGGAAAAGACAAAGGTTTTCTAGCCATCCCAGCACAAACAGTTACTTAAATGTTACAGATTTCATTACCTCATATAATTCACGATCTAAGGTTTCCACTACAACACTTTCACCCGATTGGTCAATGCGGATGACTGGCTTCCTCAGCCTCACCCGGCCTCCTAGGCGCTCCATTATTTTCTCACTGATCTGGCTAGTGCCTCCAATAAACTTCCTCTCCTGAAACACAGAAAATAACTTGGCAAAGTGAACTTGGCAGAGCAGTGCTTGTGAAGTGTAGCAATACAAACATTTTGCTTGGTGCTCAAGACAAACTCCATTCTGTTGTTATCAAAACATTTCTGGGAAATCTGGCAGAATTTCATCTGGAAAACTTATCAACATCAGTGGATATCTCAGTGAGCTACTCAAATCCTTCCCATATTTGACCACCAGCCAAAACTAGTAGTAATCTCATGAGAAAACCCCTTAACATGTGGTCTTCAAATGGATTTCACAGACCTGTGTGAATCAGGAAGACTACTGAAAAGTGCTTAAACTTTTAAACCTTTGAGTTCAGTCTTATCCCTGTAAAGGTCTGTGTATCAGAAGCAGGAATCCCAATCGTCATAATAAATAACAAGGCATAAGAAGTGATGTAGCTCACATCAAAATGTCTCCTGCGGTATATAATCTAACCCAATTTAAACTCAAATCACCTTTAACTTAAAACAAATAATATTTTATTTGATGCATTTACAGTTAAATTATCTATAATTCTTGCCTATTTATGCATACTTATGTATTTTATAATGTTCTAATGTATTTGTATTTTATTTATTAATGATTAAACTCTTTGTGTTTCAAAAAATATAATTTTTCATATGATTAGCAAAATTTGCATTTCAAAGAAGACCATTAATAGCGTCTTTACTTTCTTAGAATGCAGAAGCAGCATTAATACACTGGATTTCAAAAATTTCAGAGCAATATCATATTTAAGAAGGGGTGCTCATTTCTCCTCAGACTAATTCTAAATCTTAACAGTTTGAATCCTTGTAAGCTTGTATCTTTAGGAACCCAGCTCTGGGCTACATTTTCAATATTAATTTGGAGTGCTCTCCACATTCATCCAGCTAGCACTGCCATCTCCATTAAGTGCTTCTGAAGTGGTAAGGCTTGCTTCAGCCTTGTGACAGAAATAAGAATAAGTAAAACTTCCATTTTTCAACATGGATAATCAAAGCGTGTGTCGTAACCAGAGCCCAAAAGGAAGCCAGTGTCAGGAACAGGTATAAACCGACTGATCCTTGGACCAGAAGTTAGCACAGGAACAGCCTTCAACACTAGTTCTGCAAGATCCAGATTAACGTGCTAATTAATAGAACTAGTTATCAGTGTGCTACTGGCTCACAAACATGGATTTCTCAGTTGGCCCTCTGAATTAAAATATTCAAGCAGAAGAATGAAGCTAAAACAGGGCCTGTCATGAGTCGCAGAAGGTGATGGGCAATAGTACCTGTCCTCCATTGGTTGTTGAGAATATCCTTGTTGTCCCCCCACACTGCTTCACATACCACAAAAACCAGAGGGCAGAGACCTCATGGGGCTCAGAAGTAACATCCACGTTCACAAACAGAGTTGCAAAATTCTTGGCAGCACTACAGCAAAGATAATAAAGTATGTTAATTTAAAAACCCAAGAAGGGTGACAAGACTGCTCTTGAGTACGAGAGAGACTGTCTTTGGCAACCTCTTCTTCCACTATGAGCAAAGGACTCCTTAATTTCAGTTGAAGTAGGAAAATATCAATTCCTTTTATGCAATATTTTTCAAGTAACCCTGCAAGAAAAAAAGTAATTAATCAAACACTGCTGTAATGCAGCCAAATTTGGGCTCCAGGAGATACAAAAGCCCATGAAATCTTATGTCAGTTTATGCTACTAATGCAAAGTTAGATTCTTATTCTAGATTCAGGACTAAGGGAAGCAAGCCATCCTGCCTTCACTGGACTGTAAAACTACCATGTCTTCCCACTCTTCCTGGTTACATACAGAATCTGCAGCTCTGTTTGCACCTGCTCCATTCCTGTCCCTCAAACATAACAGCATGGATGTTATCCAACACTTGTCATAAAAAAGTTAGGGATATTGTCTTAGCTAATTATCTAAACATCTGACATTAGTCAGCATCCCCCTACTGCCTGCTCCTCTGCTATGCTCAGGGAGGGTGATGCAGTTGGAACACAATAAGGAAAGTTATGTAAACAGAAAGCCATAGTGAAGAAACAGTATATACATATTCATGCAAAAGTCTTGGCAACAAAAAGGGAAGGGATACTTTTGGTTCCTCAACTTAGTATTTTAAACAGTGGTCTGGTAGCCAGTGGTAATGAACATGGAAGGAGAAATCTGGCCTGAGTCTCAAAAAAAGTCCTCTAGTTGGTGCTTTCATAACAGCTTTTCTGAAAATTACTGTATAAACCTGCACAAGATTTTGGGGTGCACCAAGGCAGGAGTTAATTAAGGCTTAGGGAAACATTCGTCCTGCTAGAAGTAGATACTTCCTCTGCCTCACTCTCAGGAGGAGTTTAAAGGGACATGGCGGGGACCAGGAAATGCTCAGCTTAACTGCATTGTGATTGACAGGTACTGAGATTCTATAGTTATTTCATATGCAATGGATCAGGCAATCAGTAACTTCCCAAGCCAGTACAGGATCCAATTTTAGTTGCTTCTCTCTCTTTTCAGCCTTTGAACTTGGACAAAAAAAGGGAAAAAGTGAAAAGCATAGCTCAAACATACTAAGTCAAACAGCTGTAGATCTACATAGAAGAAAGGCATATTCTGTTCTTCCTAAAATTCAAAGTCCCACTGAAGCAAAAGGATGATCCATTTTCTGAAATATGGGTGCATTCTGGTTTCATTCTTGACATTAGTCAAGAATTAATATACGTATTTATTAAAATTTCATAAGCAGAAGCTGTTAGATGGTAGTTAAATTCTCTTAGTTTCTGTCACCTTCTCCCTCTGTTTTTCAGCATTGCAGTTCCCCAGTTTCCCCTGGTATTCTACCTAGAAATGGCAGTATGATTTCAACCAAGAGCACTCAGGTATTTCCAGCATGCAACTGTAGCTGAGAGTAAATCTGTATGGTCTGTTAGATGACAGAGAGTAAATAGCAGAATATTACTCTTCTGGATCATTACCTTCCAGGGTGGGAAGCTTCTATGGCATGTTACCTAAATCTTGAACACAGTGGGCAAATCAAGCTGAGATGCACATATGAAAACTGAAAAGCATCTTGGAATTGAGGGAGGCTGACAGTTATGCCAATATCCAGGTAAAATGTCAAGTCTTATTCCATCAGAGTTTGAAAAACATGATTGTAGTCACATGAGCTACTGGATATTGAATGACTACCCCAATGCACAGCAGTTTGCTAACTTTTATAGTTCCTTGTCAAATCAGAGGGTCAGATGGCCAGCAGAACTGCCAGCAGACATTTCTACTAGGTTTTACTGAACATGAACTGCGATACAAACAAGAAAAGCTTTCTATATCCTTTCATGCAATTGTCAACGCAAAGGAAAACAACCAGAAGTTTTAAAGTTTTTGGATAAGAGCCTTCTGTCCATTAACAATAATCTTGTTGCTCTCTAGAGGCTGGCTGAAGCCATGAAAAAATGCCACTGTCAATGACAGTGTCAGCTTGGGTGGGTGCTAGCAGCCTTCTGCACCAAACTCATGAAGGCTTGGAGCAGCCTTGTGCTGGGTGCTTAGCAATACAGAAGAGGCGGCTGCAAGAAACAATCTGCCCCACAGCAAGGCAGAATCAATAGATTTGTTTTTTCTTCGGTGCAAAGAAAACCAATCAAGCTGTTGTTGAGTGGCAACTAAGAAAAATTGCTTTGATGTATACATAAAAACACAAAGCATTTTAAGTTTCCCTGGGTAGTATATAGTGCAGCAGTTAAACAATAGAATGAATGATGGGTGTTAGAGTGATTTAGTGCTATTTCAAGACAAGTGTTATTTTTTATAGTACTTTGATAAGATCAGGTGATCCAGCACAAAATAAAAGTGTGTTGTTCCATCAAAAGTTTGATTCAAAACCTCCTGTAGACAGGGCATTTTTTCTCTTAAACACGCAGCAAGGAGAGGGAAAGTACACATAACAAATGAAGATACTACCCATCTCTTCAGAAGTAATCCGCCCCAAATACATTTCCCTTTTATCTTTATTTTAGTCTAAAAAGTTATGGAAATAGAATCTACTGTGTGTGCTGACAGGTGGTGTGGTCTGTTATTACAAGATTTTCTCACCTGATTTCTTTACAATAGCTGTATTCTAGTGGTAGTTATATCTGTTTGCAAAGCAGTGATGTTTATTTGGAGCTGTAAAGTATATAAATATAAGCTATTATATTTCACAGTTTCTTACCTTGTCCAGCAAATTTTATTTATGAAATCTTGCATAGTCATTTTGTCCCATTCTTCTGCATGTGGAGCCTTCCATGGGGCTTCACTGGGAATCTAAGGAGGCATAAAAGAGTGTTTATCAGCAAATGAATGAGTGGTATGAGAAAGACAACAAACATAGAAAATCTCATCTTTATGTGGTAATTCATCTTGTAAATTCCTGTTGGTAACACAGCAAACAACAGAGGATGCTTTTAGGTTTTCTGTTGTTTGATTGCTTAAGACATATATATATATATATATATTTTATTTATTTTTTTTTTTTAAAGATTGAAGAATAGAGAATACCTTTACGAGCTATGACCTTTGCCTAGAAAGGCGAAGTACAGTGCTGGGGAATATCTCATATCTCTCTCATACACCAAGTAATCTCTTACCAAGTACTGTAGCTTAGTCAACAGAAAACATACACCACTGATAACAAATTAAAATGCAGAAGTTGAACTTAAAGGTGGAGAAGGGCATACACTTGAGTTGTACAAGCTTCTTTAAATGCCACTTAAGCAATCATCAGGCAAAGTGCTAAAAGTCACATGCATAAACCCTAATGCTCATATATTCAGAAATATGAAGGTAAGATGCATCAACATGACCTTCAAGAAGAGCTTGCCAAGATGCCACTTATACAAATGCACTGGACATCAGTGGGTACCAGAATACATGGTGTGATGCTGCTCTTGCCAGCACCAGGTTTGTTCAAACTAGAGCAGCTTTGCCTATCTGCATTACAATCCCATCTTCAGTCTGCCCCTCCTGGAGGCAAATCTGAGATGAGATAGTCAGCTGCAATTTCTCATACCATACCTCCTTTCCCATTTCATCCATGGTCCTCCACAAGTTGTTGTAGTCCAGGTAGGCCAATGGATTCCACATAGGAGGGAAGGGACCTTTAAAGGGGTAGGACTTACCCTACAAGATGAAAACCAAACAAAAACATCATAAAACCTAAATACAAGCATAATCATGGCTTCTGTGTGTGTGTGAAGCGCACCAAATGGTTAAGCGTTCACTGGAAAAAAAAGCACAAATTTAATCAATACATGTAACAGCTTCTTCCAGATTGTACAAGAGGAACTGAAACACAGGAGGTTCCTTCTGAATATCAGGAATTGCTTTTCAACTGTGACGGTGACCAAGCACTGGCACAGGCTGCCCAGGACACTCTGGAGTCTTCATTCTCAAAGATATTCAAAAGCAGCCTGAACATGGTCCTGAGCCACCTGCTAGCTCTAGGTGGCCCTGCTTGAGCAGGGTGGGCAGACAAGGTGATCTCCAGAAGTCCCATCCAATCTCAAACGTTTGGTTATCCTGTTATTCTGCACGTGCAACTTAAGTGTGACAGAAAACTGAATTATAGTTAATTGAATTATCATAGAATTCAGTCACTTCTGTGCAGAACTGATACTGCTTTGTATCTTTTAAGCTTTATATTGGGCATTTTTGGGAAATAAATCTAACACCCTTCAGTGGAATCAGTAAATTCAGACAAAACAAAAAAAGCCAAAAAAACTCCAAATAAAGAGATGGAACAACACAGCTCAACTGAGGTGAAAAATTGGCTGTTTGCTAATGAAAAACAGAAACATGTTACTTTTTTCTTTTTTTGTCCTAACTGTTCCTGAAAAACTGCTGTTAACTGTATTTAGCGTTTTCCTTCATTATTTTCCCCTTTCAAAATCAGACAAAAGCAGCTATGACAAGCTTTATTATACACTAAAATAATATCTGAGAGACCTTCTGGAAAAAAAATAGTTTTGGTTAACATAAAAATCTCCAGCCCTACAGAAAATATAGCATTTACTACTAAAAAGGTCATTCTTCCAGTCCAACATCCCGGCCATAAATTCCTGAGAGTGATAATGTGGCCAATACAAACGTCCCATATCTCCACTATTAGACATGCAGAAAGTCTAGCTTAACCAAGAGTGGAAGACAACAGGTAATTTATAGAGGTATTTTATTTACATGGAATTTCCTTGGCTCACTATATGTATGGCAGCATAACAGCTTTAAAAAATCAGAAAGAAATGCTCATTAGCATTACATGGTTGCTCATTTTTTCACAATCCATTCTGGACTCCATAAAGTAGATAAATAATAAAGGCCATATTGTTTGCTACAGCTGATTTTCAAAACTTATGTATTTAAGAGGGGACTGCATCAGCATGAGCATTGGTAGAAGCACTAACTTTTAATAAATATTTGATGCAGTCCCACACCAACTCACCACTAAAAAATATTTACACTGGCTTCAAAAGAAATACTGCACCATGATTTAATATTTAGAACCAGGTAACAACAACACTGTGTCCGGTTGAGGAGAACTGTCCAAAGACCACTTACACAAAGAAGCAACAGGCTAGCTTTGATTTAGCCTCTTTATTAATAATGTGAAAGAAGGGTCATTATTCAAATCTGCAGATGTTTGCAAGCACCAGAAGAGACAGCAAAAGGGGAACAAAAGCATCTTGAAAGATTTAAAACTTGATCCAGAAATAATAAAGTGAGATACAACCTTGAAAAATGCTGGGTAATAAATTTGAAGACTTCTAATTCAAATTATATGAAGACTTCAAATTATATGAAAATGCTGCAACCAAGAAAACATCCCTGTAGATGTATATAAACTGCATGAGTTTGTTTCATCAGAAGCATTTGGTTCCAACATGGACGTCTGGGTATTATATGCAGTCTCTTAAACTGAAATTAATTTGAACTGTGGCACACCTTCATACTCTGCTACCAAAGGGCTATAACAGAAGAGTGAAAGCTCTCAGACTCAATATTTTTCCACCCCAGGTAGTAACATCTGAACTATGTTGGTAATTAACTTTTAGCTTTTGGGGGGCACATTTAAAATCCATAACTAACTATTATGGTGGAAAGAAGTAAGTTTTACCATGAGCACCTCCCATATGAAGATAGGCTGAGAAAGTTGGGACTGTTCAGCCTGGAGAAGAGAAGGCTGCGTGGAGACCTCATAGCAGTCTTCCAGTATCTGAAAGAGGGCATATAGGGATGCTGGGGATGGACTCTTCATTAGGGACTGTAGTGATAGAACAAGGGGTAATGGGTTCAAACTTAAACAGGGGAAGTTTAGACTGGATATAAGGAGGAAATTCTTTCCTGTTAGGGTGGTGAGGCACTGGAATGGGTTGCCCAGGGAGGTTGTGAATGCTCCACCCCTGGCAGTGTTCAAGGCCAGGTTGGATGAGGCCTTGGGTGATATGGTTTAGAGCGAGGTGTCCCTGCCCATGGCAGGGGGGTTGGAACTTGATCTTAAGGTCCTTTCCAACCCTAACTATTCTATGATTCTTCTTGACACTGGAGACAGCCTTCACTAGTTTAAACACTGCATAGGTATTCCAAAGACAGAGCATATCAGCTTGCTTTTAAGCACCTGGTATTTCCTAGATTTAGGTTTATGAAACATTCATACTGCTGTGCTCAAGAAAACTGGGGCAGCATCAGAATGGGTTATTCCAATTACTGATTTTGTTCTGAGCTTCCTGCTTCTGCCAGAGGCAATCCTGAGTTATCCCCTCTGAGTTAACTCACGTCCCACAAATTCCCCATGGTGCTTCCTCATGAGTGCACTGACAAGAGACACACAAAACATATCTTTGTTTTAGTATTCTCCTGTTTCACTGTGTTTGAACTGCTGAAAGGGAAATCTTGGGTATGCCTCTTGTGGGTATCTGGGGTGACAAGCCTCTTAAAGCACAAGAAAAAAACTTCAACCTTGAAAAATGGAAAAAACCATCAAAGTTAGGGAGTCTCCTGTGAAAGTTACTTTGAAGAGCTCCTATGACATTACCTAAGGCCTGATCCTTATTTCCTACACAAACAAAACTCCAACAGCTGTCAATCAGAATTTTGAGAAGAAACTGCAAGACTAGGCTCTACAAAGAAACAAAAATAGCAGCACCAAAGACTACACATAGCTCTTAGTTTCCAACAAACTGAAATATTTCAGCTCTACTTCTGATGAATTTGCACTTTTGCAAACACAACCATCTTTGTGATATTTAGGCAAATTTGCCTATTTCTATCACTGAAGAACATGCTGAAGAACAGCATTCTCCTTCCCTCCTGGTGCTGTATCATCTCTAAACAAAAACAAGATGCAGATGAAAAGTATGCCCTGAAATGCACAAAACATTTCCTTTTCAAATACTTAGAGCAGTATAAAACCAGCTATTATAACCCCCCCTTCTGATCATTTGGCATATTTCAACACCAGTACTATAATGCTCAGAAGTATTTCTTTCTTTTTTTTTTTTTTTCTAGGGCTTAGTGGGATTTAATATAGGCATATATTTTTTAGAAACAGTTTTATGATGCCACTTGCGATGCCTCTAAAATCAGAACACCAACGTCAGCAGTTGGAGGTCTACCTGCTGTTTTATGGGTCACTTGATGCTTACAAAGGCTGCTGCTGCAGCATGGGCTAAAGCATAGTGAAGAAGCTGAAACTACGAGGAGGAAACTCTTGTACCCCAGCTGTCTCAGAAACAAACAAACAGGGAAATGAGAAATCCAGTGCTTGTCACAAGTATTACAATTCCCAATAGATTTTTCTCATCCATCTGCTTCACATCAAGTGACATTTGGCTTAGTTACACTGGACCCATGCAATATAAGTGATATAGAAATAAACTATCTGCATATATGAGCTCTGTCTCAGGTCAAATAGCTGAAATAAGTGGGTTTTTACAGGGAGAAAAAGCCTCACAGCACAGCAACTTAATATTAGTAGCCCCTTGAATATCAATCTCAGCACTTTAGAGAGCACAGGGACTGGATGCCACATACCTCCTCCTGTGAGGGCGACTGTAAGTGAATGGCTAGCTATGCCAGGAAACATCATCAGTATCTCAATGCACAGTGGGATCTCAGGATAAAGTCTGCTTTTACAGGTACAAGACAACTTCATGGTGCCCTAAGCATTATGTAGCCAGGTAGCTTCTGAGTGGGATGCAACAATGGTGAACTGAAGCCCCTGATGTCAATGATCCATGCATTTTTTATAGTGCGGTATAAACATCCTATAAATATAGTCAGCTTTCATTGGAAGAAACAAGATGGTGGGGTGCATTCTCTGCATCACTGAACAATCACAGATATTCTCCCAGCTAAATCATCTGAACATTGGTGTAAGTGATGCTAACTTCACCAACATATCACTCTGCATGTTAATTCAGAGATTCACAGGTTTACAGGCACGTAGTGCCCTCTGCTGATTCACATCTATGGTACATCACACACACCTTGTTCTCTCAGATAAAAATCCTAGTATTGTCATTATTTAAAGCACAGAAATGGTAAGACACAGAACTGTGAGAAGGAAAACAAGAAACAGAAAAGCATCACTTCAGGTTGTAACTCTGTACCTGTCTTTGATACTCAATTTCTCTTTTGCAGAAAACTACCCTTTTGGTTTGGTTTGTGGGGGATGATTTTTTAATCCACAGCATCTAACAAAATATGATTTTGCGATTAAGCCTCCTGTGTAATCACAAGTCTCAATAAAAGATGGCAATTAACTGGACCAAGCCAAGAGAGGTACATAAGCCTGCTTAGAAAGCTGTAAGAGTGTCATGCTTCATTTAAGTTCCCTTCTTTGAGAAACTGTTCAAAAGCTCATACACTCAGGTGGTTACTATACTAACAGATATCCTGTAAGTAAAAAGATACATAGGTTAGAAAATACAAATGCAGCACAAGAAAATCTGGATAACTAATGGTGCAAACCCACAATATTAAGACACAACACAATATCCTCCAGGTATCTTTCAATATTTGATGTGAGATCATCAGCTGTGAATGAGAGAGTGTTTTGTGAAATTTTGTCAGCAAAAGTAATTCTATTTTAAGTGTAGCATAGACAGACACATTGGCTTGAAACATACATCCTGAAAAGGAAAGGAACTCATCGGGAATGACTTGTTTCTGCCATATTGTAGAAATAAAGTCCATCTTCACTCTGATCTATCAGTCATGCAATCCCTTGAATATGTGTCTTACGCCCCCAGCCCCCCCCCAAAAAAGGAAGAATGAGAAAACCAACAACACTGAAGTGATTTAGAAAGGGAAATTGAGGATCTGCCCTGAATTTAAAAGGGAATATATCTATTTGTTCTAATCAGCTAAGAAAGCAGTTAACTAAATCTCCTTCCTGCAAGAGCAGGATGGTTTTTTGTTTTGGTCACTAAAAAGCATTCACGTGTTTTATGAAGCACATATCTAGACACTGTTTCTAAATACTCTTTGAAACTGGGCCTGCATGTGCTTCCCACACCTAAATAAAACCTGCCAACAAAGTGGGTAAAAGCAGTAAGAAAACTTTTCAGTGTTTCTAGAATTAGTCTTGAAACAAACCTCCTTCTTCTCCCAAATATGAATAAATAAACAAAATAAATTAAATAAAAACAGGAGAAAAGAGGAGTTTCATTTGGAAGAAAGCCATCAAATGAGCATCTGCCTATAGCATAACCAAGCAGACAGGGTACACAAGCCCTCTCATACCTAAAACATTCTATTTAAAGCAGAAGATAATGTTGGACTCACTTGCTTTGTTCCTGAGATACTCCAGGTTATTAAATTTCTTACCTAAAAAAAATCAAACCTTACATAAAATGTTAGAAATGTGTGAAACCCAGTATGCTCAACCAGCTGCTCCTGTATGAAATACATATTTCTCTAATTCTCTTTTTCTGTAGACCTCAATTAGCTTCTCAAGGGAAAGAATAATTGGTTCCTACAATCAGATGCAATTGAAGCTTTTCTCCCAGCAGCATGAATTAAACAAGCCAGGTGGAAGCACTGCTCCTTTTCTTTATCTCCTAGGGAACAGACCCTGGGGTCTGGAAGAGTTAAGACCAAGGAAGTTTCTTTCTATTCAAATTTAATTAAGAAATGCACACTTTCGTTCCAGTTCACTTTCTTACTGCTTTCATTTTCATGCTACCATTAGGTCACAGCTGCCAGTCTACCAGTCAATTTTCTTGATCAACAAATATCCTTTGCAAGACCTTGTTTTACAGTCCCCTTTGACAGAAATCACTTCGCAGATTTACTGTACATAATCTTGATTCTTTTAAGCTGCTGTAATAGAAATACTATCAATCTTTTACTTTAAAAGTCCTAATTATGAATCTCCTTCTTGTAATTACTGCTAGGTGGCTGGCACAAAAAGGGGAAATGGTCCTTTATTTAAAGGGCAGGTCCAATAGCACTGAAACAAGACAAGCCTTTCCTATACTCCTACCAATAACTGGTCTTCATTTAAAGCATGGAGGATATCCCTTGTGAGAATCTGGAAAATGCTTTCACCAACCTCAGACTATTCAATCCTCAGACTTGCTTTTGAGGCTACCAGTGAGTGTGATAAATGATACATCATCTTGTGACAGGAATGCCTGCATCCTCATAGTCAAGTCAAAATAACATAAGTCTGCATTCCAATAATGTCTTGTGAAACTACCAAGGCCCAGTAGCAATTTAAGCATCTTTTAATTTACTTAGCTTCCCTTTAAAGACACCAAATGCCCAGCTTCTTAAAGATTCAGATGTATTCTTTTCAGCTCCCCAAGTTCTAGCTTACAAATTGTCAGCAAAAAGGGGGAAAACCAAGATGTATCATACCATTTTGCCTTGCTTAAATTGATGGCAACCAAGAGTCTCACAGACTTTTCATTCTCTGACTGCACTCTAATTAAGATACACAAAGAAAAATGAAAGCATTTTTATCTAGTCATTCAAAAATCTATTTAAGCTGTTATGCTCTATGCTACAGACTATGCCAGGACATACTGCCCTTAGATTTGCAGAGAAGCAGGTCAAAAGCTTAAATAAATCATATTGCTCAGCTTCAGTGCATGTATCACTGATATCACCAAAGAAATACAACTAAATTCTATAATTTTAGATACAGCAGTCACTTATCCAGCTGCTAATTAATTCCCAATACAACACGACCACCACATTTTTAATTCAGGAAAAAGAAAGACCACAGCAAACTGCATTTTAATAAGCATAGTAGTGCTGAAAATGAATGACACTCAAGAATGTTGTAAATCTTTTTCTGCAGATCTCTTGTAGATCAGTACGTAACCTGGCAAAATTAGTGCAGATTTGTGGACCTAGTTAAAAGTACTGCATGTGTAAGACTAGGCATTCGCCTTCAGTGATGTGTTGCAGGCAGGGTTCACATTAGCATTCTTCCCAGAGATGCCAATTGTATGTACTTGTATGAAAGTGGTGCTAAAATTTAAGGGGGCATGACAGGCATTCAGATACCCCCAGCCAGTGCTGCTGGGAGATGAATGAGTGTGAGGGAAATCTATTCTCCTACGGGAACTTAATTGAGGTAATGAGGTACTGGCAAGTTGCTATCAAGAGCTTGTCTAGTGACATGGGAGGGAATGCTTCATGTTTCAACCAGCATTTAAACTTGGAAGACCCTCCCTGGATGTGCCAACCGTGCCTTTTGGGGCTAAGGAAACTAGCAGGACTTATCTCAATTATAACTACATGAGGAATGTTTTGGATGCAACATTATGAACATAGCTGGCTACCTAAGCCAGCTGTTAGCACTGTCTGCAGTCTGCACTAAGACAACACACAGATTAAGAGGAATGAGTGTTGTTACCACTTTCTAGCAATGATGCTATAATCTGGTGAAATTCCAAGATGGATCATGGCATTATCCCATAGAAAGTTCTAGTGGGAAAAATATCTGTAGAAAAATTACAAGGAGCATTGATGGCAGTGGGGGGGGGATCTACAATAGGCTTATTACTACATTTTGAGAAACAAGCTTTGTTGGTTGAATGTAGCCAGGGAGGACTCTTGTTGCAGTCTATGGCCCCAGGTTTTCACACAAGCTCTCCATCAGCGAAAATGGGATAAGAGGATGTTTAGCTTTTTACCCTGCACTACAGCAGGACAAAGAGTGGATCACCCTTCATGCATATGAAGGAATCAAGTTCTAAAAAGATGAATTTGGCAAACCAGTCATACAAAGAAATGTTTGTTTACATAGACTTAGGGTAGCAGAGTAAACCAGTTCTGCAGTTATCTGACTTAGCAAAGGAACCTGTGTTACATTTTATAACATTGGCAAGTTTGTGTTTTAAAAGGCAAGAACTTTCCATGCCTATTGGGATGCACAAAAGTGAATTGAAATTTCAATTAACACACACACACACAAAAAAAAAAAAAAAAAAAAGAAAGTTGGTAATTAAACCCTCAAAACAATCTACCTGCTTTCATATTTCAAAGCTTCTTTCCAGGGCCTATTGCGCTGCATAGGTAAATATTACCTAGACTTTATTTAGACTAAATTACCTAGACTATACTTTAGCTTGTTTTTCTGAGCCAAAAGCTGTCGTTTTGGTGAGGAAAGCAAACATCACCAGTCAAAATTTGAAATCTACTTATCTAAGGTAGGGTCCTGAATCCTCCCTTGGGCAGCTAAGGAAAAGTTGCTTTATTTTAAGGAATGTTTTACTTCTACCTAGCAGTCCAATGAAAATACTGGTATAAGATGATGACTTCTCAGATAGTTCTGCTGTTGCTTCTTAAAGCTGGAATGACGAGCCTAACTTCAGTTATGCTACTGAAAAGCAATGGTTTCAGACAGCAATTTACCCAAATACTACTTGCAGAGCTATACTAATTTTCTCACTAAGGCTGATGAACCAGTATTTATACAAATGAAAAGAACATACTGATCTCCTTTCAAAGACCATGAAAAAGGCTGCTTAATAAGTGGAGGGAAATAAAGTGTAGGGTAAGAAATGTAATTCTGAGTTTCTGTGAAGATATCACACGCAATATAAGTGAGACCAAAAATAATCTCAAAATAGAACCTGACATTAAAAAAGATTAAAGGGGGGAAAAAACCACACAACCCAATCAAGTGGGTAAAGCCTAATTAGCAGAGACCCACCCAGAGATCAGCAAAATGCATTCTTTTCATTTTGTAGTATAAAGAAGCTGCATATATTACTTGTATTAAAAAGCCTCTAAATGAATTTAATTAACTATGAAAGGCTTGATTTTGCCTTTGGGTATATGTAAAAACAGCAGCCAACTTTACAAGATGCACTGTGATGACTACTTAAATAGCAAGAGAAGAATTAAAACCTTCAGATTTCACTGCCTCTGAGTTCAGAGAATATTGTGGTCCAGAATTTAATTATATTTGGTCACAGTCACAAAGCTTAGGTTAGCATGTGAATTTAAACTCACACAGTGGCAACAGACCTTTGCCTATTTTAGAGTCTGGCTTGAAAGCTATGACTTGAAAGTACCACTTAGATTTCAGGGAGCACAAAAGAGCATTGTAGATTTGCAGGTAAAGCACGGACAAGCCCCATGGCTGAAAGTGAGAGACCTGTAAGGAAAGTGCTGCAAATACATGAAATGCAAAAGGCAAAAGATTATGATGCTAAACTGGCCACATAACTATGCGTATGTCTGCTACACAGTGCTCATGGTCCAATACTGTATTTTAACTTTGACTATATTGATTATTTTCCACAGTTGCATAAACACAGAAGAAAAAAAAAAAAAAGGAAGCAAAAGTTTTAAAATTAATGCAATTAGGAAAGTCAAAGGAGATTCTACTGACTCTGGAATATATCCCTTCTTTACTGCCTGCTTGGTTACCAGGGAGTCCTGCTGTCACTCACTTCTCTGCCTCCTCTCTTCATGAGCACTCCTACAGGCAGTTAACCACAGTGGGAGCCTGAGGTTACAAGCTCTACCTGAATCCAACCTGCAGGCTCTTTGCATGCCTTGGGAGCACCTCAGCCAGCATCTTTCTCCTTGGACACTTTCCACACTTGACTGGGAATGGGCCCAGGGAACATGATCTAACTATGAGGTAGACACTGCTCCAAGATCACAGCAGAGTAGGAAACTCCAAGGGCAACTTTTTCCATGTAAGGTGTAGTGCCAATCCCACACGTGCCTGCAGCACTCAGACCAATCCATTTGCCTGTATCAAATTGCTATGGATGCTCCATTCCTCTGGCATATCTATGAGCATTTCTCAATAGGTTTTACTACAGGAACATGTGTGCTGGAGCAAGCCCAAGCCCCCAGCCTTCTTCACAGCTACCCCAGGATCTCTTTCACAGATGCAGACATTAACCAAAGTAGCAAGCACCCAGTATCTCTAGGCTTGGATGGCCTGAACGCCTCCAGGAGCAGAGTGGTTTCACCTACCTCTGGATTTCTGGATACAAGTCACATTACTGCATTCCCTGGACTTATCCCCTAATGCCTTAGTATCCCAGTTCAAGGCCCTTTATATACCCAACATACAGGCATGCCCCTCTCTCCCAGCCTTAGATATGACCCTGAATGCCAGCAAGTCCTATCAGTGCTGGGTAGAGAGGAAAGATGAGAGCCTTGACTCCCCACCTATGGCAACTCATTCAGTAAGACACCTGTGGTCAATGGAAGGACAGATTGCCCTTGGCAAAAGCCCAAACTCCTGTGGCATTCTCCATTTTCCTCACTGTAAATGCCTACAGCAAAACAAAATACTATTTCAACCAGCATAGTAATACCAGTATTTCCCCACAAGCTGTCTCCTAGAGATCCTAAAAGAGATGTCTGGCTTACCAAACAAGCAACATGCTTGACTGACTGCTGAAAATAAGGCAGGCCCACACGTCACCTTCACTTTTGGCTTCAGTGACTTCTGATAGCATTTTGGATTGCCCCCATGCTAGGATAGTAAGGTTGTACTGAAAGCTGGTCACACTGACTGGCCATGTCAATTGTCTTCTACCACTGAGGTTTTCCCTCGTGGCATGACCTCCTATTGCTACTGAGAAGACTCTGAAGGCTAAATAGTGTGAACAAGCAAAAAATCTGGCTTTGAGGGTGGTATCAAAGGTATACAAAATAGAACAGCATGGATGTACCACCAGTTCTACCACAGAAGAAGTAATTATGGACAGTCAGCAGAGCAAACCACTTTGAGAACATCTTTTTCATAACAATTGAGTGGAAAAAATACTGGAAAACATATGACAGAACATCTTTTCTCTATTGCTATTTTTAAATCTGTCTGTGTTTTCTTTAACCTTTGATCAAACAACAACTACCATCTGGCAAATATTTTGACAGTCATTGCACAATGGCTTTTCACAAGCATATAATCATAGAACCATGGAATAGTTAGGGTTGGAAAAGACCTTAAGATCATCTAGTTCCAACCCCCCTGCCATGGGCAGGGACACCTCACACTAAACCATGTCACCCAAGGCTCTGTCCAACCTGGCCTCGATCACTGCCAGGGATGGAGCATTCACAGCTTCCCTGGGAAACCCATTCCAGTGCCTCACCAACTTTACGGTAAAGATCTTCTTCCTTATATCCAATATAAACTTCTCCTGTTTAAGTTTGAACTCACTACCCCTTGTCCTATCACTACAGTCTCTAATGAAGAGTCCATCCCCAGCATCCCTATAACGCCCTTTCAGATACTGGAAGGCTGCTATGAGGTCTCCGTGCAGCCTTCTCTTCTCCAGGCTGAACAACCCCAGCTTTCTCAGCCTATCTTCATACAGGAGGTGCTCCAGTCCCCTGATCACCCTCGTGGCCCTCCTCTGGACTTGTTCCAAGAGTTCCATGTCCTTTTTATGTTGAGGACACCAGAACTTCACACAGTACTCCAAGTGAGGTCTCACGAGAGCAGAGAAGGAAACTCAATGTTAATTTCCTCAGGACTAACTTAGAAAGTTTCCCTTCTGAGGGAATGCAACACTGTTCTATATCAGAAAAGGAGAAAGGATGCTCTTTTGGAGAAAGTACAGTACTAATGCTGAGAATTAGTGGGCTTTTTAACAGCTCCACCACAGCTGTCCTGTTTCAGATCACAAACAGATTGTTTAGCTCTGCCTCCACAAGACTGCTTGCCTCCAGTAGCCTTTTGCAATTACTATCACAATACCTTTTCCTACTCTGCATGATGTTCCCCATCAGCAAAAACAGACTTAAACTCTCATGCTTCTTTTCAGTAAGCATAGTACTTGTTACTGGTTTAGGAAGCACATCCTGAGAAACATTCAGCTTGAATAAAGACACTTTCCGGACTTCTGAAATGGACTTTCAGGAACCTCAGGCAGTATGTTTGAGAGCTAACCTGTACAGAAGAGCCCCAGTTGTACTGTTCATAAACAGTTAATATTTTTGAAATCTTTAAATAAGAGCTCAGACCTGAACCAAGGCATCAGCAAACAGGACGTGTCTACAGGGTACATGCGTAGAGGTGCATGTATATATTAATCTATATGAGTTCTTCATTACCAACGTAGAGTCATAGAGCCATAGAATAGTTTGGGTTGGAAGAGATCTTCAGAGGTTATCTAGTCCAACCCCTTGCAATAAGCAGAGACATCTTCACCTAGATCAGGCAGCCCAGAACCACATCCAACCTGGCCTTGAATGTCTCAAGGGATGGAGCATTTACCACCTCTCTGGGAAACCTGTACAAGTATTTTACCACCCTCATTGTACAGAATCTTTTCAATGCATACTTAAATATGTATGCTCCACTGTGGCATGGATGAAAAGCAATGAGGAAGGAGATCACTACAAGTTGCCTGTTTTCAGCAGCATGCTTGAGAGCGTCTTACCTTGACGTGATGTATCAGGTGCTCCACTTCATTCACTTTATACGTCTCTATTCCTAATTCTTTAGATAACCGCAGGAGACGATTTTGTGTTGGTCCCACATAAGCTCCTCCAAGGTCCACATATTTAACTTGCTTATTCTAGTTTATCACAGACAACACACAAGAAGTGACAAAAAAGGAGGGGGAAGGATTAGAAAAAAAAAAAAAAAGGAAAAAGAAAAAAGATAAGCCCTTTGTAAATAGCACACAAGTTAAAAGAGCAATCCAAAACAATTCTTTAAATTAAACACTGCCAGAGCATTTTGGCAAGATCCCTCTCCCCATGGAAAACTTTAATCCTTTGGTAGAGTCCTGGTGTGGCAATAACTGAGAATCTTGGGTAAGGATCATAAACATCTTGGCCTGATGTTACATTACATGTTGGCCTGATGTTACATTTGTCCTGGGTTTAGCAGTGGCAGTCATTTATCTCTTTCTTGGTAGCTGGTGCAGTGCTGTGTTTTGACTTTCAGCTGGGAACAGAGCTGAAAAACAATGATGTTTTGGTTTGGCCAAGGACTTTGTGGGCCTCATGCTCTGCCAGGGAGGAGGGAAGCTGGGAGGAAGCAGAGACAGGACACCTGACCCAAACTGACCAAAGAGGTATTCCATACCACAGCACGTCATGCCCAGGAGGGAACTGGGAGTTAGCCGGAAGGGCTAGTTGGACTGCAGGGTTGGAGGAGGTATCGGTCGGTGCTTGGTCGGGCTGGGGGGGGCAAGTTATCGGTCGCCTGGTGATGGGGTGTTGTATTCTCTTCCCTTGTTGTTTCCTTTATCATTACTATTATTGGTGGCAGTAGTAGTGATTTGTGTTATACCTTAGTTACTAAACTGTTCTTATCTCAACCCATGGGAGTTGCATTCTTTTCGATTCTCCTCTCCGTCCCTCCGAGAATAGGGGAGGGCAAGAAAGGGGGGGAGTGAGTGAGTGAAAGCTGTCTGGCATTGGTTAAACCACGACACATTACAGCCTTAACAAAAATGACAGGAAAGAGTCTGACAGGCAGAGAAAGAAGAAGAGGATCAGAGAAATTTGTGCAGGTCCTACTCAGGCATCAGAGCAACAACTAGTTCAAAACAGACCATACTAGGAAGGAGCACAGGTAAGATATTCTAATGAGCAGAGAGGAAGGGGGTCTCTCAGGTAACCCTAGGGCAGAAAGTAAAGAAGTGAAGTAAGTCATACTGGTACTAGTTCCCAGCTACCCTTGCCATTCCTCTAGCCTACATGATGCCTCACATTGCTTGTTACGGTTTTGCTGAAGGCCCTTCACGGTGTGGTTGGCCTTAAAGGTGTTTCTCTCATAGAGATTTCTCCAGTGCCTCTCTCTGGCAAATTATTTTGAAACTTAGCTAGTAATGTTCATTTTCCCAGAGGAAAGAACTGATGACTCCAGAGCCTGCAGATCACATGGAAGTATTCTGTCCCCACCATCATGCCAGTCTTTCCCTATCTTGCTGGTACAACATCAGTAAATTTCCCACCTGCTACTGCTCTAGAAATTTTCCCTCAAGTAGGTGCTCTAGCTGTAAAGACAAATACATTTATGTACATTACTCATATATATACTGTAGTATACATATATATACATACATCATATATGTGTATACTACATGTACATATGATATATACTTTACGCATATGTAATATAAATGGGTTTGGAGATAATTACCCTTACAGTGAAAGTTCTTCCACCAACCCTGTCATTGGCTTCCAGCAACACCACATTCAAGCCTGACTCAGTCAGCAGTTTGGCTGCTGAGAGACCTAAAAGATAAAAGAAAAACAATTAGACAATACTTCTGTACATGCACCCCATGGCTTTTGTGACTTTACACGTAAACTCACACAACTGCCCATCCAAATCCTGAATATTTCATTCAAACACTTTGCCAGGGGGTGAAATGAAGATGGAATAACCAAAAAGCCCCCCCAAAAACAACAGACAAAAAAACAAAACAACAAATAAAACCAAAACAACAAAAAACCCAATCAAACAAAGAAAACTAACACCCCAAAGCCCAAACAAATCCCAATCAAAACAATAATCATGAAATGGAATTGAAACCATATGTTTAAGAAAATCGTGGTCAAATTTTACATGTGCTGGGCACCTTTTACACCACATACTCAGCTTTTCTGATGCATACACCAGCACTTGTTGTGACAGTTCTTCAGCCAGGTGAGAATTTGGCTGCAATTTTTTCTTTCCTAAATTTCTGTTTTCTAACATCAGCCTATCATCTTTTATAACACAAACAAAAAAAGAAGTGGAGTTTTATTAGGACTGTCCTAAATTTCAGAAGTTTTCCTGAAGCTTGCTGTATGTGTTTGCTTTCCAGCTCTGAATATTTTGATGCACATTAGCAAAGTTCCCACACAGTCAGTTCACAGGTTTCTTCTCCAGAAGAGCGCATGGTCTGATTCAGAAGAGACATAACAGGCACTTATGTACGGGTAAATCTACCTCAAAAATTTCATTCCTCAGCCATTTTCTTCATACAGTTTTATCTCCATCTTGCAACTCTTGAAGCTGAGACACCAAGAGAGGGAACAATGGGAATGTAGGAGGGAACATCTCATTTTAGTTCTGATGCCATAAATCCCCATAATTGCAGAGGAAAATATTAGCATCAAGTACTGCGGCAAGTGTGTCAAGACACTACTGGAATGAAGGGAACTAGAAAGGGTGCACAACATGAAGGGAATACAGTATGCAACCTCTCAATTTCTTATGATGATGTCTGCCTTTTACTTCAAAACACAAACTGAGATTTGTACAAACTGGGGTTCTTACTTTGTCCACATGTGAGTGATTTTCTGGCGGGACAACAAGAGTTATATTCTAGGGAGCTGCATCATCCTCTTGGACTGATAGGATGTGTTGAATACAGTTCAGGACAAGCCAGGCTAGAAGCCACACTCACATAACATAACTTAGCTATCCTTTCTGGCTCTCTGCCTAGTCACCATCAGAAGGCAATCAGCTTCCATTCTGTGTCCTAGTACACTTAGTTTTTGAGAAGGAGCTGTCCAAGCAAATTGTTCCAAGCATAAGGCAGCCATGGAATAGCAAAAGTGCTGGCAAGAAAAACAGACAGCCAAAGCTAGCATGGCAGGACTGAATTAAATGATAATGAAGAACAAACATCAGCCCTAGATAGAGTATTAATGATGATGGTGATGACCAGGATGTTCTGCAGCAACTAGTGACGTGGGAGTAGAAGAACCAGGTCCAGCAGATGTTTCCACTAAAAGGTCAACTGTCCTGATTTTATTTCTAGCTTCATGGAATTATTTATCCTGGGTTTTCACAAGTGTTAGTGAGAAAACCAGTAATGACATTGATAGAGGTCCTTCCATACTTCCTAATTAAGGAAATTACATCGCAAAAACATCTGGCTGGATCAATGGCCTTGACTACACTCACAAATATTTGAAGATATCAAGGAAGAAAAAGATACAGCAAACAGTCATGTTACACAAATACAGACCATCCCTGCAAACAACCTGCAAAAAGAGATTGGCTCCTGAAAGAAAAATAAGACAACAAAACACCTTACCAGTTAAAGGAAAATTAAAAGAAAAAAAGAAACAAGTTTCTCTTTTAAAAAGACAAATTTTTCATCAGTTGGGAGAGAATTACAGAATGAATACATAATCTGAAAGCTGTTGTCACCTCAGGCTTCCATTGGCTTATCATGCTAACAGATATTGACTAATCAATTACTAGTATTCAGTTACCAACACTGATCAAGGAATATGAGATTTGACTTTCTTTATTAAAATTTAATGAATAAACATTTCACTACATCTGGGAACAGAGGCAGTTTATTCCCAGGAGCTGAATAAACAGAGAAGCTTGTGAAAGGATAACTCTAAACTCAGCTGAAAAACAGCTGATGCTCAGTGGTCCACCCAAATATCATTTCCTTGTTTCCTTATGTACCTTTCATGCACCTTACTGCATCAACCTACTATCTACTCCCCACTGTTTATTTTGTAGCAAGTGTCACCTTCCCCCACCCTGCATCCCTACCCCAAAGATTTGCAGATGCACCCGTTAGAGATGGATAACAGTTTACTCTTTCCTGATGCAAATATATAAAAATCCAACCAAGTGCTAAGGGGAGGATCAGGTTCATTAAGATCTCGCTGCCTTATGCCAATTCTCTAGTAGATCAGATCCCTGTAGGCAGAGGGATGTGTCCTTGGAGCATGATGCCATAATTGCAGTCTAGAGGGTTCCCAACCTAAGCACCACTTGACCATTTCTTTTCAAGGGCTGATGGTCCACCTCCTTCTCTCACCTGCATGATAGCTCTGTTCTTGTACACAGTTTTATGGAAAACTTACACAGATAATTGCTGACAAAGATGGGGAATACAGACAATCTCTAGCTCCTCCTCTCCTTCATCACAAACATGTAACTGGAGAAAAAGGTGGATTAAGGGAAGGCAGAGGCCCAATAGGGTCAAATGGCACAGAGAAGGACCAGATTATGTCTCAAAGCACGCACAGTACAGGATAAGGCAAGACTGTGGTCACAGATACCACATTATGGTGCAATATTGACAGGTGGGAATGTTGCTAGTTTTGGTATCTCACACATTTGGAATCACAGTACTGTCACATCGCCCTGTACCTGCTCCCTGAAGCTGGACTCAAGACCCCAGATGGGCTATTGTGTAAACACTGACAGACAACTGGATGCTGTGGAGGAAAAGCTCAAGCAGAAGTGGTAAAAGGACATACAAGGCATCAGGAATAGTAACAAAAACATATTAAAATGGAAATGAATACTAGCACATGAATATTGGGGCTCTAGGTTGAGGTTTGCTTCTCAGAAACGAAACACTGCTGCAAGAAACTCCTACAAATCACAACCTCTTTTTTTGGCAAAGGTCAGCCTGGCCTCTCTCTACTTAATATTGCAATTGTATACACAGAGCATGCACGAAGCCTGAGAAGCAAAGCCTGAGAAAATCTTTCATGCATGATGTAAGATCTCCTCTTCAGAGGTTTAACCCTTCACAAGTTTCACATTTCAGCACTGCCACGGGCTTACCTCTCACTCTCTTGCATCACCTACCAAAAGGTTTATCTTCAATATTGTCCCATTCCTCACAAGTGAGCAGTCACATTCAAATATAAAGTTCATTCAAAAAATGTGACTGATGTTATTTCCTGTACAATGTTTTGTCACCAAGTGGCACTTTCCCTTCCTTCCCAAGATCATTTAAACAGAAATATAGGGGCTCAATCACTTTTGCCACCACTGCAGAGGACAGTAACTGAGTCCAGTTTCCACTGGAAGCCTTCTTCAAGGGGCAACAGAGAGGCACATACATATATATGGGCAGATAATTCATGCAAACAAAGAAGCAAAGATGATAAGTCTTATTTAAAGCCCTAGACTGAAAATACCATTGTGCTTAGAGGATGTTCAACCAGGCAAGACTTCATCTGTTACCATGGCAACCCGGTACCCAGCTGCAGCCACTCAGAGATGCTGGTGAGAGATTGCCTCCCCCAGAATTTTATAATGCAAGTTCAAGCCATGAAAATTGGTTTTTCATCATGCAGCATTCTACATTCACACAAATCTTACCTATATGTAATAATTACAATAGCAAGTTCACCTTCAGTTCCAACTTACTTCCTTCTTGTTTGGTATCTCTGTACCTGCTAAACATCTTTAATTGCATCATTTGATTAAACAGCTTCATTGCAACCTCACTTCCTACCATTAACAGCTTTCTCGGAGTAAGAGAACAAATAATTCGTATTTTTTTAATACTTTTTTAAAGAGAAAAATTTTAAATTTCTGTGATAGGGCAGAATCCAAACTCGCATTTGGATTGACAAATGTGACAAATCACGTTTCTCATCTGACTCCCTGCTACAGTGAAGCCTTACAACTAAACACATCTGACTGTCTAAAAAACCATTTAAAAATAGATTTTTAAAAATCTGATTGAGATTTTTTTTTTTTAACACCAGTCTGATTTTGCCTGGAATCAGCAAATTTACTGAGATACTCTTTTAACCTTAGCATTTCCACAAAGATTTCTCTAGGAAGGACACAACTGGAAGTTGTATCTCTGATACTTCTCTAAACAATACTTGTGTCTTCTTCCATCTAGGTTTGTTTCTTTTTGTTTGTTTTTTTCCAAGGATATTTCTGTCATTCTCTGGATGGCAATTACCTGGAATTCCTACAGTTCCTGATGTAATTTCTCTGTATTATTCATTACTTTGTCATGTTCCCCCATATTTATTACCTCCCTTTTAAGAACAAAAGAAAAATTCTCATATATATGAAATCATAAAAGTCATCTACAAATTCTAAATTCTAATACATGTAGGGAGCAAAGAAAGAGCCTCTAAGCTACTGGCATTCATTTAACATCTTCCAAGATGGCTGTCAAAAAACTGTTTACTTTATAACCTTAAATTTTTTTCTCCCCAACTAAAATTTCATGTTGAAGAAGAAAGGCCTCCATCATACCGTACTAACTTGCAGGTCTTACTGCAGAACTTATATGTCTCACACCTGGACTTCCTTAGATGCATGAAATTTGCTGGTATTTATTTCTCCTCCTCATTATTTATTTATCTTTACACTAAAGAGATGTTTATAAAGTACTTCCCAGTGGAGTTTTAGTGTTTGTAACAGATGCCAGCCAGTGGGGCTCTGCATACAGACATTGGCTATACATGTAGATTAGAAACATCCAACCCTTAAAAGAGGTACAGAACTGATTTTTACTTTTGTTGTGCCTTCACAACTTGAACGTTCAGGTGTGAACAAGCTCTATACTGGCTCGGTTAACTTCTGACAGCATCCCTCTTGATATCACCTTGTTTTCCCAGTGTATTTGCAAGAGCAGCAGCTGCACTGCCAGTCATCCTCCATGCAGTCAGCAATGCCTGCGTGAGAAATGGCTGCTGTACAATACCTTGTAAATAAAGCCAAAACTGACAAGCTTCTTCAGGACTTTTTCCTTGCTTTCAACCTGTTCATCCACATCTAAATCCTGGCTGCATAGGCAGCAGGTAGCAGATGCATCTCTGCCCTGAGCAGTGAGTAGAACAGCCTGCAGCAGTGGAGTCTGAGCCTGACCACAGCAATGGGGTCCAGGGCAGTAAACAAACATAGCACAACATGAGATTCGTCACAAAATGAACTTTGGAAATGGCATATGCTTTAGCCCGCAGAACAAGCACAGTCCTCTGCCCTGGGGTTAATGGAGAAATTGTGGCATGTAAAAACGTTTCACAAGACTGATAGCACAAAAAAAGGAAACATACCCTAATTCATTATATGCAAACAAGTAACAGTTACGTTCAGGGTTACTATGGTAAATGAAAACAAGTATTTCTTAACGTAAGCACTCAAGAACATTAGTCAGAACACCTTTGCCTTAACGTCTTGAAGCTGTTATTTTAGAAATTGCAAGATTCTCCTTGATCTTAGTCTCATTTTGACCAGAGGGATCAGGAATTTAATTTCTTAAAGAAAGTGATAAGACTCACAAAAATCACAAAGCCTGAAGTAGCAGAAATGTTAAAAACAAAACCAACAAAAACAAAAACAAACAAAAACAAAAAACCAAACCAAACCAAACCAAAACAAACAGTAAATTGGTCTAAAACTACAAAAAGTTACAGAAGCTGGTGTTGCTGGGGAATCATATGTGAAACAACTTCCCCGATTATTAGATGCCTTCACACTGTAACCCTTACCTACCACCTCTGATGCTTAGAAATACTTACAAAATGCATAGAGCAAATAAATGAGCTTGGCCAAACTGCTGCACTGGTCCTAGTGAAACAAAACCCATCTGCCTTAACACTACAGATCTTTTGAGGAAAAGCCCTTTGTTAGTGGTCCACACAGTTGTATTGTTTTACCCAAAGAAATAAAGGGGAATATGCCCCCAGCTGTTGAGGTAAACTGTGAGGGAAGCAGAAAAAACACCCCTTTAGCCAGGAATATTCTCTGGATTAGTTCCTAGCATCTAATAAATAGCTAAGTTAATAAAAGAATCCTGATTGATGTTGCTTATGCCAAATTACTTTAAAATTCAAACAAAACCCCTTCTTGTTTATACTTGGTGTTCCCTGACCTCATTTTAAGAGATATCACAAAACCATCCAGTTAGTTCAATGCCATTAGCATAATACTGTTTGCTTACTGTTGCAATACTGAAGGGATGGAGGACAGAACCCAAGAAAAGGCATGTTACTATCTTGCATTTAAGTGGCTATTTTGCACCGGTGGGTTTTCTTCTTCAAGTTTTCCATGGTTTCTTTATTACATTAATGTGTTAGAAACTGCAATTTTATAGCATTGTTTTTGTTTGTGTTGCTCTAATGAACACAATCTGATTACTGCTCTGCTGCTGAGAGACTGAACCTGGCACTGGTCAACCTTTACCTTTGTCACTCATCATTAGCCAGCTAAGTCATTTTAATTGAAATAATGGCTTAAGACAATAAGGCCTGTAAGGCATTATAGATAAGGCTTGTAAACAAAATAAAAACAAAAACAACAAAAAAGCAAAAGCAATATTTGTTCAGGTCTGGGTGAGGTAAGGTGGTACAGGCATTTTTTGTAACCACATTATGGAGAGGTTAAGGGATTTTGTTCTGGAGAAAAATAAATTTATAAATTTATGTTTTTATTTATAAATTGAAGGGACATGCTCAGAGTTACAATGGGAGCACTACAACAGAGATAGCTAATTGCACACTGCCTGAAACTCTTTTCACATCAGGCTGGCACACTGCTATCAAAAATAGTGAACATGAACAACAGTTAGTATTCCTGGTTCATTGCTTTCTTAGTCCTCTGCAAAACAAGGCACACAGCATCAAGACTGCTCCAAGAATTGTCTAGGTGACAATACTTTTTAAAAGCAAAGGAATATAAGAACAAGATAGTGAAAAACCAACAATATTTTTTATTAACTTAGCCCTTCACATACAGCCATATGCTTTCAGGGTGAAGGTAATCTTTTAACTTCAGTAATCTGGGCCACCGTAGCAAAGGTACTTTAGATATCTGACTCAATCTCATGGAAAAAAGACAAAAATACAGTTCAGAACCGAAAAAACGTGGTAGAGCTGGGTCTCTAAATTGTCACTCTTGGTTATTCTCTATGTCTCACTTTCATGTGCTGAACAGTACAGCGAAAGGTTATCAAAACAACTCTTTCTTGATGAAAGTATTTTGACCATGGGGAGAGAGACTCCCTCTTCTTAAACTGTATCACTGTGTAGCAATGAAGACAAACTATCACTCACCTCCAACATTAGAGAACTTAAAAAATCATAAAATAATAAAATTTGTTTCAGAAGCTTCAAGGATCAAAAGAAGACATACCCATCTGCCTATCTGCTTAAATATACATTTACTTAAAGTATTTCTACAAAGGACAAAACATTTCTGCCTAGGATATGGTACTACATGAGCAAATATGATTTATTCCTGTTAGCATTTCATTGTCTAGCCAAGGCAAGGCAATGCATTTTCTTGTCTGAGTGGTGGTGCTGATTCTGTAACCTTGTCACTGAGGTCACTATGAGTGTCTCCATGAGTTAAAGTGACTTTACTCGAGCATAAACTCTAGGCCCAGCTTTCTGTGTGTGATCTCTTCTCTCTGGCAGTGCCCCTAGATGATTCATCCACAGTGCAGGGAGCAGTATTTATTACGCAGAATTCTTAAAACCAACATTACAAAGTCTACATTTGTCCCAGGCATCACACCTGGTTCAATGATATCAAGCCTAGCCAGTTATAAGTGAGACCACCAAAGTAGTGGTACCTTAAGTTCAAGCCCTGCCAAGCACGGCATAAAGACAAGCTTCGTGCATTCGAATGGAAACCCAGAACTTTCTAGTGTGGTGGCACCCAGGATCAAGTGCTGAATCCACAGCAGTTCTGCCCTTGCCCACGGCTTCCCATTAGTTTCCATTGCATTTTTACACTTGAAGTGTCCAGTGAAACTTTAGATTGATAAAACTGGGCACTCCAGCATTTCAAAGGATGAGTATTTCTCGTACCAGTCATTAACTCTGTATTCTGTTCTTTTTAAGGACTTGTCATGTTTTACACATAGAGCGGTACACTTATTCAGTGCCATCTCACACTTTGACAAGAAAAGTCAGAAGTCTGTCTCTAGGCTCCAGTCAGGTTTAAAAAGAAAACCTGACAAACCATACCAAACCAAAACAAACCAACGAACCCCACAAAAACTTCAGCAAGACATTCTGCATGTCCTTTGTTGTGGCTCTATGATATATTAACAAGTTAAAATTAATTGTACTATTATAGTTATAATCTCTACTCCAGTATTATCCCCACACTTTCAATCTCCACCCCTCCTTTGCTTTAGATCATCCCTTTCTGCCATTTACAACCTAGGGTGCCTCTAAATATGGCAGAAGGAAGAAACAAAGGAGATAAAGAGAACTGAAAGACAAGGTATCACTACAACAAGCATACGATACTATTGGAATAAACAAAACTTAGCACAATGAGCTGTCTGAGGCACTATAGGGACAGTTTACTAAAAGTATCCTTTTAGGGATTGCTATTACGAAGAGATATAAAAATAAATAAAAAAACAACCTGAAGAAGAGTTTTGCCTTCCATACACAGCAGTGTGGGAAAAAAAAGCTACATCTGGAAAATTTTGCAAAATTATGCAACAGTTGCCTCAAAAGAGAAATGCTTATCTGCTTTGCTACATTTTGCCTGCTCTCAAGCAAAGTTTTTTTTAATGTTATTTTTAGACCCCTGAGAAAAGTAAATGCTCAAAATACATGATCAAGTAGCAGACGTGAACTTAAAAAATTAAACAGACTATCATTCTCATATCTTGACATTGAAGAATGACATGTAATTTTCCAGACTGATCACTATCTGATGACTCGCAGGCATCCATCCAGAGAAGGTCACTTCTCATGGCAGCTAGCAAAGCCATCAGCAGAGGCACCATGCTCTCATTCCATGTGTATCCATTTTGTTTCATGTTTTCCTTGATCTTCAGCTAACTATCTTCACCCAGTTACACCTAATAATTAGGGATTTATATCGAGCCTATCTTGGTATTACTTCCAAATACCCATTAGGCCATGTCCCCGTGACTCTCTGGAAATTCCTGTCTTCATCATAGCACACATATACAAGAAGGTAAGCATACACACACATGCACACGCAGGCTAGACACTACTGGCGTGTAAATCTTACAAGGATTTGTGAACATTTTATCTATTTGAGCAACTGAAAAATGAAGATGAATGCTACTACTTTCCAGCATCCTGTATAATCACCTTTCATGTCAGTCAGCTCTTTGCTGAAAGCCCACTTCGTCTCTTGATGAACCATTCCCTGGCTGAGATACCAAAGGCTGAGAACACAGGTGTCATCCAGAGAAGCCCAAAAGGGAACAACTAAAGGAAAAGATTTTCAAGTACCTGTCTTCCCTCCATCTCTAAATGCAGGCAGGGAAAGCCTGAGCCAGACAGCTCATAAAATGGTTAGTGTAAGGAAAGAAAAAATGCTATATGTTATGTTATACCATTCTGATAAAATTCATGGGGAAAAGAAAAAAGGTGAGGAAAAGAGAAGTATCTAAAGTGTAAAATAAAGCAATTTAAACTCTTTCCTTTCCTCATTTGTGCTCACTATTTAGCATAACTCACTGGCTCAGACTCTGCCCAAACTAGCCTTATGAAAAATAACTCATATTGGAACAAAAGAGGTGTCTTGCTCCAGTATTTAATATGTTCAAACAAAAAGCTATCACTCTACCAATATAGCTTGCAAGTTTATATGCAAGCTATCCAGGTAACCATGATGCACAGTATGCAGCGACTGTTTGATCAGCTGTTGCCATGTGCAGTCAACCAAATAGACTGCATTCAATGCTTCACATATGAATTATACCACCAAAATAAAGACGAGCTGGCTGGGAGGCAGGAGGCTACAAAGGCACCTTTCCTCTACCCCCTCTCCCCCACACCCAACTGAGTTATATGGTAGCAACTGAAAAACATGAAGAAGTTGAATAGTAGAAAGTAGTATTTGTAATACAAACAGATTTCAAATGAATTAAAACTTTATGGAATTTTTCAACTGCCTGAAACATGAGGTGTTGAACAGTGGTCATCACCATAACCTAAGCCTTGTAACTGCAAGATGCCAGAAGCTCTAATGAATCACAGCCAGACTCTTCAGTGTTAAGCCAGTGTTAAAAATCAGTACATCTATGATGTATTGTGCCATTTACACCAGTTATCAGAAACAACTCCAATTTTCTAGACTGGACTACTTTGTCTTCTGGTCATAGTAACAGTTCGTCGAGTGAGCAGAGTTTCTATGGGACTCCACGCTGACATTACTGGTAAGCAAGCTGTTCAAACAAAAAACTGTCAGGACAGAAAAGGTTGCACAAAATACAAGTGCATGAGTGGGTTATTTAAAAGCATGCTAGTTATTAATGTTTCAAATGCCAACATGGTGTGGTACACTCTCTTTGACCAGTGAAATCAGCAAAAAAACTTTAAACGAGGATCATGCAACATTACGAAATTATAAACCTTGGACACAAAGCAGTTCATAAAGAAATAAAGCTAGCCAGATGAAAAATCACATCTTTCTAAACCATGTCACAAGGCAGCAGGAACCTTTATAAGCAACTTAAGTTTACAGAGATGAAATAGCTATCAGCCCAGAAAGAAAATCATGTTAAGTTCAAAAACGGCTGCATAAAAATTAAACTATTTAAACTGTAAGGAGGTTAATGAAATTTCCTCAGGGACTGAAACCCAGCTGAAGCTCTGGAGCCCTCAGCATTGGAAAGACATGGACCTGTTGGAGTGAGTACAGAGGAGGGCCACCAATATTATCAGAGGGATGGAACACCTATAAGAACAGGCTGAAAGAGTTTGGGTTGTTTACCCTGGAGAAGGCTCTGAGAAGACCTTATAGCAGCCTTCCAGTATGTAAAGGGAGCTTTACATACTGGAAGATGAGGACAAATATTTAGCAGAGCATGTTATGATTGGACAAGGGGTAATGGTTTTAAAGTAAAAGAGGATATATTTAGACTTGCTATAAAGAAGAAATTCTTTACAATGAGGATGGTAAAATAGTTGCCCAGGGAAGTAGTAGATGCCCCATCCCTGGAAGCATTCAAGGTCAGGCTAGATGGGGCTCTGCGCAACCTGATCTAGTTGAAGGTGTCCCTGCTCATTAGAAGGGAAATGGACTATATGATCTTTAAATATGCCATCTAACCTAAACTATTCTGCTATTCTATGGCTGATGACTGATTTAATAAACATAACTGAGAGCTCTAATTGCATCATAACACATTCTCTGTAAAGGAAAACCAAAAGAAGGTCTTCAATCCACCATGGCATTGCTCAGCAAACTTTTATAACCATGGTAAATTTCACCATTGTATTAGAGCACTCTGTGAAGTAGCTGCTATAGAACTGAGAAAAAACACAAAGGCAAGCCACTCTCTTCTGGGAAAGGGCATTGAAAATACGGCTTTTTATCTTCAAATAACAGAATTACTTATCCACAGTTGTCCCTTCTGCTACAAAGAATGAAGCTGTGCCAGAGGGAAATGTGCCAACACTGCCCAGATTGTTTACATAAAGAACAGTAACTTCTGAAGAAGAAAAGCCTTCTCAATTGACTAAACTATGCATAAGACCTTATTTATTGTCATTAACTGCCATGTGAGATTTGTAAACATAAAGCAAACTCTGTTAGTTTATGATACCACAAGCAGCGCTTGGAAGCTTACCTCTGGGACTATCAGGGCTGTGTAAGGCAGCCTGAGCAGTGTGGGCTACTTAGTCAATGCAAACATGCCTGCTTAGCTTTTTGCCACAGTTCTCCACCTTTTGATAAGACTACCTCCATTCATCAGTTGTCCTTAAGTCCTTATGTACTCCTGAGATCCTGTTGGACAGCCTGAATGCTCCCAGGATGAAGCCAGATCAGTGGGCTGTTCTTCACAGCCTCTGGACTGTGGGCACCAGCTTTTGACCCAGACTCGTATCACTGTGGCAACTGACATTTTCTTATTTGCTGGAGACTGACATTCTGGTCACTTGCAACAGCAATGGAAGCATGCTGCATTATGTGCCTTTAAAATTATCCCTGTATTTGATGCTGCCAAGGAGTAATATGAGCAAAAAAAAAATTCTCAAGTGCATACAATGTGATTTTTTGGCAATCTCTTGATGTTACAAGAAAAATAAAGAAAAGCAAAAAGTAGGCAAGAAGATGTAGAGGACACAGGTGCGTACCTGTGGTCAGGATGACCAAGTAAATTATTTTGAACTATATCTTCATGGAAGAAGAGCACAGAATTGAAATGCTTACTCTTTCCCCGTTACTACTTTTGATCCTCAAAACTAAAAGTATCCCAAGACAGAAAATTCGCAAGAAACATCCCAAGACAGAAAATTCGCAGCGTCTGTGTTAGCAAATAGTGCAGAAGAGCAGAACTGACAAGTGTAACAGTTCTACCCTGAATACTTAGTATCCCTACTATATCCATGAAAGGGGCTTTATTTCAGACAACCTCTTGCATGGTCTTACAGGCTCAAAAGGTGAGCTCCTAGAGCATGTCTTAACTTCCAGTCTTATGCAAAAAGTTATCCAATGCATATGCTCTGATCCTGCTCTTTGGTGCACACCACAGGAAGTAGCATCAATCAGATTTACTTAAGGTACACACGTAAACCAAACCAATACATTAATGCAGATGACTACCTTCCACCATATGCAGTGTGATTAGGTTCTAGTCAAGTGCTAGTTTAGACTGAAAAATCTAACAAAATAAAGCACCACTGCAGGCGATTTCGCAAGTAAACAATGCACTGAACTTCCCTACAAAGATCTTTCAGCCTCTCCTGTGTTTAATCTTGTTTGTCAAAAACAAAAATGTAAAAAAAATTATGCAATTCAGCAATACAGGATAGAACCCCGTGGTCTGTTCAGTTTGTAACCCTGACATCAGCTTCTACACACAAACTTGGATTCTCCATCAATTATTTCCATAACACTAAGGAATCCCTTGCCCAAGGTTTTGGCACCCTAACTTACCTTTTCTGCTCTTTCCAGGGTGGTTTTCACATTTCGTTGAACAGGCTGAATGAACTTTCTGTAAAACCACCCTTCCATAATGGTTAAATAAGCTAATGTAATGATGCATTTCTCTGAGCCTTGGGAGATGGGATGGCTCCTGCAGGTAGACTCAAAAGCTTCTTATCAAATCAACTTTCAGACCAATTAGGAGTGAATCACACTCAGTGAATCAGTCAGTGAGCTGCAAGTACTGTCCCTGCTGCCTAGGCTACCAAAATACTTCACAGCATTATGCAGCTGCCTTCTGTCCTGTTTACTGTGAATTGCCAAGTGGTTTTGCGAAATATCTAGAAGTCAAACAGCAGGCTTTGCCAAACTGCCTGACTCCTTTGCAGTAGCCATGAGATTAACTGAACACAAAAGGAAGTACCCTCTGATGGCAGATACAGAGACAGATGACCAAGAATGTGAATTAAGAACTTCATCACGTCAGCTGATGGGGACATGGATTCCCTTTGCCAGCATGTGTCCCAGAGAGGGTGAAGTTGCTGGTGAGGGTCATAGTACTCCCACAGATGAATCCATTCCACTTCATTACATACAGCTATTACATTCATGTCACGTTTTGTTTTGGTCTGGTTTTTTTTCCTCTCCAAATGGGTGTCTAATATAGGACTCCAAAAACAGTGGCTTGTTTAGAAAAATATCTTTTCAAATTAGGAGTACTATGACACAGTAAATTACTATTAGAAAGCAAAGAGAAACAAGTAACTAGGGAGGTTGTATGTCTCATGTATACTTTTCTTACAACATCCCCTAGTTTTGTTTTGAAAAACAATTTTGCCCTCAGTTTCAGTCTATTTTAAAACAAATGGAAAATCTTCAGATAACAGCCCCCAGAGCAGCTGATCTGTTTTGGGTTTTTGTTTTGTTTTGTTTCCTTTTAAAGTAATTTGAAACTGGCTCACAGATGCAGTGAGAGCTACTGTAATTACACAGAGTATTAGATTACCATATAAAAATTGAAAGCAAGGCTTAGGAAGAAAAGTAGAGAGCATAGTGGTATTTCAATAATGGAAGAACAGGTATCCAAATATTAGATATAGATAAAATATTTCAATTGAAATGTAAATGTAGGTTTTGGTTCACCATAAATAAGAAAAGGCTTCACCTTTCAGATTAAGGGAAAAAAATCAATTAACCTCACTTTGATTGTAAAATCTGTGCGCCAGGAATTTAAGGGCAGCATTTTCTCAGGTAGGAGTGGTGTTAACATTAGGATAAAATCTGGTAACTTCTTTAAAAACAAAAAAGGGAAACAGGTCTCCATAGCAAAAGCAGGGACCGGAAGGCACTTTTGAAAACAAGTGGAGGAAGTCTTTAAATGAAACCTCTGAACAGATTCCAAAATTTGATTTTAAGAAAATTTCTGTCACCGGTGTCTCAATTGAGAAGATAAGCAAGTTTGATGACATAACCTCATAGTTTTCTCACAGTCGTTTCCACCCTCTTGCTTGAGGAGCCCGTCAAAGAAAAAAGGTCAGCTCTGGGCACACAGAAGAACCTGTCACAATGCAAGTTCCAGCTCCATGAGGACATTTTATGCTTCTGATCTAAACAATCTTTAATACTGGGTATGCTACACAGTGTTTTCACACATGCATTTTTAAGTTAGGATTTTTTTTAAAGTACTCCTTTTTAATCTACACCATTCACAAAAAAAAATTCAAGGACTTCAGCAGATGTTTTACTCGTACAACAGAATCTACTCCTTAGTAAATTCTCCTTGTTCCTCAGAGGTTATCATCTCTGTTGAGATGGTCTGAGATCTTCAGAGAAGCCACAGACCATTTTTTTTATACTTAAAAGAAATTAATGAAGACTAAAGTGGAGAAGATTTTCATTACAGAACACTTAAATTAGCTAGTTCTTTAGTTTCGTTCTTTGCTTTTCAACAAACCTGCATTAAAGGACACTGAAAATGATTCAGCAAAGGAAGTGGTATCTTCAGATACAACATCAGTCCCTTCAGAGAAGAACAGTGATTCTCAGGGTTGTGAAGGTCTCTGCACTGCTATTCCATTATCAGGTTTTCTTATTCCTAGAATTTTAAACCATACTAATTAAATCTGGGTAAAAAAGATGGGCAGAACTGCTGCCAAAGAGGGTCAGAGCACTGCAAAGGGACAGCTTGCATTAACATAAATAAATAAGAAATAGCAGAGTGATACCTCAGCAATGTTTGCTCACAGCAGCACAGCAGCTCTTTATTTCTTCTGCAATTACTTGCTTTGCTTATGGCTGTAGCGGATAACTCTAGCACACCTGAATGCTATGAGCACTTTCTGGTCTACAGCTGTGCACCAACTGATGCCTTCCTCACCTAAGGGTAGTAATCGCAGTGTCTTGGTTGGATGCACCTCAAAAGGCTCAAAACTAGTGACTTTCTGAAGGAATAATCATCAAATCTGGGGCAATAACAAGCTGGTCTCTGAGGAGCTACCCATTTTAAAAATCATGTACTTCATTCTCCAGCGGACAGGAGAAGAGATCTCTGCAGCAGTTTGGCACATCAGCAGGAGTTTTCAGTCTGAGCAAGGAGATACATAGCTACAGCTTCAGCACCTGGCTGCAAGGTCAATGATTCACAGAGAAGCATGTGGACAGAAGATGGAGGTGAATCAGGAGCAGTACAGAGTAGTGAAAGTGACTGAAGAGAGCTGTTTAGCCAATAGTAACTTTTATGTGTGCAAAATTTTCCAGTCTCTGAGCCTTCTTCTGGCTTTCTCCAGGTAGGAGAAAAGTTGCAGCAGCATGGAACCAGTGATTTGGTGAGGATTTAGTGTAAAAGGAAGTAAATAGAAAACTGGTTCCTTACACTCCTCCTGCCACTTGCTGCTGTCTGCAGGTAGCAAAGAGTGAGGCACATGATTTAATACGGTATAGAGCTGCTTTTCTGCTCTAACTGCTGCTTCGGAAAACATGTGGGCTGTGCAGACCTGCCATGAAAATATTCCCATGGCAACCATGAAAGATAAGGGTATGTTAAAAGCTGTTACACTAACTCCTTCACTCCAACTCGTTCAACAGAGGGAAGGTAGCTCTACTGCTGCATAAAAACATGCCACTGGAAGTGTTTTTGCTGGGAAGTTATGGCTAGATAGTTACCACTGGTTAATTTTCATACTGGACTTTCACTGCAAAACACAGCACAAGTTAAAATTTGCCATAACAGAATCAACCTTGCTTCATAGAAAAACGATCATTGATTTTTGCTGATCTCATAAACATACTTGAATTTGCAGTTTGTTACCAGAGAATCATCCTTAGGAAATAATGCCAATGATTTTGTTCACTGCATTTTGTACCTCATTTGAACTGCACGCTTCACACTTTAATATAATGGTTAAAGAGGCACCTAGAATTGTATATAAATAAGTAGTGAAAATTAAAAGCCATGTAAAAAAAAAAAAGGATTAATGAAATCATGTTTTGTCACATATCTTGCATAATTTGTTTGCAGTTTGGCAAGAGATACTACTTGGATGTGTGGCCGTATGCATACTCAGTACAGGATCATAGAATCATTTATGTTGGAGAAAGACCTTTCAGATGCACCGAGATTAACACACAGCACAG
This sequence comes from Neopsephotus bourkii, assembly GCF_033783945.1. Lineage (NCBI taxonomy): Eukaryota > Metazoa > Chordata > Aves > Psittaciformes > Psittacidae > Neopsephotus > Neopsephotus bourkii. Next base: position 9,982,508 of record NW_026901456.1, on the reverse strand, counting down.
GAGTTATCACACTACATACCTCCCAACACTAAAAAAAAAAACAACAAAACACAACTGCTTGACATGTCAAAGGCACAAAAAAAAACCCCAAACTGTTGCACATAGACAGTTTATTGGGCACATGTATCTCAGAACAAAACATGAGACAGATTGACTCTGGGCAAACACAGAGGTGCTCTAGCCAGGATTAGGTTAAGAACAGCAGATTGCTACTCAGTGCAAGATACCTTCCAGACCTGCTGTCTATATATTCTATATATAAAAACCACAAAAAATTAAGTAAATGATAATAAATTTAAAATAGACATACTAATAAACTAATAAAGTATCTAAATAATCGTAAAATAATAAAATAATGTTATAATAATACAGCAAAAAATATACAAATTCTAAGAAAAGGTTAAAAATATATTAAAAAACAGTACAATAATGAAACAAAGATAATAAAATCATAAAAACAAACCAAGAAATAATAAGATTAAAAGAAATGATATTCAAATTAATAAAATAAAAACCGATAAATTGAAATTAAATAAAATTTATTTACTTTAATAAGAAATAATAAATTAAGAATAAGGGATAAACTTAACAACATTAAGATTTGATTAAATAAAAATTAATAAAATTCATATTAATTGATATCAGATGAAGTGTACGAAAATCAAAACCAATAAAATGGTGCAAGCCCCATGTGGCATTCAACCCTAGTTACGGGGACTCCACTCCACCAGCTTTACGAGGTACTCGGGACGCGGTCGCACCTCCCGCTTAGGGCCGAGGAGGAGGATGAGGCGAGCGACGGCGCAGCTTCTGCCCCGCCACACCGGTACCGCCGCTTACCCCGTCTGGGTGGCTGGGCGGGCCGACGGCTGTGAGGGGCGCAGGACGACGGCGCCCAGGCAGGCTGCGCCCCGGCTGCTGCCGGCACCCTACCCGGGCTCGGTACCCCAGGGGCTGACAGCATCCTCCGCCCTGTGCCGCCGGACTCACCTGAGATGCCGCCCCCGATCACGACCACGTCGTACTTCTGGGCCATGTCACTGCGCTGGGTACCTGCCGTTCGCTCGCCCGCTCGCTCCCTCCCTCCCGCAGCTCTAGCCCGGCTCTGGCGTCCCCCGGCTGACACCGCCCCTCCCCGGTGGTGGGCGCCGCCTCACGCCGCCCGTCGGCGGCCGAGGGCTGGCGGTGACACGCATCGGGGACTGTGCGTCGGGGGGTGAGGAGGGCTCCTGCTGGGTGAGGCGCCGCCGACCCTCTAGGTGATGGCTGACCCCTCCTCGCATTAGCTCCACTCACCCACAGCGAGAGCTGCGTGTATTGCTATTTTCTCTCCTACCTCCCAGACCGTTTGGGGAGGGAGCGTGCCCTTATTTGAGGAGCACAGCCCCCGGCTGAGGAGCGCAGCCCTAGAAGCAGAGCAGCCGCGGGCTCGCTGCCCTCGGCTTCCCAAAAGCCATGGAAATACTGGAGTCTACTTCTGCAGCCTCCCTGGAGCTACCAGAAGGGACCTGTGGCTGCTGAGGCTGTATGGACTCTGGAAAGACCCGTTAACGGCTTCCTTGAGAGCCGCTCAAAATGTGCAACACCTTGTGCCAGCCACGGTTTGTGCTGTGCGCCGCTGGCATGTGTCAGTGCTCCTCCAGATAGGTAGTGGCACTGAGTGGTCTGCCGAGACTCCCAAAAGGCTCATCAGTAGGGAAGAGGACTGGCTCATCCAGAAGCAACAGTGTCATCGAATTATCCTGGAGCCTTTAGGCTGGTCCCCTGCACACCCATCTTTCTCCAAGCTGTGTGCCAATTGACAAATGAAGTCCAGCTTTTAGGATGAAAGCCCCAAAACCTGAAGAACTAGCAAAATAAAGCCTATGATTCCAGCATAAGGGGAAGTTTGGGTTAAAGGAAAAATTGAAGCAAACAATCAACAGAACCCAAAACATAGATGAACAATATCTAGCTGAAACTAGTTTATCACTGTTCTCAGTATGTCAAGTATGAAATTTTCATTTGATTTACCTGATATCTATGTTACTTTGTGACTGTCACATTAATAACTTCAGGAGTGATACCCAGCAAACAAATTCCCCCATGATTATGACTATTTTCTGGGATGGCTGGGAGAAGAAATGCCAGAGGTGCAAGGGATGCCACAGTGTCAGGGACTGAGCCATCATCTTTAGGGCTTTTTATATGTTTATCAGAATGCTACATTTATATTTCTGAAGTTCAGGATGGTTGCTGGTAGGAGGAGAGATCAGGGTAAATAAGGAGAGAAGGAAAAGGAGTGAAAGAAGAAGAGGAGAGGGCAGTAGCCCTGATTTATTTGCCTCTTTTCTGTGCAATTTTTTTTTTTTTATTTCCTTTTAATTATTTTCTGAAGGTGAGAAATCAACCAATATACTTCAGAACTTGAACTGGATTTCTTTCTGAGGACGCTAGTCCTAAGAAGTAGTTAGCTAGTACACATATTCCTTTTGATGGGGATCAGCCATACCTAATATGTTTAATACCTAGGATATTTTACTGTATATGAAATTTGGGTCTCATTTCATCCCTGTAGTTATGGAGATCATAACTGCTATTAGGTGCTGTATCTGGCACTGCAATTCCAGATTATTTTAGATGTCCAATTCTATTTTGCACTGGTGAAGTCTGCTTTGATCAAACTAATCTTTTGCTTTAAAAAAATTATGAAAATTTGGGGGGGGGGGAAGGAAGAAAGTATTGCTCCTTACCCCAGTTTTCTCTTTTTTTCTTGTTCCATCTAAGGTCTGTTCTCTAGATCTTTTCCTAGCTGTTTAATAACCTTTCTGTGTACTTTCAGGTGATCTTTTTCTTGTTGAGGCCATGTAAGTATCAACATTCTACTAATGAAAGCAGTCTAATGAGAGTAACTACATTTTTACTTTTATTATTGCATTTCTACTTAGGAGAAAGGTGAAGACAAGAACCTCTGCCTCATTAAAAGTGTCATAAGTATCTCCCTCTCAAATCAGTTTTCTTCAGTGATACTTGGTCTGCCTGAAGCAACAGCATATGATTGATCATTTGCAAGGAGAAATTCTGTGTGCTTAGGGAGACGTGGTTAGTGAAGAAGAAAGAGGCCTTTCCGAACAGCTGGAATAAAAAGCTACCAAGAGACTGATGAGGCTGAATTAATAGCCAGAAAATACTCAGAAATATATATTCTCACTCTAATTAAAAGAACCTGTCTGATTCAAGGATGAATCAAACTCCAAGAACTCTTCATAGTGGCAGACACATAATTATCCAATGGCTATCAGAAATAATAGTTATAGAGATTATTTCAAACCCCATATGAACCACTGAAAGTTAGCGGAGGCTATTTCAAAAGCAGAAGTAGGTGATTTTATTTGGGCTGTTCACAAGGGTAGCTATGGTTACATCTATATACTTAATGCCAAGTGTCCACAATATGTAACACTTATTCCTGGGATTCCTCTGGTCCCTATCTCCCTCCTGTGGTGCTAAGGAATAATATTTTTTTTTCTTTTTTTAATGGGAGGGTTTGAAACAGAGTTGTATTGCTTTCAGCTGAGGGTGGATGGTTTGTGCCCTAGAGCCACAAGAAGGTCCATGGAAGCGTCTGAGAGCACAAAGTCCTCAAAAGGACTTCAAAAGGTTGATATACAACAAAGCAAACATCTGTGTCATTGAATCTGTTTTTATCATCATGGAGACATTATGTATTTCTCTAATGAATAAATCTGTCTCTGTCTAGAGCAGGTCAAACAAAAGTCTGGCCAAACCCAAGGCCAGGTAGGTAGTCTTTCCTTCCTCTCTCCCACAAAAAGTCTGCTCATTTTTCTCATCTCAGTAGCTTCTGCTTCCAAAATGTTTATGCCATGATGCATTTAAACATATACTGTATTCCTCTTTCTGCTTTTCTCTTTGCAGTGCTGATGCTTGTCAAGCACACTAGTATCCTCACATACTGCAATACGCATTTGATGCTGATCTTTTATACATCTGAATTTGTCTAAACTTATTTATCCTCAACAATTATGACCAGAATGGTAGACATTATCCTAATAAAGCCTTTTGATTGCATAAAATTTGATTTGATTATTATTTTTTTTTGTCTGGAAACCTCACCTCTGATCATATTAGAATTCTGTTCCTGTTTTTTTATGGCCCCATTACTTCTTTCATCCCATGTTGCTCTAACTAATTAAACAAGTAAGAGTCTTCTGCCTGGATTTTGGTGCATTATCCTTTGAATGTATAATGTTAAATGTTAAAAGCAGAGCAAACTTTCTGAGAAAACAGAGCAACTGAGAGATTCTGAATTTTCTCACCTTGGAAGAACTTTTCTGAGGCAAAGTATATTGTTTTCATAAATTCTGGTAGGCACTTAGACACTGTGGCAATGAGATGGCATAAATAGCTATACTGTCTGGGAGAAAATGTACTGATGGCCCTGGGCTAAATTCTGAGAAATTAGTGGAAAATTGATGAACACAGAGTCAAAGCAAAAGATCTCCAAATTTACAGAAACTAAGAGGTAGAATTTAGACACATCATTCATAGATGTCTGGTCAGTGGCTGGTAAAAACAGTGTGGCGTTTTAAATTACACATCCTCTCAGCTTCTGCTCCTGATATAGCAGTGCATTTAATAAGCCCACTTTTAGGTTTTTGTTATAAGTTACAGTCCCTCTTCATCATATTCAGTAGGAAATCCTCTGCTTCAGGACAAGCCAGTTTTCACTGCTGAAATTTCCTGCTGGCAGGTAATACATGTTGACATCACCTTTGCTCAAAGCATCAAAATGGATTCCTCCAGCTCTATTAGCACCTGCATCACTAAGGTGCTTCAGCAACAGTGATATAATCAGAGCCAGGAATTCTCCTAAATTCCTCAGTCTGGATGCAAACTCCCAAAGCTCCAACTCCATGTCAGAGAGCCCTGGGCATTCATCCCGCCTCCAGCCCTTCCCTGCCACTGCCCTATCCCCTACTGAACAGGGGGAAAACTTGGACACACAGACTAGGTGGATACCATGGTACACTGCACTGGGTCCCAGACCTTCATAACTGCTTCAGGGCACAAGGACTTGACAGGTCTTAGTCTGTTTGATGGTCAGAGATTCAGGCTCAGAAGTACAGGTAAGTCTAGACACAACTTTAGGCCTTCAACATCACATACAGGGAAACTGCAGAAAGAAAGATAACCAAGAGATTGGTCATTAAAAGCAAGGTTGCATCTTCCATCAGCAGGGAGTGTACACTGAGACATGTGCTTTCACGCACTTAGTGAATCTGGCACTTGTACTTATTACTAGTTTGTGGTGGAGAATCCTTTGAAGGTAGGGTGAACATGGCTTGCTTCTTCTAGTCTGCAGCCAGGTCATGCTGTTCTTCTGATTAGTACCTTTGTGTCTTCTGAATACTGGTGTTACAGAAGACAGGCAGGGTTAAATAATTTTTTTAAATATATATTTTACATAATTTCAATTTTCTTTAAAGCAATCAGTGTAGAAAGCCTGAAAGCACATCTCAGTGCTACTGAAATAGCATACAATTAGATGAGCATAAGCTCCATGCCAAGCTTTCCAATAAAGGAAAACTGCTGGAAGGAGTCTCTAGAGGTTGTCTAGTCTGTCCCTTTGCCCTACGGTGGCATCAGTTTAATTAGCAGTGAATGTTAACTGGAGAGGTTAAACGTTAATAGCCAAGATTTTTAATCCAATGTGAAAGAGCCTGACATTAATCCAGAGCTAATAAGCAAAAATTGAATATTTTACCAGTCGGATTCCATTCGAAGTAGGACTGATCATTAAATGTAAAACCTACAAGATTAAGCCCATTAGTAAAAGCAATGAGTGAATGTAAACACATTGCTCCTCAGCACACAGAGCCTAAGTGCAAGAACAGAACAAGCGTCTGAGTACCATGGTGCAGCCTGGCCAGCAGCTGCCTGAGGCCAGAGGTTGGGATCATGGGAGACCCCATGGGATGGCAACAGGGCTGGCCCTGGCAGCCCCATCCTACCCCCAGCCTGAAGCAGCTGAGGGCACCAAGGCATCGGGCACATCCCTGTGGAATGGGGACTAGTGAGGTAGGGCACAGCCGAAGTCCTGCAAGTGGGCCTGGCTTAGCTGGGTTTATGGCAAGGTAGAGCAGGGCTGTTAGGAGCTGGAGACCAGCTCTGGTGTCCCTGACAGCCACAGAAGGGTGATATGGGGTCCTGGGCCAGGGGCAGATATGGAGAGCACTAAGGAGCTTCCAGGAGGAAGTCAGAGCTGATGGTAACTTCAGGGCCCTCAAGTTCAGTGAAAACTGCTTTGCATATTTTCGGGTTTATCAGAAAGACCAGCAAAATTAGGTCCCTGCTGATACCATAATTATTAAACATAAGTGCACAAGTTTCTAGACCACAGCATTGTAACACCAAATAATTTTGATTTTCTTTTTATTAGCTCTTCATCCATTTGGACTTAAGGATCCTCCTGGCCAAAAGCATCTGTAATGAATATAGAGGCAGCCTTCAGCTCAGTGGAGGAAAGACATATAGGCTGTAACACAACAATAAGTCAATCACATGTTCCCTCATTAGATCTCATGGAGAACCCATTCATGAAATCCCAAGGAGTGCAGGCAAGTTGATGCGATGTCTCAAACCATTCCATCTAGTCCTATTTCATAGTTTCTAGTTCCCTTTCACACTCTTAATAAGCCTGCTTTTACTAATCTGTGACTGATGCAACTACCATTCTGTTGCAGGGATTAATAATAATTATGATAATTATACAAGCATGTGCATACTTATTAGTATAGCAAATACAATAAAAACAGGGGGAAAAAAACAACATAAATTCTTTCACCAGCATCAAACTCATCCTTGTGTTATGCTAATCTCTCCCTCACCATTAGCTGGAAGCTCCAGCTGGTCCAATTTCCTATGCCTTTTTCCTTTTGTAAAACTTTCCTCCAAAAGAAATCCACCATCACATTTGCAGTGATGTTCACTATTGGTATTAGCATGCATATCTGACAAAGTGCCTGGTACTGCCATAGCATCTACGACGTAGAATTCTACCAGTTTCTAAAGAGACTTTGCATTCATTCACAGGCAATGCCAGTTCATGCCATGCAGAGGAACTAGCAGACAGGTCCACAGGTAACCCAGGCAGACAAAGACAGAATGGAAAGCAACGTGTTAAGTATATTTAAAGGAGTTAGAAAATTAAAATCTCTTAGAAGGTAATAAAAATGGAAAATGGAAAAAAAAATAAATCTAAGCAGCAGCAGCTAAACTGAGCTCCATGTGTGCATCACGGCAAGGTGGAGCACTGGTTCCCCCATTGTCCATGTTGGAGAATGAGTTTGAATGAGGTGCTCCTAAGCCCTTCGGATCACTTATAGCCTAAATGTCACAAAATTGACAACCAGGCAGTTGACCTGGAATGGCAGAAAGCAGTCCAAGTGAGTATCTTCCTGCTTCAGTCAGAGCAGACTTAAATTTGCAGTCGAAGGGCATTGTTCCAAAATAATCAACATTTTTTAAACACTGACCAAAAGACATACATTCTGAACTGAAAATCTGAAAACTGAAAATAATTTTTATTATGTAATGCCTATTTTTTTTTCATTTTGGATCCTTGTTTAGAGTCTGTTTCAGCTTTGAGCTTTTTTTTTTCTTGAACCAAATGAGCAAAGGCTAAAGATGCAAAGCAGATGATAGTGAAATTCCTCCTTGTACCTCTAAACAGACATTGCTTGTATAGTATGCATTGGCATACTTTGAAACACATGAGGAGATAAAACACTTTCATCCTTTTAACAAAAATACCTGCCATGTCCTTCACCAATAGCCTAATCTGAAGAGTTCCTGAAGAGACAGATTATGCTTCTCACCCATGTCAAATATTTTCTTAGTGAATAAGGCAGGTGACATTTTTTCTTAAGCGTGCTGGTCCTGTTGCTTTACAGTCACAGCACACTCTTTCCATCTGTCACTTGAAAGATAGCTCCCTCTCAGTCTGGCCACTGCCAACCTTCATTAATTCACTGCTAACCTATTTCACCCGAAGTGGAGTCAAAAGGAGTTCCTAGGCTTGCATTCCTGTGATTCCTTATTATGCCTTTTCCCCCATGCTTCTTCTAATGCCTCACAGTTCACACAGTTCACAGTATTTTAGCTTTGGTGAAATAAACTGACATCAGTAGCTAAGCTCATGTTCTTCTGCAGGAAAAAGTATTCAGGAAGGTACTCTGGAAGCTACTACAGTGCAAAGTTAGGTAAGAATTGAAATAAAGAACAATGGGCTATCATGTATTGATATGGAGGTTACTATAACTGGGGAGATTATTATTCATGTATGTATGTATTACTATGTGTGTATATGATAATGCTGCTGTGACTATGGGGGGGATGCTGCTTACACTTCTGTGCACACTATCCAAGCTGGCCCTCTATAAATTGAAGTGGTTCCATTGAAAAGCCTGAATATAATTAACTTTGGGAAATATGCTTGCTAGTGAAAAACCTAAATTTAAAGAGGAGAATGTTAATAGGTTATAGCTTTTACAGGTGAGATTCATTTCTCCTTATGTTGACCATCTTCACTGGCCAAGAAGATCCCTTCTCTGGGTAGTGGAAGAAATAGGTAGGTCTGTAGACTGATTTATACTATACTACACTACAAGAGTTAATCAAGAGAGGTGGGATAACTTTCCTCCTGAGATGCCTGGCTTTCTCCAAGGGCACATAACTAATTGACTTGAACTTTATCTAGTTCAATGTTCAGATGATTAGAACTAGCGAACTAAGTCCTAATCCAGGTATGTACCTGGGGAACAAATTGCTAGTCATGTTGTTCTCCAGTGAAGGTGACAAAAATGCTAAGTAATACTTATTACCTAGAAAAAAATGAGAAACCAATACAAATTTTTCCTGGAAACTTACCACTCAGATTATTTTGTACAGACCATAGAATCTTGTCTTTCCTCCTGAGAAGCAGAAGAAGGTTCTGACTTCAAAATGAATTGGCTCCTTGCTCTTCCCTCAAGGCTAGGATTACATCTGTGTGTCCTGCTCATCCTCTGTGCCTTTCATCAGTGCCCCTCAGTGTCCTGAAGCAAAGCTGATACAGATTTTTAAATGGGCATGGAAAACCCCTTTACATAGGAAGAATGGGGTCTTGCTAATTATTAACATCATAGCACAGATTTTTATCACCCACAGAGACAAACAGCATTAGCTGTATGCTGGATCGGAATCAAGTCTTTATCTTATAATTGCCCTTTGCACTCTGTGTTTTCTAAACATTCAAAATACCAGCATTGCAAAGTTCTGAGTTTAATCTGAGTCTGTGTGAAATCCTCTGGATCAGAACTTGATCCTGTTCTTTGAGGACCGGGGTAGATTTTCCATACTCATTTTTCCTTTCCATTGTATGCACAGTTTTCATTCTTTTCAGACCTAAACTTTCTCCAAAAGCTTTACATACTCTATAAATTCCCAAGTCCAGCTCTATCAACTTTTCCTTGTATGCTTCCTTTAACTCATTTCCATAAAAGATAAACCTCCTACAGACAACTAAAAAATCCAAAAGTATCTGTAGAATATGGTCTAATAATGAGCAGGGCTTTTTATATTGTCTTCAGGCTATTTTTGTCGCTCTAAGTATTTAGGTCTGTCTTCACTTACTGTCTTTGATTTTATAGCCTGTTTATTTTGAAATGCTTGGTTATTTTAACAAGCCTAACTTGCAAAGGTGTTATGTTTACATTAGCATTTCTCTACAGTACAGCTAGGACCAGTCAGAATTCTGTTTTCTGTCAAATGAGCCTGCTGCATTCACTTTATGTTTACAGACCTCCTAGAGAAGCCAATATTCTCATTTCAACAAAATAAAAATATTTTGAATTTTAGCTGTCACATATAGATACTGAACAATAGTTTTCAGATAAAATTATTACTTGGTGTCCTCTCACATTTCTTGTGATCAGTATTTTGGTTTCATGAGGTAGCCAGCATGTAATTAGTATTACTGTGGCTTGTATTTCACAGAAGGTGGATTTCGGAGGAGGTCATTACTAGATGGGATATTTAAAAAAGCTGTTACTTTACAGAGATGAGCAACCAGATGGACAGCACCAGGAGGCCTTGTCTCTGTCCCATGCGTCAGCTCAAGGAGATCTAGTTTCTTATTGCTGGTGACTGCATTGAATGAAAAGTTGAGAGCAACCTTTAACTATTTTACCTAAAGACCTCACCTGGTCCTGTATCTATCTTAATGAACTAGATTCTTGAATCAGAATATCATCTAGAATCTAGAATATCACCAACCATCTAGGTTGTGGTATGAAAACAGAAGCTTGTAACACTCAAATAGCTGACCCTAATGTTTACATGCTTGGGAGAACTGCAGTGATCCTTCATCTGGCAATTATCATTTCATAGCAGATGGCAGAAAAATCAAGGTGAACCTTCTGTGTTTTCTCTGTTGGGATAAAATCTTGGTCCTGAGCCGTCATGTACATTTGACTGATTGCTTCCTTTCTGTATGCAGTGGCCTTTGATTTCTCCCATGCCCTTCTGGGGAATGTTTGATATCCAGTGGTGGTGTGTCAGACTTTGGTAACTCATTGTATGCAGGCACTTGCAGCAAAGTACTCTGCAAGGCTATTTCCAGCTGCTTTGTTAGTTCAGACAGGAATTTTATTATTTAAAATGCTCTATTAGAACTCCAGATGATGCCCTGGGTTCAGACAATGCACTGATTTGAGTCTGTAAACATTCTGAAGTCTTGCCTGCTTCAGTAACATCTTTTTGGTCTATCTTATTTTGCATATTTTTTTTTTTCTGGTTCCCCATTGTTGGAATTCTCTACTGTTGCTGAATAAGCTTGAACTTCCTCGTCTCTATTCCTGTTACTTGCATATATCTGCAATATAAACATAGTGGTCAGGGAAATGGCTATGACATCTTCCTGCATATAGTAGCACTGCTTACTGCTCTTGTTTATATTGTGCATATGTCTAGTTCAGCTGTAGGTTGGTCCATCAACTATGTCCACCAGTTTGGAGATAGGTCAGAAAATAGGTTTCATGGTTTGAAAGTTTTTAGTATCGCAGTCGGTGGTGTGAGGGGCTGCTTCTTCTTTACAGTCATCTGCAACTTCTGCCACATTGTTTTTTTGCTTGGTATATTGCTGATCACTGACATATTCCATGATCTTGCTCTGGTGACTGTCAAGGTTGGTGAAGAGATTTGTACTGGTGTCTGGGACTGTTTTCTAAGAGCCTGTATTAAGGTTTTTATCACTATTCTAAAATTCCTGGGGTTTGGGAAAAAAAAAAATTCATGCAAGATTTTAGATGAAAAGAACATCAACAAGCAAGCAGTTCACTGGTGTTAGACAGACTTTTGTCTAAGCCATGTTTCTGGAACTGATGCCTGTCAAGAGATATCTGGACAAAGGTACAAGAAATATCTCATCTGGTAATTCTTCTGGCAAATAAATGTGACTTTTAAGTTATGTCACTCAAGTAAAGCAACTGAAGCAAGTCTGTCAGTCAGGTCTTACAAATTCACAGTAACAAATGTCTTAGCACTGATGTAAGATTTTAATAAACCAAGTATATTTGCATACTTTCATACTTGGAGAGTATGTATAGATAGATAATACCAGAAAGAAATGGCCTTTTGAATATTGGTTAGTGATTTGAAATACCCTGAGCTCATTAGGGCATTTTGTTTGGGATTAGCTGACCAATAGAAACAGTAGAGATAAGCAAAGTAAACATACTACGACTAATTAGCAAATATATGTGGTATTTCTGAAAAAAAAAATCCTGACATTTTCATAGAAGATTATGGGATTGTAAACATTGTATAACCCTGTGTGTTGCTTAATGAGGGAATGTATTCTGAAGTGAGATTCTCTGTTGTATCTGTGTCTTTTAAACCAGCACTTAGTAGCCATATCCCCATGAATACTGGCTTTTACTGTGTTAATATCTCATTCTCCTGAGAAACAGGAATAGGTTTTACTCTGAAGAAGGTGTTGCACAGCATGGATTAGCACTTCATTGCACAGTTGCTGAGGTCTGGGCTCCATAGACCTGGTCCCATGGTGAGTGGTGGGGGATCTTGCAAAAGGTGGCCATTAGCCACTGAATTATATACCTGAGTTGAGAGTCAGACTCTTAAAGCCCTCTGTTCTCCTCTTGAGCTGTCTCCTGGATAAAGCCAGCAGCAGTTTCACACCTGTAGGAGATCACTATGCACCAAACTGTCTTCTAGGTTCAGTGCTACTGCAAAACTGTGCTGCAGAGCTGGGCTGGCCAGTAGTGTCTGTGTTTACTCAGGTTGTTCAAAAGGTCAGAGATAAACTCGCAGGTTACACATGAGCTCAGTGTTGATGGAGGGCCAAAGAGACCTTCTGAAGCCAGGATGGAGGCTGCATTTACACCACTTCAGGCAGTGCTGTTACTGAACACGTTGCCAATCCATGTGAGGTAATAATGAGACTTTGGCCTAAGAAGGTGTAGAGGAACCCAGAAAAATAAGCAGTGGTGGTGTTCACTTGAACAGTCTTTCTAGCTACTCTGAATATGAAGGGATATGAGTCACGGACTCCTTCCAGGGAACTGTGCTTTATCAAAAAGTTTGATTTATCATTCCCAATATCATGCATGCAAATTTTCATGTCATGTTTTCCTTTGCATAAGCCTTTTTAAAGTAAACAGTGTTCATGCTTTCTAAACTATGTTGTGAAATTTTGTATCTCCTTCTCATCTTGTGACTTGGCACTGTTGCTGCACCTACTTTCACAGTGGTTTGGTATGCTTGAAAAAGAAGCTGCAGACATACGAGATTTTGGCAATGAACAGTACACAGCGAAGTGCAAATAAAGCTTAGATGAAGGACTTTATGATGACAGGAGGTTAAGGTAGCACAAGTATATGCAGAGGTACTGTAGAGAAGCACATGCACTGACATTTAATCGATCCAGACATGCAGTATTGTCATGACAGCTGTTTGATGTTGACTCATGTCTTCATTAGGAACAGCAGTAATTTGTTTTCACTCCCCTCTGAAGAATATTCATGAAAACAGTCTATGATAGGTGTCCTGAGCTCCAGTGACTGACCACTGAAACAGGTATGGCACCTGTGAATGAGACACACTCTAATAAAGGTAAGCACAAGGATTCTGCAGACTCAAGCACAGTTCCTCTGTACAATTTTGCAGGCATACAGTAAGTCTTACGTGACTAGGGCACTCACTGTTAGATTTGAGGACCTTTTTAAACTTGGGAACATAGTAACCTGGCTCTGAGATTTTTATATTTAGACGGTACTGTGCATTCATCATTCCCCAAATGACTGAGGTTAGATAATATGATGTCATGGGCAATAACTGTGTAATTTCTTTCAGTTTCCAATCTTCATAGCCTGCTGGTCTTCATCGTTCACTGCCTGTAAAATGCATCCTGAACAAGGGCCTGTTCCAGAGACAATGGTGTTACTTATTAGCCACCAAATAATGTTATTCCAAATTTTAAAGGAAATTATTCTTTGTACCCTGTAAATGAGTCCTGAGGAACTGTTTGTCTTGAAATCATAGTGTTCTCTAAGACTGTGGCAAGTGATCTGCAGATGATCATGCAGCTATCATCACCTTCATAGTATTCCCAGTTAAAACTGTGTTGAAGATGCACGGTTTCCTACAGAAATTCTGAGAAGTGACATGGGTATGAAGGACAAAAATCTGGAATTTATTGAGTAAAGAATGCCAGACTTCATAATTTCTGGGTGTCATGGAGGAGTGAAGATAAAATATAAATGAATATTAATGTCTGGGGACAGCTTAATGATACAGCATCAAATTTAAATGATGTCATTAATTCCCAAGTATTGAATAATACTGTTTCTGAGAGGAATTGTTTTATTATTTTTTATAGACCAAGGGAAGTACAGACCAGTCAGTTTTACCTCTGTGCCTGTCAGGATCACAGAGCAGGTTCTACTGGAAACCATGCTAAGGCATATGAAAAACAACAAGGTGGTTGGTGACTGCCAATATGGCTTCCCAAAGAGCAAATCCTGCCTGATCGATTTGGTGGCCTTCCATGGTGGAGCTACAGAACTGATGCATAGAGGCAAAGCAGTTGACATCATCTACCTGGGCTTGTGCACAGCGTTCAACACTGTCCCACACAACATCCTTGTCTCTAAACTGCAGAGACATAAATTTGATGGATGAACCACTCGATGAATAAAGAACTGGCTTAATGGCCACATGCAGACAGTTGCAATTAACAACTCAGTGTCCAGCTGGAGACCAGTAACGAGTGGTGTCCCTCAGGGACTGGTTTTGGGACCAGTCTTGTTTAACATCTTCGTCGCTGACATGGACAGTGGGATTGAGTGCGCCCTCAGCAAGTTTGCCGATGACACCAAGCTGTGTGGTTCGGTTGATACACTGGAGGGAAGGAATGCCATCCAGAGGGACCTTGACACACTTGTGAGGTGGGCTGATGCCAACCTCATGAAGTTCAACCAAGGCAAGTGCAAGGTCCTACATCTGGGTCAGGGAAGAGCTACAGGTTGGGCAGAGAAGTGATTCAGAGCTGCCCTGTGGAGAAGGACTTGGGGGTGTTGGTTGAAAAGAAACTGAACATGAGCCAGCTTCAGTGTGCACTCGCATCCCAGAAAGCCAACCACAGCCTCGGCTGCATTAAAAGGAACATGACGAGCAGGTCAAAGGAGGTGATCCTGCCCCTCTACTCTGCTCTCCTGAAACCCCACTTGGAGTATTGTGTGCAGTTCTGGTGTCCTCAGCATAAGAAGTACATGGAGCTGTTGGAACAAGTCCAGAGGAGGGCCATGAGGATGATCAGGGGACTGGAGCACCTCCTGTATAAAGACAAGCTGAGAAAGTTGGGCCTGCTCAGCCTGGAGAAGGCTGCGTGGAGACCTCTTAGCAGCCTTCCAGTATCTGAAGGGGGCCTACAAGGATACTGGAGAGGGACTAGACTTATACGGCACAGGGTTATGGGTTCCAACTTAAACAGGAGAAGTTTAGATTGGCTATAAGGAAGAAGTTCTTTACTGTGAGGGTTGTGAGGCACTGAACAGGTTGCCCAGAGAAGTTATGAATGTTCCATCCCTGGCAATGTTCCAAACCAGGCTGGACAGAGTTTTGGGCAACATGGTCTAGTGTTAGGTGTCCCTGCCCATGGCAGAGGGGTTGGAACTAGATGATCTTGATGTCCTTTTCAACCCAAACCATTCTGTGATTCTACCATTCTATGATAATTATTAGAGATGCTTTTTTAAAAAAAGCCTTTCTTTTCATAAATGTATGTCTGCCTTTGGCTGATATGAAATGCATATCTCAGTTCTATCAACTAAAAATAGCATAGCTCTTGAATATCTTACTGTGAAGAAATACTTACAGCACTTCAGGATATAAGCTATAGCTTAAAAGTCATATATTCCACATGCAGCATCATATAGTTCATTTCAAAGGCAAGCCATCACTGTGTATATTCTGCAGTTAGCATTAGTTCCATCCTATCCTGCACTAATATTAATCATAGACTGTAGCAATTTTTGTTGCGTTTCAACATTATTAGCACTCTACAAGAGGAATTATTTGTAAATATTTGTCACAAATAAATACTCAAGAGGGATATCATAAGATGAACAATTTGTATCACAAGCCTCACACAACATGGATGTGCTCCTTGCTTCACATGTTGAAAAGCAGCAGAGGAGCTAATGTCTATCAGGCTCTTGCTACTATCTGTCCATGCAGACAGGGAAAAGAGCCCTCACAAACCTTAAAACCAGAGAAAGTATGCTGTGACACATCTTTATGTTGTACAATGAGGTGCTCTGCTGAATCCAAAGGATGAGGAATTGGGCCTTGCTCCTTCCTGGTGGTTTCTGTGGTCTTTCTTTTTTACCCACTAGCTTGTCTGTGAACACAGGAGAGGGCATTTTAATGTTGCTTTAGTTGAAAGCTGTTTCCAGAGTACCCATAAGTAGGGAGAAATGCAGGGGGCACACACATAACTCCCTCTTTAGCTGGGGTTGTATGGTAGGGAGGTGGAAAATAGGAGAAAAGCATAATCTGCTCTTTTTAAAAGTGGAAGTACTTGCTTTGATCAGTTCTAGTGGAAAACAGGGTTTAGTAAAAGGTGATACTGTGTTACAAGCAGTCTGCAAATCTGCCCAGAAGCCTCCTGACTTGGTATCTCAGAGCTATAGTGCTTTAGCAGAGGCGTACCCATGGCAAAGCTCACTCAGAGAAAGACTGAAGTTCCTCACACAACTTCACTTAGCCTTTGTTCTTTGCCGTTAGCAGAGGCTCCAGGAGATGACTGCTCTTACAGACAGTGTAGCTCTGTAGAACCAGCACTTGCAGCATTTTTTTTTTTAATCGCACTTTGAAGTCATATTCCTATGGCTTACCACTACCTTCTACCCTCAAATACTTTCTCCTGGGCTGTTTTCTGAGGTTTCCAAACACTTTTTTCCCTGCCTTTTGCCCATCCCCTTTCCAGTAGACCTTCACAGCTATAAAGCTTAAACCTCTCCATTCCTTTATTCTAAAACAAGATATCTTATTTCTTATGGTCTTGAAACTGTACTTTAGACCACTGGCATATCTGTTTATTGCTGGAGCATTATAATAAGGAAGGATTAATGTTGATACTGGCTGTGTCAAGGACCTGACTTCAAGCCTCAAGAGCTTTCTAAGCCTCCTAGCTACATGATAAGAGTTTTAAGGTCTTTGGAAGTGCAGAGTATAAGCAAGAACAGTAGTAGAAAACGAAAATCAGGAGGAAAAGAATCAGGTCACTCACAGAGAGAAAAAGTGGGGGGAAAAGGATAAAAACAGATGCACAGAGGTATGTTCAAGACTTGTCGATGTTAAATCTACCCCAGATCTACAGGCATTTGCAGCAGGTGCTGAGACCTCAAGCTCACAGCTGCTAGCTATAGCTAGATTTCCTCTTGCCAAAGAAAAGTCAGGCCAAATAGACTACATTCACCTACACTTTAACAAGCCAAATGCTGCCAGGCCTGTGCAGGCTGCCCCGTTATATGAAACAAATTTATGGTATATTTACTTTTTCTAAATGTTGCAGCTCTGCTGTCCTTTTAGCTCAGTTTCAACAGCAGCTTGCAAGTGACTCTCCTTTTCTGCTTCCCAATCAGAGAATCACACACAGTATCACACAGTATGCTAGAGATTGGAAGGGACCTCAAAAGATCATCTAGTCCAATCCCCCTGCCGGAGCAGGAACACCTAGATAAGGTTACACAGGAACGTGTCCAGGCGGGTTTTGAATGTCTCCAGAGAAGGAGACTCCACAACCTCCCTGGGCAGCCTGTTCCAGTGTTCTGTCACCCTCACTGAGAAGTTTCTTCTCAAGTTTAAGTGGAACCTCTTGTGTTCCAATTTGTACCCATTACCCCTTGTCCTTTCATTGTTTGCCACTGAGAAGAGCCTGGCTCCATCCTCGTGACACTCCCCCTTTATATATTTATATACACTAATAAGGTCACCCCTCAGTCTCCTCTTCTCCAAACTATAGAGACCCAGCTCCCTCAGTCTTTCCTCATAAGGGAGATGCTCCACTCCCTTAATCATCTTAGTTGCCCTGCGCTGGACTCTCTCCAGCAGGTCCCTGTCCTTCTTAAACTGAGGGGCCCAGAACTGGACACAATATTCCAGATGAGGTCTCACCAGGGCAGAGTAGAGGGGAAGGAGGACCTCTCTCGACCTACTAACCACCCCCCTTCTAATACACCCCAGGATGCCATTGGCCTTCTTGGCCACAAGGGCACAGTGTCGGCTCATGGTCACCCTGTCGTCCACTAGGACCCCCAGGTCCCTCTCCCCTACACTGCTCTCTAACAGGTCGTTCCCCAACCTATACTGGAACCTGGGGTTGTTCCTGCCCAGATGCAGGACTCTACACTTTCCCTTGTTATATTTCATCAAGTTATTCCCCGCCCAACTCTCCAGCCTGTCCAGGTCTCGCTGGATGGCAGCACAGCCTTCTGGCGTGTCGGCCACTCCTCCCAGCTTAGTGTCATCAGCAAACTTGCTGATAGTACACTCAATTCCCTCATCTAAATCGTTGATGAATATATTAAATAATACTGGTCCCAGTACTGACCCTTGAGGCACTCCACTAGATACAGGCCTCCAACTAGACTCCGCCCCATAGACTACAACTCTCTGGCTTCTCTCCTTCAGCCAGTTCACAGTCCACCTCACTACCCGATCATCCAGACCACACTTCCTCAATTTAGCTGTGAGGATGCTGTGGGAGACTGTGTCAAACGCTTTGCTGAAGTCAAGGTAGACCACATCCACCGCTCTGCCATCATCCATCCACCATGTTATTTCCTCATAAAAGGCTACGAGATTGGTCAAGCATGACTTCCCCTTGGTGAAGCCATGTTGACTGCCCCTCATAACCCTCTTATCCTTGATATGCCTTAAGATGGCACCAAGGATAAGGTGTTCCATCACTTTCCCAGGAATGGAGGTGAGGCTGACTGGTCTATAGTTACCCGGGTCCTCCTTCTTGCCCTTTTTGAAGACGGGAGTGACATTTGCTTTCCTCCAGTCCTCAGGCACCTCTCCCGTTTCCCAAGACTTGGTAAAGATGATGGAGAGTGGTCTAGCAATGACCTCTGCCAGTTCCCTCAGCACCCGCGGGTGCATCCCATCTGGACCCATGGATTTATGGATGTCCAGATTGCTCAACTGGTCTCTAACCCATTCCTCATCGACTAAGGCAAACCGCTCCGTTGACCTGACTTCATCTGAGGTCTCAGCGGTACAGGGCTCTTCAGGACTGCCTCCGGCAGAGTAGACAGAGACAAAGAAGGCATTCAGTAACTCTGCCATCTCTGTATCTTCTGTCACCAGGGCACCCGTCCCGTTCATCAGTGGGCCTACATTGCCTCTGGTGTTAGTTTTATCTGCCATGTATTTGAAAAAGCTCTTTCTGCTGTCCTTGACCCCTCTCGCCTTTAATTCTAAGGATGCCTTAGTCATCCTAGCAGCCTTCCTACATCCTCTAGCAGCAGCCTTATATTCCTCCCAGGTGGCCAGCCCCTTCTTCCATGACCTGTAAACTGCTCTTCCACTTGAGCATACCCAGCAATTTAGCCACGCAGGTCTCCTGACCCTCTTCCTTGACTTCCTACGTGTCGGGATGCTCTGATCTTGAGCTCGGAAAAAGCAGTCCTTGAACGTCAACCAACTATCTTGGGCCCCTTTACCTTCAAGCAGCCTTGCCCATGGGATTTCCCCTATCAGTTGCTTGAAAAGGCCGAAGTTTGCCCTGCTAAAGTCCAGGGTTGCGATTCTACTTGCTATTCTACTGGTCCTACCACACAAGATCCTGAATTCCACCATCTCGTGGTCGCTGCAACCAAGGCAGCCGTCAACCTTTACTGCTTCGACCAGACCCTCCTTGTTAGTGAGGATGAGATCGAGCAGCGCTCCTCTCCTGGTTGGCTCATCCACCATTTGCATGAGGAAGTTATCATCCATACACTGGAGGAACCTCCTGGACTGTGGATGAGTTGCCGAGTAGTCCTTCCAACAAACATCAGGGAAGTTAAAATCCCCCATGACGACCACGGCCTGTGACTGTGAGGCCACTCTCAGCTGCCTCTGGAAGGCCTCGCTTTGACATAATTTTTCTATGGCAGCTGCTGCAATGAGGACACATGCCTTGACCTCCTCTGCTTAGCTTAGTGGCACGTTTTTTTAACCCTCTCCTTAGGGGTCATGCATCATGAACTTATCCAAGATAAAGATATTGTCACA
This sequence comes from Neopsephotus bourkii, assembly GCF_033783945.1. Classification (NCBI taxonomy): domain Eukaryota; kingdom Metazoa; phylum Chordata; class Aves; order Psittaciformes; family Psittacidae; genus Neopsephotus; species Neopsephotus bourkii. The sequence goes on along the minus strand of NW_026901456.1, from coordinate 9,962,666 downwards.
AAATGGTCATGATGCACTGTTACACACAGGGGCACTGAAAGACACCTGAGGAGATAATCTAATCCACTGCACTGTCTGAGGTAGGATTGACTATACCTAAACATTTCTCTAAACTGTTCTTAAAGGCACTTAAAAAAATGTCTTAACCGCCACCTACTGCAATTATTTCCAGTCATTCATTGTTTTTCATGTAAGAATTTTTTTTTCAGTATGGATACAATGAGTTTAATCCCTGCAGCTGCTTTTGCATACTTTAATATTTGCAGCCGATTTTTTCTCAGCCTTCTTTAGGTAATACAACCCACTCCTTCATTCTTTCTTAAAGGCCATGATTTCATGCCCTTTGATTTATTAAAATTTCTCACCTCTATACTTTCTTCAGTTAACAAACTTCTTTCTTGAGCTCAAAACCAATGACACTATTGCAGTTGAAGCTTCACTAACACTGAATAAAGTGGAAGGGTTGCTTTGGGTACCTCATGATGCCACCAATTATTGTGTTTAGCTTTCTTATTTTCTTTTTCTTATTTTCTTTCATGTTGTTATTGACTTATGCTCTGCTGTGACCCACCATAACCCCTGTATCTTTTCCTGGTGAGGGTTTGTATTTGCACAGCTGATTATTCTTTCCTGTCTGATGCATCTTTCAGATCTGTCTCCTGTTTACTTTGGGCAGTACCTTCACTTTGTCAGGATTGCTTTGAATACTAATTTGTATTTGCAGTCCCTCCTACTTAATGCTATGTGCAAATACGGTAAAATCCTGTCTATTCCATCATCTCATTCATCAGGGAAAAAATAAAGGGCCCCAACTGATGTAATCTCCCATTTTGACAGTGGGCACTAATAGCTACTCTCTGAGAGTAATTGCTCACTCACCTCTCAGAAGAGACCATGCTTCCTCACTTTATTTGTGAGGATATCACTAGAGAGACTATGGTATGAGTGAGCATCCCTGTGACTGCTATTAAACTCTACAGCTGCTGTACCTTGATCTAGGTTCTCTGAGTTAAAATTGTCCCTTTTCATGTGTGTACAGTATATTGATGTACGTGTGATGTTCTGTGGTAAGAATGATAATAAATAATAAATTATAGTAATGGAATTGCTCTCCTTTTTTTGAGGAAAGAAATAGTAGGTTGATCAGCTTGCAAAATAACACCGGAGAGGATATGTCTACCTATGCAATAGGTGTCTAACCTGCTGTTAACAATCCACAGGTATCTGGTTAGGACAGACAGTTCACTCTAGATGGCTACTCAGCTCACCCAGAGGTATACATTAATGTTGAGTCAGGTGAGTTGATTCTAGACCCAGTTGTCTTGACTGGATCTCCACTGACTGCATCAGGAAGTTAGACATAGGCCTTGATCTGTAAGCCAAACCCAGTCTGCTATGTTCTGTATTAACATACAGGATGATATATTGTACTCTCTATATTCATCATGTTTTGGTACACATTTTTAGAGTGTGGAAGAAAACCAGTGAGAAGGGTATTTACCCTACAAATAACAGTAATGTTACAGCACTGGAATTTGTTATTGCTGATCTCAGAGCTACGTACTGTAGTGGGTAGTGGTCTGTTGTGTGAAGAGATGGTGAGTCTTCCTAACCCTGACCTCTGAGATCATCTTAAATTGCTCATGTTGCTTGCATTTCTAGTAGTTCGGCTTTATCACATGAAAAAAACAGGGAACTAGGAAGGAAAATGAAGTAATAACAGAATGAGAAGCACACACCAGCAACACTTAAAATTTGGTTTTCCTTATAAATTGATTTCTTATCAAAACTTCTTATCAAATGCATGAGAGGGAGGTTTGGATACTAGTGTGAGAGATCACAAAATGGGGAAGGATTTTTAGTACAGGTGTAATTTCAGCTGATGAAGTTTTGTCTGGAAAACAGTTCACCGAACCATTAGATATTTTACAGATATTCACAATCTTCAGAATTTTTGGTTTTTTTTCTTTCACAAGTAGAGAAGAAGACCAGGAATTTCTGAGAATCCAATAAAAATAAGCAGGCACTAAAGTAAGAAAGAAGGATAGCTCTGTACACTGCAGAATTACAAAGCCTGTCTGGTTTGGATTTAGTTTTAGATTTGGTTTTTCTTTTCTTTCAAAATGCCTCTTGAACTTCTGACTTTTCTTTGTCTATAGCATGGTTGCTGACAGTTTTTCCTTAGAGGCATCAGTATACATCTCCTCTTCTACCTGTAACTGATTCTCAGCTGTAAAGACTTAAATATCATTAAAGTACAAAGCTGAGGTTGTATCACAAAATCTGCTCTTCAAAGGCTTCGGCTGCTAAATGAGTATCTGAACTTTGCCTCCCCTTTAGTTGCCCGAGCTTCATAAACTCAGATGCTGTAAGACAGATTCTGCTGTCCGAAGCTATAGACTGGCAATATCAGCTTTGTTTGTCCCTGACCAAACTTCATGTCAACTTACATTAAGTACAAGAAAGAGCAAAAGCTCATAGTCATGGTATTTCACAAAATGTCATGAAATGACAAAAGCATCAGAGCAACCCTGTTATTAATACACATCACCACTCTGGCAGCAGAGTCAGGAGAAGCTGCCTGCACACTGACCCCACAGGCTAGGTTTTTCTAATCACCCAGGTTTTTTGTTCAGCCCTGGGGCAGCAAGCTTGGCCAGTTGTTATAATTCTAAACTTTTCATTCACTTCCAGGGTTTCAGCAGGGTATTTGGCATCTCCTGATCCCTCTTTGGTATCCAGGCAAGATCCTCATCATCCCACAGCTGGCAACAGGACAGACTCAGTGTAAAGCTGCTTTTGTAAAAGTTTACAGTCCAAATATCTGTTCATCCCAGGAGGCTTGATAGTGTAAAAATATGGTGGGCAAGATTTAGGATGATGTCAGACTCTTCCACGAATGTGGTGTGATATTGCTGGCAGCTTCATGCATAATAAGACAAGTGGAATGCACTGATTAGGTTTTTCATGTTCTGCAAGTAAGGAACATTCTTCTGCTGTCTAGAGCTATTCTCTCATTTTCTTCATCCTCCTGGGCTAAGATACGACCTGCTTGTGATGCCTGGTATGACTTTTGCAGTGTGATATAAACAGTTTTTACAAGCCTGGCTTTGTTAAACAAAATTGCAAGCCCTCACGTGTGACTTAAGTGCAGTTCACTGATTTAGGTTTTACTACTAGCATGAAGCTTTCTTTCACTTATTTCTGCCTACTCTCCAGCTTGCCAGATCTCACAGAAGGGATGGGAAGGACTGGGAACCACTCACTTCACAGTTGATGCAAGCCTGCCAAATTTCCCTTTCTGAGCACTAAACTTGCACAGAAGCCTGCTTCTTCATGCTGCTTGTGCAATGGCCCTCCTCCCAGTCATACAGCCTCCACACTGCCCTCCCCATCCCACAACTCAGCACAGCCTTTTGCAGCCATGCAGCAAAACGTGCCTAATACTTCCACTGTCCTGTGCTTCTGCACCACACTATGTCTCGTTCTGGAGCTGAAGGTCTATGGGACCATTTACACTGGGACGTGATGGGGAGCTGAAGGTCTATGGGACCATTTACACTGGGACGTGATGGAGATCTGAAGGGAGCTTCCCTGGCTGTGTGGACCTATATAAAGAGTCTCTGATACCATACACACCCTGCAGTGGTAGCTAGGTGCCCACAAAACCTCCAGCCCTGACAATGTAGTCTAGCCAAGGTAGATCCGCTAGCAGCCTTATGTCCCTTATATGCACTAATCGACACTGCATGCAGGACAAATGTAATCTTCAAATGGCTTTTGAAAGAAATAATTTTTCAGCTTGAGAGTAACCTGGTTATTAACAGGAGCTGTGAAAATCAGGAGACTAACTCTGCTTTCCTGGCTCTCTCTTGCAGGGCTGGGCCAGGTCAGCTGTATGCAACAGGAGCTTCTGCTATAGGAGCAGTGGGAAGTGAGCTCCACCGAAATGCTCAGCCCCAGCTCTCTTCCAGGAAGAGAGAAGGTATCCACAGGGATTTAATCATGACTGAGGCTTATGCTGTGCTCCACCTCAAGGAAAAGCCGTAGGTTACTCAGCAAAATGTAGGAACAGTCAGTAATGCCCTTTGCTTCCCCTGCAGCCAGGTGTACTGTCGGCTTAGCATAATTTTGTATTTATTACCTTTTATTTTATTGTGTCATTCATCCAGTTATTTTGCAGCAACAGCATTATTGGGGTTTAAATGCATAAAAATATATTTATGAATATGTAAGAGTAGATTTGTGTGCATGTTTGCATGCTTCTCTTTTATAAATCATTGAAAGACTGTAATATAAATCATTTCCCACAATGCTGTGGGAAAATCAATTATCCAAGCAAGGCTAGAAACTATAGCCTTTTCCACCCCTAAGTAAATACAGTCTTACCTTCCCTGTCTTTCTGTCTCTGAGTGTGTGTGTGTGTGTGTATGTGCGCACATACACATACACTTATACCTGTATCTATTATTACAGCTTAAAGGAAAAAAAACACAAAGTACTCAATAGTGAGTTTCCAACACCAGGTCACAGAATAGCCTGATGTTCTGGAGTTTACAGTGCTTGTAGATGAAAAGTCAAAAGTAGTACATTATTCAAACTTTGAAACTAGATGCAAGAGAGGAAAGAAGTCTTCAGTTATAGAGGATGATGATGCATAAATGTACCCCATGAGGTTGTTTCCAAATTGGAGAGTACAAAGGAAGAGAGGTGGAACTGGATCCTCATTGCTCAAGGCCTTAAAGGCAACAGCAAGTATAAACAAAGAAACATGGGAGAAATTAGGAAGCACAGGAGTGGGCTCTCCCAGTATAGGGAATCTCTTGCAATTCAAAGAGAATGAAATATGTGAGGTAGTAGTAACTCTAGTCCCTGGAGTGGTAATATTTGAACATATCTAGCTTGTACAAAATTAGAATTGATTTTAAGTCTGCACAGGCTTGCTGCAGAAAGTCACAGGTTTCTCATTCCAGCATCCCATTCCCAGTTACTGGGAATGTTTGGACAAGCCCTGTATGTGACAAAGTGAAGATGTGTCTGACATTAGCAGTGGGATCCCAGCAGCACAATTGATTCCACATGTTAGAGGTGCAGGGTGGGTGAGGAGGAGCAGGAGAGGCAGAAGGAATGAAGAAAACTTAAATGAGCATGACTGAATCTTCCTCAGTTAAGGGCATCTGGCTTGCGAACATCTAATGCCAAAGACTGCCACTGTTCTGAGCAGGTGCCTTGCAGAACTGAGTGCTTTCCCCTCTTTTCCCTCCTTGCCTCCTCCATCACCCTCAGGCAGTGCTGGCCAGGGTTGTTCTCACTGAAGTTACTGATTGTTCTCCATCTGTATAAATGAAAGTGGAGGTAAGTCAATACTCAGCACCTCTGAAAAATCCCACTGAGAATTAATTTAGTGTTTATTCAATTATTCAATTAAGTATTAATTATGAGATCTCTTTAAATAGAGAGAATTCTTTACTGTCATTTCATCAAAGTGTAGAGTATGATGTCTTAATTCTCCTGAGCATCCTCTGCTGCATTTCATCTTCTGATGTATTTTTCGTAGAGTTACAGTCTGTAGACAAGAACTACATTTTAAAATATTATTCCAAAGATGAGGCATGGTACAATTTCTGAACACCATACAACGATCTTTCTGAAGTGTCAATAATGTATTTGTCAATACTCTAAAGGGATCAAAACTAGAGTTGGGAAGATCTTCAATTTAAAAAGTAAGAGACCCATAGAAATGACAGATGAAAAGAGTAAATGTAGATGTACAGCTTCAAATGCTATCACTCTGATCCCTTTTATACAAGGAGCATCAGAACTTTATGTTTGGAATACTTGTTTGGCTCCAGCAAGTGACCCTTGATATGAGAGCTGAGAGCTGTATTTGAGCAGTCAGCTGAGGGACTTAGGTGGATTTAGGTACCTACTGTGATGTCTGACTTCAGAGTGATCCAGGTCGCCTACTTACTAAATTTTTCCCGTTTTACAAGCAGTGGTGAAACACAGCTGTTCTCCAAGCAGTGAAAAGGGTCTGGGAGAGGTCTTCGCTCCTCTTCAGCTACCAGGCTTTCAGGGAATGGCAGAAGGCTGCAAAGCTGAAAAGAGATGTTTGCAGAATAGAGCTCCTACAGGAACTACCTGGGAATTTGCATTTGTGCAAAATCATTTGGTGTACAGAAAACTCAAGTACAAAGAGGATGTTAGTTTTCCTGCCAATGCTGAGAGCATGCTTAGCTCACTCAGACTGCACTGCATTTACTGTCAACTGCTTTGGTGATTTTACCACCTCATTTTTGCACAGCTGCAGCAAGAATACATGCTTACCCAAGATAGCAGATTCCAGACCTTCCTTCATTCAAACAGGGGGTTTGATCACCATCTGTTACATAGCTGGGGATTGATGCTTTTAGGTGAAAGTACCTTCTACCTCTCCTCTGAGTAGCCCTCATTTTGGAGACCCAACAAGACAAAGTCTAGTGCTTAAGGTAGAGAACTAGGGGAGACTAATCCTGGCACACCACTTACTGCTGATTCCAAGATCAATCCTCTTTGTTATACAGTGATTGTCAGCACTACACAACATCAGTACTAACCTCTGTTAGATTTTGTGTTTGGAAAGCCTCAAAAGAATGGAAAATTATGAAGTCTTGAGATCCATGTAGAGTTTGGAATAGCAATTGTGCCTCCAAATGAAAACAATGCTTAACTCAGCACTTGCTCTTTAACTCTTCCTACAAAAAAGATCAATTTAATGTATATGAATTTATTGGGAATGTGATTAACTGGTTTTGATATATCATTTTCATGGAATATACTGTAATTTAGCATCTAAGGGAAGTATTAACTCTGGCTCAGACAAATAATATACAGCCTTTGTCTTTTGATACATATTTTTGATTCCTAGAGTGCTCCCAAATGGTCTATTAAAAAAGAAAGGAAAGAAAGGAAAGAAAGGAAAGAAAGGAAAGAAAGGAAAGAAAGGAAAGAAAAGAAAGAAAGGAAAGAAAGAAAGAAAGGAAAGAAAGGAAAGAAAGAAAGGAAGGAAGAAAGAAAAAAAGAAAGAAAGAAAAAAAGAAAGAAAGAAAGAAAGAAAGAAAGAAAGAAAGAAAGAAAGAAAGAAAGAAAGAAAGAAAGAAAGAAAGAAAGAAAGAAAGAAAGAAAGAAAGAAAGGAAGGAAGGAAGGAAGGAAGGAAGGAAGGAAGGAAGGAAGGAAGGAAGGAAGGAAGGAAGGAAGGAAGGAAGGAAGGAAGGAAGGAAGGAAGGAAGGAAGGAAGGAAGGAAGGAAGGAAGGAAGGAAGGAAGGAAGGAAGGAAGGAAGGAAGGAAGGAAGGAAGGAAGGAAGGAAGGAAGGAAGGAAGGAAGGAAGGAAGGAAGGAAGGAAGGAAGGAAGGAAGGAAGGAAGGAAGAAAGGAAGAAAGAAAGAAAGAAAGAAAGAAAGAAAGAAAGAAAGAAAGAAAGAAAGAAAGAAAGGAAGGAAGGAAGGAAGGAAGGAAGGAAGGAAGGAAGGAAGGAAGGAAGGAAGGAAGGAAGGAAGGAAGGAAGAAAGAAAGAAAGAAAGAAAGAAAGAAAGAAAGGAAGGAAGGAAGGAAGGAAGGAAGGAAGGAAGGAAGGAAGGAAGGAAGGAAGGAAGGAAGAAAGAAAGAAAGAAAGAAAGAAAGAAAGAAAGAAAGAAAGAAAGAAAGAAAAAGAAAGAAAGAAAGAAAGAAAGAAAGAAAAAGAAAGAAAAAGAAAGAAAGGCAAACCAAAACATTTTGAAATATGCATTCTTGATGCAGGCCAAACAAGATTACTTGTTCTCATTAGTGAACTCTGATCTTTTGTATCTTGATGTACGTAAAGCATCTCCTGGATATCATAGAAACACCAAGAACCATTTCAGTGCATTAGCCTGTTTACTCACGTAGTTTGCATACTAGTCATTACCTGTCCTCTCTCTTTTGAACCATAAATAAAGATTGTTACCCCTTGCTTGTAAAATAAAAGGAATAAACTTACTATCTGGATTTCCAACCATCTTATTTGTATGTGTGCAACACAGCAAACTTAACAGAGCTGCCACATTCCAACACAGCCTGCTGTACTTTTGTAAGAGTATCTGTCTCCATACCTGTTAGCTATAACATGATCTTAGAAACCTGTCAGTTGCTTTTACCCTGGATATTTTTAATACCCTGGTATTTTTAATAACTGAACGGTCCAATAAAGTAAGGCACACCCTTAATGGCATTTGGATTTCTCAAAATATTTATGGTCCAAGTCAGAGAAAAAAATTCCTTTCTAAGTGGAACTTACAGTTCCACTTACAATTTCAGACAAATTGAGTAAGAAATCCTGCTCTTAAACATTTAGGACTAGGCACTGAAAAACCACTCACCCACAGAAGGGAGCTCAGGGGCATCTCTTTTCTCACATCAGGTCCTAAGAACTGAGGTTAGATACACAGAGCAGCAGAGCATTGCACTGTTCCTGTGAGACAGTAACCTCTCCTTTTTTATTCCTTGTCTCTTTCACAGAAATATTCTGGCTGAAAGCTACACAGTCTGCCTGAATTTCAGGGCTTTATGGTAGATCTGCAAGGACTTGGTATAGAGGTCTCAACTGAAGCTCAGCTGAAAGCTCAGCGCAGACTGTGGTGTGCCATGGATATCAGCAAATTTCAACTTCCCATTATTGCCATGAGCACTGTGACAGTCGCTTTCAAAAGCTCCAAATAAAGGCCACCAGGAGACAGCCAGGGTTAGGATCTCACATCTGGTAAGAGTTCTCCAACCTCAGAGGGCAATGTGAGGTGTAAAGAAATTCAATGTGGACATCTCCGAGAAAGCAGAGTGTTCTTCAGTTTGATGATTCATATGAAGCTTGAATCAGCAAACTGCTTAAAGTGCTTAACAGACCCACTGAATCTGGGAGCAGAAAATTTTGCGAAGTCATGGGCTCTTTTATTCTGGCCATTATAAGGCTTTTCTTACAAGCAAAGAGTACCAGCAAAGGTCTAGTGTTTCCCTCTGGTCTCCAGGAGTACCAATCCAGCTGAAATATAACAACACCACTGCTGGGATGGGTGGCTTTCAAAAGTAAACCAAGCTGGACCCAGAAACTTAAGAGAAAATAGGGCATAGGGTGGTAACAGTTAAAAGCCTGTATCACATCTCACCTTGAGCAAACCACAGAATGATCACAACTGAACCAGCCTTTCTGTGACGGAAAATGGGGCCTGAAGGGTGAGGCATAGTAAGGTTAAAAAAGAACAAAGCCTTCTCATTCTAGTCCTAGCAAGAGGATGCTTTAGCAAATAAAAAGACCCACAGAATTATCTGGACAATTAGACATCTCCCTCCCCATTGTTCAATTTAAGAAGGATTTATATGGTAGTCTGACTTGAAAAACAGAGCTTAAGTGTCCAGAGTTGTATCAGGCTAAGAAATCAAGAAGCCATTTCAGACCAAGAACCATTTAGACTCTTTCTCATCATGGGCCATATCCCATAGTTTTTATTTGAAGTCTCATTTTCTTTTGCTTCAATACGCCTTCTGACTTTTAACATGGGTAGCATTTGTGTGCTTCATTCAGCACTTAGTTGCCTAAAATACTGATAAAAAAGTACCAAAATATATCTGATTCCAGGGCATTTGGGTTTGAAGAATATCTCCTCTTTTCTTAAATGTTAATATAAAGATTGTCTGACAAAGCCAAAAAGGAAAATTTGAAAGTTTGATTCATCATTTAATATCCAGTTCTAGCTATTTGCAAGTATGTTTTTGTCTTGTCTCTCGTCATTTCTGTTATATTCCTTCCATGCGTTTATTTGAATCAACAGTTAAATTAGATAATGTTCAATTTACCTCAACATTTATGCCTGACAACAGCCTCTGTGGTCACAAGGTGATTATTTAATTAGAGGAACCAAGCAAAAGTGAAAGGAATGTGCGGTGTGAGAGAGGAAAAAACCCTTTTGTTGAAACATGCATTTTTTTCCGTGAGACAGATTTGAGAAGTTCTAGCTCTGACACTGTGATAGTGAGGGGATATGGGAATAAATAACAGTCAAATTCTTCCCTCATTATAAATACTCTTTTCTGCTAATCAGCTCAGGCATGTCTCTGCTCAGAATCCTCTGTCCTTACCAGCGGACCATGACTGGGCCCATGCTGCTTTGCCACGTCCTGTCCAGCCAGCAAAGCCACTTGCAGCCATGCAGGAATGATGCAGTCATGACTCAGATTTCATGTTACAGCCCTGAGCATCCCATTTTGCACTGTCAAAGGAGGCCAGTAGTAGCATGACCCTGGGGAGGTGACGCTGGATATAGCAGTTACCCTTCAAATGTTCCCAGTTCCTTAGATAATTCCATAGCATTGCTTGTGTGCAGCAGTCTTTATACCCACGCTTAGAGGTCATGCATATTTTGTAGTATAGTTATTTGGTTATCAAAGGTATGGTAAATGTTTCAGATAAGGACTGGAATTTTCTATATATAGTTAACAGTAGGGGGTGGTGCTTTTCTGGGTGGGATTTTTAGATGCTGGAGTTTGAAAGAGAGTGGAAAAGGGATGCACATATGATCTTTCATATAAAGTAGTCTGGTCACAATGTCTGGCTCACACTCCCTTCACTCACCCTTTGATGTTCAGACCATGCAACAGATGTGAAAGGAATGATTGACAGTGCCGAAACAACACATGGTGTCTAATGAGCTCACTGGGGCTCATCACTCCCAGTTTTGATATTTTAGTCTGAGCCCCTCAGCTTCTAACAGTTTGATTCTCCCTTTTGTTTGCCCACAGCTGTTGCAAACTGGCCATCTTCAAGTCATCACTGGAACAGAGACAGTCTGGCACCTGCAGGTGTACCTTTCTCCCATCTCTTTCCACTGCTGATAGTCAACCTGCTGCAGGATTTGGCTTGCAAGGCCAGTGTCTGTCACCGACCTGCCTTCACATCCATACATATTCACCATGAGGAGTCAGTGTAATGGAATTTGGCTTTGCCTGAAAAGTCACAGTAAATCCTGTATAGATCACAGGATGACTGTCAAAGGAGGCCAGTAGTAGCATGACCCTGGGTAGCGGGCGGGATGGGGAGCGCTCGCCTCAGGGCCGGGGCCCACTCTGGGAGCTCTTCTCTGGCTGCCCCGGCAGTGGAAGCGTCGGCACCAGACAGAGCCGGTGAGAGGGGAGGCTGCAGCGGGGAGCTCACAGTATCACACAGTATCACAGTATCACAGTATGTTAGAGATTGGAAGGGACCTCAAAAGGTCATCTAGTCCAATCCCCCTGCCGGAGCAGGAACACCTAGATAAGGTTACACAGGAACGTGTCCAGGCGGGTTTTGAATGTCTCCAGAGAAGGAGATTCCACAACCTCCCTGGGCAGCCTGTTCCAGTGTTCCGTCACCCTCACTGAGAAGAAGTTTCTTCTCAAGTTTAAGTGGAACCTCTTGTGTTCCAGTTTGTACCCATTGCCCCTTGTCCTATCATTGTTTGCCACTGAGAAGGGCCTGGCTCCATCCTCGTGACACTCCCCCTTTATATATTTATATACACTAATAAGGTCACCCCTCAGTCTCCTCTTCTTCAAACTATAGAGACCCAGCTCCCTCAGTCTTTCTTCATAAGGGAGAGGCTCCACTCCCTTAATCATCTTAGTTGCCCTGCGCTGGACTCTCTCCAGCAGGTCCCTGTCCTTCTTAAACTGAGGGGCCCAGAACTGGACACAATATTCCAGATGGGGTCTCACCAGGGCAGAGTCGAGGGGAAGGAGAACCTCTCTCGACCTACTAACCACCCCCCTTCTAATACACCCCAGGATGCCATTGGCCTTCTTGGCCACAAGGGCACAGTGTTGGCTCATGGTCACCCTGTCGTCCACTAGGACCCCAGCTCGGGGTGCAGAAAGTGCCTGCACTGGAGTCGTGAGGGGAGGGTGCGCCATGGGCAGGGCTGCACTCGGTGCGCCCTGGTGGAGGCCCTTCTGCAGCAGGGTCTGAGCTGCAGGGCACTGTCAGTAGCTGAAAGGTGTCAGGGAAGCTGAGAGGGAGCTGGGCTGCTTGCTCCAGGCCTGAACTGTGCAGGGGCCACAAGCGTCCATCACAGCACATACAGGAAAGGAGAAGGGCAGTAATACAGGACGCTGGGAGCTAGTAACAAAAAGCAACGACAACGATAACAAAACAAAACACACACACACACAAAAGAGGAAGAGAACAATTAAAAGCAAGGGGCTTCCTCCAAAATCTGACACTCTCACCCAGAACCACTTTGCAGTTCTGCAGGAAGCTAACAAGGAAAACCACACAGCATCAAACGAACATCCTGCTGATGCACCAGTAAAGAGGATCACTACTGGTGCCTCCAGGAAAAAGTGGCAGGCCATAGCAGTAGATGGCTCTACTTTGAAGAGCACAGAGGCACCCATCTGTCAGTCTGAGCCAGTCTCAAGGGAGGTGTGTTGCCTACCAGGGGCTCGCATCAGGGATGTTGCAGAGAGGCTGCCTGGTCTAGTAAGTCTTGCTATTACCCGCTTCTTGTGGTCCATGTGGGTGCTAGTGATACTGGCAGCAGTAGCCTGGGAACGTTGACTACAGAGCCCTGGGAGAGGTGGTTAGGGGCTCTGGGGCTCAGATATTTTTTCCATTGATCCTCCAGATCAAAGGAGAGGACCTTAAAAAGGACAGGCAGATTTGGCAGGTCAATAGATGGTTAGAACAGTGGTGCCATAGTCAGGAGTTTGGTTATTTAGAACATGGGACTCAATTTGGGCAGCCAGGTCTACTGGAGGCTGCTGAAGCTGGGCTGCTTTGGTAGGAGGCTTGCCAGGCTGGTCCAGGCAGCTTTAAACTAGATGCATTGGGGGAGGGGACATCGCTCCATCCCAACACTCCCAGTCAGTTGCCAGCACCTCTAATAAATGTTTTGAGTGATGCAGAGCTATTTCAGCTGTTCCAGCCAATGAGTCAGCTTCATTTGGAGCTCAGCTCAGATACCTCTATACAAATGCCTGTAGTATGGGCAATAAACAAGAGGAAATAGAGATGTGTACACGACTGCAGGGGTATGGTATCATTGGCATTGCAGAAACATGGTGGGATGGCTCCTGTGACTGGAGTGTTGGCATGGAAGGTTACAGGCTCTTTAGGAAAGACAGGCCAGTCAGACGAGGAGGGGGAGTAGCTATTTATGTCAGTGGTAGGCTGGAGAGTATGGAACTCTGTCTGGGGACAGGTGATCAGTCAACAGAAAATTTGTGGGTCAGGGTCAAAGGGAAAACAGTGCTGGGGGGTATTACTGTGGGGATCTGTTCCAGACCGCGCAGTCAGGAGCTTAGATATAAGGAAGAAGTTCTTTACTATGAGGGTGGTGAGGCACTGGAACAGGTTGTCCAAGGAAGTTTTGAATGTGCCATCCCTGGCAGTGTTCAAGGCCAAGATGGATTCTTTGGTTGCATGGTTTAGTGTGTGATATCCCTGCCCATGGCACAGGGGTTGGAACTAGATGATGTTAAGATCTTTTCCAACATTAACCATTCTATGATTCTATGAATAGCATAAAGTATAGATGAAAATAACTCCTAGATTCGGTCATTATTTTGGTGGCTCTGTCTCTGTCCATCAGCAGGTCTACCCAAGTTAAGAAAAGACTCCGTTTAGTACATGTTATTTTAATCTTTGATTAGTTTTTAGCATTGAATAATAGCTTTTGTGACATATGTGACATGTCACATTTCAGGCTTCTAGTGGGGCATAATGAGTATCATGATTTTTCACTTCTCAAGGGTCCCTCAGCCACTGAACTCTGATGCTGCACACTACAAATAATTTCAGCTGGTTAGGGCTGGGTAATCCCAGTGTGACATTTCATATCCAGTTCACTTTTCAATTATTTATTTGTAATTTCTGCTAAACTGCACTTAAAAGTTATCCAGCGCTTGACTGCTAGATCAGTAACAGGTAACCCTTGCCAACAACACAGTTTTGAAGGCAATTATAACTATGAGTCTGAGAATGAATTGATAGGTTAAGAGATTGTGGGTGGGAACTGATGCTCATCCTCTGTCCGAATGCCAACTTCCAGAGCATTATGCTGTCATCCGGCTGACCTTCCTTTTTCTTCTGCTGCCTGTGGCCTGAAGTAAGAGCACCTATCTGTAGTCAGAGTTGAGCCTGAAAAAGAAGAAACTCACAAAAAATCCTTTCAGAAAAAAAGAAAGGCTTCTTAAAAACAAGTCCTCGTGCTTTCACCTTTGTCACAACACACACTTCAGTAGTGGTACCATCCAGGGCCCCATGACATTTTTAGCTCTCAGATATAATCCAGTCTGGTTAGTGCTGTCTTTGCTGCAATTGTACACTGGGAATATCAGCCTCATCTTGGATTACTTCTTGGGAGCCTTCCCCACCAGCAGCATCCCAGTTCCCTCTCTGCTGTGGTAGGTACATCCCTAAGAGTTGCACTCCTCACAGTGGCAGGAGAGGATGTAGCGGTAGGTGGCAGTGAGCCGCATGCCCCCTGAGCATCGCAACCGCATGGCCTTCAGCTTCGAGGTCTGGGGCCTGCAGCAGTGGCAAGTGGAGCGGAAAGGCTGCTTCAGAACAGTGCTGAAAGAAACCATCGGTTCTGAGCGGGACGTCTGGCTGCAGCGCCCTTCACAGCGAGCCAGCAGTACCATCTGCAAAGGAAAAGAGACAGGTTAGGAAATATGCCCCCATGGCTGCCACCACATAGCTAACACCAGCAGATAGGTACATCCTTCCAGTCTGGCTGGTCTTTCTCCACTTGCTGCATCCCCCACACCTTGGCTAGGGCAGCCAACCCCACATAGTGCATTGCTCCTGAGCTGTGTCTGAAAGAGGTAACAGCAGAGGTAACATGAGCAGAAGGAAAAGCAAGGCTCCTGAAATCCTTCACACCAACACAAATAAGGACCAGAGGGGGTTGGTTTTCTGAAAGCTGGCACTGGGACTCCATGACTTTCCAGGCGTAGCGACTGCAGCTGTGACTTGCTGAGCCCAGATCTGTGGCAGCCAAGCCCTTAAGTTATCAGCCGTACTGTTGCTTCAGTTGGATTATTTCCCAGTGTTTTGAGTGTGTTTGTTGGTGATCAGCAGGACCGGTTCTCAGGGCTAGTGAACATCTCAAATATTTAGATATATAAACATGTACAGTACAAATATAAATATGATACTGTTTATTACTTCTAAAGTACTTCTATTACTTTCTAGCTCCTTCCTTTTACAAAGATGACCTTGAATATATATTTGAAATTATATGTGTGTTGATATATATATAATTGCATCAGTTGTATCTGTATAAAATTCCCTGCGTAATATAAGATAGTGAAAGTGTAAGGGAGTGAAAATGTAAAGAAGATGAACTCATTGCCAGACACAAGGGTTTACTAGTACGAATTTTCCAAAAGCAGTACAACCTGCATGGTTCTGAGTTCAGTAATCTGTGACCAGAACAAGATAACTTGCACAACAGGAGGCACTAAGAAAGGAAAGCTCACAGGGAGTCACCTGCTCGCCTTCCCAACACCTTGTTGAGCAAAGGAGATAGATAGTCCTCTAAGCCCTATAGAAAACATGGAAAGGATCTTCTGAAGCTCTGAAAATAATGTGGAAATGATCAAGGTAGTAACAGCTGATACAGAGTTTGAACAAACTCTTATACCTTCATGGGAAATTAAATATTAAATCCACATTAGCTAATTCTGCTTAACCAAGAGAAACTCCAAAATTAACTTATTATGTCATCCAAACAAGGTCAAAATTGGACAGAGGTAGGAAAGTAGGCCATAAAGCAGTCATAAATTTTTCCTGTAAGCAAGGAAGAAAATTGTATTTTAACCATGCTACACATCTCATGTTTTTTCTGGACAATCTAAATGGATAACTACAGATGTGACATCAAATATTTTACTATGTCAAACCTTTTTGAGCTTCTTTCACTACACATGCTGAATTGACTGCCAATCTCCAAGTCTTGCAAGCATGTATGTCAGCTGTTTAGCCACAACCCAGCTTTGTATGAATCAGCTATGTCTAGCTCTTTAATACCTGTGTCTAGTGTGCATGAGAACAGGGAAACGGACAGTCTTTACAGTGCTAGCACCACGTTACTGGTAGATAAAGACCCACTTTTTTTCCGTTAGTAATCAAAACTCACTTCACACAGTGACATGCAGGCAGCTGGTGAAGAGCTACACAGGTACCTAATCCCACCTGTGTTGCAAAGGGAAGACAGCAGATTGGGACATTCAAAACTGTTAGTTTGCTTCCCAGCATCTTGACAGCCCTTGCTAGGTCCCCCATTTTGACCTGTTCACCAGTTCCATCTGTCACAGGCCATTCCCAAGCATTTACCTGAAGAGGAGGGTAAAAAGCACTACAACAGCAGCTGGCAACTGCTTGAAGATTGCAAAGACAATGGAGCCAGACACTCCTCAGGGGTGGCAAAAGGGAACATGCAAAGGCCACATACTGTTTTTGGGAGTGTTCAAAGGCCTTTCCAAACAACATTTCTATGATTTTATGATTTCAGCCCAAATAAGTCAGCATGCATTGCTATATGGTGGTGATTTCTAATGGTTGATGCTTCTGGAACTGGAACAATTAGTTATTTCTGGTAACATTATTCTAAGGACTTTTTATGGCACACATCAGCTCCTGAACCTTCAGGTACTTTCAGAAATGCCGGGGTGGGGGCAGGGAACCAGACACAAAAGAACCCCAAAAAAACACAAACAGCCAAGGCAGGATTAAGGACTACGGAAGAGTTACAGCAGTGTAATTATAAGGTAGAATTACCTGACATGACAACAACTGTATCTCACTACATTTCTTATAATGCTTTCTAATAAAAGCTTCCTATAAAAACTTTCTAATGTAAACCCAGTCAATATTTCTTCAATGTGCAACTACATTTATTGTTTCTTAGCAAGCCTTGTCTTTAAAAACATGTATTAGTCTTTGAAGGCTAATTTTAAACTCAATTTTATTAAACTCAAGTTTTATTTTGTTTTCATAAGAGTATGGTCAGTATTCATGTAATGTAAAATTACACAGTGTTGGGTTTATGCCCTGTGTTTGGATGACAAATGGCACAGTACCACAGGTATTAATTCAATTTTCCAGGATTAAAAAAAAAAACAAACAAAAACAAAAACAAAATCAGATAATCAGATTTCCCATGTTGATAGTTTCTAAACTTCTGGGCTAACCGGAAATTCTCCGCAAAATATAACCTCCTTGTCCTTGTAAAACCAGAACAGCACCAGTAGATTTTGGCAAGTGTGCAAATGAGCTGGAAATAGCATGTACTTTGAAAGCTCTGCTTTGCCATTTAATCAATTGCACCAGCTGCTGATTACATTGTATACTATAGCACAATAGAGATTATCACCTAAATAATCAGTTATGCTATGATGGCATAGCACAATAATACAGTGGGTATATATATAGTAAAAATCTGAGGGAATTTTATAACCTGATATGCATGCCTCTTGTCTCTCCTTATCCTCTGCACATGTGAGCTTGTGTGTGTCACCTTGTGATGCGGGATCCAGAAGCACAGCATGCTACAGCATGAGAGTCATGGGAGTCTAGTCTGTGAGCAGCTAGGGGAGAACAGGTTTTCTTACTTAAAGTCATCAGTCTAGGTCGGTATCTAGAAAGTCACAAAAACCAGCAGCTTGAATCTGAGGCAATATTTGACTGACAATTCAAGCTCTATTCTGGAAATTTGGAAGCTGTAAAGTGGTTTGTTATTAATGATGTTTATAGATTCTTTTCCACACTTTTCAGCACCAAGTTGAGGCCTGAAAGCAGATGGGCTGAGATGTTTGAGAACAGACTTTTACACATTATCCACGGCCTGGATGCAAGCAAGCATTACTGAAAATTTCCTGGGCTATCTCATGACTGTATCATGAAATATTTGCTAAGTCTTTCTTCATCTGCTCCATGTCTGTCTGGGATGGACTCTTTAGAGCAAGGCTGTTAGTGGTAGCACACTTCTGGCGCATCTGAAGGAAGCACTTACGACAGCCAATACTGTAATTTAGCAGTCTCTGGTTGCAGTGGCAAGGCAATCCAGCACATCAATGAAGACCAGTAGGTCTCTGTGACAGAGGTCAAGCAGAATCCAATATAGTCAGGAAAGGCAATACCTCATCAGCTGATACAAACATTTCCTTGAAGTCAAAGGAAAACACTGTTTTTCAGGAACAAATAACCTTCTTCCACCCTTCTTTTGTTATACATTCTGTTACTATAATGGACTACATTTCTGAAGGCTTTGGAAACCTGTTTTCAACATCTGCCTGAGGTCACAAGCAAGAGGGATTTTAATGATTAAATTAAATTGGGTGGATGTTTCCAAATGTAACAAAACTACTTCCCATGTGGGTACAATTGGCAGCCTCCACATAGAAGCACAGTGGACATAATCCTTTTTTAACCAAGACAGACAGCGAACGTACTATGTCTTGCAATTTCTGAAGCCATTTTTAACTTCTGTAATTCTATGCTGCACTAAAAGAGAAAACATATGGAGTGAAAAAGAATGGCTTGGTGGAACCAATGTATAGTGCCAAAAAAGGGCAAAGTCTCTGACATCAGTTGGCAGTCCAAGCTTCACAATTGAAACTCAGTGAAAACAAGAGGTACCACAATTCCCACAGCTACTCCCACAGAACGTTCCTTTATTTAACTTGTTTATATTTTATCACAATATATATAGGGACAGACATTGCATCGAATTTTCATTAGCAAGTCCAATATTGGTCTGTGTTTATATGCTAGATCCAGAACAGAAGCCATATGTCTACCAGGGTGATTCAGATCCCTGAGACCTCAAAAAAAAAAAAAAAAAAAAAAGAGCTTGATTTAACAAACAGAACTTTTCTACGAAATGTCAAAATTATTTTGCTTTGTACGGAAACTGTTTTCATTTTCCACTTCAGAAGAAAGTCCATACAACTTACAGTATTGTTAAAAAACTGTTCCTGAAACCGTTGTAGAATTTGGCAAGCCAAGAGATGTGATAATATTTTTAAACATGATTTCCATTAAAGGCTTGAATTTAAAAAAATTCACTGACATTTTTGCAGTCAGTTACAAATGTTTATGTCAACAGCTTTTTTCTCAAAACTCAGTTTTGAAATAATGTGGTTTTCATTACAATGCATTCTGTGTTCTCATTTCTATCAGTCCCTATCCTGAAGGCCTGATTGCTTTTCAGTGTCACTAGGGATAGTAAGAAATTGAGTTCATGTTGACTTTGTTTGTCTCTCTCTCTTTTTCTTGCTTTTTTTTCTCTTTCTCTCTTTCTTTCTCTCTTTCTCTTTCTGTCTCTTTTTCTCTCCTTCCATACCTCCCTTCCTCTTTTCTTCAGTAAAATAACCCTCTGTCTGATATCTGTGGCAGCCCAGAGTGTGGAGGGCAGAGAGGGTATCAAGTAGCACATGAGGTTACTGTTCGAACTCAGAAGCAGTAGGGCAAAAGTCCGATTTCCTGCCGCTGTGGATCAGCCATGGTTATGCAAAACTGGACAGGCAGCACTGCTGTGAGACCAGTGTAAGCAGAGAGGGGCTTTTCCCAGTGCCCCATTTTGGGGCTGTCAGCTCTTCTCTGGAGAGCAGGCACAGGGCAAGCCCCACTGAATATTCACATTGCACTGAACAGGTCTTATTTTCTGTTGATGCTTCTCTCTGTGCTTTATTTTAATTCTTATGGCCTGCTACTACCTCTGGTATTACCTCACCCCTGTGCTGATCATGGGAAGCAAGTAACTCAGTCTGCACACAAAGGCATCTGGGGGTCTTCTCAGCTAGTGCTGCACCCATCTGAACTGCATGGATCCTCCCTCCTTGGAAATCCTCTCAGGATCACCACTGCTGGGGTCTGCTATCAAGTAGCCCTTTTGTCCTGAAACCCATCACATACCTGTCTCCCACTGCTCTCTTACACAGCACAGGGCTGGCAAAAGAGTTGGTGCTGGCAGTTGATCTCTCATTAATCCAGGGATGTGGGTGCATAAGGCAAAGCTACTTTCTGCAGGACAGAGGATGGGCCAGTTGGAGGCTGTACATCTGAATGTACAGTATGTGTTATTCAGCCAGAACAAATTAGGCCAGAAAAAAAAAAAAAAAGGACCAGTAAGGATTTTTCCATTGTTTTTCTCCATTCTTTTCCTCCACACAATGAAATAGATGACTGTAGGGCACATGTGCAGGCTGCTAAACCATTTTGACAGAAAATAATTCAGGCTTAAAATCTCAAATGAAAGGCAATCTTTTATTTCGTTCTTCTAACCCTGACAGTAAACATCTGATTGTTGTTTTGTGTGAAAACAAAGGCCTTAAAACTAAATAGGGGAAAAAAAGTAGCACTGCTTTTCACATTTTGTTTTCACTAACATTTTACAGCTTGATTCTTTATCTCTGTATTTCATCTTGAAATTTGTAAGTTTACATATTCCAGATTAAAGACTCTGTTGAAGGACAGGGTGACTGGGATGATCTAAACTTCCAAACTAGCTCATCTCCTTGGCACTGGTGGCTGAGGCCCCAGCATGCTCCTTTGAATATTATTATTTAGCACATTAGCTTTACCATCATGGTGTTTATCTCCTTTTGAAAAGGTGAAAAGAGAGTCAAGAGCCTTTCTCTCCAGTGCCAGTTCTAATGTACACACTCACGTCTCTACATCTACATGTCTTTGCAACTAGATTTTGGTAGTAAGGAATTTGTGCAGAGAAAATCACCCCAAATGGCTCATTTTAACAACCCTGTCAATGCAGCACCCTGCTGTGAGGGGGTAAGGGAAGTCCTTACCTTCGAGCTACACTTGTAGAGCGGGTGGCTGATGGAGTCAACATAGTGATGCCTCATACAGCGGCTGGGGTCAGGGTCGATCATGAAGGAACTGTCTGTTTTTCTGTCTGCATCTCCCATCATCGCCAGGAGTGAAAGCATGGAAATCGAAGCCGCAAGTACATGATTTCCCATTGTCGAGGAACTTCTCGCTGATAACAGCAGAGGGAGGCAGAGCATTAAAAAAACTCCAAATACTGGAAGCCAGTTCCTTTCCAGGATGGTGAAAAGTCTGGCTTAAGTGTCTTAGCTGCCATTCTTCTTCTCAAGTTGGAGTTTGCTGAAATTGTAATCCGTCAAAGAATCTCCTGCATAGCTGGAATAAAAACAACATCAATCACAATCCTGACCAAAAAGACCTCTGAATTAAAACAGACATAAATAATATGAAGGCACACAGGATTTTTGCTAGCCAAAATACATGCTCTGAGCATCATTCCCACAGTAAGCAAGTATATGGCATTAGGGAAAACATGTTAAGGCCCTGTTACCTTAAGCATTGCTGTAACATTTCACCGGGGAGAACCTTTTGACTTTTAACAGCACAAGTGGTGTAATGCTAATCTTTTTCACTGGGTAATGTCCCTAATGGGTTCCCCTCAAAACTGGTGATTCGGATCAACATCTGAGATTTCTGCAAATTGAAAGAACCTATGTATCCACTCAAGGCATCCAAAGGGGCAAAGCTAGGCTGCCTCCTGCATTACAGATGGAGATTTCTTTCCTAGGCAGTGCATAGGAAGGATGAAGGCAGATTGACCTCTGGCCTTAGGGCCTGTATGTAGGCCTCCTGCAAGGACAAAGTAACCCCCAGGATGGAGAGATGCTGAGGGTCTGAGTCCATGCATGAGCAAAGTGTTCCCCAGCAATCTTGCTGAGCACTGACCTGCACTGCATGGAGCACTACTTATGTCTGGCTGCCCTGCCCTCCTGACTACCAAACTCAGACACATGGGTGAGCATGCCTTACTTGGTTTCTCATCAGGCTGCACTTGCTCAGAGTGAGTCTTTTCCCCATTAATTAAAGAGCAGCATCTGAAAAATACAGTATATTCCATAACATCCAAATATTATGGATTCCATAATATCCTGCTGCCAGTTGGAAGAAAAAAAAAACCAGAACATATGCAGGTGGAGTGGCGTGTATATCCACCCAGACATCTGGATTCCTGGTGCGTGTTGGAGACCAGGAGATCCCCCAGAAAACAGGAGCAGGACAGCCCCTGAAATGCTGCCTGGAGCTCTGTGCCAGCAGGGAAATGGGGGATATCTCCTGCATCTGCTTCATCACAGCCCCTTGATCCTTCTCACAAAGCCTGTAATCTCAAATGAGTGATTTAATTTCTCTTTTTCTAGAAACAGCTGTAGCTTGAAAAAGCTATGAATTATTCACCTAAATACAACCTGATGAAGCAAAGGATAGTCATAAGTAAACTTAAAAGCATGAGAACTTTCTGAAGAAACTTATGATAAAACAGTTCCCTAGTCACAGAGAAATGCTTCCCCAGAGCCTCTTGCCTATTTAAAGAGCTGATGTGTGCCTTTATTGCCTTATACAAGCCTCTTTCCAGAACGTTTTCTGGTTTGCTGGCAGTACTCTGAACCAACTGATACTCATCTCCCAAACAGCCTGAAATTACAAGGCCTACCCACCAGAGTGCTTGATGATTTGTGTACTGCTTTATAGCTTGCTCAAGCACTGTTGTGAGAGGAGTGCATAGCAGTGAGAAACACTTCAAGAGTTCATCCAAGCTGGGAGTCAGGACTTGTCGGGCTGAAGTGACAGAGCCTGGTATATTTTCCTCAAGCAAATGTTTTTCAATGTATATGGCATTAAAAAAAATACTATGTCTTTGCAGTATAAGGAGCTTAAAAAACACTAACACTGAGGATCTTGGATACATTTATGCACAGTCTTATGCATGTCTGTAAATATCTCTCCAAACATTTTAGGAGGGTAAGAAAAATCTCTTGGTCATGGGAACCGGGACTTCTTCCCAGAACTGAACTGTTACTACTCTGGTTCATGCAGATGATGCCCAAGCATTAGCTAACAGGAGGAGTGATGCACTTTTATTTTTTTTTTTATATTTAACCTTTTACCTACATTCCTATTCTTCTTTAGAAAGAGGCTGACCAAAACATGCTGCTTGGCAAGGTCTCTCTCCAACATAGTTAATCAGTATTACACACCCAGTAATTCTTTCTCTGTCCAAATAAATTTGCTTGATATTGGACAGTCTCAGCTCATGTAATATTATGTCCAGGGATCCCCATTTCCCACTCTCTCTGTCCTGCTGTTAATTTTGTGCTTCTATATCTTTCTATGGTTTTGATCAGTATGATTTAATACAGTGAGAGAAATCCGGAGTCCTGGCTTGGTTTTCAAAGGCTTATCTCTCTACTTTTCTTCAGGAAATAATTGAATGACATAGAGTCTGCCTCATGAAAACACTTTGAAAAAGCTGGAAAGAAGTGGGGAAAAATGTGAGAAAAGGAAGATGTCTGTACCTTCTTCAGGGTAAGAACAGCACAACACAAAAAGTATTAACACTTTCACAATCTTTTAAAATTTCCCCAGTACCTCCCTGACAAAGAAATGGAGCGGGGTTTAGCAACAAAACTTTAAAAGAAGAAAAAAGTACTATTATCACATATTTGTTAGTAAAAAGAGAGACCACAGATGTAAATTGGACCCATATTTTATAAAGAATCTGTGTACAGTTGTTGACGGACATACTACCAATGTGCATGCGTAGGTATTGGAAGCAGGACTGCAGACAACACCGGGCTGTTTGCACATGCCAGTATCTCTTAACATACGTATGTAAAGTATACAAATACATTTTTCAAGTACATAAACCATATATAACTGAGATACATGGGAAAAAATGTATCACAGAGACATTTAAGCATATAGAAGTTAGCGTGTATATTTTTGATTGCGCAAAAACGTCTAAACATCTTCATTCGGGTACATCACTGTGATGAAGTATGTTGACATGACATTTATGACATCTTCCATTTCCAGCTGATATTGTACAATGACATTTCCCTTTAAATTAACATTGTGTTGTTTGGGCTTGGGTTTTGTTGGTTTTTTTTTTGTTTGTTTGTTTGTTTTGTTTTGTTGCTGTTGTTTGTTCTAAGGTTGTATTCTTTTTAAAATGCTGTCTAAAATTATAAAATTCTTTAGAGTACACAGTATCAAGTCATATATGTAGCTTCCAGTTTATCCTTCTGTCTAAAACCAGAAGCAAGAACACCTGTAATCATTAATCGCTATAGCTATATTTATGATAACATTTTGTTTCATTTGAAAAATACATTTTTTAAATAAAAATCAACAATTTCACATAGAACTTTTTTCTTTTATTTAAGTTGGATTTCCCTTAATTTCTTTTCATGTGAGAAACTGTAGTAAACAGCTCATTTCCCAGGCTAAAAAAGAGTAAGCTAAAATGCTTCCTCTTTACAACATCCATTAAAGAAAAAGATGCAAAGGTGACTTCATGTACTGAGGGTGAAAATTGGCTATTTTCATATTTGGCCTAACAGTGGATGAAAGCCACTACTTTCTGTTTTTTCACAATTCACTGATACAAGCATTACATGTTGTCAGTAATAGGCTTATAGTGTCTTTTCCATATAACTAGTTTTCAGGAATTCATAAAGACATAACATGCTAAAAGCTGTTACAGCTGTTACCTGAAACTGCTACAGCTGTTCCACAAGAACTTCAGTGAAAAACAGAAGACATCTCAAAGAAAGACCACATGAACATACAATCTGAGAATGTATTGCACATGGACATAGGGGTAGAGTTAGGGTTATTTTTCCAACTTCATGTTATTATTAACTGCTTTTGAATGTTGAAATAAAGATTTTTTTTTAATAGTCTTAATACCATTCAGAGAGTGGTGAAGGTTAAGATTTTGTTTTGCTTTAAGGACAGAAGAAAATTCCATCATCTGGAATTATTTAGCCAGTCACTTTGTGAGAACATAAACAGAAATTCCCTTTTTGCTATGTATCTTGGAAAAAATAAAGAGCTGAGCAATTCTCCAAAGGTCTATTGCATCTGTACCGCTTTTACCCTGGAAGGTAGGAAAAGAGCAATGGAAAAGCTCATTTATAGTGTATTTCTACTTAGCTGTTCCCCGCTCCCAAGCCCCCTGAATTAGGCATGCACGTATGTTCAGCTTGGCCTCCATTTGATGTGCATTTTGTCTGTTTGAGACTCCTGCTTAACAAGGAGGGTACTATTCAAGTCACTCACTGCCTTTTATGTTTTGGAGGCTGCCAAAATGCCATTGGAGCAGCAGTGTGTATATATAACTAAGCCTGGCCTTGCACGCTGTGCATATTTAGTAAACACAATTACTTGGATCCTACCATGTGATTCCCTCATTCTGAATTTGTTATGTAAACAGAAGAGTTACAAGACTACTCAGTTTCTCCAAACTTCAGCCCTAAAAAGTGTTACTGACTCTGTGTGTGTATGCATACGTGTATGTGTGTGTAGTTTGGAGCTGCTGTTTGGAGAAAAAAGCCACAAAGATCTTCATGAGACCAAACCGGATTTCTGAAGAGCTTTGCCCAGCCTGGAAAAGTTTAGGCCAGAAAGATGAGGATGTGGGGGTTTTGTGCTCCAAGATCTGGACTGAAGTGGAAATGACTTGGGCAAACTACACTGTCAGGTTATACCAGAGTTTGTTCTGCAGGATTAAACTCTCCATGAGGAGGGCCATAAAAGGGGTGGGGTTGGGAAAGCAAGGAGGAACAATCTTCCTCTGGGCATGGGGTAGTGCTGTCATGTCCCCACTGCTGGGGATTTCTGAATAATGGATCTGTGCTTTCAAGGTACTTGAGGAACCATTGTTTCTGCTCCTGCAATAAGTTGCCAAGACCTCAGCTGGCCTGTCAGCTGGGGGGCCCCTAGAGCTATTCCATGCTCCATCAGAGCTACCAGATGACAGCAGCAGCTAGACTGCGCTATTGCTTGGGCTACCCTTGTGAAGGGGTACCTGTGTCCCAAAGCCATGTATTGCTCTTTATATCCGGAGCTCAAATCTTGCTCTAAAGATACATCTGTGCTGGCACATTAAACCCCCTTGTAGTGGCTCTTCAGCCCTGCAGCCACATGGCATGGAGAGGTCTGTTCTCGGACCTCCTCCAGCCTCCACAGTACTCAGAAGGCTTTCAGCCCCCACAGCCACCTGCACCATGCCTGGAAACCTCTTGGGAAGCACTGTGTGCTATGGGACAAAATTGTGCAAGTGACTTAGTATTTTAAGAGAACAGTTTATCTAGTAGGAGAGACCACCTAAGATGCTATGCCTGATCCTGCTTTCTATTGAAAACTTAGAGGCTTTATCAGCTCCTGTGTGTGTGTTTTAGCTCTGTAAATAAATGTAGCTGTCTTCTCATCTAGGTTTTTACTGTGGTCTTCTCTGTTCCAGCAGTGAAGTGGCTGGTGTCCTGTACATGCTCTCAAATCCTCTCTCTGCTCTGCAGCTGCCTTTCAAAACACCTGACAAAGTCACCGAGCAGCCACGTGGCAACCGTGAAGCAGCAGGTGAACACAGGGAACTCAGTTGTTTGTGAAGTGTCTCCATTCATCTTTTGAACAGGTTCCTTCCCCTCCCAAGACAGGGCAAATACCAAACTAAATATTTTGAGTGAGATCCTTACAGGTATAAGTAACAGAAAAGCCTGCCCAAGCCCTCATTGTGCCAAATGAGCGTTTGCCCTGCTGACACCCAGCTGTGTTGAAGCTTGTTCCCTCTGACACCCAGGGGAATGTTCTCACCCATTGTACAGGTGCTTCATCTCCCCATTGCCCAGTAGGTTGCAGGGCAGTGTTCACCTGCATGGAAGGGACACAAATAACACGCACTCCTGGCGCAAGCTGGCAACAGAGGGTGGACAAGAGGAGAGGAGAAGGAAAAAAGCAGCAGAAAGGAAAACAGGCTCAAAAGAAGGGACTCAAGCCTCTTCACCTTACGTCCACAGGAGGGGAGCACATCTTCTGGTCCTACCGAGGCTGTGCTGTCCTACTGCCTGCCAGCCAGCAGCTGTGGAGTATTGTCCCATAAAAACCAAGAAGATAAAATAGACACTACCTCTGAGCAGTCAGAAACGTCAAACACGCTGATGGTATTTGAGAGAAACTCCTGTACATCATTTCTTGCTGTGAAGCTTCACTAAGTCTTTTAGTATTTCAGGAGATGAATATCTGTGACTGTAAGAAGACTGAAAAAATAGAAAGACCATTGTATTTGAAGCATAAAAAATAACAGTAATTGCAGCAAATGTAATGGAAGAACACACTGCTGCAAGCAGCCTGGGAGCATGAGCAGGCATGGGATGAGCATGCATGGAACTGGTTCCCCAGGCTTTGATGGGGCGGCTTGTGCAAGGCTCCCTCAAGTCTTCACTCAGCAGGGACCTGATGCATGAGGTGGAACAAATTAAGCTGAACAGCACTTGAGCTGGCTGAGTTTCCCTCTCCTTTTGAAGTTTCCAAGAGCATTTCCAGTCCTTCAGGTAGCTAGGAGAGGGGGAGCTAACAGCGCCTTCCTGCCCGGTGGTTGAAATAACAAACTGTAGTGGGTACTGCAAGCTGGCACCCTGCCAGCAGACAGGGCAACATGGAGAAAAGGTTTTTAATATACTTGCAAAGAATAACTACTGGCAGACAAAAGAGCGCTTGTATTTTTGTTCTTTCCTTTTCCTGCTTCCAGGAAACTTTAAATAGATTGATTAAGGGCATGCATGGGATCTCTCTCTAATGAGCTAGTAGAGCCATTTAATGGCGAGGTGATGCCAGCCTTAGGCTCTTTCTTTATTCTTGTGTCTTGCCGAATATCAGAATAGTCATAGTCTTGAGTCTGGGACAGGAATTAAGAGGAATACAGTTTTCCACTTGCTCACCCAGAGGGTGCCGGGTGGGATCACTCCTCACTGAAGCACCAGGTGCAGAGCTGAGCTAAGTAAGGTTGCCCATCCCTCTCAGGAGGCAAACCAGCAAAGGTGGCAGCTGGGTAAAGTGCAAATATTCCCAGCAAAGCATTAGCTATAGGATTTGCTCCAGTAATTACCTCTGCTTTAGTCTTATGACCCAACATGAGGCAAAATGACTCTTGGCCAAATTACAAGTTGCTGAGAGGCCTAGGGCATTCAGGCATGTCCTCTACCTGTTGGAGTGTCTTACAAGCAGGTGGGTAGTTTTTATTCTGTCTTTTGCATATTTTCTAGAAAATGCAAGGGACTGTAGTGGTCAGTAGATGCAGCAATAGGAATGGGTTTCTTATTCTTTAAGCAAAGACATCCCTTCCACTGGCATCAGCAGACAGTGCTATGCATGCTGGAGATAGCACATCATTGAAGGGCGTGTTCCCTCTTTCCTGACCCGAGGGGCAAAATCCTTTCTTCTTTTATACACAGGCAAAATTCAGACCACCATCCATATACCTCAGCCCCTGATAATTAGGGAACCTAAATATTTGGCGCATGGTAACAATTTAATGTCTTCTAACAAGGGAAACAGCGTCCTCCTAGGTCCCACTCTCTTTGAGCGTGCTGCTATGACAGTAATGCGATTGTCACTGCCATGGTATGCTTAACCTTTGCCAAACCAGAGCTGAGGCATTAACTCAGATCCTCAATTCGCATGTCTTAAAGGGCAGCATAACCTGTGCTGCCTCCACACTGCCAGACCGACACAGTTTGCAGCTCAGTAATAATAAGCACATAAATGTGACAAGTGTAAGCTGTAACAATGATTGATGCAAGTAAAAAAATAACAAAGAGAAGCTGAAAATTAGTGATGCAGTGGAATTCCTAGGACCAATGTCTCCATGGCACCAGCAACCTGCTACCCGGACACCAGAAGAAAGGCTACACTTCTCTATGCTAGAAAGGAAGTCCATGCCACGCAATGAAATTCCAGCAAACAGGACAAGGACCAATGGTGTCTGGAAGTGGTAGTGCCACAGCTACCCAGATAATAGTCTGAATTAGATTATGTGAAAAAAAGGAGGAATATATAGACAGCCAGC
The DNA here is from genome assembly GCF_033783945.1 of Neopsephotus bourkii. Classification (NCBI taxonomy): domain Eukaryota; kingdom Metazoa; phylum Chordata; class Aves; order Psittaciformes; family Psittacidae; genus Neopsephotus; species Neopsephotus bourkii. The sequence continues at coordinate 9,933,730 of NW_026901456.1, read as the reverse complement.
TGCTCAAAGGCTTACTACAACCTTGCTTTTATTGTTCTGCTAAGTTAGAGGTGGGGCATCAGAGGGATTCCTAACATACCACTACTGAGAAATTTTAATATGTTCCCCTCTGACACATATAAAAAGGAAATAACAGCTGATCAGTCAGCGGACACTGAAGCATCTCTTCATATGCATGGGCAGAAGTGTGAGCAGAGTGGGGTACTCTTGACCAGGCAGACTCAGGCACCCAAGCTAACCTGACCCAACTAAACCTTTCTTCTGCCATTGAACCGAGTTTCAGTGAAAGGGCTGTCGAGCAGGAAGCAGGACAGCAGAAAATAAAGCAATCTGGGCATGGCTACTCACCCCATCCCGAGATACAGGACGTGGAGAAGGGCAGGGGAGCTGAGAGGCTGCACATTTAACACTGATGAAAAGAAACACATGTTTACACAACTGACAATGATCCGGTGGAACAAGATATCACAGAGGGCAAAAGTTTAGCTGGGCTCAGCAAAAGGACCTGTTATGTACGGGAGGGTTACAGTTGCAAGGGTTTTATTTTTAAAGAGTTTCTGGAAGGGATATAAACTCTTAGGACTCTGAGAGTTCCATTGAGAGGGTTAAGGAAAAATCCTTCACCACAGCAAGTTACCCTGTAGCTGCCTGCCACAGGGTCCCTAGGTCTTTCTTTGATGTGGCCACTTCCATCCACAATCAAGAGGTGGATTGTTCAAATAACATGGGACTGTGCATAGTCTCATGTAGCAAAACTTCTCTAAAACTCATAGAGACAACTTTCTCCTTACACTCATTTGAGGCAGAGGAATTTCTAGTATTTGTAATACAACTATCTAATATTTGTAATTGTAACAACAAGAGTAGTGTTTGTGGGGGAAAAAAAGAAAAAAGAAGAGTGGGTTTTTTTCTCTTTTATTTTTTTTCAGTTAAACAAACAACCCATCAGGCTTGTTGCAAAAACAAAAGTCTCAGTGGCTTCATGCAAGTTTTGCACCACAGATAGTCAACTCACTTCGAGGTCCAAGAACAACCTTGAGCATTTCCTAGTGCATCTGAGAGCAGCCAGGCCAGGAAGGGGACACAGTTGGTCCCAGGGAAAATGAAGCTGATTCCAGGAAGAATCCCTGCCAAATGAGGCAACAAAGGCATCAATACAAGCCCCTAAGGAGCTAGCTGTCCTCCTACCAGGACAAAAAAAAGACTGCTATCATGGCAACTCAAGCAAGCAAAATGCTGTCACAAGCCTCAATGGCACACGAGAGGTTATTCTGTTGGGGCAGATGGCTTTTGTGGAGATGAGCCATACATAGGAAGCTACCTGAAGTATTGCTACTGTAAACTGTACCCATTCTACCTGTAACAAGTATCCCGCTCTGCAAGGGCAAATCATCAGCGTACATGCATCTGATCAAAACCAGGTGCTATACAAACCCAGAAAACCTACATGCGATACCTTCAGGTAAAGATCTGAGCTTTTAAGTAATCAGCAGCAGCCCCTAATTATATCACTTCACTAAATCAAATTGCATTTTATTTTATAAGCTTGAAATATCCATTGCTTCCATATTCGCTCTTAAATGTAAAATCCTAAAACATCTTTTATAATACTAGTATTGCAAATAAGATTTAATTAATCCAGCAAGAGCATGTCTATATAAGTCACATTAGGAACCCCTTATTCAAGCTAGTAGTGACTCACCAAATAAATAGTTCTATTTAGGCTGAGGGAATTATTCATGTGTATAACTGCTCACAGGTATGAGTAAGATCCTACAGCCTGAGCAAAAGTGAGCATCATTAGTAATTCAAAGGAGATGGAAGGGAGGGAGGGAGGGAGGGAGGGAGGAAGGAAGGAAGGAAGGAAGGAAGGAAGGAAGGAAGGGGTGGAGAGGGGGTGAGGGGAGGGGAGGGGATGGAGGGAGGAAGGAAAGGAGGAAGGGAAGGAAGGGAAGGAAGAGAAGGAAGGGGTGGGGAGGGGGGGAGGGGAGGGAGGGAGGAAGGAAAGGAGGAAGGGAAGGAAGGTGAAAGAAAGAGAAAGAGAGGAAGAAAGAGAAAGAACGAAAGAAAGAAAAATAGAATGAGAGAAATAATGAAAAAGAGAAAGAAAGAGAGAAAGAAAGAAGAGAGAAAGAGAAAAAGAAAAAGAAAGAAATAAAAGAAAGAAAAGGAAGAAAAGGAAAAAAAGAAAGAAAAGAAAGAAAGAAAAAAGGAAAGAAAGAAAGAAAGGCAGTCCCAAAATGTAACTGTTCTTTTGAGGAGGAACAAATAACAGCACTGTGCTTATTACATCCACATTTGTTGACCCCACCAGGCAGCTGGGTTGCTTCTATCAGAAAATAGCTTTGCAGTAAGGAGCTGATTTGAAGCAAAACACTGTCGGTTTTAAATAATCATTAGCCTGTTGTTTTCTAATATGCAAAGTTCTCACCACTGGGTGAGCAACTCTAACAGCCACTGGGACAATTACAAAGCTTTAGGAACTGTTAGTAACACGTAGCATATAGGAGGGTTGGGTTTTTTTTATCTTTAAAGAGCTGCAGAAACCCTAACAAATTATTTATCATGCCATCTGTCCCAGGCAGAAATAAATAAGATGTGTTATGGGGAGGCTATGGGAGAAATTTTAATGAACTTGAGGGGTAGGATAAGAAATCTGCCTGACAGTCCCACAAGAGTCAGAACACACACACCATCTTGCAAATGCAGATTAGGCACAAGAAAATTACTGCCCCCACCCCCATGTACTCTGTGTGAGCCTGACTTACATCAAACTGAGATTAGTCTTCACATGGTTCATCTTTGTTGCACCTATTTATTTGAACTCTTATAGGATAAATTCACTCACCTGAATCCTAGCAGGAAGTCAGGGCTTTTGTTTTCAGTCAGGCTCTCTCAGGGTAGTGTCCGTTCCTGTGCCTTGCGGTTACACTACACTTTATCACTGGGCTCAAACCAGGTAAACTCTTCTGTTGTCCCAAAGACAGAGAGAACAGTTATGCTCATGCCTCTGATGCTGATGCACAGTGAAATATCTGCCAGCAAATGAGGAGAGTCTCCCTCTCTCCTTCAGCAGGCGGTCTGGGGTCCTGCAGCATCCTCCTGTGTCAGCTACCGACTGCACAACCACATTGCATTACAAGTTGCACTGACAAGAGTCGGCTTCCTACTAAATATACCCCTCGGCATTACAGCAAAGGCAAACACTGTGGCTTTCCTCATTTTTCAGCCAACCAACAGTGTATGTTAAATCTGTCCTGATCCGTAACCAGTGGTGTCCAGTCCATAGGAAAGGTTTCCAGAAGTTTGGATAAATAATAATGTGCAAATTAAGAGTGCTCCTGCAAAGCATGACACACAAAGCTAGAAATAAATATCGCCTGTTGTTTCAAATTATTCTAAGCACTCTGGCAGATGACTGGCAAGAGAACAGCATGCATAAATAGTGATAAAAGTAAACAGTCCAGCTTTAAACTAGCAGGCTTGACTGTAGTCACAGAGCCCTATTGTAATGGGACAAAGACGGTGCTGGCAATATTGCCGCTCTCTTGAATTCAGAGCAGAGTCCAGCGTGTCCATTCACTCCAAAGCCATACAGCTAGGACCAGCTCAGACCTGCCGACATGATCGCAGTGTGCTCATGACAATAGATGTTTAACCAAGTTAATCAGAAGCACACCAGGCTACTTATTTGACTGCATACAGTCATTCTTCAGTCAGGAGAGATAAAGATACAATTCCATATCAACACATTTTAGCTTTAAAAATGGTACAAGGAGTGCATGCATTTGTCAGATAAGGAGGTCAAGAGCTCATTTTAAGTCCCTGTAGTACTCAAAACCTGGAGGAAACTATTTGTGTGCTTACCTTTGGAAAATGCACTGCTCCTTCTTCCCCTCAAAATCTTCGGAGAGCTAAAAAGACGTCCTGTTACTTCCAAATGCTTTTGTTCTTCTGTCCCTCTGTCACATGGCTTGCCTTTTATATTTGCAACACACAAAAGTTAGGGCTGTTGTTTAAGAGAGAGAGAGAGAGAGAGGGAATGTCAAATGGAAAAGTGCCATTGCAGTCATATATCAATCAGGGCAGCAGCAGCAGCAGCTCGCTGGCAAATGGGAATTCCACAGAAATGTGAAGCTCTTGTTATCTGAGAAATTGCAAAACACCACCAGCCAAGCTCCTCTCTGCAGGGACTTCTTATTATTGGCAAGCCAGGAAATAGAAGGAAATGTAGGCGCTTTTTTTGTTGTTGTTATTGTTTTGGATATGGAGATACGTATGCTGCAGCATGTGTAAGCCAGTCGAATATAAATCCCAAATCAAATTCCTTCTTAAACAAATGCACTGTGTGCAAGATAAAGCAATCACTGAGAAGCAAGGTAACAGAGCTAAGTGAAGAATCTGAAAGTAACAATTTAAAAAAAAATTATATCCACTGCACTTGGAAAAAATCCATTGAGAAACTACTTTTTCCTTCATTTGCTCACTAATCTCCTTTTTTACTGGCAGGTTTTCTTAACATTTTTGTGACTGCAATTGATCTCAGATACCCTTAATTCAAGCAGTGCTGCTTCACTACAATTGGTCACCTAAATCATCTGACAACCCCTGGCTCCCTAGTTGGGTAGGCAGACAAGCATTTTCTGTGTAAATACTTGTCTGCAAATCTGCAATTCTGATGCTTCAGATAATCTGCCCTGAAATGCTAAAGTTTCTCTCAAATAAACTCAAAAGTTTGCTCACAGAAGCAAACATCATCTTTCTGCTTTACCCACCTTACTCTGAAGAATGCCAAGTTTGAAAATTGTTATTATTCAAACCTTTTATATAAATACTGTGGGTTTATGCAAATAAAAACAAAACAAAAAACAAACCAAGGGGCTGAAAGCAGACTCCATCCACTGGAAAATCCCACTTATAACAAGCACATTACAGCTCTGGATGCACCAAATGCTCTTCTCATCTCCACATTTCCCTTTGGAGTGCCCTGTAGTTGTCCAGTGGCATCATGGGAAACACAGACCTTATCTGCTTAATTAAAAAATAGGCAACGTAGCTGGTCATTCACAAGCTGGATCTGTTCAGAGGCACTGTCCAGCAGATGGACAGGGTCCTGTGTCAATTGCATTTGAACTCTAAAGGAAAGTTGGTATTTGATGGATGATGTTATTAGCTAAATATCTTATGTGGTATAAGATCAAAGAACAGATGGAAATCATGCCTTAAAAATAGAATAATCTAAAAGGGGAATGGATAGTAGATGATTAAGCATCATGGAAATAATAAAGGAGACGTTCTTTGGCTTGCTTTGCTGTAGAGCCCGGTTTGGTGGTGGGATAAACAAATGATTCACTTAGGACCCAGATTCTCAGGATGTGAGTTTTGACAAACATTTTCCCCCTCATATTCAGTGTTTATATTGTTTTGCCTCTTAAGTCAATCCTGGGTTTCTCTCACCAACCATATGTGTCCCCGCTCTCTGCTTCCCTTGCAGATGCTACTGCAGCCACCCAGTGGGGATTATGGCAGAGCTCACCAGCATCTTTGCCTTGCTGTAGCTGCAAGCTGAAATGCCTGGGACTCCACTTACCTTAAAAAGGCAGACTACACATAGCAACCTTTTTTAATTTAGGCAACACCATCTTTTAAAATTGAGGCTATCGGCCCTTTGATGATTATATTGCCAGGTTGTCTCTCTTTTTCCATGGGCAAGAGAGTGGCTCACATATTCTAGTTGCTTTCACTAAACGCCTGCCATGTGCAAGAGACAAAGGCCTGGCAAAGTAGCTCCTGGATTAAATTATCCAGGAAATAGTAGGTATCCTACTCATGTTCCTTGCTGAAAATGGTGCTTAAGATTTTACTGGTGCAGCTTAGGTTTCTTATTGTTGTGTTATCTACAGGTGGCAATATCTGTACTGTTTGATGGGTGCTAAGCTTACTTTAAATAACACTTATCAATAGTACCTCAAACTGTGGTATTTTTGAGAAGTAGTGCTCAGCAGTGTGCTACCACAGCTACAAATTCCTAATACAGGAAAATCTGCAGATATTAGACTAAAAATAAATTAAAAAAATAATAATTGGCTTTGAATTTTTTATCTTCAGCTTCAAAGCCATGTTTAGCAGAAAGTGGAACTTAGTTGGAAGTTAATTGAACTCATAGGCTGCTGAGTTATAAAGTGACACTCTTCTTTTTGGTCTTCTGAATGAACTTACACATTATCACAAGCACAAGAGTAGAAGCATCAAATGTAGCCTGCAGCTACTTCAAGAACACTATGGCCCATAACTTTTTCATAGCCGTTCATAAATCTTTAGGCTCTCTCAATCACTATCACTTAATCCCCCCCATAAACCCAGTCATTTTAAAGAAACAAATAAAAGTGGAAAGCACAGGAGCTCAGAGCTCAGTTTTCAAAGACAATTAGACATCTGAGATGACCCCAGATATTAGGTAAGGTTTCCAGAAGACCTAAGGTATCCTACTCCCATCAGTTCTGATCTGAGTTCCCTTCAAAAGGAGTTTATCTCACTTAACAGTAGTTGCCTGAAAACTAAGTTTAGGAATTCCCAGCAGCAAATTGAAGTTTCCATCCCAAATTATCTTGAGTTCAGACCAGTTTCAGGTCAGCATCAATAAGTTTTTCTCTCTGTGAACAACCAGATACTCTGCTGACTCAGCTGGACAAAATATCTTTTTTTTTTAATAGGTAAAATTAGGTGAGACAAATCCATCCCTCAAAGACTCAGGCTGTTTTTTAAGAGGTGAAGAACTCCATGCATCCATCTCTTCATGGAGTTCTACCAACCTGCCTAGTTCCATCCTCATTAAATGCATTGCAGACTTGAAACCCTAATTTCCTGGTTTCCTTATTCCACCACTGTATGACCTGCAAAACTCATGTTTGTCCTCAGAAACGCATTGTACTACCATCACCTGCAATTCAGTGGGACCAAATTGTTTGCCTCATTGTCATCATCATCATACACCCTGCTGCTTCCTCAAAGGAGCAGAATTTCACCTCTCCATCATGTGCATGGTGTGAAATGCATTCAGACTTCTGCAGCAAAATCAATCTTCTGTTTTCATCTGCAGGATTTTCCAGTGCTGCCATTTTTTAGTTTTCCCAGTCAATTTTTACTTTCTGAGACACTGGGCAACAGACCTCCATGCCATCAAATGTACTGCCAGAAGAGGCATTACCTGGTATCTGTGATGGTTATGTCTATGAAGATCACAAATGGAGTATGCATGCAAAGGTAATTTTTAAGCATAGATACATACTCATGCACAGAAAATAACATGCACGCTATTATTGCCAGCAGTTAGAGGGAGTAGGATGTATAAGAATGCAGTTCAGGGAAGGATGGTCCTTTGTGCCATTACTGAATTGTTAAAGGGTGGTTTATATTTGGGGCTTAGTTATTGGTATTCTTTCTGTAGTTGGGAACATAGAAAGAACTGAAAATGCAATGATGGTCCACAGTAACAAGCATCATAATACTTATATATTGAATACATACTTTGTGCAGACAAGAGGTACCCATAATTCTTAGAGGAATTATTTTCTATCACAAAAGTCGGTTTCAACACTCAATGCTTTTCATTTCTTCTTTTTCCCCATTGTGTGATATCTCAGATTCATTTTGCAAGGATATTTCATGCTTAAACACATATATTCTTCTGTAACTTAGATGGGCTGCTTCTTTCAATGTTTATATGTATCCATGAATGTGTGTTGTTAAGACACGGTATCTGGAAATGTTTATTCAGTGCCTTACACATGAACCTTTATTACAGCAAGACTCCCTTCATCTTGGGAATAAGATGGAGAAGGCAGTGAAAATTTGGTCTAAACTATTCACTTATTCATTTTATGACTGTTGTGGTTTAACTCCAGCCAGACAGCTTGTGCACTCACTCCCCCCCCTCCCCCCCCCTTCTTGCCCTCCCCCTATTCCCACAAGGATGGAGAGGAGAATCAAAAAGAATGCAACTCCCACGGGTTGAGATAAGAACAGTTCAGTAACTAAGGTGTAACACAAATCACCACCGCTACCACCAATAATAGTAATGATAAAGGAAATAACAAGGGAAGAGAATACAACACCTCACCACCAGCCAACCAATAACTCACCCCCCCCAGCCCGACCAAGCACCAACTGATACCTCCTCCAATCCTGCAGTCCCCCTAGCCTTTCCGGGTAACTCCCAGTTACATCCTGGGCATGACGTGCTGTGGTATGGAATACCTCTTTGGTCAGTTTGGGTCAGGTGTCCTGTCTCTGTTTCCTCCTGGCTTCCCTCCTCCCTGGCAGATCATGAGGCTCACAAAGTCCTTGGCCAAACCAAAACATCATTGTTATCAGCTCTGTTCCCAGGCTGAACATCAAAACACAGCACTGCACCAGCTACCAAGAAAGAGAAAAAAAATGACTGCTGCTGCTAAACCCAGGACAATGACAAAAGTCAGAAAGGCATCTTGCCTGTGGACTACACACTAGACTTCAGATTGACTTGAAAATGTGGATGCAGGAGGACCAAAAGGTGGTGTCCCATGCTCCTTCGGCAAGAAGGAGTAGTCACTCAGGTCGGGCTCCCCTGAGGTGTACTGCTTACAAGGAATAAATGACATTGAAGTACTGATGCTTAAAAAAGACAAGCTGAAGAGCTTAGAAAGGAAAACAATATACCAAGGAGAGATCTTGGACAAACAGTGGCTTGAACATGTCTGTGGGAGAGAGACAGGTGGCAGTCAGGCAGGTTAAGGTTAGCACTGACATCAGGGCAGACAGACAAAAAGGCAACTCAATCCTATGAGAAAATCATAAATAAAAGAGTAAAGATGTCCTTGTTTCTACCTTCAGACTGCTGGTAGGTAGAGTCTCTTTCTCATAGAGGAGACTGCGGCCACCATGATCCCTGTCCTCATCACCTTTGGGGTGACTGGCTGCACCTCTCCGGTGTCTTTGCCACTAATTTACACCCAATGGAGAAAGAGGAAAACTACTGTGTTTCTCTGAATCTCACCAATTTGTATCAGCAGTTCTGCAGACACTTGTGAGGTTTATCTGCCCTTCCTGAAGTTGAATATCTCAGTCCCAGCTAGGATCCTTTTATTGTCAGTAAAAACCACAAATAGGTACTGCCCAAAGGGATGAGGTGGAATTGTCTTTTGACAGTATCTATTTATCTCTATTAATAACAAAGGAAGCCAAGAGTGAGTAGTTTAGATTTAGTCATCCAGATGTTGAATGACTTGGTTAGGGCAGATGAATTCCACCTTTATGGTTGTTTCAAATTAGTTTACAAACATATGTGGTAGATACATAACATACCAGCTATCTATAGTTGTAAGTAGGTCAATGCTACAGATCTTGCTTTTTTGCCAAGGCTGCAGGGACAGTTTTGTGTCAAACTGTGGGATAATGACACTTATGTGCAGTATGCAATTTGCAGTGTCTTTGTTCCACCTGATAGAGGTAAAGTCTCTCTATGAACACTTGTATTCTGTCAAATGTTTATCCGCATATCAAAGAACAGTTATGATCTGTTCTACAGGATCCCCAAACCGAATGTAGAAGCAGTCTGTATTAACTCCAGTCTCTTGTATGAATGACTTACAATCATGCCCTCCAGGTTTCCAACAAGGAGTTTGGGACCTTGGAATATAGGTTACATGTAGTGTCTCTGGCAATTTCTCCCATGCTTCTCTAGCATTAGCATTTCCACCTCCCCATGTGGGTGACGTATGGCGCACCTTGGGTACCAATGTTGGTCTCTACCCCACCATGCAAAACGTCAAACAATAACAAACAATAACATTTCTGCTGTTTCCTGTCCACCGTATTTCTGAAGAGGTCAGAATTTGTCAGAAAGTCCTAGACAGCATCAAGTGCCACAACTGGACTCAGTGCCACTCAGTTTTTTCTGAGTACAACCTGAGGTTAAAGTCTCTAAATGTGATGTAAAGTAGCTTCCCTGAGCATGAGTCAGATCCTGAGAGCTTCCTTGTAGCTTGCATACCTGTGAGGGTCAAATATAGCTTTATTTCCATGATGGTTTGCATGAGAGAGAGAAAACACTAAGTTGTCAGGAGTATCTTCACTTACCTGAAAAGGGCATCATTGCCTTCTGCAGTATAATAGCAGGTTAGGACTGTGATTTGAATAAGATTTTCATAATGACAAAAACCTTTCAGTAAATTCAATTGGAGCTGCCAAAATGACATGGCAAGGTACAACCAGATACTAATAATGGCAACCTTATTTTATTGCAGTCTCCTACCAATACCCACATGCTGTGAATTTCTGGCAGTAAAAATCCAAAAAAACAAAGTGGAGAAGATGTTTTTCTCCCCCATTTGTCATGAAAAATTAAAGCAAATTTATGTTCCTACCATTCAGGTTTGTAAGGCCACTCCCTGAGCAAAATCTGATGTTTAAAAAGGAAACATTAAATGAAAGTCAGTCTCAGCTAAATAATTTGGGTTAAAATTGCAGGGGAGTTTGCTGTATGCAAAGCTGAAAAGATATGCTATTTAGAGCAGGAAATTGGTGATTCATAATTGACATTAACTTCAGTTACCCTCCAATGTGCATGCTGTACTTCATGTGAAATTATTGTAAGCAAAGAAAGGCCATTCCCTTGAGCAAGTTCAAGTTAATGTTTACGAAACCATTTAAGTTATTATTAGGACAAAAGTCATTACAGTGGAATGGTCAGATGTTCAGACTGCACCCTCAGCTACAAAACCTGTGCATTTTAATACTTTTCTGCAGGTAGCTCTTCAGACATATGGTCATTTTGGCCAATTCACCAAAATCCCGGCTTCATAAATGTCCCCAGTCGAAACTCCCACCTACCAAACCAGGCCAGAAAAAAGTACTTTTTTCAGCTCTCCTTGTGGGCAGCTTTCTAATTGCCCTGAAATCCATGCTGGTCTCTTGTTTTATACACACACAAGTCGCTTTGAACTCAGATGAACTCCTGGAGGCACAGCAGTTGGTGGGAGCAGAGCCACAATGACACGTCTGTACACAGCTGCTTGCAGACCCCAGCTTCTATGCAATATATGCCTATATTGACAGATGCCAAAATTGCAGAAGGGAGATTGCAATAATTCAGACTATAGCAAGAGATCCCCAAGGTGAGATCCTCACCTAATGAGAGACAGCAATGCTCTCTAGCTTCTGGTGCAACCTGTGACCTTGCAACAAGTACAGATTTGGTGCCATCACTGCCTGGTCCTTGACAGCTCGGGGCTTTGCCTTCAGTTCTCCACAGCAGAAGGAAAGCTCACTGAATTTCCTTAGAGTATTGCAGTTTATTCAGTCCAAATGAACATATGAACTTAATTATTCCACAATACCATAAGCTTAGAATAGGAATTTAAATAGATCTTATTATGGATTTTGATGTGAGTGAAGTTTTGGCATCTTATGCAATTTTTTTTTTCCCAAAATAAAAGCAAGAACATTTTTCTTATATAGAATATGCCTCGAACTACAATTGTAAATCACAGACAGATTTCAGGTATAGAAAGAGAGGAAAGACTATTCAAATATAAGCACCTTTGAACATGAGAAAAACACTTTAAATTACGGCCTTATTACTACTACAAAAGAGTGATTTGGATTCCTCTCTACAAAGAGACACTCTGCAGGCCCAATGCTGTGCATTGCGAAGCAATCGAGGCCCACGTCCCGTCCCCCTCACCACCACTAACAGCAATGATAAGAGATAATAGCAAGGGAAAAGACTACAATACCACCCGCCGAACAACGAGTCCGACCCAGCAGACCCTCTGTCCTTCCGGGTAACTCCCAGTTCCCTCCTGGGCATGATGTGCTGTGGTATGGAATACCTCTTTGGTCAGTTTGGGTCAGGTGCCCTGTCTCTGCTTCCTCCCGGCTTCCCCTCCTCCCTGGCAGAGCATGAGGCTCACAAAGTCCTTGGCCAAACCAAAACATTTTTATCAGCTTTGCTCCCAGCCCGAAAGTCAAAACACAGCACTGCACCAGCTACCAAGAAAGAGATAAAATGACTGCTAATGCCAAACCCAGGACAATGACCAAGGACCCCAAAGGAAATCCAGTCACTCTCTACAGCTGGTCAAGTTCCTGGGGCCCTGCTGACTGTAGAGGGATGCTCAGGGCACAGAGGGGTGAGAGGTCACAGAAAACCAAGGGGCTCACTGTCCTTCTTGGCCCTAGTTTGGGCTGTGATGAGCAAGTCAAGAGGAACTTTTGGGATCACAAGGACATCAGTACACATCCTCAGGAGCAAAATAACTGAAAAAAACCCATTCTTTCTGTAAGACCAGAGGTGACGAAAGACCTCGCAGAGCTGAAACACACTGGAGCTGAATAGGACAATGGAAGAGGCTATAAACTGTGGTGAATTGAGAGTGAGAAGAGTAAGGGTAAGAGAGGTTGCCAGCAAAAGACAGGAGAGGCAGGAGAAAGAGCCATTCCTTGGTGTTTCCAAATAATCCTCAAATCTGCTGGGGAAAGAAAAAAAAAAGTAGAAATGTTGAGTCCTGTCATCTAAAAGCTAAAAAAAATAAATTTGAGGTTTTCAGAGAGGGTACAAAAAGGAATGTTTGCCCTCATGTGGCAGAGCCAAAGCTACAGCTCCAGGAGCTTCAGAAGCAGACCCTAGCAAGTACCTCCCTTGCAAATGCTGTCTGGAGCAGAGACCGCAGGCTACTGCAGGAAGCAGAATTAACTCTGGAGAAAAGAATCATGATTTGCCAAGCAAAGGAAGTCAACCATAACAGAATGAGGCTGGTGTAAGGATGTCAGACACTCTGAAAAGAGCCCTTAAATGAAATATCTACTGAGCTGGAAGAGACTGAAAGACCACGTATGCTGCACATGCCTTGGCAAGACACAGCTACGTCCACCATTTGGGAAAAGATGCAAGAATACCAACTGATTACATTGCCTGAGAAAGAAGCAGCATTAACCTATGGTACACAGCATGGGTAGAGACGTTGGTGACAGCACCATTAAAGGGAAGGAGCTTACTCACAGGAGCCATGAAAGATGCTGTGCACAAGATAAAAGGCCAACCAGCCTGTAGGCAAATGGCAATAACCAATTTTCAGCTGGACAGAGCTGCACAAACTGATAAGGTGTATGACAAGGTTATGAGCACTGAAAGAAAAGCTACAGGCAACATAAGGTAAGGAAAGAAAGGGCTTAGAAGGGCTGTTCCCCACTGGAGGAGATAAAGGCACATGGAAATGAAAGAGGAGTTTGTAACGGTGTCAGGGATTTTTAAAATGTCACATCCCTTGATCTCATCCTCCAGGTGAATGTCCTGGAGTCAAAACGGTAGCAGGAAAGTCTGAGGGACTTCAGAGGGTAGAGATGCTCTCTGCAAACTGCAGAACAGAGCACAAAAGCACCTCATCCTTCTCATCTCCGCACCGGGGGGGTGGTGGTGGTGGTGAATGGAGCCTTTCACCACCAGTCCTGAAAAGATGGGTACAAGTGCACTGCTCTGGGAATCAGTGGTCCAGGGAGAAACTCAGCACTGAAGGCACTCCACATCCATTCACAGGAGGACCCTTAACAAGTAAGTTAAATGAAGTCAGTAAGTGAACAAAGCACATTTTCCTCTCCTCCCAGAGAGGAACGGACTGTAGAAGATAGCTGATACCACACACTACACCTGACACACCAGAGAATGCATTCAGCATCCTCATTTCACTGCCTGGTGAGGTAAACTAGAGGTGTTTCTCAGGAAAAGAAACCTCTCAAGAAAAGCCACCTTTTGACTATATAAAGATTCCTGGTCTCTATACACAGTCTATATTGTCTGAAGGGAAGAAAGTCTAGAAATCTGAGCTTGGGAAATGGCTTAGCCTCCCAGGGCTGACAACTGCCAACTCCATGCAACAGAAATCACACTCTTGGCAGGGGGAATAGAGCAGTGAGGGTGCAGGCAGATCCTGTTAGAGCTGAAATCATAATACATCGCAGCAGACAATCCCACCAGACAAGGACAGGATGCAAAGTATCTTTTGAATGGTGACCTGTATGGGGAGCCTACCTGCAGCACCCGCAAGCTGACAAGGGCAGCTCAAGGGCAGCTCAGTGCTCACAGTGTGTATACTCTGGTAAAGAATTTGTGAAGGAAAAAGAAAACTTTAAAAAATCCTTGACCCTGCACCACTGTGAGAATAAGCTGAAAACTAACTTTCCCACAGACACCTCCAAGGAGATGGGTGAATCTCCTGCCTGGAGATCAGCATTTTGTGCATTGTGCACTAAATGTGCCTGTCCATAGCACCAAGAGCAAAGGAAAAGACACCTGAATGACATTTTACAGACCATGCACTGTGATTGCCAAAGCCCGTCCAGGTTCTCACCCTACAGTTCAAGATGTTGGCCAGGATGAGGGGACCAGGTTTTCCCATTACCTATGAAGCATTAAAGGGAAAATTTTCAGTCCTAAAAGAAATCTTTGAAGGTTGAAGGACACAGGAAGTGCATTAAGTGTCTGGGCATGCTGCTAACTAGAAGAGGCTGATGCAGCAAGCTTAGGTGTGGTTTCCTGCTGGTCCATGCTACACTCCTTGGCCACCCCAGCTGGCTGCCTCCACGACAAACCTCACAGAGAAGGAAAAAGGACTTACCAGTGTTACTGTGAGCAACATTAATTGGAAAGCCTTGGAAAATAGGTGGAAAGATTTGAGATTTCCCACAGGCATCATACCTCATCTAAGAGTATCTGACAGGGGCACAGCCTCATGGTGACAAGCCAGACCCTGAGGTATGTGTTTGGAAATGCAACTGTTCATCCTTATAAGCCCCTACCCAATTTGTCCCATTGCAGCAGGCTGGGGGTGAGCTCCAGGGCTCCAGAGGTCAGGACAGCCAGTGGGTTTGCTGCTTCCTAACATCGCTGGTGCAGATATCTCAGGCAAAGTCAGAAGCTTCACTCAACAGCCAGAGGCTTTTTCAGAGGCTCAGCAAGCACATTGCTATGTGGCAATAATTTTTGTGCTGTTGATTCTTCCTTGTTACTTTTATTGTTTAACCTGGTAGGAAAGAAACAGGAAACTTGTTTGGGACGATTTTCTAAGAGCTGGTTGGAATTATGGTTGTGAGTTGCATACTTCCTTGCAGGACTAGGCCAATCACTTGGCAACTCAGCCACTGCAGGAACGAATAAATGAACAAATGGACAAATTAATTACACAGGTCTTTGTCAGATTCCCTGGTTTCTGAGCTTCACAGACATGGCTGTGGCTGCCAACAGCTCTGACTGTGGACTGACTTAGTCAGAACTGGTCCAAAGCTCATAAAAGCTCCTGCTATTCATCCCCTCCTCAACTGCCCCTTCACAGTTCCCTTGTCTGCACTGAGACCCTAGGTAGCTACACCCTTTGTAAGATTAGGTTGAGGTTGTAATCTTCTACCAGCCTATAAGATCTGATCGCAATCACTGTAAGAAATGCTCTGGAACTTGAGCACCTCATCCTGCTAAGTTCACCCTTTCCATTTCAAAAGGCCATTCTGACAATTAAAGTGGCAAGGCCATAGCCCTAGTTTGCAAAATCTGAAGGCTTGAATTAATCCTATTAGGCAGACTCTGAAATTTACACCAGCATTAAACTTACCCTTCCAGTCACACAGTGTTAATATTTAATTTGGTGGTTTCAATACTTTGATCTATCTAATAAATCAAATTAATGGGATGATGCAGTTGTATTTTTTCAGTGTTTAAAATGTAGTGCTGTAGGGTGTTGATTTCTCAATATAAGTTTGGGAAGGAATTGTGGCTGCGCTCTAAGCATTCTAAAAAGCTCTGGAGTTTGGGAACATGGTTCTTGCAGTTTATTGTACTACTGTTCAACACAGAAAAGGGATGCTCAGTCTGTTATAATTGTTGCCATTTTGTTCTTTAGTTGTTCTTCTGGCTTAAAACAGGCAGCCTTCAAAATTAGGTATCAAAAGAGAAATACACTCAAAACCAACAAGACCAATCATTTCAGTGACACTGAACTGTGTACAACACTATGATAGAGTTGCAGCAGCCAGCAGAGCTGGCTGTTAGTGCGATGAAGGCACTCTGAGCTGTGCACACCATAGGTGCACCTCAGCCTCTGCTGTCATAGCTTCACTCCCTGTGCATGCCTGAGCTACCTGTTCGTGCATTTGTCATCTGCAAATAGTCATGCAAAACCACCCTTCTGTTGTATCTGAGATATAAGTTAATGCTGTAGAGCCACACTGGAAGCAGGGCAAGCCAATTCAACTGTCTGGAAGACTAGAAGCTGTAGCATAAAGAAGACACCAGCATTTTTGGTACTATGTTTTCTAAAGCTGCTTACAGCACAGTTAAATAACTTGGCAGGAGAAATACCCATCCTCCTTTCTTTATCCAGATCTCTCCCCTTTGAGAAAGGAGGTGAATTGCAGCTTCCAGATCTTCCACAAGAGTGAAGTCATGGTGACAATTAATTACTGCTGGAGACAGGGTGCTGGCTGGGTGGACGTCTGCCTGGTGCAGTGCAGCCATGCTTAGGGTTCTGTGAATGATATAAGAAGATATATGTTATAGCTTGACACAACATAGTGCAATAGTTTTCTGAATAAAGTGAAGCAAATAATGATATCCAAATGAAATGGTTTTGCTTCGTCAGAACAGAACATCTCTAAATTATTAAAATCAAACCTTCTGACAAAGAAAGCAATATATTATGTTCCTTGATTTTGTTTGCCTGAGATTTTTTCTGAGATTGTTAAAGTTTTCACGTAACATTTCATTTGCATTTATGTTGTACTTTCCTGGAGAAAATGATGCTGTTAGAAAACAGAAATTATGTCTTCTGGAGGTCTATAATACTAAAATTACAATTGAGATTCTCTGTTGTTGTAACTCAAATCCATTTATTTAAATAGCCTAGTCTACAGAGCTCCAGAGGCCAGCTGGATCTATACAGTCTGTAACTAAGGAGCATCTTTTTCCAGCACAGCAGTCTCAGACTGCTCAAGCATTGATATCTCTGTACAAGCTGCTCCTTTAATTACCATTGCCAGTTCTGATTTTGCAGGTGAAGGCAGCCCCCTTGCTAAAATGGTGGAATCATTTATCACCTATCGTAAAGCAGAGAGTTTGTTGGTATTCTCCAGTGCAGTGAGACATGATTTGATCCCAAAGTATTCCATCTATGGTATAGTAAGGCAAAGCTATGAAGCTTGGATGACTATAAAATGTTTAATTCATGTACCTTACCATCTTGTCTGACATAGGAACATCATGGAAGAGAATAAGAATAATAATTTAAAAAAAACAAAACCATAATTTTTGTGGCAGACACAAATATCTCTAATTTATGGCAGAGAGCTAATAAGATATTTTTTCTTCCAAATAAACAACTCCCCCCCAGAAGCTGTGCAGTGACTTCATTTATGTGGTCTTGAATGAAAAGATTGCCTGTAGTCAACAAGTCAACTTAATGTTACCAAATCAAAAATACAAAGATCTGGAAGATCTGATAAACCTGTCTGGTAATTCAGATGTGTCCAAAGGACCAGAAATCTAAAAATAAGAACTAAGCCCACCAGTCAACTCTTAATTCATTTGCAGGTCTCCAGCTGGTAGAACTCCATCAGCAGCAATGCCCCACCACCCTCCCAGACACACAGAAACAGGCAGGAACACCACTGGGAGAGGCAAGCTTTAGCGCTCACTAACACACATGACCATGTCCAAGTCTACCTGATGCTCCAGAGTTGCCATCCAAGTGGTGGTGGGTTCCAAAGGCAAACTGAAATCCTGCTGTTCATTAGCAGTTTCTAGATGGGCAGGGGACACCATAAAAAAAGTGTTCGGTCCTGTAGCAAGCTGGTGAAGGAGGCTTAGGGTTTGGGGCTGCAATGGCAGGGATGGAGCAGTCCCAGCACCACTTCACAGCCACTTCACTATGTTGGTGCAACTCCTCATAGCACCCAGAGTATCAGGATCCTGCACTTCCATTCCTTTATAATCACAGTACCTCTGTAGGGCAGTGTTTATCAGACACACACCAAAGGAATTAATTGCAGTGACTTGGGGTATTACCTTGTCATCCCAGCTGTGCCCCTCAAATTGTTTGGCTTTGTACATGGAGTTAGGGATGAAGATCTGTGATAAATAGCAAATACCTACTTGCCATCATGTACACTGCAATACTCAAAGCTGAGACACTGCATGGGCTTGTGAACCTCATTTGAAAGTTTTTATTCTTGTCTTTAATTCATGCAAAGGTGGGAAGATGAACAACCACTTCAGCCTTCATGTGGGGAAGTCTGGCTGAAAGCATAGTCTGGCATCATGCTTCACCCATATGAAGAAGTGGGGGTGTGACAGGGTCAGTTGGGAGCATTGCTTCCCCATAATTTACCTCCCAGCTTCAGCCTTTGTGTGCAGTGCCTTCCTTAGGGACATGAAGTAGGCACTGCCACCCACAAAGCAATGGAGCAATTTTGGCATCTGGGAACTGAAACCCCATATGGGAAAGCAGAACAGAAGGAGATGGTTAAAGCATCTCTGACTTGTGCTAGGCAGCAATGGGCTTTCTCAGGAGGGCAGCTGCTCCACAGCCCTACAAGGGAGGTGAGAAAAGGGCTTATGCCACCTCCCATCATGTCCATGGGATGCCTGCATTTTCCAGCCACTTGCTGGGCACCAAAATGGCCGGGACCAGAAAGTTACTGCCTTTGGTGGTTATTGGGTCTTGTTGTTCTGAAACAGCAGGTCATTAATGGATAGGCCTGAAGGGGTGGGTGCAAGGCTGGAAGCTTTCAGGAATCATTGTGTGACTTTTTTAACTTAGTCTCTCTGTACCACTCCTTTTCTTGAACAAGCTACAGCCTTTCAATGAAATATGGAGATGGCATAGCTTTTCACTTCCTCCTTTGCAGCTTAACTCAGAGGCTGTACACACAGTGCAATCCAGTGTATCCAGTGTACAGTTCTCATTTAGATTCAAGCACAGTGCCAGTAGCTGTTAGCAAGGGTTACTCAGCCCTGCAAAGTCTATTTTTTTTCTTATTTGCTTTCCAAATGAAGACTATGTTTGAGTCCCTTTTTTGATGGGGAAAAGCAAACCATCTATTGCTCTTTTCTGTTTTGCTTGTTTGGTTTTTTTGCCCCCTCAATAGTAAACCCCAGCCTCAATGTAAGGATTTCAAAGAAAGCCAAAGTGATTTTTTCATGTTAAAAGTTTGACTAAACACTAAACATGCTTAAATGCCTTCTTCCATTTTCTGTTATGTCCTTATAAATTAAATAACCCAAATACTATTCTGCATGTTTCCTCTCAAGAAAAAAAAATAGAAAAAAAATCCATCTGGTGTATTTCCTTTTTCCCATTTCTTGCTTTCTATTAGAGTTCAAAATTTGTTGTTTGAACTTCTTGGAATGGGGACAAAAATCATATAATTTATTGCTGGGTCAGGAAGCAAAGTGTTGGGTGGGAAAAGGGCATGGAGATAGTAAGTAAGAGCAAACAAGGCAAA
The DNA here is from genome assembly GCF_033783945.1 of Neopsephotus bourkii. Taxonomy (NCBI): domain Eukaryota; kingdom Metazoa; phylum Chordata; class Aves; order Psittaciformes; family Psittacidae; genus Neopsephotus; species Neopsephotus bourkii. The sequence continues at coordinate 9,914,206 of NW_026901456.1, read as the reverse complement.
AAAAGCTTGTATTTACTGAATCTCTAACTTTCAAGTGTCCAACCTACTAGTGGTATTGCCAGCTGAGCCCAACTTTGCTACATTTTCTTTTGACATTTGAAGATTAAGTAGATCATGTTTATGTGCGATAGTACCAGCAGACACTCAGCTCTGATCCCTCCCCACATCTTCAGGACTTGTCGCCAAAATGATACCATGGAAACAGCATCACAGAGATGGCAGGGAATATGTACCCTTGCAGGAGACCACCACTATTAACTCATCTCCTGATTTAAGGGAGCACTGACATAATGTCCGGCCCTACCATATGGAGTGGGTGCTATAGGTCCACATGGATGTGCAAACCTACCTGTTAGAATGTGCTTGTTATCTCTAGATTTGTATTTTATTTGCCCCTTAAAATTTTAGTAAGGATAAAATTAAGTATTCCAGTTAAAGGCTGCTGTGTTTGTTTTATAAAGTAAACATGAAGCAATCGACTGCAAGTATCAAATCCATAGTGCTTCTGGAGCACTAGAAGTCTACTTAAAGGTACTCCACTTTCTAAAGGTTTCTGAAATGCATCTGAGATTTGCTTGCAAAAGCAGTATATTGACATGGCTTTTATTTGTCATTAACCTTTTGATCTTGCTTCTTGCGTGTACAAGTCTGTTTCAGCAACTTTGCTTAATGGTAGGTGAGAACAACCTCAAAGTTTTCTTTTTCCTGAGGATTTCCCCCTCCTATATGGTAAAAGGAAACAGATACACGGAAGGTATGGAAGTTATGGAAGGAGGGAGGGAGGAAGGGAAGGAGGGAGGGAGGGAGGGAGGGAGGGAAAGGAAAGAAGAAACAGGAAGGAAGGAAAAGGAAAGAAGGCATAGAAAGAAAGAGAACGGAAAGAAGGAAGGAGGAAAAGGAAAGAAGGAACAGGAAGAAAGAGACAGAAGGAAAAGGAAGAAAGTGGGGGAATGGAAAGAAAGAAAAGAAAGTGCAACCTTCTTTATAACCTTGATTTAACATCCAGTCTGAGCCAAACCTGTTTTACAGAATATGTTTCCTTGGGGCCTTATAATGCAGCTACTACAGAGAAACCAGCATGATACAACACAGCAGAAACTATTCAGCAGCCTGCTAAAAATTTGAGTAGTTCACAGTGACAGAAGAATCAAACTGTAACTGGCTGGAATGTGAGATTATAAAATGTGAGATTATAAAATATTATGATCCAGATTGAAATTCAATATATTTATTGAAGTTGTCAGCAAAGGCACACAGACTATCGGGAAATAGTGCATTTTCTACAGTTGCTAACCGTAGCCTTTGAACAAGACAAGAATTTGCAAGTTTCAAATAAACTAGGAAAGGGGGTTATGATACCAATCCAAAATATTCAAAAATGGAAAATGTAAGCAAGTAGTGAAAAGCCAGCCCTGGAGGGGGGAACAAAGGCAACCGCAGCCTGTAGCACTGATGTCTTCAAGGCAAAAGGCACATTGCCCTTACCCAGAGAAATCTTCAGAAGGTACTCTGCTGTAAGGCTATGCCCTTGCAAAGTCTGTGCTGCCTAGGGTTTGCAGTATGTAAAGGGATTTGCTATCAGCAACTCTTAGATTGGGTAATTTTACTTGCATCAAGTTAAATATCAAAGAGAGAACTAGCCAGCCTGCCAGACTAGCCACTAAGGTTAATGAAGGTAAGTAATAGTACAAAAGTATTCCTACTCAGGTAAGCAAACAGTTAAAGGAATGTTTAGACTTAGAACACTGCTTAAGCGTTTACTTAATTTAATATGCTGGGGCCAAAATTCTGCCACACGAAAGTGTTCTCCATACCATAGATATGAAAGCAAATAAGATGAAAGATGAAATAAAAAAGAGGTGCTACTTACCTGTGCTATGTATTTTGTTGTTTTTTTTTTTTTATGGAGTCATTTGTAACTGTTCCTAGGCATGCTTTGTATTAAGGCTGGATCATAAATGACACCTACCATGCAGATGTTTCTGTCTGGCTCACAAGTATTTTGACTGCTGTTTGGCAGAGCTGATCGATGCCTTAGAGGGACCTTTCAGGTCTGACAAGCAGAGCCAGAGAGGAAGAAAGGGATAGGGTTCCCTACCTCTTTTACCTCCCTATTAAGCCTCCTATTATGAAACACAAGTCAACTTGAACAGAAAATCTGGTTGGAAAACTCTCCTGATTTTCCTCTAAGGTAGTGAAAAATGCCGTGGTGAATAGATGCAGTACAGGGCTAGCTGACTAGAAATAACAGTATTAACAATATTGCATGGCAATTCAGGTAAAGCTTCCAGCAACAGGAACTCCAGGTACAGCCTTTGGCAGTACGGGGATTGCAGAGCCTGTTGTTCTGACTCTGTGTCCTGCCCCAGGGGCCAGAAATGTGTGCATTACACTAAAAAGCTGTCAAATGCTCCCACGTGCCTGGCAGTGCAGAGTGCTCACACACCAAGCAGCCTTCCACACAAGCATTAAAAACCCTCCTGTGTAATGAAGAGGTTAGTGCTTTAGTTCCTCACAGGCTGAGCATTCAGCCCCATTTTTGAAAGCCTGGTCACCATCATCTGCTCAGAGACCAGATGCTAGGTCTGACACTAGGCAAACCTATCCAAACCTGTCTGGAAAGCAGGACTTCTGCCCCCCTGGTAATGTGAAGCTGGTGAAAAACATGGACTGCGAGGGGGCTGCACCACCACATCTTGCCTGCATTCTCCCACCCATCATAGCATGAGAGAGACGAAAGCTATGGGGCAGGAGGATGCGGAAGGCAGGACAGGAGGAAGGAGCAGGAATTCACCCCTTTCACTCCCAGCCTGGCACTTTCAGAGCCAAGCAGCCGGGACTTTGGCAGAAGAGTTTTGTTCGAGAGGAACAATGCAACAGACACGGGTGTTACAAAGAGACCTTTGTGAGCACGACTGGCCTGTAGTACCGGATAAGGACTTCTTTTCAGGATGGCTGCCTGGAATACTAAAGGAGGACAAACAACTTCCCAAGTCAGGATAACGTGACTGAAAATCCCAGTATATCCCCCTAGCTCCCTGCCTGAGCTACCCCTCAGCCATGCAGCAGCCTCTCCCTTCACAAGAGTTGAGCGAAAAAGCGGGGCAGACGCAGGAGGTCAGGGAGCAGGCACTACAGGCAGCGCTTTGCATGCGTACACACGTAGCCCTGGCAGCCAGGAGCCTGGCGGCTGGCGGAGCCGGGTCAGCTGCCTGGCTGCAGCGGTTGGGGAGCCCTGCAGCGCACAAAGGTTGTACTGAGACAACAATTCTGAATTCAGTTCTCTTGCTCTCCTGAGCCAACCGCACACAAAAAGCACCCAACTGCTTCCAAGTTTCTTGAACAATTACCACAAAGCAGAGGAACGATCCTCAGCCCTTCCTTGCACAGAAAGCTGAGGATTTTTTCCATGGGCTGGGTAAAATAATGCACCCCAGATCAGCACCACTCATGCTACCACAGCCAAGCTCCACCTACACACCACCATCCCCCAGAGAGAGCATTGCAGCCTCTCTTAAGAACCTAAAAAATACAATGTAGTAACAGGTTCTCAGACCAAACACAGCACCAAACTCACCTACTTCATCCCCCCATCCCACCAATTCTTATAGTTAATAAACTCAGCCTGTAGGCACCCAGTTGTACACCAACTTCTTTATAACCAACTTCACAGAAGATTTTTCATTTTAAATAACTATGCCACCAATCCTAGGCTTCAACCCACATTCAGAAATCACATGGTCACCATCTGGATTAGAAGCCTGTACTCTGTTTTCTGTTCCCATAGCAAATTCACTAATCAGCAATGCCATCAAGCTGTCTCTGAAATATTCTTACACCTCTACCATCTTTGTAGGCACTGTCATTACACAAGTGACACCTTAAATCTCCCATGCACAAGCATGCCTGCAAGTCAACATGTGTATTTCCACTGAGCTTGGAACCATCCAAAACAAATTACATTGCTAAACCTTAGTCCAGACCCTCCAGGACCACAGTGGAGTTCTCCCTGGCAGGAGTCATCCTGGAGCTGGCAATTACTGCTTGAGGATGGGATGGGCATCAGGGGGTGGTGAGCAACTGTGTTGTGCATCACTTTTATTTCCTGAATTGTATTTCTTTTTCTCTCTTCTTATTATTATTACTGTTATTATTTCTTTTAGTATTATATTTTACTTTATTTCAATTATTAAACTGTTCTTATCTCAACCCATGGGTTTTACGTTTTTCCAGTTCTCCCCATCCCACCATGACAGGGGACAGGGAGGAATGAGCAAGTGGCTGTGTGGTACTTAAGTCACCAGCTGGTGAAATGCGTGTTATTGCACTAACCTTTCATGCGCTTGAGCCCTTCACCCCATGACAGGGTATCCAGGGCTGCTGTGGGAAGAAAGTGCCACATGTGTGCCAGGAATGTGCCTCTACCAAGGATTAAGTAAAATAAATGTTGTCTGGTTTCATATCTGTTTTCATGTTTGCATATGCATACCCACCACTTGCCCTGTCCAATGCTGAGACCTGCCAACTGCACCCAGTTCTTAGAGAGCATCTCAGTTTTACGGGGCCACTTTACTTTTCAATAGCCTTTTCTTAGTGGATTGCTACATCTGCCTGCTCACATTCCCTCCCTAAACTCACAATACACAAGGTTACAGCTCCCTAGAGAGGCACTTCAGGGACCATCCTTGCATTGCAAAGACATAATGATTTAAAAATAGAGTTTGCATCTGAAGAATAACAACTCCTGCAAGACTACCTTGGGCGTGCTAGTGAGATAGGGCTGCCTAAATATTTTTTTCTGTGGCACATAAGTGAGCTGACTTCTTAGCCATTTCACTCATATTTTCCTTGAGTATATTGTCTTCTCAGCCATAATAGCACAGCTTCGTTAACTATTGCTTTTCCAAGTAACTTTTAATTCATTTCCAAGCTACTGCTTCACAAACTGGTACAAATTTTCCACTAATTCTCACTGATGTTGCCAGAGGCATCTGCAGAAAGCTGCTGCCCCAGAGTTCAACCTATGATTTTTAGTGAGCCCAACCATGCTAATTGTTAGTAGGCCACATTCTTCCTCTTCCCCCACCCAAGATTTGCAGCCATGACATTTCCTGGGCATTGAAAACTCCTGTTGGCCCTAAGGGATAAGACCAGCTCTCTTGGAGGGATGGGGAACTGCAACACACCTTCCTTCCCTGCTCATTTTGGCATGCTGCAAGGGAAGCCTGGGGGCGCTTGTAGCTCCAAAATGAGAGGTCTTCCTCTTCAGTCTTGTCAGCAGAAAATACCATGCAGGTGGTGCTGCTGCCAACAGGTTTGTCCTTATAGCCAAGAGCTTGAAGACAAGCTGTGAGCTTGAGGGGGGCAGCAACATCCAGTAGAACAAAGTAGAATTAAGCTTTGTCCAACTTCTGCTGGGTGAAAGCAAGCTCATAACTGCCTTCAGTGATGTAACTCCTTCCATTCACACACTGGTTTTGGGGGTCTTTGACACTCTCTTGGTTTACGCTGACAGAGACCTTTTCCCAGAAAGCATACATTATTTTAAGAATCATGGGTAGCTCTTAAAAATGTCTATGGATACATGGTGTGTCTTGGGCATTTCTGAGAAGACTTCAGAGGCAGCTCCTCTGCAGCTGTTGGAAGCTTCAGGGTGGCTTCATCATGCAGGCAAGTGACAAACTTGCATATCACAGCATGCAGTTATGAGAGAGCTCCCCAGACGCTTTTTGTGGGAGGTGTCTGGCAGTGCTTGGGGAAGGACATTGTAGGTGATGCTGAATGAAATCGTCTGCCATTGTTTCTCATGGGAAAAGGAGGCAAGGAGACAAACTATCCCACTTTCCAGACTGGAGTAGCAGCTACATGTCACGACTGCCCAGACAACTTAGTCACTTGAAAATAACTAGATTGTCACTTTTTGAGTACATACAGACTGTGTCACGATTCAGATGAGAGCTGTGTGTGGAGCACTGAAGATACGAGTCCTAAGTGTGCTGAAGCATTTTTTGGCCCCATCACTCAGCTACTTACTTTGCCAGGAGCCCAAGCAATGGTGCTTCAGGGCAGATTATTGAAAACACTGGTCCCAGACCTTCGGTTGCTCCTGCAGTGCAGCACTTTCCACGAGTCACATGTGCAAAGAAGGCTGTTTGAAGTCCTCTTTACTTGTCTTGCATGAAATTCAGCCAGGGGGACAGCCCGTGGAGATGTCTGTAGCAGTTGTGGAGGGTGAGCAGTCCTCAGGATGAGAGCAGAGGTTTTGTTCCCCTTCCACTCTCTTCACCACAATGTCTTCAGTTCTTGGTGATGCATGTCGGGATCGGGAAGAAAACTTTCCTTGTGAAGAAGCTTGCTAAATGAGCCATGAAGAAGATTTGTACCTGCCAGGACTGCAAGGAGGAAAAATGAAAAATAAAATAATAAAAAAGAAAATGTCATCCAGCATGAGAGCTGTGAGAAACACATTGCAGCCCCAGACAGGCAGGGCATTGCCAGGCCAGGCCAGACACACTTGCTGCTCTTCGTCCATGCACCCAGAAAAGAAAGGATCCCAGTTTCCGACAAATGAGCCATGGGCAGGAGGCCAGCAGCCTGGTTTCTGAGAACTGAAAAGGGGAAAAGGTTGCTCCTCAGAGAAAGGCTGGACCCAGGGTGTGAATCGGTCACTGGAAAGATTTAACACTTCCAAGGCTGCTCTTGCAGAGAGTTGCAGGGACAGTGAGTGTGCCCAGGTGGGTACCAGAACTCACCAGAATGACAATTCCTGGCTTGCATGAGCCGGTGAAGATCATTTTTATCAATCTTTGCCATCAAAGGCCTTTACACGGTAGCTTCGGACCAGATAGATAGCCATATATTTAACAATATGCAGTATGGTACCAAATCAGACACATCAGCAATTGCACTATCCCCATGAACTTAGACAAAGGCACTTACCAGATTTCACAGGGTGGTGTTGCAGTCTCCATAACTCTTGTGCAACAGTGTGAGCAATACTGCCCAACAGTGCTTTTCATCACTCTTTATTCCATTCATCTTGAAAAAAAAAAGATCAAGAGCCAGCTTGTGTAGTGCTGCCAACTTGCTTTTCCTCTGCAGCCAAATGCAATTGGTGTTTAACTTCAGATGTTAATTTTAAAGTTTGTTTCCCCCCCACCTAGTTTGTTTGTTTCTCAGATATGTATGGGAATGCTTTTCTTACTTCTTTTGTCCATCCACAGACCACCCTTCTGCTGACTTACAGACCAGCACAACGGGTGTACCAGAGACTGAAAATCACTTCTCTTTCCCTTCCAGAGCTCTAGAACTACAACATACCAAAACTGCAGCGTTATATTAAGAAAGAGTAACTGTAAAATCCTAACAAATTAACTAGCAGAGCACCTGTAACAGGTTATAAAGGAAGCAGTAAAAAACAGAGGGGCAAAAGACTATTGCCTACTTCAGAGAAAATGCAAAAGAAACTTTTTTCTCAAGTTACACACACTTTTCAGCAATTTGTGCATGCAGCAGGGGGCTGATGCAGCCTCAAGATTGCACAAAGATTTACTAAGGATATGGAAGGAAATGCATAAAAAACAAGAGAAGATATTACTGGTCACTTTGTTGGGTCCTGCTTAGAGGTATGAGCTTCACACAGGTCCTGTATCTATGAAGAAGTAACTCAGTCAACGTTTGATGCCTTGCTGTATCCTACAATATTTCTAGTCCCCTCAGGCTTGCCCGTATTCCTGACCTTCATCTCTGCTGTTCCCCAATGCACTCACAACATCTTTTCACACTGCAGAAAGTCTTCTCAGAGGTAGTCCATACATTACGGATGATACATGGCCTTCCAGCACTGTGCTTAAAAGACTCATTGTTCACTGCTCAGGAAAGCTTGCTACATGACCCCATGCCCTTCTGTGATTATCCATTAAAACACTTATCCTTCACATGGCATTATAAACTTTTGTGGCTCAAAAAGTAAGCAGTGTCATCTGCTTTGGAGCTGTGAACCTTAAAGCATCATCAGAGAGAGTAGGGAAAAGACTCTTCTTCTCCATTAATATGAAAAAATAATTTCCAGGGTGAAAGCTTATATAGAATAACTTCACCTAGAGATGTTTATACTCCACTTTTCTTTTAAAAGCAGATGATTCTGGTTTAGGTGGTGCCAGTGTAGAAAATTTGTGAAGAATATAATACCACCATACTGTTTCATCCCCCTTCTTAAGTGGTTGATGATATAACAAAATTTCAAGTTACTATAGCAACAAGCTTAAACAATACACTAGAATTTGTTGATTTTTATCCCATGATCTAGTGGTTTGTTGACTGTGCTACTCTGCAAGGATATGGCATTAAGTCAGAACTTTATGCTTTTAACATATGGTCCACAGCAAAGAAATTTTGCTATGTGCTTTGTACTCTGCACTACAGTTATGTGCACTAACAGTAAGATTCATAAAGAAAGGCATTAGTTACCTGTTATTAAATCCCACAGCCTAGGTATGGATTTAAAATTTATGGAAATAAAATTATGGACATAAAAATGAGGTTGCGTAGATCCAGATGAGTGTTAACGAGTGTAAAGGACTGCAAGAGTAATGTGTTATTTTACTATTATGGAACATATGTTTATCTTTAGAGAAGGCATCTGTAAAAGGTATAATACAGAGAATAAAGTCATGTGGGTAGGTGCAAGTAGCGCAGGATTAGGTGGCTGGGGGACCAGGCTAAGATGAAGGAAATTACATCATTCCCAAATGCAGAAAACTTAGCAGTGAATCTCAGGTGAACAGGGGAGAACTCCATGAAATGAGGCTTGAGGAGAGGTGAATGTGAGGATGTTGCACTATAGTTTTGTATTTTGGAGAAGCTAACTCCCTATGATACTTTCCAAAAATACAGCAAAAGACAGCTGGTCTGTTGGTCAGCTCAGGCATCACTCCCAGAGTCATGTATGGAGACCCACCTCCCATGGGAAAAATACAGCTCCCAGAATTACACAGCAGATTTTGACTTATTTGGCTGGAGAAGCCAGAGCAGCACTTTCACAGACAAAACTGGAACTCAAAGCAGTCCTGATAAAATAAAATAAGATAACATAAAATAACATAAAACAGACCTGAAGTTAGCAGGGTGAAACTCAGTGGGACAGACATGGAGGGCAGCATGCAGGAGGGAAAACTCAGGTGCCCAGAAGGACAAGCTGGAAAGATGGACTGGGCTGCTGTGAAAACCAGTCAGAATAGGAACAAAGCAGGGAGTGAGCATGAATCGACAATGTGATACTGTTGGAAAAATGGCAAATGTCATTTTGGGACATGCCAGCAAGTGCTGTAAACAATCATTCTGCTTTGCTCCACGCTGGGGAGCCTTGAGGAGCAGCCCTGTGCCCAGACCTTGGCACCACGCTATGCAGAGGATGCAGGCAGATGGGAGTACATAGGGAAAAGAGGAGTAAGAGGAGCTGTGAGAGGCTGAAATGCATGATTTATGAGAAAAAGATGAAGGAATAATTTGTTTAGGCTAGAAAGAGGGTTCCGCTGTAAATAATACTTAGAAATTCACAGACTTGCTGGCATGGGGTGGCTAAGCTGGGGGTCTCTCAGAGGCTTTGGGCACAGAACTGGGGAACTGCTCAAAAATGCTTTGGAATAAGCAGGCTGCCAGGGGCAATGCAGATGCACTTGGACTTGCTTCAGAGTAAGGAACGGTTACACTGACCTTCTGGGCCACCCACCTGTCTTCCCTCTCTACAGCTTCACAGTCCCATACTCCTACTGACTGAGATCCAAACCCATCAGAGCTACCATCTTCCATGAGTTGTCTGCATTGAGCTTACATCACTGGTGAAAAGAGCGAAGGGAACCAAGCCCCATACCCTACATTTCAACACAGGATTTTCTCAGGAAGTGCTGAGCCCCTGCATGTGCTGTGATGCACTTTGGGTGTGCAGGGGGGGGGAAGGAAAGGACCCAGCTGTCAGTCTGTCTGCCTCGTGGCACCCCAGGGTGGCTGGACAGGCGTGGAGCCTCTACTGCAAAAAAAGAAATAGAGAGGAAATAATTCCTGGCTGTGGAGCGAAGGACATCTGTGGAGGGGTTGGCTCCATAAATAGAGTGAATCAGTCAGCTGAGGAAGGTTGAGTGCGGGGTTGCTGCTGGTGTTCAGGACTCTCTTCCTATGAACAGATGACAATCTGGAGGATGAGGACAGAGTACTTTTCCCTAGTATCACTGGCAGGGGGTGTTTCTACCAAGTACAATTCATTTTGGGGTGGAAGGGGGAGATCATTTGTGTCTGGCACTTCCCAAAACCATGCTTATCAGTCTTTGGAAAACCAAACTGCCACTTACTTTCCCTGTGCTTCATGTGATGTGCCCCTACCCCGATCTTTTTTGAAAAATCAGAAAGCAACTATAAAGTTTGTTTACTTTGTTACTCATGATAAAAGTGCAGGGTATCCCAGTCTGGCTGGGTGCCGCGCTGTACAGACTGACACATGCAGTGATTGACTTGCACACTGCACCTTGGCTGCTTTTATACTGTCCTTCAGTCTTCCCTCACTGATACATTTCTTTCCCTTATTCTTCTTGTGAAAGAAGGTTTTTGATAAAGGATTGGAAACTTCAGCCACCCTGAGTGGTAAGGGGCTCTATCTCCCAGAGATCTCCAGCATAGACACTGCAGTGGCATAGGAAGACCAGAGGGGCTATGTGGACCATCAAGGTCCTGGTGACAGGCTCAGGTCTTCACTTTGCCCAGCTGTACCCATGGAAGGAATACTTACACATCACATTGTCAGGCATAGTCTTCCTCAGCCAGGGTAAAGACTGGAACATGACATGCAAAATTGTGCCTTGAGCAGTTTTATACTGTTTTATGTTTCTGAGAAATAGCAAGAGCTTACCCTAATAGTAACTGCCCCTCTGTCAGTGGTACCATCTACATCTAATTTCCTACTGCCAGATACATCAGGCTGCTGGCATTTCAAGAGGACCTGCAGGCAGCAACACAATTCAAATAAATGACAGGAATTGAACTCCCACGTGAATCTAGACTTCTTTGGAACCAAAAAGGACTTATTTTATTATTTTAATTGGGTTCTGGGTTTTTTGTGAACTTGCCATTTCCAGACTCATTTTGAAGTACGTGTCCTCTATAGTCCAGAACTGGATCATGTCAGAGAGTTTCACTGTCCTCTGACAATGGTCCAACCCAAGGCAGGTGTAAACTTTCCCTGCCTCCACATCACATCTCATACCAGAATACTCAGGATTTTCCATGAGCCCCCCACAGCCAAGCAGTAAATATGCAGAGCCAAAGACATGATCTTACCTAGGGTAGAAATGTCTTTCCCATCAATAGGCATGATTTAATGCATGTCTGCTACATTTCTTAAGTTGTGCAAAGCATTGTATTTTACTGAAAGCACATCCTTCTGGGACTGTGCATGCCTTTGGAGTCTCCTGGAGGTTTCCCTTTTCTACATGGAGAAGGAATGGGAACCCTGTGAAGTCAGCTCCTCAGTGAACTGAAAGATGCTCCCCCTGCCCTCATACCCATGACTCCTTCCTCCTAAAGAACAGGCAGGCTATACAACCAGGGTTTCTGAGAATGGAAAAGAAGCATGTGATAGTGCTTTTAATGTCTGCTGCTTTTCCATGCCCTCCTCTGTGTTTGTTTATGAAACACTGCATTTGCTCCAGGCTTAGTGGGTTTGCTTTGTTGTCGTGCTATAACCATTAGACTTCACAGTATGCTACACAGAGGAAACACACAGGGACCCAATATGGCGTTAATATGCCAGAAAGAAATGTGAAGTTGACAGATAATATTCATTCCCCATTATCTGAGTCTTCTGTTCCCATATTGACTCTCAGATGCAAGGCTGTCACAGATAGGAAAGTGCTGGCTTTCCAACGAAAATACAAATAAAAAATAAACCAACCTAAAACCAAAATGTTACTAAAGTCAACATATGCTTTACCACAGGTCTTTGCAGGGCAAATAACTTAGAATACGTGCAGCACATAAAACATTACTATGTAAACCAAGATGTATTATATGTTCTCAGTAGCTTTCTGCATAATGTTAGGATTGGATGGGAAGTCTGGTGTATAATGTATCTTAGGTAAAAGCCCACTGCAAGATGGAGGATTTCCCACCATTAAAAAAGCTAGTTGATTGCAACATTCAAGAACTTGTTTGCTTGGGGTCTAGAAACTTGTTCATGCCAGGTAGCCCTAGCAGATTCCATGGTTCACATCGCTGCATGGGAGATGGAGTTGACACTTCAGAGAAAAACCTCCTCCCAAAGAGGTAGCAGAGATCGGTTTCTTTCTTTTCTACAGTAAATTACCCTAAAAGGATGAAAAACTAGAGATCTGCTGTGAGACCTCTAGGGTTCGTGATATGACAGTTGCCTGTCATAGTGAATCACACTTCTGCAAATAAGAAACAGGTAACATCATGGCTTCTGGCTGGACAGATGGATAGCATTTATGGCTATATATTTTTCCTAGGAATTGCTGACACAGATTGACAAAAAATAAATTCTAGTTTATGTCCAACTTTGCCTAGTTGGACTGGTCAGAAAAATAAGACCTTAAAAAACATGACAAAGTGAAAAAACAATTGAATGTTAGCATCTGAAAGTTTAAATGTTATGCTTTCGTGACTGAAAACAGAGTTGCACCTTCACTTAAATACTTGCAGTGTTTGATTTCATGCACAATAAGCCATTTTGTTCAGCTACAAATTACTTTTTTCACTCTTCTTTCGCTCATCCAAAACACTTTGAATATTCCCATTTTGGGGCAACCTGAAGCAAACTGTGGCTTAGTTCTTTCAATACTGCCAACGAACTGAAAAAAAGCCTCTTGTCATCCAAGCTCTATTTGCAGGTCCTATGCTCTGTTTTAATCCTTCAAAGCCTCTCTGTGTTTTCTAGCAATTGCGGGTGTTTCAGGCAGAGCATATGTGTACCTTTATCTGTAAAACAAATTCTGGCACAAAGCTTTAGTATGATGGGAAAAGCTTTCAGATTTATGAGACTGAAAAACTGCTTGGCTTTGTTTTTGCTTCTTCAGTACCTGAAATGTAGGTAAGACCAACTTAGGGAGGACTTAAGAGGATGTTTTATTTTAATATGGCTAATGACATATAAGAACATCGAAGTTTAAAGATGTGATTTCTGTTTCTGTCTGAAACACACACACACAAAAAACTCTTGTCCTTGTTCTAGAAGTTTTACTGGTGCTATGTATTTTTCATTTGTTGTTTTTTTTTACACCTGCCTGTGGAGTGTCAGATGATTTGAGTCCTTAATGGTCCCTTCTATAAAGAAGTGGTCACTGAGTTACGTGGGTGCTGATAGAAGCCAAAACCAAAATTGTCTGTTGCCATAACAGGAGACACATTGAATTAACACTTTTCAGCAGGGGAGAAATTCTGGCTCAGAGAAAAGCAAACCGTCTGACTAAGCACCTCTTCCCTTCCAACTGCACCGTGGTCACTCTCTGGTTTTTATAATGTCACCACTCTCCCATCTGTCCCATGACTGTAGCATCTTCCAGGAAAGCAAAACATGCAGAAGAACACCCCTTATAAGCCAAAGCAAAGCTGATGTTCAAAGAAGAGGCTTGGAGAACGGTTTCTGAAAGGGGGGAGGGTGAAAGTGAGATTAGGTATGGTTATGTCTCACCGAGCCCCTGACCCCTCCAGACCATGTACTTTTTGCAGGATATTTTGTACACAAAAATGGAAGGTGAAAGATAAGCAATTTTAAAGCACTGGTGTCTGGCAACATCTGTGAAGAGGCTGTCTGTACAGGATGTCTGTCCCACCTGGGCAGTTCTGCTGGGAACATAGATTCATTCACTCATCTGCTTCACTAACAGATAAAAATGAGTGCCGAAAAAACACCATATTATCTCCTAAATGGTGATTCTGACATGGAAAACACCTGATGTGTGTGTCAGGTATTCCCAAACAGCTCACATTCCCTTAAATGGCCAACAGAATTAGAGAAGCAGATTAAAATGTGGTGTCTGAACAAAAAACCCCACATACACCTTTTGTCCCTACATTTTTACGAAGCTGTTTTCATAGAAGTTATTTTCTCTAAAACCCTGCAAACTCCTGTCTGTATAGATACATGTTGTGGATGAGCATTTTTCTTTTTCTCTGTCATGGCTACAATGACTGTAAGAAAAGCAATAGTGTATTTTCTTTTAATCCAGGTCTTCCTCCAATTTAACTCCATGGTATACAGAACTAAAACACCTATTTCTCTTCCTTGTACTTTTGCCTTGGCAACATCAGCTGCAGCATGGGAGTGTAGGCTCCCCAATGAAGTACAGTTGTATTTCTGAGTTTATTATCTTTCAGACCTAAGACCCCATTTCAGCTACTAGAAAATTCAATGGGAAATGTGACAGATGTATTGGCTGCAAAATTTGATTTATTTGTGTTAAGAGTAGAGGAGTTTAATCCTGGTTTTACGAAAATCTGTAGCAAAGCCCCTTCTGTCTTCTGAGAAGCCAAGCTTTCATTCACTGTGCATTTTCTAATGAGCAGATGAACAATGTCACTCAAGTAGGAATATTTCTGTCCTTACTAACCTTCCTCCTAGGAAAAATTCTACAAGCATCCTCAAAGTGTCAAACAGCTGGCCACAGATAAGGAGTTTGTGTGCTCTTTCTTTTGTTGAAGCACAAAATAAAATATGGTTTGTTGTACTGCTTCATGCAGTAAATATGGTTTGTTTTGTGCTGACTCCTCAGGGACAGCAGAAGAAAAAACACAGTGCCACCCAACTCAGCAAGCCCTGCTTTGAATTGATGCAGCAAGCACAGTGACTACTTGGAGCAGAGCATTATCATTTAGCTGAATGAATGCATGAAACAGAAAAGTTGTTCTTGATTAAAAACAAATATCAAGCATGGCAAGAAAGTGAGTGAGGATAAACAGTGATTAAGTGTGATATGTCTGAAGGCTTCCCACAGTATAAAAGCCATATGTGGGAGGCATGATCCTAAAATTAAACTCTAAACAGTGTGAGTTAAGGTTTTTGAAAGAGGCACCTGACACAATCAGAGGGGGAAAGTCTGAGTAATCGGCTCATCGAAGGAGGTTCTCGCCACTTTCCCATGATCTGCACCTTCTTTCTTCTGCTGTACTCATCCAAGCCAGAAAATGCCATTCAGGGGTCAGACTGGACAAGCTGACTTACTCATGTCCGAAGGAGTCCCTGTGCAGAGCCAAAGTGGGAAAGCAGCTGTGGGCAGGCCCAGCTAAGCCATGGACCAGTCTAACCCAATGCTAAGACAAGTCCAGGAAGGCTGGAGCTGGTACAGATAGAATCATAGAATCATAAAATATTTAGGGTTGGAAAGAACCTTAAGATCATCAAGTTCCAACCCCCCTGCCATGGGCAGGGACACCTCACACTAAACCATCTCACCCAAGGCCTCGTCCAACCTGGCCTTGAACACTGCCAGGGGTGGAGAATTCACAACATCCCTGGGCAACCCATTCCAGTGCCTCACCATCCTAACAGGAAAGAATTTCCTCCTTATATCCAATCTAAACTTCCCCTGTTTAAGTTTTAACCCATTACCCCTTGTCCTATCACTACTGTCCCTAATGAAGAGTCCCTCCCCAGCATCCCTATAGGACCCCTTCAGATACTGGAAGGCTGTTATGAGTTCTCCACGCAGCCTTCACTTCTCCAGGCTTAACAGCCCCAACTTTCTCAGCCTGTCTTCATACAGGAGGTGCTCCAGTCCCCTGACCATCCTCATGGCCCTCCTCTGGGCTTGTTCCAACAGATGCATGTCCTTTTTATGTTGAGGACACCAGAACTGCACACAATACTCCAAGTGAGGTCTCACAAGAGCAGAATAAAGGGGCAGGATCACCTCCTTCGACCTGCTGGTCACACTCCTTTTGATGCAGCCCAGGATACGGTTGGCTTTCTGGGCTTCAAACGCACACTGAAGCCAGCTCATGTTCATTTTCTCATCGATCAGCACCCCCAAGTCCTTCTCCCCAGGGCTGCTCTGAATCTCTTCTCTGCCCAGCTTGTAGCTGTGCCTGGGACTGCTCTGACCTAGGTGTAGGACCTTGCACTTGTCTTGGTTGAGCTTCATGAGGTTGGCATCAGCCCACTTCACAAGCGTGTCAAGGTCCCTCTGGATGGCGTTTCTTCCCTCCAGTGTATCAACAGAACCACACATCTTGGTGTCTTTGGCAAACTTGCTGAGGGTGCACTCAATCCCACTGTCCATGTCAACGACAAAGATGTTGAACAAGACCGGTCCCAACACTGATCCCTGAGGGACACCACTCGTTACTGGTCTCCAGCTGGACATTGATCCATTGACCACAACTCTTTGTGTGTGGCCATCCAGCCAGTTCTTTATCCACCGAGTGGTCCATCCATCAAATTGATGTCTCTCCAATTTAGAGACAAGGATGTTGTGTCGGACAGTGTCGAATGCTTTACACAAGTCCAGGTGGATGTTGAAGTCGAGTCAACCTACTAGCTGCCTCCTCTTCATTTGCTCAGCCAGCTAAAGCCCCACACCACAAGCTTAGGTATGGGAGAAAGAGTTTATTTAAAAAAAAAGGCAGCAGAATTTTTAACAAGCAGCCACAGACTAATTGCAACAAACAATTTTTTAGGACAACAAGCAATTAACACAGAGTCTTCCTCACAAAAAAGTAAGATACCGGTTGTTGTCTCCGTTGTCACAAAACCATTGTAAGCAGAAAGGCAGAGTGGCATGTTTCCAAGGAGCATAAATGTTTTACTAATTTCATTCAATCCACCACGTTGTTTTCAATTGAAGCTGTCACAACTTGATGATGCTGGAGCCTTGGCTTCCACAAGGAGCCTTGCCCTTCTGACAGGAGCACCAGCTGGCTTTCCCGCCAGTGGGGCCAGCACCCACAGAGTCCGTGTTGTTGGCCAGCCTTTGCCATGTAGCCAGCATCCCCCATCCTCCTCCACCCCCAGAGCTCTCCACTCATCAGCAGATGTGGGAGGCTTAGCAGGGACCCAGTGTCTCCCAAAGCTTTACAACAAACCACTTGCACTGCCCCTCAAGCCACATTTTCCAGTAACTGAACAAACAAGCAATCTTTCACCCAGAGCAGATTCAATGGCTGTGTGTTCCTTTAGCTTGCAAGCTACTCAGCTCTGTTGGTTTCTTCTTGATTAGTCTTCTTTATAGAACAAACTAACACCATCTTCTCTTTTCTTCACTGAAGAAGAAATAAATGAGATCCAGTTAGGTAAACCTGTTAGTGAGCAAGCAATCCTGGAGTTTCAAGCTTTCCCTGTAACAGTGAAAGCCTGATCTCTGCTGCCTGCTACCTCATCCCGAGACCTTTGCAGAGGGAGTCTGCACACGCTGCAAGCACTCTCTTGCTCCCACAAAGACTTGCTGTGACCATTCCTGCTCAAGCAGAGCCTGCAAAAAGAAGCCATTTTTTACAAAACAAAGGTCTAAATTAACTTCACTGAGAGAAAAATGGTTGGAGAGACCAAGCCCAAGGGGCCACTACGGCTCCAAGAATATGAGCAACACTTGCCAGCCTTCTATCACCAAGCCCTTTACCAGTTATACAGTTTCCCTCTTTTTAGGGGGAAGACTCTCCACTTAGGCACGGTGCAGTGCACTTAGTCCATGCTTGCCTGCTGTTTTGGTAGCCCCAGGGTCCAAGCTGTGGTGCTTGGAAGAATGCTGCACAGCCACAGGAAATGCATGGGTTCACACCCTCCAGCAAGATCAGCCGCTGCAGTCAGTTCCCATAAGCAAATGCAATGAATGGATTTGTTATTTGAAGCTTTCAGCTATCCCATGTCAAGTATGAAATTAGTAAATGACTGGGGAGCTTTTCCTCTTCTCGCTGTGTGAGGGAGCTGTCTTATCCAAATCCACACCGCTCCAAGATGAAGTAATAGTAATTTTGGCTCTCTGTGTTTTAGTTATTTGAGATCACAAATTCAAATTTCTTAGTCATCCAAAGGCAGAACTGTCTTTATCTCCTTGCTGGTGTTATGGCTTCACTTTTGCAATAAACTCTGCTCTGGCTGCAAGCATCTGGGTCAGCAAGACACAGAAGATACTTCTACCTGAGGCAAGTTTCCTAAATGAAATATTTGGGAAGGGCACGAGGAGAAATTCAACCATTATCAGTAAAATTTCCATGCAGTGCCCACACAGCTGTTCACAGGAGAATGCAATTATCATAAAGTATAACCCCAGAAAGATGATAGGAGACAGTACTAGGTTTTGCATTATATCTCAGGGGCTGCACTATAAACAAGGCCTGAAAATCCATGTGCACCTGTGAACCCTGGGTGACATTTTGTTCCTATATTTTTGTTTTGTTTTGTTTGTTGTTTAAAAAGGCAGGGCAAGTCTTGCCTTCAGAAGCAGTAGGTAAATCGTAAAGTAGTTGGTGGATATTTCTGACTGGACTAAGCATAGGGGAAAAAACCTACTAGCAGCACGCTAGTGTAAAATGGTTGTACTCAGCAGCACCTAGAGATGGATGCCAATCTCTCTTTACAAGGGCATCCTTCTAGGTTTTTCATTTGGGAGCACAATCAAATGTTAGGGATATGCAGACAGGTCATCATGGAGGCAAGAGTTATTTCACACACCTCCTTTAGTCATATGTGTTTCTTGAGGCTGGCCACAATAAAGGGATTAAGGTAAAGAGCTTCCAAAGATAAAATTGCTACTAGAAACTAGGACACCCAGTATGATCCAAAAGCCAAAGGGAGCACATTGTTTTACCATCTATGTTGCACATAAAATCTTCTTATACAGGTGAGTGTACCTTTCTCTATGCTACATCATAGATATAGCTGGGTAATAAATATAGTTTCTAGAAATCAGATGCTTTAAGCTATACTTCCTTAGGCAGGTAGCAGAAGCATGGTACATCATGAAGCATGCAAAAGCATTGTAAGTATCTATCACTCACTGTGATCTGCTCTAGCCCAAAAGAGTAAGAAATAGGTTTTGAAAGTCATCCAGTAAGTATTGCTGATTAATAAATGCATTTAAAATAACGAGCTCTCTTGGAAACAAACAAAAAAAAAGAGATTAAATTCATCAGATTGATTTTTGCTACGAGTTATTATCCCAGCTTTGTGAAGTAACAGTCTAACTGCAAAGGACCATTACCTGCTTTCCTTTAATTGTCTTGTTATTGCCTCTTGGTTTCCCAGTTATATAGAACACTTTTTCTCTTCATTCAAGCTTCAGAAAATTCTTTCCATCAAAAATATTGGGTTTCGCTTGGCTAGTGTGAGGGTTACTGTTTCCTCACTCATCTTAATCACAGTGGTCAGCCAAAATTTGGAATCTGAAGACTGTCAAATTAAGAAGATAATAAAGCCACTTGATTTATTAATGGCATCTGTTTATTTATCAAATTAGGAAATAACAACCAAGCACCCAACCAAACAAAAACCAAATAAACAAACAAAAAACCCACAAACTAGAAAAACCTGTTCTCCTGAAGACAGGAATAATCAGCATCAGGAAAGGAGCTCCTTACAGGTATCCTTCACAACTTTTCTGGCTGGCAGCTGTTCCCAAAGCACTTGGTCAGAACTTCACTACCTTTCCATCCTCATTACCTCCTTCTATGGTGGTCTCACGATGGTCTCTCTCATAAACCTCAGTTCTCCTCCAAAAGCCCATCTATCCATAAAGTTCAAATTCTTGAACTATCTCTGGCTCCAGTGAGTGTGGTAGTCGATAAACCTGTTGTCTCCTGAAGAAATTATATCACCCAAAATGTGATTTCTGTCCTACTAAAAAGCTTCTAGGACTAACTTTATGGAGATCTACAAAGTTGTATAGTTAGGTGTCAGCTTAGGCAAATTGAATTTGCTCAGATCTACGTTAGCCATATAAATATGCACCAAACTCTTCACATGTGTACACAGATGTATACACACAGACACACACACACAAATACACTAAACCAGTATCTTTATATTTGCAGGAGCACACAGAATATACTTTCCTACAGTTACACCCATATACACTGAAGTGTTCAGTTCATCAATTTTTATTTACTATTTTACCAACAGACAAAAGGTTTTAGATGTTAAAAGTCTGCTAAACACAGAAAAGAAGAAACTGATGGGCAGATTAAGATGCCTACAGCTGGTGAGGAAGCTGGTGGTTTGTGGGGTTGCTGCTGCCAACTGAGTGTGTTCTGTAGGACAGGTAGGAGAGGAGATCATAACAGATGTACCCTGTCACAGGAATATTATTGCTCTTGTCATGGTTTAACCCCAGCTGGCAACTAAACCCCATGCAGCCGCTCGCTCACTCCCACCCTGATGGGATAGAGTGGAGAACTGAAAGAGTAAAAGTGAGAAAACTCATGTGCTGAGGTAAAGACAATTTAAAAAGTGAAGCAAAAGCCACTCAGTCAAGCAAAGCAGAATAAGGAATTCAATCGCTGCTTCCCATAGGCAGGCAGATATTCAGCCATGTCTGAGAGAGCTTGGCTCTCTTATCCCTGGGCTCCATCACACGTAACGGTTACTTGGGAAGACAAGCGCCATCATTCTGAATGTCGTCCCCCCCTTCCTTCTTATTCCCCCAGCTTTATATGCTGAGCATGACCCCATATGTTATGGGATACCCTATGGGTCAGCTGGGGTCAGCTGTCCCAGCTGCGTTCCCTACCAACTCCTTGTGCAACCCAACCTACTCACTTGTGGAGTGATGTGGGGATCAGAAAAGGCCTTGGCTCTGAGTAAGCACTGCCCAGCAATAATGAAAATATCCCTATATTACCAGCACTGTTCCCAGCACAAATCCAAAACATAGTCCCATGCTATCTACTATGAAGAAAGTTAACTCTACCCCAGACAAAACCAGCATGATCTTAACCAAAACTGTCCTCTTGGGAAGATACTTCTATTTCCCAGTCTGAGGTCTCCTGTTATGAGATAGCTGTAAGACTTTATGGCCAGCTAATGTAGTGTAGGATGGTAAATGCCCATATTCCTCTTTTTCCCACCATTTCTTTTCTGTGTCCTAAGGAATCAGAGCATGGACAAATCCCATTGACGTAAATGCTGTGGGGCAGCAAGAATATTTGCCACCAGGCCATGTCCTGGAATGACAAGTATGCAAGAATTAGCATCTGTAACTCTCCATAAACACTGGGGTTAATCTCCAGGGTTTACAAGACGCTTTAAATGTGTTTTAATAGGACAATATGCTTTACACAGGACCCATCCAACACTTCACATATCAGCAAAGTTTACAAGAAGGTAAACTGAGCTGGGGTAATAGTTCAGATGTACAGCCAGGGCTCTTATGAGAATGCCAAAGTCAAAGTAATAAATGGATTTGCAAGTATAATACCTTCCCAAATGGCTGAAGAACATTCCAAGTCTGGCAGGACAACCAGAAGGGAAGAGCTGCATTGTTCTCCCTCAAACTCTGAAATCTAAAGAAATAGATCAAATGACAGCACTTCCAGTGCAAAATGGTGGGCTGGCTTAGACCTGCACTCTGCCAGCTGAGCAGGAGACTCTGATCCTTGGGCAGTCCTGTTGAGGAGACCAGCTCTGCCCACAGAGTTTGAGGCTGTTGAGAACAAGTAATAGTGGTTAATCAAAACAGAAGACTGTGGGGACACCTTTGTGGACACCCGTATGGAAGTATACTACAGGAGAGGAAGAGTGAGGCCCTGGACAAACCTATTTTTCTCCTCTAATAAGTAAAGCTTCCTTCTAGCTTTCTGAAGCCAGGTGAGATGAAACCTGCTCTGTGTTTATTTAAGCCTTGGGTGTCTACTTGCTTCAGGTAGACTCTGCATCTCTTTTCAGAGCAAACCATCAGACCCAAGTACAGTTTGGTTTCATTTTGGAGAGTTATTTTTGAGATGACTGGCCTAAGCCTCACCATTATCATCCAACAAACATATACAAAAGGAAGAATAAGCCTTTGCTAATAGATGACCAGTTTGTTTTGAGTTAACTTATTCTTCCTGTGCTTTTCACACAAAACTGAGTATCAACAAGCAAATTTAAAGAAGTGACACATTTCTATTAAATCAATATGAAAAACAGCCAGACTATAATAATAAATGTAATAAATGAATTAGGCATTCAAATGAGAATGACCTCGTGTTTTATTTCTTTATCCTCATCCTAATTATCACAGAACATTGGCCCAACCTAGATGCTCTTTCCGTGCCTCTGTGAAGACCTGAGGGGACTTTTTGGAGGGAGCCAGCCAGTATCTTAGCTGCCTTCGCTATTATGTCTGTTTATCACTTGGCACAACTCCGCCAGAATATGGGTAGATTGGCAGTATAAAGATGATTGCTTCATTATAATAATTCAATCAGCACCGAGACAGGCTGTCTCCTATGCTATATGAAAAACAGCTAGAAAACTCATTTCATAAGCAAAATTACCACTGACCATTTTTAAATGCCAAGAGCAGCTAGTATCAGGTTGTGGTTCTGCTCTGTTCTCTAGTGCGGGGGCTGCAGTGGGCTGGGCAGCCTGCAACTCAGGAAGGAGCCTGGCACACTGGAGCAAAGGGGTGACAAGGGAGAAAAGGTTCAACTGGTCTTTAGCACCAACTCAGAATGTTCAGGAAAAATATCTTTACACATTCTGTAATTGCTTGTATAGTAATAGTAATAGCTCCTTTAAAAACACAATCTTGACGAAATCCGGTGGGAAGATTCCTGTGGCTGGAATGTTTAAATCAATCTTTGCCATGTATTTCAGGAGAATCAGCTGAGAAAAAGCTAAGGAGGACTTGCACTGTTTGTGAAAAGGATTTTCATCTGTTTCCAAGTTTTTAGCAACTCAGGAGCAAATGTTCTCATATTATCATGGATTAGTGTCTTCAGAAATGGTATCTGAGATGCATACAACAAGCATCACCTCCAAAGACAGAGTGAATCTGTCTCCCAGGCTTAGAATACATAGGGACAAAAAAGTGCATTGTTATGAGTGCTGCTGTCCGTGTAGTTCAAGCAGGAGACCTCCCATGGCATCTATCAAAACATTTATGGCATGTCCAGACATACAGAAGGCATATCTTAACTTAAATACATTATACATTACATACATATATACACGTTATATATATGTATATATAATACAAACTCAAGTAACATTAACATTAAGTACATTAAATACATAGCTTAACTTAAATACATTAATGCGGTGTGTGTAGAATTTGGTGTGCAACACGCTATCTGCTAGATATTTTTTTTACAGGCTACCAGCAAATCAGACAGTACCAGGGAGTCACTGCATAGATATAAGTAGTCATGGTTGGATGGGATCATCATCATCAGACAGATCCAGCCAGGACTGGGTATTCTGAAAAGCCTGGCTTCAGAAAACTGTAAATATCACAAAGAAGAATTTAAAGAGAGAAATGTGGCTGATTGACAACTGCTCAATGACAGCAGATCAGTGATGACTAAGACGAATGTATCCTGGTTTGTGAGGAATGTCTTTCACTACTAAGTGACTGTTGGTGTCTGACAAGGCTTGAGCATGGTCCAAGCTTTGTTCACTGTTGACTATTCCTAAGAGGTGTCTCTGCGGTCAATCCTCTGACATATAGTAAGTTGACAACCTGTACCAAAGGCTTAAATCCAGAGAAGTCACTAATCAGAAAAGAGTGATTGATGGCAATGAATAATAATTAATATAAATATTATATAAATTATATAAGCATAGTAAGAAAAAGACACATATAGCCATCTATGGTCAGCAGGAGCTTAAAAAAGGTCTTCAGAAAGGTAGCACATTGCTTCTAAATGGACGTGCTAAGACTGGCAATAACAAAGTCAAAGAAGTGAAAATGCTGAGTAAATATTTTCCACCTGTATTTGGAGAAAAGCCAGATAACACATTACATCTTGTTTAAGAAAAACAACCCTTTCTTTTATAACATTAATTTCTAAACTTAGAGATTCTTAATTGGCAGTTCCTCGACAATTCGCATCCAAGATGTTCGCTGAACTGCTGTTGCTGATTTTAAATAAGTCCTGGAACACTAGAGAAGTTAGAGATGTGAAGGAAAGATAATGTTGTGCCAACAACTAGGATGACATGAACAAATATAGACCTGTCAGCCCGACATCAATCTGCAAAAAATAACAGAACGGTTATTTGGGAACTCTATTAAGAATTAAAGAGGAAAAAGTAGAATTACATTGAAATTATCGGGAACTTTTTAAAAACAGACCCTATCCAAATAATATTATAATGATAAAGCACGTACAAGTTTAATCAATACAGGTAATACTGCTGATGTAAATGATAGTGTTGGACTATTTAAAAGCAGGTAAGTCTTCAAATGAAATTGTCTTTAGGGAATCAGCAGTCTCATGAGCTGAGTTGTTGGCCCTTCACTCTTTAGCAACCTTTCCCTGCTGATGGAGTTAGCAAATAAGACAAAGACTGTGAGAGACTGGTGAACGGCAAGGATGTAACAGCTGATCTGGGAGGTCAATTTGGTTTGCCCCGTAACAGACAATGCACAAGTAAGGGACAGAAAGGAGGCCAGGCTTACCAAGTGAGGAAATCCGTGTTTCCGAAGAGATTTTCAGATCCTGGTAGAAAGCCAGCTGAATTCCCGTGGCACAAGTGTTGGAACTAGATGGTCCTTAAGGTCCCTTCCAACCCAAACTATTTTGTGATTCTATGAAAATCAAGCTCAGTGTTTAAAGAAGCTGAGACAGCCTTTGGCTATGCAAAACATGGTCCATTAAGGAGCAAGGTATTCCTTGCGTTTCACAATGGTGTGATGGCTCCTACAATTGTTTTGGTGTTCAGTAAATGGGTCCTGAAAAAAAATGGAGAGGATTCAGAAAGAAACACACTAACTTGATTAAAGGATAGGAAAATATGCCTTATTCTGACAGACTCAAGAGCTCAGTTTATGTGACATCTAAAGGAAGGCTGGAGGATTACTTGGTACTAATGAGTTATGGCTGCACAGACAGCAGAACTTTCACAAAGGTGAGTTCTTTCACTTGTTGGACAAATATTTAACAAATATCATGGTCTGACGCTGAAGTTAGATTCGTTCTAGCTGAAATAAGACATTGTTTTTCAGAGGGAAGAGTAATTAACTGCAGAATTACCAATAGGCTCCTTGTTATTCTTGTTACTGATCAGTTTCTAATAAAGCTTGCAGGATTCCCTTCCTCTCTCCCTCCACCCCCGCAAAAGAAAATAGTACTCTAAAACTGAGACAGTTCTAATGGACTGTGCATAAGTTCTGTTACAATGAAGATCTGTCAAGAAGGCCCTCAAATATATTCTAACCTTAAAAAATCTAAGAAAATGGATTGTCAGTGGGAAAAAAATCTTCACTAAGAGGGTGGTGAGGCCCTGGCACAGGTTGCCCAGAGAAGCTGTGGCTGCCCCATCCCTGGCAGTGTTCAAGGCCAGGTGGGATGGGGCTTTGAGCAAGCTGGTCTAGTAGAAGGTGTCCCTGCCTGTGGCAGGAGGGTTGGAATTAGATGTCCTCTAAGGTTGCTTCCAACCCAAACCAATCATTCTATGATTCCATGACACACACTTTCAGTGAGTCTTTCATCCAGCAGACTGTCTCACCACTGAGACAACTAGAAAGACCTTTCTTTACACAATAGTGCTCAAACATTCCCCAAGTTACTGTTTGCTTTTACCAGCCAGATGCTCTTGCAGAGAGACAAAACAAGATGAATTGGCCAGTGTAGCCACCAAATTTAGTGACTGTCAAGCTTTTCAGCAGTTGTTCTTTTAACTCAATCATTAGAGTATGGCAATTTCCCCATGCTAATAGAATTTACAGATCTTGCACAGTAGTGAACATTTAGTAGCAAGGAAGCTAGACGTTCAAAACCATTTATCCCATTTCTTCATACTCCTCAGCTCCTTTTGTGGCCTCATAGAACTTCTTGCCCACTGATTTTATGAAGAAGCTGTATGCATCTCTTGCTGCTTATCAGCTAAAGAGCTGATCTGACGGGAAACACCTCTGTGAGTGGATGTACTGCATTCGGTGGGGACGTTCCCACTTACAGGACTTGTAGTTTACGCGGCCTTGCAGCCCACGAGTTTGACCACGTCGAAAGTTTTAAATCACAACTCAAGTATAATCACCATGGTTTTTCCCCTTTTCCCATTGAAAATCTGTGAAACTACCAAGTTTTCCATGGCTTTTGCCCAAAACCACAACCTGCTGCAAACTGATAGAAAACTAATTCCAAACTTCACACAGATTAATAGCGTTTCCAATTAGAGTGGCCAAATTTTGCAGTTTAGCAGATTAAAAATTGTCATGTTTCATGTCTCTGTGAACAATTTGTTCCACTGAAACCACATCCTACAGCAAATCACTGCCAAACTGAAGCTAAAAACATAAAATAAAATAAAATAAAATCCACCTTTGCATTTTGAAAACTGTACACTTTGGTGAGGTTCAGATCTGCAGTTTAATTTTGTCCTGTTGCATAAAGATGGGAGGAACCTGCTTCTAGATCCAGAATGATTTCCAAGTCATAGCCCTACCCAGATAGGGATATTTGGACCCATATGCCTTAATTTGGATCTTTCACTATTTTTTGCTTAAAATGTAGGGTGTGCTCAGATCATCTGCAAGCCTTTCAAGCTAAGATTTTCAGCCATTAACCTTCCCTTAGCTGAAAACCATTGCCCTTTGATTGAAGTGTAATCCTAGCCCCTGTTCCCTACCAGTATAATGTGAAAGAGGTTTGCTGGCCCACCCTCATGGAGAGGAAGGATATAGGAAGGGTGAATACCTACAAAGATGTTAATTCAATTGTTTGTGATCACACTGTCTATCCCCTATATTTTTCCAAGGTTAATTTCTTCCCCCAGCTTCTGCATTCTTCTCCCTAGGTAAGATACTTGGAGACAGAAACATGGGCTGATGATAACTAAAACCACACTCCCCTGAAAGGGATGGCCCTTGCACTTTCTAGACCAAAGTACTCTCTGGAATCGTGCTGAAAAAAAGATTTATAGTTTTTAATCTCCTCATAAGGTATGACTGTTAAGTACTCCATAATATATAGGACAGGAATTAATCCTGAATTTATTTGGTATTCTTTCTTTTTTCATCTGTCAGAAGATTGCCATTTCAATTATTTATTAAGAAAATTATGTTTTTCAAGGTAAATGCATTACTTTCGTTATCTGCTTTCAATTAGCTGGGAATTCACTATGTTCAGCCAAATATCCATTCATCAACAAATTCCAGATTCCTGGCAGTCTGAACAAATTCCCTATTTTCTTCTTTTACGGGTAAAACAAGTGAAGATATTCATGCCTCATGCTAAATTATGTCTGGGGTTAGACTACCCTGGAGGGAGGTGAAAACAACTGTGGAAGGTCTTGAAATATATTAATAGATGTTTTGATTTAAGCAGAGCTAAAATATTTCACAATCTTTTTTCTTCAGGTGCTTTGTTACGTTAACTAGATGCCCTCCTGCCCTCCTCCATGGGCAACTTTATGAACTGAGCTGTCCACCCTCCAAAATGCATGCAACAGGTTGATGAGAAACAGCTACATGGAGTGTGAGAGCCCAACTAGTTTCTCAGCGCAGCACCATGCCATGCTGTGCAGCTGGGTCTGTTGCAGCCAGTTCCCTCTCCAGGCAGTTGTTTGCTGGAAGGAGAAAGGCCATTGCTTCATAGTTGAGCTGGACTTCTTGCAGAGAGGCTCTTTATCCTGAAAAGGAAGCACAAGCACTTTTCTGAATGCAAACATGCTTTTCTCAATGCCTCATGCCCCAAGGCACTTTTGCTACCTCCTTGCAATTGACACCTCAGCAGGTGCTGGGCCAAAGTCCTTTTCAAGGAGTCTCTTGGGCAAAGCCAAGAGAAAGGCTCTGCCCCTGCCAGCCATGGGGATGGAGGGCAACCAGAAATGCTGGCCTGGCCTCTGTGCATGCTTACCACTGTTCTGAGCTCAGTTACTCTCCAGGCACTGCTTGAGGTAGTACTTCTGTGTATGGGGTGACCAGCCCCAGGCTGGGGAGGAGCTGGGTGAAGTGATCCCACTGTCCCAAATGGCTATACTTGCCCCCTTAATCTCTGCATGGCATCAGGCTGCACACCCAAGGAGATCCTAAGCACACCATATTCCCAGCTGGCCTCCATAGCCACCTTTCCTTCACCATGGGCAATGAGAGAGGAAGAAGGGTAACCTTCCAAGAGGGAGTTAGGATCTAGCTAGGAGTCCAGAGCTTTGATATGAGATAGCCTTAAAATATAAGTAGTATTTAAAGCCCAACTTTTGCCTTCCAAACTAGGAAGATTTTCATTCACTTTAGCAATTAATTTTATCTCATCCTTCTTTTGTTAGTGAAACTGCTGTCACCCCTGGCTTCCTCAGTTGTTGTAAAAAATCCTCTGTCCTGGTCATCTCCTATGTGTCATACGAAGTCAGTTTGGTTTTGTGCTGCTCTTCTGTTCCCCAGCTCAGCCATCAGTGACTTTCCTTGGTCACCTCCTCTTTCCTCCTTTCCATTCACAGTGGATACTTTCTTTTCCTTTTGTTTTCTCTTTCCAATGATTTGTGGTCAGTAAACTGTAGAACAGGACTCTTTAGCCTTTCCCATCATATTCAGGTGTTTGTAAGTCTCTCCCTCTCCATGCACGCTCTGAGATGGCATTCTCTTGTGCATTGTATTTTTTATCATGTGAGTTAAGAAACAGAGTCAGCATTCTGCCTCTCATTCCCCAGGCTGTGCAGAAGGATAACCATCCTTATGTGGGCTGATGCCTTTCCCACCAGACACAGGAGAGGCAGGAAGATGAAATTTTTTCCCTTACATGATTTGTGTTCATCACAGCCAGATGCTGTTCTCTGCACAGGGAGATAATTAGGCTGAGGTTTTGGGGTGAAAGCTATGCTGCCTTCACTACTTAGTGACACGGAGCCCTGAGAGCCACCTCACCATCCAGCAACTCTGCCAATGGTGAGTGCTTCTGCTGAGGACTCTCCCAACAGGAGAAACAATCACCACCTCTTCAACATCTGCCTAACGTCCTATAGCCTAGGCAATCGTGAACTCATGTGTTTATTTTACTGGTAGAATACACCTGCAACTTAAATATTGTATGATAAGCAGATGTTCACTTCTATAAATTGAACTGCGCGCAAAGATTTATAGACCCCAGAGGTTCAGATTTAGCAAGTGGGAGCCAGGATCACAACTGGACCTTCAGATTCAATAAATCCTGACATTACTGCAGTATTGGGGGAGGGGAGGAAGGCATCATTATAGACATATAACAATTTTTAAAGTATGCCAGTGATGATCTGCAAAGCAGATGTAAGTCAAGCTGATTTTGATACATTATACTGACCCTGCCAGGTAAGAGATGAAATAAGTCAGGATTTGATTTGGAGTCGCATATGGAATATAGCAGTGGAAATGGTGATAATAAACCCCTGTTCATGTGAGATACAGAGAGGAAAAAATCTCTATTAAAAAGAATAGATGTTTTGTTTTCATGCTATAAGAAGGACACTTGATATCATCAGTGGTGAATTTATTCTAATTAAGGCACTTTAAATGATGTAGCTGTGCTGTGCTTTTCTTTCATGTAGTGCACTAATAAAAGTCACTGGTTTAGTTATAGAAAAAACAAAGTCCTCTATGAGCAGAGTAGGTACCTGATGCACCCCAATGATGTCTCCTAGCTCAGGCAGCAGAATTGGTGCTGCTGAGTGCATTTGGAAGCCTGGCAAAGAAAATAGGTTGCCAGAAGTCATTCAGACTGTGATGTCCCTTCAGGCCCTGATTTATTCACTGGGGTTTAAACACAGGCTGGCAGCAAGGGTAGAGGGGGTGGGAGGTGAGGCAGTATGGTCAACCTGTGTCAATGTCACTGCAAAAGAAGGAGAAGCTGGAAACAGAAAGAGTTAGGAAGAGTAAGAGGCAAGTCCAGGTTACCTTTCATTAACCAACATGCCATAACAGCCCGGGCTGGGCAGAGAAAGCTGGAGCTGGGAAAGCTGGAACTACCGCTGATGAACACGGGGTGTACGTGACTGGCTCCCCCCGCATCCCTAAGCCTGTGGGCAGCCATCCCGCTCCACACCGCCCATGATATATTACAACAAACAAACTCAGCCGGCCCATTGAGCAATTCATGGTTACAACAAAAACCCCCATAGAGATTTTCAATGGGTGATTATAAATTACACTGGTGTTTTAGTGTTTCTGGCTTTCTGTTTAGAGTAACCCATAATGGTTTATGAGAATCATCTAACTAGCAGTTTTTAGGGACTTCCAAAACATGTACTTCAGAGAAAATCAAAGCAGGAAAAGCCACTACCAGTAGGGTATTCCCCAGTTACTAATAACTAATAAATACCAATACCCACTCTAGTAGAAGATGGAAGCAGATGCAAACAAGAGCAAACAAACATGAAAATGTCGTACTGACTTTTTTCTCACTGAGGTAGATACACATGTGAACAGCTCCCCCAAACTCGTGTCTGAAAGCTGAGCTCTCTGAAGCAGAAGCAGCCAGGAAGATGTAGCATTTGTAGCCTCCTGTGGCAACAGAAATAAAAACTTTGGACCCAAAGTGATCACTAATTGCCAGTTACAATCTTGCAAATGAGAGTGTTCCCAAATAAGACTGTGGGATATTCCCTAGCTGCCGGCTGTAATATGGGTAAATAGTCACATCACTCAAACAACATGACAGGCTGAAGCACCAGCTCAAGATTTTCAAAGTGCTTGTACAAGGATGCACTAGATGTCCATGCACAAGTACATGAATGCCCTCCTGAAGGGAAATCCAGTGAGAAGATCCGGAGTCAGGCAGGGGTGGTTGGAGCCCAGAGCGCTAGCTCTCATTCTGGCTCACTTTTCACTTCTGGGCTCATTTTAACTCTCACACTCACATATGCAAGATATGGGCATCTTTTATGGGCATCTTTTGCTGCACAAGATGAAACGAAGCTCACCTAAAGACTTGGAGAAGGCTGCTGTAACAATCTGAAGTACTACAAACCTTCCTTCAGCCAGTCTTCCATGACCAGTGATGTGTTTTCTGCACCCAGCTCTCAACACAACGGGATGGAGGCACAGGGAGTGTTTGCCTGTCCCAGTGCCACCCAGCAGCCCCAGCCAGCACCCCCTGCAGAGATCCCAGTCACCACACCCTCTCAGCTGGAAATTTTTTCCATTTGACCCCAAGCTCCAGGACCATTAAGGGAAGGTGTTTCTTTGTGGTTTCTCCACTGCTCCTTGTGAAAGTCCTACACAACCAGGGCAGCCG
Organism: Neopsephotus bourkii; assembly: GCF_033783945.1. Lineage (NCBI taxonomy): Eukaryota > Metazoa > Chordata > Aves > Psittaciformes > Psittacidae > Neopsephotus > Neopsephotus bourkii. The sequence continues at coordinate 9,882,862 of NW_026901456.1, read as the reverse complement.
GGAAGTGTTTACACTGTCTGGCATTTGTTCTGATATCTGCAGACAAGGACTCCAAAATAAATTCTGATTTCCATACCAAAAAAGCACATTGTGGACTCTTTACTGGTAGGGTACAGAATTTCCCTGCCTTGAGAGCAGCAAGAGACAGCTCTGGTATCTGCAGCGTTTTTCAAGGGAGTCCCTGGTGTCCTTAATGAAAAATTCATTTAGTGTAAATCAAAATTCAGCTTCATTGTCATCCTAATCAGACCAAGCTGCAGGTGAAAGTGAGTTTAGTGGTTACTATTTATTCCCAGGTGACTACTAATCCTATTTCCCATGTTGAAATAAGGCGTTAAAAATCAATGTAATCTCTCATTGAAAAGAAGACATTCCTAACAGCTGTATCCTTCAAAGGCTCCGGCCTTTTCTTTCCCCTTACTGTCTCCCTAGGTAGCCCTCTGGGACACACAGTTATGAGGGATGCCAACTGCTCACTATTCATCATGGCTTTATTCTCCAAGGGCCCATTGACTTTCAATAATTTATCACTTGATGTTTTGTGTGTTGCTCCAGAAATAAATCAGAACCGGGAGCACCAGATGCTCCTGCATCCCATCATACTGTGTTAATTTATTTAGAGGTGTTTTCTCAGCCCAGCAAAGGGGTGCAGGAATCTCCTCTGCAAGGAGTAGTGAGTGTGGGGGTTAAGGTCCACTGAGCCAAATGCAAAGAGTGCTGAGAAAGAGAAACGTCAACGTGGAAGCCCATGAGCTTGGAAACCCTCACAGGGTGAGCAGGCAGTTGGCTTTCCAATCAGAGCTAATGGTGACAGCGCTCCAAGAAAAATACATTTAGTCCTTAAGTGTGTAACTTTTGTTCTGGGCTCACAGTCTCTTTTTCTTTCTTGGACTAGGTCTCGCACCCGGATACGGGAAGTAAATATCAAGCTATAAATCACAAATTCAATGCTTGCTTTTCTTTCCTCAAGGTTGTATAATATAATGAAAAAGATCAAGCAAATGCAAAGCTATTTTACGCTGCACATGCAGAGTGCAAAAGGCCCTGGGTGTATTCCAATGACCCTGCAAGAATGATAGGCCTCCTGCTAACAGGAAGATCTATTTTTCTGGGGCATCACACAAATCCTCTCATGGATTGAAGAGTTTCTCCTGTTCTTGTTTTCTTTAATGCTCTTGCAATACAGTTAATTTAACATATAATTACCCTTCATTCAAACCTTCTGCATGTATTTATTATGGGAGTTTCATCAAATACGCCTCTGGCAGAACAGGAAACACAAATATCCTATGTTCCTTCCCAGAGTCCTGAATGAACATCAACAGCTTTTAGGTACTTATCACCCTTGGTCATTTCTCATCTTCCCTTCAGAGGGGGAACACCGTGGCTGCTAACACACAATCTTGCCTCTGACGTTACTGCTGGAGCACCAGACTGACCCCACCTGGAAGACAGGAGGGTGCTGGGACTTCTCCTTGAAGTCCAGCCTTGCCAAGGTTGCACACTCAGTTCCAGCACTCTCTAATGCAGCAGGGCCTGAAGTCTGATGCTGTTATAAAATCAGCTTCTAGTTACCTGCATGGGGAAGAGCCAAACCAAGAATGCATGATACTTCCTAACCCCCCGAAACATTGTTCAGGGTAATTCCTCTTCTCTAGGACAATGCCATCCATACGGGGTAGGAGCATTCCCAGTACTGCTGATTAACAGCCTCTCTGCTCATCTCTGGGTGTGTAAATGTAAGTGGGGCTTCCTGATGTTACATGAGTAAACGACAGCTAGTTTTTGTGATGACAGCAAGAAAACACGCTTTCTTGACAGCACCTCCTCTGCCAGGTTTCAAGCCTTCGCCACACCTCCAGAGGGACTTAGCAACCTTTACAGGAGCGAGATGGCAGGTGGGTCGCAAGCCCCCATTTCTGTCTCCATTCTCTCCTCTTCAGAAGTTTCCATATGCATTGACATTTTCCCAGACTTGTAAGATAAAGATCTCCAATGCGCATAATTATGGCCTGAAGAACTGAAGTTTGCTGGTATTATGAGAAACTAAAAGCAAGAGCTTATACTGGGAAGTATTGGGCAACCCTGTCTTTGCTGAAGGCGAAATCCCCTGCTGTGCCTGCCACCAAGATTAATTCCAGATTTCCTTAGATTCTGTGACATACACAGGGCCTGTCCTAGCAGCTGCTAAGCACTATCAGCTCTAATGCTCTCTTCCAAATCTCTCAGCCCTACTATCAGGAGCATTATTGTGAGGAGATTTTTCCTGAGATCTCCATGAGACAATATTGGGAAATCCTGATTAGTCAGTAAAGTCACTGTTTATTCTCCTGCTGAAACACAGCTTCCACTAAACCAGAGCCATTCTCTCCTTGAAGATAAGAGAATGTTACCAAAATGTATGATTACTGGTTAAGCTTGCAGCAAAACACAATTTGCATCTTAACTCTGTTTTCTCTCATTTAAATCATTCTTCAAATGTCTTATTTGGCACGGAAAACATTTGTCTCAACCTAAAGGTGAACTTTGGAGGGGGGAGTCTGAACAAAACCCTTACAGCTGCTTTTTAATTGTCCAGGAAGAAAAAAATGCACTTTCCAGTGTAAACACTATCTTGGGTTTATTTTGGTTGTTGTTTTTTTTTTTTTTTTGTTGCTGCTGTTTTGTTTTGGGGGTTTTTTCAGTTCAAGGAGAACATTCAGTTTGTTTAGAGTTAGATTATTTTATTTATCTGTCAGCACAGCACATCTGTATTTCTTGGTGAGACAGAGGAACATAGGAACAGCTTTGCGAGGTCAGAGCAGGGATCGGTTCAACCCTGTATCCTGCCTCCAACAGTGGCCGGTAGCAGATGCTCAGAGCAAAGCACAGAGCAAACATGACCAGTGCCCAGGGGCCATTCCCAGTGTCCCCACTGCACTCCCAGCACTGAATGGTCACTTAGGGCTTCCTGAGCCGGAGCTCCGGCTCAAACGCTGCACTGGCAGTCACCAGCATGCCAGTCCTCTCCAAATATGTCTAATCCCATTTTGAACCACTGTACCCTCTCAGCCTTTGCTGTGTCTTGTGGCAAAGATGCATGAATGAGGCAGCTATGCTGCAGTGAGATTAATACTTCCTTGCCCTCTTTTTAAACCTGATAATGTCCTTGAAAGTCTCTCAGTTCTCACATTACAAGAAACACTGAAAAGGCTTTTCCCCCTGAATATGTCTTTTTTCAGAAGCTGCTTCATCACCCCTCTTGTTCAAGCTTGGCCATAGCCCTCCTTATTCTTGTTTTAATTCTTGCTGTACCTGTGGCTCTTCTGTATCCATTTTAGGGGGGTTGAAGCCTGGCATGGCTTGGACTTATAATTCATATGCCAACTTCATTTTCTGGTTATATCTAGTACTTAATTTGACTTTTCTTTTTTTTAACTCAGTTGCTGAGTATCAGAACTATGCTTTCACAGAATTTTCCATCATTACTCCAAACTTACCCCTAAAAGGCAGTAGCTTGCTGAAAACCAACTGCTGGCTAAGCAGTGGTCATTTTGTTAATTCCCCTCTGTTTCATTACTTTGCTTTTACCAGCACTGGCTTTATCCTGATGTTTTATCTCCAGTCATTCAACAGTGTGAGATCCTGCTGCAACTGTTTACTACTGGCTCTTCTGAAGCGTTCTGCATCATCTGCAAATGTGGTCAACTCACTGGATATCCCCTCTTCCAGATCTTTGATTGATACATTGGAGTACACCATCTACATTCTAGACTGCAACAGCTCTGTGAGAGAACTTCGACCATTTTCCCTCTGCACCTTGGCTTTCCAATATGCCTGGAGAAAAGTACCGTTTTTGGAAAGCTGGGTACTCTTTATTGGTGATGCCTTGCTTAGTCACATACTTAGAAACCTCTGCAAAGACTTTGTGAAGCCTGATTCTCTCCCACAGAAGCAACCTTTCTTTCCTTTCATCTATCTCACACACAAAATCCATACTTGTCTACCAATGCTAATCTGTGCTATTATTTTCAATACCCACTATGGAAGGCCAGTCCATTAGTTTGAAGTTCTTAGGTTCATATATTCCACATATATTAAAACAACTATAAGTTACTGTGTGTGGAATAAAAGGTTCAAGTGTGAGGTTTTATTTTCAAATAGAAGGACAACAAATACTCCCTGTAGACAAGTTCTATTGTCTATGCTAGCTTCCTTATTAAGAGCCTAACTTCGTCCACAAACTGAGCTAATGTATACCAACAAACAAAACATTTGGAAAGTTGTCCATAAAATGTTCACTTCAGTTTTGCGCCACAAAATTCGCTGACAATTTCTTCTCCCATACACTCCATTTTTGTATTTACAGTTTCGCTCCTATAGTCTCTTGCGGGTTAAACATAACTTCAGCTATATTGGTACAGTGGTTGATGCTTTGAGCCTGTCAGTGTTTAAGAGGCATTTGGACAATGCAGGCAGTTGGACTTGATGATCGTTGTAGGTTCCTTCCAACTGAAATAGTCTATTCTATTGTTTCTAAATGAGAGCTTTCCCTGTGGAATAGTTGTGCGTAACTGTTGATGGCTTAGTATATTTTCCTTCAGCATGGTCATCCCCCAGTTTTACAAAGTAAAAACTCACATACTTTTAAAATGTAGTCAAATGCATAACATAGGGTAAAAAAATACGAATCTATATTTGACTTATCTGTCTTATACACCTGAGTGTGTACACTTGTGTGTGTGTGCAAAAGTGAGCATACAAACATTAGAGAAGGAAAATGCATAAACAAAGGTACAGGAATTGTGTTTTATTTCAAAAACTCAGTAAACCCCAAAGAGGCAGAAGTTACCTGTAACAGTGAAGGCATCAGTTATTTAATTGTGATCATGATTCCAAACATGAAAGCACTGTCTGTGAAATTAATTCAACCTATCAGGTGCTTTAAAAACAGGCTTCAGTTTAAATATTTTGCCTACCCACAGCTTCAGTGGGTATCATCGTGGTAAACAAACACAGATTAATGCAGGGAGTGTGGGTGCTTTCACCTCTCTCCCTCAAAATTAGCAGGAATACCACACTGCGCATTCCCACATGGTAATACATCAGGGCTGTGCAGCCTTGCCTCCACCCTCAAGTCAGTTCAGGGCTGTGTTTGCCTCTGGGTAATGTTAAATTTAGGGCTTGTGTTCCAGGACTACTCATCTTCACTTTGCAGCTCTCTCAGCTGCAGTATATCACTCACAAGCCAATACCCTTACCCCATAGGGGGGTATCCCATGTGGCATACACTAATTTATAAATGAGAATGATATCTGAATGTGTCACATTTCAGTGAAGAAAAACAAACCTTATGGACTCTTTTAAAGCTGTGATAAATTGGAATGTGCATGGTACAAATATTTATCTTTCACCCTTATTACAAGTATTTCCTTTTCACTGGTTAATTTAATTAAGAGGTGTCCCTTCGGATTGAAACTTTGTAAGATGGATATATTTTTCTCCAAAACGTAATTAATTTTGAATGAAGAGGGGAAAACTCATAGCTCCTGAACTTATTAATAATGATCTGAATTAAAATACATTCCTGGCTTCCTTGAACACTTACGTATGTTATGGGATAGCTGGGAGGGGAGGCAAGAGGGATTATTTTTGTTTTCATGAGGAGGACCTGATCCCAGAAACACTGTTGGACATGTATGATGAGGAGTTAGTCACCATGATTTCTTTGGCAAGGAAGAAAGAAGCAGAAACAAAAACAACACTGACCCAACTTTCTGACAAAGGGGGAGACAGGGATAAGAGAGTTGGTATGGAATCATTCTTCTTCCCTCCCAATGCTCAGGATCCCATCTCACTCAAAAATACTCCTTGTGGTTGGCAGCCTGTGGCTGTGAAGGAGACAGAGGACAGGAGCAGGAGAAGCCATCAACTTCCCAGGAGTGGCTCATAGCCCAGAGGGGGTCACCCTCCTGCACAGCCCCAGGGGCTGTGGGGGCCTCCCATGTGTCCCCCTCTCTGTGAGGTACAAATAGTCACCCAGTGCTGGACATTGGGCCGCCAGGGAAGGCAAAACCCACATAAGGCCCCATCCTGGTTCAGCTGCCAAGTTCTGGGTGAGAGCAGCCATCCTCTTACCTGAATTGTAGACCCAAAAACACAAAGGGAAAGATGAAGCCCAGTGGAGAAGGTGCTATCTAGGGGTACAGATGGTCAGGATGTTGCCTTCAGTCTAATCTTGGATGTGCAACTTCATCTCACTTCTCAGGACCCCTTCCCAGCTTCTGTCTGATCTACTTCAAGGGCAATATTTCTGGATCACAAACTGACTCCTGGTGTGTCTGTGCAATAAGACAGCAAGGCTCCATGCACAACTTTGCTGACACACAGGCATTACAGAGAGATGATGACAAAACTGCAACTGTTTTTCCAAAGTATCTGCTTTGCCCCTGCTCACACAGAGCAATTCCAAGAATTGTCTATTAGAAACTCAGTCCCCAGCTCAGTCCCTGCAGAGGGGTGGGTGATTTTGTGCCTTATTACCTTTTCAAGGGAGAGTTTAGAGATACAAATGTCTGGGACACACACCTATTTTGAGAGGCCTCTTCTTCCACAAAGAGAAGTCTACAACTTCAGTGTTTAAATCACTGTGTCTGTGGCATGCTGATGAGGGGTGATTTTAATGGCATATAAGGTTGAATAATAGAAAAAGGCTTGTCACTTCATCTTTAGGGGAGAATTTTCTGATCAGTTTTGAGTATTGTGTCAATAACTTCTGTCATATTTTCTGTCATTACAGAGCCTGCCATCACACTGCCAGCACACTCATTAGCAAAATAAGGGGTATCACTGCCAGAAGAAAAGGTTACTCAAACATAAATACAAAGTCTAGCAAAACATCTCAAGCATAGACTCTTGAACTTGAATCATTGCTGCAGGTATAATTGAAGGGATCTCTCAACACAATAATCAAATCCATGTTAATGCTGCTTTGCTTCTCAACCCCCTCCAGTGCCTGCAGAAATATCTCTGCCGATCCTAAATCCCTCAGTGAGATTTCAGCCAGAGCGTCTGGTCATTGCCAGCTCTTATATCAGTGACTGGCATCCCTTCATAGCTCACACATCCCACTTTTAAAAGAACAATTATGGCAATTCTGTGAGTTGAATGACAAAACTCAAAGGAAAATTAACTTGAAGATGCTTCCTTAGCAACTGTGTGCAGCAGTGTTCCCACCAGTCCAATGTTATAGCATTACACTTTGAATTGAAAATAATACGGATTGAAATCTCTACTAGTTACATGGCAAGTGCAGCCTGGCAGAGGCACAGCCTTCCTTGGTCACATCGGCCAGTACCCAACTCATAATGCTGGATTTCACCTTATGTGGAAGACCTTTGTGGATAAGGAACAGCAATGGCCACCAGCAGAGGTTCAGGGAGCACAGCAACTAGCAAGCTGGCCCTGAAAATAAAAATGCTTAATTTAAGTGTTGTTAAAAGAAAATAAGTGCTGATTATCTCTTTCTTCTTCCATTCCTAATCCTTCTCACTCCAACACTAGTGTAATTTTATCATATGCTGTTTAATGAGTCACCATCGGCTATCTGACACACATTGGCTTTCTTGAAACCAGAGCCGCGAGTTCCCAGTGGGCAAAAGCAAGGCTTACTCACCAAACTGCAATCATTCTTGTGCAGCAAGTCTTTCCCAGTCCTTCTTGCTCATCTTTCCTAGAATGGCCTGATTCTCAGAAACAACATGCCCTGGTACAATCTACACTTCCTTTCCTGTCAGACTCAGAGGTCTGTATTTTCTCCCCACTGCACTACCCAGTGATGCAAACAGCAGGAGGGAAGAGGTGACAATCCCATTACTATCCTAACAAAGCCACCTACCTTTTGTTTACATTACCAACATTATTTTAACTGATGTAGCCCAGGCTACTGCACAAGACCAACTTTTTATGCTGAATCCTACATTATTGTCTTCCAGAAGGACAGTAACCATCTCTCTCAAGGTTGCTACCTTGGTTTGAATATTTAGGCACACAGATAAAAGGCTGCTATGACATAATACTGTAAAATCTATTCACACTGGTACATTATCTATTAGTTGTACTCCTGAGAAAAATGCAACTTTATACCCCATCACCCTGAGAACAATTTCCACTCACCTGTGCTGGAAACATCCTCTTTCGTAAACTTGGGTTCTGCCTTTTGGACTTGAAAGCACTCTGAAAATACTCCATAGGGATGGCTAACTGATTACTTTCCTTAACTGATGCATGCTCAGCATCACTAGCATGGATTAAATTAGCAGTATTAAATCAAAACCATCATATCTTGCACTGTGATTTACAGTTTACCTCCTGTGGTACAAGAGGTCTCTGGCACACTGAGGCAGAGAGGTTTCAAATGCCATCAACAGGACATTTTTATAAAGAGAATGTGAGGTGGGGGGAGCATTCATCAACATCCACACATTAGTTGTGCAGCTCTTCCTCCTGCTTGTTGGGTGTTAATACTCACACCAGTAATTCTTTCTAGTTGTGCAGCTCTTCCTCCTGCTTGTTGGGTGTTAATACTCACGCCAGTAATTCTTTCTAAAGCTCTACATGTGCCATCAGTAGGAAAAACTCTGAGAGAGGCTTTGCAGGGCAAGGCTAAACAGTCTCAGAGTATCTGAAAGCCTCAGCTGATGAAGCAGGAGGAAGATTATGCCATCAGCCTGACCCATGAGAAAGGTGGTGCTGCTTCTTAACCCAGAGAAAGTGGTAGATTTGTGCAACTGAGCAGAGCAATCCAGGAGGGAAAAGAATGATCAAAAACCTGAAACCTCAAACTGAGTGAGGAAGTACTCCTGCAGTTACTGGGCCTGCTTTGGGAATACAGACCCCATTTCCTGAGCTACACACAGGGACTTGGGCAACCCATGAGGCCTGCAGTTACCTGCAGACTTCAAAGGATGAGTTTCTAACCTGAGAGAAGGACCTGATCCTGCTCCCCCTAAGTGACCAGGATATTCTCAGGGGACTTTGGAGCATTTCATAACTGCATACAACAGAGTCAAAGCCTGAGAAGTCCAGTTTTCTCTGTAATTCAAGTAACAGTCCACCCACATAAGATTAAGGTGTACATTAGGATAATGAAAAATCATTAATTCTCCTCTTACACAAGCTTATGAAAATTTCTCAGTTACTCCATCAATCCCCTCTGTTGACACAGGAGAATGGAGATGTAGTAGATCAGGCAGACAATATTACAGACAATTTTCTCTCATGCACGATCTCAGCTCCTGTCCTGCTCAGCAAAATACTTACATGACCTCAAGAACATTATCTATTACCTAAGAACTACCCTTTTTCCCACCCGTGTGCAGTCTTGCTAGTGTTACTTGCAAAGCCTCCCTGCTCTGAGGCTGGAGCTGGCACTGGAGTCACCATTTTCTTTCCTGTCTGCACGAGGCTTTGATCCAGCCTCTCATCTTGCTAGGAGCCAGAGTATTGTCCTTCTGGCTCCCTGTCCCACCAGGTGCTGGGAGCCAGGGCTGCTAATGCTGTGGCCGCAGAGGAGGCAGTGTGACCCGGTCATGAATGGGCAATTTAGATTGCTTAAAGAGCCACTGTCAAAGGTATCAGCAAAAGTGGTTTTACTGAATATGACAGTAACAAAGTTCAATGGCAAAGTTCACTCGATTACTGTACTGCACAATCATTTCAACAATGATTCAGAATTACCAATACAGAGTCGAAGTTACCAAGACAGAAGTAAACTTACCAAGACAAATCAAAGTGACCATAATACAATGTTGCGTGTGATAACCAGTCCCTTACCAAAGATCTGCTCATGGCAAAAGGTCTTTCTGCCTCAAAGAGCAACTTTGAGTGGCATTCCAGCTGAACGGGAGACCACCACCATGCAGCCAGGCTGCTTAGCAGGGAGAGCTCAAAGAAGGCTCATTTAGGCTGTCATATTTAGAGCATAAAGTAGTTGGCCTGCAGCCAAATTACATGTGCTGGAAAAAGGTATGCACGAGACTCCTTGTACCTGCAACTTTTATTGTTCCTGGATAAATAAGTCTTGGAAAAAACACCTGGTATTTATGTATTAATTGCATGATCAGTGTTTCAAGCTCATATGCATCAATGCCCACTGTGTCACCCTGCTCCTTTGTGGGTTTTCAGAGAACAGACTGGAAGTAAAGTTCTTGGCCCTGTTATGGCTCAGGTCTTTACCTCCTTTGGAAACTGTTCTAAACTACTGTTAGTTTGGTTAAGGTGTCGAGTGCATCCAACACAGACCCTCGTAGCTGCATATTTGCAATATTGCCTTTTGAGCTGGGATCTGCCATGATCTGACCCAGTCCTAGGACCTGGCTGCTGCAGCTGAAGCATGTGGACTATCCTGTGATGAGTTAAGGACTTTGTGTGCAAGGGTAGGAAAGCAGAAAAGCGATTAGCCTCTCCCAGAAAGTAAAGCCAAACCCTGTTCCCACAGAAATCAATGGTAAAACTGTTAGGACCTCAGCAGCAACAGTTCAGGTCCTTTGTGATCGTTTGCCTCCTAAAAGGAATTTTGCTTCATTAAGATGCTGAGTCTTTCTAACTCGAATATTTGATTAGCTTCGGGTTTTGGGTTGTCTTCATTATGTAGTTGCCAACAGGGAATCAAAAGGGGCATCTCTGAACCTGCTGTGAGGCTGTGAAGCTTTATGGAGTGTTATGTGTGGGGCAAGAGGAAAGTGGGCAGTGCCTCTCTGTTTGATACTATTGTTATGGAAACCTAAAAGTTCAGGATGGGTGGTGAAATGCAAATGGTGCAAAGCTGAAGAGAGACTGCATTCGCTCACTACTTACCAGGCTTCTGCAGAACAAAATGTCTGAGTTTCTGCCTTTTGTGAATATGAGCTTTCCTGGGGTCCTAAAAGCCAAGGTCAGGAATCCAGCAGCAGGGGGGTGATGGACATGAATCCCAACAGCCACTTCAAATGCTTACTCTGGAAACAAACTCTCACATGAAAGTGGCTAAACCAGAAGACAAATGAAAATTGTGTGTTTTATCCCAAGATGAGCTACCTACTAGGAGAGGGAGGACAAGAGTGGTGGCTCTGTTGGGTATCTCCAGTGTTTCATATCTACTCCAACCCAGCTGGCGATGACAGAAACTTCCTGCATTCTGATTAATTCAGACAATATGATTCTAACAACAGAGGAAGGAATGTCCTTCATCAGCAAAGTGAGTGACCACATAGAGGTGGCTCATTGCACAGTGATTTGCTGAGCAGAATGATGTTCTACCACACAGGGAAATAAAACTCTTGCACACAAAGGAAAGGGTTCAATTTTAGTTGCAAATGGCTTAATTAATCACTTCCTTCAACTCCCAAAGGAAAGAGACAGGCTACAAAAGCTCTGCTTGTATTAACCTCCAGGCAAACAGGCGCTCTTCCATAAAATTCGTTTAGCTGCAAAATGGGGAAAAAATGATAGAGGCAGAGAGGTTCAAAATCATGAAGCTTTTTCTTAATAATGAAAATAGAAAAGTACACTGAAACTCAGCAATAGAGAAGAGTTTGTTCCCATTTCTCCAGAAGGGAGAGTCAAGGCCAGGATACCACCAGCACTTTTACATGCAATCCCTTCATGTAAATGATTTCAAATGGGAGCTCTTGCTCTTGCCTGGAGAAAAAAGCAGAATGCATCACGGTTGCCAGACCACCTGGGACATGGGGAGGAGAGGAAATTTCCAAATGGGTTTTAAGACAATTCATTTATATTTATCTAGCCAGAATAAATGTTTTTTTTTTCTGAGATAGCATTTCCCTTTGCTCTATCTAGACCACCAAGAAAAGAGGGAGGCACAGAATTTCTATTGCATTAATAGTCCTGGTGTTTACAGTTTGTGCTTTTATGAACTTGTGGGAGCTGTTTATTGAGTCATAAAGTCTACTAATGGGGATATTATCTTTAAATTACATAAGTACTACAGTATTTGGGTTAGTTAAAGGAAAGGTTTAAAACAGTCACACACTTACAGTTTATCTCAATTACCAGCATGATCCCATAATGGGAATTTAATTGCTAATTGCTAGCTTATATTGCAGAAGAACTACAATAACAACACAATATATAACCTGTATAAACATGTCCAGACAATTCTATATTGCCTCCTTTCACTGCTACCTTCTTTTATGGTGAGGCTTTTTATTAAAATTATTTAATTCCTAAATGCCTCAAATTAGGAATTCCTCTTTGTCAGGAAAGCATTGCCACCAGCACTTCATTTGACAGATTTTAGCGAGCTACCTGCACACAGTCAAGTGGGTTTGTGCAAAAGGTGTAGTGTTACGCATACGCTTAAATACTTTGCTAAATTAGATTCTCAGAGACTTCTAATAAGAGAAATTGTAGTTCCATTTATATCAACCCAGGTTTTCCTGTTTGCCTAGCTGGAATGAAATTTGACAAAGACCCACCAGCCAGAGACTGAGTCAGTCTCATTTACGCTGAACATGGTGCCAACTCTCAGCTCAGCCTAAGTTCCAGAATACCTCATGAAAAGGGACCACATGCATGTTCAATACATAGTGTGGACTCATGGTCTCCCCTGTCCAGTCTGTTCAGCCCAACCCAAACTACCTACAGTTGTCTGAAGGTCAGTCCTTCCTAAATGTACAATACTGTAGTGTGGGGGGGGAGCAGCCAAGCAGTCAGTCACCATGCTTGACCCCAGTGCTCCTCTGGCAATGCTGATGGACCCCAAAGGTGGGATTCATCTCACCTGACAGCAATACAAACATCTATGTTTAGCTGGTTGCTTCAAATCCCTTCAGTCAGTGCAGGGGGAGGGCCAATGTATGAAGAACTGCCACCTGTAGGCTATGAAGTCCATCATCCTTCCATTGGCAAGCAAGGGATCCAGAGAGCTCTTGCAGGTGCAGACATCTGCAATGTAAACATCTGAAGGCAATGGACATAAGTCTCACCCATAAACCTCACAATAACTTAGCGGAGGCTTCATCCCACTTGCACCACAGCAGCTCTGTGAAAGATCTTCCTCCTGTTTTCCAAGCCAATGCCATTCTTCTGACAGATTTGCCTTTGAAAGTGGGAGCTCCCTCCAGTACTGTTAGGTGATACAATGAATTTTTTCCTGTTACAAATAATCCCACAATGCTGCTTGCCAGGAAGCTGCATCAGATTTCGAAGAAGTTTGTGAATCGGCTCCTTTATTTCTCTTTGTTCATGGTCCTTAATGTGAAACTAACCTGTCAAAACAGGACACCAAAGAGGACAGATGGCTAGGGTGAAAGGCAGATGAGGATAGCTAGCTTATTTGTGTGTAATACATACTAGAAGAAACTTCCAGATGATTCAGAAATGAGCAGCTGTGCAGAGAAAGAGTTTGTATAATCAGTCTATAACCTTAATATGTTGCATTCATTTCCTTTCTTATCTTGGTTATGCTCCCTCAGTGGTTTTAACTTTACTGGAAACTGGTAGGGATCATGGATTTCTCCCCCACCTCCTTATTCGGTTTGTTTGACCATTGCCTAAAGCATTCAACAAACAGCAAGAAATTAATTCAGACCAAACAGCAATTTTAAAAAGCCTTCTTTCAAGATAGCTTTCTCTCAAATTTTATCTATACTTCCTTCTAAAACCCAGAAATAATTTTTAAATTCTAACTGACCTCAGACTGCAGTATTTTGTCCTCCCGATATTGCAACTTCTTAAAAACTTGCTGCCTTTTGTCTTTCTCATTATACTGGGGCTTGTTGGCTAAGCCACCTCAAAGAGAAAGAAATGCTGCTAGTAGATATGCTACAGACAAATTACAGAGGGCACATGATATTAAGGAACTAATGTTTCCCTCCATGTCACTGAATAACCTACATGTGACTACAAGATGTTAAAAACAGGAAAATTCTTCTAATGATTAGTTCCACGTCTCAAACTATGGGAACACATAGAAGGGTTCAGCAAGCAAGAGACCAGTGAATTACTATTAGTGATATATAGACTCTGTTCTCTGAATGCTGTCAAGTGACTGAAAACATTCAGTATTTTGGTTAGTGTGGAATTAGGAACCCTGCAGTTTTCCCACAGAAAGTTTGCCTTTGGGAGGCAGAAATGTCTCCAGGACTAAAACGACAAGACAAAGGGAGCAGACATAGAAGTCAACTGCACCCAAACTTTTTCTGTGAAGAGCTTTCCTGCCATGAAGTAAAATCAACTCACATCAGCACAAGAGACAAATGCGGAGGGAAGACTTCAACATCTTTTCATTTATATAGATGAACATCTGTCTGACATTGGTACAAATGCCTCCATCTAAAAAACCACAGTAGATGCCTGCATGACATGCAGAACACAGGAAAATAGTGCTTGGTAAGGAACTTCATTTTTGTCCACACATTGTCTATGGCTGTTTGTGGCTCCCATGTCTGAGAGAGCCCAGCTGCTGGTGATCAGAGAGGGCATGCTGACCTGACAGGAGCGGAAGCTGATGTGAGACTATGAGCTAACCAGTGTGTCACCTGGATCCGAAGACTGGTCCTCTTTGCTGTTTGCAACTGGCCATTTGCTTGCAGCAGCAGTTATTCCAGAGAACTTGAAGCTTCTTATTCTCAAATGCCAAGTTGAGGAAATAAAAATTAACACTGAACATGCGACAGACCCCAGCAGTGAGAAGGGGAGCCAGTACAGTAATGTGAATCTCTTCACTCCTCCTATGGACAGCACAGACAGTTGTGGAAAGAAGATATCTTTGGCTTCCCTACAGAGATCGAGAGCTGAGATTAATGGCAACTGGGAGGGCTGTCTTTCCCTTTATACCATGCATGCTTTAAAGCTATGGCCTCCTGCCACCTTGAAACATAATCTTGTGGTATTGTCTTCATTCAGACCCCTCATTCGCAATGTGAAAAGAGAGAAGAAGCTGGTGGCAGGATTAGAGGAGAGGTTGAAATATTCTGGGCAGCATATGCTGTAAATCACATTATACAGAATACTGCTGGACTGCTCATTGGCTAGGGCTTCCCTTCTGGAAGCACTGCTGCTTGTAAAAACGAAAACCTGGTGAAAAGTGTTTGTAACACATCAGAGCACAGCATATGACACATTGTATGCACAGAGACAAGCACTGAAAATATTTTTCAGGCACTGCCTGCCTTGCTCCTAGGTGATCCTTTTGTGCTTGTCAGGGTTATGCAAGATGCATGGGAGAAGAGGAAAAAGAGAAATGAGAATAATTCTTCAAAAGGGTATTAATAAACATCCATAAATTACTGTCACCAGATGACTCATCTCAACCTTAAAAAAGAGTACCTTAGCCTTGGAAGGCTGTTTGGGACCCTCGTGGCTTCAGAAGTCAGAAACCACCTTTTTTGTCCAGTTTAAATTTATTCATGACAAATCACACCCCTTTGTTCTGAGACTACCAATGTTCTTAACTGAGATTATTTTCCTCACTTTACCATAACGTATTTACACAGAATAGTCATATTCTCTCTAAGACTTAATTTTGTTTCACTAAATAATACAAGCTCCTTTAGTCTCCTTTCTTATCTCCACTCTCTTGGTCAACCTTTTAGTTCTTCTCTGCACTGGTTCCAGTTTGCAATCGCTTCTCTGAACCATAACCAGACCAGACCAGATCATGACTGACCAGACCTAAACAGAGGGTTCCACATGACACATTAAATTATATTTGTTGTACTTTTTTTTTTCTGAAAAGAGGCTCCTCTTTGACCTATACATATAAAGGAAAACCACCTAAAGTGAATTTCCTATCTCTAAAAGCTATTTGGGAAGTTCTAAATGTTCAATCTTCTTTGGAAACTCTTGGCTGTACAAGATTTCCATAACTGACAGATATCCTTCTGAAGTCTGGTAAAAATTTACAAGGGCAACTGCATTCTTTTAAGATGTCAAGCTCAGTCTTGGTGGCATGTTTTTTCAGCTTTCATTAAACTGTCTTCAAATGCACATTACTATTGTTTGGGCTCCTGACACTTAGCAATGTGGTCAGATATTTTTCCTGTCATGTAAGAAAGCAGCTTCCTCTTTCAGTTAAAAAAGCAGTACATGGCCTTGTCTACAACTTGGAGCATCTTAGCAAGTTTCACAGGGATTACCATTACTTTTCCATTTTATTGCAAACATCTTCTTAAGTAGCAGAAACACATAATTATGTCTTGCCTCAAGTCGCTTTTTTGCTAACAAAAAAGGTTAAAAGTTGCCAAAAGCCTCATATTTTGCCATATAGAGGAAAAATAATGTCTTCTCAGGAGCTGGGAGGGCTAGAGAGAAGACATAATATTAAAAATTTCATTTACACTATCATGCGAAAGTGCAGCAAGTTTCTAAATGGAATCATAATTCTAAAAGGGATCTTCAAGTTTCCAAAAAGATACAGATTTTCTGAATAAAGTTACAGTTCAAATTATTGTCTCTCCTTCAGTTTGGGGATTTAGATGTGTTGAATTCTCATCCTTTTAAATCAAGCACTTCTTCCCCAAATTGTAATTTCAGATTACAGGATTTTCAGTCTACTGATGTGTAAGTTTCCCAGCCACTGGCTCACATCTCTTCCCCTTCCCCTGTGGAATAGTCATGGATGAGTCAGCTACCCGCCTCCACCTCAGCCATTCCATTTTTTAAATTTCTCTCTCAAAAGTGTGCAGTAAATTCAGATCTAATCATGGCTTTGAGCTGCCATAAGCTCAACAAGATACAAAAAATGCTAAGGAGGGACTCCATTTAGTCACTGTGATTTTCAGCAAAGAGAAAGACATCAACTAATTTTCAAAGGGCAAGTACAGTGCTACTGCAAGAAAGCTGCCCTCTAAAATTGTATGGAAGGACCATCTCTTCATATATGTCTCACCAAGTAAGCTTTGGTGGCTACTCATCTGAGTCACATTTAAAACAAAAAGCAAGAACTGATAGCTTCCACGCCATGCCTGCAGACTTTTACATTTGAAGGCTATAATTATCTCTGATACCAGAGCAACTTTATACTGTGCTAGAACCTTGCTAGTATTTCCTTCATAAAATAATGATCTTTGACATGAACAGTACTTAAGCATCACCACAGAGATACAGCAAAAGGACATATATAACGAGGAAAAGATGGAGCAAAAGAGGAAATTTGAATGGAGTTAACTTACTGTGCTAATACATTCTGACCTAATATTTTAAGAGGTCATCAACAACCTTTGTTTGCACAACAAAGCAGGGTCAGACAGATTTTCTCAATATTTCTCAGTATTTGTAAATTCTCTATAAAGCCAAGCACAAAAATAAGAGGATACAGTTTTAATTATGCTTGTATAAGTATGAAAGAGTACTGTTGATTAAGGAGTTACAAAACCACATAAAGTATACATCTATGTTGTAATAAGAAATTAAATGCAATAAAACCTATATATGAATCTTTTCAGTATCTTCCAAGTTTTGGAGCTGGAACATTAATTCAAAGCACTGCCTTGCACAGATCAGATTACTCTTCCTTGCCAAACAGATCATCCAGAAAAGGTAAGTACTTGACCTCTCTCACATGAAAGATTGGTGGTTGTCTGGTCCAGCCATCTTCATTCTGAAATTAGTAACCCAGAGAGTAACTTAGAATAGAATGTTGAAAACAAGAATAATTAAAAGCTGATCAAGATAAGATTGAATGAGCTGCTTCGTTTCCCCATAATAAATCTTTGAAAAAGTGGACCTTTATTTAACACATCCTCTTAAAAGATTACTACATGCACATTTTTATCAATCTTGCAGATTATTGTACTAAAAATATTTTCTCTTATTAGCCCTTCTGCAGGTATTTTTAAATTAAATAATGCTGTATCTTTTTCACTGATGCATTTATACTTCAAGGTATTGGAAGTCATCTATGTCTCAACACCAAAAATCATACAAAACAATGAGATAGAGAGAAACAAGAAAAATGTCTGCTGAATAAGCACAAATTTGTTGTTGAAATCTATCTGTCAAATACAGCCACTGCAGCCCCAAATATTGCTGTTAATTCATGGTAAGTCATGAACAGAATGACAATTGGTTTCTCAAGTTAAACAAGATCTAAATCTCTCCCTTTCTCTGATTTTTCTATTCCCTATTATCTCTTCATTATAATAATCTTGAACTGTACCAAAGACAGAAGAGGTATTGCAGCTAACAAAATAATAAAGTCAATAAAACTCAGTAAACTATGCTGGCACCAATTTGGACACTGTTAATTGAAAACAGTGCTTTATGTCAGTGTGACAGTTACAGCAAGGCTTTGGAGTTGATGAGGAACTGATTATCCCAGCATGATGATAACTGGTGATAATTTCTATGGATGCTCTTTCTCTTTTTTATTTCAGCTACAATCTTCCATATCTCCATGTACTGTTCTCAACAGGGGCTCTTAGACATCAGCTCATGCACTGGCTGTCCTCCAAGCAAAGATAACCTCTTCTTCACACCAAAACAAAACCTAATCTCTTATGCTGATCAGGACATATGTTTCACCACAAATGTTCACTTCAACCTCCCGCTTGTTTCACAAGAACCTTCTCCACATCTTCGCTACATGAAAGCTGCCTCTTGGTTCTACCACCACCTGGACCTCACCTTCAACCTGTAGGAGGTGTCTCTTTCTCTCACTTGCCAGAAATCGGGTCATGCTCAATGGCTAGATAAGCTATCATATGAGAGGTAATAAAGCAAGTCAAACATATTCAACAGCTTTTTGGTATCGAGCTTAGCAGCAACTTTAAGGCAAAAAACTTCTGGACACAAGTTCTGACCCTCTTCCTGTTTCTGTGATACTGAGGCTCATGAGGCCTCTTACCCTAACACAATCTCCTGAAAGCAGTCACTGCTTAAACACTGAGTTATACCTTAAGCACAGAATTTTTCTGTAAAATCAAAGAATACTCACTGAACAAAACATAGTACACACTTTGAACCACAGGACTGCTGTATAAAACATGTAGAAGAGCTTTGATTTTATCTGCACAAGATGGAAAAATTCTTCTCAATGACAAAGTGAAAAACAAACCATGATGGAATGCAGAGCAAACCAGCAGCTCATTAGACATTGTCGGTTTGAGATGCTACAGAAGAAAGAGCTGGTAAGCCAACTAAAAGAGGAGTCAGGTTAATAGCACAGTACTTGAGGAATATTGTTTTAAACTATGTCACTGGTGAACTTGAATTTAAAGGAATGCTATGTTTCTAAATGGTCTGAATACAATCAAACACATTCTGTACAAGCATAGCAACACTTTGCCTATGCCAGAAAAGCAAAATTATTTGTTGGCAGAAGGGGCTTGGATTTATCTGTTACAAAGTATTTAAAAATCAGCATAATCACCTTATGCACCATTTATTTTTAAATGTTCCATTCAGCATAAGATGGCAAGATCAGATTCATGTCTGCAGATTGTTGATACCACATTTTTATTTACCCTAAGTAGCAGGCTGGTGGAGATGTACGAAGTTGATCCATCAGTACTGCTCTTGCTGCATGCCTACCAGTGATGTGGTGCCTTATGCACAAGTTTCTATGGAGTTACAAAAAATACATAGCTATTTTCTGCCATGTCAGCAGAGTTTAAATTATTTCCTGACTGTCTCAGCAAGCAAACAGATCATTTGACATATGACAATGCCATTTGTGGGTGAAGCAGTATTCACACCAATTGTTCATGGATAAATACACCTGTTTCCCCTTCTTTTTCTTTTTCCTTTTTTGCTTCTAGAAAAATGTCACAGAGATGTGACACCTATTAGGCACGGGGGCGTTACAGGGCTCCTCGTCCCTGTTTGACTTCTCTGCTTCATTCTAAACCTCCTGGAAAAAAAATAATTACTTAAAGAAAAAAGGCACAAACACGCAAATATGAAAACTGTTGTGGTCTACACTGGATAAAGCACTCATGTTAAAGTTGGCAAATTATATCAACGTACTGTACTGTTCTATTGCTGAGATACACTGGCTTTACCTTGAGAGGTAAATATTTACCTTTATTGTCTGGAAAACAGGGATTGGATTCTCTCTCCAGTTCAGCCCATCCACAAACTTTTTATGTTCCACTTGCTTATTGTCATCTTCAAACCTAAGCAGAATATACATAAACTCAAGGTTAAAGGAAACTTTTAACAAAGTTGTATCATGTTACCTACAGCATACTAACACATAACCTTTTGGATAATGGTTTTTTACTTCTTTATTACCAAAATCTGGCAGGAGTACAGAAAGACGCAATCTGTCAGGACTTCTATAACATGCATTCTATTCCTTATTCTTACACCTTATTATTGTCTCTCATAGTAGAATTCAACTTCTTTATGGCTTATTATATTTCAACTAATTTCATTTTATTTTTGAAGTGTTTTGCAAACTTTTCAAACAAAGGGATCTCACAATTGGTGAGGAACATAGAAGTGAGATGATCAGTGTATGATTCCATTGTGTAGAAAAGAAACAGGTGCAATAACATGAGAGTGCTGTGCTATAAAACAACTGAATTATTTTATATGGCTTCTACAGTCATTTCCTGAAAATAAGCAGTCCTTCAAAAATGCTGTTTGCACACACCTTGGGATTAATTTACAGTTGACAAACACAGCTCTCTATCCTATCAAATACCAGCCAGACTTAAAAATCACAAAACCTGCCATTCAGTAGTTGGCTTATGGCATTGTTCTTTATGTCTATGGAACAAATTTATATTTGTGTTAGGTATGAAGGTCCCCTAAATGCATGAAGATACACATACTGCCAGTTGAGGTCTACAGGTAGATGTAGAACATAGTATGTCCCTCCCTCGAGTTTCTAAAATCACTACCCTGCACTAATAAACCCCATGAGAGCAGATCTGTAAGCCAGCCACGTCATACTTCTGCCATTGATCATATATCTGCCATTCTGCCACTGAAACAGCTTCAGAAGAAAAGTCCCCATTTCAGCAAAGCACTCTGGTGATTAAGGCACTTGGGAACCACTGTTATATCCATGGCATTAGTCAAATACTTGAAAGATATCCATAAGCTAAAGCTACCATGCAAATCGTTCTTGAAATGAACAGCTTAACTACTCTGCTACAAATACTGTACTAGCAGGTTCTGTAAATAACATCTGAATGACATCTGTCTCAACCAACACTAATAGATAAAAGGGACCTGGTTTAAGCATATAAGCAAACCCTGGAAATGTCTGTGCCTCATTGGGTTCCATGGAGAGACATACAACTAGAAAGACTCAATACTTATTTTTAGCAGGAAACACCAGGTTAAACAAATCTGCCCTGTAATCTGGCAAGACAAGGAGCAAGTTCATCACCAAGAAACAAGTCTTTTAGAAAATCATTCTATCTTGTTCTTAGAGAAATAGCACTGCACAAAGCATGGGCCTCAAAACCCTTCAATCACTGCAGAGGGTTCTGGTAAAAATTAAGCATGAAGGTACTTCAAGAGACAGTTTACAGCACAAACTTGGAAAACAATAACAGAGAAGAGGAGAAATAAATCTAGTGACAGAAACAAACTGCAATAAACTGCAGCTCATCCTCTCCTTCTCCTCCCCCACCCCCCACCTTTCATTTAATAGTCAGCAGGATAGATAATAATAAAATACACTGAGACCCAGAAACAGAGATGCTAGCGATAAACTGGAATGTTAAGTACAGTGAATTATGCTGAAGATGAAAGAAAATTCAGAAAAGAAAGCTACTGTTACTAGTGTTAAAAAGGAGCCTTAAACATTGCCATGAGAAATCCTCCTATAATAGCTTGCTTCTTTATAATAGCTCATGTGCAAGTTAACATTTTCATAAAGCCTTACTTTTGGGGAATATATTCAATATACAAGAAAATTATCATTCCCACTTCTAGAAGGTTCCTGTTTGTTTCAGGTTTTCTGCAAGGGGCAATTGGGAAAAGGAAGCAGATTTGCATTAGGAGCAGCTTATACCTCATGGAAAAAATATTCTGAATTTCAGAGCTATGATGGCAATTAATTTTCTTTTGCCATAATATGTATTTATATTTTCCTCTTTGTGATTAAGTCTTTTCCTCTTTGTGATGAAGATTAAGTCTACTGCCAAGACGCAGAGCTGTATAAGAAGGATTTTAAAATAAAGAACAAGTGAAGGCGTATAACTATTTAAACTTATGTTAAGGCAATGAAGTCAAGGAAAGCATTGCTTCTGCTTTTGACAAACATTAACAAGGAGAAGTCCTTTGATGTGACAGCACTGGCAAACTGAGATGACAACATGGGCATGAAGTTAACTATAATCAAAGATTTTAACATAGGCAGAGGAAATGGGATTCCTAAATCCTATATTTAAATATCTACAGAAACCAGCTTAAAATATTACTCTAAAATTATCCATAAAGAAAGAAAAAATTTCTGCTCTTTAGATCTCTTTCCTGCTATGACTTACTATATCAATCTACTAAAAGCACACACCCGTGATTCGGCAGAGAATCCAGATGGACTGAGGAGATGCTATCAATTTGTTCATTATTAGGACAAAGATGTCATACATTATGATGGCTGGAGTAAATACAACTGAAACTGACACTGCTTTTCAGAAAAGGAAATTAGATTTGTCTTATCAAGAAGATGCAGCAAAGATCTCCTGAAGCCATGCTTCTTTTCAGTTTTGCCCTGTGACTCCACCAATAAATGTGATGTTGGGCTATGAAATTACTCCCCCATCCCTATCAGAGTTTGCAGAGCTTTTCTTTTTTCCTTTGACATTACAAAAATAATTGTACATTTCTGCTTCTAAAAATATATCCATAATTAAATATTCCAGATGTGTGAAAAATCTGCTTAAATTTCATTATGACCATTCCTGAGCATGCTTTGGTGAGTAAAGGTTAATTACGAATATTTTTTTCTTTCCCATTAAAAACCTGTAGCCCAAGCATTTATGTGAAAAATTAATGTACATGCAGTTTTCTCTAATTCTTTGCTTTTGAATAACATATATTAAGAAGTTAGTCCAATAGTAATAGAGAAGAAGCATCATGCTGCTTTAACCTTAGAAAAAAAGTTGGGATTCTTCAGCCTTTTTGATAATCTTTGTGTAACATAGGTATACACCTAAGCTGTCATAAACTACTCATATGAAAAGATTTAAACCAGCAAGCATGGACAAGTCTTTGTGGCTGATCAGTATGAATTAAGTAATGGCTACCATCTTTTGTATGTATTTATTCATGTCTTGAACAACTACAGATTGAACTATAAGTTCCTCAGCATACTGAATAACAGAAATAATTTCTTTATAGGGATACAAATATTAATGCCACAGAGTCTTTTCACCACAGATGGCACAGGGAGTCTCAGACATGAAAGGTAATGAGCAGAAGACAGAGTGCAGGAGGAAGATTTTGTGACCATTTCTGATCTTGCTCCTACTAAAAGGACCCTTGCTATTGCAGGAAAACTGGGTTTGCTTCCTGAAAGAAACAGGTCAGCCCTAAAAGAATATTATTACAGGTAGGCAACTAGGTAAAAAATTATGACCCAGTCGCAAACCAGGGAAAAGCTGAGCAGGCAGGAGTGGCTTGGCTTGGCCTATTAATGACTTGAGAGGTGGAATGACCATGTAGGAGGCTTATTATTATCAGGCACTGCTATCTGAGACACTATGAATACACTTTTTCAAAACAACAAGCCCCCCTCCAGAATTCAACAGTCTCATCTGGGTACTGGGGAGAGGTGAAGAACTACACAGCCACTTTTAACAGAAATTAAAAGGCATACTTTTTAAAATAGAGACATACACTTAACAAAACTAACGCAGAACAATCAATGTGTAATACTTGTAAACTTGTCGTCTATTCTTTCTTCTCTCCATTTTTCTTTATCTGCCAGCTGGGGAAGGACTGGATATCTTTAAGTCCTCATTAGCATACATTTATCATTGCAGTAAATAAAAATAGCAGGATAAAAAAAAAAACAAAACAAAACAAACCAAAACTAAATTCATCACTTAAACACTTTAGCAATATTTATTTCTTAAACTGTAATTGCTTATTATGCCTACATTAAGTTTAAGAAACGTTTATAATTACTACTGTAGTTTTCTAGCAGAAACAATTGCTACCATCTGCATAGCTTAATACATTCTGAATAGAAGTCTGCATTGCCCAGGGATTAAAAATCCAAGTGAGAAAATGCTTATGGAGAAAGGAAATACTTTTTAACAAGCCAGCTCAGGTAAATAGGAAAAATGGACACACTGTTGGGTACCTATATCCTACTATTTCACCATCCCACAATTAAAAATATAAATTTATTCTCAACAAACAATATGAAGGGGCCTTATGAAACCTCAGTATTTGTGCTGATTCTCTCTACTCTCTGGAAACTGAATGGTCTTTGGGTACAGTAAACAAAGGTTTGGGTCATCTGGGGGTGACCACAAAATTAGACAGTAACTTCTAGTCCCATCCCATGCTTTTAATAAGTGACAGATCGCTGCAGTATAATTTACAAATGTAAATAATAAATTCTGTAAGAGTATTACCTTTCAAAATGGAACCATTAAGTCCTACAGAAAGTCTTTGCCACCTAATCTCAGATAGCAAAGCTGAATAAACACAGTTTCAGTCTTCAACTATTATCTGATCACATTGTCTAGCATCATTTTAAAGCTGAATAGGGTCCAGCTAGTGCATTAGCTATATATACTGATTTTGTGGGAATCAATCCAACAACTTTTATTGTACCAATTTCTTCCTTCATAAATACAGATACGCACAGTAGGAGTAACACCACCACTTCAATGGACACAAAATTACACACTTCCTCATCAAAAGAAAAAAAAAACCTACCCAGAGAAAAAAAAAACCAAACAACCTACCCAGAGAAAGAATATTGCTGACAAACTGCCCACACTGAATCCCCAGGAGTATGCAATTAACAATAACATTAACAATAAACCTGCCTGTTTATGATTCTTTTATCTTCAAGAAAACTACAAGAAGCAAGAGGAAAGAAAAAGTCTGAATCTCATGCAGACAGCTCTACTCTTCAATTTACAGATTACTTGGAAATTAATTCCTATTTAATAGACTTCAAAAAAATACTTCCCGAACTGCAACCTTATGAAACAATAAACTTACCCAGCAGTGCCAACTGCACACATTATTAAGATTGTGACAGTCTTCCTTCTTACCTGCAGCACAGTGACTCACCACATAAACTGCCATCATTCAAAGTAGCTGATACTCTGAGAACTGGCACTGCACATAGCACTCTACCACATGAAGTATTTCTCACACTGATTTCTGAGACCAGCTTCACACCATTTACCTTTCTCATACAGAAATCTACAACACAAGCTTGCCACAGCCCCTTTAGACACAAAGGAAAAAGGGTGGTAATTTAGAACCGCAGCTCTTATACATGTTGAGGTGATAACTGTCTCCTCCTCCATCACCTAGAAAAAGAACCTACAACAGCTGAACCCTAATTCAGCTGTCATGGATACCTGGCTAAAGCTGAGTGAAATCCAGACTTAATCTCCTCCTTGTCTTCCAAGCTTATCTCTGATTTCTATTAAAGTGTCCTGGGCTTTTTCTTTTTAACTGCCTACACTGACACTCTTCAGAAGAGAAGAGGTTCATCTCACAAAAGCTTTTTCTGGTACAAATTCACAAACAATAAACACATCTCTGGAGCCTATGATGTGTCAAGGCTTGTCTGTTTTTCATCAGTACTGCATTAGTACATAAATGAAAGCCTCCAGTCCCTTCTCTGTGAATCTATTCAATTTCAGCCTTAATGAAATGGAAACTATGAGAAGCCCTTGTGTAGTACAGGATGTCAGTTGTCCTCCAACGATTTTTGCGTTGGGCAGCTTAGTGGGAGTTCTGAAAAATGAGGTTTAGATTAATGCTAAAATTCAGATATGCTTCTGATGACTAATGGTTGTTACCTAACTGTCAGTGTTGAACAGCAAACAAATTCCCAAAGGTGTCTATCTGGCTACTGCAGGGAACTCTTCTGAAAGCTTTTGGCCTGAAAATAGGGCCTTTTTGAAAAATAACCCCTTAGGCTTCTTAATGTAGTCTTGTTGATACTGATTTAAGTAGGAAGTCTTGCTTGCAGTACAAAGATGCTTTATTGAAACAGATTCCACATTTCTACCCGAGTAATTTCATTATTTGATGCTTGGTTTGCAGTTCCTCCTGAAATCAAGCATTTAATTTAAGCAATTCCCACAGGGGAAAGAAGAGACCAATGAGCATGTGTTTAAACCTGTTACCAGAAAATCTGGCCACGATAACCAAACTCAACATGACACAAGTGTTCAAAACAGCACAGGTTACTCTGAACTCCAGCCTTTAAAACAAGTGCACTGAATACCAGACCTTTTCAATTCTATTCCCATTAATACAGCTAGCCAAGCTTTGAAACAATTAAATGTGCTATGGAAAAATACCAAAACCATGCCAATGCTCCTTTTCCTTTTTAAAAATTTCAGTAATATATATTTCAGGTGAGATTAGTAGGAGTAGCAGACCACTTTTATTTGCTACTGATGCTGTCTACTTGATTCAAGGTCATTTCACTGTATTCATCTCGGCATGTTTGTTAAAATTCATATAATGTGCTTCCATAAGACTATAGGTTTTACCTTACATATACACAGGAACAACTAATGCAAGAAAAGTAAATTTCATTGATAAGGGAAAGTATCAGTAGCTGATTCCCATAGGACTAATTCCATAGAATTCTGACAAAATCCAGATGATCTACCATGTCAGATAAAATAAAGAGAAGTTGCACATCAGTTGATTATAAATATTCTATGAATAAGAAAGCCAATATTTGAATAGGGACAAAAATCAGCATCGTGAAAAGATTAACATTACATAAATGACAAATTCTTAAGACCTATGTCTCCAGCAGATATTTAGCATTGATTTGCACCCCTGCATGCAGGTCATACTACCTGCTTTTAACTTACATGGTCAATAAAGCTTGCAGATCATCATCAGCCAGTGGCAACTTAAACGACTTGCAAATAGTCCTGCACACCTCACGGGGTAACGCTCCACATCTACTCAAAAGAAAGAGAAGGGGAGCAGTGTACATGAGGTATTTTCCAGATTTATTTCAAATTAATGTTGCTGTAAATAGGAAAACATGGAAAGAATATCAGGCTAGAGGTAAAGAAAACGAGGTTTTATGAAATTTAGCTATTATAAAGCCAACAAGCTTGAATTGAACATGATGGCCTGTCTCTCCCATGATGATGTCCTTACTGATTCTCTGTGATTCTTTATCTATGTTACCAGGGTACAAAAAAGGCAAATGAGTCATACAAAGAATCAGCTACAAACACATCTTTTTTCCATTAAATCAGAATTTTTCCTGTTTGTTTTAGAACAGTGTGTTTTGCCTGTGAATGGGCATCTCATTATATCACAGAATGCTCAGGACAGAATCTATAATAAAAAGTCCAGCAGCAAAATGAAAAAGAGACAAAAAGGATATCCTTTTCTTTCAACTGTCAAATGCTGAGAGAGGCTTAACAAATAATATTTTTTGGCTACAGCATATAATTTGCTCAGCAACAACCAGAAAAGTAGGTCTACAAGCAAGAGTTTTCCAAGTAACAGCTTAGGATAAATAGAAGAATCTTACTTTTCATGGTCATTGTATTGAAGCACTGCAGTCAGTTGTTCAAAATTCTCAAACCTATTTTTCTTTAGTTGTTCTTGAGTCACTGCAAGGAGGTAGTGGAGGTCCATTTGACATTCATCTTTCACACCATAATAACGCCCAAGAGTCATCATTTCATGGTCTGAAAATGCTTCATCAGTGATACTGACTATCAAATTTCTGTTCACATAAACAACAGCCTACATTACATTTCAGTATAGGAGTTAAAAACAGTTAATAATCACACAGTTTTATGAGAGGAAAAAAAAGTGCACTCATTATATAATGCTGTATTCAGATCTTTAAAGAATGCATCTACTTAAATTTGAATTTCAGATCTCTTCCATAATGGAAATTACCTGAACTCTTAAACTTTGCAGGATGTCCACATTTCCTCAGTAGTTGGCTAAACATACAAAAATACAAAATAATCATGACTGAAGCCTTTTTCCAGAGATGCCATACTGGCATGGAATATCAGCAGAGATATTTTGGCATCACATTTATGCAACAGGATAGTGAATTAACAAAATTCTATCAACAAACACAATTTTTCACATGCTTCCTCTCAGAGGCTTGTGCAGTCCTGTTCAAAGAAGATGTCTCTTTGTAAAATACAATTGTACATACACAGCTATTCAAAAAAAGGATGCTAAACACTGTATAGCATCCTTTGAGCTACTTTGAGCTACTGGGTTTTTTTTTTACTAAGTAGATCAAAAGCATCCTTTATGTACTGTGGCAGAAGATAAATATAAGAAGAAAACAGGTTGTCGATAGTAGCAAATCTTGAGATTATGCAGACTCAATGACCAAATCTCAGTAACTTACTGAATATTATGACTTATACTGTAGCAGCATTCAGAGATCCAGTCAAAACTGGAGCCTGGAGTAATACTACTGCAAACACAAAGAAAAAGACAATACTGCCAGATTAGCCTGGCACTCTGAATGCTTGGGCTGGCAAAACTGAAAGCATAAACACCATCCATCTGAACGTTTCCACAGACTGGATTTCCATACACTGCCCAGATTCTTCTACTGTCATGATTTTAAAGGTCTTTCATTTTCTCAAGTCAGTTAACAATCAAGTCACTAAAACTCATAGATGAAATTACTGTCTTATTTGGGAAATTAAGCACTATTTTTGTGATTGCTAGGGACTACTGAGTGAGACCCAAGATTCACAAATGGAATTACAACTAAACAACTCTTCCTGACAAAAAGAAACAAATTGCAACAATTGTTCCCACAGCCTAGTTATATTTTGTTTTACTTTTGTAGTTGTTCTAGAAGAATAAGACAGATTGCAATCTGAATTTGGTAGAGAAAGAAAATATAACCATTAAATGCTTAATAGAGCTGTTTCCAAAGCTGAATTGAAGATAGGCATCTTTGTTAAACCCACATGGCTCTTTTGTCTCTAACAGCAGTCTTGCCAGTAACTTAATGAGACAAAGAAGCCTGGATAGGACCATGTGATGCACAGGCATCTATGCTTTAGTTATTTCTCTCTTCTCTTTTTAACAAAGCTTTCAATAGTTTTAATGAAAGCTTAGGGGATAGCTTCAGTGCACACCATGCATTTATTTCCTGGATGATGTGCCATAGATTTGGGTTCTGAAAGTAGTTAAATTGTATAATTACAATTTTGTTCACTACATCATACTTATAGGTGTATTTTTAAATGCAGCTCATAAATTCACTTAGGTAGAAAGCAAGAAATCTGAACAGCCAAATTCAGAGCATAGTAAAGCTTTAGCTGTATTTAAGATAAGAGGATTATCATGCTGGTTGAAGCTGTCACACAGATAATTGCCTTTACTAAAAATAATCATTTATAGCTAGTCATAATTATGAAATGCCATGACAGATTAAAAATAAACATTGATGTACAGAAGAAAACACAAAACTGAAAAAAACCCACATTCTATTCACAGAAAAATATATTTGACTTTTCAGAGATTCAAAGAAGCGCTGTCATCTTTGCCATTAAAAATGTTTCTTCCATTCTGATAAGACACATGGGTAATAAAAAGAAGAGAGCCTTTAAATTACTGGTTATAATATGAACAAACAGAAACAAAACCTATTCTCACTGGGTTGAAACTTAAACTGGGGAAGTTTAAGAAGATATAAGGAAGAAGTTCTTTCCTGTTAGGGTGGTGAGGCACCAGAAGAGGTTGCCCAGGGAGGTTATGAATGCTCCATCCCTGTCAGCGCTCAAGGCCACGTTGGACAAGGCCTTGGGTGATATGGTTTAGAGCAAGGTGTCCCTGCCCATGGCAGGGGGTTGGAACTTGATGATCTTAAGGTCCTTTCCAACCCTAACTATTCTATGATTCTATGATAAAGCACAAAAGTTAAATGTTCACAAGAGGCAAATTTTTCCTCTGGCCATGTGAATGCTTCCTGTTAGACCCCCTGTGGTCCCACCACCGGAGGGATGTAGGCCATTAGTAGCTGCTCAGACTGGCCCAGGTGAGCACTGACGATGAGACAACACTTATTACAGGGTTCCCCTGCTTTCTCTCTTGCTCATGAAGAGGGCTACTGCATTTTTATTACTGAAACCAAGTGCCTCAATACCATATAACTAGACATACCTAGTTCAAGCCACAGAACAGCACTACCCTAAATTAAACAGCTGTGCCGTTCACAGCTGCACGGAATATGACTGTGATTAAATTTACACTCAACTGACCCTCTTTTTGATAAAATTAAAATCTTTCTCTGCTGTTTGAAAGAACAATCATCCCTCCTAAAAGTGTGCTCTATTAATTTTGTCATGCAAATGTTTCGGAACTTTGACCTGCTCCTAGTGCATGTAAGAAGATGAAGTTTTGCAGATGATTATTTCATAATTTGAATAAAAACTGCAATTATTTTATTTTAAATGGTTATTGTCCATATAAATTAAAACCCTATTCCAAGTGCTATAAAGTATATCCAGATACACATTAACTAAATTTTCTCCCATTCTTAAATTTTCTCCCCTTCTTACTCTAGTAATGACATTTCCCCTTTTAATGCAATTACCCATTCAAAATCTTGCTTTTGTCAAGTAAAATATTTGAGTCTTGAAATATTTGGCCAAAAGCTGCCAATTTGTGTGGCCTCTTAGTTTAAATCATACCTTTTAATCACTTATTTTTAATTTCTGAATACCAGCTTGTTTTAATTTCTCACTAATTTGAATTGCTGGAAGAACCTTTTGGTGATCTATATCTCTTCTGAGATACTGCAGAAGCAATTTCTGCCTTGGTTAACATCCCTATAGGGCTGGCATTCCACACAATACACACCTACTTATATGCTTTAGTCATTATGACAGTTCCTAAATACATCATGTATTACCACTGAAAAAAAATTGCTTCTAGATAAAATTTCCTCCTCTATTCCACATCATTAGCTTTACCAGCACCCAACACAGTTCATATGCTGAAGTATTCTGGCTGTGGAATAAACTGAAATCAGCTTGCATTTGAGCGTGATTTCCTCTTTCATGTAGCTATACATTTGCCCATTGCCATATCTGGATCATTACCAGAATCAGTGATTAAAACCCCAAATAACATTTTCAAGAGGCAACCCAAACATTCCTTCTTGAAGACTATGGACTTCTCTTTATCTTTCAATGTGCATACTACTGCTGACTTCTTCACTGTGCTATCTCCATAAAAAGTAGACAGATTTGAGTTGTGCTTTTCAGCTTACTTGAAACTACCACATTTTTCCTTTTTTTCTGGAACATGGATTCTACGATTCTGATTCACTTTTTCACACACAGTCTCCAAGTAAATGCAAACCAAATGTATGCCATTTGTCACCTAACATTGATGCAGAAAGCATCAAGGAAGTCATGCTTTGTAAATTTTTGGGGAATGTGTCTTCATTAAGTACTAAAAACCAAAATCCACTGTCTTACCTGAAAGCATCATACTCAATCACCTTGTTACCGTCTGGGTCTGTGGCTGCAAACAACTGTCTGATTTCCCGGGAACGAGGTTCGGTTATAACTTTCAGTTTCTTGAGGATGACACCAACATCAGCCACAAAGAACTTAACAGAGAAAAGCAAGACATAGATTAGAGAAAAAAACACTATGCAACCAGCTATGCATGTACCAACAACAGTTGTCAAGAAGCAGAGGAATTGTGAACTGCTAAGAATTATCAGTTTCTTCATTGCCTCACTTCAAATGCATAAATAAGCACCATGTGAAGTTTGGCCAGAACCTTGGTACTGAAAAAAATTTGCTTCCTGCCAAGAATACAAAAAATTAAACAAAAAACATTAGATCATGCACTCTCAGGAAGCTATTCCTTCTACATAAAAGGAGATACACTTTTGCTTCAAACATTGTATTGCTAAAGCAGAAGTACAAACATTTAGAGATCCAATAACTTGTTCCTCATTTTATGTTGGTGCCCCTCACTTAATTCTCAATTAATAAACTTTACCAAGTTAAAACTAATCTTTTCACAATTGTCTCCAATGGACTGTTCCAACAGATACTCTCATTCATATTAGACTATGCTGTCTTACATACTTAGAATTAGCAGAACAAAAATTTGTTAGGAACCAGTTTCTCTAGAAAAGGGTATTTAAAGCCTCTATGACACTGCCAGAGCAGCACAATTTGGTTCAAGTTTAATTATTACATTACTGGCTGCAGGTAACATGCTTAGATTTAGAAAATATGATAATTGCCTATGCCAAAATTCCAGGTACAACCCTGGCATGCAATGCCATGCAAGGCAGTGGTGTGGAGCAGCTAGACAAGCAATCAAAAAGTTTTAGAGACCACAGTAACATTTTTAGCTCCTTTCCCAAATGGCACTAAGCAGTCCTCAGAACTACACTAGGCCTACTGATGTCTTGGGAGTCCTGCAGGTTCACTCATTTTAATGAGCCAGCAAACACTGAACAATTAAAACTTGCACTATGGACCTTCTCCATCCACAAAAGATCCGGACAAACGGGCAGAGTAACACAGCTTAGCAAACCCTCCTGGATATTTTCCCTAGGCATGCTCTCAACAAGCCTAAACAAAAGGGCAGCTCTGGAGAAGGTTTGATGAAGGCACAATTCATGCTGCTGCCCCATCATGAGCTATGAAACATATGCACCCCAGCTGTGTATTTATTGTTGCTTTCCCCTCTGAAGGCCACATCAAAGGTGTGTATTGAGTGAAACTCGTTACAAACTGTAAGCTTAAATTTCTGACTGTGATATGGATTTCTAAGATTACAATGGAAATATTTTGGCAGATAAATATGCATGAACCCCAAAATCAATCCAGGGAATAAAATAGCCTAATCAGTAAGATTCAAACTTAGATGTGCTCATATCTTGAGTAATGTACACTGTTCCAGTCTCCACATCTCACAATTGCCTTGCAAGGACAAACTAAAAAGGCTGAGGGGGAAGAGTGTCTGAGATTTGCAAAATTATGAAGGTGGTGCAAAAGGTGAATGGAGAACTTCACTAAACCCCAAAACGCTAGAATTGGCATTTAAACTAGTGAGAGGTTGGTTTAAAACAGATAAAGATACTTCTTTTATCGTATATTTTTTTATGTAGCAGGCAGTGAACTTTTCAACTTGCTACCACAGAAAGTTGTGGAAACAGAGAGTAGCTGTAGGGTAGAACAACTTGGGAGCAAGAGGTCCATAAACAGTCTCAAGAAGGAACAGGCAGGGAATACACCTTCTAACAACCCTCATGCAATAAAAGTGGATGCTGAGAAAGTAGAAGGGGAAAGGACTGTAAAGAGTGGCCAAGCTTGCATAGACTGCATAGCTATCATCTCCTAAATCCATTGCTATCAGAAAGCACTGGACTGTGATCTTTGCATGAAGAAACTAGGTATAAATAATTCTGAAAATATATAAAAAAGGTACAGTCTTCAAAGATAATAGAAAATAACAAGAGCCTGCTTCACCTCATTTGCATGCTTCTCCATGTAGTTCAATGTGTACTCATCGGCATCCACCAAAAGAAAGTTGTGACCATGGAAACAAACTCTGGCTCCAACAAACAGATCCTGAGCCTTGAAGTATTCAGATGGCTCGCTCTTAAAAAGCTCCTGCCCAGGCTTCTTAATGCGACCTCTTTCCAAGAACTTCCCACCAAGTATCCCTATGGAAATAGGATTGTTAATGATTAATTGTGGCTCCACTTTGAAAAAAAAAAAAGAAGAAAAACCCAAAACACACAAAAGAAAAGCCAAAAACCTCTCCAAACCAGTTTATTTGTATTTAAATATTAATTTTCACTCTTGAGTTTCTTGTCTTGTAATATACTCTCCTCCTCCCTCTCAGTGCAAAAAGAACTGTCCCTCTCATTGTCCACAGCAACAGTTACATTGCGCATATTCTGTGGCATATATCACTTGAATGCCTACCAAACACCTTTCCCTTTTTCCTTTTCTTTAAAATGGGACAGAAATGTGCCTCTTCAAATCATTCCCCTAACCCTGTTGCCAGCTTCGGGACTGCCCCTTGAGAAATGTAAGAAGCAAAATGTACGATGCAGGCAATTATCCTTGAAGAGTTAAAGAAAGAGAAAATTTCACAAATTAGGAAAACACAGTCCTACAAAGATCACAGATTCTGCTGCAGGGTAATTCTAGCTTGTTTTTAAGGGCTTTTGAATGTAAAATAGTGATAGGAGTGATATGACACTATCTTCCTCAAAGTGTTCTGCCCATGCAATTTAACTGTGATTTGTTATTTCCCTTGTGAGTTGGGCATGTTACATTATTTCTTTTCATATTATAATGATTTTATTCATGCCACTGGAAACTGCATGTGGTACTCAAGGGCATATAAGATACTAAAAGGAACATTTTACTTTCCAGTAATATGCTCTCATGCACTACAAGATTGCATTGCGTGTACCAAGCTTTCTAGAAAACATTCTGTCACATGTTTAGTTTCACCAGGATATGTGTCCTACCACAACTTTGGAGTGCCTGGGATTTGTTTCCTGTTTATATTTGAGGTTCCAAGCCAAAAGCCAAAAGCATACTTCAGTAATGTTTAATGACGTCTTACATATTAGGTAGTGATGTAAGTCCAATGAAAGGCTGATGAACAATGTATTAAAATGCCTTTTATAGTCAAAATTAGAAATGAGTGTGAAACCCAAACTACTTATGAAACCAGATATTGGAGCAGGTCTGTCTTAATTGCTTTATTAGCAATATAAAAGCAAAAGACAAAAAATACACTATGGCAATGGTCAGATCTAGCTTGACTCAAAAAACATTTCAAATAACTAATGTAACTCGAGTCTTAACACATTCCTTTTCACCTAGCTATTAAAATAAATATAAAAATTTGGGTTATATAATCCTGGCAACTCTCTGTAATATTTAAATAGAACTGGTCTCTGTAACATTGGAATCTCATTTTTGTCTCTATTTCCCTGCAATTGTGCACTTAGATTGGAAACTTGTAATACCTCTGTTCCATAATTGTTTTTTAAATGTTATGGGTTATTTCATTTCAAGTGGTCTAAAGAAAAACAACCAAAAATATCTCATTGGGTTAGTGATTTTACACTGAAATCTGATGAGAAATTTTGATGGAAATCTACAAAAGCCAGGCTCAAAGCACAAAATAAACACCACAACCAAAGACCCTCTTCCATTAAGATCAGATCAGACTTTGCAGGTGTTTGTACAGCTGTTGGCTTGGTCTTACACTGAGTAAAAAAGTGGTTGTGCTCTACTGCATGGGGAGCCAAAGTTCTCATGCTTTGACCCCTTTCTCAAAAAGTGTTTCAAGATGTCCAGGACTGTATATTTTAAATGCAGTTTTCCAGTGTTATTAACAGTGTGAAGTACTTCTCTACAACCTTCAGAAAGTTGGACTGACAAAAGTAAGAGCAACTTATTGCTTCCATTCTAGGACTGAGATTTGAAACATTTTCACTTGTCAATTTGCATCAATTCATGCAAATAAAAAGGCAAAAAAATAGCCCTTTGAACCTGTGCACAAAAGGGATGGCTGTTTTGGGAGTCGTTTACTGTTTTAACACATCCCTTCTCTAAGACGTGCTCAAGCTTACTCTTCTCCCACCCCATCTACTTCAACGTTTTTCTTTCTCACATAAAAATGTTCTTGACTTCCATTTTGCATGTCTTGGTCCTTTTTCCTTGCTGCCTTTATCTGAACTCTGAAAAACCTTCTCATGCTTAACCTGAAAGAAACCCATTCACTTTTCCTTCAAGCATGACTAAAATGAGGGGGAGAGAAAGAAGAGAGAGAAGAGAGAGGAGAGAGAGGAGAGAGAAAAGAGAGGAGAAGAGAAAAGAGAGGAGAAGAAAGAAGAAGGAAGGTGGGAACAAAGAAACTTCTGCAGTTCCAGGCCTCTTTCCAAATGCTGCTTTACCTCTTCCTCCTTCCCTCTCCACCCCGCCTCCCCAACCCTACTTCTATCCTGCCTCTTCAAGGCTGTTCTCACTAAACTCTCCAATGGACAGTTCTTAGACACATCC
The DNA here is from genome assembly GCF_033783945.1 of Neopsephotus bourkii. Lineage (NCBI taxonomy): Eukaryota > Metazoa > Chordata > Aves > Psittaciformes > Psittacidae > Neopsephotus > Neopsephotus bourkii. The sequence continues at coordinate 9,846,680 of NW_026901456.1, read as the reverse complement.
TTCCACTTCAACTTCCTACCACCTCTGAAAGGCAGCTACTCCATCCACTTTAACATCCCAGGGAAGTTAAAAACCCATTTACAGGATGCTTTCCTTTCATATGCATCTTAAAGCATTTGTTATTGTTGGCGTGTAAACTTGCCTATTTATTTTAGTTACACATTGGTTCCACATTTTGTTTGACTAGCAATGTTCAACAGGCTCCCAGCTGCAATCCCAGCATATATTCTTCATCCCAAAATAAAAGGAGGCCAGGAATCAACCTCTGGCCTGACACCCATATGCTCAGGCTCGTTTCATCCTGACCAACTGATCACATCTGCACTGCACAGTGTATGGCTCTGACTGCTTTGGGTGCTATGTGGTAAATTTGGGGTCATAAGACACAGTTATAATTTTTGTGTTTGGACTGTTTGAAGGTACATGAGGGCTGTGCTGCGGTCAAACAAAGTGGCATTTTACTGCATAAAACTCAGGATGTGTATTGCAGCCCTTGGGTGTGGCAGAAGGACCTGAATTTTTGAGTGTGTAAAACCTCCTTGGACTGTGTTCATGACTGATAAGGGGGCAGCAAGCCAAACCTGGGGCAGCCTTGTCCTCACTGCCTTGCAGGAGAGTTTTCTGGAGTTAAGCATCCTCCAGGAGGGGTCCCAGGCTCTCTGGAGCCTTGTCTAGTTGCAGTGATGCAAAGGTGTGACCAGGAGTGACCAAATGGGCAATACTTATGATTATATATGGCATAATTTAACAGTGCAGCTGTACCTTTAGACCTTCATGTCTCTGGATATAAAGAATGCCAATCAAATATTTCATTCATGAGTGGAGAACTGAGCTGCTTTTGAGGCTCACAGCAGCATTAGATAATAAAAACATATATACATATATACATATACATATATATAAAGGTGTATGTGTATTTAACTGTAAAAAAAATTGCATAAGTTACAGGCCACTGGATGGTAGGAAACTAGTGAAATAACAATGACAGAACACTGCTGCTATAAACAATGCTAAATCTTGATGTTGCAGTGGAGAGCAGGGCTTACTGGGAATGCTCATTGAAGACTAAGTATGTATTCTACACATTTTCAAAACATATCTCAGAGAATTGCTTGTATCCTAGTTGGGGGTGAGGTCCCTATTTATACATTCTTAATATAGTTGGATACAAACAAAGATGCCATTAGAAGTTCTTTGCACTGAAAAGGCTCAGGCTTTCCCAAAAAACGTACTCATGTGCAGGTGGTAGTCAAAAGGACTTAGCAGCACAGAAAAAGTTCCCTAGGAATACAGAAGCGTCTAGATATTCACCACACCTTCATTTTATATGGATGTGATGTGCATCATAGGTCTGAGAAAGATTAACTTCAGAAATCATTTTCAGTAAATGCTTAAGTGTAGGGTGTCAAGAATACTTAGTCCTTAAGCTGAATAACTGGACACTAGAAAGTCACCTGCAAGCAGCAAAGACTGAAGCAAAGGGAAGTGAACAGTCCTCCCTAGTCTTTCCTCTAAACAGTGAGCTGGGAGTGCCAAATAGGTAAGTTCTGAGCACAGTGAGCTGGTCACCACCGCAGGGTGTACCTCAAATAACATACTAAGGTGCTCTGTGCCAAGAAGCTGATATAAGGCAACTTTGGCCGTATAAAAAGAGCTAGCCACAAAGTTCCACAAGAGCTTAATACGGTAACTAAGGAAACCTTCTATTACTCATTTTTCCTTATCTTTGAGAGAATGTGATTTCCTGATTTCTTTTTCTCTCTGTGGTTTTATCAGCAACTTTTAAGAGTCAGTCCTTCAACTGTATGTTGAGAGGTGCCAGAGTACTTCTGGATGTTAACTGCTCTGACATTGCTCCTGCAGATGTTTTGTGGACTTCACAGAAATACCCTAATGTTTCCAACAGGGTCATGTTTAGCCAAGGCTTCCTAATCTCTGTGAGTGACAGAACGACTTTCTGACATCCCTCCCAGTGCTGTGTCCTTCCATCCATGCATAAGACACTCCAAGGAAATAAAAAGATGCTTGAAAAATCACAAAACCTTTCGTATCCTCAGTTGGAGGCAGCCTACAATAGATAACAGTGGTCTAAAGAATTTAACCATTACAACATTGGGTGATCATGCTCCAGCATGATCCATGATCATGCTCCAGCATAGAATAAATGTGATCAAGCAATTGACAAGTAACAAAGCATTTGTCACTTCAACATTGATAGTCTGGATCTTGAAATTCAATTTTGTATACACACACATGTACAGACACTAGCACAGGGCAGTCTTTATTCTTTATTGCTCAACATTACATCATTAATGTACGTTAAAAAATATAACAGCTGTTTTGCTTTCATGAGCTGCTTCTATACAATGTATGCTCTATTGATTTCATAACACCTTAACAAAAAAAGGATTTACTCTTTCATTCTTGATGTCTCACATTTCCTGTCCCTATTTATCATCTGTTATAATGCAATTCCTGTAAGCTATCTGCAACAAAAGCAAATGTTTAAAGGCCAAATTTGCAAATTAAAATGTAATAGAAGTTCAAATGCATTAAACTTCCAGTTCCCAAAGGATACTCTGAAGTACTGTCATACAATAAAGAGTGTTATTCTGAATGCTGAAGATTATAAATTACTATGACATTCAGCTATGCAAACTAGTGCAGCAGAGCTGCTGATGTAATTCCCATTGTACTTAGAAATCCATATTCCTGCTTCTGCTAGTGCTGTCTGGCTACAACGTTTATTGCAAGTGCTTATCAAATGAGCATGGCAACTTGGGAGTGATTGCAAGACATTCGTACATCTCACCTGAGTTTCGCTGTACAAGTTCAAAAACTGAAATGGTGTCATCACTCAGGAAGTAGGAAATTATTAATTTCCTATCCTTGTCAATAGGACTATCTGTGATGAGTTTTGCAAGAAAGCGCAGTATGTTACTTTCCATGCCAATTCTAAAAAGCAAAAGAGGAAAGAAATAAAATCAGAGTATGAGAAAAGTTTTCATCACTAAGAGATGCATCCTCCTGAGTTTTGTGGCATACATTAATTGTGTTATTTCTGGACCAAGCAGTGAAATGGCAGAAGTTTCCCTACTTTATCAAAAAACATTTTCAGCTTAAAGAACCAGCTAAAATCAGTCACAAAGAAAGGAATAATTTTCAGGGGAAAATTACTTCTCTGTTGCAAGTCTGGAATGCATTTGTATTCAAATGAGTTGCAAATCAAGCTCAAAGGTTCTTTCTAGAAAAGTTATAAAGGAATAACATCTTTAGTTATGTATACTTTCAAATCAAATTCCAAATTGAAATACATACTGATTATTTCCACAAAATTAGGCCCACTATATGATCTTACTAGTTGGATATTTGTTATGTGATTAAGTTTTAAATGATTTGCAGTACCACTATATGCACTATCAATACATTCCCAAGCCTGTTTCTAATAGCATTCTTCTTTTATGGAGGTTCTATGGGTGAATCTCTAGCATGTAACTTTGCTTTCAACTTAGGCTTCAACACCACACCCCTACCAAATAATTTCATAATTGAAAGTAAAGGATTAATGCTTTAATATTACTACAGCAAACTGCATTAAATTTATCAGACAAAAAAAGTAAATTCCAGAAAGTCAAACAGAAAAACAAATCAGCGTTGGAATGATTCCTGCCTAACTCCTCAATGCAGACTTCCATGAAATTCCCACTGAAAACAGCAGAAGGGAATCATAGAATCAACTACATTGGAAAATTCCTTTAAGATCATCAAGTCCAACCTTAAAAATATAAAGGGGAAAGCACGAATGCAGTCCCCACTACCACAAATTATGCAGCCAAGTTTCCCACATTTGCAGAAATCACAGGGGTCAGCACATCCAGAGTGCAGGGGATGAGGCTCACCCTGCAAAAACAACCTGCCTGATCATGGTATCTCGCCTGCCAGATAAGGATATATGAGATGGAAAGGCCAGAATAGTTGCTTTCTCAAAAGGGAAATTTTCCTGAGTTCGGAGAAAATTGGAGTACCATGTTACTAAACCAGTCCTCATGCTCCTGTCCCTTAAAGTCTGATGAGCTGCATATTTTGCTAAAAAAAAAAATTTAATAAAAAATAATAAAAAAAAATCTCACTTAACATTTATATCCTTCACAAAAAGACATAATTTAAAAAGTTAGCATTATTTTTCATTGAAATACCTGTCTTTCTCCAGGAATTTCTTGAAATCTTTTGCTGGAGGCTTGAGAATTAGACCCATACAGGAGCACAGAGAATCCTCTTCAGAACCAAATCCAGTATAAGGAGGAAAAGTTTTTTCTGGTTTTGGAGGTGGTGGAGCCTTATATGGAACTGGGGTGAAATCCTCTGCAACAAAGATAGTAAAGACTTACTAATTACTGTTCTGATGAAGCCATTCTACTAAGGATTTAAACTTTCAATATAACTTATTTGCCTATTTCTGTAACAGAGCACTGATCAAAGTCAAACCAGGATCCCTCTTACTGTTACAGGGTAGAAAAAGACTCCATAGAAGCCAGAAGCAAAATTACTGTTTCTTCAAAAGTTTCAGGACTTCATCTATAATCTTAAAAATGTTCAACAAATATTATCAAGGCAAAAGGAAAGCCAAACCATTTTAAAAAGGGATCAATAACAAATTAACAATACTGAATCAATTTTTCCATTTTATCCTTTGAGACAACATGATTAAGTAAATACTTGGTTTATGAGTTTCCTGCCCTCTCCTTTTTGCCGGATGAAAATAAATGCCTCAATAAATGAAATTTTGTTCGTTATTTAAATCATATATAAGAATAATTTTGTACACTGAAGCCAAAAGCTTCAGTCCACATGTCACTTTATCCACAGTTTCAGAAGCTTGCTTTTTCCTCATTTTTTTCAGTCTCACATCTTTGTGCACAGCGATCAATAGTCCCAGATGTCCTAGATACACATCAGGAGCTCTCTTGACTCAGCAGAGACATACATGTCTGGTCAGGGACCTTCACTCACTCCCCATATGGTTTTCTCCCAGAAGCCCTGCTACCCTATTGTCTCTCCTTACTCCTCTCTTCGTGAAAACCTTACGGTCCCATTTGGCCCCTTGTTACCTCCCTGCACTGCTCTTTTACCACCACACAGCTTCAAGCTGCCAGTGGGGTTCACATAAAACTTCAACAGAGTAATACAGTCTGCTGGTTAAATAAGGTTAATGGAAAAGGTGAGAGGAAAAAAGTAACTTGTATATGGCAGAAAGTAAATAGGCAGACCTGAGTCAAATGGAAACATAAATCATAGGAACACAGGATAATTCACGCTGACCAGGACCCTGGGAGGTCTCTTGCCCTGACCCTCCTGAACTTGCACTGGATGGTCCATGTATTGCTTGTCCTGGCAGACCCAAAAGAGGCACAGTACCTTGATGAGGTCTAACAAGCACTCAGAGGAGGGCAATAATCACTGCCTTGATTTTGGGGCAGCCTAGGCTATGGCTGGCCCTCTTTCCTATGGTCCTAAGCCCAGCTTGCTGCCCCCCACAACCTGCAACAATATGGGTGCAATTAGTAGGTCAGAGCCAACCAGTGATGCATGGAGCAACATCACCTCCACACTCAGGTGGGTTGGAGATGCTGCCCTGAAGAAGAGAAAGCTGTCTGGGCTAGCAAGTGAAAGACAAGCACCATGAGGCAAACTGAAAGAAAAGTGATCACAAACCACAGCCCAGGAGGCAAAGAGTGATATAAGTGACTGGTGTATAAAAGTGGGTCCCGTGAAATAAAGGGATTTTCTTTAAAACTTAACTTTTCTATCCAGAACTGAAGAGAGTTGAATAGCCTAAACTTGTAGCATAGGTTTCAGAGGAAATAGAGGACAATTTCAAAACTGCTGTCACATGGAATGTTTTCTAAACTGGTATGTGAATGAAATTTTTAACCATGGCTGTATCAGACGATCAAAGTCACATACTCTCTTAAAATCTTGACTAATAGCAGTGTGTTGTTGAAAAATAAGTTGAAAAGTGGTATGTAAGTTGAAAAATATTGAAAGCATTCAGATGCCAGAGCTTTTCACCTACTCGAAAACTCCTTTGGTGTTTACCTCTTAGACAAATGGTCTGACTCGAAGAGCTAATGCCTTCACCTGGATCAGTCAAAAAGGGGGTTGGCAACACCATGCCAACATTTTTCTCCTTGTAAATCACATATGCCCTTTCTGTGATCCAGAAGCAGATGATATAACGTCCATTCCTAAGTTTTCAAAGCAACCTTCACCACGAAAGAGTGTGCACATGCAATACACTACTTCCTAAACACGGTTTGTGAGAAAACCACCTCTCGAGGCATTTTCCGTGTGCCCTATTATGCAAATGACAGAGGCGACTCTTGTCACGACAAACACGGAGGCCTCAAAGGGACTGTGCCGGGTCGCTGCGTGCCGCTAACACGAGTGTCCCACTGCTGCGCGAGGCGGCTACCGCGCTACCACAGCGACACCCAGTGGTCGTGCACCAGGATGGTCCGGCTCAGCTACCCCACGGCGCTCCGGTTCGGAGCCCGGGTTCGCCTCATCAGCATCTTGATGCTTTTCATAAACCTTGAGGTTAAATTTTTAATTACACAATACGTTGTCGGAGGAGGAGGACTTGGGGATGTTGACCGACGAGAAGCTCAATGTGATCTGGACTGCATCAAAACCAGGGTGACCAACAGATCGAAGGACATGATTCTGCTCTTCTACTCTTGCTGAGAGCTCTCTACTCTGAGACCCCACCTGGAGTACTGCGCTCCTCTCTGAGCCCCCAACACAAGAGGGACGTGGACCTTATCAAGTGAGTCCAGAGGAGGCCATGAAGATGATCAGAGGGCTGGAGCACCTGTCCTATAAAGACAGGCTGAGAGAGCTGGGCTTGTTCAGCCTGGAGAAGAGAAGGCTCTAGGAAGACCTTAGAGCAGCCTTTGAAGTACCTGAAGGGGGCCTGCAAGAAATCTGGAGAAGGACCTTTTACACGAGCAGGCAGGGATAGGACAAGAGGTAATCTTAAGTTAGATATAAGGAGGTTCTCTATTGTGAGGGTGGTGAAGCACTGCAACAGGCTTCCCAGAGATGCTGTGGCTGCCCCATCCCAGGGCTTTGAGCAACCTGGTCTAGTTGAAAGTGTCCCCGCCCATGACAGGGCATTTAAGGTCCAGCTTTCTGGACCTTAAATTTGGAAGGTGATCTTTAAGGTCCCTTCCAACCCAAGCCATTCTACGGTTCTGTGATTAACCTCCACTAATATGTTCTCCCTCACAGTCCAGAGGTTTGGAACAGCACTTTTTAGCAGAAATAAACCTTTTCTCTTTGTGCAGTTGCAAACAATTCACGTCCTGCCAAAAGAGTTTGGGAAGCTGGAAAATTCAGTCGAGCTGATAAAAGACAAGCTAATGAGTTTACATGCAGGTCACAGCGTATCCACATTAACATTCATTAAGAAACACTAAAGCAATTCCCTTTGTATGCACTTCAGCACATGTGGATGAAAATTAGATTTACAAGCTAAAAGGAAACTACATATTAAAAGGAATATTGTGTTAGCACCTGACAGAATGTTGAATCCCTCACAACCCCAGCTTGGGGTAAACAAGTCCAAAGAAAAGTTCAGCACTTGGTTCCCATCCCATCCAAGGTAAAATGACCTTGCTTCATTCAGATTCACTGAAGAGAACAACACAAAACATGTATGTGCTACCTACAGCTTCCAGGATTTAAGAGGATTATGTATTCATACTTTCTCCTGTGAATGAAGAAATTCAGGAAGAAATTGCCATGAAGAAATATAGTTTATGAAACTAGTTAAAAACTCATTTCTGCAATTTCTGAATGGCCAACAAGATGTGGTAGCATATATATGTCTGTATATAGAGAGAGCTATATATATACTATATAGAGATATATATAGTATATACAGCCATACCTCAGCTCAAAATGTGTTTCATCTTTGCTCTGCTACACACCAGTAGGGTGGAATCAGAAAGACAACTTATACTTACACATAAAATACACTCCTGTCAAGGGTATCACTGTTTCTTAAGAAAATTACCTCTGTCCAGTCTGGAAAGGGAATCAGTGCTCTCTTCTTCCAAGCTATCACATTTTCAGTGAGAATGTACAGTGGATAGAGGTTAAATTGAAAGTCTGGGACTACAAGTTTCTACTTCTGGAAAGAATAGCCCAGGTAATTTCCCCATGGACAGTTTCACCCCGTTACTGCACTGGCTGATGCCCAGCAGGTGATGGGCTGGCATCAGGGGTTTATTTCACTTAGTACATCAAATGATTACCACATACTAGCAACTTTTTCTCATGAGTGAAACTTGAACAAGCAATGGGAACAGCAAGAAACAAAACAGCTCCAACCACATCTTTAGCATATAAACAATCTGAAGATAACATAGCCAGGCTGGATGAGGCTTTGAGCAACCTGGTCCAGTGGAAGTTGTCCCTGCTCACAGCAGTGGGTTGGAACTAGTTAATCTTTAAGGTCCCTTCCAACCCAAACCATTCTATGATTCTGCGATAGCCTCCTCAGGAAGAAAAAATAAATTCCTCAAGAAGAAATTTTCTTCCACATAGACAGCATTAAACCAGTTTAAATGAGCTTGGCTGCTTTCAGTTTCAGTATACACTGTAAGATTTTGGTACACACTGTATAAGATTACCTTCTGCCCTCAATGAAGGAACCGTAGAAAACTCTCAAATGTTAAATGAAACCATGTTTCAAGGAAGAGTCAAGTGCTACATAGTTTGGATTGAAGTGATAACCATACTGAATATCAGTAAACAGCAGACAGGAAAGAAATTCTGCCTTCAGAGGAAAAGGACCAATACCTTTGAGCATTATAGCCAAGAATAAGAGAAGAAAATCCCGCTAGCCTTAGGCAGTATGAGAGGTGGTGATACCCCTGGAGGGATGACATTGTTAACATGATGTTCTCTATACATAAGAGAACATGTATAACAAACAGCTGTGACGTGTTGTGAATTGTGTTTCACAGATTAGGTAAAAAGTAAAAGAAGATGGCAATACCACCATCTTCATAACCTATGCATTCAAGATTAAAGAAAATCCAGTGCTCACAGAAGAGTGTTACTTCAGGATTATTCCAGTTACCTGAGGAAAAAAGGCATCTGCAAATGCACAAGTACACTTAGGAGCTGCTGCTCAGTCTCCTACACATGGACCAGAGAGGTTAGACGCCAGAGAGGCTCTGATCTCTGACAAGCCTAGTGAAAATTGGCAGCAGGCTTTAATGCCCCTACTGAGGGAAAAGCAAGAAGTCAGCTGTTATCCAGCAGCACCTGCCTGGCCAAAAGCACACATGTACTGGCCAGCCGATCACCCCACACACTGCTCTGCCCAGGCAGCAGGTCAGGGAGGGAGCCTGAGAAATGAGGGGGTGGGAGGGCGAGGAGAGCTGAGACAGGAGAGGGACCGCAGGGCGCTGCGAAAAGGCGTAACAGACAGGCCTGGGAAGTGCTGGGACATTGAATGAAAAGCAGAAGAAACCAGATTTTACTTGTTTTGTTCCTTCAGGAACAATCCGTCATTTAAGAAAGAGCACTTTATACTCAATTTCGTGCTAAGATACTGTATTCAGCAAGAAGAACAAGTATCAGCTTCCTCCACTGCACATCAGTCTCTTTCAGCTGGGTGACCACAACACCTACATGGCTATAGAATACTTTTCTCCCCCTCTAAGGCTGCACTAGCAAGTCTGGACAGATAAGATCACACATTAAGACATTTTCTCTTGCATTCATAGCACTGTTATATGACAGTAATGTCATTAGCTTCCTACTGAAGGGCATTAGCTATTGTTTACCCATGGAAAAACACTCCTTTGCTTTTTACAAACAGTATAAAGAGTAAAACAGGCATCAACATCGGAAATATATCAGGTACCATAATCATGCACTTCAAGGGAAATCTAAACTGCCCTTAATTCTCCTAAAGGGCAAATTCTGTCAGCAAGCAACTTATGCTGAAACTGCAGAGTCAAAAATAAATGTCAGCCTCTTTAATGGTTTTGGCAGAAGAGCATAAACTGAAGGGGAGTAATGTGAAAACACAATAACAAACAGCTGGATTGATGCCATGAGGTGCTAAGCATTGTGCCTTGATGTAAGAACTAATTTATCCACTTGCATACTCCTACTCAAGTAAATGGTCTCCCTGGACTCAAACTGCTTAACTGGATGGGAGTAGAATGCTGGGCACTTTGTGGCACTGAGCCCACTGACAGCACATTGTATGTCCACCAGACACAAGAAAAACCTGTAACTCGCTAAGAATAAAAGGTGAACCCTCACCCCTTCTCTATCAAAACCTGCTTCGAAGCCAAAAGCTACCCTGATTCTACTCCTAGTTCCTTCTAGTCAAAAAGTCATACATCCATTTTTTTTTTAATTTTGATGGGGAAAGCAGGAAAGAGTCTCACAGAAAATCCCAAGAATGTCTTAGCTCTAAGAAAGTGTGCATTTTCTGTGAACAACACAGGCTGGATTAAAATGGATTTTTTTTTTTTTTTTCATGTTAGCCAGACTCTCTGGCATAATGTATCCTTTAAAGATATGTGTAAAGCACTTCCCAGTTTCCCAAAGATCTCAGATAGAGCACATCTTTGTGTGCTTCCTGTTAAGGAGGCAGAGAAACTGGAGAGAGCACTGGGGGGGGGGGTAGTGGGGGTGGGGAGGAGAGGAGGAAGATAAAAAACTATCATGGATTTTAAAGAATGGACTATGGAGAAAGACTGAAATGTTTCCTCTAGCAGCAAATGGCCCAGAAGGAGGTTAGAATGGTAAGATAGTGTATTGGAATAGTGTTCTAATATGTACAAGGTTGTTATAAAAAGATGATACTGAACAGTTGTTCTCCATGTCCAATAAAGGTAAGACAATAAAGTTACTCTCTCAGTTTACACAAACTAGCTTCAGAGTAGCTATTAAACAGCATTTCTAACAATAAAGTTAGGACCAGATACCTCAGGCAGCAAAGAAATCTCTTGTACTGAAGGATGCTGATAAAAGGCTGTACAAACACTAGTCAGTGACAATCTGTGTACATACACTATCCTGTCTCAAAACACTGGGAATGGACTAGATGACTTTTGAAAGTCCCTTCAAACCCAAACTATACTATGATTCTATGACTACATCACCTACTGTTCCAATTTTCTAGAATTCTGCACATCAGCAACTTCTGACTTCTCCTAACTTGCAAACCACCTAACTTTAACATCCAGACACATAAGCAGTAATTACTGAGCTAGCAGTATAGGAGGAGAGGAGACTTTGTGTTGTTGCATTGCTTGGCTGATACAGAATGGTCAGCTGCATTTCATTTATTGCCTGCTGTGAGAAATCCCCATTCACTGTTCCAGGATATTTTGCTCAGACAGAGGTTATTGCTGCCAAACAGCGGCAGTGGTCTTGGCTGAAGAAATTCTCAGGGAAGAACTCCCCGTTTTGCATCTCTGGAGTTAGACTCACTATTGTAGATAATACTATGGTTACTGAATATGGCTTCCTCACACACCAGCTAGAATAAGAAAAGATTTATTTTGGTACAGACATGCTGAGCTATTTTTAAAAAAGTCCTAATGAGACATGTTTTGCCAATTAAGAAATTTAGCGTTTGAATGGTAGTGCTACATCATTTAATTTCCCCAATGCAGCCACCAAGCTTTGATCCAAACACTACACTGTCTGATCACAAGTCAAGCTGAAAGAAATAGTCTACCCAGGTATTATGTTTCACAGTGTCAGAGACAGGCCATATTAGGATCCCTCCAACCATCTCTGAACGGACACACACTTAGCTATATTTATCGAATGAATAAACTGCCAGAAATTAACTAAGTTGTTTTTGCAGGAAGATGTCCATAATAGAACCATTAGCAAGACTGACTGGTGGGATTCAAAGACAGATAAATGAAAGCACCTATTCTGCTTTTCCATTATGGACAGAGTTGCTAAATGTTTCCAGAATTCAGTGCTGAAATTTCACGATATTTCTCTAATGGTCCAGAATACAGAAAAATGTTTCGTAAAAAACAATAATGTGATAGAGTACTACTGTTGTGTCGGAAAATCTTATTATGTGAGGATTTTGACATCCATATAAAATGAAATATAGCATAATGGGGAATAATTGAACTCATTCTACTTACCCACTCACTACACGCTCTTTACTATGTTCTGACTGCAAACACAGTGATTGGAATGGGATGGTGAAGGAGAGAAGAAGAAATGGCAGTCTATCCATATGACTATTTTGTCATTCTTGTTTTAAAATAGAGGCAGTTAGGAACAGAACATGTACATTATGTGTTAGTTTTCAATAGAGTAATATAGAAGAAAGCCCTTCTGGATCACCTGCAAAATTACTGCTTTGCTGCTAACAGCCTACAGGAGATTGTTATTGCTAAAGGTTTTAATGAACATGTTTTGTCAGTTATAAAATTCGAAGACAGCTCTGTCAAACTCTGAAATATAAAAATGCTCATATGGAAAGGATAATTATCACTACTTACCGATTCCGTACTTTGTCCTGTAATATTCTTTAGTGAATTCATCACAATCACAGAGAATTATCTTCCTTCCCCACACATTAATTACTGCCCCTATTTTCAGGTCACTGTCTTTGTAAAATTCCTGGTGCACAGCTCCTGTCTAATAAAAGAAGAACACTTGTACAGCAGCTCTATAAATCTCAGAATCCCACAACCTTCCTTAAAATCTAGGTCATTTAGTGTGTGTGATTTAAAATACAACCTTTACAGTCCATTTGAAAGTATTTTTCATTTAGCATGGGTCATGGTAAGCTACCTTACTTTTACAAGCGTGGTATTTACATACAGTAAATCTGAGTAGTTTTCATTTGAGCTATTTTCCAGGGGCAACACAGTTTTACAGATAACTCTCTCTGTTGTAGAGAGTAACAACTACAGAAATTACGAAAGCTACTATAAAGACATTCAAGAGCTAGAGGCGTTCAATAACAACTGACCTTACGATTGTCCAGAATATAACGGGCTTTGTTTCCCACTAAATTCCCAAGCACATTGAGAACAGTGCGATCAGTGATTGTACCCGGCTGATACAGCCCCATGGGAGCATGCTGCAAGAAAAGAGACCAACTCTTAAGAAATACAGTTAACAATGAAGAAGGAGAACTCAATTACCTTAAAACTAGCAGGTTTTTTACATAATGATTGTAACTGTAGTATTTTCTTGGGAGACCTTTTAGCAATTTCTAAGTCAAATTTATACCACCAAACCTACTAGCCAGCATATATGTCAAACACCAGTACTGTATGCCAAAAGAAGCACCCAGAATCTCATTGTGTATCCGAGAGTAAAGTCTCCTTTTTCTTGGAAGCAAACAGAAAGCAGAAGTTAGCACACCCAAAGCAGCACATCAGTGTCAACATCTGCTCTAAAAGCTATTATTTTGATTGGTCAATTATAAAAACACATAGAAGAGCTACTCAGGGCTGGTCCTACCCTCTAGCCACTGCACAAATACAGGAGATTCAAGTCAGCATGATTCTATTGGCAAAAATGTTAATATTTTTATTTCTATTAGGAGTTTCAAAATTACAATAATAATTTAGCCCACTAATATCATTCTTAATACACAGACACCTACATATTTTTAGATTACTAACAAACTGCTGATACAGGGTAACCAAAGCAGGTAACTAAACCACCTTCTCTGACACCCCATGCACTTCAATGGTAGAAGAGGTCTGTTTACATAGAGCCACTGCTAAATCAGGAGCTCGGAACAGAGGAAGCACAAAGTGAGAAAAGTGCAGTGTTTTGCTGTTAGGTTTTTACTACAAAATCTCTTGTACATCTATGGCATCATAAATAGATTGTTAATATTAGAAGGGAAGAAGGGAAAAGCTCCCCCAGTAGTTTAACTCCAGCTGTGGGTTTAAATTATTCCACCATCAGGATCTGCTTGGAGTGATACAGAAGTGTGTCCAGCTTGTTAATTTTATAATCAAGTTACAGAGGACACAACCCTCTTGAAGATTTCTCTAAGAGAAGCTTTCTCAAATAAGCACCTGATTAATGCCTGAAAAAGCTTATTAATGAATTCCTATTTAACCAGCTTTGCATAAAGTCCCAAATCTAGGAACTTAATTTTAAGAGATCGGTCTAGATTTACTACACAGAAGTAATGCTACAGAATACTAAAACTGTAGTTTTCCAAAGGTTCCAGATACCAGTCATGGATCAAATCTGAATTCACCTCAGTTCTACATTAGTTTATCTATCAGTATTAGTTAATCTTCTGGACTTCCATCACTGCAGAGCTTTATCAAAACATTTAACTTAATACACTAACATGGGAGAAAGGAAATCATAGGATATCTTTCTGCCTAAATTTTCTCTCCTTTTAATTTAAGCATAAGAAGGTTAAACTTTTTTTTTTCATTGCTTATTGAACTGTCCTATGAATATGTGTGTAAAACCTAATCACGCAATTTTTATTAATACTCTAATGACACTTTCTAAATATCACTACAATCCTAATACAGGATTTTCAAAACAATGCATTTAATGTTTCTCAATCAGCTGAAGAACTTGAAATAAGTTGAAATTTTCATTCCTCACCTTTGGAAGCTTGTCTCTTCTGAGGAAAAGTGGAACTGCATCCCGGCCTGAGTTTACTGGTACAATTTCTTTAATATCAATAGTATCATCAGACAAATAATAGTGGAGAACAAGTTCTCGTGGGTCATGAAACATGGATTCTGGGTCATCCCACACACAGAAAAAACGTAAAACATGCCCATCATGCTCTAGAAATTGTTTCAAAGTGTCAATGCGCTCATAAGGACGAAATGGCGTCATACTATCCAGAATCTGCAAATAAAGGTGAAATTAAGATAAACAACTTTCTAATTATTTGCTCTTAAAAACAGGATTCCAAACTGCAGGGCATCAGCTAATCTTATGCTTTTAGGATTTTCAAATAATGCCACACAATTACATTTGCACTATTTATGCCATTACCAAAGAACTATTTTTGGGGTTGCTGTGCCCTCAGAAAACAGATGAAAACACTTTTGGATTGTTTTGATCCTTGTTTTTCTTGCAAGAACATCCTTCAGATCAGAGAATTGTTAATTTATTTCGATAAATTATCCATGGTAATCCGATGACTACACCAACCAATAGCCTCACCTCGCCAATTTACTTCCTTGGAAATTATTTTTTATAAATCATCTGGCATAAAGGATTTGTTCTTTATTTCCTGTTTGATGTCTTCTTTCTTTTAGCTTTAAGCCATAATTTATTAATTTTTTATTTATGTCATACAGTCGATGGGTGCCAGGTTCATACGTTCTCCTCTCCATATATACCCAACAGTCTGAAAAGGAACAGGAAATCTCCAACTAAAAATCTATTCCAGCTGATGTGATCTATGACAAAGGTCATCTACAGTCCTGGTTGCTGCAAAACCAGGATGATGATTTGAATCTGAAGACTGCATTTACACACTGTTAGTTACAGCCACATAAAAATGGTGACGTGAACAGGGTGTTTTTCCTAAGTCAAAATCCATCATGTCCAAAATGGGTTAAAGGGGCAAGACAGTCCTAATCTACAAAATTCTGCAAAACTGCTTTGAAAGAAGAATGGTGACAGTGTAAGCTTAACTGCCTGAACAGAAAGAACTGTTGACTATGAGCAGTTTATATCACTGTCTAAATTTATATTTATCCACTGATATATCTTCTGGCCTTAAAAATCTGAGAGAGAAAATGCACTTTATTTCAGAATCTTAAAATAAGTAGAGCAGAACCAAGTTCTGCCTGCCAATGTCCTTGCTGATCTGCAGAACTTGCCATTTCAGGCACCATCATGCTCATAGGTTATAAGTCAGCTATTTACCTTCTCAGCACCATCTTTCCTCCATCCTGACCTTTGAAAAATGCAATGAGCAACCAAATACAGCCACAGAGCCAGACAACATCAACAGCCATGGGGTATCATCTCCAACAGCCATGGGGTATCATTTCCAGCCATGGGGTATCATCTCCAGAAATATAAACCTAAGGGATTTGTTACATTTTTCACTGGTCTCACTTTCTCATAGTATTCCTTACTTCCTTTCAAACCTTCAGTTTCTGGCCATCTATTGGGAGTCTGGTACAAACCAATTTAACTCTGTTCAAAGCAGTCCAGAGCAATGTGCCCTCAATAAATAAAAAAAATCACCTTCCACAAGTTAGTCACAGGAAAGCGAGAGCAGCCAGGATAACTTTTCTGTAATTTCTCAACAAGTAAGACTATTAAGACATAGATTTTAGTAATTCTTAGCCTTCTCTTATTTCTTAAACCTTTTTCTTCTCTCCATCCTCTTCAGGCACACATATGAGCAACGCATGAACGTTTTGCTTGTTCTTTTTACAAAAAAAATAAACACAATCTAAGCAGGTTATGCAGTACCATATATAATCTTCACACAGCCTGCCAATATCAAGAAAACTGAGCATGTGTTAATACACACCTGTTACCTGCAAGACCTGAGTAAAAGAAAAGCAACCTATGGCCAGCCTGAGTCACCCTCTGCAGAACTAGGAGAGGTATTACAAATATTACTTTTCACTGGTGGACTGCAAAAAGGCTGAAAGCATGAATGAAGTGAAACCAACACATTGGCCTGAGGGTGCCTCAGAGACATGTAAATTGCTGTATACATCCCAGTCACTACTACATTTTTGTTGCTGAGAGCTGCATCAGTTTTTTCAACAGGAGGATTAAGATGAATGGAACAGATTCATGGAGTGTTTCTTGTTTTCAGACTACTAGGCTGGATTTATCACAACCGGCTGTATATAGTGGGCCAATAGTCCTAACAGAATCAGGTCAAGAGAAAATTACAGTGCCATCTGCACTCATTCTGATCAAGAAAAACAGAACAGAAAGAAACTGTCACTATTCCTTACAGAAAACATCACTCCCACTACCATTCCCAGAGTAAAGACCACAAATCCTGCAGAAGGGAATCCATACAGCACCTAGGAGCTGCAAGATATATTTTTGGAGGAGGTGTATATGTATTCCCATATACTCATGAAAGAGGGAACTGCCTTCAAATAAAACCTCAAAACTCTTAAAACTGCAGAGTGCTGGGTTCTGTGTAACAGAAGAATTTGCTTTACATATGCAAAGAACTGTTAATAACATGTGGGCTAGAGATGAAAGATGACTTATGAATAGACCAAGTGAGTCTGCAGGAAGACATGGGTATGCTTGAACCACAATTCCAATTAAGTCTTCCTTTAAAAGTGTTTATTATCTTTACATTAGTTCAAGCATAATCATAAATAGAATATATCATAGGTCCTTTTTTTTTTCTTTCAGTTTAACACTGAGAGGTTTCTTTTATTCTTACTAGTTAATTTCGTTCTCTTTCAAAAGGTGTATGAACACATCAGGAGAAACTCAGTACTATGTAAGTACAATGAACCATAGAATAAAAATTTTTAAAGCAATTTTTCTCTTGGGATTTATTAATGTTGAAATAGGTACTTTCTGTTTGCTATTAGAGAAATATTTTATATAATGCATATTGCTAATAGCAATAGCAACGGCACTTCTATTAAATTTAGTTTTCACTATTATTGCTTCATCTGACCTTTTGCCTTTCTTTGGTGTACGGATCATCTGGACGACTTGCGGGAGGATTTAATCTAACTCCCATTTTCCTCAGGAAATTTTTTGTAAACTGGTCACTATCAGTGATCTTATACTTTCGGGCATAAAAGGTTACTTCTATGTTGATATTGAAATGATCTATAGTATAGAACTGATCTTCACAAGGAGGTGGAAGTGGAATCCGATGCCGTCGAACAATTGTTCCTGTAAAATAATAATTAAATAATAAATACATAAAATATAACAAATTCACAGAGTAAACAACCTTTGCTCTAAGGATTTTGCTAATTTTCTATGCCTGTACACTCTACAGCATGAGGAGAGCAATATGTCACTAAGGTGAGAGAAAAAAAACTGCTCCACCAAGTAAAAAAGTGTGACTTATCAAGCATGGAGGCAGGTGCATCCAACTGAGCTTCCTTAAGGAGCACAATGAAAGTAGGGACAACTGAGGTGAGTTGGGCTGATTGCTGGGCTCTAGTAAAGAATCCATCCCAAAAATACAGAGACAGGAGCTCATAACCTATAGTATAACAGGAACACTATCCAAAAGAGAAAGGAAAGGGATGGAGGAGAAGAAGAGAAAAAGAGAGACATTTTAACTTTCTAAATAAGCACATACTTAATTTTCTTATTGATGGTCTTTAAATGAAAGGACTGCTCTCTTGAGAGCATCGTATTTGTTTACATTTACCACATTAAAAGAGGAGAAAACTGCTATTGGTCTATCAGCTGAAAACTCACAAATACCTTAGTGAATCTGGTAATGCTTCAAAAGTACTCAGTGCTGATGATTAAGAGACTGGGGCATCTCTCATATGACAAAAGGTTGGGAGAGCTGGGTTTGTTCAGCCTGGAACAGAGATGGCTGGGGGCGGGGGGGGGGGGGGGTGGAAATCTTATCAGTGTTTATAAACACCTGATGGAAGGGAAAGAAGAAGATGGAACTAGGCTCTTCTCTGTTATGCCCACTGACAGGACAAGTGGTAATAGGCACAAATAAAAAGATACACAATTTCATAGGAGCACAAGAAAACACTTTTATTGTGAGGGTGATCAAATGCTGGAACAGGCTGCCCAGAAAGGTTGTGAAAGTCTCCATTCCTGGAGTTACTTAAAACCCAGCTGGACATGGCCTTCTCCATCTGGCTCTAGCTGATCCTGCTTGGAGCAGAGGGGTTGGACTAGAAGATCTTAAGATAGCCCTTCCACCCTCCACAATTTTGTGATACTACAAGTATTTTAGAAATAGCTTATTAAGCAACAGCCTCTGTAGGTTAAACAAATACCTAACTCATACATTAAAGAAAGGTATGCAGATGCATGACAAGCTATGATTTATTCCAAGTGAAGGTAGAGTTCACAAAGAACAGCAGATCAGCACAGCTGGGACTGAACTCTGAACACTGAAAGTTTTGCCACACCAATACCTCGATGCAGTTGTGTGAAAATACCCTGCAGGGAATAAAAAGATGGTCCAGCCTTCAACATCAGGCTCTTTGCGGCACTTACCAACCCCGACACAAGCTTTATAATGCAGATAACCACTGGCCAAGACCAACAAGAACCGCCAACCCATACTATTATAATAATTCCTTGCCACCATAGGTTCCCAACAACTTTAAAATTTCAGTAATTATAAAAGGTACAACTTTAAGGCAACTATAATAAACACACCAAATTTCTAAGGCTAAAAATAGTTCCAGTACTAACCTAATACTACAACAATAATTTTTAGACAGAATTATCTAAAAGGTCTATCTCATTATCTCTCACTACACAACTGGATCTCCATCCAGTGCCCTTCAGCTATGCATCTGGTAGTATTTCCCACTGCGTTCTGTTTGATGATTTTCCAGCACTGCTATTTTGTTTTGGAGGTAGGTGGGGGTGGAGAAGGACCTGGAAAGAGAGGGAATAGAGGCAGAGGAGGAGGGAGAAAGATAGCGCTGTGTGGCTTTGTTTGGTGTTTGAAGGGCCTTATTCCCGAGTTAGTCCATGGAAATTTATTATTGTTAATTTTATTTCCCTAAGGACTAATTTGTGTGGAAATACCTTACACTACCACATTATCAGAGTTGTTTGTTAAATTCTAACTCCTACAATAAAAACATACCCTTAATTTTTCAGGGGAATAAAGCAGCAAAGCAGATTTAAGTTCCCATTAAAATAATTATTTGAAGATGCATTCAGCATCCTGATGTTTCACATGTACCAAAGCTGACATCCTGGTTAGTGACCTTTGCTTGTAAGATAAATTTGAACCTCTACCTGTTTAAACCTAGTTATACCTATATTTAAGATGCATTCTCATGGAAAAATTAGTCAGAAAATATGGTAATTAGCACATTTTAACACAATGCAAAACTGCATTGCATTCCCATTAGCAAACCCACATACTTTAAAATATATTACCTGACTTCGGCTAATCGTGGGGTCACTCCTACAAAAATCAACAGATAATGTGCTAAGTAAGAACAGTCCCCACATGAATGCAAATCCTGTTGAGTCATAATTTTAGTGAAAACATAATGGTTGACAATTTTCTAATATGAGCTATCTTCTGAGGGTATATTCACCTCAGAACTGGTGAATAAGCCTTCAGCCAGTTTTTCATCTCACTTGTCAAAATATAATACACATGCCCATTTTGTTTTGAGGGACAAAAATTTCTTTCCTAATGGAAAACGTCTTGAAAAGATAATATCTGTAGCAATCCTTTGCTTTTATTAGGTATCACTGTGCCTGATCTATCTATTATAGAGGATACATTTTATATTGTTGAATCTGAAATTTAATAAAAGCTGATCAGCTGAGGTTAGGTCTCAGCATTTTTAAAATTGTCCTTCCTTCTGGAGAATAATTACATTTCTACTTCTAGAAATTTACTGTAAGTTGTTAAAGGAGGATCTAGGCACCTGCAACACTCTAGTTGCTGAAGACAGACTGCTACTTTTGATGTTTCTTTTGTCAGTTTATTTAGCACCATCAAGCATTATTTTAAATATTTGCAGCTGGCCAGGCTAAACCTCTCCTATACTGCTCTCTTGTAAAGGGAGTTTGGGTACTGTTTTTCCCTGAAAATTGTGGTGGCATCGAGTTCTCACACTATAATTTGTAGCATACCTTCTCATCTTTTGAGGCTTCTGATTATTTGGCAACTACAGCATCAGTTTAAGGAAGCCTTCACAGGCCTTTTGACTACAGGGCAGCTCACAAAACTGGGCAGCGAATGATACAGTGTCTTCTTCAGCACAGGTTTCTGACTACCTCTGTGCTACTCAAGAGTGCATTTAGAGAGAGGAGAGGAATCGGTAACACCTGGAGTTTGTACACTCTTTGCTTGCACAGAAAGGAGGAGAAGCAACCACTATTATCCCTGCAACACAGTAAACAAGGGAGCTTCATACATTCACTTATTCACCCCTCTGAGAACATAGCAAGGTCATGATTTGGCCACCATCAAGTATGGCAAAATCACAATTATTTCAAGGCCTCGGGGGAAGTCTTAAACTCAAGATAATGGTTATATTGGAGGAACTGACTGCAACTTCACTTTCCTGCTCGTACTTTCCTCTCTAGCCAGGCAGCCTTGGGAACCCAGCCAGCAGGCAGCTCCTCTCTCTTTTTCAGCTGGCTGACCTTGGGGAAACCAGCCAGCTGCTCCACTCTGGTTTGGCTTGCAGGGTCTGGATTGCACTGGAAGCTACACTCAACCCCATGGGATATAAACGACCTTTTGATAAGACAGTATCAGCCAGCCACAGTCCTGTTAACTGGGAACTAGATCTACAAAATACTTGCACTTCCATCTCTAGTCTGACTCTCTATGGGAGTATTTCTTTTTATATGGGAAGAGTAATGAGCATTCTGGCTCTGGAAGAACATTGTGGAGTTTGTTATGTGGTTGAGTTTATTGTTCTCCTCACTCTGTACTCTCTTATCTTTAGTTAGCTCTTGAGCACTCTGATTGTCCTGGTATTTTTTGCTTTGATTCTGGTTTATCAAGTTCACACTGGCCTCTGCATTCCTCTGTGTTTTGCACTGAATTTCTCTGTTTGTATAGATTTCTTCTAATGCTTCTAATATTTTCCAAAGTTCAAACTATAGCAAGGCAGTTTCCAAAATTAAATGAGGTTTAAATTTCAGTTATTTAGTAGTACCTTATCTGTCCACATCCATGTCCAACTACAGCAGCCAATTCCATAAAGCAGTTTTAAAAGTCACCAAAATACATTTCCCACAGATCATTTACTTTGTCACTCCGAGATTTTAGCAATGGTAAAAGCACATGTCTAACTTTTTTTTTTCCCAAAGCCAATTTGTTTTACTTCTGTAAAGTTATAATCAAAGTTAGAAATTCTTCTTTGACAGCTGTAACTTCACCAAATCTTCCTGAAATCCTTAAGCCTCTCCAAGTTATTTTCTGCAAAGCCACAAGTACTAACCACAATGGCAAATACAGTGGGAAACTTCTACATTTCTCTGATCCCACCATGTCCAGGGACACCTACTCAGACCATCAAGTTCTCCTGTGTGGGTTATGGCACAAGCACTGGTAATCCCATGGCCTCAAGGCATTAACCAGCCAACTTCACAAGATCTACTTTTGATCTATCCCACCACCTACCTACCTTTGATCTACCCCACCCCTTCTATACCTATTCTTCAAGAAGCCCCCTGAGAACAGCTGCTTCAACTGCCTCTTTTACATCTTTTCCACCAGGATAAACATCTAACTTAAGGTTGCCACCATCTTCTGTCTTCACCAGTTCAATTCCACTTTTTCCATCACTGTTTCTTGCTATTCCTCCTGTACACAACTCCTTTCCTGCCACTGCAAGTCTCCAACTGTTTACACAGAAATGAGCCTGCCCAGCTCCTGATGTTACCACACTTCTCTCTTCACCCACAACCTTACACGTGTGCTCTTCTGTTCAGTGCAGTTTGCCTTTCAACAACTGAAGCTCCCCTACACTGCAACTCTCCTCCACAAACCCCTGTCATTTTAATTAACTGAAATGCTGTATTTCAGCAGATGTGCTGAAGAGACCACTGTGGTTAAGATACTGAGCTTCAGTTCCTCGTCCTGTTAGACCTTTTCTGCATGATCATGGGCAAGATTTTCATTCCTTTGTGCTTCCAGTTTCACAATGCAGACTGTTATACTTCTATTGTCCTCAGGCTTACAAATTCCCTGTCAGGGCAAGGAAATTGAATAATATGAGGTATGTGTAACTATAATAAAAGAGGCAACGGGACAATTTTTGATTGAAAATGGAGTAAGACTAGCAGTTAATGGTTTAGTATTTCCTTTAAGAAATACTGCTTTTGCATATATTCAACAACAATATTTAGTGCCTTTAATATAACAACTTTGTGGTTGTTCTTCAGTTGTGGAGTATGAAGTCAATACCAAGTGCACTTGAATAAAGAATTCTCTAATACGCATTCCACCGCATTTTTTCCTCTACATCATATTAATCTCTAGGATAATAAGAAAATTTATGTAGATCTTTACATCAAGTGTGAAGCCTCATCATCATCTCAAACAGTTCTTGGGCCTTTCAGTCTACAGAATCACTTCCTTCCTAAACACAACCAATATAGAGAGCTTTCTTACCAGCCCAGGTATCAGCAACAAATAAATGTAGTGCACTTTTGAGATCCTGGAACATTTCTTCTTAATCCATCAGCTTAATACCTTGTGCATACATATGTATCCCATATAAAGTACTCATACAAAGTAATAGAGGCCTTCAAAACATCCTTGCATGGAAGTCTGAGAGAATTCTTGTTTCTGTCTAGTATAATTCAGTTAATTTTAGATCCAGTACCAAAGTGACTGTAACAATTGTTAACACAAGATGCAACCAAGGAAATAGGGGGAAACTGTAGTCTTCCTGTCACCCCAGGAACATCAGGCCTGAAGGGACAGCCTGCACAACCCCTACTACAAAGACAGTGAAAATGACTCATTCCTATAGCTAGATTTGAATGCATCAGCTTTATCCTGCTCTGATGAACCTGGTTTCCATCTTCTCTCTCAAAGATATTGCCTCTGCCTCTCAGGCTAACTGTACTTCTTTGTTGGTGGCCATTTGTTCTAAGGCTCAAAATCCAGAAACAGACTTTCCCACTTCTGTGACAGACAAGACAAAGAAAATCCAAATCCAGTGATGTCTCCTGCCTCACATATATGAGAGCAGGTAGGGGGTAACTAACTTGCAAATTCCCCAAAGAGATCCAACTTGCTTTTCTTCAGGTCTTGAAAAAGCACTTGCCCAAGTAGGAGTAGGACGAGGTTTCTCAGAGTTCAAAACCAGCTCCTGCCAGAGAGCCAGCAAGATTTCTGACAAGAAGAACTACTCAACACAGGGAGAGTGGGACCTGAAGTACTGGTTTAAGAAAAGATTCACAGGTAATTTTTTCCCAGGTCTAACAGTAATGATACACGTAACACCTTTAAATATTATCCTGCTCTGCAGACAGAGAAATTGACAGCATCTGCTCATCTTGGAAAAGAATATGGTAGTTACATGGTTAACTTATTTTTTTAAATTGCTGTGCTAAGATCCACCAGAATGTAAAAAATATCTTTGGGGATTGGGAGGTGCAGTCATCCCAAGATACTCATCCCAAGACATTCTGCTTATCTGGACTACATCCCTTGAAAACTTTAGTTCTGGCAGTGACCCATAAACACCAAGAAGAAGCAGCTGTGTTCCCCTTTTGCAACAGGATGTTGACCGCTAGGTCACATTTTCTTAATGTAAACCAAGTCCATTAGTACTCCAGTAAATCAGCTCAGTAAACTTGCCTCCAAAAGTCCTCAGCCTGGCCCAAGAACAGTGATGTGGTATTGAGGCACAGTAGCTTCTTAACTTAGAGGCGTCAAGGAAAAATTATTGTGCCAAGGGCACATTAATCATAAAAAAAACAACAGACAAAGGCACAAAAGGCACACTACCTCAATAACAGCAGAGATACTGCAGTAGATAATGAAAATTACAGAGCTGCTGCTAGAGAATACAGAGCTGCTGCTAGAGAACTTGCTGTCAGTGCCAAGACAGGAGGAGCTAGGCTCCGGAATGGAGACCTAGAACTCAAATTGCTTTTGCAGAAGTGACACAACACTGACAAAAGACATACCATCCTATGCCTTCCAAAAACTATCAGAGAAAAAAAGTGTACGTTTGAATATGGGAGGGGATTCTACTTTTCAAAACCTACATCTTCAGAAACTAAGACAACAAAAAAAATCACATTATAATCTGTAGCAAGAAAAGACAATTGCACCTGTTCACTTACATCCCATTTTGACTGTAAGTCACATTATGTATCCTTTGGAATGGACCAAGACTGTACTGAAGAAAGATATAAAGGAAAAGTAACCAAGTGCCATTAAAAATAGATACCTTGAGGTATGCCACTATTTTTCACTCGGGGTTCAATCACTTGAATTGTATCATCTTCAAGGTAGAAGTATATTTTGCAGTGTCTGATTCTATATAGCTCTTGATTTTTGTCAGGCACTTCTTCATCAAAATAGGCGTCAAAAGACAATACCTATTAAGAACAATAAATAAGTATAAAGCAGGAAAATCTCCAATGCTTTTGCAAAATATGTCAATAAAATAAACTTGTATAGATTATAAGTAATTAAATGTACGGATTTCAGGAGGTAGATTTGTTTCTCAGAAATGTAAGAACAGAAATCCACATTAAATCCCATAAATTTTAAATTCTTTGCTTGACATTTTTATTATCACAACATCTAAGCAGAGGTGGAAGTCTAAACGAAAGAAATAAATCAAATATAAAGCTATCAGCAGGCTGCTTGGAAAATCTCACCAAAGCACTTTTAATAACACAATGAGCTACCTAGGTCCTGAAGCAAATTTTAGACTGCTATTCAATGAATTGCTGAAAATAAAGTGCATTATGACAGTAATGGCTTCACCATTGAGGTAAGTGGAAAGGAGATTTCAAGCAGATCCTGCAAGCTGTCTATTGAAAGCTACTGAAGGCTATCAGAGAGAAATGGTGTTTTTTCAGGAGTCATTTAGAGCTCTGCAATACTGGCATTTTGAAACTTGCCTGGTTCTGCAGTTCAGTGAGTGGGGAAATCTCAAATAGAGGGTATGCCAACTGGCCTTTATGATCTCTTGCAATAGCAATAATGCAAGGAAAAAAATCCCTTCAGAGGTGAGGTGCTTGGTGCTTTACTACAGTGGCCTTATGTCTGGAGATCCCAGCTCAAACTCAGCAAACCACCACACATTTTGCACTTCTTGGTATTATTTATGGTCCTTAATCACCAAGGCCAATTTTAAGGGAATGTCAAAGAAGTACCTACTTATTAGTGCATTATCTAATAAGAAGCTTGCTGTGGTTAAGTATGTGCAGGAAGACAGTAACTAAAACAGGTTTTCATCCTGCCCCCTCCCCCCAGTGCATTTGGGTCAAATCTGTGCTAACTCATACTTCATTTTTCATTATTATTCTATTTAATAAATTCAATTACCCTTATTCCTGATTCATTAGACAAACTGAAGCACCAAAAAGAACTTAGCTTTTCTCTCTGTTTCAACAAGCATCCGTCAGACCCTGGTTTGAAAAATATATTTGAAGTCTAGGAAGCTGGCCAACATCCCTATATGACAGAACAGGCCAGTTAAGAGTCTGAACTCCTTTAGCACATGCCTTTGAGAACCTCAAAAGTACTTCCACAAATATTAACGACACAGATTTTAAAACACCCTAACAGACAAACACAACCTCTTTTTCTACATCTGGGGAGAGAGAGAGATAGTGGTTTGCTCAGGAGCACACAAAACAGCCACCCTGTGCCCTACTCGGGCTTCTCAATAGGCCACTCTCCCTTTTCTCGGGCAGGCTGAAGAAAACTCTCTTTCCACAAACTATTACAAAGGGTAAGATTTTCAGCATGCACCAAACAATATGACAGATACATTTTGGGCATCAACTCTCCTGCACTAGGACCTGCCACCATTAGAGAAATTAAGTTATAATCAAATGACATAACTGTTAACTGTTCAACCTGATGGCATTAAATCTTCACAAAAGGATCTACACACTACGAGTGATGGTTGTTTAAGTAGTACAACATGCAAGTTTCTGAACAGCCTACAGATGAAATAGTTGAAAATAAATAAAAAATTGTTTTGGCCACATGTAACTTTTAACTGTGGATTTCACTGTTCCAAGTAACAAGCACAAAAACACTGTCAGACAAAACACCCGACATACAAAAGAGCCAACACAAACTGTATTGTCCAACTGAATTTTGCAGATCAAAACAGATGATCCAGGAAGGGTGAAGAGAGGAAGGAACAGAAAAGAAGATGGTTCGCTTTTGATTTAAAAGCAAATTTAATTTTTAAAAATACTTGAAATGTACACTTCCTATCTCATGTCTCATCTGTAGTACATTGCTCTCTCTGTACAAAGTTCCCATCCTACTATTTAAAAAAACTAAATGTTACTTATAAAGTCCAAAAGTAACAAATATTGAATAAACTCTGTGCCGTTTTGTGAAGTTGGCACAAGGTTTCCTTAGCACCCGTGATAATCAAATTATAAACTTAATTTCAAGTCTAGGAGGCCTTGTGTGTGTACTTAATTGTGGAAGACACTAAATTTATACTTGCTTCCTATTAAGCATATGAAATTGCAAAAACTATTTCTCAGACTACTTAATAATAAAGTTTTAAGCCTGTCCTTCCTCCAGTTACTATGCTACTGCTGAAAGTTGGAAATCAAATTAAAACGGTAAGAAAGCAGACTACATCTAAAAAGATAAACACCAAGTCAGACTCTCAGACCATTTCTCCTGCAGTCCATTCTGCTGAGTAATAAACTGCAGCACTGGAGGACACAGCTACATTCTAGGCTCATAACTGGGGAAGCCAAATTAATTGGGTAGTACCCTTTAACAGTCTGCAATTGATACAAACACATAAGCCTTCCAGAGGCCAATTTCATACCTGCAAACTCCTGTCCTGTATTGCCCTGTGGAGGAATACACTGGCTAGAGAAGTAACATCGAAAGGCCAGCTGCCTCATTTTACCAGCCAAGCTCAGGTCCCCACTGCCTCCTACCTAAGCCCTTCATTTCATAAAGCTGGGTCCAAGTCATGTTAATTTAAATATAGCCCCAAGAAGCAAATGCACACCGCTCATAGAATGAAAGGTGTAGATAAACCCCATGCAGGACTGGCTAAAGCCTTAACACTTTGGAACATTAGACCAATTTGTACTTGAGCACATTGCTGAAAACTATGTGAGGAGTAGTAGGGGTTTCAGAGGCAATGCTAACTGAAGTCACGTGTATCTATCTGTTCAAGCTTTACATTTTCTTGTAACAGTTCTGGTCTGCCAAAGAGATTAATGTGTAATTGTACTGCAATTACCTGCATAGCTTTTCTTCTAAAGTAAAAATTACGCGATTAGCCATTCTTCCCAATATTTAAATACCATAATCATTTAGTCATGCAACATTTCAACGATCTGCTGAATGATTTCTTTTTCTGGATCATTTTCCTTCTCTGATTGTAAGTTTTTTGCTTTAGAAATAAAACATCACTAACTAGAATTTAATGTAAATTTAAACATGGAGAGTAATGACAGTGTGCTACAAAATTTGTATCACCATAGATTACAGTTATTTCCTAACTCTCCATCTTTAAAGGTGTCACTACAGTCTTGCAAAATACAAACATTAATTTTAAATTCCTGTGTCTATAATGGACATAACCAACCTACCTGCACATGAACAGATCACATCAAAGGCAGCAGGACTTTGATCAAGTAAATATGATGGCATACGGGAATTCCAAGTCTACAGCATTCCATGAAGGCCCATGGTTCTCAAGTGCCCATTTTCTCCTGGACTGGGACTTACCTTACATTCTTAGCAGGCTTCCAAATAATTGTTCAATGTCATGATCTTCTCTAAAATTACATATATCAACCACTCCCTTATTTTTATTATATCTTGCATATACAGAAATTTTTTTCTGCGTTGCTGTACAGCATAATATATATTTATATTGTCAAATATACCAATATGAGGGAAAAATAGATGCTACCTCTCTTTTTGCCTATGTAGGAACTTTCTTTGCATGCACAAAATAATCTTCTGAAATATCCAACTGAAATTCACTTTTATACCATCTTTGTCATATTGTAACTATTCATAAAAAACATACAGAAACAGATTTTTACGTACCTGCTTGTCAAATGCTATCCAAGCAGGAGCATTGCTTCCCATCCCTTCAGGAAACACACTGTGTTTAGGTGTCAGCTTCTGACCAGGCAGTGGTTTACCTCCGACTCCAGGTTTATTTTCACCAACCAGCATAGCAACATTATTGCAGAAACCCCAGTGCTGTGACTTGTGGAACCTTTCTTTCCCTATCTGCAATAAATTTGGAAGAAAAAGATAAAAAAAAATGATCTGTGTGTTTGTTTTCAAATCCATGAGATTTAACTATCTAGGCAAGAAGGATTAACCAGATAAAAGTTTCTCTATAATTACTTTTAATATAGAGTCTAAAAACCTGTAACAACTGGAATGCTGCAAGTGAAATGATATATTTCAGTGGTCAAATTGCCAGCATTATGGATGAAAACTGAAAAATATTCCAGCAATTTACCCAGGCTCAGAGACAGGATGATATCAGGTGTTCCCCCTCCCCCTCCCCTGCAACAAGGATTGAAGTATGAGATAGAAAGAAGCAAGTAACCCATGAGAACTGCTGCAAAAGGTAGAGGGGGAAAAACCTGTTCTACAGATCTCCAGAGGACAAATGGAAAAAGTTCAGGAGTACCCAGAGAACAGCCTGCTCTCATTACTTATGTCAAAGACCTTATTTACACTTGTATCCCCAAGTGCAGAATAAACAGCTCTGTACTAGTGAATATACTTGGATTTTGGAAGGTTGGATCTAAACCAAAAGACAGAATATTCATTCTATCTGAGCTTACTCCAAAAGTACTTACACTGTAGTGATTTTTTTATATTATTATTATTTTTCTAGGCAATTAAGGATGGAGTGCTTAAAAAAATGTGCACAATCAACTGTAAAGAAACCCATCTTGCCTACTTGCATTTCTTGGCTAGAGCTGGAGCCAGTCTTAAAGTGATGCAGAAAAGCCTCTGGCCTGACATGAATATAAGTCCTGCCTGTGGGCATGTCCTTCCTAATGAGCTGCCTGATATGCTGGCCAGTTCTCTCGAATGGTGGCAGTCATTGTGAGCTGTGATTGGGCGGCAATCCCTTAAGAGCCCCACACATCAGCCTCACAGGAGAGGAGAGGTGAATAGGAAAAGCCAACAGAAAGCTCCACTAACTCTTCCTGCCATGAGCAGCAATCGTGACTCATTAGCTCCTTTCCCTCTACTATTCCTCCCTTCTTCACCCTCTCAAATCCTTGAAACACTTGATCTAGGAAAGCAGAAAAAGGCCGCTGGGTAACTGCACCCCCCAGAACAACAAGTAAGGGAAGACGGAGACTACCACACCTGTGCCCTTCCTCAGCCTGGGACTGGGTGAACATGAGGAAAGATAAACCTAAGGGAGAAGAACTAATGTTATGGCAGAGCACAGAACAGGCTCTGTGTAGAGGAAAACGCTGGACAATATTTTTTTCCATAGCAGCACTGGAGCAGGTTATGTTGGTAATGTAGCGAAGTGCCAAAATTGCTTCCCCTTCTGTATTTATAAGACTGGGCATCGCTAATTATTACACGGATATATTTAAACCACTACACCCCAAAAAGGTGTAGGCAACTCTAAGTTACTATCATAAATATAAAAATGGTACAAATAATGATTTTTCATTATGGCAATATGGAAATGCTCCAAAATAACACATGCTCATCACAGCTTTTCTGGGAACAAGTGTAAGCAGTGAAGCAGTAAAAGTAACCATGTAGCTACTTCATTCTGCCAATATGAGAGTAAGGAATTTGAAAGGCAGATAACAAACCTCATGGCTCATAACATCCAATGCTCATATATACAAACTACTGCACACTGAAGATTACAGCCTGAACTGTTCACCTGCCTTGCAGTTCTCTAAGTCCAGTGACACAGGACAGAGAGCTGCCCTTGACATGATCGAGTGAATGACTACTTTAGCTTTACCTTTGCTTAAAATGCTTTTTCATTCCACTTTTTCAAGGATAGTAGTATGAAAAATAATTATTTACTATTTTTACATATTATTCTTTTTAATACCATAAGAATCAATGTCCCTGCCTCGCTTAGGTTAACAAAAGCTGGGTCAGCAAGCACCCTTTGAAACAGTCATTGCAAAACAAGATAAGGTTTACATACTGGGGACAGTGACTGGAAGGAGTTTGGAAGCACTTCCCCAGAGAAGATATTTAAAAGGTAAGCAATGTTTTGAATAAAGATGAATAAAAGGGCACACGGCAAATTTATCATAGTTCAAAGAATAATAGAAAGGAAAACAGGAAGTACCTGAACCATATGTCTAGAACTCAAGAACAAGGGTTATACAATAAAAGAGAAAATCAATAAAAGGAAACACTTCTGTAACAACTAGTCAGCCCCCAAGCCCCCCCTCACAGCATTGCTCAAGCTAAGAATTTAACAAGATTAAAGAGCTGCACATTTGCAGGAATACTGCCCAAAATAAAATATGGCATATCAGCACATTGTCTTGAGCTGCGATATAAAATGTCACACCTCAGTGGGCAGTGTAAGCACTGACATTTAGGCATTAGGAGGGGATCTTCATGTGGTCATCCCACCCTTCCTTCAAGAAGTGAGCACAGGAACTCTCCCAGCACGGGGCCCTGCAACAGACAGGCACTGATGGGGTCTGGCATCCACTTCGTAACTTATCTGCACTTAGGATGTTTTTTCTTCATCTCCTTTGGGCACTACTGAGCTGCCCTTTCTTCTATTTCTTCTTTTAATAATTTTGTTCCTTGGTAAGCTGATACAGAGAAGTCAGAATAGAAGGGAACTTCCTGCATTTATCTGTTCAAATGTGGAATAACTACAGTGAAGCTGAGTTTTTAAAGGGATATTTCTAGGCAGAAACTTCTAATTCATATTGAAGGTGCTATAGAACAGATCCACTTTTTGGCACAGCAAGTATTTAATTATTTTCCCCCATTGCCAAAGCATGAGTTGGGGAAAAGGCGTAGTTATCAAAGCACAGTGAGTGGCAGTTTTCCTGAGCAAGGGAAAGCTTTTCATGTCCTCAAAACTGCTTCTAGAATCACTTGCTGTTCATCTGTTTCTGGGTTTTGGTGACCTTCAGTGTGCTAAAGTGTTCATCAAAGTAATCCAGGTTTGCTTCTGCTGGAAATCTTCCAGAATTTAGGGATGAAATTGCAACACCATTACAATTTGATATGTAAAATACACGGCCCAACAGCAGCAATTCCAGTAAGAATCCTCTGTGGCATTCTCGTAACTTCTTAAGGTTCAACAGAAAAATATTTTAGACTTCTTAAGACAGAATTACTTATAAGCCCCTTCTCCATAAAAAGCACCTATATCCATATGGAGAATAATCTCTTCGTTCTAAAAGTCTGTACAGTTATTTCTTAAAAAAAAAAAAATTGGGGAAAATGTAATTATAACTGAAGATCACAAAAGAGAAAAATGACACTTGGGAAACTGCAGCTAATGCACTCAGACCACATCCAACCTAAAATAGTGACAGAACATCACGTTACCTCCACAGTAATATTAAATGACTTCTAAAAGAAATCTGTGAGAGCTTTACTGTTTCAGCTGTGCTAATGCAGCTGAACTGAACAGGCTGGCCTGGTCAGATCTGCTGAACAAAGCTGCCTATTTTCTGTGTGGTGAGCCTGAAATAAATATTGAGGATACATTCAATAGTGACTAATGCAAAGGTCAGGATTCTCTGCGGCTATTAGCTTTGCAAACACAGCCACTGCAGTCCCTGGTCTGCATGCTCTCTCCATCTCATGCTCTCTCCATCTTGCTCTTTAAAACACTGGAAGAGTCACAGCAAACTCATCAGGGAGCTGCACGTTTCAGCTGAACCAAATGCAACTGGAAATCTCTCACCACAGTGCCTGGAGTGATGTGGGAGCCCTGTGCACACACAGTCTCAGGAGCTATGTGGTTTTAACTGAGTTCCACAGGGAGTTATGGCAGAAACCACTTGTAGCAGTCCAGTTTTCTTCCCTGTATCCACTTTGAATTCCTGTCTTGAGAACAGCAGCTGAACTGTGGAGGTCTGGCTCAAATCCTGTATCAGGATGAACTGTGGCATTTCTGAACTACTCTAGGCTGCTGATACAGTTCCGGGTTGCTTTGGTTAAGCAATGGACATAAATGCAAACGCTGCGTGCTGTGCCAGCCACATTCACATGACGAATTTTCAACTATTTCATCATCCCCAGCTTGCTGCAGAAGCTTCAGTATGTTCAGAGGTTAAGTAGTACTTTAAAAGGTGGTATGCCTTAAGACACTGTTCCTAGGAACATTGGTGCCCCTTGAATAGACCCCAGAACAAGGTGCGCCAACACTAAGATCCTGAATCAGTACAAGAAAGATACTGACCTATTGGAGCAGGTCCAGAGTAAGGCCACAGAAATGATCAGAGGGCTGGAATACATCTCCTATGAAGACAGGTTGAGAGAGCTGGGGTTGTTCAGCCTGGAGAAGAGAAGGCTCAGAGGAGACCTTACTGTGTGTCATGGTTTAAAGATGGGGACAAACTTTTTAGTAGGGTCTGTAGCAATAGGTAAAGAGGTTAATGATTTTAAACTAAGAGAGGGTAGATTCAGACTAGATACAATGAAAAAATTGTTTACAAAGAGAAACACTGAAACAGGATGACCAGAGTGGCAGTGGATGCCCTGATCCTGGAAACATTCAAGGTCAGGTTGAAAGGTCTTTGAGCAACCTGAACTAGTCCCTGCTCATTACAGGTAGAGTAGACTAGATGATCTTATAAGATCTCTTCCAACCCAAACTACTCTATGATTCTATTAGCTCACTCTTGCTGCCTGAGCTGGTACAGCCTGAGAGAAGGCAACAGATGGATATAAAGAAAAGGGTCCAAAATGCAAACCTGACAGGCAGCTACAGGAAGATTTGTGTTCTTCAGTTGTGAACACACAGAAGTCTGGGGGAATGGGGCTGAGCTGCAGGAGGCAGTGGAAGTAGTTCAGGGAAGAAGGACAGAGAATAAAGAAGGGAAGGCACAGCAGGCAGGCTTACTTATAAAGAGGGTGGCAAGCACTTCTTCAAGAAAAACTAATGTCTTACTTTGGTGCCAGTGATCACAGAAAAGCAGAAAATAACTCAAGCCAGGAAACAGAGACAGCAACAGTAGCACAGTTGAGGGCAATTCCAAGCTCCTGTAATAAGAAGATGTGGAATTTCTGCTGTGCCACTAAAGTTTGCAACAGAAACTGATATTCTCAAGGATGTACTTTTCCTCCTGAGATCTATAAACTCATTGTCCAATTCTCTGAGAAATGTCTTGCAAAATTGTTGAATTCTCTCTCTGAGAGAGATTTCTAATCTTTGGCAAGAAAATACACTGGTCAGCAAGCGCTTGGTATATCTCACCCAAGCAAGTATGTGGTCCTCTCCCTTAGCTGCTGATGTAAGGCAACGTCAGTTGTATCAGAAGGGGCAGCTGCCTTTCAGAACAGGTGGTAGACCACTAACAAAGTAATGTTGCTAACAAAATGATGCTGCATTGTCACCAGTGTCAGCCTTAACACAGCTCAAACTCCAAACGCACAAACTTTTTCTCAGGGTAACAGAGCAAACCTGTTACATACTATGTTTCTACCAACACAGGATTAAACATGGTTATCAAGATCGAGGTACTGAAATTTTCAAAGGGGTAAGTCACAAATTACTATCTGTTTGTGAAAATAAAGAAATTAATAAACTCTTCAATGCAACAGGATGGTAAATAATGTGTGAGTACCACATCCTGCCATTGCAGGGTGACAAGGGCCCTTCTCTAAAGCTGTCAGGACAGAGTGCTGGCTTGCTGAGGAGCAGCAGCACTCCCAGCACAGACTCTGGCCTTCCCAGCCATGGCAAAGGGGAAAGACACGACATCTGCCCATTAGCCATCCCCTGAAAAGGGCAGGAGGTGGGCTAATCTGTGCTCAGAATCCCAGCTTGTGCTACATCTCCTGATTGCCCACATGTGAACATGACAGGCACTGCTGATGAGCAGCTTATCTCTGGACTTCTGTTCAGGGAATAAGGATTTTAGAGGAGATGAAGAGGTTTTATTTGATGGGTGGACTTATGTGTATACAAACTACTGTTATTTTGATTGTAAAGAGATTTGGGAAAAAAAAAGAGGGATGGTTCCTTTTCCCTCTCTTTGTAAATATTGTATGCCCCTAACACCTTCTACTACAACCATCATTCTTCTCCAGCCGATCAAACCAACCAACCATGGCACTGCTTGTGCTATGCCTGCCCCTTTCATCCCAGCTCTTAATTTAGCACAAAGGAACCATTTCCTTACGTTACCGTAGGAACCACTCTGTTTTAAAAGTGCTTATTCCCCTCCAGTCTCAGAAGCTGTGATGCCCGAGGAACAAGAAGTTGCTGAATCGGGCACGCCGCTGAATCGGTCACCAGTCGGTTGCAGCTAAGAGAAGGAAAACAGCAAAAGCCAGCCAGCGGCTGCTGCCTTTCCCAATTGCCAGCACCAGGGGCAGCTGTGAGCTGCCGGGCCTCCCGGTCCTTGTTCACAGCCAGAGATGAACCACTTCTGCTCCTGGCTAAAGAGGAATTAAGCGTTCTTGGTACAGCGAGCTAGAAGCAATAATAATCATGACGAAGGGGTAATACAAGGGCCAAAGACCTAAGTACTGTGAAAAAATTCCTTACTCCCAATTTGCCAGTGCAGTCCCTGCTGCCTTAAGTTAGATTCCATGCCCCTGACTACCTTAAAGCTGTTTTTCTGGAGACAGCCAAGCCACCTTATTAAACACAACTACGGTACAAAAAAAAAGATATGCTCCTCTTCCACTATGTGATCCTATATACGAGGCAGGTGGAAGCATTAGGGGCAGAGAAAACAAGATTGCAGCAGTAGCTTTAACAATGGTAAGAGTGTAATTAATACCCATAATTATAAGCCAAGTGCTGGCAAGAGCAACAACTTCCTGTCCTCCACTTGTCCTTCTTCATGGGGCGCTTTGCTACTGTAGTTTCTGTGCAGTAAGAGGCACTGATGGTGATGCTTAGGGTAACAACAGGTGTAAATACTTTCTTCCTTTTCAATTTATCTATGGAAGTGGCCCTTTTTTGGTTTTCCTCTAAATATGCCCTTCTTGGCCTCTCATTTGTGGAACTATATTAAAATAAAATTAAACCAAATCTAACAGCTAACAACTTAGTGAAGATTCAGATGCTTTTTTAGAAAGGCAAGTTATCAGTACAAGCTCCACTATCTCAAGGACTGTCAAAAAGAGGGATTTGGAGCCCTGACAAAGGTATAACCATGGGCTCACAATGCTGTCTTCTGACAATTGTGGCTTGGTTTTCACACCTTTGGTTGTCATAACACATATACACACTATATGTACTTCAGCATGGGGTGTTCAATGCTTTCTCTGTGTAACTCTTCCCAAGCATGTGAAGCAAAGCACTGTGCCTTTTCTCTGAGAAAGGAGGCACCACGTCTATCACAAAACCTCACCACTGCTCGTGGAGCTCTGAAGAGAGCTCACTCCATCACCCTCCAAAGCAAATAATCCCTATTCATTAAGTTAAATTTAAATTTGGAAAACAATAAAGGCACAGCTAACACTGAGCTGAGTTATTCTGCTTCCACCCTGCAGATAACAGTACACACCTATTTCAGTGTTGCTGATATGCCCACTCAGCTACCTCAAGTGTTATACACACAACCGTTTACTATACAAATTTGAATGCAGCAAGAGAGACTGAGTATTCACCTTTTTCTTTTTTTTCTTCCAAAACAGTGGTACCCAGCCTGCTGCTAGCTATTTGTAATGAAGTTGCCTGAAAGATCCTCACTTGTAAGCTGGGCTTCTCCTGCAAGAGGCCCAGTGTCTGCATGTCCCCCTGCAATGCTGACATACCAAGCAAGGCTGGGGAGTCCACATATTTCTGTGCAATTTCATGCTGCCTGTTCCAGCTACGAATGCACCTACCTGACTCGGGGGAAGGTGAGGGTTGAGAGCTGGACCACACTTACTGCAAAATTATTCATAGCCCATAAAGTAGGCTCCAAATATGCTAAGAACTTGGAGAAATCTCATACCGAAGGGGTACTGATGCTTAGTATCACTGGCATGAATACATGTGTGTTCACAAACCAGTTGCAGATTGTCCCTGAACAGTCCCTCTTAGGGCAGACCAAAGCAACCCTAGTCAGGATGCAGAAGCGTGGCTCTAACAGCCACGGTATGCTTGTAGTGTGAAAAAGACTGATTACCATCCAGACATTGTAACGTTATTAAGAAAGTCCACCTTGTTTCATCTGCCTCCTGCCAGCTACAGTGGCCATGCCCAAATCCTTCCTTACCTCCTGCACCATTTCAGAGTACAGATTGTATTCAGCGTGTCTCTAGCTATCCTTGACAAACAAGTCTGAAGCAGTAATAGCAGCCTTCTGTTTTGTTTACTGCTATAGCTCACAATAAAAATACCATCTTATATATTCATATAGCCACATGCTGGTATTTAATAGTACTGGAAACTCTGAAAAACCACACTAGCATATCTAAGGTTTCCCCCTTGCTCTACAAAGACTTTTTGATTTATTTAGAGGATATCTGCCCTTTCTCATTTTGCTTTGTTAAGAGACTCAAGAGCTCACATCGCCCCACAGCAACTGCCAGACCCCTCAGTCCCGGCCTGGCCGCACAGTATTCCCACTCCCAGGGTAAAACTGGAGGCTGTTTGTACCCTCAGCGGCACCTCGCTTTCCATCTGCCCGGTAAGGGCGGAGGGTGGGAGGCCTTCGCCGTGGCACCGGCTCTTGTCCCAGCCCTCACCCGCCCTGGCCGGCTCCACCGACAGCCACCATAGCGCACTCTGCTCCGCCCTCGCCCCCGCTCAGGCAGGCGGAGTGCTGCCAGAGCCCGCCGCGTGGCGGCCACGTCGTCCCCCGCCTGGCCTGAGGGGGGAGGCCGGGCCAACCGACGCCAACGCCAGCGTCAGCGGCGCCACCGCAGCAGCCCCGACACCAGAGCTGAGAGGGAAGGAGAAGGGGCGTCCCCTCCGCGATCACTCACGTTGCGGTCACGGGAAATCCCGGGCAGGAGCGGCAGCGCCATGGCCGCCCCGGCCCGCCGGGAGCCCAGCGACAAACCCGCTCCCTGCCCGGCCCGCACCGCTGGGGGCGCCGTTGCCTGGAGACCGGTGGCGTCACAGGGGGTGCGGCAAAGGGCGGCGGGGCCGAGCAAAACCGAGCATTACCCAGCCTCAAGCCTTGCCGAGTGAGGCGCTCCGGAGATCGGTCGGCTTCGGCTAGGGGCTCCCGGGCACCGCAGGCACGACCCGTGCCCGCTCCCTACGGCCCCGCAGCCGGTTCCCCTGGTGTTACCGCCCGCGCCCCGGGCGGTATCGGAGGGAGGCAAGAGCTGGCTTTCGTCCTCAGGAGCCCCTGCCCGCCGGGCTCAGAAGCGGGAGGCTGATCAGTGCTTGTGGCTTTTGGGACCGAACCAGAATTAAGTGTGAATCTGTGTGTTCAATTTTCCAGAATTCACTTCCATCTTCTCCACAAATCTCTCTAGATTTCCCTCAGGCCCAGAGCTCTGAGCGCCCCTTTCCCTCCCTCATCTTGCACCTGCTGAACGGGGTCCCCCCCAAAAGTAATGCTGGAACCGGGGTCATGGACGGAGCAAATCCCACCACGTTTCCATTTTCTGCACATATTAATTCTTACTGTTTCCCATTTTGTGAGTTTAATGCGGCGAATTTGACTGTGGGGCCCTGGCAGGCTTGGAATGCAGGGAGTGGGGTGCTTTTCCTTCTTTGGTTTACTTTTTGCATTTTAGTCCACCGGGATGGTGAAAGTAGGTCAGTGGGTTTGCACTTTCTGGTTTCCCAGTGCTGGATTATGCACTTGCATTTGCATTTAGTGCGGAAAGGTAAACATTTAAAGTGTATTTTAATTGAAAATGAAAGGAACCATCATTTTAATCACATTCGTTTCATACAGTGGGTGGTATTACACTCAAATTTAAATTTCAAACAGAAAATACACTGAGAGTTTCTCACGGATGGCTGGGGGGGGGGGGGGAGGGCTGTTTCTTTCTTTAATGGAAGTAACATTTTCCTTGTTAATAAGGGAGGATGCCTTCCAGATTGCCTCCACAGCCTATTCCAGAGAACAGAAACCATGTAATGTTCCTCCATTTTACATAAAGCTGTTCATGAATATATTTTGTTAATTAGAACTGCTTTTTACAGGAAAAAAAAAAAAAAAAAGTTCATGGACGAAATAGTTAAGATACGGATAAAATAGTTAGCTGATACCCAAATATTTCAATTCTGGTATGCCATCATGCCGTCTCAGAGGAGCTGTACTTCAGTTGCTTCATGCCCTTATTCTCATAGAAGGAGTGGATATCCCGTGCCATACTTCATACTCTACAATGCATTAGAACATGAAATTCCCATAACATGTCACCTCTTTTCCCTGAAACACAGGCTCATGGAACAGCATGGGCAATGTGTTCAACCTGAATGAGCCTACGAGGCGCTCCCTGTGCAGCATTCGCTAACCAAATTGGTATTTGGCCAAAAATGTTCTTATTTCAAAATCTGAAATTTCAGTGAAAATTCTTTCACTTTTTAATTATTTTTTTTTTCCAAAAGTTGCCCCATCACCCCTGGCCTGGGAAGTGGAAAGGGAAGAGGTGCAAATTCTGAAAGAGTCACTGCAGGACACACAGCACTGCCACACTTCAGCAGTGAAGCTCTTCAGCATCACCCATGGTCCTTTGCATGTTCATGTAATCTCCAGTATCCTTTCAGTATGTCTTTTGACAAACGCTGCACAGGAGACAGCTAGCATACTCAAAATATACCTTTCAGTTTTGGCATCTGTCATTAGGGAGTGAGGATCTCCAGGAAGTGATTGGATCCATTCTATAACAGGTATGTGCCAACACGTCTCTGTGAGATTAGCAAACCAGCCTAGTTGTGGGTTCATGCAGAATACCCATAGGCCCCTTGCAGCTAACAGCACAATTTCTCATTTAGGTTAGCAACCATCAACAGAACACTACAGAGAAGAGTTACTGTCTTCTTTCACTTCATTTATGATTCAGAATCGGTACCTCCTGTTTGGGTTTTGTGGCCTTTTATATAGTGGGGCAGTTTAAATGTCTTAATTCTCTTCTGATATCAATAATAAAACTGTTGTTCCAAGTGAAAAACATGCAAGGGAAACAGCAGCACTTCTTTAGGAAGGTTAATGAGGGGCACAGCGTCAGATGCCAATGCATTTGCAACAGAAAATCCCATGAATGGTCCCTAGCTTTCAGGTCAAATTTTTCTGCATAGCATTACCTTCTGCCTCACCCAGAAAAGAAGCCTCAGGGAACTGCAGAGATGGGAAGCATCTTCCTTTTACACCAAAAACACAGTTACAAGGTGATGTTTTCCCCAGTCTTCAATCATCCCTGTGTTTTCAAAAGTGAACCACTCCCCCCACCAACCCAAATCAAAGAGTATATTCTACTTTAGAACAGAATTGTTTCTTTCTACATTACCTTCTCTTTGGGGTTTCTCTTACATGTGTTGTCTTTTTTGTTCCTTCTATATTCAGTCAATACAGACCAAGTGAAAACAAATTAATTTTAATGTCTTTTCTGGGAAAAATAAAAGTACTACAGAAAAAGCATTTTTGATAAAAGCTTTTTATTAAATGAGTATTGTTAATGACAACAAAGGCAAGTAGTTGGCAGTAGTATATTAACTGTATATTCTGACAGTACTCTGCTGATAATAGTGGTGAATGTATGTAAAACTGCATTATTTGTACAGTTCAAAGGAAGGAGGGGAGCTAAAGCTGAGGAAAACATGGAAAACACTGGGTTTGCAAAGAAAAGACAGATTCTAGTCTCTTTGTACTGGGATTGTGTTTTTCTAGCAAACTTGAAATCAGTGAGGCTACTCAAATTGTGAACTTCTGAGGAACTCAGAACTTTTCAGAAAATGCTTATCTTTTGAAAAAAAAAATAAAAAATAAAATAAAATTGGGTTTTAGTCTGACCAAATGCCATTGGCTCCAGGGCCTCATTAGTCCATTTGTCTGAGTGTAAGACCAGGTCTTCCACTTCCAAGCTGTGTCAGTTTAGATTAGGAAAGTTTGACTAAAATCAGCATAATTTAGTGTCACTTCACTGTGAAGACAACTCTGCTTCTGTCATATGTTTTACTGCATCCTCTTTCTGGGACTGGTTTTACAGGCCATGTTAAGGCTGGGCTGTCCGAAATTAGATTATTCCCAGACTGCCTAGTTTGAAGTGAACTATGTTCCCATGTGGATCATCACGCAAGCACCCTGGAACTTGAACAGAAGTTGAACTCTGACATGCACTTAATTAGGTACCAGAAATAAAGAATAGAAAAGTATTCCTATAACTACCTTACCTATAAATTCCTTAGGCCTTTCTTAGCAAAATATCAGACACTAATAGTCATTGCAGAAATCACCTACAGGGTAGGATGAGAGGAATCAAACAGAGATACACACAGAGAGCTATCTGTAGCTAATTAGCATATGGGGGAAAAGAGCAAATCATTTTTTTTTTTCAACAGCCAATGAACATGTAGAAAGCATATGAAGATACTTCTCTGGGGCCAGAAGACAACGCACAGACTATAATTTTTGGCTGCAGCTGTGGGGTGTTTCAGAGAACACACACAAAGAAAATAGGGCATTTTTGCAGCTATGGGTCTGTGCTGGCTATGTACCACACAGGTGTTTGGCACATTATTGCTGCAGCTGCTCCCTGCCCCAAGACAACAAGGTATTAAGCATGAATTTCCACAGCTCATAGTCCATAACCTTTTTCTCCTGGTGATGCTAAGGGGGATAGGAGAAAACAGTTACACCCAGAGTGGTCTCATTGGAAGGTTTCCTTAGACCAAATGATCCCTCCAAGGCCAGGTGTTCCAATTCAGCCCATAAGGCCCATTTGCACTTGAATCACTCGCTCCAACTTGCAAGGGCTTTTGAGGAAGTGAGGCATTGCGCAGGGAGAAGGGTAGAGCTGTGGTACCCCCAGTGGTGATACTCCCTGGTGCAGCCTCCATGCAGGAGACTGGTTTTCCTTCCTTCCTGTCCCCACTACATTACACCATATCACAAATTCATGAGCCTCTGGAAACTTGATGGAAGAAGTTTTGCTTGTTCACAGAACAAGGTTGGTGGGCATGTTTCACTGCCATGCCAGTTTAAAGTATTCTGAAGTTCCTACTCATCTGATACCCAGATCTTTTACATAAGTTGTGAGCTTTTGAGGGATGTTTGCAGTCGTCCCAATTTCCCCGTCATTGAAGTTGGGGAGAATATGAGGGGCCACTTTCTTCAGTCCCCCACACTTCTGAAAGTACATGAGAAAGAAATATGCTGGGGTAATAGATTCCTTTCAGTTGCCCCCGCTGCATATATTCAGTGAGATATGCAGTATGGAGTAGCTGTTCGGTTCCTCTTCATCCTCCTTATGTGGGCTGATTTGAGATGCAGCCACACTAGTAAAAT
Organism: Neopsephotus bourkii; assembly: GCF_033783945.1. Classification (NCBI taxonomy): domain Eukaryota; kingdom Metazoa; phylum Chordata; class Aves; order Psittaciformes; family Psittacidae; genus Neopsephotus; species Neopsephotus bourkii. The sequence goes on along the minus strand of NW_026901456.1, from coordinate 9,804,182 downwards.
GAACCTGACAGAAAAGCCTCTAATTTAATTCAGAAGCAGAATACAGATTTTTTTTTTAATTTAGTTGTGCATTTAATACAGCATGCAGTAATTGCTGGGAAAAGTAGGAAAAACCCATGATAGGTAACACAACTGACAAACCTACAGGAGGAGAGTGGGAATACAGCACTTGGCAGACACATAACTGTTCATCAAAACACAGTGAAGGCCTTCAGGTTATGTCATCACCTGCACAAGGACCAAAGCACGTGTTCATCCCTCCAGATAACATCTGTTTCAGAGTGAAGACAAATCACTTGGGAATGTGAAGTCCCTGTTGCAGGGAGGCACAGTGACTCTCCAACAGGGGCATCCTAAAAGGGCAGCCACCCCAAGACAGCCGCATGAGAGCAAGGGAAATGCCATTGTCACCTCCACTGCAGCATCCAGAAACCTGATGACAGTGTCAGACACTACAGAATGATGGTCATACTCATGGCCACAATAAAGAAGGGAGGCAGCTATTTCCCTCCTGACTGTATTTGTGTTTCCTTCCTTTACTCCTGCCCTGTTTGGGATGTCAATGGGAGTGAACCCATCCACATCACGAACATTTAATGACTTTCCTCTTCCTGCTCTCACAGTGCCTTGATGACAGAAATTAGGGGTTTGGTTCAGCAGAAGTGTCAATACACATCTTTCCTCCTTTCCACCAGTGGTGTAACTTGTCTGGAGCTTGAATCTCTGTGCTCACCGTCAAAGCTCTCCCATCCAGCCAACAAAGCACTGCAAGAACTCAAAAACCCCAGCCCAGCTCTGTTCAGCCAGACTTACCAGTCTGTTTCCTTCTGCCTAGGAAAATTCTGTCGGCATTTCTCCAACTCTTGTAAGTTGCCTTGAGGCTATGCCATTGGTTGAGGCTGTATGACTGATCAATTCCTCCCTCTCCTCCCATCCTCCATTTTCCAGCTTCAACTCTTGAGCTGATGGATAAAACAGCAAAAAAAATCCCCAACAATTTTTAAAACTCCCATGGCAATAAATAGATAGATAGATTACAGTCAATTACCAGAAGCAGTTATTGATCAAGGCTGGTTTAGAAGTATACTTGCTTTCTGCAATCAAGCTTACAATACAATTTGCCCTGCAATCAGCATCTATTTCAATTAAAATGAAAGGGGAGGAAATGTCACTTATTTTAAATAAAAAGCTTTCAAGCTATGCTTGCAGTCTGCTTTGAGGATCTAGGACAGATCAAAGCTGCTTTGAGAACTCATCTATTCTGCTTCAAACATGATAGCGCATTGTCCATAGAAAAAATCAAGGCAGTGTAAGATATCAAAGGAGAAAGTACATTTTGGGCTTCCAAGCAGTGGGCTCAAACCTGGTGAAGTCTGCCAGAATAGTAATGGAACAGGAGTGACATTAATCCCCTCAGTTAGAGAGACCAAGACACTGGCAATTGCGGGCACTGCACCAGAAAAGGTTTCTTAAATTAATCAAGCTCTGCCTTAATGATAGTGAGGTCATCTGTATGGATCAAAAGCCTTGGTCAATGCCAGCTTCTCAAAACTGACTGAAATGAGTCAGTTATGAACAAGTTAGGAATTGAGGTTTACCCCAAACTTAATCCCTTTGCTGATTAGGACATTATTCTAACTTCCAGCCTAGAGACATCCAAGGGAAACATATCCTTTTCATCCTTGTTTTTGCATTGTCCTTTGATTAATGTGTCTTTTGTGCCATTAGATGCCTACTCCTTGTGTAATGGCAGATAGCAATCACATCTCCTTTCAGCTCTTTGCCAAGTTTGGCAAACCAGACATTTTGGCACTCTGCTGTGTGATAGTTCATCATTCTTCTGAACACTTAATTTTGTCTGCTTTTCTCTCTGCCTGTTCCAGTCTGTGTCTTCCTTGAATAAAGGTAGCTATTCACAATAACCTAAAAGAAGTCTCACCAAGGTGCTGCACTGTTCCAGTCACTCTCATCTCTGCTGTCACTCTGCTGTGTCTTTGCAATATTTCTTTCTGCTTTCTTGAGCTTGTGCTTCCTCCTACCCCTTCTCATTTCTACTCGTACCACTTTTTGTGCTGCTGCTTTTCTTAACTGCTGTTTTTCTCATCAAAGGCCAAAATAAGTGAGAAAAGTGTCAAGTCCCCCTTTCCAAACCTGTTGATTGAACGTGCTGAAGAATAAGCGGTCTGCAGGGAATAAGATTTCTTGGGCTGTTAGCTTGAATGGAGCTGTCTGGTTCAGCCTTGTCAAGTCCCTGAGCACAATTTCTTGCTGCAGAGATCCACTGCTGCCCTTCCTCTCTCTAAATGTACTCTGAAGGGCTTTTGTATCAATGTGTGAGGGGTATGGGTAAGACCTAATGTAGGGAATGGGAAAAACAGACTTCATTATCTACCAGAGCGGTTTCAGGCCCTTAAAATGTATTTTTCAAGGCAACTGGTCCTGATGTTGCATAGCCTGCTTCTCTTCTATCCATTGAAATTAGAGCCACTGTCCTGATGGTGTTTTGTCTATTTGTTTGGAGGTAACCTGTGATAGCACAGAAAGAAATGTCTTAACTTGAAGTTCAGTTTGAACTTTTGGTTAAGCTCAGTTCTTTTTATGAAGGAGGTACCTATTCTTACTTGCTATGGTTCTACCTTAAAGATGGGTCAAACTCCAAATCTTGTCAATGAAAAAGAATGTTTAAACGAGAGATGAAACCTTGTGTAATGCTGGACCACCACATTAGCTGGTCGCCGGCATGTTCCATGCCACGGTGAGACCATATTTATTTTTGTGTGCTAAATGCTGTAGCAAGGACAGTTGACAAAGAAAGAAATGAGTTGAGGTTGAATCCTTAAAGGAATTTCAAGTTGAACGAAAACTAATGTGAAAGTTGAGACTGTAACAACCTCGGCAGTGTCCTTTTAAGTTAACGCTTAATAAATACCACGGAGCTGGAGTGTTCTGCCTGTATTTGTAACAAACGGTTGCACAAATATTTGGCTCCTAACGATGAACTAAATGGTATGACATTTGCCTGGGAAAATTAATTACTTTAACGTGTGTTGTATAAAATATGAGGTGATCATGTAATGTATGTGTATACTGTAGAGTGTTGCTGAATGACTAAGTTATTACCAAAGGAAATTTATAAGAAATAAACAAGAAATACTCAGAGATGCTGTAAATGTCATGTTATGCTCAAGGGCCTTTTGCGGCTGAATAATTTTTATGTGGATGAGGATGACAGGATCATGCAGCAAAAAAGTCACATTAGAATGAGTTAATCTTTGTATTTGCACATAATTTTATTGGTATTTAATGTAGCTACGATGTTTCTGTTTCAGATTGTAGGGTCAATTCCTAATGAAGTTGACATAATCAAATCAAACTGAACTGAGTGATCCAGCATGGTCTCAGCACGGAATTTTAAATTGTCTCGGTTCAAGAAGAAAAGCTGCCTAGTAAAGAAGTGGGAAATAAATTGGTTTGGGCAAAATCTTACTGCCTAATTTATGTGACCTTTTAGAAGACTGAAGTAATCTCCCTTAGAGGTGCTCCTCTGTGCAACTCTCACGTCTCGCAAGCAGGGAAGGTTTAGAGACCGCCAGATCTCTGCCCTCTCCTCCCACTAGGAAGCTCTGCAGAGTCTACATAAGGCTGCATACATGAGGAAGAAATAGAAAGCAGTGAACTGGAGAAGCATGAAATGGCGAGGGAAAAGCAGATACATACATACATTACTTCGCAAGCAAAAAGTGTAGAACACTATGGACCAGATCTCTAAATAGTAGCAGGAAATAATATGGTTAAAATAATAATGTCCATCACACTCATCTTCTTTTCCCTAACTGAGAACCTCAGACAGGTGAGGCTCTTTCTTGAGCACCTAGCAGAATAATTTAAAAAAACAGGGCTGTTTGGTTTGGGAGGGATGGGGGGGGGGGTGTCTTTGACTACTCCAGTTGTTACAAAGAATGTGATAAACTAGGGCACAGCCTGCTTAGTGAGTGCGTCACTGGCATTTTGTGATGCAGCAACACTGAAAGCAGCTCCCCAAGTGGCAATCCCGGAGTCAGTTCCTACAACAGGAGAGGAACAGCTGGGGAGTGGGAAGGTGGAAGACAATGGTTGTGAGAGAGTTACAGGATTTTTAGGCCTCAGGGAGTGAAGGAAGGGTAACATAAACCTGAAGGCAAAGGACTTGAGGGCAGCAGACGTTAATGAACAAAGGGGATACTAGAAAGTAAATTCTTATGATAGAATCGGAATCATAGAGTCATAGAATCATAGAATAATTAGGGTTGGAAAGGACCTTAAGATCATCAAGTTCCAACTCCCCCGCCATGGGCAGGGACACCTCACACTAAACCAAGGCTCTGTCCAACCTGGCCTTGAACACCGCCAGGGATGGAGCATTCACAACATCCCTGGGCAACCTATTCCAGTGCCTCACCACCCTTACAGTAAAGAACTTCTTCCTTATATCCAATCTAAACTTCCCCTGTTTAAATTTTAACCCATGACCCCTTGTCCTATCACTACAGTCCCTAATGAAGAGTCCCTCCCCAGCATCCCTATATGCCCCCTTCAGATACTGGAAGGCTGCTAGGAGGTCTCCACGCAGCCTTCTCTTCTCCAGGCTGAACAGCCCCAACTTTCTCAGCCTATCATATGGGAGGTGCTCCAGTCCCCTGATCATCCTCGTGGACCTTCTCTGGACTTGTTCCAACAGTTCCGTGTCCTTTTTATGGTGAGGACACCAGAACTGCACACAATACTCCAGGTGAGGTCTTACAAGAGCAGAGTACAGAGGCAGGATCACCTCCTTCAACCTGCTGGTCACGCTCCTTTTGATGCAGCCCAGGATACGGTTGGCTTTCTGGGATGTGAGCACAGACTGAAGCCGGCTCAAGTTCATTTTCTCGTCGACCAACACCCCCAAGTCCTTCTTGCCAGGGCTGCTCTGAATCTCTGGGAATCAAATCTACGGAACAAAAGAGCTCCAGAAAGAGTTGATGGTTCATGAAAGAAATTAAAACAAACAAATAAACAAACCCAAACCAAAACCCCCACAAACAAAACCAAACCAAAACAAAATACAGTGGGAACAAAGTCACAAAATATTTTGGTGTGTAGAAAGGATAGAAAATGCAGTAAAAGTTATCTGTGAAATCACAAGCTCTTCAATAATCTCAAGTGCAAGAAGGGAGTGTGCAGAACATAGAAACTAGGTCAAATATCTAAAAATGAATGTTTAAAAAAACCTCAGTGTGAGCATACAGAGACAAAATCAGGAAGTTTAAAGCACAAAATAAAATATTTCTATTCTTTGCTTATACTAATAGGGCATTTTAAAGGCATTTTTGATAGCAACGGAAAGGGAAACCAGAGGAAGAATTACTCCATGGGTAGGAAAATTGGCAGATGATGCTCAGAAAGCTTAGTGCCTTTTTTAAAGAAGACTAGAAGAAGACAAACAGAATGCTTCTGTTAAAAGTAGGGGCAGGGAATTGTGGAGCCGGTGAATTAGGAATAATCACCATACTTGTGATTTCTGAGAAAAAGACTAAAACAACCAATCAGATGATTTATAGTTCCATACAATTTAAAAATGAGGTGCAGCTTGATATGATTTACCCTTTTCTAAATCCACCAAATTTCCTTTTATAATGGGGAAACAGGCAGGGTGGTTGGAACTAGATGATCTTAAGGTCCTTTCCAATCCTAACTATTCCATGATTCTATGATTGTAGGTACAACAGGAACAACATGGGCCACACACAGGGTTGTGTGCGTGTGTGTGTGTGTGTACATGTGTACATGTGTACATGTGTGTGCGTACATCTGTGCTGAGAGTCAGGGAGGGTATGCACAGGCTTGGAGGGGGCTTTCAAACAGAGGCATAATGTGAGATCCCATGTGGTTCCTGCTGCCAGTACTCATGCAGCAGACTGTAAAATGCAGGGAGCACCTGAGCAGAAGGGAGCTGTGAGGGAGACTTGAGTGGTGGGTGTGCTCTTGCTGTGCTGTCGCACCTGGGAGCAGTTGTGGCCCTTTTGAAAAGAAGATGAGCAGTGAGGAGGGCAGGACACAGGGAGTGGGGCTTTTTGCTGGTAGGGCCTTTTGCTGCACAGCTTTGAGCATCCTGTGCTTCTGAGCTGAACAGCAGGAAAGGGTGTGGCCAAGGAGAAGACTCCCAAAAGCCTTGCAAGTAAGAGGGAAGCCAACCTTCCCAGTGCTGATAGCAACCCAGATTGTGCTTCTGCAACCCAGATACTTGTGCCAATGCCTGAAAGAGACCACTGAATGTGGGGAAAGATGCTGCATGCAAGAAAGCCCAAGGTCAAAGTATCTCTCTGGAGCTCTGATTCTTTATGTATGCTTAATGGACATAGTGGATAAGGCATGATAAAAAGAAATCAAGTTACACTAGGAAAATGGTCTAGTGCTGAGGATGGTGAAGAAGAGTGACATGTCCCTGCTGAGCAGAACATCCTCGTCTTCCAGCTCTTGCAGCAACAGGTTAGATAGATTTCTGCTAGGTATGGCTTAGGTTCAACTGATCCACCTCAAAATCAGTGGGACTTCTACGATGAGTTTGTGCAGCCTCTGTCTTTTTTTTTCCAGCCATATTATGATGTATATCTGGAGTAATGGCCTGGCAGGAACCTCACTGGAAAGGTGACAGTTCTCACTCAGGGCCATCTGGCTCATCATTTGCTCTGACGTGCACATTCAGGCTTGTTCCTGTGGTCTTTCCCCCTTCTGTACAGCTAGCAGCTGTGTCACTCGGTATGCACAACCAAGGACCAGTCCAGCAGGTGGGGTATTTTGTCTCTGGACGTAGCTGTGCCAGACACCTTAGGGAAAATGCAGAAGCTGTGTGAGTGGGTAACCAGTGAATAAACTGCTCATTCATGGACAGGCAAATCTGAGACTCCAGCTTCTACATTAAGAAGTTAAATCCTAATCTGAAGCACTGCTACCCCAGCTCTGAGGCTGCTCACATGTTAACCCTGGCTACCATAACTGTTGGTAGTCTCATTAGTTAGGGAGTGGATGGCATGCTTTTAATCCTGCAAGGCAGCTGAGGAAATGAAGCTTCACCCCCTCGCTGAGTGGAACAGCCTTTCTTTCCCATCCCCTGCCTCTCAGTGTCACCGATGGGTTTTGCTGTTTATGTGAAACAGTCGGGAGGAGTGACAGGTCTACCTGCTCATGACTTAGCTTGTACACGACTGCTCCCTCCATAAATCAAAGAGCTTCCTCAGTGTTAATTTGGTTTTGTTCCCAACTTCCCTAACAGTTTTCATTAACAATACCTTACATTTTTGTGTGTCTTGATAGAGAAAGGGCTAATGTTAACCTCTGTTTTAATGGATAAAACCAGGTTATTCTGAAGGATGGTGGAGAACAGCAATCTACTATGAGATGCTTGAAATGCCTCCTAGGAGAGAGCCCTAAACTGGCTGTTGTCTGCAGAGAGATCACAGGGAGAGTAAGCTGTTTAAGCTAAATTACCTCTTCTGAGTAGGTCTCAGTAGAGTGTCAGGCTGACCAGAACCAAATGCAATACTCCAGGTGAATCACTAAACCTTGATGGCACTGTAATGTCATTATAGTGAGTGTATTCTCCATCCCATTCCTTATGTACCCCAACATCTTGTTTGTGATTTGACTACTGGTTTACATTGAGCTTTCAGGTGAATGTCCCAGTATTTCCTGGACTTTGTTGACTGTGATTTAGGACCAAACACTGTTCAGAATGCTTCAGGTTAGTACATCTGCTGGACATGATTTTGCATTAATGAGCACCAACATAGCTTTGTTATCCCAGTGCCCACATGCTCATGATGGACATTACAAGGATTCTTTTCTCTCCATTGGCTCAGCCTAACCTAAATAACTTTGTGTCACCTTCAAAGGTTGCTCCCCTACCTCTTTTCTAGATCACAAAGAGATACTGCAAATGCTACTCATCATGTTACACAATTAATTGGCATATTAATATTAATATAGGATCTAAAAAAAGACTGAAAAAACATTCCAGCTTCAAAGATAGGAGTTGCCAGGATTAAAGCTTCTTATGTAGCTGTGATCTAAATCCCTCTGTACAGCAGTATAGGTTTTAGTTATGGGTATATAGATGATTATTCGAGGAACCCTTCTTATTTAGGAGGCAGTATAGAGTCTGGACCAAATGGACTATTCTTCTGACCAAGGATGCAGTCTCTGGGTATATACGTGAATCTCCTAACAAGAAGCAAGTATGCAACTGTGGCAAAAATGGCCTGGACTGGTTTGGGCTACCCAGTTAAGGTGATGGGTTGACATCTATACACAAAAGATTCCAGCTACAATCCCCTTTTACTTCCTGACTTCCCTCACCGGGATTCTTCCACCCTAGCACAATCTCAGAACTGGCAAAAGGAGAGGCTGATTTTTCTATAATTTCTATAATCAGAAAAGTAAGCACTCCAACTTTTTTGTTCCCTGTGGAGACATCAACAGGCCTAAATTCTCTTCTGCATTTGTAAACAGCTGGGAAAGGCTGACCCTTAAACTGTGTCCATACTGCTTTCCTTCCAGATACCTCACCCAGCAGTTTGGCAGATTTAATAAATTTGCTTTGGGATGAAGGCAGATTTACTGGAATAGTTAGCAACTTTATTAGTGTTTGACACGCAGCTGTATTGAATAAGTAAATTTAACTGTAAATAAGAGCCAAAATTCTGTATAATCAGATTAATACAACAAACTATAACAATATTTGTTGAAAGAGAATGATGCAATATTGAGCACATTTGCAGTTTGTGCTGATCTGGAAAGATAAAAAAACCCAACATGTACCTGAAAAGACTGTCACTAGAGCATTATTGAGAGTTTTTTCTGTTGTGTAGTTTTTTAAGAACCAGAACCATTTACTTGTCAATTGGAAATTAAACCAGTGAGACTCAATTAACGTATGACACTATTCCCTTTGAGCACAGACATGACTCAGAAGCAGTTCATAAAGAAGACAAGCTTGTGCTTAGTTTAGCTATGTGACCTGCTTAGTGCTCAAAGGGACCCATCAAACTGAAATTAGGCAGTTAAAAAAAAAATCATTCTAAATAAATTCAGAAACTCACAGATCCTGGGATCCCTCTGCTCATTTATATAGTTTTGTTATCACATTTTCCAATGTTTTGTCAAGTTTCTCCCCTAGGTGGGACATGAAGGTGAGAGGAGTTGTCTAATCACAAGTTTACAGTCTGTGCATCAAATGACAGGTCATGCATAGCATGGTTTCAGCCCATTACCATGCTAACCAGGTTGTTTCTGTCCTGTGCTATGGCTGGCCACAGTTTTCTATGCTCTCAGTGCTTGGTCAGCCATAGTGAGGATTGCTGTAGTGGTAACTTAAAGCACAAAGATTTTTGCAGGGCTAAGCTGCCAGCAAGAGCTGAGCAGATCTGCCTTTCAGATCATGTCGTATCAACTCAAGGTCCTAGGAAAGGGAAGGAACATCATTCCATGTGGTGTGCGGTCGTTCTGGCCATGACTCCTCTCTCAGCTGAGAGACTCCTTGGGATGCAACATTTGCTGTGTTTTGTTGCAGATAATTTACAGGAGGTTTGAGTGACTGGGAGGGCATTTGGAAAAATAACCCAGCTCCTTTTTTAAAAACCAGCAGTTTTGCATTTGGGAAGAGGACAGGTTGTGAGTTGGTTGCATGTTTTCAAACAGCAGCTGTATAGAGGTGGGGTTGAGACTTCCAGCTATAGAGAGAACCTGGATCTGTCCAGGCTGTGATTCAATTGTCTAAATGTGAAACACCCTAAGCATCCAAGACATCCATATATAGCTGGTAGAGATGACACAAAACCCCATATGGATGGGTTGGACATGCTGGGGTTTCCCAAGGACACTGTACCTTCCTGGTTCAGGTTACCTGAGTCCTGCCCCCTCTGTTGCCTCAGCAGAGATGAGGTGGAACCCAGATCTCCAGTATCCTAGACAAACAATTGTATGCAAGCAGGGATGGCACTTTTTGCTAGAGGTCCATCAGGTGAAATTTTGGCTGCTGAAAAGGGCATTCATTATGCCCTATGAATCCCTTTGCAACACTACGCTACCTGAAAAGCCTCTCACTACATTAGATTAGTGCATCCCAAAGTCACAAGCATTCACAGCTGGAAGGAACGCCCTCCCAACCCTTACTGCCTCATGCACAAGGCAAGGCTGAACATTTCTGAACCATCAGTGCTGGATCTTTCCTTAATCTTCTCTTTGAAAAGTTGAACAAAACATCCCTGGGTTATGTCTTCCAGGGCTGCACGATTCCCATCGTTAGGAAGTTTTCTCTATTGCTTAGCCTAAATCTTCTTTACTTCAGTTTAAGCTGATTTCTTCTTGTCCTTTTGATGGACGTGGTGAGCAGTTGATCATAATCCTCTTTAATAACAACTTTGCACATACTGGGAGACTGGGAAACAGATTTTTCTGAGAACTTGGTGTTGGCTTTATAATAACTCTTCCGAATTATTTTGCTTTTTGTAGCACTTGGCCACAAAATAAGCAGTTTTCATGGAAGAAAGAGACAGGAACGATCATTTGATAACCATCTCTATCCCTCTGCAAACGCAGGTTTTTAGTCCTCTGAGAGGCGACCTGTCAGACATTAAACTGATGCTCTTATTTATCAGTGTCATGTGTAATCTGTAAATCCTTCTGGTGAGATAAAGGTTTGCAATTTTATTCCCACAAAAATGTTTGAAGACTTTAACTGACTGGTACCTCTGATCCCCTATTGCACTTGCAGTGGCCTAAGTTACTAGTTGCTGAGCCAAGGAGAGTTATATTAGATAATCTGGATAGTAACACAATAGTCCTCCTGCTTCTTACAGAAGCTGGAGATTAGGAAAAGCAGTGCAGATAATCAACAAAACAAAAATACACTGATTTTAGAAATCACTCAGGAGCGTTTTCTCAGCTGTGTAGGACCTGCTGCCCCTTAGCTGTGCATGTCTGGCTCCTGTTGCGAACCTTGAGCTGCATGTGTCCACATCTCCTCCTCTCTGCAGGAAGAAACCTCTTGCACAAAACTCAATGTGTCTTCTCTGAAAAATTAAACCCGTTTGTCAAGGAACAGGAACCCTGTCTGAAACCCGGAGTCAGTTGGTGCCACTGCCATTCATCCGTGAGAAGCGCTGACAGCATTTGAAAAGCACTGCAAAACCTGTGGGTGCCTCACACTACTGTTCCAGTTTAGACCATGGAACTGGGGACATCAAGTCTGTCACTGCTCCTTATCTTGAAAGGGAACAGTTTGAGGAAGAAGCAAGGAGCAAATAAGACTGTCTCCCAGTGCTGAGCAGGCTGGAAGAAACTCAAGCTCGGTGTTCAGAATAGTGCATATTGCACAGGAATGGTTTCCCTTTTAGCCATTTGTGGAGACATTTGTGCTCAAGATTTACTCAGAAAACACCATGCTTGCATGTTATATATACCTCCTCCATGGTGTGACATGACAGCTCAGAGGAGCAAAAGTGATAGGTGACAGTGGCGGGCACTGCCTTGTCGCCCCCAATTCAATAGGAATTGAAGCAATTCCTCAGTGACCTAAGGAATAAATAATGGTTTTGTAGGCTTGGTTATGTTTCCCAAAACACCCACACTAAGCCACGGGAAGCACCGTGCTGTACCCCACTATCTCTGTAACCTCCCACAGGGAGCTCAGCTGCCTGTGTTTCAAGGACCCAAGACCCAGCTCTGATACGGCACAGCTGTGTAACCTTGAGTGAGGCTGCTGAGGAAAAGCCAAGGGAACATCAGCACATAGATAAGGGAGGCAAAATTACTGTCGGAGGTGGGCTTGGTGTAGAGCTCAAGAATTCTGGAGGGAAAACACCTGCAGGGAAAGGTGTTGAATCCTCTTTTTTTTTAAAAAAAAGAAAAAAGAAGTGAAACTGTTTGGTGACTGGTCAGAAATAAGGGGTTAGTTGGGTCACGTTGATGGTGTTATCTCCCACTGCACAGGGATAGACAGCTATCTGAAATGCCTGTCGTCCCTTGTAGTAAAGGTACATGATCCTGCTTTGAAGCCCAGATGTCCCCCCCAGCCTCAGGGATTCTGTTCAATGTGTGGAGGGATGCTGCTGCAATGGCATCAGGGGGATGGCCATGTCCTGTCTGAGCAGCACAGCTTGGAAAAGTACCTAAAGGGGGCCTACAAGAAACCTGGAGAGAGATTATTGACAAGGGTACGTAGTGATAAAATAAGGTTATAGACTGAAAGAGGACAAATTTAGATTAGATATAAGGAAGAAGTTCTTCCCTGTGAGGGTGGTGAGGCACTGGAACAAGCTGCCCAGGAAAGCTGTGGCTGCTCCATCCCTGGCAGTGCTCACGGCCAGGTTGAATGGGGTTTGGAACAACCTGGTCTAGAGGAACCCTTTAGCCGGTGCTGGGAAGAGGGCTGTGGGAGATGGGAGATGTGGGCAGCCTTTCGTGGGAGCTGCTACCTGGTGCAGACCCTTGTCCTGGTCCATACCCAAGCCATGGTGCAGCCCTGCCTGGCCACAGCCCCTCTGTAACATATAATAATAATGCAGAGAAAAACAACATTTGAAACTGTAAAAACATCAGAAAACCTTTTGAAACGTAAAGGAGGAATGTAACATTGTCAAGACCTCTTCTCATATTGATGAGAAAGGATTTGCACTAAGAAATCCTATTAATAGGGATGATTTGCATAAATCTTTTGTGCAGCAGACTCTAAATCATTTGTATTCTACATACTTCTCCTGTGGCATGTATGTTAAAATAATGTCTTTTTAATAATATATTCATGCTGCCACTTTACAAATGTACGCAGCCATGACTCACCAGTATCTAATTTCTCCTGCAGACATGAAGTCAAGCTCACAGATCTGTAAATGCCGAAACTTCATTAAACCTCACCAGTTCTCAGTAATTCCCCTTCCAGTACGTTATCACAACTATCCCCCAAAAGCTTTCCAGCATCTCACTCTACAATCCTAGGATATGATTTATCACTGAAGTCTGGGTGCTCTGAGAATTTTTAATAGTACTAATTGCCTTATTATCCACTCCAGTGCAGGAGTAAAACCTTTTGACATTTTCCTTCCTTCCCTGAGGAAAACAAATCCCAGTTCCTGGGATATTGCTTTCTGCTGCCTCTGTGATTAGTGGGGCAAGGAATTCCTTTAGGCCCTTTGCCTTATCAACCTCATCTGTCACCAGCTTTCCATTCCTGTCTCTCTCTCAGTGCTCCCTAATCACTTTGCCTCTTCTGCTATTTTGTGCTATTTTTTTCCTTTTTACTTGTGATGCCAATCTTCATCACATATTCTAGTCCTTATTTTCTATCAAAGTACTTTTCCACATCAGGATCTGTGATACTCACCTTGCTCCAGTTTGCTATTTTTAATTTAGTATAGGAGTGCCTATTAAACAAACAAACAAGGCATTTTTTGGCTGTTCTATATTTGACAATTTGCTGCAACACCACCAAGCAAATCACACACACACACAAATTCCTGTATGTCACCTACCAGATGACCTTAATTTTCAAAAAGCAAACCTGATATCACAAAACCATTTGCAAGTCTCTAACCTTTCAAATGCTGACATAATAAATAAATTTGCCGTGTTGATTTGGGTTTTTTTCAGCTAAAAGCTGGAATTAATTGGGTTTTTTAGCTAAAACCTGGAATTAATTGCAGTACCACATATCCTCAGTATCTATTTTTCCTGCTAAGTGTGAACAGCAAGAAGAGACCAGCCATGGAAAAGCATTTAGGATGTATGTTCAGATGTGCAGAAACACAAGGCTAATCCCAGGAGAAAGACAAGAGGGGCTGAGTGGGGGAACGCCTGACTTTCACAGTCCCATAGATGTGCTGCTCACATGGGACCACTGAAGCCTTCTTTCACAGCAGGATGGTGGGTCACCGACACTGGACCACGTCAGCTGTGCCTTTGTTCAGCCAAATCTTGTAAACCCTGAGAAGGGAGGACCCACACCTGCCCGGGGTGACCTGTCCCAGTGCTGCACCACCCTCCCAGTGGAAAACCTTTTCCTAATGTCCAGTGTGACCCTCCCAGACCACAGCTTGTGGCTGCTGCCGCTTGTTGAGGAGGGTTTGGATCCATCATCTTTGTAACTCCCCTTCAGATGTTTGTAGGCTGCGTTAGGTCGTTTCAGTCTCCCCTTCACCAGGCTGAACAGCCCCAGCTCCTCTTGTAGGTTCTATGCTTTTCTAGGCCACAATCAGCTCAGGCGTTTTCCTCTGGACCCTTTCCTGTTTCTCCATATTCCTCTTGAAGCAGAGGGCCCAAAGCAGTCACAGTATTCCAGGTGCGGTGTCACCAGCACCGAGTACAGACAGGCAGAACACAGATTTCTGTAACTGCTGACCATGCTCCTCGTAAAGTACCTCAGTGCGTGATTTCCTTCATTTGCAGTGAGAGTGCAGTGCTCAAATTCCATTTAAGGTCTACTATAACCTCCATGCCCGCTCCAGCACAGCTGCTACTCAGGCAGTGGCTGTCTATGGGGTCAGCCTGAACCAGGGACTGGACTTTCTGCTTCTCCTTGCTGACCTCTGTGAGACTGCTCTTTGTGCAATGCTCAACTTCTCCAGCTTTGCCTTTGAATCAAAGCCCTACACTTCAGTGTGCCAAATAACTCTCCTCATTTGGCATCATCCACAGTTTGTTAAGGGGCTGCATTCTGGACCATCACACAGGTCTTTGATGAAGGTATTGAACAAGTTGTGCAGCAGCAGTCCCTGATGTCCTCTGCTCGTTGCCACTTCCAGCTCGACACCAAAACACTGACTGATCACTGCCCTTGGGGCCTGGCAGTGCAGGCAGTTTTCAGCCCACATAAGAGCTCCCAGTCTCTATATAGCCAGTCGTTTCATCAGAGAAGAACAGGCTGGTAAAGCGTGACATGCCCTTGGTAAATCACCTTGCCACCCTTCATGCCTTTGGCATGATAAAGACATGTTTCATGGAATTCATCTTGCCCAGCCTTCAGCACCTGCAGGTCAGCAAGTCATGGCCTGGCCTGCCTCTAAAAATGGGGAAAAATGGGTCCTTCTAGGTCAGATTCATCTGAATCACTGCAAATGTCAGTTTTAGAGGAAGGTAAATTTGCCACAGAAATGCCTGTTTCCTTTCATTTGTATAAGCAGGCCACAGGGTACCTAGCTCAACATCTGTATTCAGACAGACAAATCCTATTTCTCATGCCTTAGCTACACATTGTGCAGTCCCTGGTTTCTGATTCCCTGCAGACTACATGAGGGTTCCAAAGCCTGCCTAAGGATTCCTAGAACAACATGAAAAGAGAGAACAAATAAGTGTACATCACTTCCAGTGTTTGTTCCACCTTTGCTTTCATTTACAAACTGGTTAGTCACTGAAGCATACGATATACTTGCACAGGCAGCCTTAAACCAAAGCTCTTTTAGAAGCCAGCATGCAATTTAGCTGACACAAGAAACTTTTAAGTTTGGAAACTAAGAATCATATTTGATGCCACACAAATATGAAAAGAAATTAATACCATAGGCAATTCTCAATGTTTTCTAACTTAACATTTGTATACTCTTATAGGAGCGTGAAGAATAGATTCCCTTATTGCTGTTAATTTTCATTCCTCCTCTTTATTGTCTCAAGTGGGTTTTGAAACAACATTTGGCAACACTTGTTTTTCAGACATTCCTTTCATACATCTGTAAGTTTTTCTTACATGTACAGCTTTGCTCAGATGCATTCTGGCTCAGGTTTCTGCCTCGGCAACACCTCGCTATCGAGGCATTTTGATTGTCTCACAGGAGAGGATTTGAAAAGAGAAAACAAAATTCTGTATATTTGTCTGTGGTACGAGTTTGTTGTCTGTTAAACACACGAGGAAACAGTGTAACATTTACTTCACACTTAATACTTCAAGAAAGTAAGATGTTTAATTAAAAGTCATGCTAGATGTATTGGTTCTTAATTCTCTAGGTCCCAGGAGTGGCAAGTGTATATAGACAGCCTGTTGTTGCAATGAAAGTTCAAAGCGTCTATATTAAATGGGAATTATCTGGTTCAATACTCATTAATTCCCTTTGTGGATGTTAAGATTTTCTGTTAAGCATTTTTTAAACATACAGTCCACATATGCAGAAATGGTTTTTACAGCTTAAGGCTGTGAGCAATTGATTTCTTTTTTCAGGGGGCTGGGGAAGGAAGGGGAAAGGTTGATGGTGAAGCCAAAACACTTTGTTTCAAGGATTAGATGAATAACAACACATTTTAGTTCTCAGGTAAGCAGCCTACCAAAAAGGCAGCAAAATATCTGGGCTTAGCCTACCTTCCTTCCTGTTAGAGCATTTCGACTGCAAACAGCGTGTTTAACTATTTAGCAATCACTTGTGCTAAACTTTGAGATGAGACTCAAGTTTCTGTCCTCACTCCCATGAATGCTGACACACATCCACACAACAGAAAGCATCAGCAGGAGAGATCAAGGATATCTCATGCCAAAATACCTTACACTGGTAGGCAGGGTACTAGTCTAGGATCCAGGAGAAGGTTCCCAGGAAGAGGTAACTGAATGCAGTCTCCAGCTTCATCTCTACACCTCAGCACTCCAAGATTTAGACAGCCTCTTAGCTTGAATGTGGAGCCAAACATGATTGAGGTTTCAGGCTGTGCTGGGTCAGCACTAGATGCCTTGTGCAGCCTTACCCCACAATTATCTTAATTGTAATTGGCTTCCAGTCTTACAGGTCCTGATGCATGCCTACTGTCCCAGTAATTAAAAGCCCACTGTTCACTTCCGAGATTGCCCCCAAATCACAAACACCAGCTTTTCCATATGTCCCAGTAGCGTGACATAACTACATTGCATCAGACCTGCCTCCCAGTCACAGTAGGGGAAAACACTCTTTAGCTTTATCCTTCCTATCTAATTTTTGAACTGTAATACAAAATACAAGGGAGGATAACACCTCCTAATCTTGGCAGGTTGGATTCTAATCCTTCTACTCCACCACCAACCTACCCTGTGAACAGTCCTTGAGTGACCAAAACTCACGTTTATCACGTCTCCATTCCAAAATGTCACATAGTTCCAATTGTACTGAATGTGGACAAACATTATCTTTTTCCACTATCACCTACAGACCACAATACAAACAGCTGCATACTGTAATAGTGTGATTTTTTAAAAGCAATTCTTAGAGATTTCCAACAATTTTCAAAAGGAGGCATTACTGATGCTTCTTCACTTTACTGTATGTCATGTATGTTATGAAATCTGCACAGACATCAGTGTTGACTTCTGCATTTTACTCTGCATGCATCCACTCTTCCTAAGACGTCTTGACAAATGCAGTTGAATTGAGGAGGCAGCTGTATCTTTAACTATAACATTTCAATTTTCAGTCTGGCTGCTAGAACAGAAATAGCATTCAAAGACTTCGCCAAATTCTGGCCTCTTAAAATTCAGTAATAAGATCACACAGGTTCTCATCAACCAGGCATCTCACTCCTAATTAAAGCTTATTGCCCAGTCCTGCTTTAACTGAGTTCAGAAAGTGTATTATCCCATTATGGTAATACACAACAGGCAGATGATTTTTATTACCAAACCTCTCTCCCCAAACCCATTCTCCAGTAAACTTTTAACAATTGTTCACTACAGATGAATATAGAGTATGCCTTAGTCAGTTTTTAGCTTAGCATTTGAGAAGTGATTGCTAAGAACTGTTTGAGAGGAAAAAAAAACCCCACAAGCCTGTGGAAGACAAAGGTAGGACAATCCAATCACTAGAATCATTTTGTCTTGAACTTCATCAAGCAGTATTAACCGCAGCCAGCAAAACCTGATGTTGATTTTCTTGTACCTTTAGGTAAAACTGAGCACTCCTGCAGTTTAGCTCAACGTTGCCCCATCCTTCCCTGAATGGAGCCTGTTCCTTGGTTTCAGGAGAAATGAGTTCCATGGACCGATTAGGTGCTATGTGAAAAGCTGTCTCTTGTGCTAGGTTCGTGTTTTCCACCGTTCAGTAAAGTTCTTCAGCTGTACAATAAAAGCCATAGAAATGCTGCCTCAGCCTGTCATTAATTTACATATTTCTAACACTTCTTAATAATCAGTTTTCTACAATTCTTCAGGTTTTTCCCAAAAATTCTCTTCAAATACATTTTCTTCAATCTTTATTTCTCCCTTCTCTGAATCTTTAGACTAACTTTGAAATCATTCCAGAGAACTTGTCACCAGAAACACAGTAGTTCTGCTATGCTCCATTCCATTCTCAATAATGCCATCAATTTTTCTGACTGTAACTATATAGAGCATTCCCCTACATACAGTGACAGTTCTGAACTTCCACATATCAAATCTCAGGTATTTGCAAGGAAATACTGCATTTATTTACCTTGGCACTTTACATTTACCGAAGTTGGCTATTCCATCATGGCCAAACCTTACCAGGTCCAGCTGTCATTGTTGATAGCATCCCCTCTACCTCACCAACCTAAGTAAATATACCAGAGAACTTCACAAGTCTTTCTGTGCTAGCAGAAAGCCTGATACAAACCACCAGCATTCACATTTTCAATTATACAATTTCTCTGTACTTTTTTTGTTCCTCAGACACTTTCCCATGTACAAGAGTCTCATTCAGAAAGCTCAAAAGAAAAAATTAAAACCTCAAATATAATTAATTCAATCAGTTTTTTATTCATTGCCTTACTGAGTCTCAGGTATCAGCAACAGAATAGAAGAACTTTCCCCTGCAGAAGTCAGTCTTGTCCACTGCTACATAAGCTGTTTTCTTGTTCAGTTTTGGTTGTTGTTTTTTTTTTGTTTGGTTGGTTTTTTGTTTTGGGTTTTTTTTTGTTTTTGCTTTGGGTGGTTGAGTTGTTTTTTTGTTGCTTAAATTCTACTTTTACCTATCATAGAATCACAGAATGGTTTTGGTTGGAAGGGACCTTAAAGACCATCTGGTTCCAACCCCCTGCCATGGGCAGGGGCACCCTCCACTAGACCAGGTTGCTCTGAGCCCCAACCGGTTTGGCCTTAAGCACTGCCAGGGATGGGGCAGCCAAAACTTCTCTGGGCAACCTGTGCCAGTGCCTCACCACCCTCACAAAGAAGAATTTATTCCTACGATCTACCCTCTTCTAGTTTAAAGCCATTATACTCTGAAGTACATCACAAGAAGCCTTTTTAAAAAGCACAGTAAAAGATGCTCCTCCCTTGAAATCCTTTTCAGAGCGGACTCCTTAAAAATGCAAATTTACAGGCTCATAATACTGAGGTGGCCACTTCTTTCCTAAAGCCCTTCAGAACACTCCAGTTCATTCCAGTCAGGGTGGGTGACTCATGTCAGTTGGCTCCAGCAACTCTTTTGACATGCCAAAAGTCCATTAGCTTCAGCAGCGAAGGGAGCTGATTGGTTACCTTCCCCTTATTCCTTGGACTGAACACTAAGGAATAGAAGCTTTCATGCTTTAACACTTTCATCTTAATTTTTCTTTCAATCCCAAATGACATAGCAGGCACATTCCTCCTTGGGCTTCTCATAAACTGCAACAACTGAGTTTACATAGCTTTAGATATTCTCCTGAAAGCAAAGTACTTAGGATGCTAACATGTTATTTGTGGCCATGCACTTGAAGGTTTGGTTGGGAGGAAGCAAGAATTTTATTTTCAGAAATTTTTAAGTCTTTAGATTAATTAAACTCTTAAACATCACAGATACGTGACATACTTCATAAATTACTCACCTTGGCCACAAACATACATATATGAACTCAACATACAATACAGAGCTTTGAAGTCCACAGATGCATTAATCTAAGCATATGCCGAGTTACTATGTCAAATGCCAAGATTATGGATGTTTGTCTCATGTCCCGTACATCCAAAGTTCACATCCATCCATCCATTTGATGCTAATGAATCACTATTGCTGCTCAGATATGCGAACATGAACCCACAGAGCCTGCATGAGAGAGACTCCATTTCACATTAACTAACTGGTTAATGTATAAAATTGGAGAAAGCCAGGCAGAGCAAACAGTCCTCCTTGGGTAGAGTCTAAACGACTAAAAGGTTCACAAGTTTGAAAACAGAAAAAGGAATTAAGCATTTGTTTGGAATTCCAAATTCTTTAGAATAACCTAGTAACAAATTACTAAAAACAACTTGAAAAACTACTTGAGAATAAATTTTTCAGTCCATCCACAGTTATGCTTCCCATCTCCTTCGGAATCCACTTCCTGCTTTGGTCCATCAAAGGTGGAGGCAGCAAACACACTGAGCAGATAAAGTCCCATTTGCTTTCCCATACTTCCAAATAAATAGTCACTCTTTCAATAAGCTAACTGAAGCCAGCCTGTACCCTCGTTTTTCCACAGCTTACACCCTAGACAGTGAAAGTCAAATTGACAACTGTAAAAAAACCCCAAACATTACATCCAGTTGTGGAGAACACAGTGACAACAGAGGTGAATGTGAAAGTGAGGATCATTTCCAGCTGCTACAGACTCCCAGAGCAGCTCTCAGTTTATTCAAGGCACTCAGTACATGCACCCTGTGAAGCCCTACAGAGTGCTGGCTGTTGCAAAGTGCTTGGGCAGAAGCCTCCCCTCTTCACCTCACCCACTGAAATCTGAAACATTCTCTGTTGTTTACTGACTGCAACAGTTATCTGTGTACTACAGTTTCATCAGTGAATCAATGTGTGTCTACACATCTAGGAAAAATAACATATACACATTTTCTTAGCACACAAATATCAGTTATATTTGCAAATATGCCCACCAGATGCCTGCAGTGTATAAACACAAGACTTTCTTATTTCCTACATATACAAAGGCCAGAGTCAAAGTTAATTTTCACCTTTAATAAGCTCATGATCCTCTGTTATTTAATACTCTGTAAAAAGGTACTACAGATTGATAGATTATTGCAGTGATTTCTAAAGAACAAGGACAGCCATGAGGCTGAAACTACAGTATCATATATATTATGTAGTCACTGATATTATCTACTACAGCATGAAGAAAAATACTTTAAAAATAAACAATTATTAACCAAAACATAGAAATGGAGCTTTCTTTCTTACAGTATGGTTGCATATCTATATTCCAAGAATAACATTTTAAAAAATGCTAGATCTTGAAAGGTCATAGATAAAGAGTCATGATGAAGATGAACCAGTTTTGCCCAGAAATGGCTTAATGAGCACACTGCAGAGTTTTTCAGCGAATCCTAGTTTTGCCAAGCTTCAAGAGGCAAAAGCCTGAAATGTAAAAGCTTCCACGTTGTCTAGATAGTCCACTCATCTTGCTCCAGAAGGCCCAGTGAACCCCTCTGCTTTAAGAGAGCATGTCACCACAATTGGTCTTCACTGACATGAATGTCCCCAGGAAGAGACTGCTCAGGTCCTTATGATGCCAGGCCCAACAAAAAGCCTCCAACAAACCCACTGGACACCACAATGTTCTGTTTGATAAATTCTGTTGACTGAAAAGAAAGATAATATTTGTAAAGAACCAAGTTAATTAAAATACTAAAATTGGGGAGGGATTGGGGGGAAAGGGTTAGGGAAACAGTATGTTTAAAAACACACAAAGCTTGGTGGCGACTGCTAGCAGCAATGGAGTGAAAACTGACTCTTGTCTGTCTTTAACAATACATATAATATACAGCTAGCATTTTGAAAGTCAAAATACAGAGGAATTGTCATAGCAATTTCATGCCAATACCACTCTTGTTTTGATTAAAACAAGACAAATGCTTTGCAAACTCCCTTGGCAAAAAAGCATGAGCACCACCATGACTGCCATTTTAATCCATTTTAATCGGGACTTCATTTTAATCTAATCTCTTTTGGAAGACTAGATCCTTGGAAAAGAAACATACCTCATTCCATTATAGGCCAGCTTCCTAACAACCTAATCCTATGAAGCACACTTATATGTGACAACATTTGTGTAAAATGTCATGAAATAACAGCACAGAATATAACACGTTACATCAAACATGACATTTCATATATCCTCCAATTCAAACACTTTGAATTGGCTAATAATATGCAATTAGAAAAAAGTAATACAATGTGAGGTCAGGGAAAAATAGAAAATCTCCATCCTGTCCCACCCATTTCTGCAGGGCGATGGAGAAGGACCGATTAAACTATTTAGGGTATAGAAGTAGCAAAAAACCCCACCTTTCTTGAACTTCTACTTCACATTCACATTAAAATTCACAGTAAGTTTTACCAACCTATATGTAACTCCATACAATTTAAACCCGAGATGTTGGAACTCCTAATTACAGTGAGCTAGCATGGCTCTTGTTACATTGTCTGTAGCATATTCTAAGTCAGGATTTACAGTTACTGAGAAAGAAACTTGGATTACTTGTACAAAATGCTAAAATAAGTTAAAACAGGCTAAGCCCACTATTTTTAAAAAAGATAAAAAAAGATAAAATGATTAAAGTCTTCAAATGACAGAATGGAATAGCCCCAGTGACACTGATCAGTATCAGAAGCTATCTTTTCAACATAGCATGTAACTGACAGATTCTGAAGACAGATATTCTTTGAACTGTACGAAAATGAGATTAAAAACCACAACTCTACTTACAAAGTAGCTAGAGCTTTACTCCAGACAGAAAGGTCAGTCTTTTCCAACCAAGTAATTCTGTTATCAGCAGTCTAAGATGATGTGGTTTTTGTCTTTGTAGCTGCCATGTTTTAGCCACGACACCCTCAACTTTTTACCATGCCATGATCTTACTGGCCTTCCTACTTGCCCAGACTCCAGAGGGGCTAAACAGCAAAGCTAATGGCAGTCCCTAAGCTGTATCAGCTGTAGAAATGCTTTAATTTGAGGGCTTTGTGTCATTTTTAAGTATGAACAAAACAGAAAACTAAGTTAACTTTTAATAAAGTATAAAGCCAGACCATCTCTGTTGCCTTCCAGTTTTACATCTGCAATTTCAATTAATCACCTCTAGCACAAGGTAAGAAAAATTGGCTGGTAGCAAACAGGTTTTCACCTCGGACTCACCTCTTCAATTAGAGTATTGATTTCAGGTGCTGCCTTATTTGCACGCTTTTTTAACTGCTTTTTTGCTTTGTTTACATCTTTTTCAACTCTCTTCCAGTCAACTTGTACGTATCCACTATGACTAGCAATCTAGGAAAATAAAGGGTATTTAGTACAGTTCTAGTTAGCATTTAATGAGTCAAAATACAGTATCTTAGTGTCTACAGAGGTTTTTTAAATATTGCTTCAATTACAGCAGGTACTCTGCTTCAAACAGTAATATTTTCCACAGTAACAACAGTTCAAATTAGAATAAGCAATGGCAAAGTTCACTAGACGCTCTGTTGCCAGTCTTCTCTAGTTATAAAAACTTTAACAATGTTTTTCCTTCAGCATTTACTGGAACATTAATTGTAAGAAAGGTGCTTTCACAGGACAACAATGAAAGAACTGTTGCGTTTCAGCTTCTTCCAGAACCATGGAATTCTTATTTGTGACCAGCTATCTGGGGCTAATCAGACTCACCTAAGAAATACTGAAAACTGTATTAATTTTATCCTACATCATTTAAACTGTCCAATAAAAAAAAGGTATTTGATGCAAGAGAAATCTCATACTTTCCACAAAACAAAGCCAGCAAGTAGGAAAAAAGCACGGCCTGTGAACAAGTTCTGGAACATCAGCAAAATGGGTAACTTTTCAGGGATTGTTTATGCCAATTCACACTCCCCAAATGCTTAAACAACATCCATGACACTTTTAGTACATTTAACCATCATCTCCTTTGCCTTATTTCTCTTATGAAGATTTGATCTGGGAACAAAGATAGATGTTCTGTTACGTCACCAACACTGACAGTTCCACCAATTTTCTTAAGCCAAGTTACAGAAGAAATGCATGTTTAAATAAAAACATACCTTAAGAAAAGTATCAAAAATCAGGCAATTATGCATGCTTTAGAGAACAGCTAAACACTCACTAATTGGAAAATAAAAAGAGGGGGAAAATAAATTCAAAGATTACTGCTTATTTTAACTACTAAGACAAACAGATACAGATCACTAACTACAGATAAACGATCATTATACAAAACACTCTTTATGAAGAGTGAGATGTCTCAGGTCCTCCTTCAGGTCATGTTTGGCAAAGTCATGTGAAACTTACGTCACAGAGTTCTATGCAAATGGTACAACTGGTAAATACAAGTCACACATAATGAACTTCTGTGGAACTTTAAATATTTATCTATATGCATAATAATATATAAATAATATTTGATAATAGAAATAATATATTTACTAATACATAAACATAAGCTATATTTAATTGTGTAATTTATTAGGTTTGGCATAAAAAGGAACGTTTCACACTGCTTACAGGCACTGAATTTTGACTTTCACATATTTTTTTCTACCAAATAACTGGAAGTAGGCTATTTAACTTATTTTACAAACAGCTACAATACTTAAGCAATGTATTTAACCACAAATTAGAATTCCATGATCCTGAAAAAAACTAAAATGAAGTGAAAAAAACTAAAATGAAACAAGTGTCAGACAGATTTTGGCTGAATTCAAAACAAAGCTCCTAAAAAAATACATCAATGCAGAAATACTAGAAATATGTACATCTTCCTCTAAACAGATCAAGAATCTAAAAGGGAAGACCTCATTTTGGGGGTACTTTGTAACTGTGAAACATTATTAAGACTAATGAGTAACAAATGTTTAAGAGTAAAAATTTATATGGCAAGATGGGACAAAAGACTTTTAAATTTGTCAAAGACAAAATCTTTCAATATCAAATTAGCTTGCACAGCACACAGAAGCCATATATGCTTTTAAGGTATTTTCTGTTATTTAGATAGGTAGCAATTCCCATCACACTCAACCAGTTTCCAGAACTGATCTGACAAGTCTCTACTTAAATATACAAAGATAAGGAGGAACCGAGAAATAATATAAGTGTTGTGGTTTAAGCCCAGCCAGTAACTCAGAACCACACAGCTGCTGGCTCACTCCCCCTGCTCCCGCAGGGATGGGGAGGAGAATCAAAAGAATGTAACTCCCACAGATTGAAATAAGAGCAGTCCAGTAACTAAGGTATAACACAAATCACTACTGCTACCACCAATAATAATATTGATAAGGGAAATAACAAGGGAAGAGAAAACAAATGCTCACCACCCACTGACCGATACCCAGCCTGACCTAGGCAGCGATCTAGGCCTTCTGGGTAACTGCTCCCAGTTTATATACAGGGCATGATGTGCTGTGGTATGGAATACCCCTTTTGCTAGCTTGGGTCAGGTGTCCTGCCTCTTTTTCCTCCCAGCTTCCCCTCCTCCCTGGCAGAGCATGAGACTGAGAAAGTCCTTGATTGGAGTAATCATTACTTAGTAACAACTAAAAACGTTGGTATTATCAGCATTGTTACCAGGCTGAAAGTCAAAAACACAGCACTGCACCAGCTACTAAGAAGGAGAAAAATGACTGCTATTGCTGAACCCAGGACAAAGAGTTAAATGGTAGAAGCTGTATCTTTAGTCATCATCTGCTGGCATACTACTCCAAAGGCAGCAAACCCATGCCCCTCCATTTCATGTCAAAACGTGCCAGAAACAGAAGGCTAACTTTCCAACTACCATTTGCTTTGGCATTCCATTAAATGTTCCCTCAAAGTACACACACATCAACTGTCAAAATGGGATATTCAATGCAAAACTGAGTATAACTCTTTCTTAGGAGGTCCCTACCCTCAGAAGCACACTGCTCTCTCCCCACTTGACTGAGATGCCACATCATCATCATCATAGCATGGTATCAACAAACACAGGTATAAAACATAGCTAAGGATGTCTCAAGAGTTTGTTTCTTTTTTTGAGGGGGGGATGGGGGGGGTGGTTTGGGTTGTTTTTTCTCCCCCAGATATTTACTTTTCATAAGTTAGAAAATAATTTAAGGACAAACTGAATTCATCAATGGCATATTAATGGGATGAGGCAAAATATATCACGAAAGCAGAAATAACCAAACAAAAATATTAATTTATGGGTAAATAAGACTCAACACACAAAGAGAAAACCTGCAATTTGTATGTTGACTGCAGAACAAACAGCAATGAAACCATTATTAAAAATAAAGAAGTTTAAAACCACACGGAGAACAGGCACTCATTAATAACAACTGTTTTTAGCTAATTCATTATAGCAGAACCATATGAGCTCATACTTCCTTACTCTGGGATTTCACCAAAATGTGCTCTATGAAGTAAAAGTTATACAAGGAAAATCCTTCACTTGTTGTGAGAAATTAATTACAATTTCCTTAATGTAGTGCATGGCTACTGGGTCTTACGCCAACATGTTTGAAGAGCTACATCCATTTCAATAAAAAAAGACAGTTAACTGATCAAATAAGATGACAAAATACCCAGCTCAAAGATGTGATAACTAATCTTAACTTTTAAGAACACAAATTCGTAATGCCATTTTTTTTCTGTTCCTCATGCTAGTTTTCATTTCATCTGTATTAAAACTGAAAAACTTTATACCACTTACAAAATTGGAAAAAAATCTTTTTTCCTTCTTGTACAAACTGACACTCCAAAAATGCATTGCTTTCAGTTTCCTACTACATTTCTTGAGATGAAATCATCACATGTTGAAGAAAAAAAATGTCCTTTTTTTTTTTTTAGATTTTTGAGAACTTAAATGTTTCACTGAATAGGCTGTACCTGAGAATCTTCCCTTCTGTAGTTCTTTTTGTTTTAGCGCCTATTACAATGTCAATATTGCAAACACCAGTTGAAATGGAATCTGCAACTTCATAGAAATTTACAGATAAAAAAAGTTTCTAGTCATGTGCTGAAACATTCCTCTGCCCACTCAGGGGAAACACTGAACATGTATTCATAGGGAAATTAAAATCACGATGTGTGATCTTTAAATGAAAAAATTAGAGACTACAGAAATGTAATTACACTACAGAATTTATGACTCAGCTTTAAAATGCAAAACGTTTTGAATCAAAAAGAAAGACCAAGGCATTTACTTCATTCCTTTCCAACAGAATCTGATCTTGCTTAATCAAAGATATAGACAACTCAATCAAAATATTCAACTCATTTTTCCTCTTGGATAATATTCCTTTTCAGATACACTGTAAATGAGATCGACCAAGAAATCAGGCACTCAAACATATGGCAAATCTATTTTGTGTACAAGAAAGCTCCCCAAACTTTACAGCTCAACAAGTGAAAATATTGCACAAATAATGTGTTTAGGCAATTTTCTTTTTTTATAGGCCTTAGTTTTAACCTTCTAGTTTCCTGTAGTCAGAAGTACTAAAGAAGGCACCTGCAGACAACATTCTGCCTGCTATCCCTGGATGCCAGGCCTCTGTTCCATAGGCTCTTCAGTTGTATTTATGTGACAATTGTCATGAAAATAATTAAGACCAGTGGCTTACAAAATGGTAAGAGTGATTCAGATCTTCAAGTCAGCTAGATGAAAAGGATGGTCAGTACTTCAAGATCCACTGCATATATATATGTGTGTGTATTATAGTCATCAGCGTGCTTGGCTAGTAAGCGTGGGTAAAGCCCTTCCCAAATCTTCGGTCACGAAGTCAAGCCATCATGATGATGATTAACTATATAAATATATATAAAGATTTACTTCTTCCCTCATGACCCAGAAATACACATTGCAACCTAAAAAAATCCAGAGTTCTCCATCACATTGATTCATTTGCTGGCATAGCATATTTTGCCAAAAATTTTTATGTGGGTAAGTCTAAACCATTTCAGATTCGACACTCTTGTAAAATTCATCTCTATCTTTAGGTACAAGCCAAATAACCAGTGATTTCCAGGAGATTCAAAAAGGTTATCAGTGCACAATGGTGAAGTGCTAATACTACAAAACTTCATATCAAGACTATTTTTCCTTGACTTTTTACATTGTTGTTGATGCTTGCTTTTGTGTAATTAAAAATAAAATACACTTTATATTTGTTTAAAGCAACTTAAACCAAATGGTTCCAAGAGCATACATTCTCAGGTAGAATGTTCCAGTTCAGTTATATGTTTATTATGTGCTTTAAAAAAAACAAACCAGTAGAAAACAGCATCATGAAGGAAGTAAGAGTTCTTCAAACACCTGTGACACCTAGGTGCATTGTACAGCAGCAATTAGAGGTACTCCCCAAGACTTCCTGATCAACGGTTGACTGCAAGAGCCATTACAACCAAAGGAGTAACTAAAAGTGGGACATGCCCTTCAGAAGTCCTCCAGGGTGATGTTGGAAAGAATTAATATGTATCTTTTAACATCCTGTCTCAAAAAAGCTGTGTGTTATTGAACCTAAGCAGGCACCAGTTTATTTCCTCTAGAATGATCTGAGAAAAAATGACAGGCTCACAGGTATTAAGGTACTAAAAACACCACTAAAAAACATTCAGAATTACTTGGCATCTTACAGAAGGATATAGGAAATTCTCCTTCACTTAAAGTTTTGTTATCTAATTTGCAGCCTTTTTGGAAATATGTCCTGCCCTAACCACAGTATCTGATGAAAAATGCAAATGGTCGTGCCAGATAACATCATTAAAGAGTTTTGGACTTGAAACGTAATTGCACAGAGGAATGCAACGAAGCTATCAGAAATCAGCAAACCTTCAGAGGCTCAACACACATAACTAGTAAATACAGCATGGGGAGAAAAGAGAAAAACAGGGCTTCAAAACAGGACCTGAGCAAGCCTTCCAAGCAACTGCAAAAAAAATGTACTCCTCCTAAAACACCAATAAAATTCTCATATCTATTTAAAATAAACACAGCTTAAATTACTTATCTCCCATAGGTTTACAGGCAGTCCCTCTAATCTGGCAATACTGAATCACACACAGCATCTCAGTTTCTGCACAGATGTTTCTTTTGGCTTACTGCAAACTATTTTACAGAATAGCGTAGGTGCTGATTTACCACTGATTTTTCACAAATATCTTGTTTGTAAACAATATTCCAGCTGAAACAGAAGTTTTTGACTGGTAAGACTAAAAAGATAAGGGAGATAAGAAGCCTACCTAATTAAATTTTGCCTGACAGTTGAGTTTTTCCTATTGTTTAGTAAATAATATTTGCCGACTTACAAAGTATGAAAAGCTACATACTTGAAGCAGAAGAAAGCCACCACCTACTGCAGTTGCTGCAAGCTTTCCAACTTTCTGGAACAAAAATCCCGCACACCTTAGGAGAACAAAACAGAAAAAAAACGAGTCCAATGAAGTTGTCTGCTGAACAATGCCATACGCCAGTATTACCAACTACAACTATTACTATTTTGATATTTAAGAAAGTAAATGTATCATTTCACATCTCTAAATTTTAAAATCAGAATAGTTAATAAAAACAATTTTTAATTAGTAATATCTAACACAAGACAATGTCAGTAATGGTTGCTAGTTCAGGGCTGTCTTATGGCCCCTTTAAAGTTAGCTTGAGACCTCTGGACATTGTCTTTACGCAGAAGCTATATGATCCTACTCAACATAGTTGTGTTACTAAAGCACAGCATAGTAATATAAAAGTGTCACTATAAGTGTTCCCAAATGAAAGGTAAATATATTATACCATCATTTATATTAACTACACAATCGGTAACTTAAATACCTTAGGTAAAAAGAAGTTACAACCCTTCCACAAGAGTTAAAATCAGCTGGGACTCTTTACTGGGACATGGCCTTAGTCTATTTTTAATGAATCAAGGCAAGAAGAAAATTAATTATCTTGTTCGCAGTCTCCAAACACTTCCACATCGAATAGAGAACAGCACAGACATCAATATCATGGAATAGTTTGGGCAGGAAAGGACCTCTGGAGGTCATCTAGTCCAGCAGCCTTCCCAAAACCGGGCCAGCTGCAAAGTCTGATCCAACCTCCAAACTAAATCAGGTTGATAACGATTCCTGACTGAACTCGGGAAAGTGATGCACGCGTTCAAAGATGATTGTTCCATGACTTCTATAGACAACTCTGCTAGCATCTGACCCATGCCCCACACCAGCTCACACAAAGGGGGGAATATTTTCCCCCCTACATATGCATAGTGAATTCATATTTATATACATGAATACATACAGAGGTATATGTATCTACAGATGCTGAAATACAGTTTCCAGATCCTTCAATAATCCAGTTTTTATGAATTCTCTAGAAGCGTCAGAGTTTAGGTATACACATCTAACTTAAAAAATAATTCTAAGGCAACAGAAGCAAATTTAAAAAAATGAAAAAAGAAAAAAGAAAATCAGACTGAAAGCTAAGCCTACGTGCCTCAAAGTTGCATTGAGCCTGGCCATGAAAATTTAATTTTTAGTTTCATCTTCCAAATCTTGCATAATTCTGTTCTAAAAGTTACCATGCTCCCATAATGTTGCTTTTCATCAAACTTATTTTTTAAGAGTGCTAGAATAGACCAATACCATTCAAATACCTTTGACAAATAATAAATACCTTGACATAGCTGCTAAGGCTGTGACCACATTTCCCAGTTTAAGTTCTCATCTTTACTGTCTGGCTTTCACCATGAGTTATTTTAGCATAACTATACTGTGGTATCTCTCTTCAGTTAAATGAGAGCAGCAGACTGTTAATTTGTTCAAAATGGCTCCAGCTGAATTTAGAGAGGAAAAAAAGACTCTATGAAATGGGGCCTTTAAACAAACTATATTCACCCACACTTTTTTCCTTATTCCTTAGTTTTTTACCTATAAAATATGTCTTAGCCATAATATCATATCTAGGTTTCTAAATCTATACTAGTAAGGAAATAAGCTTTTCCATACAAACAAAAGGTAAATGCAGTAATTTTCCATTTATTTCTTGTACTTTCAGAGCTCTGACATTTCCCCAAATCCCTTTCACAGTAACTGGTAGGTGTTCCCTTAGATAACTGGCATTTTACCAATACTACAAAAACATTTTAGAATGATGAGTCAGAGTAGCCAGTCAAGAAATTGTTCACACATGAATAATCTTGATCAATGATAAAGGAAATCCCGTTAGAGAAGCTAAATACACATATGCTTCAAATAGCCTTGGAAATGATCTTGTAACATAGTAAAAGGTCTGGGACAGTTATGAAAAGTGATGCTGCCTTACCAGCCAGTCACACCGCCCATGACAATCTGGGTAGCTACAGAGTATTTCTCTACAATCGGTCCTGAATTCCGGCCAAACACACGATTCCACCAATGGTGACGCCGCGCATACTCTGTTAAATCCAACACTTCGTAAGAATCGTCGTCACTGTCATGTTCTAAAGAAAAAAAGAAAAGTTATTTTTCTCTGTTACAGAGTAAATTAACAAACTATGTAAAGCCCCCAAACATCAACAGACCTGGTTTTGGTATTAAGTGGTCAAAGGTGAAAAGTTGAACAGGAATCTCCTCCCTGTTCAAGTACAGGAGCTAAAAGGTATCAATGAAACTACCAGGTAGCCTGTTCAAGGTTATAAAAGTAAGTCTTCCTTTCCTCTCCTTTAACCCCCACCCTCCAGAAGCTCTGGTTAACCTGTGGAACAGCTTACTGCAAGATGTTGTAGATAGGAAAAGCTGATATGGACTTCAAATAACAACAGAAAATATTAAAGGAGTGAAAAAAAAAAAAAAGGAAAGGTACAGCAAGGGCTGTCAGACAAAAGGCAACTACCATAGTTAGTGAAGTCTTAAGCTGAAAATCACTGAAAACATTCTGAGAAAGTATCAGTACATGCTTACCCTGCATTTTTTAGCTCATCCGTGGTTTACTGTGTGGTGTTCCTGCCTATTACAGAGGGGCTATAACTAGATGATCTTAAGGTCCTTTTCAGCCCTAACCTAAGCTTCTATCCTGCAGCTGATGGTCTTTAGGCACAGAAGGCAGGACTTTAATCTGACCTACTGCAACTGCTTTGATGATCGTTAGCTATATGAAACATGCCTAACTTAAGAGAAAGTACACACATCTCTTCTAGCTAGACCTAAACCTTGAGACACTGAAAACTTCTGGCCTAGTGTTTTCTTCAGAGGGCCAAAACTTAGCATACACTAATAAGCCAAAACCGGTCTGTTCTGTTCCTTTTCCATAATAAGTGAAATAGATGAAGCTGGGACTTCTACCAAGTTCCATATATGCAGTACAATTCTGTCAACGTTTTCAAACCAGACATCCTAAAACTTCAAATTAGAGATTCAAAACATCATGTGTACTCAAACATCAAATGGAAGAGATAGTTTTAAATTTCTGGATGAAAAATGTATTAAATCACAGTTCTATGGATATGCATGCATGAATTTAAACCCATGTTGGTTAAACATATACATGGTGCAATGCAAGATCAGCAATGATGCTGGGACGCTCCAGAGAGGAAGAGAAATTAAATTACTACCTACAATTATAAAGTAAGACTGTAGATATAAACATTTTATTATTTCAGCACCTAAGCATCCTTGAGTACTAGAACATAAAAAGCAAGTCCCAGAATGCTAAAAATGCTGTTACTGAGTGTTCTTTCATTCCAACTTAGAGGTAATGGCAGCAAACTCTTTAACTCCTTTAAATGGAGAACATAAAAACACTGTCATAGACTGTTAGCTAATGGTGCCCCTAAATTAATATTATTCAACTCAAAACTCAAGTATAACATGTTGTGTGGAAAAGATTTATATATTAAGAAGAAATTCTTCACTACGGGGGTGGTGAGACACTGGAACAGATTGTCCAGAGAAGCTGTGGCTGCCCCATCCCTGGCAATGTTCAACGCCAGGGTTGACAGGGCTTTGAGCAAACTGGTCCAGTGGAAAGTGTCCCTGCCGATGGCATGGGGGCTTGGAACTGGATGATCCAAACCATTCTGTGACTCACATAACTCTCAACTGATGGAAAATACCCCATTCCTTAGAGGCCAATAATATGCACACTCTCCAAGCACACGAAGCTGTGCCTGCGCAGAGCGGCGTTACACGGCAAGGCCATACCAAATACACCTGAAGAGCTGCACGTTGTAAGTCGAGGTGCTGGCAGAGGCCACGCACACCGCTCCGTTCCGCAGCCTCCGGGATCCCCGGCGGGGTTCCCGTGAAGTCCGGGAGGGGTCTGAGGAGGCCAAGGGGGAGACACGGAAACGGGGCCACCAGCACCGATGCAGCCGCCAATCGATCCCGGCCAGAGACGAATCAAAGGCGGCCTCCCCCACCGGCCGAAGGAGGGACGTAAGGGGGAGGAGCAGAGCCCGGGCCATCCCTCCCCCGCGGGCCGGCATCGGCAGGGGACCGGGCTGCCCCCTCCTCCTACCCCCCTTTCCCGTAAGGGGACAGGACAGGACGTCGTTCCTGCGGACGCGCCCGAGCCCTTGGGGAGCTCACTGACCTGCGGCGGAGCGGGGCCTCCGCGCCGCCATGTTGGCCGGTGTTGACAGGGGAGCCGGGCCTGGAGCCGCCTCGCTCCGCCCCCAAAAGGCACTCTGCGCTACCGGCGGATGCGCTGCTCTACGCTCTCCCCGAGCAGCGGAGGCCCCGCCCACTCTGCGGCGCGGGGACCGGGGCGCAGGCGCTCTCCGCTCCTCCCCTCCATCATCCTCCCCTGGCGAGGGCTCTGGGACTCCCCCCACGAGGCGGCGGGTGACGTCACATGCAGCGCGGGTCCCCCGTGCCGCGGGGGACTGTGGGAGCTGTAGTTCTCAGGGCGAGGGCGAGGGAAGGTGGGCGGCCATTTTGGCGGGGGCATCTTGCCGCCCTCCCCTCACGGGCTCGGTGAGTGCGGTCAGCGCCTCAGGGGCCGGCGGCCGTCCCCTTGGCTCTGAGGGGCTGCGGGCCAGAGGCATGCCTTGCTCGCCCAGTCACTGTGGCAGTGGTGGCCCTGGGGCTTTGCAGCCTCGGGCTTCTTGCATGTGCAGTAGAAGACTTCTTCACTCTGGTGATGTGTATAAAGTTCTCAAACAGGCCTAGAATAACTCATGCTATGGGTGAGAAGTTAAGGGGTGTCATTGCTGGACAACGAACTGCGTGCCACTGTAGTGTACCACACATGGTGAGGACACTGAAATACAAGCATCGCATTGCCATAGGTATTCCACGTCCCATAAAAACTAATAACCAGATAAAACAAAAGTGTGAGGCCCCTCAAAGAACCAGGTTAAAGTAAATGTCAACTGTGAAACATTTAGAAAGAATAAATTTGGAATTGCCCAGCCCCAGTTTACTCCCTCCATCAATACCACAGTTGGGTTTTGGTATGCTAAGAGCCACACAACTGCATTTTACAGCTTTCATTTTGTTTTTATTGTGTGCAGCTCCATACAGCCTTTGTAGCCATAATGTAGAGGTAACTGGTGCAGTAAATACAGCTTCAGAAATGTTGTGGCAATATAAACATCAAGAAAGACAGTTCAATTACCATAAATAATAAAAGAAAATTGGAAATGTATTGTTTTAATATGTTTAAAATCTCTCATCCTGCTGCAAATACACAAGACAATTATACTGAAAAAATCCTACTTTTTCCCATGTCATAAAGCTGTTTTTATGGAGTGAGATGTATCTTGCTGCGTGCGAACTACGCATTTAGCATTCTAATTAACCCCTTAATCACACCAACCTTAACAGACATGCAAAAAAAAAAATGTTCTACATGAAGGTACTTCTTAAATCAGCTCTGAGATTTAAGTTAGCCTATAAAATCTGAACTTAGTATATAAAATAGTGACTTGCTTGTTGACTGATTTTTATTACAAGCATTTGCAGGTGATAGCATGACAGAAAAAAACTTGGTAATACATTACTTAAGATTTTCAATGAATTGAACAACATTTGTTTCTTTCAACTTGTTCTGACCCAACACCTAACATCTCTGGACTTTTTCATGCTTAAGCATAAATGATTCTTTTCATTCATTTCCCCACCAGTAACAAAAAGCTTGCTGACTTTTACTGCTAAATGAATTACAATCGTTTTTCTTGCACTAGCAGTTTGTTAAAAAGAAGAAAGAGTTTGGAGTGTGTTACACAGTCCTTACAATGAACAGTGGAAGGAAGCGCACAAGAAAAACTATTAACAGCTGCTTTGCTGGCTTCCTTCATGATGCCAACAAAGGCAGCCCAGCTAACTCATCACTGGTATCTCTAGAAAAGGTTTCTGTTATCTAGATATTTTGGGTCTTCCTGATTGTTGTTAGTCTGGGTTTATACCTGAGCATACACATGTGCGATACTTGGTTGCTGTACCCTGAAGTGGGTTGCATTGCTGGCTTGGCTTTCAGTGGTTCCATTTCTTTCTCTTGGGGAGATCCCAGAACATAATTTTTTACTTCTGTTTAGTCTTCTGTCTGAGCAGCCTTTCATTTCTCTTGTTCATTGTGTAGGTGAGGCTGTAGAGAGAGAATACAGAGAAAGGGTTTTCTGGATTGTCAGTATAGCCACCTGGTCTCACATTATCTCAGTCAGGCCTGACAGAGACAGTTTTAAGTCTGTGCAAGATTTCCAAGTCAGATGCCTCATTCTCCTTAGTGGTACGAATGGCCATGTCCACACCCTTCTCCCAGATATACCCCATGGTGCTGTACCCTCAGGATACCCACACACCTCACCAAGTGCATTCACACATCACCTGGTCCGCAAGCCTTTACAGCATTTTTGACAAGACTGGCCTTGCACTTGTTTTGGATCCCACCTGGGTGTACCATGCAAATACACCAGGCAGCCTTGCCTCCTTTTGCACCCAGCTTGCAGAGTCATGGCAGCGTGACAAGCTGAAAAGAAGGATTTTGGGAAAATGCCAGAGAAAGACCTTTCAGTAGGGTGTGGGACCTTGGTATCTCTCTTCTGAGATCAGGATGGACCCACTTCCTAACACAAAAGACATTTCCAACAGAGTACCAACTGTGTACAGTGCAGTAGGTCTAGCAACCACAGCCACTGTAGTTAGCCCAGCCACCTCTTCAGCTGACTCTGGGTGGCTGCTAAAGTGCCTTACAGCTGCATGGGCTCTGCAAACACTGCCTATGGGATTGGCTTGATGCCAGCACAGAAAATGCCATCAGGATGGCTTTCTTCCTGCAAACTTCACAACCTGTGCAGAGACAGCAAACTTAGGGGCTCCAGATACCCAGACTATCTTGGAGAGCTTTTGACCAGCCCCACTGGTATAGTGGATATAGAATTCCCCAAATCCATTCAAACTAAGTGCACGTAAATGCTTTTGTTAAGCTATCCAGAGGGACAAATTTTTCAAGGAAAGGTAAGCAATTTAAACTGAGGCCATGTTTTTGCATCATTCCTAAAGGCTCTTTAGAAACAAAATGACTGCACAGAAAGATTGCTCTCTTCACTCTGTAAGCCCTAGCTACAAGTTCAGACTATGCATCCACCATCCTACCATGTACCTGTGACAAGCAAGTTCACTGCTACGGCTTGCAAGAGAACATACATGGCATACTTACCTTACAAATACTAAAATAACCCAACTCGATAAGCAATCTAAAAAAGAAAAAAGCAGCAGAGAGCCCCCTAAACTTCAAACGCGTGTGTGACTGCAATGGTAGCAGCTTCTTTGTGCTGCTGACCAGATTTCCAAACTAGGACACACATGCTTGCATTTTAACTGTCTTGTGTGGTTAATTATAAAACCTAAAGGCAACACACACTGCAGGCCATCTACAGTAGGTCATATGTGAGTGAAAGTTACATTATCAGCAGATTAAACCTAGAAGGTACTGTTTGAATAACCTGGCAATAAACATATTGGATGTAGTGGATGATAGCTTTTCAAAAACTGGACTGGATATGCCATTTTCAAAGCTCAGTAGGCTGGAAAATGGTAGAGAAAAGTATTCTCAGGCAGAGGAAGGGATTTATTAGTTTCCCGGGTTAGCTAACAAGAGTTTAAATGGTCCCTTGCTGAAGGATTAAACTAATAGTTACAAAAAGAAAGACGTCGTATTTAGTGTGCCGTGAGAGGTTTTTAAACAGGTAAGAAACAAAGATTTCACGCAAGCAAGATGCCCTGGATCCACAGCACCTGCATTTTACTTCCAAAAGAAAACCAGTGGGTAGTGTCAGGTCAGGCTGTGGCAGGGCACATTCCCATGACCCTAGCCTGGAAAAGGAAGGAAATAAAATATTAAGGCAGGAGATTGATCTTTCCTCTTCATTTTATTTACAACATTGTTAATAATGCAAACCGATTATCCATTAGTCTTTTGATCTCACCTCTGATCTGTTGTTAGACTTGGAGTGCAGCACAGAGCTTTGGCCATGACCTCATGCTATTGTATAAATACCATCAAGGTGTTTGGATGGACTGTATGCCATGCATGGGGCAAGCACTGAGAGGGGAGCTAGGCTTTGTGGTAGTATGCGTCTGGTGAAGTTGAGCTCATTATTGTTTTAGGATCTCTCCAGGAGGTAGCTAATACTTAAGCAGTGGGAGCAGACTGCAGAAGGAGATGACTACTGTGACTCACATAGGTTAATCTTGCAGAGTCAAAATGCTTAATAAAGACTGGAGTGTTGAGCTAAATCTGAGGCTTCTTGTGATTACCTAGGCAGATGAAGGGTGGGGAGGGGAATTGAGAGTCTTAAAAAAGCAGAAAGTCTTGCAAGGCATTGGAAGGTTCTCTTTCATGTGATAGGTCTCAACGAGATGCAGCTCTTGTCATATTCTTGTTAAAAACTTTTCTCATGTTTATGCAAATTGGCTTTTTGAGGGTGTTGTGTGTTTTTAAGGGTTCTGCAAAGTTTGTGTTCTTAATTTCTAGTCTTATTGTAAGTAAAAAAATAAAAGTCTTTTAGCTTTTTGGAGGTAACCTTTTGTCTACTGTATATCCATAATATAAAATTTCAAAGAGTACTGATTGTGGCAATGTATTATTTTACAGAAATTATTTAAACAGCACTTAGCCATGATCATCAATATAGTAACTTATTTTAAGAGACAAATATCCAATTCGCTTGTTGTATCTTGTAGATATTCTGGAGTTCCTGCCACTGTCACTCAGACAAGCCTCAAGTACTCGGACAAAGCAACGGAGAGAGCAAAAACATGGACTGACAGAGGACCTTCTGGCAGTCTGTTTTGCAAAGGAAGTGTAAGTAATTACTTTTGTAGAGAAACTATGGGGATGAATCAACCATACATACTACTTCCACAGTTAACAGATGCTCCTATTAGGTTTCTGTAGTGCAAGTGCACATAAACAAGTCAGAGAAGAATAAAACTTTTGCACAGCTAACAGTAATGGGATAATAACTGGGCAGGGCAGATCTAGAAATAGTCCACACTGAAAAAGTTGAGGACCCTCCAGAAATACCTAAAGAAGTGCCCAATGCTCCAAAGAGCCCAAAGAATTTCAGGTTTTTCTGTCTATGAAGTCCCATGCAAAGGAAAGGTTAAAAATGCTAAACTGAAGGGAAATGTAGTAATAATGTTGTTCATTTTCTTGCAAGAAATGAAAAACAATACAGAACTGTAATGGATAAACACTAGACAGTATACAAAGAGAAAAGATAATTCATGTGAGTCATCACTGCTGGCAAGGAAAAACCTTCAGTCAGATACTGCTCTGCTCATTGACTGAGACACCTGGCTGCTCTCAGCTCACCTCAAGCTCATGAAAAGCCCTCCTACAGCTCCTCTGCTTCCGAGTTTTAACTGAAATAAAACTAAATACATTTCCCTCCAGACAACTGAAAACATGCCAGCACAGTCAAACATGAGACTCCCGGAGCACGGGGCTGCTGCCAACTGCCCCTCTCCCTGTGGCTGTATCCCCTTCCTTAGATGCAGATCTCAAAATAACATTTCTCTGGCCAAAGGACTGGCTTATGTGGGAGGCCCTTAGATTAGGAGAACTGGATTTGTTTTTCAAGGGTAGTTTTCCCTCAAAGACTGAGGCCCCTGGGAACAAGGGAGACAGACCTAAAAGTCAAGAGAGGCATTCCAAGTTGCACTTGTATGGAGTAATGGTAGTTCATCACAGAACTTCTTCTGACTTCACAACAGCAATGTCAAAAATTTAATTTATTTATAACAAAGTCTTGAGAAATTCCCCAGAGGATCAGACTGTTTGATTACCTGTTAAAGCTCAATAATAAGACAGACTATATCACAGCATGGTTTCCAGTAGCACTGTTGATTTTTCCAGTTTTTAAATACTCAAATCTTGATTTCTGATAGAACAGTAACACGATTTGATAAAACCTGAAAGCTGCCATTCCCTCTAATGGAACTGTTTACAGGCAGATAACATTTACCTTTTCCTCTGGTTTTCATTAACATTTGTTTCTGTGGAAATATTCCACACACCCTGACTCATCAACACTGATCATCTCCAGCATTTGTGGTCTCTCCAAGGCCTTGACAATGATTTTTCCATGGAGCTAAACTCCCCTGAGGAAGACCAAGCACTACTATGCAGAGCTTTCAGCACATGGCAGGACAGAGGCGGTGCCATCTGTTGAAGCTGCTTGGGACATAATTCTGAGCTAAACATCTGTAGCAGCAGCAATCCTGAATCTGAACCTGAAAATAGTATGGGTAGGGATTAGAGGAGGAAACCTAGTTTCTCTTTTTGTTGTTGACTCATTGCATTGACAATGAGCAAGACACTCTGGCTCTACAGAAGTTTTTGTTGTTATATATTTGCTGGTGCTGTTACCAGTCCTACAGGCTGCAGCAACTGTGAGAGTGTGGTAAGGGGCTCTGGTTCAGGAATCAGTGTTCTAACACTGTTCTCATTCAGTCTCATCTAGAGTTACTCAGAGGAGGAGGAGTAGTGTGGGAGACCTGCTTGGTCCACTTTCCAGCTGGGGTCAAAACTAGCACGTAGAGTTTTCTAGTCTGTTCTTAGACACAAAACACATACTCACTCGGAAGAGGGGCAAGCAAAACCAACAGACATACAGGCAGGCAGGACTGCTTCTTGGATGAATCTCCTTAAGTTCCCCTTCTAACTTCTGTTTCATACTGAAGGCACTCTCTGGGTATGTGTCACATGGCAAGCCCCATTTTGAATGTGGAGCTTGTTTGCTCCCTTTTTTTTGTGCACTGAGGTTTGGCTGAAGTCACAGGGAGTTGTGTAGAAGGTGCACTGGCTGCTGGCAGACGTGTTCCTCAGTGCTCAGCCCCAGGGTGCCATATGTGTGCTGCATGGACACAGGTCATGCAGGAGAACTGGGCTGTATGTTGCCTGGCAGAGGAAGAGGTTTTGGAAATTCAGCTGCTGGGCACCGTGTCCAGCGTAAGTGTGAAAAGGGACAGAGAGTACGCAGAGAGACTTTGTGATCCAAAGAAGGGTAGTCCTTCCACACTCTGGAAAAAACTGAAGACTAAGTAAAGGTGCACAAACGCGGGGAGAAAACTGAAGTTACGAAAATGTAGAAGCCTTATGTATGTGTGTGTGCATGTACAATTCTGTAAGTTATGCAAGGTAAGATTAGGAGTGTCCATTTACCTCAACTTCCACATTTCTAAAGATGTGGATGCTTTCAGGACCGCCCCAGGACCAGCCTCCTGGAAAGTGTGGATGCTTATGCTGCCAGGATATTTTGTGTGTTGGTGTTAAGCTCCCAAGGCCTCAACAGGTGTGCTCTGGGACTCTGCTTCTCTGAAGGGGTACTAACTCATCAGTACATACCACAGAACTACACCAAGCTGGCTGTAAACACAGAAAGCTGACAAGGGTCTGTGCATCTCAGACTACTTAACACCCACGTAGTCAACCACACAGCATCATCTACTAGAGGGAAGTACAGCAGGGATGCACATTACCCACCGGCTTTTGTCCAGCAGGGACTTCACCCTGGAATTACCGGGAGGGTGGTGAAACCAGGCAGGATGTTCTGATAATGATCACCAGTGTATATGTACTTTATTTCTTTCTTCCTTATTCATGACATATCAACACAGTTAAAAAGTAAACTAGTGAGCAGATCAAAAAGCTAGGCATTAGCAGATATTCAATTTCAGTTCAAATATTTTTTAAATGCAACTTCACAGCGTATTATCTACAAATTTTGCTTTACAGTGTTTGGTGGTGTTTATTTTCTTGCTTATTTGTATTTTGCTTATCTTATGTGTATTCTATACCTCATAGGCAGTTCCTGAATTCAATTTAGATACTTATTTTTAGTCCTGATTGATCAGGACCAGTAAGTAATCTTCAGAAAATTTGTTTGTTCGGTTTGTTCCTGTCTTCTTCCTAAATCTGTTTGATGAGTGGGTGATTTGTTTGTGCTGTTGTTACAAAAACCATATGTTGATGTAGTCTTATGGAGGAGTGTTTTTATTATTTTAAGAGTTCGGCTAGGGATGCTTCCAAAGGAGTCATAATTGCTCTTCTAAGTACAAAGGCTGAACAATGACTGTCTTACAAATAATGCCAAAAATCTGTTCAGCTCAGTCTAATTATTTCAAAGACTAAAATCTGTTTCTCAGAAATGTCTTCTTTCCACAGTCTGAACTTTTTAACATACTAAGAAAGTTCTGTTTACTCAAGTTCTCTATGGATTTATTGCCAAGTGCCTGGAACAAGGGAAAGTATCCACTCTTTTGTGTATATGTCAATGTATGCAAAAACTTTAAGGCTGCCCATGTCTTCATGTGAAATGCATTGTGTTACAGTATAACTGAGGACAGATCCTGCAAGGATTTGGGGCATAGGTAGGTTTCTTGGGTGAGCAGGCTGAGGAAAGCGTAACACATGGCTGAATATCCTTGTGGGGTGCGCAAGAACCAGATCAGTGCGCTTTTTTTGTGTAGGATACTTGTGACCTCCATGAATAAAGGAGACGGCACAGTTTTAAGCAGATGAGGATTTTCACTTGTGGGCCATTTAACTCCTATCCGTTAGGAGAGTAGGACCAAACTCCTAGCCGCCAACCTGGTGGAACACCTACTTTACAACACTGGGTGAAAACAGTTGGCAGTAAGTCAACATCTAGTGCTTCTACTCTGCTGATATGAGCTAATACCCCATGCAGACTACCGGTGCTGGGGGGCATTGATTGTCCTTTCCATGGTCATGGTCAAAAGTGGAGGGAATTTTTTGCCAAGGGATTGGTAAAAATGGCTGGTCAGCATTCCTGGAAGTATTTCTTGAGGCTGTTGGCATCACAGGTGAGCAAGAGATAGCTGCTGAAACTAGGGTTTGATATAAATCATACAATCATAGAATCACAGAATAGTGTGGGTTGGAAGGGACCTTCAAAGGTCATCTAGTCCAACTCCCCTGCAGTGAGCAGGCACATCTTGAACTAGATCAGGTTGCCCAGAACCACATCCAGCCTGGCCTTGAATGTCTCCAGGGATAGCGCATCTACCACCTCTCTGGGCAACCTTGATGATAGCAATTTACTCCATAACTATGAGACACTCATTGAATACGTGTGATAAGCCTAATAGTGGCAGAATTGCTCCCTATATTGGCTGGTCTCTAAGGGACGTGCTAAATACTATACTAGCAAACTGAGAATTGCTGAAAATGCCTCAGTGCCCAGTAAAAGCTATGGTAGAAATTCGACTATTTTTTTAATAAAGAAAGTACTAGATAGGGACTATTATTCAGTGCTGCAGAAGTAAAGAAAATTAAAAGAGGAAAACAGCTGTGCAGCTGGCCAAGACCTTGAAAAGGACAGACTCTTCAAATCATATTCAGAAAAAAACAGTTTCAAACCTCCCTGCTGCAAAACCTCCTACACAGCCCTTGCAGAGAGCCTTTGAGATGAGAACTTTAAACAAAGGAGTGCAATAACGTGGCAACATTTTGTGAGCTGCAATGTGGAAAATAAATGCCACGCATTTATAGGTGTATGTCAGCCAAAATAAGTTTCAGATGAAGCTGCTTTGTTGTGGGTTGTGATAATAAACGAATAGAAGGGGGAAGGTAGAAAACAGCAATTCTGCAGTGAGAGACAATGTGTCAAACTAAGTGTCACACTAATGGACTTTGAAAACAAATGCATATATAGAGTTTAAATGTTATATAAACCATATATATATTATATAAATGCCATTAGGCTATAAACATTACCTGAAATATATGTACATGCATTTCTATGTTTTGTGTGTCTATCTGTGTATATAGAAATATATATAATGTAAACTCTATATTATTAATTATTGGTGAAATGAACTGCTTATTTTTCTCCATAATCCAGCAAGTTTATAGGGGAAGTAAGTTGGCCTGCTGGTCAAAGCCACAGCCTGGGATTTGGCCTCAGGTGTTATTTTGTCTCAGACCTCTTACATCACATTGTGTGTGTGGGGGGGTGTCTCTATGCCTTATCTGCAATGTATCTGGCAAAGAATTTAAGAGGATAAATAACCTAAAGACTGAAAACCTCAAATCCATATTGACCAGGGCTAGATAGATACCTTAGATGAACAAAATAAAAATAGGTATTTATTTTCTGAAGGATTCCTTTGTGGGAATTCCTGCTCCATGCTTCCTAGTCTGCAGAAATAACTTTTGCTGATCACTGACTTCTGGGAATTCTTATGATTATAGCAAGGCATTTGAAAGACTGTGTGAATGAAGAGCTCTGTCACGGCTCTTGTCTGAGGAATGGTAACTTCTATTCCTGGCTTTGCATTGATTTTGATCCAGGTTCACTATGGTAAAGGGCAATAGACTTAAAAAAAGAGTCAGGCCACATTGGGGTATTCTCACACCGCCACCAAAGGTCCCTGCAGGCACCTCACTGGAAACCTCTGTCTTCAGAGAACCAAAGTCGCAGGTCTCTGTGCTCCCTGGGAAATGAGGTCAGGAACCTGGGACCCAGCTTTGCAAGGCTGTGCTTCCAGCAGGAAGGCCAGCCTACACGGTGCCTACCCTGAGAACAGCTGCTTGCTCCCAACCCTTTGCTGGAGCTTCCCAGCCTTTCCTCATGCCACTGCTACAGCTTGCATTGCTATGCTGCCAGCAGGTTGCAGAAGGAACTGGAGCTGAAAGCCATTCTGCCCCCCAAAGGGGTGTAGTGCAGGGAAACACATCGAAGAAAGACACAGCTCTATTCCTGTGTCTTAGATTTGCAATCACTGGGGTTTTGTTGGGCCCCTCAGATGGTGGCGTGAGCAGACCTTAAGCAAGGGCAGACCAGTACTGCCTCCATGTGTGGGGTGAGGTCAACCAACACAGCCTGGACTCTTCCAATGTATTTTTTCTGGTACACAATTCAAAACCAACCCAAACTACTCTTCTGCTTTTGAAATTATACTGAAAAGAATTGCCTTTTCTAGGGTTCAATGAATATTGGATTGCAGGATCTTTTCTTGTTGAATATACTCAGTGTTTCCTTTCAGGCTGTACTAGCCAGAAGCAAACTGAAGATATTGTCTAGCATTGTTAGTCTAAAGCACCTTTATGAAAATGAAGTTGTATTTGCTGTAGACTATGTTTGTGACATGACCAGTGGGACAGCAGGTATTGCAGCAGCTTTGGTGTAACGCTGTCCTTATGTTTGCTACATGGCACCTTGTGCCTGTTACTGGTGGAGGCCAGCAGGATGGACAGGACAGTGGCTTCCCAAACCTGATCTGCAGCTAAACCCTAGGGCAGGTTTCTGGTTTAGCTCCTAGACAGAAACCCAGCCACTGGTTTCCTTTGGGAAGAACAAGAATTCAGATACTGTTTTGACCTGTTCAGGCTACCCTGAAGGCAAAGGGAAGGTGATTCTGCAAAGCCACAAGAAGAAAGTATTTTAATTCACAAATTGTTTCCCTGATTTAAAAATGTTAAATTTTATGCAAAATTTTCCTTACTCCAAACCCACACTGGGTTTCAGTTACATTTCCTTTGAAACCAGAAAGCGATCATACTGAAATGCAATAAAAGGAACTAAAAATAGAA
The DNA here is from genome assembly GCF_033783945.1 of Neopsephotus bourkii. Lineage (NCBI taxonomy): Eukaryota > Metazoa > Chordata > Aves > Psittaciformes > Psittacidae > Neopsephotus > Neopsephotus bourkii. The sequence continues at coordinate 9,759,241 of NW_026901456.1, read as the reverse complement.
CACCCACCCCCCCTTGTGCCTTTCCCTGCCTCCCCAAATGTTAGAGGAGCAAAACCGGATGCTACTGTGGCACGAATTTGGGAGCAGGAGCAAATGGTACAAGATGCCATCAGGGAATCGGTATATTTAGCATAGGAAGGGTATTTCAGAAGAACTTCTTAGAGCTACATGCAGATGGGTTGTGACTCTGGAGGAATAGCTGGCAGGTGCTTCTGTGTTAAACTGAGCTCTCTGAACGAGTAGCAGATACAGCCCTCTAATGGGGCTTGCTCTATGCAGTTACATATCTGGCACCAGAGGGATTAAACCCCCACAAAATGCACAGGGTAAGTAAAAAGGAGAAGGGAAAATGCGTACCTGTCATCAATGGCAGTGTTTCTTGGGTGAAGGCAGGGTTGGGACCTGCCAAGAGACTGAGCAATGGTTTCACAACCTATTTGTCAAGAAGGATAATTCTGAGGTAATCCATATCTGAGATGCTGCCTCATGCCACTAGCAAGAAGATAATGCCCATCCTCTGTCCCTGTGGAGGCTGTTTCAAAGGAGAGTAAAGAAAGTTCCTCATTATCTTGGGAGCAGAAGAAAGGCTCTACAGACAGAGAGGTGTATGTAAGACTTAAAGGGTCTGCTGGTATTCTCATGCTGAATGTTCTTACAGCTGTCCAGAGTCACTTTCACATGTGCAACATCTACGAAATACTGCCAAATTGCCATGTTAGAGTTTGCCTATGCTTTGCAAAGTTGTGTGTGGCTACAGATTATGAAGAACAGAGGAGATATGGGCTCCTTGCTCCTAATAGGATCCATCCATTGCCCTGTAATGGGTTTTTATTAGTTTGTAATGAAATGTGAGGAATTAATCACAGCTCAATTACACTTATAAATACATTACTGGCTTTTAATGTGTATGTGCATGTTCGTATGCTTTTTATTAACCTGCAAATGCAAAGTTAGGATACAAAGATCAAAGAATCCAGATTTGTTCCTAAATGAACAGCGTCACTGCCTTGCCGCACAAATCCAGGCTGGGAATGAGCATAAAGAAGCAAGGAACAGGAGGCTTCCCCTGTTGGCAAGAAGGAGAACTGACAAATTCAAGAGGCCAGAAAATCTAATGAAATACTGATCTTGATTCTCCTTCCTTGTTTTTCACTCCCACATCACCCTCTCTCAGCTGTGTCCTCTCAGCTGGCTCAGATCTATCCCAGGGGTCTGTATCTGTCTGGATAGCTGAGTTTATTTTTTGGCCTTGACCACTGGGGATGTCAAGTGAGGATAAAATTGTGGGTAGACAAAACATAAGGACATTTCTACAGTGAAATATGATACATATTAAAATCAACTCATTCATTAGCACTCACATTGTGAACTTATTAAATGCTCTTAGTCAACAGATAGGAGTTCCTAGTTTAATGCCTAGTGCTGCAAACAGCTGCTTTCTGTTTACAAAATAAATTGCAACTTCCACAGCATAAAGAAGAACTGTGATATGAATTTTTATTTCTTTTCAACGTCTATAAAAAAGTCTTTTGGTACCTTACACACATAGCAGTGACTCAATTATTCTTCGTGTAACTGTTAGCTAAAGGGCAGTGTTGTACAAACATGGTTTAACATACAGTGCCATGCCTTTTCCCTTCTGCATATTCATTTCAAAAGGTACCTCCAGTGGCCTCAGGTGGCTCTGTAGTCCTCTCTTCTCTCTTTAGCTATCTGGGATAGCCAGAGCACTTAGAGAAAGACACTCCAGACACACTGCAAAACCACACACGTTTGTGAGGTCTTGTCTAGCCCTTTTCTCAAGCACAAATCATTGTATCTGCTTACATTTCTGTCTCCCAGAAGTCTATACCCTCTCTCACAAGGCTCAACACCCACTTTTTTGAGGGGCCTCTAACAAGAAGCCGTCCCTTGTGCATCTAGCAGTGTGGTGCACCTCTTCCCCCTTTGATGGGAGATACTGATCCAGTCCTCCTCCCCCTCCTTGCTCCCAGGTTTGCACAGCTCCCTAGGGCACAGGCCTGCATATGTGCACACCTTTTCAAAGGCTCTCCTGGCCAGCTGCAACCATTACTTAGCAGACCTTCCCCCTTCCTGTGACTGGTTTTAAATACAGATGTATGCACTAATAAAGGATGATCTTGAAAACAAATTGCTTCTAATTTGCACTGAACAAACATTATTTAAAGAAATTTTCCATGTACCTCCACATAAGGCTACCTAAGGAAGGACCGATGGTGATGCGCTCTCACAGTGGTCACCCGTGACCACAGCTACATAGAGCTGTTTGGGAAATCGAATGCAGGACCCTACAGCTGACTGCTCCCATCAGGCCAAAACACCTTCTGGCCTGGTTTCAGATTAACACTTAGAAATGCTCAACCATAAAGAGAAACACGGTGAATTCTTTGAGAAAGTAGTAAAATCAGAAAGCTAAGTTGTTTTTGTGCTTCAAGTGAAAAAAAATAAAACAGGCAGTAAAGTAAATCAGGAGACGCAAACAGCTGTAAACACCTGCACCTAAGAAGATTTCTGCAATTACTTACTCATTATTATAAAAGTGTCGTGGTTTAAGCCCAGCCTGTCACTCAGAAACCACGCAGCTGTTTGCTCACTTCCCCCTCTTTCTCCCCCCACTCCCAGAGGGATGGGGAGGAGAATTGAAAGAATGTAACTCCCACAGGTTGCGATAAGAACAGTCCAGTAACTAAGGTATAACACAAATCACTGCTGCTACCACCAATGATAATAATGATAAGGGAAATAACAAGGGGAGAGAATACAACCGCTCACCACCTGCTGGCGGATACTCAGCCCGACTGAGCAGTGCTCTAGCCCTCCCGAGTAACTGCCCCCAGTTTATATAGTGGGCATGATTTGCTGTGGTATGGAATACCTCTTTGGCTGATTTGGGTCAGGTGTCCTGTCTCTGCTTCCTCTCAGCTTCCCTCCTCCCTGGCAGATCATGAGATTCACAAAGTCCTGGGTCAGACTAAACATTGCTGAGCAGCAACTAAAAACATCGGTGTTATCAGCGCTGTTCCCAGGCTGAAAGCCAAAACCACAGCACTGCACCAGCTATTAAGAATGAGAAAAATGACTGCTACTGCTGAACCCAGGACAAAAAGATACAGATCTTTTTTTCGAAATATATAAAAACACACAGTAGAAATTCCTACAAAGCACTCTCAATTACTTGGGTACAAATAAGGGCAAATTATGTTCCATTTTTTATGGTAAATACTATTTACTGCATCATACCCTGCACTAATTTTCATAGTTACACAATAGATCACTGTTGCATCAAGTCAATAGGACTTTGAAAGTGTAAATGAGGAAAGATCTTAATCACACTGACAAATTAAACAACCACAGGCAATTACTGTGAAGTCAGAAAAAGTATATTTATACCACACATAAAATTGAGCTAGTCTGTCTTTTATGATGATAGTCAAAATAAGTGCAAATAGATCCTTTATAAGACAGGGGCAATAATTACTGGTTACATTGTAGTTACCCTGTTCATGTCTAAAGTATTAAGTTCAATCCTACAAGGTCTTAAGCCACATTTCATAGCAGCTTTTGATTGGTCTTGCTACCATAAAACATTGGGGTTTCTCAGTTACTAAACACCACTTTCTGTTAACTTCCATTTATTTTTATTTGGAAAAGAAACATATTTTGCAGCACTGTGGACATTATATCAATTTCTTTCACAGTGATCCTAGAGTAACCTCTGCACTAATGGCATCTGAATTAAGAACAACAGAGCAAAAGATTTTTCACTCACAACCTCCCAGCAAACAAATAGATCAATAATCCAGAATTATTTGGCTCTTTTGTAATTCCCCATATAAAATAACTACTTTATGCTTGATGTACGAATAAGGTGACTAATCCTGGCTGTTGTGGAAAGCAGCTGTTTGCTAAACCCATCTTCAACTTACTGCAAATGAAAATGTCATCTGTAAAGGTCTGTGATTTTATTAGGACAATTCATCACAGTGATTAGGCACCTCCTGAAGCAAGATGTTATCGACTCCTGGTTTGGAAGAGTTAATTCACTGTGCTGCAAACTGATGTGAAATGGAGGAACTGCAGGGGAAGAAAGTTTCAGCTTTGATATGAAAAATTAGCAGAATGAAACTGAGACCTCAAAAGGAGCTTTGTATAGAAAAAACACTATAAAGCTGAAATTCTGTTCTGGTCTCCCTGTTTACTCACAGCATTCTGGTCAGCAGGAATACTAACTGGTGACCAGTTTGTGGGCTTCTCGGTCCTTTCTTACAACAGGGTAACCTCTGACTAAGCCACTCATGTCCACAGTATCAGCTATGTAAAATGTTACTACAGACACATCATTTGCTTTCATTCCAGTGAATCCTCAGCATACATCTTTATACAAAGAATAGCTGTATCCTGTACACCCTGAATTAATAAACACAACATAGTTTTGACTGGGATAATGCCTAATTAAAAGTGCTGCCACTTTCCTGTAAGTAAAGGGGTAAGCTCAGCTGCCAGAGTTTTTTTTTCTGACAGGTTTGAATTTCCAGAGATTGAAAATCTTGTAGTCAGTCTCTCCATATGTACAGCCTTTAAACTGAACTGAAATAGATGGCAGAACCAAAAAGGAAGACTGACACAGTAAATCACAATGATTTATGAGCATTTAGGAATACAGGAAAAAATACTTTTTCTCATTTACTTGAAAATAAATACATTGTTTATAGTCTTAGTTCTCATGCAGCACAGAATACTTTGTGTTGTCCTGCCAAACTGAAGTAATTGGATCTTACCAATCATAGGGTCACATTCTGCTGTCCCTTGCACGTGTGTACATGCAGTTTCAGATATTAGAGATTTGCATGTGTATATATGCAGTACAGATTTTAGAGATTAAAACCCTATTTCATTAGTCATCCTAATACATCCAGCCAATACAGCGTTAATCACTGATTTTTGCATATCTTTCTCTGTCTAGTTTTAAATGTTCAAAGCAATTATTTATATTGCCATGTAGGCATCAGTAGCTAAATGTTTGGTAATAATTAGCCTGAATCTTGTATTTTTAAGTTTAATCTACTTTCTTTTGGTTTATTTTAATGAGTTACATGCTAGTTCCCTTCTTGATGCTGTAGGGCTTCTTCAGCTTATATATTTCAATTGCATATCAATCCTGAATATTTAAACCTGTTTTAGAAGAACACACAAGCACCTGGCAAATTTTAGGACTGGGATAACCAAGAAGCACAATAAACACAGTCAATATTCCCTTTCCTGCTGACAATTTTAGTCTCTGAAGCTGTAAACACAAAACATCAAACCTTGGGATTCAGACCTCAGGGAGCTTACTAACTCCACTCCATTGCTCAAGAGATTGTTAATTAGGATAATCAGTAACAGCTTCATCTGTTTGAGTTTTTTTACATGTTGCTGTAAATCATAACTTATCTCCCTGCCAGTTTTCTGTTCTTTTGTAAATTTCCTATTTTTCATTGTGTTTTTGTTGTTTGGTTGTTGGTGGGTTTTTTTGTTTGGGTTTTTTTTTGTTTTTTTTTTTTGCTGTTGAGATGAAGCTGAGATCAATATTTCAAATGTGATCGCACAAGTCTTGTGAAAAGAATGCAATACACGCTGGCCTTGTATGCCCTACCTCTGTTTAATGAGTTTTTCAAGTTTGTCCTTTTCTTCTGAAATAATTACAAAACCAGCTTGGCAAAGGATGCATAACTGGGAATACAAAACTGTATGCAAAACTGTTTATCAGTTAAACAAGTAAGTCTGAACTACAAAAAGTTCACAGAAAGACAGCAGGAAGACAGGCTTAAAAAAGCAGCAAAAGAATGTTTGAACTGTGAAAAAAAACCCCAACCAAAACCCCAAACCTTAGACAGAAATATAATTTGGGATTATGAACATCTACTGTAAAAAAGAAAACACCAAAGAATGTGTTAATGCATCAGGAAGAAAACAATAAAGAATTTATTAAAATTCTTGAAATAAAGAAATTTCAGGGACAACAGAATCCTGAGTCTGGCCTTCACCTTACAAAGTGTGCTTTTCATCACTTAGCTGAGATAGAAGAAAGAATTTACTCTGTTTTAATTAAAGAAGCTATAGGCATTTAGAACCATTTTTAGTTTATGTTTGGCTGAAAGTAACAGTGAGATTTTGAAACATATGAAAGCAAATTAAAGATGGAAGTTTCAGATACTTGCATGATTCCTTTGATTTATAGGAATAAAACCAGCTTCTCCTTCCTTCTCAGTCACCACACTAGAAAGCTACTTACCTTGTAAACTGTTCATTACTTGTTTTTTTTCTTATTTGATTTCACAAAAATAGATGTGGCACAAAAAATCAGCAAGACACAATGAACAAGAATGTGAGACTATTTTAGCAGATGCAGTAGAAAAAGAACAGGAGATAATTTTATAGAGGATCCTATAAATGTTTACTACATTTGCATGCTTGACACCAAACAAAACTGGATAAAATGTAAAAAGAATCTAAATCATTGACTAAGTAATAATGAAAATGCTTGTGTTTTTTAAATTGCTTTCATGCACTGTACTTTGTGATGTACTAATACATTAAGCCTGTTGATGATCCTCAGTTCTGCTTGAAAGCTTCTGCACTGCAATGCTTATTTAAATAGCCCTTCAGTCAGGTAAGAACTACTTTTAGCTCATTCTAGTTTTCTTCCTATATCTCGCTCTTCTTATTATGCTTTAAACATCATTTTCTTTAGACTTTCCCAGTTGCATTTATATTGGAAAAACGTAATAATGTACCTTTACATCTCCACGATATTTTGTCTGTTTGCTTTGGTTTTCATGAAATAACATACCATAACAGTAGCGTATTTTGTGTTCTTGAGTCTTATTGTATTGAATTTAAATCTCATGGATGTTGATTCACAGCTTGGAAGCTGTATTACGTGAACAAAGCTGACGCTGTTTGCCCTAGTAATTATCAGATGATGAATCATCTTTTTCTTTCCTGTGATAATACCTTGCTTTCTGCACAGCCACATGATCACTAGGCCTGCATGAAAGATGCAACCAGAAATACAACCATTGGTCCATAGAGGCAAGAACATCACTTTCCTCCTTTGGCAACAGCATGGCTTTAGATCAGCTTCAGCAGGCAGCAGCATTCTTCCCCTAATTCCTGATCCCACTGAAGTTAGTGGGAAATGTTTCACTGATTTCAGTACAACCAAATTTGTCTCTGATCAAAACAAAATATGGGGAAAAAATATTTCCAAACAGCTTAAAGGTGAACACACAAAACACCACACTGGTTTTGACGTACCACTATGATGCAAAGACAGGTCACTAATAAAATAGTTAACTTCTCAGTACACCTCTTTAAAAAAAACAACAGTACCATCTGAATTTGGAAAGTTCCACCTGCTGAATTCCAACAGAGCAGTGCAAGCAAGATTGATCACTTTATTTTCATTGTAGGGGAACAGGATACTTCCAAAGAACTTGTGTTTGTACACTGCACTACATGTCATCATGTCAAAATGCACAGTCTCCAAATATTTTTGTTTACAAGCTGCCACATGGGGAAGCCAACTGGCATGTTGTTTAAATACTAATTTCTGGTATGTGCTTTGTATACAGAAAAATCTAATTTATGAAATGCAAGACAGAAACTTGTAATTTTTTTCAATATATACCTAAATAACTGACTGTGCAGAAATCATGGCTACATCCAATTGGCTACAATACATTTTGAAATGCTTGAACTGCTTATATTTTAAAATTGGCTAAGATTTTTTTAGTTGAAAAGGGCTCAAACTTATCACTACTATATTTTATGCAAAACATTTTAATATGCTGGATGTGTTACTGACAAAAAAGGGCTGATCATCTAAGTCTGATTCAATAAGATTATAAGTGAAATATGATATTGAGGAGACAGAGAGGAAGGCTAAAAGCTACAGCCTTTACTGAGCCTGGTAACTCAGATACCATAAGCACATCTTGTCAACTCGGATAAAGTATTTTAAAACATATTAAATATGGGCTAATACAGTGGCTAAAGTTTGTGTAACTTGTCCTCAGCTGACCCTGGTGGAGTTGTGCTGATTTACATTAGAAACTCCTGGTAGAGATTTAAAAAAACCAAAACAAAACACAAAACTACTGTTATTCCATATGGAATAACTGTAAACCCTTTAAATAAGATATTTTTTCAGGTTGAAAGTTTCTGTGATAAAGTATCCAAACTTTATGTATTTCCTCCTTGGTTTCCCCTCCTTTCACCCTCAGCCTTCTGTTTCCCTTCTTCCTGTTCTGCCTCAGAAAAAGTAGAAGAAATACAGAAGAACAAAAAGGAGGATAAATAAAGATGAATATGCCAAGAGTTTTTCATTTTTTAGTCTCACTGATGATAAATGAAAATAATAAACCAAGGAAGTTCCATGATAATCTGTTGTCTTTGCACTAAAAAATGACAACATAATAAAAGGTTGATGTAGAAAGGTTTAACAATCTAAGATCATGTCTTACACATTTTATTTTGTAATTTCTAACAAGTGGCTCATAGCACATGAAACTCAAAGTAAATGTCATCAACTGAATCTAATGGCTTAGCCGATCTGAAAAGGGAAAACATCTGCCTCAGAAAAAACACAAAAAAAAAGACTTGGAAGGAAGCAGCTTGACAGAGCACTGCTACTGGCATTAACCATCAAGGGAAAGGTGGATTCCAACGAGACTTGGTTGACTAATGAGACAAAGGCAGAGTTAAGATTCTGAGAGCTGAAATTGCCTATGTTACAAACACCTTTCTTTAGCTGCTGAATAATCTTTAACGTTGCCAGTCTTCCTATATAACGTGGTCTTGCTTATTCTTGCAAAATCATGGTTTTTATTGTCATCACTGCCAACAACAGCAGTAAGTAGGGTAACAAATTCACTATTTGTTAATTACATTATAAAATGTATGACAAAAACCTCATATTCTTTCCAAGAAACCACAACTATTACTTATATTTCATGTGTAAATCAGTACGGGACACAAATCATGCCAGATTAAAAACAGACACTCCACGTAACCTTAGACTAATACCATCTAACAGCACTATGCAAGCTGACAAAAACCTGGGCTTTAGTCCTCTGAGCACTTTGGAAATGATTACTACTGTCATTACATATAATGCTCATACATTTCTCCATAGAAACAAAACTACTTTTTAACAGACGAAGAATGAAAAATGTCTGTGAAGCCAAGCTGAAAGATGTAAAACCAACATGTGAAAACTCTAATGGAGCAGTCATTGCATCATGCCAGGAAACACCTCTGCCCAAAGACAGTGCCGTTTTTTCCAGCCACAACACAGTAGGGCTGAGAACTTCTCTAGTTTTTAAAAATTATTCCAAGTAAGCATTTGGTGTACAACTTTCGTGCCTCATGAGCCTCTTCAGTAAGGATCCTGAGCGCTCCTTCTCTCTTCTGTATGCATTATATTCTTCAGCGTGAGGTTCCTAATGCTTCCTAAACATATGGGAACATACTGCTCTTTGGAGGTACGTACTCCTAGCCGATGATTTCTGGCAAGTGTTTCTTTTTCTGTGTTTTTGTCACAAGAGAATACCCCATCTTTGGAAACCTGCTACTTTACCTGCAAAAATGCTAAGTAACTTTTTTAGCATCCAGCCCAGTCCTTCACTGCAGTAAATGTATCGTTTTCCCAACAAATTATGCTGGAAGTTATCATTTCTCTCCATGAATGATATAACTGTTACTGACAGATTATCTGACAGTCAAGATGTCAAAATATTTTTCTTCAGTGCGTACTTGCAAACATTAGAACTGACTGTCAGGATATTGAGCTTGGATGAAGTTTGCTTGATTGCAGAAAGCGAACTGATTTTTAAATATTATAGTAAATCGCTTTGTTATTGAACAATAAATTGAAATAAAGTGAGGGCATAAATCCAATGAAAAACACACAGACACTATTTGCCTTTTTCTAGACCCAAACACTTTTCATTAAAAAGTAAGATTACTTATGGATAGGACTTCATAACAGTGGGCTGTAGACAGGTCAAGTGGCAATGCGGCATGTGTTGTGGACAGATTATACAATTTCTCCCGTTGCTTGGAAAAAAGGCAGGACATGCTTTGCATCAATTTTAGTGTGACAAGGAGGAAGCCTGGAAAACCTTGTGAGCACACACATTTCTCCCAAAAAAGAAGGATAAATTTGAGTTAGAAATCCAAAGGCTGACTGGACAATGAGAACTGTGCAGTGATTTTTCATTAGAAGGCCAAGAAAGGACAAAAGAACAAGTGCCAACTGAGAATGTGGGAACAGGTTCAATTAAGTTATTTTTAAAATACTGGTATCTATGTGTAAAAATAAACATGATACCTTTAGGCATCAGTCTTGGATACAAGCTAATTAATTACCTCTATTTCCTCCCCTCTGCCATTTCTTATATGTACAGGAAAGGAAGACTCCCTCAATGAGCAGCTGGAGGACTACTCTATCCAAACTTCATTTAACTGTAAAAGCAGTTGCTCTTGTTTTGCTTAAGGATTATACCTCAGACTATTGGGCCACTATTACATGCAAAATCATATGAAAGCAGATGGTGTTGACAGAAAGACTTCGATAAATTTCTTGCATGGTGCCAGCCCTTCTTCTCCCTACATTAACTGTTACAGATAATTTCTCTTTTCCTCGGACTCCTTGAGACTATGCTATACCAGCAGTAGCTGAACTTGCCGCTATGGCAAAACTCATGTCTCAACTTTGTGCTGCGATGACTTCCCTGACACCTTCAGAAGTTTGTCTGCACATGTGCTGCAGATTTGACTGGATCAAAATTGCACATCTATGCTGTGTAGCATGATGAGGAAGTGAGGAAGGGCAAACCCAGAGCAGAATGCTACAGCAAGAACCATTCACATAGGCTATTACTACTCCCTGACTGTATCTCGGAGGACGGGGTGGCTGGGAGTAGGCCAAAGGAAACATTCTGGTAGGTCTCAATCTCCTCCTGAGGAGGGCAATAGATCTTCCTGAAAAGAAGTAATGAAGAAATATAACAGGAAGCCTTTAATGATCTGCTTATGAGATGAGACAAAACATTGCTGGGTATGTCTTTACAACTAAACATCTTTCGTAATTGTTGGACTCTGTCCTAATTAGCTTTGATATATCAGAGGACTGCTTTGTGAGCCTTTTGGTTAAAACATGTTGTTCTGTTCTACTTCCTTTCAGATGTTCTATGGATAACATTATTAAGCTTACCTTTTTGTTCATTCACTATACTATTTCTATGCTAGTAGAACATACATACATGCTCTTAATTTGATTCAATATCTGAATAAACTGTCCAATTTAAAAAATGAGATTTATCTGTTTCAGCACTCATGCATCCGCTGATTGCCTGAAAGTTGTACCTAGTTCATTGAAGCATTATAGAACCACAGAATATTTAGGGTTGGAAATGACCTTAAGATTATCTAGTTCCAACCCCCCTGCCATGTACAGGGACACCACACACTAAACCATGCCACCCAAGGCTCTGTCCAACCTGCCCTTGAACACTGTAATCGGTGTCTTGAATCTGCACCTCTCTTTTTAAAACTTTTGAAGTTCCAGTATTTTACTACAAGCTCTACAGCTAAATCTATTAATTAACAAACAGATAAACTAATTAATTGATTATATTGTAATCTTTTCAGACTCCTTATTAGGAAGTCCAAATCACTGATCCCATTTTCATTTTGAACCTCTCACCTCTTTTGCAAACTATATCAACATCCAAACTGCTCCACGTCATACCTTTCACAACAAGGAGTTACTTACTTAGAGCACCCAACAGTTCAGATGAAGTAAAACTGCTGAAATCGGAGGATGCAGTTACCACATACTGAGAATAAAAGTGAGAAGCAGTTGTACTTCTTGTACTTCAAGCAAAACCTATGGTACAACTCATAGCTTACAGGGCAAGCCAGATGATGAATGCAAATGAATTTTGCCAGCAACTGAATGCCAGAGTCTTCTGACATTACCCAAGGTAATGTGCTGGGTATTGTGCAGAGCAGGGGTGTGAGCAGAAGAGGATGTTACAAAGCGGAAAATAGCCAAAAAAGTGATGGAAGATTTTTTAGAAAACACAATTTTGAACAGAAACTCTTCTGTTTTCCTTGTATATTTCAAAACAACTCAGTTCTTTTTGCAAAGAAATATGGCTCTGTGTACTTCCAGTAAAGAAATATATTTGTTCGTGAAGAAACAGCAAGTTTGATAAATTTAATTTACTAAAGAAACTATCTGCAAGACCATATAACTGTTTATGTCAAAACAAGTAACAATGGTTTGGAAAAATAATCAGTAATTTCCATAAAGCAGAACTTCATTTCTCTCTCAAATAAAAAGTTAACCAATTTCCACACACTGCAACAAATAAGCCTGCACACTTTCATTTCCTCAATATATGCTTGGTTTCATTAAATTTTACTGAGCTAAATCTTACATATTTCTCATCAGTATAAATTTGGCTAGTCTGCAAAATCTGAAATACTCTCCCTGATGTAATTTTCCTGGTTGCACTGAAGTCATTAGCTGGTATTATTCTTCCATTTTAAATACCCACAGGCATGATTCTAATTCCGCATACAACAGTTAAGCTTCTAATACAAACAATTACATGTTCATGGAGTAAAACTTTCTGAATGTTAATGTAGAACAGGAATCACAGCCCATGTATTAAGGCTGCAAAGCAAGCAGATAGTACTTGAAAGTTTAATTTTTAATCTTTAAACCTTATGGTGTTTATTGTTTATTTTTTGTCACTTTAAACACTTTCCTGAATTAACATCTTAGCTATGATTCTTACACTTCTGAACAAGCTTAATGGAAACATTTCAAAGCTGGGCTTAAGAGGGAGTGATTAGTTCAATAAGATAATCTTTATACTTCCGAACTTAAGAATTAATACATATTATCAGACACAAGTTCTTTCATAAAAGTTTCAATAAATAATGACGTGATTTGTAAAATACAGTACATGGGCAAAAAGGAGTATATGAGCAGTAATCAAATGAAAAAACCCTGGTAAGAATTTCCTTTAGAATGAGTGTGGGTTTTTTTTGCTATATCATTACCAATTCTGTCATTTGGTGGATGACGTTTCCTCTTTAGCTGTGGCAGCTGTGCAGAAACTGTGCTACTTTATGACCATGCTGAATTAGGAAAGCGATGTGTACACAGGTAACACCGCATTCAGAAGTGTTATCTTGGAAAAGAGCTATTCCTTCTTGTGCAGGGATCTGGGTTTTGATTCCCAGCGACAACTGCTACATCAGTACAGGAACAGTACAAAAAGATTGCTCATGATAAAGACCAATAGCAATTTCTCCAACTCTTCCCAAATTAAAATCTGTCAACCAAATTAACAGTTGCTTAGAGGTAGTAAGGAGTTAGTAGTAGGTCATTTCTATGGTTCATAAGCTTTCAGAGGTTCCAGGGTTTTGTAATTTTTAACTTGTTTTTTGTTCCTGTGATGGCAATCTCCAGTCAACCTCACAAGATGCAATCATCTCACTGTGTTGTGCATAAATCAAACAGCTCCTGAGGCACTGTTATGAACAGGCCAACCCTCCTCACAAAAGAATCTCAGGATTCTTCACAGCAGCAGCCTGTAATGATGTAAAATTTATTAGCCAGACAAGTTTTTATAGAATTCAATATGCTACTCAATAATACAATCATTGAATCATCTGTTCTGGCATTTAATTTCATATTAAAATGATGTTATTCTTAAATATCCTGCATGTGAATAATTTACCATGAGAGTTGCCTGGAAGCGGCTTTTACCTCCCTCTGAAGGTTTGGGGGTTTGTTGTTGCAGGTTGGTTTTTTTTTTAGGGTGGGGTTTTGTTTGTTTTTAACGGAGGTTACTTCAATGACTTTGCTTCAGTTTCCAGCATAGCACTGGAAAGAGTTAAATCAGTTTTGCTGAGGGATGGCTGGGGCCGGCTGCACAGAGAGTTGGCAGGGTTGGAAACAGTGATTAGGAGGGGATGGTTCAGAAACAGGGGCTGCCCTTTTAAAATAAATGTCATGTGATGACATTCTGAGACACCTTCATGTTGCTTACATGGCCACGCAGCTTTTGACAAAAGAGCTCTCATAGTCATTGGCTTGACCAAGACTGGGGAAAACCAACTAAACACAAACCTGATCTGACCTGGCTTTTAGCCAGATACTTTGCCATTTTAACAAAACATTCATGTTTTACACTAGTGGAAAACTACGACAGCAGTAGAAAGAAGAGTTGGAGAAAGTGACAAATCAAGAATTTGGCCTCTATTTAACTCGTGATCAAATCCATCTTGTGCACTTAGTTCTCTCTTCACCTCCTTGTTCCCGACTCTGCAGCTGCTGTCGTGATCTCCGTTTCTCATATGCTGCCAAACTACCCACGTACACGGCAGTGTTTGTAATCAAAGCCCTCCAACTGAGAGACAGAAATTGTCATCATCCTGCTTATATTTTCCATACATTTTGCAGACCACTGACAGCATTTACATTGAAAAATTAATAACCCTAAAGAGAAATATTCACTTGAAAAAAATCAGTTGTTTCATGAAAGAGGCTCAACAGCAGATATTTAAGAGTTGCTCTTCATTAATGATATATATTGCATTATGTTTTCAGAGAGAGCAGAAGTACAAACAGGGCAAGATTTCTCCTTTAGCACAGGCTGATGTAACAGAAGCCAGGAACAATACTGAATTTGCAAGAAAAACCTGTTTCTTGCCCTATTTCCTGTATAAAGGAGTTCTGATAAGCATTCGAAGGTTGCAAGCTTATCTGAACTGACCCATTAAAAATGGGGCTTGATCTTGCCAAGTACTGAACAGCAAATCTCTTTAGATGGCATTCCACAACTTGCCCATTTGGGTCCTTAGTAAGGTGGGATTATTCACTAGAAATAAATACACCTGCATTGAAGAGATATGTAATGAAAGCAAAACCAACTGCTTCTTTAAAAAAGAACCAATGACGTGATTGCCAACAGTAGTAGTCAGTCTCACCTCTGTGCCTGGCAAAATCTTGGAGCAGGTTCTCCTGGAAGACATGCTAAGGCACATGAAAAACAACAAGGTGCTTGGTGACAGCCAGCATGGCTTCACTAAGGGGAAATCCTGCCTGACCAATTTGTTGGCCTTCTATGATGGAGCTACAGAACTCATGGACAGCAGTAGAGCAGCTGGTGTCATCTACCTGGACTTGTGTAAAGTGCTCAACACTGTCCTACACGACGTTCTTGTCTCTAAACTGGAGAGACATCAACTTCTTGAACTTGTCACCTTTTAGTCTTCACACATATGGCTTAGGGTTTGGTCTGTGCCCCAGCCATAAACCATCTGCTTCTTCCCGTATCCAGTGTCTGCTTTTCCTTATCAATACCTACTTAACAATAGAACCATGTCTCTGCTTTTCCTTATCAATAGCTACTTATCATTATAATCAGGTGTCTGCTTATCAATAGGACCAGGTGTCTGCTTTTCCTTATCAATAGGACTTGGTGTCTTTGTTCTGCTTAGTAAGCATTTGCAACAGACAATACCTTGTCTAGGCAAGCAAAATCCTCTAACGCTAGCAAATTCCTCTAACCCCCCTGTACAACCCCCCTGTACATTGGTCAACCCTCTGCATCAATGATGGATGGACCACTCGGTGGATAAAGAACTAGCTGGATGGCCGCACACAAAGAGTTGTGGTCAATGGCTCAATGTCCGTCTGGAGACCAGTAACAAGTGGCGTCCCTCAGGGATCAGTGTTGGGACCGGTCTTGTTTCACACCTTCATCGCTGACATGGACAGTGGGATCGAGTGTGCCCTCAGCAAGTTTGCTGATGACACCAAGCTGTGTGGTTCGGTTGATACACTGGAGGGAAGGAATGCCATCCAGAGGGACCCTGACACGCTTGTGAGGTGGGCTGATGCCAACCTCATGAAGTTTAACCGTGCCAACGGCAAGGTCCTACACGTGGGTCGGAGCAATCCCAGGCACAGCTCCAGGTTGGGCAGAGAAGAGATTCAGAGCAGCCCTGCGGAGAAGGACTTGGGGGTGTTGGTCATTGAGAAAATGAACATGAGCCAGCAGTGTGCACTTACAGCCCAGAAAGCCAACCGTATCCTGGGCTGCATCAAAAGAAGCGTGACCAGCAGGTCGAAGGAGGTGATCCTGCCCCTCTACTCTACTCTGCTCTTGTGAGACCTCACTTGTTGTGTGCAGTTCTGGTGTCCTCAACATAAAAAGGACATGGAGCTGTTGGAACAAGTCCAGAGGAGGGCCATGAGAATGATCAGGGGACTGGAGCACCTCCAGTATGAAGACAGGCTCAGAAAGTTGGGGCTGTTCAGCCTGGAGAAGACAAGGCTGCGTGGAGACCTCCTAGCAGCCTTCCAGTATCTGAAGGGGGCCTATAGGGATGCTGGGGATGGACTCTTCATTAGGGACTGTAGTGACAGGACAGGGGGTAACATGTTAAAACTTGAACACGGGAAGTTTAGATTGGATATAAGGAGGAAATTCTTTCCTGTTAGGGTGGTGAGGCACTGGAATAGGTTGCCCAGGGAGGTTGTGAATGCTCCGTCACTGTCAGTGTTAAAGGCGAGGTTGGACGAGGACCTTGGGTGATATGGTTTAGAGCGAGGTGTCCCTGCCCATGGCAGGGGGGTTGTAAGTAGATGATCTTAAGGTCCTTTCCAACCCTAACTATTCTATGATTCTATTCACATTCTATAATAAAATATTTGTCCCACTTTTTTGTACAGGGAACGACTATAACCTGAACAGTGCCAATCTAAATTTCTAAAGACTATGCACTGGTCATTTTTATATGACCTAGCCTGAGAAGAAATATATCCATGTACTGTCAAAACTGATGTCTTCAAAATAGTGCCAATTGCACTGATATTTTCATGGTATCTAGACAGCTACTGAGATTCCAGTAGGGGTAAACTTGGATGCTTACATGTAAGCATTTGAATGAAGTAGGGGATATAGATTTTATTTATTTTTTAATTGAAAGGGAGGAATATTAGAGGGATTTATTGATATCAAGAAGTATTGATTTTGCAGTATAAAGACTTAAATCCACAATTTACAGTAAAATTTTGTGTACCCACTAGTGGCAGAAAAAGTACCAATTGAAACATATCAAGGCTGTGGAAAACATTGCCCATTCTTAGTGAAGCTGCTCTTTGCTATTCCCTTTCCCAAAAGGCTGTTCCCCCATCAAGACCAACAGCAATTTCCTTCCTCTCACTTGGGAGGCTTTCAGTCTGGGAATACATACCCATGGAGAGAAACAGTAGGCTTTAACTTTCCTCACAAGAATAAACCACCACAGAACTCATTTACAGACTAAAAACCAAACCAAACCACCACTAAAGAGCTGCTCACAAACTGACGTTAGTAGTACTTAGTATCTTCATACAAACACACAACTGCAAAATTCAGAAACCAAACCATACCTTTAGAAATTTTAAGATGGGAAATTCCCCAAACCAATCCTAAACTAGTAATTTCCTGTTTCACAGGTTCTCAAGTAAAATACAGCTTATGGGTGGAGGAAACAAGGGAAAATGTATACTTAAAGGCAGGGCTTGCTTTTGGTTTTATGAATGTCAAGCTTACGACACAAATTGCTTATCTTCCTCACGCCATCCCAATGTTCTCATGATCAGCTCCTACTGACATGCAGGAAACACTATGGTGGGAACCACTACAGAGCTACTATATAGAATCTACCTCTCATAGTAGCAATTCTATGAACAACAAAATAATCAAAACTGAGTATACATCTTATTTGATCTTCCAGTCACACATGCTGAACAAGATTATGTGGTCTGGGTACAACCTTGTTCCTTATCCATTCAGTCCTATGCATCGCATTGATGGGATGCCACCTTATTTTGGTTACATTCTAAAATGTAAGGGAACAGTTGCACACCCTACAGCAAGAGTCTTCAAATATAAGCATCATGTTTTATGTTACTTGAAATGCTCCCTGACTCACTGATTGCTCTAAGGGTGGAGAATTTTCATTGTCTGCATCTAGCAAGTGTACAATGGAGCTTCCTGATCCACTACCTTACCTTTGTACAAGACATATCACATGCCACAGAGCCCCTTCTGCCATTTCCACCTTTACAACTTTTGTCTCTACATGATTACAAGACTTAATATATACCATTAATTGTGCAAAAGCACTGGATTTTAGAAGTCATTGTATAGGCAGATGTAGTAGGAAACAGGCAGAAAAGACTGTGACTACAACCAAAATAGTTTCTCAGACTGGGTATTGAAGCTGTTCATGTCATTTTAGACATTCAGAAGAATCTTTAACAAAAAGCAGCACACACAACAGATGAGGCTTTTAAAAATAATTCTCAAATACTTTCTTGAAATGATTTGCCTATAAAGCACTAAATTAAATCCAGTAAGATCATGTGACCGCCTCTGCTTTAGGAGAAAAGCAAAAATACCAAATGATAATACAACTTGAATAATATTGCATTCTGTCCCAGGATTTACAAAAGTAAACAAGACATCCATTCATCTAGTTTGCTGAGCATCATGAACAGCTCCTTTCAGATGTTTACATAAGAAAAGATGTAATTTTGTTTCACAGCTGCTTTAGAAATGTTATTTACTTATTATTACTTACAAGCCAGAAAACCAGTAGGCTACAAAAGGCATTAGCCTAGCATCTTAAGACATACATAAACACCTAGCTGGAGAAAAATAAAGCTACTTTTTTTTCAGCCGCCCTCTCCTTGGCAGCACTTGCCAAATTCTATAAAGTTTCAGGGGAGCTACAACTGCCAACCTGAAGATGAAGACAAGTTAATATAAACACAGTATTTTATTACCAGCTTCTCAACAATTGTAAGAGAAGTCATGCAGGCAAGAAATCTCAATTTTTTATTTTTTTTTTTTCTCTGCTTTTGAAGAGCAGATAAATGTTCATGATCAGCATCTGTCAAAGGGGTGATTTCTTTGGAAGGTGCAATGTCATAAGCTGCCACATCCACCTCATAGTGGGGGGAGGACACTTACCTCCTGAAACTATTAACACCAATGAAATCATTCCCACATTTGGAACACACACCAAATGCGTATTTGCAATGGATGCACACAGCTGAAAGTGATGGGGGGAAGAGATGTGATTAAAAAAAAAAAAAGAAAATGTATCTCTGAACAGAAGCACTGTAAATGAACCACTTCCTGGATAAGTTTATTTTTTCATATTATTTATTTCTCCAACTCTGCAGAAATAGCCACATACATTAATATCAGAGATCTGTAGAGTGCAAAATATATGATACAGTGGTAGCTCTTCCAACACTCCCTTCTACTGATGGAACTTAAGCAAACAGGCAAGCGTGCTCATGCTGGCATGCAGAGAACGAGTGCCTTTTACATATCAGATCTACAAAATATCCAGAGTAAAAATATTTCTGAATTTCATAAAACAGTTCAGAATACAGTTAAGGTTATGTATACAAATGCACGGTTTTCCATGTTTAGATTGAATTGTTGGCATGTTGTTTATTATTTTTAAATAAGTAACAATTCCTTTGAAGTTTCTGTTGCTCAAGGGGAATTTTATGATTTCTGCTGGCACACTGCACAGTGACAGGTATTACTGCTCAACTGGTAACTGTAGGTACTTCTTGTGACTATGAATTAACACTTAAATTCCAGCTGAATTCAAGCAGCAAGCCTTTCAGATACAGTTCAGGTTTTAAAATCAAGCTAACCAAGAGAAGAGGGCAATAGACAAAAATTACTGTATGATTCAAGCAAGACAGACAATACTATAGAAGGTCTGTAACTATTTAGTTAATACTAACTTTTTTAATGCTTTCATGAAGAAGAAGTACCTTCATGATAATAATGAATTTCCTAGATTAGCTCACTTTTACTCCCTTCAGCACCCATAGTTAGTATGGTATTTCTGAGATTGAAGAACAATTTGTTTATTAACATAGTGATGGAGAGTACCGGAAAGACTTCTTTTCCTTTCTAGCTGCAATAAGAATTCTACACATGTATTGTTTTTCCTTATAGCTAGCAAAAGCATTTGACTATTTTGTTCATTTTGGAGGGAAAAAAACCTCAAACAAAAACTTGGGGTTTAGATCAGTCTCCTACTTTCTTGACCATCACTCACTGTCAAGATTCAACATGGATTATCACACCACACTCATCAGAACTTCAGTGAAGGTGGTACAGGGAACATGCAAATTGCAGATCATTTTATTGTGAACTCCTAGACAATATAGGAGCTACTACTAAAATACAAAAATGAAGTACCACGTTTTTTTGTTCCAAATTTCAAGAACAACGTAATTTAGTAATCTAAGCTTTTCTGCTTTAACAGTGGAGTAAATGAAAAGAGCAGGAAGAAAAAAGATGCAGAAAACCGCCAACTGTTAATGAATATGGAAGGTTAAACAAAGGAGCTACTTTATTCCTGACTAATCCATTGTCAGGTTGTATTAGTTTAGGCTGCTTTCCCTTATATGCCCAATAGTCACATATTTCAGGCAGCTTGACTAAAATCTGGCAAGGTGGCAATAGTGCAGGTTACATTTACATTTTCTAAGGCACAAAATGGCATCCTGTGGGTCCTTCTGATTAGCTTCCTTTTCTTTGCTGTTTTCAGTGGACACACAAATCCAAGAGGGTTGTTTTGTCACATTTCTCCTGGGCTACTGTAAAAGGGTATTTGCCTTATAGTTAGAGGTCTTCTGAGCTATTATAATGTTGACTCCACACCTAGAAAACCTTCAAAAATGAAACAAGGGCACCCAGAACAAAACCAAACCAAAAGTATGAGAGATCATACGTGCATCCTGAGCTTCTTCATACTCTTGTGTGACAGTGTAAGGAGGTGACTTACCTTCACTTCCTGAGTAGCTCATATCTTGCAACTGCAAAGGAACTTTCACAAGCAGGAATGAAACACCAATTTGACCTGATACACCTAATTTCAAGCACCATAGTTTTTCTAGGGGTTGAAATAAGAAATATTGCTGTAGGTGACTAGCACATATGTTCTGGACTATGCAAGATGTGATATTTTAACTGTATCCTGCAGGGATTGATATATTACTCACTCAAATTTACTACCTGATTTGGGAGTCACACCAAATATGTTAATAATGATCAAAAGGTTCTTTTAATCAGCATTTTTGAAAATAAGCACGTATCTGAGAATGGATCTGATGAGGAGGTCAGATAGTAGAAGAATAGTAGTCATCCATGGAAACCCACTGTGATCCAGAAAACGTTCACGGAGCAAGTCTGGCTTTTTTATACACTTGATAAAACCACAGAAGCGCTGCACTGAACCTCTGTTCTTCTGGAGAGCAAGTGTTATGGAAACGCAGAAAATAAGTCAGATTTAGTCCAGCAAGGAATACTGTTTTGAGAAAGTGAGTTGGTGGTAGCTGCCTTGTCCAGGAAGAATTCCATGTTAAAGGAAAACAGGGAGAGAGGTTCAGCTTATTCATGCTGAAAGTTAAGGAAGTTCAACCTGCAGACTATCAACATACTGAAGTAACTGCCTTAAAAAACCCAACCAAACAAAAATCCTTTTGTGTGATACTATACAGAGCTTTGGAAAGTTCAAGAAAAAGCTCTCAATTTTTTTTTTTTTTTAAAGTCCAAAAGCCAGCACAAAGAAGTCACATGGACAGCTCCATATCCTGAGTTGTGGAAGATTAGGTATGGCTAAAACAAACCAGTATGGTATACTCCTACCAGGTAACTCCTTTGAGTTTATATCCACGGTTGTCTTTTTTAAGATGTACGCACTAAAACATTTTAGTATTTGCATGCATTTGCTCCTCCATATTTTACACACAGGCAGCCCAAAACTTTTTACATTTTGAAGACCAAGTCATTTTTTAAGGTAGAATTCTCTTCAGAAAAATCTGCCAAGTTTTCAGGGCTCTGAACGTTAATGGACTATTTGTGCGGTTGCCATTCAGGAGACTTGCAGCAAGGAGCTTCATACTTTGTGAGAAGCAGCATTCCTGACACTAGACAGTAACTATCATAGCAGAAGTGCCTCCAGTCAGGACTTCAACAGATTTACAGTGTATTTGTGGTGACCATTCACGACAGACTACTGTACTCTTGCTCATTTAAAGATGGTGGGATCACCACAACCTCTAAAAAGGTCCTCCCTCCTTTAATTGACATTGGCAGGCTAAGCACTTGGTTGCTGGAGTTAAACGTGAAAAGTAATATTGATGTGAGAGTGAAAAGTAGATCTGGAGCAGGTCACCCTTCCCTTGTCCCATCCTACCATGGAGCTATTTTCCTGAGATTGAGTTCTCACTGATACGTGCTCAGGCTTGTCCTATTTGCCAGTGAACCTGGATGCTTGAGATACCACAACTACCACTGACATTCAGTGAGATGACAGCTTGAACCCCAGTGCTGAAGCTGAGTCTTCCTTCCATATCAACTTTTTTGCAGCAATTTCGGGAGTTGCTTTTCAGCTAAAAAAAAGGCACAAGGCAATGTACATTTATTTATAAAGAGAACTGTAGAACAAACTTCTGCTGTCTCCAATACTGATTTTCAGAAGCGGTGCGTTAATGTAGCATCTCAATTTCAAGCTGCAGAGAATGACCAGCATGTCAAACATCTACCTGGAACAGAGCTCTCTCTGGCATAAATTACCCTGCAGCTGTACACATACTAACAGCACTCAGTTTCTTAACTGATTGGGCAAGTCTTGCAGCATGACAAGGCAGAACCTGACAAAGTGTACAGGAATACAAAAACTCTGCATGGAAAATTAATGGGGATGAAAACATACAGGGAAGGGGGACCCGAAGAGTACTGTTCAGTCCAAGAGTTTCATCAGTCCATCGCTTTCATGCGGAAAGTACCTAAGTGATTCTGGAGACTCACAGGTGACTTTGGAATTTAAACTAAGCTAAAACCTAATGAGTTAAGTAATACTTGATAGATCTGTAATAAATGAAGAACACCACTGCAGTTCCCTTCTTTCTTCTTGAGAACATAACGACATATTCCTTCTGAGGTCAGCTTCCATGGCATATCTTAAAGCAGAAGACAAGCATCACACTTACCTGAAACAGACTCCTTTCATGCAGGTGATGACATATGAGTCTTACTTCCCAAAACTGTTACCTGACTGTTTGCAAAGGCAGGAAGTGCTACTTTCAGCATGCATTTTCAAGCTTTTCTTGCTATTATTGCAGAAGCTAAGCTTTAGATGCATCTCAAAGAGTTGAAAAAATGCAAGACAACTCATGTCATCCAAACAGTAGTTCCAACACAAAAAAAATCCCAAACAAAAAAACCCCCACCAAACACAAACCAAAACACAAATCAAAAGCACCTAGAAGTTCAATGCAAGCAATACAGGCAGGATACAGAGGTTAAAAGTGGTTGAGTAGCAGTTGGGTACTAGAGATGTTGTGACTTCAGGTGCATGGAAGTTTCTCATGATACTTACACTTTCAGCTGAACTAAGAAGCAGAGCAGGCACTCACTTTGTCACTGCTTCTATTAAGTCTCTTGAATTGCTTTGTAATTTAGAAAACATCTTCCTTGTATTGAGAAATAGTTTTCTTTACTATCCTTTCCACTGACTTACACTTGGAATACTGCTAAAATATCTTATTTTGGCACTCTACCCATCAGTAGTCCTTTGTGCTGATGAGAAAATGTGTGACTGATAAGCCATGTAAAATACAGGTGAAGACGGATGTTTGATCACAGCTCTTTTCACCATTAACAGACTGTGGTTCATTCTCGGAACCAAAAATAACCCATTTTTTATCTGGACACCAAAGTACTTTAAACACTAATGCCTGTCTATTATACCAACACTCTAACCAGCTGCCTGCTGGCTATTTCAAGATATGCAACCATAGCACACTCAGGTGCTTTCTGTGTTCTAACTGCATTTGCATCATAAAGTATGGCTACATGACAAGATTTGGCTTTTAAGAAAAGCAAGGACATACTAATTTGAGTCTTGTCTTCCTTTGCATGATTCAAGACTTTGACTGGACCACATCTCCAATCAGTGAGCTTGGAAGCAGCACCTGCCTTGCACACTTCTTCCCATGTTTCTGCACTGTGCGACAGACACCTCCAGGATCAGAAAACATTTGAGGATCCAACTGGAAGGCATCACTGGCATGCAAACAATAGCTGTAACACCTACAGAGGCAGGAACATGCTGCAATTTAATGAGTACAAGATTTCAGGGTGGCAGTTAAGAGGGGATAAAACCAGTAACCCATTGTGACTGAACATCACATAGATAGTGGCCTTGGACCTTATTAACCTAATTCCCAAAGGCAGTTTGTAGCTTCAGTTATGCTTGGGAGCACCTGGCAGTCATAAAACAGGCCTTGTTCTGAGGGGAGGAAATTTCAACTCGCAGAGAAAAAAGTCTGCCCTGTCATGGGGTTGTGGCTAGACACTGGAGAAGGGATACAGTGATGTTACAGAAGATCATTGCTCATCCGTGTTCAGCAAAATGGGTACAAGCAGTGAGCTGTGCCACCATGCACCCCCAGAAGGCTGTTTCCTCGTACGTAGATGTAAGATCTAATGACTTTCAAAAACCCTAAAGCTTCCTGGCAGTACAGGCAAATTAACAGGACTGCAAAGAGACAACAGGAAGTTCAAGTTCTTGGATAAGCCAGGAAGGTCGAGGAACCAAGGATGCCTAGGTAGCATTTAAGCCACAAAGAACACGGTGGGCAAGCTCAGCCTCATAAAGGGGAAGCAATCGGAGCACGCAAAGCTCCTTTCTCCGCAACATTCAAAAAAGCTCAAGAGACTTACGCGTGAGACGCTCCCGGCAGCACAACGTCAGTCCTTCGCGCTTCCCTATGAACCAGCCCCGCTCCAGCCCACCGCGCCGTAACCGACTCGCTCAACGCATCACAACACACCGCCCTCCTGCCGCTGCCTCGCGAGAGGTCCCCCGCCCCGCGCCACGTGACGCGACGGCCGCGGGGCTGACGCCAGCGGGCACCGCTCCACCTGTCACTGGCTCCCGCAGAGGGGCGGCTCTCCCCTGGGCGCCCCGCCTCACTAACACCCCACTAACACACACCCCCCCCGCCCCTCCCCCCTCACCTTCCCTCGCGCCCAGCACGGGACGAGTCCCGTCGCGCGCTCGTCCGTTGGTGGACCAACGGTCGCTCTCCCGTGGCGAGTGGCGGCAGGAAAGTCTCCGCTCCGCTGCGAGCCGCCAGCCACAAGCCACTGAGAAAGCACAGGCGCCTCCACATCCCAGAGTGGGTGAAGCCACAACCGTCCTGCCACCGGAGGTGCCCTCACTTCGGCCGCCGCCACCGCCCTTCTGCATGGGCGTTAACCGCCACCTCAACCACCGCCTCGGGGGGTGATGGCTTATCCTTCCTCCCGCGGCCCAAGAGCGGGTAGCCCGAGCCAATACGATCCCCGCTCCCCGTGTGGGGAAGCCGTTATTTTTCGGTTGTACCAAGAACAAGAGCGCCCTGTGTCCAAGCCAGGGCTGGCGGGCGAACGCGGCTTTCCCCCAGCCCGCGAGGCGCTAGCAGGGCTCTCTTCTTCAGCAACGTCCGCTCCCTCTACCTGGAGCCCCCGTTACGCAACAACCCATTAAAGCAACTCACCCTCCTCTTATTCACCCACCCGACCCCAACGCCCGCCACTCCCGCAACCTTCCCCCGCCTTCTCGCCCTCCGGTTTTTAAAGGCGCACGCCAAACCTGCTACCTCTGGGTAATCGAAAAGCCCCTCTGAATGACAGCTCGGCAGACCTCTCCTGAGCCGCGAATCCTTGACACCCCGCCTCTTCCCTCAGACACTGGCCAATGGAACCATGTCAGCGAGCCGAGCTGAAGCGCATCCGTGGAAGAGCTCTATGACTGACGTAAGTCAACAAAGGTCACGTGCGGCGCCGCGGAAGCGGCGATTGGCGGCGCGGGCCCGAGCGGGGAGGTGCGGGGTGGGGGGTCACGGTGGCGGCGTGGGGCTCGCTGTGTGACACAATTACAACAACTTTGGGCAGCGGCTGGGGAAGTTTGTACAGGCGGCAAGCGCAACCCGCGCGGCAGGGCGTGCGGGGCCCCCACCGCCCCGGCTCCCAGAAACCCCCCGCTGCCAGGCCGAGCGGTGCCGCGGCCATGTAAACACCGCTCCTCCGCCATCCGCCGCCGCTGCAGCCACCGCCTCCTCCCCCCCCTCCCCCGAGTCTTCAGCGCTGGGGCTCCCTCCCCCCTCCCTCCCTCCTCCTCCTCCTCCGAGCAGCGGGGCTTCCCCCCGCCTCCCTCCCTCTCCCCTCCCTCCCTCCTCCCTCTCTCCCTCCCTCCCTCCCCCTCCCTGCCGGCTGTTGTTGTTGTAATAAAAGTTGTGGTGTGTGTGTGTCGGGCACCCCGCCCCGCCCGGCGCTGGGGGGTGTTGGGGGCGCGCAGGGGGGGGGGGGGTTGCGATCGTGAGTTAATTACGCTGCGTTTCCATGAAATCGTGCGGAGTGTCGCTCGCCGCTGCCGCCGCCTCTACTGCTCCTTTCGGTGATGAGGAAAAGAAAATGGCGGCGGGGAAAGCGAGCGGCCAGAGCGAGGAGGACTTCGCCAGCTTGACAGCCGAGGAGAGAGAAGCCCTATCCGGCCTCGACAGGTACCCGCTTCCCACTCCGCCCCGGCCGTCTCCGTGTCCCGGCTCGGCCCGCGCTCCCTCTGTGTCTCCCCCCTCCCCTGCCCGCGGCTCCCCGCTTGGGAGTGCGTGTGTGCCCGTGTGCGGGCTCCCGGCCCCCGCCGCCGCGCTCTGTCCTTGCCCGCCGGGAACGAGCCCGTCCGCCCGCCTTCCCGTGCGGGGGGCTGACTCTCACTAACGCTGGTGCTTCTCTCCCCTTTCTCCCGCCCGCTCCCCTTCTGCAGCCGACTCTTCGGATTTCTGAGGCTTCATGAAGATGGCGCCAGAACGAAGGCCTTGCTGTTAAAGGTAAGCGCGAGGGTGGATGTGGAGCGGGACTGGAGGGGAGCAGGGGGGGAGGGGAGGGAGCCGGCTCGGCCCAGTAACCCCCTCCCTCCGGTCCTCTAGGTCCGCGCGGTGAGTATGTGCGTGCGAGGGCGCAACTGAGTGCGAGCCCGGCTGTGCGGGGCACCGCCACATCCGCGGGCGCAGGGCGCTCCGCCTCGCCCCCCACTACGGCCTTCCCACGCCTCGCTGACGCCTTTGCTCTTTTCTCTACCCCTGTCCCGCGGAGCCAGCATGGTCCCCCTTGCGGGAGAGAGCCGAGTGGGGCTGGGTGTGGGCCTTGCGAGCGTCCGTCCAGCCCCGGGACAGGAGACTGGCTGCACGCCGGAGCCCCGGGCTGGCAGCAACCGCCGAGCGGCGCGGCGGGGGAACGGGGTGCGCGAGGGAGGGAGGTCGGTCGACGAGGAGTAGGTGGTGGTGGTGGCGGTGGGGAGGAGGGCGCGCGCGAGGCGCTGCTGACGTTGGCCTCTCCCCGGACCCTCCCTCGTGATTTTCGCCCCGCACGGCGGGGGCCGGTGGTTGCGCGCGCCCTGCCCGGCAGCGGTTGCGCCTCGCGGCGACTGGCGGACGGGGGGCAGTCGGTGGTTGACCCGGTGACGGACGGAGCGGGGGCCCGGCCTGGGGTGAGGCGCTGAGCTGCTCCTGGTGCCCGTCGCCGAGTGACTTGTTTACTCTCCGGGCCCGGCAGCCTCCAGCGTGCTAGGTCCTCGCTGAGTGCCGTGTCCCGCCCGCCGGGCCTCCTGCTGTCTCCGCCGCTGGGCGGCCTGGCAAGGAGTGGGACGGCCCGCGGGTTTCTAGAGTCTGCCGGGTCTTTTGAGAAAAATGTTTGTTTCTGTGAAAAGTTGTTGGCCCTGTCATTTAGTTAAGTAATGGCTGCTCCTGTCGGCCCAAGATGGCCGGACAGGGAGGAGAAAGAGAAGGGGGGGGGGGGGGGGTAAACACGAAACAAATACCGGGAACGAATATGCTCGTTGCCTGGAGCTTAAAGCCCCCGGTGAACGTTGAGGGAAACTCTCGTGCGCATTGCAAGTTCTTTCTGGATGCTTTCCTACTGTAGGCAGGGCGTTTGCAGCGCTGGTGTCTTTCTTATCAACCTGTAGCACGTTCTGATGGCCATCCATAAGCTATTGACAAAGGCTGTGCAGGCTGTCTGCCAGTTGTGTTTAAAAACTAAACGCTAAGAAAACGTCACAGAACAAGTCGAACTGTTTTTAAAAATGCCACACGGTTTAAGCAGAGGACTGTGCTCTTCTGGTTCCTGCTTTCAGACTTGTTCCTGTCAGCAGCCTTGTGTTTGACACTTTGTTCATCCTATTGTTGTGCTCGTGCAGTATGCCGATGTTTTCACGGGAAGAATTTTTTGTGTTGCTGGCCTTGGTGGATCTGATGTCCTAACTCTAGAATGTGTTGAATTCGGTAGCCTAGGCCGTTGCTTGTGTTTGGATGTTTATTTCTGGCATGCTTGGAAAAGCTCAATGTCAGGACGTGGGGGGAGGGGGGAGAAATGGAAGGAGAAGCAAGTACACTTTTCTTTGTGCTTAATTTATAAAAATCCCGTGGTTTCCTTTCGATTTTCAGAGTTATTTATAAAAGTACTTTTTTCTGATAACTTAAAAAGGTAGGGGAGTGACATGTCAAACCACTTAAATAACGTACATTAACTGTTAGTGGACCAGAATTACTGTCTGCTCTGTGAATGCTGTTGAGGCTATCAGAAATACTAGAGGGTATCCTGTATGAGATAAAGCTTAAGTATGCTAGGTAGGAAATAAAAGCATTGCATATAATTGGATTATCCATCACATAACATCGCTAGGTTATGTTTTATTTTGGGTACTGTGAAATTAAGTAGTGCAGACAGCAATTCAGGATATTAGTTGAGTTTTGACTCCTTGCATATAATGCATTTTCTTTTTTATGCTAGTCAGTTAAAGTTTTAGTATATAGAGTCCATTTGAGATGGCTGAGGTTGTGGGACATTCAGATAGTTTTTAAATATATTTCTATAAATATCACTGTTCTCTTACTGTATGAAGCTGTGCAGCAGATCCATGCAGTACATACTAAAAAAAACCACAACCCAAACAACCCAGGCAAATATTTAAGTATTTTGCCTCAGTTTTCTGACAGTGTTTTGGGCATTTATGAATTGGACTGACTCATGAAGCTTTTTTTTTTTTTTTTTTATAAAACTTGTCTCTAGGAAAAGTAAGTTGTTAAGGAAGTAGAAAGATTAAAATGTTAGTGTGCAGTGCAGAGATGTTTGAGAAAAATTTCTTGGCTTGAACCAGGTTCACTTTTGTTTGTGCTTTTTACTTTCAGTGAATGTGCAAGTGTTTCAGTTACTGTTATCGATAAGTGAAAAGTTATTTTTAAGATAAACAATTCCTTTTCTCTCTGTGTGTGTGTGTGAAGCCTCATGCAATTTACTCTGTACGGGAAGGTTTAGAGTAGTTAATCTAGCAGATCACTTTAATTCCATGTAATGGTTATTTTTATTGTAGAAAGCATGGCCTTATGTACGTGCATTTAATTAATAGGTTTCACAGTGGTAGTAACAAAATATTTCCTTTGTGCATAGAGGAGCAACAGCTAACAAAGACTCCATAATTACAAAATCCTAAATCACTGATTAGGAATCTACAATCTGGTGCATTATAAAACAATGTGAGATTTCAGTGCATGTTTAGCAGGTAAGGAAAATCATTGAGCCATGTTTCTAGAGGAATCCTTCACGCAGGCAAAAAATCATGGGTACTCCACTCTATGTGAGAAGAGTACACCTGTTATTGAGCCTTTTAAAAAGGCAGGCTGTAGCAGTGTCTCTTCTGTGGGTGCCTGACAATGTTCTCTGGTTACCTGGGGTTAAGGTGGTAGGAGCAGTGTTCCTGTTAGAGGAGACAGTCCAGAGGGGGGAAGGTCCTGAACTGCAAGTGTTGAGGGAACTGCTCTGTTATCTGCACAGGTACTATGCAGCGGCAGCATTCTCTTGTGGGCTTAAATTCGGTGTCCTCTCTTGCTTTTAGGGGGGTTTACTTGGCAGGAGGCAGTGGGTTGGTTCAAGCCACTTGCAGGCAAACCAGGACATTTCATGAAGTCTTTGCAATGGGAACTCTAGCTAAATGAAGCCACACCCTGACAGTTTAATAAGAAGAAATGTGGGATCTTTTTCAGGGATTTAGGAAGCTTTGTGTCCAGAAGTTTAACATAGTTGCAGGTTCCATACATGCTCCAGGTGTGAACTGCAGTCCCCTTTTTATGTAGTTTTGTCTTGTAGAATGTATGGCAGTAGTATTGTGACCTAAACTGAGTCCTGCTGCTGGGTGTAGCAAATCAAAAGAGCAGATAAGACATCACATCTATTCAACTTTGTAAATTATTGAAGATATAGATTAAAGGTCAGGAATATGGTATTGTGGCTCCATGCATTGGATAGGTGATAAGCTGGAAGAAATCAAGCTTTCCTGTAACCGTGTATGCGCTGTTAGTATGTGTGATGGAGGAATAGAATTCTCTGTTGCCAGACATTTTGTATTTATTTTACAGAAGAGGGCCTTGAAAATCATAATTTGCCGCTAGTGTGGTTTTGGGGGAGAGAAGAAGGAAATTGAGAGGTCACCTTTCAAACTGGTTGAAATGCTGAAAATCCAATGTAGCCAGTGTCATGTAAGAGGTGCTTGATGTTACGCTTCTGTAGCTGACAAGCACATTAATGTGAAGGAGTGAAAAAAAAAAAACCCAAACGAGAACCCTGCTGTTATCTTGATGTCTTTTTCTCCCAGGAATACCTTCTCACATGAGGTAAAGCTGAAAGATTTCTTGGGGGGAGGAGGAAGAGGACATCCATTGTATTGGAAGTGAATTGCAAAGCATTTCCTTGTTCTTTCTTTACTGTTTTTTGTTGTGGTGGTGTTTTTTTTTCCCACTGGTACTTCCAGGGTTTAGCCAAAGTTGACTTTCTTGCAGAGACAAACCTTCATTTCATAAGCTGAAACTACTTGGCTTCTATATGGATTTAGGTTGATGTAGCTGGTCTGATGTATTTGGTATAAGATGCTTATTAATTCCTATTCATTGGGTTTAATCAGTTTGTGATATACTGTAGACAAAATCTGAAGCATGTTTCCATTTAAAAGCGTTGCTGTTGGAGTCAATCTAAAGAGAGATGAAGTAGTTCCAAGCAATATGCCAGTTTTTGGGCTATGTTACCTCTTACATTTTTTTCAGCTCTTGTTTTCCAGCTGATTTAAAAAATGGTATTTCCTTTGTGTCAGGGCCACATGTATTGACAGAATTAACAAAGTGATTATCTGTGCTTTTGCTAGGCATGCAAAATAAGAGCACAGTGACAATATTCTGTCGTCTTTCTTACAATTGTAGGTGTTGCTTTTTTAAAATAGTTTTGGACAGTGTGAATTAGTATATATTGACTTTTCCTTTTAATGTTGACATTAATGTTAATTTTCTACTAATCCATGATTAAATATTCTTAGTTTTAATTGTAACAGGGTGCTTGAAAAATAATGATGCAGGAAAGCATTTTAGCAGATTAGCCTAGGTGTAGTAAAGTTGGGGTGTTTTTTTAATAACTTTGGAAATGCTTTGGCATACTTTTTATCAAAACAAAGAGGTATTGCTTTAAAAAGAATTACAGCATTTGCCTTATATGATAAATTATATCATAATGGCAGGGCTGGGAATTGAGAAACTGGGAATTGGTACCATGAGAGGTTTGTAAAGCATTCCAGGAAGTGGGCAGCCTTTCCAATTTATGTAAATTTATGTCTGAGCTGTTCCTTTTTGTGGTGGTTGTGTTTTTGGGGGTTTGGTTGTTTTTTGTTTTTGTTTTTGTTTTTTTTTTTACATCTTCATCTCTTGGTATGTGTTTATTATTTAGCATATTGTCTGTTACTTTGGAAGAAGTTGGTTAACATTTTGTAAATCGTGTTAAGGGTCAGACTGTTTTTCTAGCCTTTTATGAAGTTGTCCGGAAATGGAAAGATTTGCAGTAAAAATGTTAAGTGTTTTTATTGGATGATTGGGACTGACATACAGATTTTTTTAAGATCAGTATTTTTCTGTATGTAATTTGGAGTTTCTGGTAATAGGGTAGGGTATTTAAGATCCAATTAAAATGTAATGGATGTCATGTTCTGTAGTTCATGGTTGTGCCATGTTTGCACATTGAAATTACAGTTCCAGTCTATGTGATATGCATCCTGGTACTTAAAGTTTAGTTGTAAATTTGCAACATTTGTGCTTCATCTGGTATTGAAAATGTAATAATGTAAAATTTTTTTTTTTTTTGGTCAAATGGACATTACAAGGGGGTGTTTATGAGATACTTTTCATGTTTTGATACTTTCAAACCTAGTGTTCAAGGTCTGTTTCTTTAAAACAGTGGGGGTTTATTGCGCAAAGCATACATTCTTGAATGTTTTGTATGTTTCTGAAGTTTAAAGTGCAGTGTTGTTACTACTTCCTGAAAACAGGGAAATTGCTGAAGTGACAAATGTTACAGTTGTCATTTTAACGTTAATAAAAAGGCAAGGATGGACCTCATCTGTACCAACAGTGTGCCTTTGTAGCAGTCTAGTTAGGATTGCAAGACAACTAGCATACTGGTACTTGCATTTCAGTAAGCTTTATGTTTGCTATCAGGAGACTATTAGGGAATACAGTGTGAGATTTTACTTTGTTGTAGTAGCTTTTCATATTTCTTATGGAATAAATGTTGAATATTGTAGCTTCTAAGTACTGGTCTGCTGAGTCTGGGGGCCAAAGTGGTCCATTTCTTTAAGTGATACATATGCACAGACTTAACATAATCCATGTCCTACTGATTTAGTAGCCAAACACAAGGTAGGCAGCAATTTGTGACGAAGGAAGAGAGAGAAATATCACTGTATTTTAGCAGTTTAGGAATGGATGTTCTGATGAATTACTTGATTTTTGAAAGTGTGAAGAAAACCTGAGGCAAGGATAGACACAATTGTTTTCCTTCAATTCCATTCCAGTAATTTCACCACTGAAAATCTTCCATCGATATATTTGTGCATTTTGATTCTCATGGACTCTAGCTTTCAGATGTCTGTGCAGGTAATCTCAGGTACCATATGTGAATAAGAAATAGGCAGTCAAAAGCTTCTTTCTATACACAGTGTTCAGGTGTGCTTTCTGCTCATGAAAAGTGTGGTTCTCTGCCTCTTGCGAGCCTTTATAGCTAGCCGTTGGCTAACTGTAGGGGATTGAGCGGACTTGATAATTATAGAGGTACGACTGTCTGCAAGTGTTGATAACATCTGAAGTATGTGTTGAAAGCATCATCTAAAAGCTATACCATATGTTTGTTATACCATTTTAGAAAAGAGTAGATGTTTTGTACTTGGGTAATTCTGTGAGGAGAATCATTTGTTTTTATTATATTAGCAAGATGATACAAAATTAAGGAGAGTCAAGGAAAATGTTTATAGCTGTGAAGAGATTTTATACTGATGAACATTGTCACAAGACTCTCCAGTAGTGGCATTATATGCCATAGCCTACTGTTTTTCTTTATCCCACTGAGAATTAGGCAAACTTACCTTCTGTAGAGAAATTAAGCTTTGGTTTCCAGCCTTACAGGTTCACGAGTTAAACTTCAGGTTGCTCTCTGGTTAGTGAACAAATACTGTTGTTCTCAGTCCTCAGCTGACAGAATCTTTGGGTAATGGGAGTGATTCCGCAGTATTTTCAACAGACTAAAAGGGAAGGAAATGTGGCATGAGAATGCTAAAATAGTTGTGTGAAAGCAAGATACTGCTCTGCTGTAAAGGTCTTAGATCAGCCTCTGCAGAAATGGATTAAGCAGGTGTTCTGATGCGAATACATACCTGAGCCAGGTGTCTGGTTTTTAGGATTGGTAGAGATAGTTCCAGAAGCTGAGGCATGATTATGCTCACTCTGAAGGCATGTAGGTATCAGACAACTTCCAGTCCTTTAGTTTCACACCTGTCTTGCATTTTACATGTGCAACTCCTGTAAGTTACTCTCTGTTTTAACCT
Organism: Neopsephotus bourkii; assembly: GCF_033783945.1. Lineage (NCBI taxonomy): Eukaryota > Metazoa > Chordata > Aves > Psittaciformes > Psittacidae > Neopsephotus > Neopsephotus bourkii. The sequence goes on along the minus strand of NW_026901456.1, from coordinate 9,725,104 downwards.
CCCTTCTTGGTGAGGTTCTGCAGCTATGGTGTTTGAAGTGTAACGTTTGAGTAATGACACAATTCAGAATTGAATTGATGCTCATTAAACTTCAGGTGTCATAGAGATCAGTTGACTGTCTTTGTTACAAATGTTAAGAATGTTAATCTTGTTCACTAGCAGAATACTTCTTTGTAGTTAAAAACAGACAAAATTGAACTACGTGGTCCTGTATGGAGCCCTACAGAAGGCTGCCAGGATTTATATAGTTGTACCTGAGAAGATAATCTTCATACCTTACAGAACATTTTTTATGAGGAAAGGGACTATGTTTGATCTGAGTTTGTTGGCCAGGGAAGTTCTGAAAAGCAAGAGAAAATAATTAAATCTTTTCTTGTACGTTTCTGACTTACGGATAGATACATTAAAGAAATAGCTGCACTGTCTCTAATTCGTTTCGTGGAGAGGCTGTTTTCAGGACTGGCTTGTGTTCAAGACTAGTTCTACTGATACTGTCAAAAGCAGTATAGGCAATTTATTAGTTTGCTTGTGGAGCTAATAGAATTGTTGAATGGTGCAGTTTTAAGGTGAACATCTGTGAATATTCTGAGGTGAATCAGGTGTTGTCCTTTGTATCTACAAAATGATAGGAAAGCATTCCTTATGTAAATAAAAAAAACCCTGTGCTAATGAACAAAAAGCCCCTGAGATGTGTTTGGGAGTTGAAAAGTACTTTTTCTCAGATACTTTCATTTCAGAGTATGAGAGACACATGGTTTGCCATCAGAGCTGTTGACAAAATACCTTCCTTTATGGTTCTTGAATTTACTAGGTAGCGTTCATGGAAGAAGCTTGTTTAATTACAATGTAGAATTAAGAACTCATTTATAGTTTTGTAAAGGGAGTGACTCAACATGTGTTACGTATTTTGCAGCTAGAACACTACATGTCTACATATGAATTTCCTTTGTGGTAAGTTGTTAATTGTTGTTAAAATGTATCTGACAAGCATTTTAAATAGTTTCTTTTTCTCGCAGTGGCATTGGAGGATTATGTTTCACTTCTCAGTACAGGTTGGTTATTGAAGTCTAAAGGAGATGGAATTGTGAACATGCTTTCCCTTAAATTTCTGCTTGCATTTTGAGAATTTAAAGGTTCTGAACAATTTCAGGATATCCTTTTCGGCATTAGTCAAAGGTGCAGCAACTTTTAAAATAGAGCAAATATGTCTTTTTTGAGGGGTTATTATGTTATTTCAATTGCAGTTGCCATTTTAAGTTTTTATTTAAACGCTGTTTTCATTAACTTATGATATGAAAATTTTCACAAGAATCTAGAGTAGAATAATGAATTAAAGTTATGGCTCTATGCTTATGTATCCCCCCACCCTGCGGTTACAGAATTCAAAGTATTCTCTCTGTTGCTTTTCATATATGCTAGTGAAATTATTTTGGGGCCTCTGTGAGGAATCAGGCTGGAGAACTGATTTGGATAAAAAATAAGCTAATATAAAATGGAAAACTTGTTAGTTTTAAATAAGCAATACTGAAGGTTTCTACTAAGACAAAGATTTTAAATTTTAGATGAGCAGACTTCAGCATTCTCAGAGCTCATTTGGGAGGGATTCCATGGGAAGTTTCTACGGAGGCTAAAGGAGCTGGTGAGTGAGGGGATTTTCAGGAATGTTCTCCTGGAAGCACAGGAACAGTTCATCCCCTTTAAAGGTATGGAAAGTAGGTGGAGCAGGAGGCTCTCTTGGCTAAACTGTGAGCTTTTTAGTGCTCAAAACAGGAAGAGAAACGTACCATTGATGGAAAAGCAGTTGAATACCCATTGAGAACTACAAGGGCGTACAGAGATGCAGTTAGAAAAGCAGAAGCTCAGCTTGAATTGAAATTTACGTGAGATGTCAAAGCTATAAGAAAGGGTTTCTCAAGTTTGTAAACAAAAGACAGAAACAGAAGGAAAATACTGGCCTGCTGTTAGGCAGGTGAGGTGAATTGGCCTCCTCCAAGGCTGAAATGCCAGATGTTCTCAACACTTCCTTCACCTCTGTCTTTAACAGCATTGTTATGCCCCAGGGCTTGGGATCAAAACCCCAGGTTGATGCAAATGCATACCCACCATTGGTGAAGGAAATCTTGGTATGTGAACTGTTACAGGAGCTTGACCCCCTACAAATCAATGGGCTCTGACAATATCCACCCAAGGGTGTCTGGCTGATGTCATTGTGAGACTGCATTGGGGATGTCCCAGAAGACTGGAAGAAGGCAAATGGCCACATCTACAAGAAAGGGTGTAAGGGAGGAGCCAGGAAATTATAAGCCCATCAGTTTTACTTCAGTTCCTTGGAAGGTTGTGGAGCAAATCCTTCTGGGGCCTGTCACAAGTCAAGTGAAGCACATGACTGGGAGAAGCCAGCATGGATTCACCAGGGGCAGATTGTGCTTGACAAAACTGTTTGCCTTCTGTAACAAAAGTAACCTGCGTGATTGATGTGGGACAAGCAGTGGACACTGTTCGGATTTCTCTGAGGCTTTTGATGCAGTTTTCCCATGTGTTTCTCCTAGAGAAACTGACATGTTACGGTGTACATGAATGGGCTATGTGGTGGGTGGGGAAATGGCTGACAGGCTACACCCTGTGATGGTGAATAGTTACTTTTTGAACTGGCAACCTGTCACTGGTAGGGTCCCCTAGGGATCATTATTGGGCTCAGCACTATTTAGGATCTTCGTAAGTGATCCGCAAGATGGGATCAGGTGTTCCCTGACCAAGTCTGCAGATTATACCAAACTAAATGGGGAAGTAGACCTTTTGGAAGGGACATCCACCCTGTTGGGTGACCTGGATGGGCTGGAAGAGTGGGCTATCAAGAACCTGATGAAGTTCAACAAAGACAAATGTAAGGTCTTGCACCTGGGAAAACATAAGACTCCACCACAGGCTGGGATCTGCTTGATTTGGGGTAGCACTGTGGGAAGGGTTCTGGGTGTTCTGATGGATAAAGAGCTCAATATGAATGAACAGTGTGCAGCTGTGACAAAGCCAACAGGATGCTGGGGCATTACCAGCTGAGATAAAGATCTCAGTATCCCACTCTACTCAGAGCTTCTCAGGCCACACTTGGAATGCTGTATTCAGTTTTGGTCCCCACCAAAAGATGTGGGCAGGCTGGAGAGGGTCCAGAGAAGGGCCACAGAGATGATTAAAGGACTGGAAACTCTGCAAATGAGGTAAGACTGAGAAAACTGGGTTTGCTCAGCCTTAAGAAAAGATGGCTCAGGGGAGACTTTAGCACCGTGTTCAAGTATTTAACGAGTAGGTACAAAGAAGATGGAGACTCCCTTTCTACAAGGAGTCACATGGAAAATATGGGTAATGGGCATAAGTTACTCTCAGGGACAGTCCAGTTGGATAGAAGGTGACGATTTTTCACAAGGAGAACAATCAGCCATTGGAATAATTTTCCCAGAGAATTAGTGGATTTCCCATTATTGGACCCTTAAGATTTGGCTGGACAGGGTGTTGGAAGTTCTAGTCTAGGCTATGCTTTACCTTGAAAGGTTGGACAAGATAGTCTTTGAGGTCCCTTCCAACCTGGTATCCTATGGTTCTGTGAATACAGGTAATAGTGCAGACACGAAAAAGGCTGTACAGGTCATTTAAGAGAAATGGTTTTGGGAAACTAGGGTGGGTCCTACTTAGTGTGATGCTGTTTCTGTAAGTAATATTTATAAAACTTTTGCTGAAGCAGAAGGGTTTGCTCCCTTATTTTCTTACAGGAATGGAATTATATATATTTTGGAAGCACAGATTGTCACAATTGTCTTTCTTTTTGGAGAGGAGGGATGGAATGAGTGATTGGCCTAGATTCATTATTTCTCTGAAAGACCTAATATACTGTGAAGTTCATCTGTCACTAGGCGACTTCAGGTAGGTTTCAGGTCTGAATGTATGTGCAGCACTGGAGAATGTCATGAATATATGTCACAAGGACCATAGAAGAAAACAGTCTTTTTTATGAAGCTGTTTTATGTCATGGCTCTGAATGAAAGGTACTGATGGATCTAGGTTGAGTACTTCATGAATTATGTTTAAACCTATGCCTACTCAAATCAGGCCTCCATTTGATTTTGAGAAGGAGGAGAAATGAAGCAGTCTTCTGGGAATGTTTTTCGGAATATAAAAGGAAGATACTTTCAGTTGAAAGAAGTGAAGAAAAAGTTGAAAAAGGACACTTACAAAATTAGATGTGAGGAAGAGTGGGAAACTGAGGAATTAAATGGGTGATGTAAGGATGCAGACAAAATGGGTGAGGAAGCAGCAGTGGAAAAATTATAGTGTGTTTACTCTTTCCAGGAGTTACTTAAATCTTGTTCCTCGATACCATCTGACTGCCACAGCTAACTTAAAGTAGCGTTTAAGCTGTTGATGATGCTGGTCCCTGTCTCAAAGGTTCTTGAAACAAGGTAAACAGGAACAAAATAAAGATAAATGAAATTGAGGAAAGTTTGTGGAGGCTGTGAAAAAGCTTAGTAAGAATTACCCACGGTTAACTTCTGAACGTACCAGTGCCTCTGCTCTCCCATTGCTGAAATACAAGGCATGGTAGAGGAAACTGCTCCTTCAACAGAAGCATTGTCTGTGTCTTTATCTTCTACTGCCGCTTCTGTTTTCCCTCCTTAGCCCCTAAGGAGAGTTAAAGAAACCTACTGCTTCTGCTTTTTTCCTCAAGGTGAAAATGATGACCAAGAACTGTTGTGTCTCTGTTCTTCTGTAACTTTTTTTGCTGCCTTTAGATTTGAAGGATAAAGCTGAGTAAGTTTAGAAGATGTAGGTGGATATGTTAAAAAGGCAAGAAATAGTTTAAAGTATGGAATTGAAAGCCTGTGTAAGGGAGAATGATGCTGGTTTAGAGAATAACAGTATAGTTTAATGCAACGAAGTGTAGAAAGAGCATAAGATAAAGTGGAAAGATAAGAAAAATTGATAACATCCATTATATAACATCATAAAGCATGTCATAGACAATCTCTGGTAGGAAAGAAAAAATGGAATGATACTGGGAATAATAATGTTACAAATACAGTAGCTAAAGGTAGGTAGACACATCATGCTTCTTAAAACTTCATGCATTTTTAGTTGGTGTGGTGCACAGAAATGTGTTGTTTTCTGAATATTTTTAATCTGTCCTGGGTTTTAATGGTTGGAAGGGCAGAGCCTTTGAATTTGTGATTCCATTAACAGTCAAACACTAACAATTTTCAAAGATGGGAGACTACATTTCATTGCAGGACTGTCTGATTTCAAATGTAACCTGTTAAAAAGATGAACAAATTAGTCCTAACAGTCTTTTTTGCTTCTTAACCAAATACAAATATATTTCCTGGCTTTTAAGAAGAAATGTTTGTGTGTTCTTTCTTGCTTCAGAAGAAAAGAGGAGTATAACTTTTGCTTTTCATAATTTCTGAAAAAGAACTGCTAATTAGAAACTATTCAGCTAATTTTGAATCAGAACAGTAAATAGTCCTCTATTCCTCACTTCAGAGGTGAGGAAATAGATTAAGAAAAAAAAAGTGCATGAAACCAAAATTCTCTATAGATGGTATGAGATGCACATGTCTGAGCCAGCCTCTTCTGCTGTCTTCATGAAAATCTTCAGGCAGACCTTTAAGTACTGGAGCACAGGGTTTTGTGGTGGAGGGCTGCAAGTCACTATGTGGAGGAAATTAAGGGTTGAAATGGCTTTAATGCCTCATCTGGTTATACGTGGGGAGGATTTAGAGGTGTTTATATCAGAGTTCATTTTTTATTGTCTGAGTAAGATGAGATGACAGAGACCATCAGAGTCCATGGTAACTAATGAACAGAACAAGGTCTCATTTTCAACTGTAAAAGGGCTCTGTTAACTTGCAAGTTCATGTGTTAAAAAACTGATTAGACAGCTTTCTGGGATAAGTTGTACACTGTCCATCTTTTCTGTCTTGTCGGGATTATTTTTTTCTTGTCATCTGAATGGAAGATACTTTAAAAAAATGTATTTGATTATAATGCAAAAAAGGTATAAAGGGTTGAATAGAACCTAGAAGGGAGATGTTGTTATGTAAAAAAAAAAAAAAGCCAACAAAACCAAACAAACATAAAGCATTGTGGTATGGAAATCTGTTACTGGGGAGGTGGATGTATTTGGGACAGTTGGAGGAATTCTGAAAGGTGGTATAAGGATTCCTTAGATAATTCTGTGTGGCAGGGATGTGATTGTTGCATATGACTGTGATGCCTAATCTTGAAGATTGTCTTCAGTTAATCTGGGAATGTAAATGTGTTCCAAATTGTATGAGGAAAAAGCTGGAATTGGAATGTCACAATATGTTTGTTCCCTGCCAGTAAAAATGCTGTCATCTTAAGTTGTATTTTCCTTTATTAGTTGATTTTCTTCCTCAGTGGCAGCTTGCTTTTGCCTTTGAATGGTAGGATGTTTTCCTGTAATGCCAGTTGCAAAATTCAGGCTTGCTTGCATTGTGGCCAGAAAAACTGAGAACAGTGGCGATGCTGAGGAAAGAACCTTTTGTACTACATACTTTTAATTGCTAATTAAAAGTCCTTGGTAGTTTGAAAGAATGGAGTAGTTTATCTTCTACTTCAGACCAGTATTTGCTACTCAGTGTGGAGAATGATGAAAGGAGTGATTTTTATTATGAGTTCTAGGTGAAAGTGGCCTTCCTGAGAAAGTGAAAATGGGCTAGACCACTCATTTTGCACAAGAAGCTCTCAGGATTCAAGGAACATGCAGTGCCAGTGGAACTGAGGAGCAGCTTAGGACTTGTTGCTAGGTCTTCTCAAGCAGCACACATCATGTGCCCCCTCCTAAACTTTCTATAGGTTTTGCCTCATGTTGCTTCAGTTTCTGTATTAACTGATTAAAGATGTTTTAGATTGTTCAGACAAGCAGCAGGGATCTTCTAGGGAAAGTTTATTGATACTCAGAGATTATTTAAATTTTTTCTTGATTTTTAAAGTTTTTTTTAAGCAAGGAGATTTCAGTGAAGCTTCCTTAATAGTGCAGCACTGGTTCCAGTGCAGAAACTGCCTCAAAAGGAGTGGCTAAGGAAATATACCAACTGAAACAGAAAAAGAAGTTCCAACTACAGGTCACTTCATGACTCTTTCCTCAGGTCTTTCTCACTTCCACAACCAGAACTCGAAAATGGAACAAACTGATTCAAAGCAATTCATTAATGACTAGCTTTAGGTCTGTCAGGCTTCAGACAGCTGGAAAGGAGAATGAACACACTTCTGCTCCAGTGACTTCATTTTCATGATTTTTCTGTAGAACGTTTCCAGATTTTTATTGTGTCATTGCCAAAGTTAACTCATATATTCTCGTAAGCGGGTTACCTGTTTCATGTAGCACCTTGTTTGCCAGCGATTCCATTTTCTAAGTAAAAAAGACCCCAAAACAAACTTACTAAAGGGTAATTAAAAAAGTGTATTTGATTATAATGGAAAAAAGTATGAATGGTTGAATAGAACCTGGAAAAGAGACATTCATTATGTTAAAAAATAACAAAAAGGAGTGGTAGTTACCAGTACCTGTATGTATTGGTACCTGGGTTTAAGAATGAGTGCACTGTCAAGTTAGATAACCTCTGTGTTTATGCGCACACTTGGTTCTCAATTGGATGGTAGTCTCTGTTGCTATGGCTGTGTTTGAATTTTCTCTAACTCAGCAATCCCTACGCAGCATATGCTGACAGAAGTTACTCTGTTAGCGTCATTGCACTATTTCGAGTAATGTCAGAATCAAGCCATTACCCTCCAACTAATTGGAGGGTTGAACCAAGGTGTACAGTTTTTTTGCTTACACTAGTGTCTGAGCAGACAGAATGTGGTAGAGCTGATTTTTATAAAACAGCAATTCTGTCTGTACTGGGGCCTTCATGTGCTGTTGTGATAGTGCTTGTATTAATTTTGGCTTTCAGTATTTTCCTGTTTTTCTAAGGAGTGAAAAATTCTGCTCAGCCTTAAATATTTTTGGAAGTACTGTAATTGAAAGCCCAGGTGAGTGTGATCTTGCTATTTTTTTAACTCAAATGACCAGGAAAACTATGTAATGTTGTACTGTACCATGATTGTACAGGATTTACCTCTAGTTAGGATGGAATGTTCTCTAGATGAAAAATATTCTGAAGTGACAGCTTTTAAGGAAAGAAACATTGTTTTAAAGCCCCAGCTTTTTTGTTTTGTAAATTATGATACACCTGTTATTATGTTCTCTACTTTGTTGCAACTGCTATATCAGTTTACGGCTTGATTATAAGTTTCTATGTTTTTCCTTGTTTTATAATTTGGTTTAGACAAAACTTTGGAAAATAAAATTTATGGATTAAATCTGCAATGTAGGAGGAATGATCAGTTACTTGGATGGAGTGTAGAATAATATTGTTAAACAACAGATACACTCGTAAGATGATGCAGCATGTAACTTCACATGGCTTGTTAAATTTGTAATTCATTTAAGTAGACCAAATTCACATTTTGCCCAGAAATAAGGAACAGCTGTTAAATGAGTAGGGCAGGTACCATGATACTGTTCTTCTTCCACAGTCAGGTAAGGGAATGAAGTTGCTAATCCTGAATAAATTGTGCTCTTAGTGTAAAGGTGAGTTGTATTACTCCTTGAAATGCAGATTTAAAACAAAATACTGGGTTTTTTTCCTTCACATATATAAAAGTCTTGGCATTTGATTATCCATTTGTTTGGACCTCTTGCTTTGTACATCAAATTTAAAGGAAGATTCCCTTAGTTTTGGAGAAGGAATGCCTCTTAGGAGACACAATTGCACACTTCTTGCTCATGGGATTGATCTGAAATTAGAGGTGAAATTTCCATTGCCAAGTGGCATTTAGTGCAGGAAAGTGCCCATGATGTTGCACTTACATGTCTGTATGAAGCTGTAGTTCTGTCTAAGTTGTCTTTTCTTTGGCTGGTTAGAAACAGTTAAAGCTTCATTGCTTGTGTAATGTTGGCCTCCTAATCTCTGCAGCAAGTTCATCCATTCATTTTTTTTATGTGTGCGTGTCCCACACCCCACAGCATTTTTAGCCCTGTTCATCTTAAATTCTGCATGCACCTAGCCTCCTGTCATACAAATGTTGTGATATATGAGGTGTCCATCATAAGCTTGCATTCAGGGATAGGAAAGGATGTGGGTGAGGGGGAGACACACTCATGAATTTTAGAAAAACCTGTTTCAAACAATGTTTATTTTCATCATTACTAATTAAGTTTTCCACTTTTCCTCGAGTCTGCTGCTGTGTGTTTCAACTGAAATGTTTCAACTGAAATGTTTCAACTGAAATGTTTCAACTGAAATGTTTCAACTGAAATGTTTCAACTGAAATGTTTCAACTGAAATGTTTCAACTGAAATGTTTCAACTGAAATGTTTCAACTGAAATGTTTCAACTGAAATGTTTCAACTGAAATGTTTGTTTCAACTAAAATGTTTCAACTGAAGTGTTTGTTTCAACTAAAATGTTTCGACTGAAGTGTTTGATGTTTCAACTAAAATGTTTCGACTGAAATGTTTGTTTCAACTAAAATGTTTCGACTGAAATGTTTGTTTCAACTAAAATGTTTCAACTGAAATGTTTGTTTCAACTAAAATGTTTCTCAATAAATTGTGGGGTAGAGCAGTTGTTGTCCTATACCTGGACTTGTGTAAAGCGTTTGACACTGTCCCACACAACATCCTTGTCTCTAAATTGGAGAGACATCAATTTGATGGATGGACCACTCGGTGGATAATGAACTGGCTGGATGGCCGCACACAGAGTTGTGGTCAATGGCTCAATGTCCAGATGAAGATGAGTAACAAGTGCTGACCCTCAGGGATCAGTGTTGGGACCGGTCTTGTTTAACATCTTTGTCGGTGACATGGACAGTGGGATTGAGTGCGCCCTCAGCAAGTTTGCTGATGACACCAAGCTGTCTGGTTCTGCTGATACGCTGGAGGGAAGGAATGCCTTCCAGAGGGACCTTGACACACTTGTGAGGTGGGCTGATGCCAACCTCATGAGGTTTAACCATACCAAGTGCAAGGTCCTACACCTGGGTCGGAGCAATCCCAGGCACAGCTACAGGCTGGGCAGAGAAGAGATTCAGAGCAGCCCTGTGGAGAAGGACTTGGAGGTGTTGGTCGATAAGAAAATGAACCTGAGCTGGCTTCAGTATGCACTCGCAGCCCAGAAAGCCAACCGTATCCTGGGCTGCATCAAAAGGAGCGTGACCAGCAGGTCGAAGGAGGTGATCCTGCCCCTCTGCTCTTGTGAGACCTCACACGGAATATTGTGTGCAGTTCTGGTGTCCTCAACAGAAAAAGGACATGGAACTGTTGGAACAAGTCCAGAGAAGGGCCACGAGGATGATCGGGGACTGGAGCACCTCCCGTATGGAGAGAGGCTGAGAAAGTTGGGGCTGTTCATCCTGGAGAAGAGAAGGCTGCATGGAGACCTCCTAGCAGCCTTCCAGTATCTGAAGGGGGCCTACAGGGATGCTGGGGATGGACTCTTTATTAGGGACTGTAGTGACAAGACAAGGGATAACGGGTTAAAACTTGAACAGGGGAAGTTTAGATTGCATATAAGGAGGAAATTCTTTCCTGTTAGGGTGGTGAGGCACTGGAATGGGTTGCCTAGGGAGGTTGTGAATGCTCCATCCTTTTCAGTGTTCAACACCAGGTTGGACGAAGCCTTGGGTGAGATGCTTTAGTGCGAGGTGTCCCTGCCCATGGCAGGGGGGGTTGGAACTTGATGATCTTAAGATCCTTTCCAACCATAACTATTCTATGATTCTATAAATAAATACGCAAAAGAATGTGATCAGTTGCGGTAATAGCACTTTTTAGTATACACGTATTTTAGAGTGATCCTCCATAGGTTTCTCTTGGATGCTGTCATGCAAGTATTTAGTGGTTTATTTCTATGCATGTAGCCTGTGTTATCTGTGATAAAGATTTTGATTTGTTATTTTTTTTTTTTTTGCCTACTTTCATGCAGGCAGTATGCAGTAAGCCTTCAGTTTTTGGCTAGGGGATGTCTGTGTTCTGTATTCTCAGTGAATGATGTGTTGAGCCCTCATATTCTGTAAGCATATACCTGAACCACCACAAAAGCTTTGTAGATAATGACTACCCAGGACTTCCAGGGAACTGAATTTAACTGTTCTGTGAGACTTTGCCATATGTAACAGGTGTTGGCCTTGAAAGTGGTTTCACACTTACTTTCTGAAATGAAAGTAATGTGATTGAAATGGGAGGAGGGAAGAAAGGGCAAGCTAACAGCGGACTGTGAGTAACAGGAAGATTTCTAACACAGGAAAGAGTAGTAGTCAAATAGTGTTTCTAGAGGTGTCTCAACAAGATAGAGAATACAGTCCAGGTATCCCAGGTACGCAGCAGTGTTGGAGGTGGAATATAGCTTGGGCCACATAATTAAATCAGGAAGTTACACGCTTATCTTACCTCACATGTTTAAAACTGCTGTAAGCAGTGGACAGATGATCTCCCAAAATGTTGGGAAGCAGTCCACAATCTGGGCATAAATGTCCCTGGTAGTTGTGAGCTCTGAATATAGGCCTGTGTAGTATGGGAGGTTTTGCTTTCATCAGGATATATAGTAGGTGAAGGGAAGCAGAGCACAGGATGGCGAAGGTTTGCAATGCTAAACTTGTGTTAAGAACTGCACCTTATAGTGGCACTGTCTTTTAGTGTTCTAGCAGAGCAGTACGTGGTATTTGCCTCACCTGAAAACCTGTATGTCAGATACAGATTGACTAGTTGCATCTGCCACATGAGAGCTCATGGAGGATGGAGGGATATTTGAGAATCGCATAGTATCCTTTCATTAGTGATGGCTTTGCCATATACAGTGCCCCAGGAATACAGCTACTCAGACTGTAGCAGTAAGAGAAAGGATTATTTCTTCTGTCCTTTCTCTCCCATGCAAATTCAATATTAACAGCACAAAACTTTGCTTTGCACAGTGAACTTTGTTCTGTGGTATGTTACATTCTCTCAGACTGGTCTAGCAAGACTTTTAAAACCAGGGGATGAAACTGCGATGCCTATAGATATAATTTTAACTTTGACTTCCATGAGTGACACTCCCTCTTCTGTGTACATACATGTTCATTTGCCACTGTCTGCAGCTGAAGTGTGGAGCTGCCTGTGGCATTCCTATGGCTCAGTTAATAGGCTTCTTTCCAGGAAGACTCAGCTTTGCTTTTTTCTAAACTTGGTTGGGTGGGGGTTTTTTTCCCATACCTGATGATCTGACTGTCTTCACCAACTTTGAGATTTGTGTGTCATCCTTTTCTTGTGCAACTGCTGATGGTTGTGGTGGCTTAGGTCCCTGAGTCTTCCTCCTGCCTGTACAAGGCAGTGCTAAATAAAGCATAATGGCTTTCTTTAATGTTCTAAAGAAAGTGTTCTTTTGTTTGATCATGTTAGCATCCAGGCTCACGTCATTTCTCAAGGGCAGGTCTTTCTGCATTGCATCACTGCTAATGTAACAACTCATACTTTTTATCTTAATACCTTGATTGTCGAGTACAGCTACCCCTTTTGCAGCTGGAGTACTAGCAGGTGCTTCCCAATGACTGTTGTCAGATCTTTATGGACAGACCCATGGTTACATATATTTCCTGTTTTCAGGATGTTATTTAAATGCTCTAAGCCTTCTGGAAGGCCTTACACAAAATTCCACTTGCTAATAAACTATGTGTTAAATTTTGTTGATAAAGGTCTTCTCACTTAGCATTTTTTACACTTGGCATGTCACTCTAAAAACCTGTTTCACCAAACTAGAGCTACAGTTTCTATTTAAAGGGTATAGTATGTTTTCAGTTAAACTGTACAAAAATTGTGGTATCACTATCTGTAGCTTTCACTAAGGGCACAAAGCTATAGCTTTAGACAATGATAGCTTTTTAATAGTGAAAGAAGTAGCAGCATTAGGACAGCAATTCTGAAAATGGCACTTTTCAAATTTTAAAATACCATGCCAGATTTAGACCTGGGTTGGTGAGAAAGGGTAGTAAATTATTTGATTCTTGAGTCCGGAACAGAAATGTCAGCAGACTCCCACCATGATGTTACATTTTGCTGGATCTGTTTTGTCTTGTGTCACTTGCTTTTGATCTTGTTGATAACATTTCTGTGTTAGTGAGAAAAATTGACATTTGTTGGCTTAATGAAAACTAAGAGCATTAAAGAGTAATAGGTGACACTGCCTGTTTATATGTGTTACAGGGAAAAAAAAGGAGTAAGTCTGAGTTAGAAGCCTACCAACTAGATAAATGATGCAGCAGAAGGCGAATTGCATGCTTCTACTGATGTGAATGTGGGTGGTGGGGAACATCTTTGGAAGACAAAATACTGGGAACAATTCCTTGGAGCATACTGCTTTGGAGAACTTGAAATGATAGCTTAGCATTATAACACTTCATAAGATACCCTTTCCAGTGTAACCGCCATGATTTTCAATGCCACTTTTTCTTTTAGCATATTATTGATAGCTCTTGAGGTAGGAGAGCTGTTCATTCTTCTTGCACGCTGTGGGTGGCAATGCATGTTGGGCATGTGATGTTGAAAATCAAGTAAAAAGTGATATCCAGTCTTTTATTTATGTTGGTGTTTGATGGTGTGTATGTGTTTTTTTGTTGTCATTGTGTTTGTTACCTCTTTAAATGTTTTGTAACAGGTTGTTAATAGCCGTTTTTTTTTTTTCTTTTTTCTCTTCTTTTTTTTCTTCTTCAAAACTGTTGTAATTCTTTATTGTGAGGGTGGTGAGGCACTGGTACAGGTTGCCCAGAGGCCCAGAGAAGATGCGGATGCCCTATGGCAGAGGGTTGGAACTAGATGATTAATGTCGCTTCCAACGCAAGCCATTCTGTGATTCTATGAATTTTCTACATAACGTTTTGGAAGCATATCACAGAATGTGTAATGCTGCTGACTTTTTGTGAATATTCTTACTCTTTCTTTCATTTTTCTTTCCTGGGGAGTTGCTAAACTAAAACCTCCCATTTAGGAGAAAAATATTTCACAAGTGAGTTTTGAAAAGCATTTGCCTTTGTGTAGAGGGAAACTAGGGCTGATGCCCTAGGAAGGTTCAGTTGTTAGTTGATACTGACATACCTGCAATGTTAGTACTTGTCTTGTTAGAGTAATGCTGAAATTACAGCCAAAATATAATCTGGAAGACTGGAATAGGTGGGTTTGAGTCTTAATAAATATATATGCTAAAAAATTGCATTCCTTTCTTAATTACAATATAAAATTGAGCTTCTCTAGAGAGAATCCATGCACTGAATCCCACATGTATTAGGTTGTTGAAGCTGGCCAGATATCAAAAATCTGGGTTTTGGGTCTGTAGTTATACTCCGCACTTCAGTAAGTGTATTTGCCTCCTGTCTGGACAGCAAGGATGCAGTAGTTTAAAATGCTTAAGAAGTTAGTTCAGCCTTTTACCAAAGCTTTCTCAAATACTTTTATCCAAAAGTGCCTCAAGGGCATAATCCCTTTGTTTTACAATTTAACTCTTTATAGGAAGTAATTGGTATTGGTCTGTCACACTCGGCTAGAAGTTCCTTTCAGAAATCATGTGCAAAGACTTTTAGAGAAAATACAAAGGAATATGTAGGTTTACCTGAGAGATTCCAGCTGTTTTTGAAGCCTGCCCCGTCATGTTGCAGGTGGTTATATGTTACAGCTACATAGATACATATAATTTTGTGATAGAAAAAGGGTATTTAAACGTGCCCTTTTGTGTCTGCTGTTTCCATTTAAATGCTGTGGAAGATCCTAATTTTCTGATTCTTCAAATATTGGTTTAATTTTCAGTCTAAATTTGTATGCATTTTTTGTTTATCAACATTGTTGTTAGGCTGAAATGACTTTTCTCTTTCCCTGTTGCTTGTCCTGTTGGTACTTGCAGAAAACAATCGTATTAGTTTTTGATTTGCTAAGGCAAATAATTTCAGTTGTTTTGACCTCCTTTTGCAATAGTCGCTCTTCTTGGCTCTTATCTCTGCAGTTCTCTTCAAAATTCACTTAAGTTTATTGTTTCTGAACACAGAGAAGATAGACTGAATGCTGTAGATCAAATCTGCTGAGATGGTATTAATACTTCCGCATTTAGAACAGGTTGTTCCCTGTCTCTTCTACTGCAAGAGCTTGGGTACATCAACTGAAACTTCCAGGAAGCAAATTCAGAATAAATGGAAGATGATTCCTTGCAGTTAATCTTTGGAACTCCTTGCTGCCAAATATTGTTAAGGTTAAATGAGTGCACATGGTTTTGAACAGTGGTGGGCAAATTAATGAAAGGAAAATCCGTTAATAGCTGTTAAAAACAGCAGTACCACTTGTGCCCAGGAGGTTCCTAAACTTAAATTACTGCAGACTGGGAAAGTGTCAGAAAAAAAAAAATGGTTATATTCTAACGTTTTTCTTTTGCTTCTGCTTCAAGAATATGAGTTCATGTAAAAGCTGTGCTAATCTTTTATTGTTTCTATTTTGGTGAATGTGTTCTTGAAGTAAATATGAAGACATGATGCTGCACTAGGCTGAGTATTGGTCTGACTTATTGTGGATGTCTTATTTCATCTTTCTTGGAAATTTATCCTCTGCTGAACTTCAGAATTGTGTATGCTTTTTTTTTCCTTTTATATTGGCAGCATATACTCATCTTGGTTTGTTATCTCATAACTTAGTAATTATAGCGCTTGAGGAATTTTTTTTAATAGTTTAAATAAGCCTGTTGCAGAGTTCAAGATCTTAGATGGCTGTATAGTGATATACTGCTACATGCCTCCTAGGTTACCTTTGAAAAATCCAGCTGTGGCATGCTGACTGGTGTATTTTCAAGTATTAATGTCCTCACCTCACTTATAGTTGATAGACCTAAAATAATACCGTAAATTCAGTCCAAAGGGCAATACCATATCAGTGCAAATTATGGAGCTAATGACAGGCTATGACCAGTAAGTGTATTTAATATTAAAGTAGTTCACCTTTTATGTTTAATTTTGTGCTTCTTGGACACTATTAAATACCTGTGAAAATGGATTTTAGGTACAGCTCGGTGTGACTCAGGAAGAATGGGAGTGTGTTGAACTGTATGTGAAACAAGTACATCGGACTGACGAGAGTCTCAAATCTCATTCCATTACTACACAGAAAGAACAAATTTTGACAAATTTATGTCTCCTGCACATTGTATGCCATAAATGCACCATTAAGCGTTATGGCAGTAAGAGTGAAGTTGTGATTCTGCTGCTTTAAGGCTGCCTTGGTGTGAGAGGCACTAGCATGAAGTTAGCAGACAAGACTTTACATCTGGAGAGACAAGAGCTGCAAACTTTATTTTAATATTCCACAAAGACTTTCAGTTTTTCAAGTTAAAGCAAAATAAAGTTTCAAACATATATTCAGTATATTGTGATTTTTTTCTTCTTAGCATAAATTACATGAGGTCTGTGTGGTTTGTTCCACTAGCCTGCAGAGAGACTAACAGAAATTTCAAATTTCATGCCTATTACCTGTAATACTTTGAATGTGCTCTCCCCTCTGATTCTAGGGCTCCCTGCCATCTCCTTGCTTACTTGAATGCCTCCTGGTTCTACTTTTTCTGAAGGTCTGAGCCCTCCTGTCTTGAGCTGTCAAAGACTCCACTTAAGGAGCTCTTCCACCTGCTCAGCATGTGGAGAGGAAGGAAAAACATGTAAGATAGGAAGCCCTTCTTCCTCCTCCCAGTCAGTGCTGCCTTGCCCTGACTGTGCTGGCTGGGGGAGCTTGTTCTCCTGCAGCTATTTGGTCCTAATTGCCCCAGAAGTTAAAAGCAGTTGCAGAGGTTCTGTGCTGAACAGCAGCACAGATGTCGCTAGTTAGGATTTTTTTCCCTGTAAGCCACATGCACCTCATAAGAGGCCACTTTTCCGTCTCTGGCCTCAAGACAACGTAAATAATTTCCTGCACATGCAAGTGTTATTCATATTTCCAAGCTTAAGCATAAAGCTTACACACCTCCTGTTGCTTGCACGGGACAGGCCATCAGTGGTCTAGAATGACAGGGTTTGCATTTTTTGGATATAAAGAAATCTGTTCCTGCAGAAAGCTATGAAAAATGAATCTTTTGTACTGCAACTGACAGTTTAAAATAAAGGGATTAAGAAGGTTGACATTTGGGAATGACTTGCATGTGACCATTTGCCTTTTATGATTACTTGAAAATGCCTTAAATTTGATGCACTTTTAAATGTTCTTAAACTCGCCTTTGTATTTTTTCATTCTCCCTAAACATTCTCTGCAGAGGGCTAATCATTGGTTGTCTGTTACTGCAGTGATACAGTACCATGCCTTTGTAAGCAAGAAGGCCGAGGGTATCCCAGCTGCCTTAGGAAGGGTATTGCCAGCAGGTTGGGGAGTCCTGCTTGAAAATGGGGAAGAAATTCTTTACTGTGAGGGTGAGTGAGCATTGGATAGGTTGTCCAGAAAGGTTATGGAGACTCCTTTTCTGGAGATAACCCAATAGCCTCTAGGGCACACTCCTGAGCAATGTGCTCTAGGTGCTTAGGCAGGGTGGTCAGATTAGATGGTCCCTTCCAACCTAAACCATTCTGTGATTCTGTGACTGGCATGATTGAACCTCAGCCGTTCTGTGATTTTGTGACTGGCACGATTGAAGTAATTATTATGTGGAGATGCTATGTATTGGGTGAGTAATAATGGGGAGGCTGTTGTGCTCCAGATGGAGTAGGGGTGAAACAGTAGTGCAGTGAAGATGGTGCTGTTTGTTGTTCAGGGTTTTCTCATTATCTACTGTTCCCCCGATTAAGGTTTCATTTCTCACTGGTGCATTCCCTTTTGCTCTCTTTTGTCTGAGCTTTTATTTGCCACTTCTGTGGCTGTAGCCAATGTGTTCTGTGGAACTTCATTCAATGTCTGACTGTTATGCTTGGTTCATAAGATTTTTGTTTTGTTTTGCCATTTTCCCTGTTTCCTCTTGTCATTGCTTAAGCCCAGTCAGCAAAGCAGCTTGTCCACTCACTCCCCCGCCTTCTTTGCCCCACTCCTGGAGGGTTGGGGAGGAGAATCGGAAGAATGTAGCTCCCATGGGTTGAGATGGAAACAGTCCAGTAACTAAGGTATAACACAAATCACTGCTGCTACCACCAATAGTAATAATGATAAGGGAAATAACAAGGGAAGAGAATACAGCCGCTCACCACCTGCTGGCTGATACCCAGCCTGACCCCAGCAGTGATCTCACCCTTCCGGGTAACTGCCCCCAGTTCTACATCCTGAGCATGACATACTGTGGTATGGAATACCTCTTTGGTCAGTTTGGGTCACGTATCCTGTCTCTGCTTCCTCCTGGCTTCCCCACCTCCCTGGCAGAGCATGAGACTCACAAAGTCCTTGATCAGAGTAAGCATTCTGACCAACAACTAAAAACATTGGTGTTATCAGTGCTGTTCCCAGGCTGAAAGTAAAAAACACGACACTGTACCAGATGCTAAGAAGGAGAAAAATGACTGCTACTGCTGAACCCATGATACCTCTCTAGGGGAATTGCTTGTCCATGATGACACACTGTTTTGACAGGGATTTTTCTACAGTGCATGGTGGCTGTTTTATGTGTATTAATGAAGGTGAATGTACAAGTCTGTGTACACATCAATATACCCTGTGATGATGACATAACTTTCTAATAATAATAACTTTTACTCTTTGGGACCAGTACTTGGAGAAAAAAAAAAAATTAACAAGCCCAAAACAGTCTGCTGTGGAAATAAGTTTTTCTTGCATTGAAAAGTGTTCTTGTTGACTGCAGTTCTTACATTGGTGTATTCTCACAATTTAAAGATCCTCTGACTAGACCATTGAGTGTTTTGAAAGTGAATTTAGCTTTTAAGCAAAGATAGATTATATTACTGATGGTTATGCCCCATTTATGCAAAAGGAATAGAAGAAGGAAGGACATAAGGACAGAAGAAGGAATAAGAAGGAAGACAGTCAGCTTTTTAGTATTGAGAAACTTGACTTTTAATGGAAACTCTTGAGTCACTCTGCCCTAGGTCACTTTTGGTGCACTTTTGCAGTCTTAAGTTGGTTGCATTTTGGAAACTATCTTGCCTGTGAAGCTGCTGAAGTTCTTCGGTAAGGTTTTGCATGTCTGCCACTGTAAAGAATGTAGGAGTTGATCCTTCACCTAAAGGCCTGTGTAAGATACTGTGTAGGTTTTAACCCGTTACCCCTTGTCCTGTCACTACAGTCTCTAATGAAGAGTCCCTCCCCAGCATCCTTATAGGCCCCCTTCAGATACTGGAAGGCTGCTAGGAGGTCTCCATGCAACCTTCTCTTCTCCAGGCTGAACAGCCCCAACTTTCTCAGCCTGTCTTCATATGGGAGGTGCTCCAGTTCTCTGATCATCCTCGTGGCCCTCCTCTGGACTTGTTCCAACAGTTATGTGTCCTTTTTCTGTTGAGGATACCAGAACTGCACACAATATTCCGTGTGAGGTCTCACAAGAGCAGAGTAGAGGGGCAGGATCACCTCCTTTGACCTGCTAGTCACGCTCCTTTTGATGCAGCCCAGGATACGGTTGGCTTTCTGGGCTGCAAGCACACTGAAGCCAGCTCAGGTTCATTTTCTCATTGACCAACACCTCCAAGTCTGTCTCCGCAGGGCTGCTCTGAATCTCTTCTCTGCCCAGCCTGTAGCTGTGCCTGGGATTGCTCTGACCCAGTTGTAGGACCTTGCACTTGTCATGGTTAAACTTCATGAGGTTGGCATCAGCCCACCTCACAAGTGTGTCAAGGTCCCTCTGGATTGCATTCCTTCCCTCCAGTGTTATCAACCGAACCACACAGCTTGGTGTCATCAGCAAACTTGCTGAGGGCACACTCAATCCCACTGTCCGTGTCAGCGATGAAGATGTTAAACAAGACCGGTCCCAACACTGATCCCTGAGGGACACCACTCGTTACTGGTCTCCAACTGGACATTGAGCCATTGACCACAGCTCTTTGTGTGTGGCCATCCAGCCAGTTCTTTATCCACCGAGTGGTCCATCCATCAAATTGATGTCTCTCCAATTTAGAGACAAGGATGTTGTGTGGGACAGTGTCAAACGCTTTGCACAAGTCCAGGCAGATGACATCAACTGCTCTACCGCTGTCCATCAGTTCAGTAGCCCCATCATAGAAGGCCACCAGATTGGTCAGGCAGGATTTCCCCTTAGTGAAGCCATGCTGGCTGTCACCAAGCACCTTGTTGATTTTAATGTGCCTTAGAATGCCTTCCAGGAGAATCTGTTCCAAGATTTTGCCAGGCACAGAGGTGAGACTGACTGGCCTGTAATTCCTTGGGTCATCCATTTTCCCCTTCTTGAAAATGGGGGTTGTATTTCCCTTTTTCCAGTTGTCGGGAGCTTCACCTGACTGCCATAATTTTTCAGATATGATGGCCAGCGGCTTAGCAGTTTCATTCACCAGCTCCTTCAGGACCCGTGGATGGATTTCATCAGGACCCATGGACTTGTGCACGTTCAGATTTTTAAGATGATCTCGAACCAGTTCCTCTCCCACAGTGGGCCCAAGGTCTTCATTCTCACAGTCCCTGTGTCTGCCTTCCAAGACTTGGGTGGTGCGGTCAGAGCCTTTGCCAGTGAAGACCGAGGCAAAGAAGCCATTCAGAACCTCAGCCTTCTCCAAATCCTGTGTAGCTAGTTCACCCGAGAGCTTCCTGAGGGGGCCTACGTTCTCCCGAGTCTGTTCTTTATTTGCTACATACCTGTAGAATCCCTTCCTGTTATCCTTAACATCCCTAGCCAAGTTTAGTTCTAACTGGGCCTTAGCTTTCCTAACCTGGTCCCTTGCTTCCTGGACAACATCCCTGTACTCTTCCCAGGCCGCTTGTCCTTGCTTCCAGTTTCTGTAAGCCTCTTTTTTCATTTGAATTTTCCTCAGCAGCTCCTTATCCATCCAAGGAGGTCTCCTGGCCCTCCTGCTGCACTTCCTTCTAGTTGGGATGCAACACTCCTGAGATTGGAGCAGGTGATCCTTGAAGATCAACCAAGAGTCTTGGGCCCCCCCTGCCCTCTAGGGCTGTACCCCATGGAACCTTACTAAGCAGGTTCCTGAAGAGGCCAAAGTCTGCTCTCTTGAAGTCCAGGGCAGTGAGCTTGCTGCACGCTCTTCTCACTGTCCTGAGGATCTCAAATTCGACCATCTCATGATTGCTGCATCCAAGGCTGCCCTGGAGCGTCACATTTCCAACGAGCCCTTCCCTGTTGGTGAGCACGAGGTCAAGCATGGCACCTCTCCTTGTTGGCTCCTCTATTACTTGCAGAAGGAAGTTGTCTTCCACACAATCGAGGAACCTCCTGGATTGCTTGTGCCAGGCCGTACCGTCATTCCAACAGATGTCAGGGTGTTTGAAGTCACCCATGAGAACAAGGGTCTGTGAGCATGAGGCTGTTCCTATCTGTTTATAAAGTGCTTCATCCACAGCTTCTCCTTGATCGGGCGGTCTGTAACAAATTCCCACAGTAATGTCTCCCATCGCTGTTCTCCCTTTAACCCTGACCCACAAACTGTCTGTTAACTGCTCACCTGTCCCCAGACAGAGTTCAGTACTCTCCAGCCTATCCCTAACATAAAGGGCAACTCCCCCTCCCCGCCTGCTGGGCCTGTCTTTTCTAAAGAGCCTGTAACCTTCCATTCCAACACTCCAGTCATAGGAGCCATCCCGCCATGTTTCCGTGATGCCTGTTATACTCCCATAGATGTGCACACATCTCTAATTCCTCTTGTTTGTTCCCCATGCTATAGGTGTTTGTATAGAGGCATCTGAGCCGAGCTCCAGGCAAAGCAGGCTCATTGGCTGGAGTGGCTGGAATATCTCCACATTGCTCCAAGCATTTATTATAGGTGCTGGCAACTGACTGGGTGTGTTGGGATGGAATGATGCCCCCGTCCCCCAGCACAGGTAGTTTAAAGCCTCCTTGACAAGCCTGGCAAGCCTCCTACCAAAACGGCTCTTCCCCTTCTTTGTCAGACCAGCTCCACCAGCCCCCACTAAACCTGGCCTACAGACTTGGGTCCCGTGTTCAAGACACCCAAACCCCTGACTATGGCCCCACCATTCTAACCATTTATTAACCTGGCCAATCCTCCTGGCCTTTTTAAGGTCCTACCCTGTGTCCTGGAAAATTGACAAAAAGACAGTCGGAGCTCCAGAGCCCTTAACCAGCTCTCCCAGGGCTCTGTAGTCCTTCTTTATGTTCTCCAGGCTACTGCTGTCTATATCCCCAGCACCCACATGGATCACTAGAAGTGGGTAATAGCAGGTCTTACTAGAGTAGGAAGGCTCTCTGCAGCATTCCTGATCCCTAGTAGGCAACACACCTCCCCTGAGACTGGTGCTTCTGTCCCTTTCAAAGTACAGTCCCCTGCTGCTACGACCCGCTGCTTTTTCCTGGCAGCACTAGCAGAGATCTTCTTTACCAGTGCATCAGCGGGCTGTTTCTGGTGCGAGGGTGTTTCCTCATTAGCCTCCTGCAGGACAGCAAAGCGGTTCTGTGTGGGGACAACAGATTTAGGAGGAAATCCCCTGCTTTTAATTGTCCTTTTCCTCCTTTTTTTTTTTTTTTGTTGTTGGTTTTGGGGGTTTTTTGTTTGGTTGGGTTTTTTTTTTTTTCTTCTTTTTTTTTTTTTTTTTTGTCACTAATTCCCAGCTTCCCGGGTTAACGGCCTCCTTCTTTCCTCCATGAGCTAGAGGGGAAGCTTGAGGCCCCTCCACAGTTTGGGCGTGGAGCAAGCATTCCTGCTTCCTTTCAGCTGTCCTGACATCTTGCAGCCTATTGACAGCATCCCGCAGCTCAGACCCAGCTGCAGGAGGACCTCCACCAGGGAGCACCGGGTGCAGCCCTGCCCACTGTACACCTTTCCCTCAACAGACCCATGCAGGCCCTCTCTACACTTGGGGCTCCGCGCTGCAGTCTCCACTCTCACCGGCTCTGTCTGGTGCCTACGCTGCCACTGCCGGGGCAGCCAGAGCAGAGCTCCCAGAGCGGGCCCTGGTCATCAGGCGAGTGCTCACCATCCTCCCTGGGGCATGTTTTTAACCAATCAGGGCTGGTGCCGCTGCTCCTGGCTCCGCCCCCTGTGAGTCAGCTGCTCTCGTCAGCTGAGCTGCGGCTCCTGGGCAGGTCCTGTCGAAGGCTTGAGGCTCCCTGGGTGGTTCTGCTCTTGTCGCTCTGAGTTGAGGCTCCTGGACGCTGATCTCCCCCCTCTCCTGTGTTGAAGGCGTCCTCTTTTGTTTTTTCCACTTTGTATTTGTTAATGCCCATCTCTATATTGGATGCAAATTTGATAGGGCTTGGGAAGCATTAATTGAAGGAGGTCTTCTGTCCATCTCCAGGGGAATGTTAATGGAAACAGCCTGTACTGGCAACCTGCATGGCTATTTGCCCTGCAGCCACAAGATTCTTTACAGTGTACTGGCTGTGAAAATTCAGGGCAAAATTTCACTTATCAGAAGATTCTGTTGAAGAGTTCTTGAGCAGTGTTTGATTGTATTGTCATTGTAGCACATAATTACGATGTGCATGCACACTAGTAGCTAAAATAATTTTTACTTGCACTTCGTAGTACATAAATGCTGGAATGTACTTCCCCCACCTGTTATTGCTACATAGCACGAGTGGACATTATTTCTTTCTTGGAATGATGCACACCAGTTCTTCCATTCAGAAGTGGTACTGATCATCAGTTGTGTGACTGGATCCAGAGGACTTTATTCCTCTTATTTAACCATTGCATTTTTTCTATTCATTCAGACTGCTATTTGAGGTGGGAAAGGACAGGGGTAACTCTGGGTGTTAGGTATTAGGAGATAAGAGCTACAGCTCTTGATGGCAATTATTGTGGTGCTTTTTAAGGTGTTTACTGGGCATAAAGTTCTTCTCCAGAATATTTTTTCTATGCAAGCTGGTTTTCATGCACATTTGGTTATGTTCTAGTGTTGATCACTTTCAAATGTGAGTGGAATCCTCGTCACCTAAATATAATCAGCTACAACAGGGGTATGTATGAATGACAGTGGAAAAAGGAACATGATACGTGGAGTGGTACCTGTATGTGAGACTTTGAAAATGTGATGGAAAACCTTTGTGGGGCACCTTTCCTGGTATACTGGCTATGCTAACTTCAGAAATACCAGCATTATGAGATTGTTTTTGAAACAGTGGTGTTTCAGTATTTGAAACCAGGTTCTTTCCACTTAGATGTTCTTTTTTAATCCTTTGTGTCTTAATGTACCTTTAACAATTTTATGTGTCCTGTGGTGCTGAAAACTGTACTTGCTATCCTGTTAGCATTAGCTCTTATACTTTCTTTATAAACAGCTCCTGACCGTTTTTCTAAAATAAATCATTTTTTCCTTATATTTTCAGACTAAGCTACCAACAATATTTATATCTGAAAACGGGCCACCTCTGGTGCTTGAACCCCTTTTGGAACTGAAGTTTAGACTGTGCAGGTTTAGCAGAGCAGAGCAGTTGATGATAGCTTTTTAATATTTAATAATAATTACTTTTCTGTATCACCTTGTATTTAAACAACAGCGCAGAAAATCACTCTATTTATTCTGAAACTGAGTATTTTCATAAAGATATACTTGTTTTGTCAATCTTTATAGACATTTTCATATTTATGTACATTGTTCTCTGTTTAATACTTT
This sequence comes from Neopsephotus bourkii, assembly GCF_033783945.1. Classification (NCBI taxonomy): domain Eukaryota; kingdom Metazoa; phylum Chordata; class Aves; order Psittaciformes; family Psittacidae; genus Neopsephotus; species Neopsephotus bourkii. Next base: position 9,700,311 of record NW_026901456.1, on the reverse strand, counting down.
TTTTCCAAGCTTCTTTATACATTGCCATCTTGATGCTTGGTAGCTGATAGTCAGTGTTACATTTCCAAAGGCTTCAGTCTGGATCAGGAGATCTTTGCATAAGTGATAGTCAGGTTTAATATTTGGAGTTTTTTCTTAACAAAAACAGGCAGTTTTTAATGAAGACCCTGACTTTAATTGGCTTTTTTCTTTTTTTCATCTGTGTTGATTTTTAGTGTATTTCCAAAGTTATTTACACAATGGAATGGATAAATAAATATTTGATTTGTGATCTTCCTTAAATCTATATGAAAATTCATAGCTTCCTAATTAAAAGTGGTTTAACACTTAAAAAAGATAAGTTTATTTATCAGTGTTAACTGTCTAAATGTTCTCAAGTATAATGTAAACTATATAAACATAGACCATCAGCTGTGGTGTTCTGTGTTTTTATAGTTTAGAATTGCTAGAATGAAGTCAGATTTAGTAGTCGAATTTAGTGTGTGGTTAACTATTCATTAGGTCTAGAACAATTGCTAAATTAAGGTGCTGTAATTCTACTTCAAATAGGATTATATAGTAAAAAATAACAGAAAATGTTCCTATATTCTCAGATAAAAAAATCAGACATTTCAATTGCTTATGAAAAACCTACTGCCATGTAAAAAAGTCTGTTTCTTTTGTTTTTCTGTATTTTTTTCTTACATTAAAGAATAACTATGCAGTATTTGGAATGATGAAAATCCATGCAAAATTTGTCAGAATCTCCTGAGGCTCTGGTTATGAAATGTTTTCAGGGACAGAATAGAAAGCATTCAGTTTGCTGATAGTTTAAAATTTAATTTCCTGTATAGTGTAGGTGTGTCTGCACTTACATGCACATCTATATTTCTAAGTATATCTTACTGGATTTAAAAGAAGTAAGGGATGGGGGTGTTGCATCCTAAAGGTCATTTCAGGATTAATGCCCAGTGATTCACTCACTAACTCCAGTCAGTTTTTCATTCAGAATGCAGTTGGTTGTGGATGCTGTCAGCTGAAAACTACTAAGTTTTCTGTTATTCTCTTGGAGAGGCTAACTTACATTTGCCTGACAGGAAACAGTTGTAAGGGATGTCTTATAGCTGATATTATGTCTTCTTTATTCAGTGGTGGCAAGTTGGTTTTATTCCCCCTCCACTGAAAGGTCACTTTTCTCTATTTATCATTGATTTGCATATATTCTATGTTGTATTCTGTTCTGCAGTTCTATGCTGCTTATGCGGTGGTATCGCTCATTTTTCAGTGATAACTGGTTTCAAGAAGAATTATTTCTAAGTTACTAGTGTCTGCTGTTTATTCTCTGTCTGATGGTAGAGTTTGTTTTAGTGATACTGATGCTCCACAGTAGGTTTCTGAATTGTTAATAGGTTTATTTTATTGTTTGTTTCTTATGGTAATCGTGTGTTGCTTTCACCCTGGTCTTTGGAGCAAGTTCTGGTTTTTGCTGTTTGCCTTTCAATTAATTTTCAGTTGTAAATTTAGCAACCTTCACCTTCTGCTGCTTGCTGTTTCATCTCTTCTGCTTCCAGATTATACTGAAGATGTAACAATTGTTTTTTTTTTTAATTATGCCTGTGGTAGTCAAGTCCTAGGCCACAGTAGTGGCTTTCAAAGAAAATTCATCTTGTTATCATCAAGCAGTGCAGGTAGCAAACATGCACAACCACTTTTCTTCTTTATTGCTTGCAATATTTGTGTCTTCTTTCATGAAGCAGTAATCTTAGGGCAGGGGGAAATTTGCCCAGAATTGATGCTGTGTTTCTTGAGAAATGGGTAAGGAGGATCAATTTCCATTGTTCTATACTACTTACTGTCCCTGAAATAAGGACTTTGGTCTTTTACATAATACAGGTCGCATGTAAGATGAAAGAAGAGTAAACTAGTGCTAAGTTGAGAGAGAAATTTTATAACACAGTATGAGTTTCACAAAGCTTTGAAAGCTGTAGTAGGAGTTGATACTGAGTAGGAAAGTAAGGGAAGTTTAAAGTATTGTGCCATCCATACAAAATACAAGAACCTTCAGTGGCAGAGCCAGTGGATTAATACAGGTTGTCTTCATCAAATATGATTATTTGAAATGTATGCTTTTCTCTGTGAAGTAAAAGAGATGTTCCTTTAAGTCATTTACAGCCCAGGAAAAGGGGCCAGTCATTGTTGGTGGTGAGGGGCAAAAGAAATAGTTTAACTTCTGAAGAATTCGGGTTGTCTTTTTGTCTGCTTGCAAATCTGAGGCAAGTCTTGTTCACACTTGTTGCAGAGCAGGAGCAAGAACTGACTGAGGAGGTTCTCGGGATGTTAGCTGTTGTCAACGTTATTAGAAAATCGTGTGTGTTTTGCTGAATTGTGGCATGGAGAAAGGAAAGGAAGAGAAGTCTTACAGAACATCCTCTTTTGATACTAAGGTGGGGAGAATGAGCCCCGCAGATACATAAACTTCTGCTTTTCTGATCTCTTGATAACTTTCAAATATTGACTGCTAGTAGATAGCGTGATCATCACTTCAGTGTCCAGCACTGTCTACATAATTACCTTCTTTTCCAGAAGGTAAAATATCCCTTAAAAGCTATTAACGTTTCATTTCTAAACATTAGTGTAGTATTTATTTCATTTGTGAGGAGTCTGCTGATGTCTGTCTCTTCAAATTTGTCACGTGGAATTTTTTTCATGCTTCCAGTTCTCATTACCTGCTCAAAAAGTGCATCTATTCAGGTTACTGCTTTCTAGAGAAACAGGAAAAAATAAACAAGAATTGTTTGTTTGTTCCCTCTCCTCCCCAATGGAAGGCATCTTTATATACAGTACTGTTTTCTATTGTGAACTTTAAGGTTCTAGTAATATCCTGAGGCTTTGAATTTGTCATTTTATACTGTGTTGTCTGCATTAAAACACCATATTTTTCTTCAACAGTTAATTTATTACCCAGTAAAATTCAAATCTCTTTCACTGTACATTAGTGCCCAGTGGTTGCCATGCTAACAATTTATACTGCTAGCTTTTTGGTTTTCTGTAGCTGTCAGTGTTTCTTCTGTGTTTTAAGTAAAAATTTGTTGATTGAGTGCACTCCTCTGCTCTCATATCATTAATATATTAAAGAATTAATAATTAATGTTTTGTCATGTTTGGCAGTTTAGTCCTACTACTTTCATCTTAGTCAGTCATGCTTGTCACAAGTTAAGAAAGGACATAGTAACATCATCATCTTTAGAAGCTGTTGAAAAAAGCTGTATTGTTTGGTTTTGAGTTTTTTTGTATTTATTTTTTTTCTTCCCTTTTTAGTACACTGGTTTAACAGTAATTTGAATTCGTGCTGTAAAAGGCAAATAATTGCAATCAGTGATAACGGTAAAGGTTTGTGGGGTTTTTTTCCCCCTTCATATTAGTTGAAGTAGAAATAACATCATCCTTTTCTTTTATGAAGTAGAGCTGCAATATGTGTCAGTCCCTTTTGTATTCAGTATTTAGAATTCTGGCTTTATCTTAGATTTTTGTTGTAGTATATTCCCACCTCTAGGGTCTTTTCTTCAGGAAGAGATACCATGTTAATAATAGCCAAAACTGGCATTTGCTTCACAGGGTTGTTTTTGTTTGGTTTGGGTTGTTTTTCAGGGGGAAAAAGGGAGAAGAAATGTTCTTCTAAGAACAGAGGTGCGTGTGGGGGGAAATCCATTCCTTTCGCTTTGGAATAATAAGTAGTGAACGTACAAGGATTTGACAGTGCATTTTAAAAATGATAATGGAGTTATTTTTCCTTTTGCGAACATGTATGAATGTTTTGCTGACTTTTTCCAAGTTGACAGATATGCTAAGCCTTTTTCTTCTTCACTGTGTTGTATTTATCTGTGTAATAAGAATTGGTCCAATTTGTGAAATCAGAATGCCCCCAGTCATGAGCTGTGATGTCATAAGAGGGGGCTTGTAAGTGTTATGTCAGAAGTGTTGACAGTAGTGTATTACTTCAGTTTGCTTTTAATGGCGCAAGTGACAGACGAGTGCTGTTACGTTTTGTTTGGTTTTGGTTTTTTTTTCTTGGTATCCTATAAGCCAGCTTCTTTTCCTGCAGCCATTCCTGTGTTTGTTTCCTGCTTCTGCTCTGGTTGTTACACTGCAGAACAGCTGCGGGGGATTATTTTGCCAAGTTCCTAAATTCTTCAGGTTTCTCTTTTATCTTCATGCAGCCCTTGAACAAAGGGAAGGAAGTGTACAACATTGTGTAGCAATCTTCTTTTTCATTTCGGGATCTTTCTCTTGCTTGTTAATTTGTCAATACTAGCAATTTGCAAGGCTGGCTCCATTGAGTGCACTTATAAATCCATACAGTATGGAGAAATAACAATACCTAAAAACCTGAGGGATTTGTAGCTTCCTTAGAATTCTTAGTGTCTCAGGATGATTTAAATTGGCTGAAGAAGTGGTACCATAGATGGCCTTTGCAGTTACAGATCTGCTGAAATGAGATCTTTTGATTATTCCTTCAAAGCAGCCATATACAGATGCATGTGATTGTGACCTCCCTCTTTCAAAATGCTTTGCATTCGTTTATTCAGCTGAGAGACAGATTCTCATCTATGCAGGAAAAAATACCTGTTCCTTTCTAAAGATGTTTGTGAAGGGACTTAATGGAGAAGGAAGTTTTGCAACCAGAGCCGAAGTTAAATTAATCGGTTTGTGTAACTGAATCTGCTCTAGCTACTAAGAATAATGAGCTGAGTAGTGACCAGTCTGCTGCTTGTCCTACAGAGACTTGGAGGCTGAATTTGGTGTTCCTGCTGAGGAAGTAAAGCATGTTGTTTGTTTCATTTAGTTAGAAAGTGCTGGAAGAATTTTTGACAATTCACATGAAACAGCCTTCACAATTTTAAGCTTGCATAAATGTAAACATTTTCCTGATAGTGTTATAAGTAGGTTAGAGATAACTGGGAAGGGTGTACTTAAAGGTGTAGTTAAATAGCTCTTACAGTAACAGGTAACTGTAAATTAACTGTTACTTAAAGGGGAAGTTCTGGTTTGCAGCTCCGGTGTCCTACGCCTTGCATTGTGCTGGCCTTAGTAACATGGCTTTGCAGAATCTTCAAAGTGTCTTCTAGTGCAAAGGGAAAATCTGCCTTGTTGAGAAGTGAGCTGAGTTGTGTGAGAGACTTGGGTGTGTTTTTTTCCCTCTCTCTATATAATATGTAATATACAATATATACAGTATATAATACATTACATATTATAATTGTATAATTATATATATAATACATATACAACTTTAGATAATTGTACATCTTTTAATGAAGATTTACTTAAAAAAGGGCTGGGGAAATGTTAAGGGCCTCCCAGACGCTTTGCTGTTTTAGTGTATGTGATTTATAGTTTGCTTGAATATCTCTATAGGAAAATCCTTTTATATTGGTTCATAAAGTCATAGGTTTGCTATAAATACCTGTAGCCATCTAATTCAGCAAATAAACTACTCTAACTTCCTCTTCAGCAATTTTTTATAAACTGCCTGTTGTAGTAGTAGTTTTCATATGCTCTGAACAGTGACTGAATTGTAGAAGACAAAAAAGTCATAGTATGAATATTCTCTATAGCAGCTGCAGCATGGATTGCATAGCATCAGAAAATGGAAGGGCTATTTGCAAATTAATCTATGACAGTAACATTAGGGGCACCAGCAAGAGTTGTATTACAATTTTTACAAATTGAGAGATGAGACCAAGAAGTGGAGAGAGGAAACAAGGCACAAACCCCAAGATACTGCATTAAAGCATGTGCAGGTGGGAGTAGGTTCAGCTGATGAGCCTAAATGTTGAGAATTGGTTCATACACACATTGTTTCTTATTCCAGGGATCGTATTCTTTAGATTGAAAGTTTGCTGACTCCAAGAGGTACTCAGAGTGGTGGGAATAAAATTAAAGTATCTCTGATTAACTGTCAACAGAAACCCAGTCCTTCCAGTGCATGGAATTGGAACATGAATAAAAAATTCTTCAGCAGCTCTTTGATGTAGAGAGGCAAATGCACATCTCAGTCTCCTCAGAATATGACCAAATAGCTAGTTTGAAATACAGAATTTAAATGGAATTATTAAATAATTCTAATATTGTGCATACACCTAACAGATTTGATACAGATGTCACCCATTTTGTTGCAGTTTTGCAGCAACATAGCTTTGGTTTTATCCATCAGAATGTTGTTTCTGAAAACAGCCATAAAATATGGCTATCCTGGTCTTGGAAGTAGGTGAAAATGTGTTTAATGCATCTAAAGCTTGGGATGCAAACTGAGAGCCACTCCTCTGGTCCCATGCATGGCTTTGTGTTCATTGAGTATAGCAAGGCCTATTTTATTATGGCTTAGCATTTAAACGAGAATTTTAAAGGTAGCATCGCAAGATAAAAATGGCTGATTTTTACCTTGCTCTGGTTCGAGTTAGCTCAGTGATTTGGATTCTCCACATGTGTGTTTTAACTATCTCTTAACATTTCTTTTTATTACAACATTTCTCATTTTAGTGATTAATAAAAGTGTACACAAAATCCTAAATACGGACAAGACTGCTAATTTAGTGTTTGGACTCAAGTATTACAGGATCATCTTTTCCCTTTTCGAATTTCTAGTTTCAATAAAATGACTTAATGAGGCTCGTACTTTCAGATTAAGTTTAGATCAAGGTCTTTGATTATTGTAATGTATTAAACCCAAGCAGTTCGTAATTGCAACCAAATTTGAAACACAATCAAAATAAGAGTTGATGAAAGTCATGGATTAACCAGCTGGGAACCTTCCTTCCCATTCAGGTTTATTCAGCGACTTCATTTTAATGACTAGCATGTTCAAAATCAAGAAACTGGAAGTTCAAAAAGTTGGGAAACTGATTTTATTTATTCATTTATTCCCAAAGTGTAAGTAGGGTCTTGAGGTAAGAGGTTAAAGATAGGTTATAGATGGTTAACCATTGTGGTGAATAGAAGGTATCATTTCAGTCCATTAAAAATTTATGTTTGCAACACAGAGCATCCTTTGAGTGTGCCGCTTAAAAACCTGCAGAGCAAATTTTCTCAAAGTGAAATTATTTTCTAATTGGATTCATGCTTTTAGCATACAGTAGCTGTTCAGTAAGTAGAAGATAGTAAACTGTATTTTGTGATATGATAGAGGTATGTGTAATGAATCAAGTGTTGGGAGTTACATGCTAAGGTGTATGAATTGTCTAAGCAAGCATGTTGAGGTAACGTATTCTTCATTTTAGCAAAAAATAGCTAAAAAAAATGGTAAAATGAAATGAGTCCTTCAGAGAAAACAAACAGAATAAGAGTAAAATCAGAGAACACGCTTTCTTGCAGACTGAGATAAATAAGTAAAATCAATTCTTTTGCATTTCATTGATTTTTTAAATTAAAATCTTCATATATGTTAGAGGTTTGTTTTGTGTTTAGGAAATTGAATGGTTTTGGAGTTCACAAATAAACCAGAGAGAACTTGTATTTTTCATTTGCTGTCCATTTTCATTAGAATCAATGAACTTGAAAATCTGTTTTGTCTAGAATATTACATTTCTTCTTTGAAAAGTAATGCTAACCATGTTATTGAGAGGCTTTGTAGACTTCTTGCCTTGCACACTTTAACAAGAAACCTTATTATTTCTTAGAAAATGTATTGAAAATGTATTATTTTGCTTTAGTTAAATACAGAATTTTGAAAACCTTGTATTTATTTTTCCCAGGCTGTTCGCTGCTATGAATCGCTAATTTTGAAAGCTGAAGGAAAGGTCGAGTCTGATTTCTTTTGTCAGTTAGGTCACTTCAACCTCTTATTGGAAGATTATCCAAAAGGTAAGGCTTTTTAGTACTTCTGATAAACACAATTGGGGGATTCTCATTTAATGTAGGGGGCACAATAGACTGAAAACCATTTGAATTAATTCACTGTTTTATCACTTTGTACTATATTTCAAAGCCTAGTAATGGAATAAGACTGATGGTGTCTTTACAGAAACAACTGTATTCAATGCAACTTCCCATTTTTTATTTTTTTTTAATTGAAAATTCCAAAGCAAAACACTGCTGGTTCAAGAATGAATATAGAGTTTCTTTAGTTTATACAGTGGTACTGCAATGTCTACTTCATTTTTCTGGTTCATTATTGCATGATTTTGCGAGCAGTTGAACCAATGCCTCTGAAGGTTTCCTATGGGTGGGGGACAGTGGTGCAGAGAACGAGAGCCAGGCGTAGTGCTTTCATGTATGTCCGCAATCTCAACAGGTAAGGCTAGGCTGAAAGTGTTAATCCAAAAGCAAAAACCTGCACTTAGTGTGTTTCAAGTTGTGTTTTAAATATTGAGTGGAAGAATGGTGTTGGGCATCTGGGGGCTACGTGGCTTCATTCTTTTTATGTCTCTGCTTCATCAGTCTTTGAAAGTACTTAAGTCTTTTATGCCACCACTGCAGCCAGTGAACACAGAACCTTGTGTACACTTGTGCTTTGTTCCGTGTAGGTCAGTAGAGCGGTTTTTTGGTAGTGGTGTGGATTCACAAAGATACTCTCCTGTGTGCTGAGACATGGGCTAGGTTTCAGCTTGTTCTGTGTCTATTTAATGTCATGCTGGGTGTCTGGACCAGTCTCTAATAGCTGCCTCCCTTCCAGTGACTGTTGAAGGTATGAATGAGTAGAAAGTCTTTTTGGGTGTTGCCCTACCTTAGCTAATTAGAAGAGGTTGGAGCATTTTTTGTTTTTAATTTAATTTTTTAAGTGGCATGTGTTTTTCCATTGTTGTTGCTTTTTGGTTTTAATAAGAATGCAGTTCTGTTTGACTTTGTGTAAGGACACAAAGAACACCTTCACCCTGAAAATGCCTTTATTCCAGACACACAGAAATACTGGTTTACGGTTACCTTGGAACTTATGAATAGGGAAATGAATTATAACTGCTAGTAGCTCAGAAACACATTTTAGTGATTCAGGCTTGCTGTGGACCCTTTCATAACAGTGAAACAAGTCCACTTGTTCACTATGTCTGACATAAACCAGTGTGAGTTGGGGTTGCTGGAACGTTCATTTTTTAGGTGAGAAGTATTTAAATTTGATAGTATTAGGGAGGAATTTGCAGTTATCTGAATTCAGTAGCTAAATTCAGAAGGCTTTGAGTTATTGAGACATCTGTCTCTTTCTGTTGAATATATGGGCAACTCAGGGACCTTAGTATCCATTATTTGTACAAGCAGCTTGAGAGCCCCCAGCTTTTAACTACATCCCATCGAACTGGTATAATATAACCACTTATGTTTCCAGTTCCAGAGACATGGGGAAGCCTGAAGGGAATGTGGCAGGATGCTGTCTGTAGATTTTTTCTGGAGAATAGTCTGATCCCATCTTTTTATTTTCGTTTTCATTTTTAGAAAATTTAACCACTCCCTCTGAAAACAACTTGCGCTGCTGTTTCTTATTAGCCTGATACAGCTTGATATGATGTGACTGCAGTATGGCTTATTGTATATATTTTACTTGGCAAAGACAACGCAGGGTTGTGGGCTGTATTAACTCTGCTGTTGAGTTGATAACAGTTAAGACCGGCAGGACTAGGTGTTGCTATGGGTCAGAGACGAGGTTTACTGGTGGGGAGTCTCCTTTGTACTGTGTATACAGTTTTAAAGAACAAGCATTAAAAATACAAATGATGGTTGAAAATACCAGATCTCCAGAGACATTTAGCCATTAAAACCTAAGTTAAAATCCTTAGTATTTTCTTAGATGCTTATTTAAAGTCATATCTCAGTCATGAAAGAAGTTTCAAGAAGTGAACAAACCTTTGTTACTAATAAATGTATTTTAAAAAAAGATGTATCTGTATTCTGAAAGAGATGGGGTAGTACTGAAAATAATACCGGAGGAATCTTAACTGATGGGAAAATGGAAGTTAAAGAGTTGGATTTGATTTTTTTTGTTGAGGGCCACATTTTCTTGTTCACAACAGTTGTTGAACTCCAGTACCAAAGACTGTAAAAGTATTAGCTACAATGCAAAAGTCGTAAGTGTTCCATAATTAATATACTACTATTACGTGAAAGAAGTAGACTGCTGGTGCATTGCATTAGCAGTTTAACGTACAAATAAACATTGTTCCATTCTATAAATTCTGTTACTTTAATTATCATACATTCTAATTGCAATTATAGTTAAATATTAAATGCTTTGGAAGTGAAAAGTAAAGGGAGTTAAGGAGTGTTTTGATCCCAGTAATGTATATTTTATCCAGTTTTTAAGTACTGAAGTTCCAGAAGTATAAAATGCTGAAACAGGATGATTTTCAGAACTATAGATCTGTCCAGTCTGTAATTAGTCTTGGACAAAGTTATGGAGAAGTTGATATGTTTAATAAATAGGATCTAATTAATAAAATATCACACGATAGCAGCATGACTAATACTGCACCTTTTTAAATTTTTTTTAATCCTTGTAAGCCTATTATTTATTTAACTAAATATAGTTAATAAATGTGCGCACCTTTATAATGTAGAAATGTGTGTCTTTAAGTAAAGGCAAATGTGAGAGTGTTGTTTGTTTAAAAATGCCTGCAAAACAGTTTGTGGAAAGCAGAAAAAAATAGCTGCAGATGTATGAACAGCAATTGAGATGAAGCAGGGCTCGGTTGATAGAGATGAGTTAGGTTTCATGTGTATAGTTTCTCCTGTTTTGATATCTCTCATTTTTTCTAAATACCTTGACAGACATGGATCATTTGGTTCAGTGAAGGTTAATAATCCACTGCATGTTAGTATTTTCGTTTAGCTAGTATCTTCTTATAAATGTAGTAACAAAAAGCTGTAGGTCGTTTGTATATAAGAATTAGGACTTGTACCCCAGAAAACAGGGACCTTGAGGAAGATTCATGGTAGGTTACTGCATGTCATTATTGGAATCAACCAGGGAAGTATCATTTAGGGTCAGGCCCCCTTTGAATCTATGGTAAATAGATGGCTGATGCCTTGTTGAAGTCTAAATACATCTAGCACATATATTTTTAAATGAAGCCTGTTAAATGTTGCAGTAATTTCTCTTGAAATTACTTGAAGTGCATTGTATTTTCTGTCACTTAGCTGCTGAAGTTCAGATGTTATGTGCTTTTTTTTATTTGTTTCTTCCTTTTTTTCCTCTTGCGTAAAAACAAAGTAGTTGTCTCCAACAGAAGTTGTGGGTTTGCATCAGAAATTTATGGATGAGACTCTTTACTCTGTATTTATCTGAGATTAGACTAGAGTATCATTGTTTTTTCCTAGCCTTTAAAATTCCCAAGGCTAGTGTGCAGCTTGCAGATTTCCCAGAATACAGTGTGTTCAAATTGCTGTTGTTAAAGGGTTTTCTCTGCCGACATGAAATTGAGTTGTCTTGTTAACTGTGCTCGGGTACTGCGAGGAGAAGGTTCTAGGCAAGGTATCAACCTTTTTGCAGATTTTAAATACTGTGAGCCAGTGATGTGTATTCATGTGATCATAGCCAGCGCAAATTGATTCAGCTTAGCAAGTATGTTCAAGCTCGTTTCTGTGTCCAGCTTTTGCTGTCTTGATCATTACTGGTTAGACTTTGGCTTCAGGATTTCCCCAGATGAAAACGTTTGCTCCTCCCAATCAAAACTGTTCTGTTTGATTGTTTCAGAGGTTTCCAAACCTGTTGTTCCCTGGGTGTGTCTTTAGTGGCAGCCCCCATCTGCTTGTTGCTGTTCTCTGCTTTGGGCTGGCACAGCTGAACGTGCAGCTGTGTGGGGAGCTCATCCAATTGAAAAATAACCTAGAAGAACAAAGTGGCACAGTTGCCCCCAAATGTGAAACCTCAGCCTTAGGTTTTGCTGGAGGATGTTGATGGATTGTCATGCAGATTTTTGGACACTTGTCAGCATTGTAAGTCCCGTTAGGGCTCCATGCTACCTATATACCTGGGAACTTTGCTACTGCCTTCCCTGGGAGGGACAGCACAGTAACCAGAATGACTGTGCTGCTAATTTAGGAATAAAGGGATGCTACATCAGCATTTGGAGATTTTAAAACTTATTTTTACCTCATGACTGGCTTCCATAAGGAGTACAGAGCATAGACAGTGATCTTTAAGGCTTGTATTCTAGTTGAATGCTGTTTAATGAGCTCATGTAGTCTGACATCAACTGTGGCTTTCCTTAGGGATCTTTATATCTGTTTTTTAGAAGGGTCATATATAGTGACTGTGTTCCAACTTACGCCTTAGAGGACAGCCAACAGTTGCACAGGTGGAGACATACTTTTATAATTTGCCTCCTTGAACTCTGTTCTCTAAGAAAAAATCTTGGGAGTAGATAATGCAATTAAAGAACGATTTGGGAAAAACATACTGTTGTTCAAATCACAGTCACTAAAGCACAGTAAGTACTGCACTAAAATAATTCTTACTGCTGTACTCAAGTCGTGATCACATTTTTTTCTGTACTACATCTGAACAGTTTTAATAATATTTTTATTTATAGATAGTAACTGCACTGTCAAATGCACCAATATAAAAATAAATAATTTATAAGATAGAGTTAATTAGTCCAAGGGCATTTTTCAAGTAATTGGTAGGCTAAAATGTAAACCAAAACTAAGCCCCCTCCCCCTTCCTGCATTTGAGGTCCTGGTTTATTAAGATACAGCCTAAACCAAATTTAAAGGCTTTTTGATTGTTGTGTTTGGTTGAGAGAAAACTCCCAAATTCAGCAAGGTACATGTGTTCCTTTGTATTATAGCTCTGTAGAGGATTTCTCTGAGGTGGCTGATGTCTCCATCTTGTTGTAGTTTGATGGAAAGTATTGTCATTAGGAAGCATTTGAATGTGCTGTGGTCTGATACACAGAGTAGTAGTAGAGTCATCTTTTAAAGTAAGAGAGAACTTTCTAGCATGCACAGGATTGTGCTCTTTGCTGCTGGGTCATCTTTTACTGATGAGTCCTGAAGAATTATAATGAATTTTAAGTGGCATAGCAGTCTTGAGTTGTGAAAGAGGTAACTTTTAAATGAGTTTGATATTTAGGTTTAAGATTTTTAATTTTGTTGTCTGTAATTGTTAATAACTGGCAGAAATTGGGTTGCTGTTGATTTCAGCTTTAGGATGCTGCTATTAAATATTGGGTGGTTTAATTTCAGGCAGTCCAAACCATTATGTGATACTCCTTTAGAACAAAATAAGAACATCATCTTAAGCTTAAAACATTAAAATATTTTTTACAAGTTGGGGGAGGCAGGGGTTAGCATTAGAAGATTGTTGTTATAGAATATGGCTGGACCTTGTTATTTGACTGGTGGTCTGAAAATTCTCATTTGGGGCAGTGTTCTAAATAAACACTTTAATTGTTAGAAGTAATTTTGCAGAATATGCTGTTTGAAGGTTTTTTGAGCATCATGTGATTCCATTGTGTTCCTTCATTGATACTGTCAGTATTTCAAGACCTTTAATAGAGTTCATTATCTAAAGGATTTCTGTAACAGTAAACTCCTTGTAAAACTCCTGTATGTCTTACACATCTAATACCACTTAGTCTCCTAGGCCAGTTAGTTGGACATGACTGTGGGACAGTGGGATTCTCACCGTTTTACAGCTGTAGTATATTTCCAGATGAGGATGTGTAGTTAATAAAATTACTTACAGGACTAATTGGTGATAATTATTATTTTCTCTTCAGTGTATGATTGTGTTGCCTTTGTGTGTCTCCCTGCATTCTGTTTTAAAAACAAGACAATGCTTTAAGGCTTCCTTCATCATCTCTTTGGTACTTTCAGCACAGATCTCTGCAGGATATGGAGAACAACCTCTTTCCTAAGGCCTTGGAACAAAAGAACTGAGTTGCATTTTGCTGCTCTAGCTTCCATGTTTGTTTGTGTTTTTTTTCCATTGTGGAGTTATAGAATCATTTAGGTTGGAAAAGACCTTTAGGATCATAAAATCCAACCGCTAATGTAACACTGCGGAGTCCACCATTAAACCGTTTCCGTTAGTACCACATCTACACGTATTTTAAATACATCCAAGGATGGTGACTCCACCACTCCCCTTCACAGCCTGTTCCAGTGCTTGACAGCCCTTTCCATGAGGAAATCTTTCTTAATACCCAGTCTAAACCTGCCAACCTGTCTCTTGTTACTTGGGAGAAGAGACTGACACCCACCTCATTACAACCTCCTTTTGAACAGTTGTAGAGAATGATAAGGTCTCCTTTCAGTCTCCTTTTTTCCAGGGTAAATTACCCCAGTTCCTTCAGCCATGCTCATAACTTAAGCTCCAGACCCTTCACCAGCATCGTTGTCTGTCTTTGGACATGCTCCAGCATCTCAGTGTCTGTCTTGTCATGACAGGCCCAAAGCTGAACACAGTATTTGAGGTGTGGCCTCACCAGTGCTGAGTACAGGGGGACAATCGCTGACCTGGCCCTGCTGGCCACACGGTTTCTTATACAAGGCATGATGCTGTTGGCCTTCTTGGCCACGTGGGCTACTGCTGGCTCGTGTTCAGCTGACTGTTGACCAACACCCACAGGTAGTTTTCTGCCAGATGCTTCCCAGCCACTCTTCCTGAAGCCTGTAGCGTTGCATGTGGTTTTTACCCAAGTGCAGGGGCCATTGCTGAGTCTTTCTGTGAACCTCATACAATTGGCCTCAGCCCATCGATATCCAGCCTGTCTGGATCCCTCTGTAGAGCCTTTCTACCCTCCAGCAGATCAACACTCCTGCCCAACTTGGTGGCTTACTTGCAAACTTACTGAATGTGCACGCAATCCCCTCATCTAGATCACCGATAGAATTGTTAAACAGAAATGGCCCTGGGGAACACCACTTGTAACCAGCCACTAACTGCGTCTACCTCCATTCACCATTGACTCTTTGGGCCTGGGCATCCAGTCCATGTTTGACCCAACAAAAAGTAAATTCCATTGACTCAACCTTGGCATTCCCTCACCTTTTCATGTCTTTAGTTTTATGGCCCAGTAGTGTTCATCTTGATAGGTTAAAACACTTGTGGATAAAACCTGTGCGATGTAATAAGCTGTTTCCATAACCTGTGTGTGTCTCCTAAGTGTTCAATGAAGATTTTTCTTTTTCCCCCTGGAAGCATTGTCAATCTAAAGCAATGCATGTGCCCTTTCATTGTTTCCCTTGTAAAGTTCTTCAGCTTTTTTTCTATCAAAGTGCTTGTTCTCACATCAGCTAAGCACTAAGAAATGTCAGTGCTTGATTAAAAATTAACATGAAAATAAATTTATATTTAAGAAAACAACTCTTGATTTATGTGGAAGAATATGGACCTCTGAATTGTTTTAAAACTCTTTTCAGGAGTATGTCATCAAATTAGTGCTTTTAACTTTCTGAAATATTCAGCAAGCCAAAATCTGTTAGTCACATTAAGCCTTGCAAGGTGCCACTAGATGGTGTCAGCATCTAGTTCTCTTTTTCCTTACTCAAGCACTAAAATGCTGAAACTGCACCATGTTTGCATCACTTTGAAAGGCCTCTTAATTTTTCAAGTATAAAGTAGGTTTGTTAAGACAGATCATAAAAGTTATTCTTTGACTGTGTGATTTGTGATTAGATGTGCTAAAAATGACAGGTAGGTGGATGTCGTTTAGACATTTTGCTCCCATTTTCACCTTGTTTGTTAGGTTACAGTTTTAGTCTGGATACGAAGAGAGATTGTCTGTTGTATTGCTGATACAATTATGTATTTTATAAAGTTCTACCGTTTATGAAATTAAGTGTATAAAAAAACCTCCACACCATTAAGTAACAAGATAACACCTGGAAACCCCATACCTGGTAATTACATAAAATCTAATTTGTGTTCTCTGTGTGAAATCAAGGAGGCTTACACAGAGGTGAATAAGAAACCCCTGTCATCTCTGTCCTGATAATGAGATGTCCCTTGACCCTTAGTCATAGTAAAAGGAGAAGGCAAATTTTTAGATGACAAATAATAAAGGCTGACAGTGTTAAAGTCGGTAGTTCTGGGTGGCTGTAGAAACCTGCAAGAGGAAAGCAGTATACTGTAACTGTATGAACTTGGCGAGGGTCTTCTCTGTATAGGAGGCAGAGGCTTAAAGGCGGAGTCCAAAGTGAGCCTGAGTTGATGAGGTTTCTTACTGTCCAGTAATTTCAGTTGTTTGGGTGGAAAGATGGTGTTTTTCTTCCCAGAGTGGTGGCAGGTAAAAATCCTTCTACTCTGTTCAAGTAGTGTAGCTGATGATGATTGATCTGAAAAGCTACAATGTAGCTTTGGGGCATATGTACCACCCCCTTTTCTATTTAGAATACGGTGGTAAATGCTGTATCTGCCCCTCGGTTTTAAGGTTTTCAGCAGTCTGATCCTAAGGATTCTCTGTTAGGCAAATAATGTAAATTGCCTGGGTTTGGAGAGAGATGTTAATAGGAAGAGTGTGAATTGATACAGTAAGTAATGAAATAGTGGGTAGAAGGATGGAGATAGGTAACTATGAGCACCTTTTTAAGGAATTCTAGAGTCACTTGTACAATATTGGTTTAGATGTCTGAATGTGCTCTCTCACCTTTGTGCTTTTAAGTGAGTGTTCTGTGGTTGTCTAGGTCATTTTACAAATACCGTTGACAGTGAAGCAAGAAACATTGTCCTGTTGTTGGTACTCAGTCCTATTCTGGGCATGTCCAGGCATGCATTTTCTAGATGAGCTGGAGTGTTTTGCATGCTGAAAAAAAAAAAGTTTCTATGTATTTGGCCTGCAGCAGTTCCGTATCTTTAAGAATTTCAGTGGCAGACTTTGAGATTGGAAAAGCTCAGTAATAAGCTCCTTATCAAAAGGTTGTCTCAGAATTCTGGTGTGAGTAGGAGTGATTTGAAAGCACCCATTTCATTAAAAAAGGACATGTTAACTGAAATGGAATAGTTGTGTCTGTAAAAATGAGAGTTGAACCTATGTTAAAAGAGGGGCAGTAGTTCATAGAATTTCTTTATTTATTTATTTATTTATTGACAAAAATTGCCTCACCTTGGGATGACCAATCTTGGATGAAAAGTAAAGGTGTAAATGATACTGCAGCCTTCAGTGTTGCTGGGGTTTTCTGGTGGTTTTGGTTTGTTTTGGTGCTTTTTTAATTATGCCTTTCTGTCAAGAAGTCATTGATAGCTGGGAGAATGTGAATCTAGAAGGAGCATTTGGGGTAGGAGGTTTTGTGTTATTGTGAGTATCCTTTATAACACAGTTACAGAATGTGACCGAAATATGCTTAGTCATAACATTCTTAAATTTACACTGTCAGACTGCAGTCATCCTTCAGATTGTACCAAATGTGGTGGGGGGGATGGGGGAGGAATTGTGTCCTGAAAGGCTTAGCCCAATGGATTTTCAGGTGATCTTATTCAACTTAAGTTGCATACATTTCATTTACGCATACTGCATGTTGATAGCATATGGATGATGAGTATTCTGGGTTGGTGGTTTTTTTTTTTTTTTTGTGTTCTGTTTTTTTTCCTCCTCTGGGCATGTAAATAAATCCCAGTTTAGAGCATCAAAATTAGAGGTTGGCTTCACAAGCAGTTCCAGTGGTGATGGGCACCTTATGGGCATGATTTGGCATTTGTCAGGCATTAAAAAATACAAGGTTGTGAGGCTTCATCTGTCGTTGCACTCATCTGTCTGTTCTTCAGAAGAGAAAGCTCTGTGTGCCTTGTCATTAAGAGTATGTTGTTCTTATTTTGCTTATACGTAAGGACTTTTCTTAGGTTACAGAAACGAATATGCAAGATAGGCATTAGAAGGGTGATAAAATTTGGGGACATTGTTTACCCGTGGCACTTACAGGAAATGAACCTGCACATAAAGTACATATTGTTCTTGCTGTCTTAATCTGTTTAGAGCTTGTATTTTTTCAAAGCAGAGTTCTCCTTCTTTTGTTGTTTGGAACATACATACTGTATAGAAACCATTCTCACATAAATTTAAAATGCAGATACTTTAAAAAATCAAAATCTTGGTGTTACCACAGTGAATTTTTACTTAAACTCTTAATTTTTTGGATGGTGCCTACTGCAGTGTTCTTACAAGAATGTTGTTCTTACTGTAACATTTGTGTTACAGTCTGATGTGGCCTGTAAACATAAGGGCAAGGTGAATCAACCAGAATTTTTAGTGGGAAAGAGCAGTGCAGGAATGATGATTTGAGAAATATTTTGCCAGGTAGAGCTACTGTTCTACCAAACAGAGCTGCTTTTAGTGCTGTTTTCCAGGTTAGTTTTGGTCTTGGATGTTGAATAAAATATAAACTTTTTTCTGCCTGCTTTTGTTTCTCTAGTTACTGAATGAAAGGGCATGTGAAATTGATTTCTTTTTGTATGTCCCTCTGCACCAGTTCTTTAGAAATTACAGGACACCAGGGAGCATGGTAAATGAGCTACATGATTAAATTTTTAAATCTTACAGCAGCTTTGTCCAGCATGAAAATCCCAAAATTTAAAATGATTTCTTTATTAGAGGTTTTCTGTAAAATATTGCTTGATTTACATTCATAAGATTAATAATAAATATACTTTTGGGTTGACATTTCATAAAACAAAATTACAATATCAAGGAATGCATTACCCACAACAGTGTACTTATTGTGGCAGTGTTACTTTTATTAAACCATTTATCATTTTAATGTTGTGTATTCTGACTCCTAAGGTTTTCTGTCTTTCTCTTCAAAGAAAATGTAACCAAACGAATTCAACATTCATTTTTCTCTCCTACAGCATTATCTGCATACCAGAGGTACTACAGTTTACAATCTGACTACTGGAAGGTCTGTATATGCTGACTTTGTTTGTTTGTTTGTTTGTTTGTTTGTTTTAATTAATGTTACTGTAAATTACCACATTTTAAAAAAAGGTGAATTTCAATATAAGTTTGAAGTATTTACCTACAATTAATTTTTTGGCATATTAATTGAGTGTTAATGGCAACGTTCACCTATATGTACAATTCGTTACAAATCCGGAAATAAATATTCGTGCCACTTGCTGAAATGGCAGATCAATTGACTTGATACAGTTTAGGTTTTTCTGAATTATTATCCATTCAGGTTTTCTTATGTAAGCATAGATATGTGGGTATGTATTAGTATTGAGAGAATCATAGACACCTGAAAGCTTCTGCACAGGCGATGGACTTGTACTGGGAAAAATCTTCTCAGGTTGCTTTTTATTTCTGCAGATGCCAGATTTTTTGAAGTACCTTTCAGTATTTTGGATAGTGCTTTAAGTAAGACAGGGAAAAAAATCTTGCATAGTAGAACTGCCTTGTATGTAGGTCTGTGTAGAGGTGCCAGGACTTCAGATTAGTAAAATGAAGACATTTCTCACAGTGACATTATCAAAAATAGTTAGCATTATTATATTGTAGTAGGAAATAATTTGAAGCTCATGACTGAGACAGAGGTGCAGGAAAGCATATAGCACAATGGGTAATTGTATGATCTTACATGGTTGTTTTCCTTAAAAGTGTGTATAAGTGCATAATTTGAATAGGGAGGACTAATTCTGGAAAGACATCAATACTAGATATATGCAAGCAGTAGAGCAGCAGCATGTTCTGTGTTCATTGCATTTTATAGGGACTCTTAAATACATTCTGAAAAATCCTGTGGCAGTTTCTTCCATCTGGGTCGTGGAAAGGCAGAAAGGGTAAATAAAGCATAAAAGAGTGAACCAAAATAAGTGAATTCTGGCATACGGAAGGAGAGGTCAAATTGGAAGATGCCGGGGAAGTTTTGTATTGTCTTGCAAAGCCCTGGCTCCAGTAGAAGTTGTATGATGCCACTTTTGCACCAGGCCATTTTGGAGTTGAAGTAGTTGGTTTTTTTTTTAGAAATAACCCCTGTAGTACAACAATGAAGGCATTCATATATCCTGACTTCTTATGTACTCTCGGGGACTTAATTTAAAGATTGCTGTAAATGAGTGTTGAAATCAATCGACTAATTAAACATTAATTATAATAGTTTCTGATGGTTGTACTCTTCTTATGTTAAGCATTTCAGAATAGATTGTGACTTGAATTATTTTGTCTGTCTTTTGTTCTAATGACTCATTATTAGGAGAAGTGGTAAGTGGGGCCTGAAATGGTACTGGCGAGGGACTTTTCATCAGGGACTGTAGTGATAGGACAAGGGGTAACGGGTTCAAACTTAAACAGGGGAAGTTGAGATTGGATATAAGGGGCAAGTTCTATACTGTGAGGGTGGTGAGGCACTGGAATGGGTTGCCCAAGGAAGTTGTGAATGCTCCATCCCTGGTGGTGTTCAAGGCCAGGTTGGAGAGAGCCTTGGGTGGCATGGTTTAGTGTGAGGTGTCCCTGCCCATGGCAGGGGGGTTGTAAGCAGATGATCTTAAGGTCCTTTCCAACCCTAACTATTCTATGATTACTAAATTAATTTCTCTGCATTTTCAGAACTCATGGTGAAGTGTCGATCATTATTTCCATAGGCATAGAGTGTTTTGGTATGGCTCAGAGTATTATCTGCAGTTAAAATAAATGCTAACTGGTTGTTTTGCAGTTCTATCTCAAGAGCATGGGTGGCAGTACAATGCGTGTCTATGCTTGACTTACTGGAAGCAAGTTCTGTTTGTACGCAGTGTGCTGATATTCTAACATAGCTGTTTCTTGTGTGTATCTCAAGAGTTCTATCATGCAGAGATTATTTCAAACAGTTGTTTGCAGCTGACAAAAGAGCATTTTGATGTCCAAAAAGAAAAAAAGGAGGGGAGGGGGAAGCCACCAACACCTCCCATTCCCCACCCCTCCAAACTCAAAACCCTGGTAATTTTTCTTAAGGTTGGCCTTACCTGGAGAGGATACTATGCTACTTGTTCTCATTATAAGCTTCCTTATAAATATGTAGTATAAAGTGTTTTGGGGTTTTTTTCCATAATAATTTTGGGGATTATCTTCATTTTTACACGCATAAAGAAGAGCCTGAAAGAGCCCCAAAATATGTTTTCAGTTAAAACCTTTTTTGCTGAACCCAGTACAAATAACATGTGAACCATATTTCATCTTATTAATGACGAAGCCTGGAGTGGCATGGTTTAGTGTGAGGCGTCCCTGCCCGTGGCAGGAGGGTTGGAACTAGATCATAGATGATCTTAAGGTCTTTTCCAACCCTAACTATTCTATGATTCTGTGATGAAGCTAGTCTGGAATTGGCAGTGGAAGCTTCGGTCTAGAGAAAAGTCTTCCTCTCCGTACCCCAACTGAGAGGATTTCTTGTTTCTTGTTATCTTTACAGCTTTGTGTCTCTAAAAATCCATCTAGTAAAGAATAAGCTTGTGGTATATTACCGGTTACCCTTATATGTTGTTTTGTTATTGTTTGCAATTAACTTTTTTTCAAAGAGCTACACTTGACTAAAAGAAAAAAAAGCAGTCACATTTCCTAGTTCTAGCTCTTACAGGGTTAGGTATCATCAATGAAGTTGGAATTTGTGATGGTAAAGAACGGGAGAGAAGTGAGTGAAGAAAGGGTAATATTTATGAGCTGTGAGGAGAGCTGTGTGAGAGAACTGAGAGGTTGATGGAGACTGCTGAATCACATGAAGGTTATTATATAAGGAAGGTTTGAAACCAGAGACGAACAGTCTTAGGCAGCATATCTGAAATTACTTACTGTGGTGCAGTGCAAATTTACATGCTTAAAATAAGTGTCCTGTGTGTTCTTTGATTTATAAATAAAAAACTTCTAGAAGGATTGCATGATATTTAAGTTGCTTTGGCTATAGTTTGCCTCCTTATGTAGTCTTTATAGTCTCTGATACTTGGGTTTTTGCTGTTGCATGGGGTTAGTAATTGAGCATTATTTTCATCCATTATTCATTGTATTTATTCTATAGTTCATGTCTTCTCCTTTCACAAAGAAAAGCATTCTACTTGCTTTTTTAATAGAATTTTCTGATGGTTTGAATTTTTCAGAATTTTTCAGGATTTGGTGCATGGGTTGTTTTTTGGTTTTGTTGCATTTTGTTGATCTTATGGAACAAAAAGAAAAAAGACTTCAGAAAATATATTCTGGGTGTAAGTTATAGTGATGGAAGTAAGTGTGAAAGGTTAGGAAGATGCTGTATTCTGTCATCTACCACATCAATACTTCCCTTCACTCTGAGACATTACTTCCTTTCAAAGAAGTAATACCTGTACAGATAGTTTTGAAAGATCTGGCTTGCATTATGTCACATGTTCCTAAATAGAACATTTTTTGCAGTAATGTCTTTGGGCACTCACAGATCCACATAAAAATGTCCTGTAAAATTATATAGTTTTTATTCTGCACAGGCACTGTGGTACCTTAGGTCTGTGTTTAAAAAAAAAATATTTGACTTGAGATCTTACAAAGTAAATACATTAACTTGGATAAAAGCTGAGATAACTTAATAGAGTTCTTGCATTCAAGTAGTTTTCTCAATGCTGCTGCTTCGTATGTGCCTATGCTAAAATAAATCTCCCTTCTGTGCAATGTACTTCATTCTGATTTCTTTTTAAAACTCCCGTGTCAACATGTTGGGGGAGGTGAGGAGGACTGTGGGGGATGAATGGATGGGAAGGGCAGTTCAGGAGAGGGAGACAGCTAGAACTGCAGTTTGTAGATTTTGATGCTACTGAGAAAATAAAGACATCAAGTGTAAGTGTCTGCCATGGTTATCAGTTTTGACATGTTCTGAGGAGGCAGGATTAAAAGCTCAGCAAGGAGTAAGATATTTTTGATTTTATCCAAACTTGATGGCAGATATCTGGCACCTGGAAAAAAAATATTTTAATCATTTCATGTGGTTGTATTCTAGTGCAGTTGATTGTACTGAACTCTTTTATATAACGTCTGGGTTTGGCTAGGGCTGTTACAACAGAAATTTCAGTACATGAGTGAATTGAGTGTAAGTGTTAAAACATCTAGATCTGTTACACTGACCTGGTTGCCCAGGGCAGGGGAGACCTAGAAGCCTTCCTCCATGGATATAGGGCTACAAGAGGTTTCAGTGCTCGCTAGAGTGGTTCTTAAGATGGTTGTCTGGTACTTTGATTAGATCTCTGCTTTGGTGTAACACTGCTACTGCAGCCCTTACGTGGTTTGATAGTTTTGATTATATAGTATATATTTGGCCTGTTGCCGGTAGGTGAGTGTTCACATATTGACAGTTAGAAATTGTGAACCTGTAGTTTTTGCAACTCAGAATTTGAATAAATAGAATTTTTTGGTATGGGCATGTTAAGGAGAAGGGAGGTCCCATATGCTGATTCTCTGCAGTGTTTCCATGTCACCCGTATTGAAATCTCTGTGGTGGTGGAATGAAAAGGTAGCTTTCTAGACAGGATTTTAGTAAAATCCAGGGGACTGTGGACTAGTTTTAAGGAGCATGAGGACAGTACTGCCATTGTACCTTAATTTGGAGTGTGTTAATTCATCACTGTATCCTGTCTGTCTTCAAGGATTTCTGTAAAAAGCTGTTTTTCATCCGAGTAACAGAGGGTGCACAAATACTTTAATATTTCTATCTATATGTGAATAAGCTGGAGGATTGCCAGGGCACAGTGTTTAGAGATGCATTTTAAGTGAAGCTTATAATGTTGGAAGCTACTGTGCAAATTAGTTACTCCCGTATCAAGGAAGACTACTGCGAACTAGGATGCTAGAACTTAGACTGAGGATGCCTTAAACAGAAAAGAAACTATCACTTCATGGCGAAATGTTTGGAATGGATCAGTCAGAAAACATGAATGCTCCTTGGAATGTTTGAAGAACATTTATTAGTGAGTTACGTCCTTCGTACAGTTCTTGCTAGCTGTTGACTTCGGCTGGGAAGTTTCTTAGAAGAAGAGAAATCTGACGGGCACTCTTTATCTCATTGTTATGAAACTGGTCCTAATCACCTTTCTTTTAAATAAAGAGTTCATTTATGTGGTCAGGGTGAAAACATCAAAGAAGTTTAGTAAACCCCAACGGGGGGTTTCAAAAACATTTGAAAATGTCTTTGTTCCAGTGGATTTAAAGAATATGTGGGTATAGGACAGGTACAAACTGAATTTACAGTTGCGTGGCTATACTGTAAAAGACCAAATGGTCTAGTTTAAAAAAAGAAAAAAATTGAAGTGGGGGAGGGTGAATAAATCCCATAGTTGTTTTGCAGCAAGGTATCAGTCTAGTTCTGGAAAGCATCTCTTTGGTACTCCCTGCACATGTTTACTAGACATGAGAATTACTGAGTTCAAATTCTTACCTCAGACCTTATTCATATTTGTCTTTTAAAAATAAATAATTCTTAGAAATTTAATTCTGGTTATATGTTTGCAGATAACAGAATTTCCTCTCACTTTTCCCAGAAAGTCTTCATAAAACTGAGGAGAATCCAAAACCATACAGAAGTATTAAATAAAACCAAAAACCTCCAAATTGAAAGCCCAGGAAAATGCAACTGTATATGTGTGTGCTAGTCATGGAAGAAGGATGTGATCTTAGTTTACAACATTGAGTTGTTTGTTTGTTAGAAAAAGTGATTTTATAACATTCCTTCTTATATAGACCTAAAGTGTAATTTTGTATCAGGTAATTTTTCACAGTGCTGTTTTATAATTAAACCTATGTAGAAATATTGCTAGGAGTATTCTCAACCTTATGGGTCTAAACCACTTTTAGTGAGTAGTAAGGCTTTTTTTGCCCAAAGAACTAAAGTAATAAAAGCCCATGAGTGTTTGTTTTTTAAATGTGACCTGTTGCTTGTTTTAATATTTTTTTATGCAGCGTCTTTTAATCTCCTTCTACCTTTTTCATCTTGATAGCCCAAATGTATGGGTTTTTTTTGTATATACTCCTAATGCTATAAAATATGAAAACAATTATAAAAACATTGCTACTTTAGTTTTGTATTTTTTGCTGTCTCTTTTTCTCCAGATTGTAAGTCTGTTTCCCTCTTTAAAATAACTGGACAAAAAGCAATTACTAGATATACTGATAACAGCAAAAGCGGTGAGAACATTTTGCACCTTAGAGGATCTGTTATAAGACAGCAATTTTCCACTTCAGTGAGTCACAACTGTTTTATTTTCTGCAGTAACCTCAAAATACCAAGTAGTGCTTTTAGACAGAATTCATCATGTATTCCATGTGAAGATGGCTAAGTTGAAAACCTCCAATTCAGAATATATTTGCAAAATAAAAATGATAAGAATAGAATAAATAGAAATTTCAGAGGAAAAGGAGAATCAGTGAAAAAAAAACAAATCAAATAAAGATTCAGCTGCTCTGGAAGGCATTAAAAAGGGAGATACTATTAATACCTTCTATATGTTCGTTACTTCTGTCTGAAAGTAAAATGGTCATCCTTGCAGCACGTAGGATTCTGTACCACTGCTCATGTTTGTCTAAAACAAAAGGTTTTAGATAGCAGTCCTTTCACTAGAAGGCTTTTGATGAAGACATTCTGGGCATGTTCTGAGAAGGTATGAAATACAATTTTTCAAGGACATATTGTAGACAAAGAGGGAGAGAAACATGATATTATCACGTGTTATGGAACAACAAATACAAAATAGAGATCAATTTGAATGTCCTAATTCTTTTAATGCTGAAGACAGTAGGTCTTCATAATGGAGTTAAAAATATTTTTATGGTATTTAATGGGATAAGTATTTTCAGGAGACTGTATTGTGGAAAGCAGTCTAGAAATACAGTCTTAGTCTGATAAAGCATTATGATATGGGATGGCAAGCTATTATGCCCAGGAAAAGAACATAAGAGGAGGAAGGAACCGAGGAGAGAAATAACTGTTAAGACCAAGTGAGACTGAACAAATAATATGAGGAAGACAAGCTGAGGAAGAATCACAGGGAGTGGGGAAGGAAGATTGTGGCCCTGCTGAGAATTTGAATGTGAAGAAGATGAGAGAATTAAAAGCAAACTTTAGGGCTAAGAGCATATGGAAAGAAGGGAGGAGGGTATATATATGATAATACAGGAGTGGACTGCAGGAGGACTGAAAGGAGACTTTTGCCAGCTTTCTCCTAAATAGCAATCTCTGTCATAGAGTCACCAAAAAAGAAATGTGAGGAAGAAGGTAACTGTTCAGTTGAGGAGCACAGTATTAATCTTCAGCTGACCAGGATGTCTTCTATTTTGAGGAAGACAGAAAAAGGTAGACTGCGAAGCACCGAGGCTCACATGGGAAGCAAGAGAAGTATATAATAAAAATCTGGTATGTTAAAGAGTAGAGGAAATTACAGTAATGGGGCTTTAGCTGATAGAAATTAAATTTCTGTCCTGAACTTCGTGGAGAGTAAATAGCAAGGGGAGGAGGGATTTAAAATGATGAGAACTCCTCTCTTATGAATTAAACAATGAAGATTTTTAATGTATAGCTGTTACTGCAGCTGATGATAACAATTTTCTGCCACAAAAGAGCGTGAGTTTTTTTAGGAAATTAGAACAAAGGATCTAGCAATTGCATGAAGTGTTTTACTGAGATGCTGATGAAAAATAACTGAGGACGTATTTTCCACAATATTTTTTTGGGGGGCCACAGTGTATAAGAGTAACGATGTTGGTGAAAACTTTTCACTTTGGTCCTAAGATGTATTGGCAAAACAAAAAAATGGAGAAGAGCAGAAATGTACATAACATCATCAAAGTAACTTTTAAAGAAAAAACAGTAAAAAATCCTATAGCAAAGCACATAGCTAGCAATATCTGTTTCTCCAGAAATTTTTACAAATTATTAATACATTTAGATCATGAAATTGTGTTTTCAGTATGTTCGTGATGGATAGAAACTGCATATGAGAAGATACTTGAAAAGATAGAAGAGTTGTTAACAAGATCTAGGAGGAATTTGTAGTACAAAGATTGCTAAATTGAAGGGCTAAATTTATGAACTGTGCACCATATAATCTCTCTGCTGTATTAGAACACCTGGTAGGTTTGGAAATGCTGAAATAACCTCATTTACAGTATCCCATATATGTGATCAGTTAGCATGATTTTAGAAAATTGTTTCTTAAGTGCAAACTGTGAGTACTAACTGCAGTTCTTCCTGTTTCTAAGGGTGAAAGATGGTGTAAGCTTTCAGGATATTTCAGAAAAAAAATTATTAAGAAGAAACAGGAATGTTGGAAAGGTACTTAGGATTGTGTTACTAGTAACACTTGGTACATCTGTAAAATACACAAATAATAGAGGAAATGAACAACTGTTTTTAGGTTTCAGGGAAAGAACAACTGTACTTGGATTTCAGAAAAAGGTCTTTTAATGTTGGATGGTAAAAGTAAATGTTCTGTAAAGCAGAGAAGTTGAAGGAAGTATACTTCTTTTCCCTGAAACATGTTAAATAAATGCCGCCTAGAAAGTAAAGAAAAAAATGTGTTGTATTTCATGCTGTTAATTACAGTAAAGCACAAGTGATCCCTGGTTTAGAATAG
Source organism: Neopsephotus bourkii (assembly GCF_033783945.1). Classification (NCBI taxonomy): domain Eukaryota; kingdom Metazoa; phylum Chordata; class Aves; order Psittaciformes; family Psittacidae; genus Neopsephotus; species Neopsephotus bourkii. The sequence continues at coordinate 9,672,860 of NW_026901456.1, read as the reverse complement.
AGAATACATTTATCCAGATGTTTGTTAAAGGGTAATAAATCTTAAGAGCTACAGTTTTGAGGTTTGTGCATTTTAGGGTGTGTGTGCATGTCTAAAATTCTGTTCCTCTGTTGACTAAACCACAGGGAATTCTTGGGTTGTCCTGTGACAAAGAAAGAAGCAGATGCTGGTTTTTACTATTGTTAATACAGACAAGTAATGCAGCCTGTCCAATTTTGTGTACAATAAAATCAAACAAGGTTCTAATGAGTAAATCTATTATTAGATGATGTATCTAATGAAATTATGACAGGATGGTATACTCCCTCTTCTTGACAGGAATCAAGAGTGGGTGTAAAATCTTAAAAAGAATGAGACTGACCAATTTAGCTAATAAATTTTGACGTTGCCTTTGACCTCCAGACAAATTTGATAAATTGCCTCTTTTTTCATGTCTCTTTTTATTAACTGTCATCATACAAAATAAAGAAATCCTCCTCTGCATGTATAAGCCATGTACTTGTTTGGGTCACAAGAAGGATTAGGCATTTGTAGGGAGCATGTATGTTTGTATTTGATTAAAAATATTTTGCATTTGCACTAAATTAGAAAAAGGTTTTTATTGCAGTGTCTGCAGTTTTAAATATTTTTTTTTTCAGTGTGTATTTATTCATTAAGCCACTCATCCCTTTTAATCAGTGGATTTATAAAAACTCAAAACTCTGGCAAATCTGTAATACACTCAGAATATTAATGGAAAAAGAGGAAAGAATGTGCTTTGGGGAGAAGCTGTGCTTGGGGCAGGAGAAGACAAGACAGAACCTCAGAGGAAACACTTCTACCTCACCCTGGACATGGAATCTGTTTCCAAACAATCTTCATAGCATTTTCGAGTAGTGATGTTTCACTGTGGAAATTCAGCAGGGACACTCTTCTTGTCCCCCTGTATGTATGGTCTCTGTTTAAAAATCCAAATACTCTGGGTGGAAATATCATAAGTATCATCAGGATTGATGGAAAAGTCTCTTCAGAAAAGTTTTTAATGCATGTTAAATTCTCCTATTGCAGAAGTTTCCTTTGTGCAGAATAAAAACCTGTCATCCTTCATCTACTAGTACTTAGAATAATAGCATGCTTCCTTTCTTCAGGCCTTGTGATGAGAATGCAGGATGCTAAAATATGAGACATGCTGAAGTGTGACAGTGGTGAATGTTATCAATTCAGATTTTTGGGAGAGAGGCATATTGAGTAGAACAGTTCTCACTCAAACAGAGGACACATCTTCAGTGTGCAAGAATATTATTTGAATGTTGATGATATTGAATGGCCAAATGTTTCTTTTGCTAAATATAAACAACCGTATTGACAATGGATGTGATTCTTGTTTTTTCAGAAGTATTCTGTTGTTTGCATGATACAGTTACTTTTGCTCCATACGATTGCTCTTCTGTGGCATGGAAAAGGTTAAAACAAAGCATACCACCCTGTCTTTCTTATTTCTGTTTTGTAGATTCCAGTTTGTTCATAAGCTGTAAGGAGATCCTGTCTCATGAATGAGTGGCATTGCTTTTCTTCAGAAATGAATCTTTTGCATTTTAAGGTTTATTCTTGGAAAGATTAAATACTTGCTTAGTTTTGGAAACAAAGAATTTATTCTCCATATATATAAAAAATATATATAAAATATATATATGTTTATTTTAATTTTATTATTCTCTCCAGAATTGATATTTGAGTTCTTTGGGTTTTTTTTGAAAACTCCTTAAGCATATACCTCATTAAAGCATTTCTGCTGTTGCATTCTGCATCCCCTCCTTTTCCCAAAAATACAGATGCAGTATTCTCTGTGTGGTGGGGAAGGGCAGGGTAGGAGTGGTTGAAGTGCAAGTGGTTCTAGTACAAATAGATGGAGAAGGTGGGAGGATGGGGAGGCATAGAACTTGCGTCTCTTTCTTGAAGACTGTGTAAGCAGGTTGTATGAACCTAATAAACTCATGCTCTGAAGAAAAGGCAAATAAAGTGTTTTGTGTTTGAGCATGAATTTGCTCTGCTCTCTGAAGCACCCTTACAAAAATGACTATTTGGAGGAGAAATAGAAATCAGTTCTGCTTCGTATGTTTAGTTGTGTAAAGGTGTAGGAAGAAGTAATTTCTGGTGTCTGCTTGCCTTTGAGGGAGTGTATCAGGTGAAGATTGGTACTGAAACCACTGAGTGCTTTTCCACTGAAGGGAAGGCCAGGTGCTGAAAGAACGCTGGAAATTCAAATGCTGAAGTGTACTAGCAGCAAACAAAAAAGCCTTGGAGTTTAGATAACCTCAAGAAAATCTAAATATATGCCTAGAAAGTCTGTAGCTACCTAGAAAACCTGCAGCTAATTATCTGTTCCTATACAGCTTGCAGGTCTGTGCTAATTAGGGAAGGCATGCAGAAACAAATACTAGCTTGGAAAAATATTAGTTGTCACCCTCAGCCACTTCTCTGGGCTGCTATATTCAAATTATTTGGCACTAATTTCTAAGTCACTGTGCAGTGCCATTTCGCACAAGTCATCCCTCCCAACTTCTCAGGGATAACGCAGAACTCGTAACTTCTATTCTTCATGCTGTGTCATTTTTCTCATCTAATTTCTCAACGAAGAAAGATACTGATGAGAGATCCAACATCTCAGATATGGGAGAAGTATCTCTTCTCCTGTAGAGAAAGATCTTCCACCCTGTTTTTTTTCTTTCCCAGCCTAGTCTTTGTTCTGTAAGGCTAAAAAGTTCCTTGGTTATGTTTTATCTGGTATTAGAAGCCAAAAAAATGTAGCAGTTGTTCTTGCTTTCCTCATTCAGTCTTTCTTTCTGGATTAGATTTTTACTTAGTGTTTTTCTTATTGCAGGCATTATTCTAGCTTTTTCTTTCTGAATTCTCAGGTTCATCCAAAAAACAGCAATAAAACTGTATTGCCAGGCATCATAACTATACTGATGCTGTCTCATGTGTTCTTTAGAAGTATTGCATTACTGCTTTTTCCTCTTCCTAATGAGGGTTGGGATCCATTTCATGCAGGCACCTGCTGGACTCTTGGGGTCAGACACAGACTGATTCCCAGGTATCTTAATGGGGTACTCGGAAATCTGTAAACAACTTCTGGAAACAAAACAAAACAAAACAAAACAAAAAGCTGAAAAATCTGAATCCAGTCCTCATAAGCACTGTAGAAGGGGAGATGGATCAAAAAGTGTGGGGAGGCAGAAAGCAGAGATTGTCATGGGCAGTTAGCTTGAACTTAGAAAAGAGGAAGATAAACTGGTTATTATTCCTAATTACTATTTTCATTACAGCTAGACGATGAAAACCCACAGTGATGACAGAGAAAGGGGAATCTCTTTAAATCAGAACAGCATTGCTGCTGCAATTTTCTTTTCTCTTGTCAGCTGCTGCAGGAAGTTCATGTGTACTACATCTTCCAGCTTTCATTTCACTGGTTGTATAGGAAGTTGCATCAGTTTTGCAGAATGCTGCAGACTCACAATGTTTGAATGGTTTTGAAAAGCAACTGGGCAAATCCAGGGAAGGAAAATCCATTAAGAGCAATTAAATATGAAGACATTTTATCTGGCTTTAGAAACCTCTGAGCCACAAATCACTGGAGGTTGTGAGGGTATTCAAGGGAGGGAAAGGCTTAAAATAATGACAGAAAAGTAAGTGAAGTTACTCTTGCTAGTAACTTCAGCAGCAGTGTTTGAAAAGTTAAATGTTACTGCTGTATGATAGCCTGCTCCCTCCCTCCTGGGTGACCTACTTGGAGTTATGTTTCCATTTAGTGACATAGTCTTTACCTTTTGGAGAGGAAGGATAATTTTCTGATTAAATGCAATCATTGGATGTTGTCTACAGCAGGATTACTCTCTGGAGCTATACTGGAATTTCAGTACACTTTAGTCAGTTCTCTCTCTGTTTGAAATCCATAAAAATATAATAATATAAATGAAATCATCCATCTAGTTCATAATGGAGTATTATAATTCCATCTAATTTCTGTTCTGATCTCAAAATCTAGGCAGACAGAGCCCTCTATCTGTCTGGAACTTCTAAGTAAGATCTGAAGAAAAGCTTGTCTTGAAGGCAGTACCACTTCACTCAGACAATATGCTTTTTAGAGGCATGTCAGCATTTTTCTTTCCTAAACTTTCTTCCCTTTACACTGATATCAGACCCTGGCTTTTATAGAAAGAACATGTGGGTACTCTTTGCTGGAGAATTTTTCTCACCTTGGCTTTGAGTACTGAGAAAACTGCAGCAAAACAGATGAGGAATGTCGCTTCTGAGATCAAGACAAACCCAGATGACTGATGCCACAGGCAGCTAGTCTTGAACTAAGAATGGATATTGAGTGCTGTGTTGGAAAATCAGTCTAAAATAAAAATTACTCTAAAAGAACAAAACTGAAATGTTGGGTTGGTGGTTTGTTTCGGTTTTGGGTTTTGGGCGTGGGTTTTTTTTTTTGGTTCTTTCTTGTTTTATTTTTTCTTTTAAGCTACTTTTTTTTTCTAATTCTGGTATTTTATGTAGATGTGTAATTCCAAATCCATGTGGCATCTTTCCATGTTCCCTGGTAGCTAACCTCTATAAACTTTGATTTTTATCTTTTCCTGGGATTCTAGTTTTCTTTTTATATTCTTAGTCTTGCAGCTTGTACATACAAACTTGGAGATGTTGTGTGTGTCTTGAGATACTTTGATGATTCAAGTTCAGGGAGCGAGTACCAGGGGTAGGACTTTGCTTTATTACCTGCCTGGAACACAGTGAAGCACTGAGGTATTGGAGCAGTGTCTTGAAGCACTGTTCCATTCCATGATGACTGGCTGTGAAAAGAAGGTGGTCAACAGTTTTTTAATCATTGGGAAGAATGCAATCTGCCATGTCAACAAAGGATTACTTCGTCGTGTGTGGAACAAAGTTTCCCGTCTCTGTGCTGTGTCATTCAGTGTGAGGTGAACAGCAATTCACTGGTCTGGGTTATCAGACCAATATAAATCCAGAAGTGTACCTCTTCTCCCGAGTCCCTTTGGTAAACTTTGCTTTTGGAAAGAAGAGAATGAAGGGAGAGTGGCCATACGTAAGAAGAATCTAAGGCACGGCTCTTGTAAAGTCAGATTACTCAAAATTCTAGGTATAGAAGCTCCCACTTCGCTGACATGAAAGTAAATAAAGTGGAATTTCCTATTTTATTCCTTTCAAGATGGGCATATTGCACAGACAGCAGAGTTCTCTAAGGGATTTGGGGAGGGCTGAAGCAGGTTGTTAGCCTGAGCATTCTCTTTCTTTGGCTGAAAAGGAGCTGAATTGTAGGCCTAAAAGTCTTGAAGGCCGTCACAGTGAATGTGCTAAAAAGGTTTAAAAACTATTGAGAGGCATAGCTATCATATTGTGAAATTATAAGAGATACCAGGAATTAGAATATATCTGCCTGTTGATACAGAATCAGTTAATTACCATGTTTAGCAATTAAATATAGCCTGAACTTTCTACAGCTCATCGTAAAGTGGATGTGTTTGTGTTTAAGAAAAGAATTAAATTATGGGAACAAGGGTGCATCAACACTTACATGGATTAGGACGGGATTCCGCTGACTTCTACTGCAAGAGTAAGAGGGGGTATCCACTCACACCAAAGAGCAGCAATTTGAATGTAAAATTATTACATGGAACTCAGCTTAGCAAGATAACTTTAAATAAGAGTTCTCTAGAGTCGTGCAAAATGATGTCAAATGAACAGAGGAGCAGAAAATCCCCATGCTGTGGCACTGGTTTAATGAGCTTTCCTGTCCTCCCTTCTCCTTCAGGTTGCTGGCTACCTGCATAAGCAACGGAGTTAGAAATAAACTGCCCCAGATAAAAATGATTTCAAAACTACCACCTTTGAGAGGCTTCTTATAACCTTTCCTTGTGATTATCAGGCAATAGTCAGAACTGAGGAGAGACCAGTGGATTTAAGTTGTTCAAGTTCCTGATTCAGGACAGTTGTGATGTTTCCATTTGCAATTTTTCAGAAGTTAAATTGTTAGTTAGAAATAACTAGCATCATGTACAGCAGCAGTGATACAGTGGTAAGAAGGAGGGGGATTAATGGGGGAAAGCAAGATGAGCTCTGGAGTAGATGAGGAAAGAGCTAAGCAGAGCAGTGCAGGATTAGCAGAGATGGTGGAGAGTGAGTGAGTGTCCTATCATTCGGCTTGTTTGTATTTTTTTCTTTATTTGTTTTGCCTTCAGAAATTGAGGGCTCTTGCACTCTCTGGTGTGTATATATTCATAGAGTGGGCTGAAAATTCACTGATGTACAGCTTTCTGTTAAGAAATGATGATTTGGTGGGATTGAAATATTCTGTGGGAATGGTTGGTGGGCTGCCCAGCTGCTCTGCTTTGCTCTTGGCTGCTGGCCATCTTGTCTGCTCTCCCAGCTGCCTGTCATGTGGGCCTGCTGCCTTGTCTGTTGTATCCTATTTTAAGTATTTGTACATTCTAACAAATAAAACAGCAAATCACTAATTAGAACACCAATTAGTGTTACTACTTAACCGACTACAAATCTAATTGGAAAATCATTTTCAGTAATAATTGATTGGTAGCTAACTAGCAACCATTACACAATGAGCTTGCCTTTCGGTACTGAAAACCGTTAAATCTTTTAAAAGTTACACATTCTTATTTTAATATTGTGTGTATTTATAGCAACACAAACTATATGCTATTGAGTAACATTTCCCATCGAAAGATGTTACTGACTAATGTAAAAATCAAGTAAAAATTGAAGCAACCAGTGCGACTTTTTTCCTAAAGCTGATACTCAGAATTTTGTTCCAAATGTGGGATTTTGTTCAGTTTGCAGTTTAGAGAACAAACTGTTTTTATGCTAGAGTTAATGAAGCCTGGGTAATGACAGGCTGGTGTCTGTTGTCCTTTCGCACCTCCTGGCCTTCCTTCTCCCGCTTTACTTTGCAAGCACACATAAACTGGAATTCCTCTAGTTTTGCTAGTGAAGCATCCTGAATGACATCATGTTTTCTGTGACATCTCTGAGCAGGAAAAGAACATGCTTGCTGTAAAACTGTGCTCTTAAGTGTCATTTCCCAAAGAGGGGAGAGTAATTAAACTCACAGAATCACAGAATCCCAAGGGTTGGAAGGGACGTCAAGAGATCATCTGGTCCAACCCCCCTGCAAGAGCAGGGTAACCTAGAGTACATCACACAGGAACTTGTCCAGGCGGGCCTTGAATATCTCCAGTGTGGGAGACTCCACAACCCCCCTGGGTAACCTGTTCCAGTGCTCTGTCACTCTCACACTAAAGAAGTTCTTCCTGATGTTAACGTGGAATCTTCTATGCTTCAGTTCACACCCATTGCCCCTTGTCCTATCACTGGATATCACTGAAAAAAGCCTAGCTCCATCATCCTGACACCCACCCGTTACATATTTGTAGACACTGATGAAGTCACCCCTCAGTCTCCTCCAAGCTGAAGAGACCCAGCTCCTTCAGCCTCTCCTCATAAGGGAGATGCTCCACTCCCTTAGTCATCTTAGTTGCCCTGCGCTGGACTCTTTCAAGCAATTCCCTGTCCTTCTTGAACTGAGGGGCCCAGAACTGGATGCAATATTCCAGATGTGGCCTAACCAAGCCAGAATAGAGGGGGAGGAGAACCTCTCTTGACCTACTAACCACACACTTTCTAATGCACCCCAGGATGCCATTTGCCCTCTTGGCCACAAGGGCACATTGCTGGCTCATGGTCATCCTCCTATCCACCAGGACCCCCAGGTGCCTTTTCCCTTCGCTACTTTCCACTCTGTCTGCTTTCTGTAAGCAGGCCTTGGTCTGGGGGCGCTTTCCTTTATCCAGCAAGTATTTTCAGTGACATTTTTCAAGTTTTCCATCTTTGAGATATTCTCCATTCTTCAGAATTCATTTAAAGGCAGCTAACTCGTTCAAAAGTTATTCAGCTGCAAAGAACAACATATAAGTAGCCACAACATTCTTCAACAACTTGCTCAAAATTCAACTTACTTATTTCCATTAAGCAGAATTCCAGATTCAGTATGGTTCTCGGTAGCACCCAGCACAATGTGGCTTTAAGATTCAAAGGAACAATCATAGGCAATTTTGCCACTTCATTTTTGTGATTGTTTCCCTTTTTGGTTTTTATTGGTTTGCTTGTGTGTATTTGAATCCCTTTGTAGTTATTCATGCTTTAGTATTCTGCTTGCCCACTCCCATTTTATGTGGAGGGCCTCAGATGTAATTAATGATATTAAGGCTTTTTCCAGCATAGTAGTGATTCTCCAGCAGTTAGAAACTGACAGGGAAATAATGGGGCTACTTGTAAACTCAGTATGGAGAAATGTGCTGTCTGTCCTAAGAAGGAGATGGGCAGGATGGGGAGGAGAGCATGGTCATTTCAAAAATAGGTACCACTCACAAGAAAGGGGAAAAAAAGAAAAAAACACCAACCAAACAAAAAAACCTCCCCAAAATACCCTACCAACAAGGACAACAACAACAAAAGAACAAAACAAGGAGAGAGAAGAAAAGTATTTACACAGCCACAGTACTTTGTGGATGGCAGTTTTTGTTTCTTTGGGCTTTGTTTGTTATGTTTTTTCCTACTTCACCTTCTTAAAATCTTTTATGTGAAAGAAAAATATTTTTTATGACTCAAAAAAAATGTATTACCCAGTTTTCCTCTACAAGCCGTAGGTGTACTTTTGCAATATTACAGCTGTGTTTTAAAGATCCTGTATAAACCTAATGATTTTTCAGGTACTATAAAATTTCTTGAAGACCTCGAAGAAGCCAAAACTAATTAAATTAATTTGTAATACACCCCTTACAGGGATCTTAGAATTTCTGCAGGTGTGGCAAATGTGTAGAACATCGAGATAGGGAGCTCTCTTTTTCATGTTTCTACAAATCTAAACAAATTTTGTTTAATCCCTCTCGTCTTTCTCCTGAGCACTTAACAATCTTCGTCACTGGAACTGCTAGAGCTTGTCAACTCCCAAAGGCATATAGCTGTTTATACACAGGAGCCTGAGTGGAATTTTTTATGTGGTGCATACTCTCCAGGGAACTGCTACTATATATTGAGTAGTGTCAGGAGGAATATTAGGCACCATAGTGTCAAAACTACTTCTTTTGGGATTTTTTTCATTAAATAAATAAACATATTCACACATTTGGACACAAAAGAAAAGGTTTTTGCCTGGAACAGGTGGCTGACAGACCCTGTGACCACAGGATGGGCTGTAAACTGTGAAACCTTATTTTTCTAGTTAGGTTTCCTGAAGAGCAATGCCCCCTGCCAACATGCCAGCTCCTCTGCAGCCTGGTGTGATGTGAGCCGGACTGCAGGTACTGCTGGAGCTTAGGCAGCTGTGGAAGGGGCATTTGGAATCCTGCTGAAAGCAACTTTAAGGTGTCATCAAAGACTTTACAGTCAAGGGCCTCATGAGAGTGCTGAACTTTTTCCCCCCCCCCCCCATTCATCTTTAGGCTTCCACCACCCAACTGCATGGGGACTTTGTTTCTTCTGATTTGTTTTTTGTCTCATAGTGAGGTGGGGTACACTCTGATTTCTGTATAAATAGTAGAAACCCTTTCATGAAATAAAAGGGTTATTTTATCTATGTCTGGCCCTGCCCCTTATAGTCATAAAGAAGAAATGGTATATTTGCTTGTATTTCTCACTGATTAAGGACCTACCTGCATGGTGAAGGCTGACAGGCAGGCTGTGGTGTTATTCCATGCTTTTATCCATCTTTTACTGACCCGTAGAAGTTAATTCCTCTCAAGTCAAACATTTACATCATTTATAATATATGTTTAGTTATAATATCTAAAGTATTGAGCTTTTCCCTTTTTTTTATAAAAAAGGACAGGTTGCCTGTTAAAATCTTCAGAATTTCACTCTTTCTGTTTGAAAGTCCTTGTAGGTTCAATATGTGTTTTCTTAGTAGCAGTGTAGGCTTGAAGAGATTTTACTTTGCTACATTCCACTTTCATTTGTGCTAATGAAGTTGCTGAGGGTGGGGGTTACACAGTGAACATGGCTGGGAAACCGATCCAGTTAAAAATGATCTTTTTTTTTGTTTCTTTTTAATCTGTATATTAATAACACATATCAGTTCTGGCATCGAGCTGGCTATAGTACTATACAAATGACTATCAGCAAAATTAAGAGGCAGTGTTAGGGAATGTTTCTGAATCAGCAGTGCTATGAAACTATGGCAAAAACTGTTCATTTTTAAGTTGCAAGGTCCCAACTCAATGTTGCCCTGTGTTTTTCCACTCTCTTTCTAGACTTGCCTGCTGAAGACATTTTCCTTTGCATGCCTAACTTCTTTGTATATATTCTTGTGTTTATAAAACACAAATCAGGTCTCAAATGCCTGTGGAAGGTACACACGTTATAGGTGAAAAACATCTGCACTGAGATGTGGTAGCTGTACATTTATAGATTCAAAGATGGCCATTGATTAAGTCTTGAATGTGAGTATGGACGCTTGCTACACAGGACAGGTGCATTTTTCTGACCCTGTGTTTGTCGACAAAGTGTAACTGTGATGTTCTGGTCTCATGGCTTTCTGCCGGAACAACTGACTGCACTCTTGAAGATGGAGAAAAAACTTTTGTTGTGAAATTGGCCTGAAATGGCTAGAGAATAGAGCACATGTATGTTTGGGATCTGTTTCCATCTGTTGCTTCAGAGAGGCTATAAACCAGTTACTTGGGTTATTGCAGAAGGTCTGTGAGATGGACGGAATTTTCCTCGTTTGTTAATTTATTTTTTTTTCCCCATGATTGCTTAAAACAAGACCAGAAAGTCTTCAATGTGCTTTCTTGTCTCAGTTACATATAAAGGTGCATACAGATGCATCTTTTGCCTTCTGAATTACCTGAAGTAAAAAACTGTAGCTCATACTCACACGTGTTGTCAAATACGACTGAAATGTTGCTTAGCACTAAATAGTGCGTGTAAGTAATGGTACACAAAATAAACTTGACAATCTTCTTAAATTACATAAGTGTATTTTGTAAAATGGAAAGAAGTATTTGAGCCATCTAGTGGTTGGTGTGAAACATTCTAACATTCTTGATAGTTTGTAGAAAATGTGAATGACATCTAATTGGGAATGGCATTTCTAATTTTTGTCCATGCTTTTTAATAACATGGCTGTAGATGAAAAAATGCAGACATTTAACTTCAGATTTGAGGTACAGTCTGTTTCAGTTTGCAGGGATTATTTTTTTTTTCATTTACTGTAGATTTTAGTGGAGAGCTCTGATGACATAAAAATTGCATTAAAAGTTAGTAACCGAAGAGTGAGTTTTGTTAGCATAAGATCTTCAAAAATTGTGAGAGTTGTTAAGAAGGTTCAAGGAAAGGATTATAAGAGATAGTTTTGTTTGATTATTTTGTTTTCTACTCCTCACTTTAAAATGTTTGGAGGGGGAAAACTGGGTTTATATTCCACTTTACCAGCTATTTATAGCAGTATTCTGAATAGCAGGGGTTAAATTACAAAGGTAATCTTACTGGAAAACATGCGATGGATACTTTTTGTGCTAAACTTGTCCAAATAGAATTAACAAAGGCAACTTGAAAACAGATATGTATTTATTTATTTATTTATTCCTTTATTTAAAGATGGAGTGTGTTCCTTGTAAACAGAGTCACAGAATCTTGTGATGTTAAGTAAAAGGACATTTTGCAGATGAAAATTTTGTGTAATGATCTTGCTTGTCCTGGTAATGCATTAAGTTGTTCTAGCCTTTCATACTGGATGTTGCCAACAGGAACTTGGCTGCACGTCGGACATGATGGTATTCTGCAATACAGGCAGAAAAGTTAGTTGCTGAAGTAGTGAATTTTATGTACTTCTCACCTTGAGTTGTTTGTGGGAAAACACTGCATACACTAAAGTGCTGATATCTGCCAGTCGTTGTGAAAGTCCTACTGAGCTTCAAACACAGATTAAAGGGTATTTTTCTTACCTTTCTGATGACAAATCTAATAATCAACAAGCAGTACTAATGGTGTTATGTATGTTACATGCGGTTAGAGCTGTAGTATTTCAGGACAGATAAATACGATCCATCCTGACATTTCAGAATTTTTACCTTTACATGTGAAGTAAAGTATTACAGGGTCCTAAATCTTGCCCTGTTTTATATTGACAAGACAGTGTCAGTTTAACAGATTTTCAAGGTCTCAAATGCTTTGTGAGGCCAAATGAGAACAAGAGAAAAATGGGAAAAACAGTCACAGAACAAGGGACAGAGCAGTAATGGCTGATTTGTGTTTTACTGGGGCAAGAACAACCTGAGAGCGTCAGGTGAACTTGATACATTAATTACATTTGGACAAATCACCTACATTTTTGTCCTGTTGTGCCTTGGAAATTGGTCATGATTAACCCTTAGGATCAAAATAATCATCTAGATTAATCTTCTGAATCTGTAACTCATTTGGACCGTGAACTCTAATAGGTTTCAGAAGAGGAAATTAAATTCTTTGAAGATGTTTTAGTTGTCTGGCGTATTTTTCTTGAATCTTGCAGTGTGGTGATGAAGGATTTTGTTATTACTGTTATTCTAATCTTTACAATGATCTAGTCTTGATTGCAGCTGTGGGATCTCTGGACAGTTTTGTTAAGTTCTGTTCTCCAAATGAGCCTGACACTATAAAGATTACTAGGCGTGCGCTGTGTTTTGAATCTTCCATGTTGCATACATGAAAATCTCTCTTTCTTTTTTATTTAAAGTGACTTTAAGGCATTACGTATGCTCAGTTTTCGAGCTTGCCTTCTTTCCTAGTCTGTTGATGCCCGAGCACACTCGGAAAGCAGGAAATGCATGGAGTACAGAATGAGAGATCTTTTATCTTTCAGATGTCCATGTTGTGTTTTTGTTCAATTAAACAGGAATGTGAGTTTTATGGTAGTAGTAAAGTGTCATCTTTTTATTGTTTATGTACTTCCCCCTTCGCTCCCCCTGTTAACATCTTCCAGTGCTCTGATTGCTGTAGTGTCTGGTCATACCACATAATTTTCTTGGAAGCTGTCCATGGCTGAAGCTATGATCCAGCTGTATTCATGAAAGGATCTTTGGCATTTCCCCTGGTTTTAATTTGCATTTAGAAGACACAAATGAGGTATAATGAAATGGTAGTATTGGGTCCTGTTTCTGATGAATGTTGCTCTTTGAATTGTGTTCTGGTTAACAGTTATTTTCTAGGAGAAAATTGGTTATATTTGGATTGGTTTTAAGGCGTACCTAGGATTCCTTTCATGTAATTGAACCGAAATTTGACTTGTTGAACAAGTGATAGAGGCATTATCTTGAGCTGCAGTCTTTGACAATGGGAATTCTATCTCTTGTCCATGTGCCGGAGCTTTGTGTTCTTTGGGATTCATTCCTTGTCTCTCAAAACCAGAATTGTATATAAGAAAAGTCTAAAAATGTGTTATAGGCAGCACGTACGTGTTGTCTCCTGTAATTAATGGAACAGCTCTGCTAAATAGAAAACAACTATGGTGTGGCATAACTTTTACATGGGAAAAATAAATTGCTTTTTCTAATTCAGGATATACGTACTAATTATTTGTAGAATTAGATAATTAAACATGCATTAAACATCCTTAGCGTAATGTCACTTTAGAAGCAAGTCATACTTTTCTGTGGAAAGAAAATGGGTTTCCAGAGGGAGAGTGGTTCTTCTCCCTCTTCCCCGCCTCTCCTCCCTTCCCCCCCCCCTTTTCTATTTTCTATTTCCTTACTTTGGGAAGTAGGGAAAATATAAATTTGATTAATGATGAAGAAATGTGATTATCTTGGGCTTGAAGCCAGTGTCTGTAGTTTTGGTATTCAGAAAAGTGAAATTTCCTTAGGCATATTTTCAGATTCATGTAATTAATGTTCTACTTTAGACACTGAAATCGGGGTGTGTAGCTTTGTTTACTTGTATATTTGTATAAATTATTATGACTATGAAATGGTGTTCAGTCATAAAACATTTTTTATTATAATTAATTGCTTAAGACCTCTACTTTGTCATTTCCTTCCCTGCTGTTGTACAGGTAGAACAAAACGCATCAGTTTCTCTGATGTAAAAGTACTTGAATATTATTGTTGTTTCTATTCCTCAAAAAATACGTGGTGAAGAATAACTTTTTTTTAATTACTATTTTTATTATTATCTTCCTGTCTTTCCATTCCTTCTTTTTTTTTTTTTTTTTTCCTTCCTGTTCAAGGTGAAATATAAGTACAATGTCAAAGGATAAGTAAAATACTGGAAAATCATTCTGACAGCCTATGGTTGTGTTATCTGAGTTTTAAACACTGCTTCTTTCTTTTACAGAATGCTGCCTTTTTATATGGCCTTGGTTTGGTCTACTTCCATTACAATGCCTTTCAATGGTAAGTTGAAGCAAACTAATGGTATTGCTATTGTGTGATGTTTCATTAGTAGGTGAATACTTCAATTTCAGTTCAGTGTGAGTGTACGATAGTTTAATTTTTTTATTATAGGTGTTTGAAGGCATACTGTTCTGGGTCACATATCTGACTTACTGTAACATATCTGTGCCAACCACAGCAGTTGCTTGAAAAAGAAAGCAGTTACCAGAGGAGAATTTTAGCTCCTAGTGATACCATTCAGCCAGGGGGGTGGAGCAGTGTGACTCAGCAGGTTTTTGTGAATTGTTATTATTGATAGCCTGTAGCCTGTGTTTGTTTCAAAGCCTGCTTACAAAAAGATTGAAGTGGCAAAGTGGGCTTGTTTTCATTTAGCTTCGCATTCAGCAATTGCTACATAGCCATATAATGTAAAAGTTTTGGACGTGAGAAGCAGTACATTCAGACTTGAATCAGAATATTTAAAACTGACATAAAAACTAAGAGTTGGAAATTCTGGCAGGGCTTTGGGGACTGAAAGGGAGGGGCTGCTGTTGGATATGGAGGAGAGGGTTGATTTTCAGTTTGGGTTTTGGTTTTGTTTTATTGGTGGTGACAGAAGAATGATGAATGTAATAGATTATATTGCTTGGGTTCTGTTGAAAGGTCCTCAGACTTTCACTGGCATTTATTCTTATAGAAATGTAGTTAGTGTCATTGGAAGAGAGTTAGAAAGGTTCATTATTTAGGTCAGCGCTTTTTTACACTCAGCATGGAAACTTTTAGTAAGTGTGACTTTACTACCTGGTCATTGCTAGAAAGTTTATCATCTTACTGTACTAAGCGTACTGCAGTTAAGGAGCAGTAAGTGACTACCGACTGATGGTTTGGAATAATAAAGTGGTATTTCCCCCACCTCCTACCTGCATCCCTCCCCCCCCTTATTTCTGTGTATCTGTAAGACAAAAGATTTGTGCTTTCCTTGGGCTATAAATAAGGTTTTATTCTTCAAATGAAGATAAGTTGGTTATATCATGTGCTCAGAACCTGGACTTCTTTTCTGATCTTGCAACTTAACAACAGTGATGAAATGAATGCCATGTATCGTACATTGCATTCTAATTAACAAGAGAAAAACAGAAAAGTTTTCAGCATGCCTGGGAATCCACTATTTTAAGATTGCGATCAGTCTTGGTTGGATTTCACTAAGTGTCAGAATGTTCTGGTTCTTATGAAGAGTATTTTGTGTGCCAGTTCTTCTTACAAGGGGTATCTTGTTACAACTTGCACTGTGAAAATAGTAGAAAACTGTAAGATAAAATTGAATAAGACAGAGTAGTTAGATTTAGAGTAGTTGAGTTTTTGAAAGACCACCTGTTCAACATCAGCTTTTGCAAACAGCAGTTTGTGCTATTAGCATCTTCCAGTGGATGGAGCAGCAAACTTGGGTGATTGTGAGGCCTGAATACTAATAAATCAGTCCTTTGAATGAATGTAATTTTTTCTTCCATGGCTTTAAGTAAGCTTGTTGAGAACATGAGTATAAATCGATGCCTTAATTTACATTGTCTTAAATGCATGTAAAATTTTATGTTCAAGGTATGTAGAATCATAATACTTGCAGTTTCATTCATACAACAAAGTTTGGTATAGTTTGGTACTAAGAAAGCTGTGTATCATTAGGGTATTGGGAGAGTTTTTAGAGAAGAAGATCTAATGCAGATAAAATCTTCCACTTCCTTTGTTGTTGTTTGTTTGGGTTTCTTTTTTTTTTTTCCAATCCCTTTGATGCTCCCTGCCCTTTACTGTGTTTTCTTGAGGTCGAGAGGAGTGGGATGTGTGGTTGTGGGTGTTTATGTGTGAAAAAATCATAATAAACTTGGAAGTGATAGCAAGTAATTTACAGTAGATATATTCTTCTTTGTAGATATTAACCATCTACAGGACTCTCTTGCAGATTGCAAGAAGAATCCTGCTTCTTTCAGAGTGAAATGCTAGTCAAACTGTCTTATTTCCTGCAGAAGCTATTCCATCTATTTATTTATTAACAGAGTACACAAATCTGTATATTTCAAGCAGGTATGGGAGAACCATTTAAGGTAGTTCAAGTTACTGTGCTTCACTCATGCTTCACCCATGAATGTATTTTTTCATCCACACCACTTCAGATATTCATAAATTTTAATGAGAGGCATGTACAAAGTTCTCCTAAAAGGAAAGGAATAAGGAAGTGTTCAAGCTTTTTGCATGTCTCATATAAAAAGGGATAATAAAAAAGCAAGTGGGAATAAGGTCAGGTTTAAAAGTTTTGTTCTTTTACATTATTTTTTAAGTTTTCCAGCTTTCGTAAATCAAAAGCTGGAAATAAAATTGAGGTGTTGGATTGGCTCCAAGACACATACGCAATTCACTGTAACTCGGTATTTTACACTTCTCTATATACTAAAGCAGTATTATTAAGTGTTATCTTAAGTACAAATCTTGACTGATACATCATTTTATGTTATGATTTTGTATGCCTATTCGGAAACTGAAAGTTCTCAGTGTATATACAAATGCCACGATAGTGTGATCAGACCAGTGCTATTTCATGCAGTTATTGTAGTGAGATACACCATAAGGGATCAACTCCATAAATCAAATGAAGTCTGGTAAAACAGGTCCTACAGATCTTAAATTTTGACACTGTTCTTTTTACACCATTTACCATTAAGTACTGAGGAGCGGTTTGCTGGTTTTCCCAGTGGTTTCCCTCTTTCTCAAGCATGGTATAATACCAGTAGAATAGAGATAGCTGATATACTCACATAAGTTTAATAAATCTAGAGCCTCCTTAGTTGTCCTTTAGATGGAACACTTAAAGCATTTCAGTGGTTTATCAAAGGCTGCCCTTCATTTCTGTGCAGTACTTGCATCCAAGTGTAGTGGCTTAGATGCCAGTTATTTATTTTTTTTACTTCAGTAAGGATTCTGAGCCTGATTTGTCTGTTGTCTGTTCATATACACTTGAGTCCCACCAGGATAAAAACCTGGAGTTCAAGATCTGCAGCTGTGTCCTGAAACTGGCTCTAATGCCATCTTTGTATCCCAGGGTAGAGCTGTGGTGCCCCAAGGCCAGCCTGCTGTGTTTTCAGTGACTGGTATCTTGCAAATTGCTGGACACCCTGTTTGAAATACCTTCCAGGAGGCTGAGATCAGTCACCCATATCACCCCATTTAGCATACCCTGAGGCTCCTTAGTCCAGATCCTTAGCAGCTGTAGAAGTTGTGTTTTGTAAACCTCAGTCCTTCAGCATTACATTTTGCAGAAGAAAATCCTGAAAAAAGCCAAAAACTAATGCAAGAGACCCTTTTCCTCACCCCTATCATGCATAAAGATGCACACTGCCTGCAGAAAATTTGTTGTCTTCTAACTGGAACTTTCTGACCCTTTTGCAGCCATCCTTGCCAAAACAGAAGCACTGTCATTCATCTCTTCAATATCAAACCATATCTAGAACCACCATCTCTGTTTCGGGCTCCTTTAAAGTCACCTCACAGCCACCCCAGTCTTTCTGCACTCCTGCTTTGTGGCTCTTCTGTATGCTAGGATTTCTCCTGTTAGCATAATTTTGACTCCTTGAAAGAGGGACATGGGAGTTCAGTCCAAAAAGCTTTTCTACCCTCTTGAATTATGAATCAAAATTGGAGCTTGACATCAAGAAGGCAGTTGTACTCTTATTATTCTTACTTTAATCAGGTAAAGACATTTAATAGGCAAGAGGGAAGAAGCATATACAACCCCTGTTGGCAGAGTGTACCTTCATCTGCAGCATATAAGCACTGAGCAGGCTCTCCACCTCCCATGCCTGCTGCTGCTGAATTCCACAACCCTCCCAAGGCCAAAAGCAGACAGCAAAAGGCAGCCCTCAGTTGTTTTCTGTGGTACTGCATCTCATCTCTTCCGTCAGCGTGCAGGCCTCCAGACACCTGAGACTTTCTTTTCTTCTAGAAGTCCTTTGAAGGCTTCACTGAGGCAGGAGCATTCTTTTCCAAGTACCTACAGGAAAACATACAAACTTCTTGTCACCTGAGAGGTCTTCTTACTGCAAATCACATTGGACCATTTATTTGAGCTGGAGGAGCCTGGTCTATTTCTCACTCTCTTTGGCTATCATCCTCCTTCATCTTTTTCAGAAAATGAAGTTTTGCTCTTCTTACAGTCATCCCAACATCATAAAGGAGCTGCTTAAATAGCTTTTAATATACAGTTGTCTACAGTGGAATGTAAACTTTTTTTCACTATTCTTATGTGCCAGCCTTCAGTATTGTATGCCTTACTCATCTACCCAGGAAAGTATTGTTTTATGGTATTTGCCGTTTGCCTGTGAAGTGGGAGAGTTCTGTGCTGTCAAGGTCCATTCTTTGCCCTTGTTTGCTTCCTCTATCAGTACATGGTCTTTTTTATTTAGGGGCAAGCTGTTAGTAACACAGTCAGATTTGTCCACCCCTCACAAGCAGGACCAGATCCTTCAGATGGTTCTCAAGCTGTTTGTGTCATTGGTTGAAAGATCCAAGCAACTGGGCTCTTCCATACAGAGTAGTTGGCGAGCGGCTAGTGGGGTATGTAGGAATGCTAGCAGCCTATTGGGGACTTCCTTCCCTTGTGTGGAATGCCTCACCCATCAAATAGACAGCAGCCACTCATCAAATGCAGTGTCTGCTCTGCACACTTCCAGGTATATCAGTAGTTTCTGCCATTGCGGAGGTTGTGCGGCGTTTGATGAAATAGTCCAGTGGTTGTAGTTTGCGTGAAAGGCTCTAGGGGTTCACCCAGCAGTGTCATGGCTCTGGGAATTAGCAGTATGTGGAGTTCCTCCTTTAGAAACACCTGCAAAGGAAAAGCCCAGGAGGGATATAATTTGCAAGTAGAAAACCAGCTTGCTTACCAGTAACTTGTGATCTTCCAGGTACACATTCGTATTGGTGCATCTTTCCCTGTTCTGTCAGAGTCCTTTCAGCTGGTGTTTGTAGTTACCTTTGTGAGGAGGGTAGAATTTAGACACATCCTGTGTAGATGCTTCTTTGTCAAGTATTTCTCGGGTTTCAGGTGGCTGTATCTATATGTGTATTTTTTAGGTATATAAAATAGAAATGTAAATATAGGCAACACATACTAATTGTAATTAACCATGAATGAGGAAGCAATTATATTTCTCTTTTGTTGTCTCATGTTTCTGTGATTGTATCACAGAATCAGAGAATGGTTGAGACTGGAAGGGACCACTGAAGGTCATCTAGTCCAGCCTGTCTGCTCAGGCAGGTTCATGTGGAGCTTAGGTGTAGGTTTATCAGACCATTTCTTGGATTGATGAAAAGGCATAATATTCGATAATACTGGAAAATGCTTACTCTCAGCTGCTGTTCTAGATAAATGTTTAAAGACTTCACAAAATATTTCACCATTCATCTGTTGCAGCCCTATGGACAGAGGAGTTGTATCTAAAGACTAAAATTGTGCTGTCTTAACTATTGCTGTATATGTACATTTTGTTTATGCTCAAATTATGATTGAGTTTCACGTCTAAATTTGTCCATTTTCATTAGTGCAGTCATGAAATGACGTGAAGCTTAGAGTAGGTGATCAGAAAGTTGAAAGAAGATAAAAAAGAAGAAACTTTCACTTAAGCTGCATCGTTTCTCCTGATATATTGGAATAATGTTACGTTGAAGTCATGCATTTAGTCTGATTTTCATGTTTTTTGGTTGAAATGCATGAGTGTTAACTTCTAAATAGTTAAACTGATGCTATTTGATTATATTCTTTTGCCTCATTCAGAACAGATTTTATTCACAGTCCATCCAAGTAAAACCTTCCAATAAAAGTCTTAGGAGAGTTCACTAAATGTTTAGTATAATCTTCTATTATTATTCAGCTGGTTTCTTCACTTTCATAATGGTAGCCATTACTGTGTAGATAAGTGGGTGGAAAGGCAGCTGCCGTATTGATTCTGTAAGTCTTGATTTGGAGATGATAGATTCATGTCATTTTTATTTTTCCTGAACTACTGTAGCAGCGCTGTGTAAAGTGTAAGCCTAGATGTGCTTTCCATCCTCCATAGTGTCTGTTTTCCAGCCCTGCTCTATTTTGTTGATTATTAGATAGCCTTTCTGTCTGTTAGTTGAAATGCTCCACATTCTTGGAGAAAACTTGTATTTGATCTGAATAAATGTTAGAAGACTCAGCCAAAGTTGTTTCCTACCAGCCAGTTACTTTCAGTGAACAAACCAGAAGTCATTTCTTGCTGAATTTAGACGACTGTCATTTATTTCTGAAGTACGAGAGCTCCCAGCCATGATTTATCCTTTGGACTAATGTATGCTTAGTCTGCTGTAGGATTAAAATTGAAAAGCTCTGTCTGTTCAGTAAGGCCCATTAATCAGTGGTGGAGACTTAACAACCTACTTGAGGAAGGCTGTGTGCCATTATCTCTGAAGGAAGCCGTTAACCTCTTAATCCAAATGCTGCTTCATATGTGCCAGATCATCAAGCTGTTAGGTTATATCTGCTCTTCCAGTTTTGGTAAAACCACAGAAGAGCTTTGATGGAAAACATCTGAGTAACTTGGATGCTTTGAATCCTCTAGACCCCATCTTTCTGTATGTAGCCTTGGGCAGAGGACAGAAACGAGATTAGTGATGTTTCAGAGCAAAGATCAAGTGACCTCTGCTGTGTCCAGAAGGCCCAACTTAGGCAAACAGATGGGCCAGGAAGGACTGCAGATACTTACTCTGAGCCACGTTCTCTCATTTACCTTTGCAGCTCATTTACCTTTACAACTCTTGCTCCTACTTTGCATTTCTCATGTCCACTTTTTTCTGTGTTGTACCCGCCTGTGGCAAGCCCAAAGCCATCTGCATTGGATGCTGTTGAGCACTTAACAACTGAAAGGGATGTCAGTGATATTGCACATGTCTTGCTATTGGTGTAGGAAGAGACTGAATCTGGAGCTTTGGCCATGGCACTGGGAAGCAGACAGCCCGAAAATAAAACTTACTGTTTTAAGTTCTTATAAATAAGTTCAAATAAAGTTCTTACTGTAGTCTGTGTTCTTGATGTGTCTTGTAATGTTCGATGCATTGCTACTTTTAAGTGTTCCCCATAGGCAAAATTAGGTCAGTATTAATTCAGTTACATTATAGAATTGCTTGTCTTTCTGTGAGACTTTAATAAGTAAGTGTCTTTTCGAGTGGTTTATTCTATGAATTTTACTGACTGTTTAAAATGAGGCTGTAGTTACCAAATTAGACACGAGCACCTACTACTGCTAGAAATACTGAAAATACTGCCTTTCCAGTCACTTCATTTGTGGAATTTTGGTGGTGTCCTTTTTCACAGAAGTAGTGGAAGTAATTTGTATTTGTTACTGTCAGTGATTGTCGTACTGGAATAACTGCAAATTGCATAATCAATATAGAATTAGCACTAGAGTCAAGTAAGATGCAGGCCAGTATTTTAAATGGAGACGAAAAAATACTGATTTTTAGTTAGAAAAGCTGCTTTGGGGAGTATCTGGTGTATTCTTGCATTTTCCCCTTAAATTACTGATATAATTATGCTTCATTGAAGTCTAAATTTATGATACCTTTCAGAATTATCTTTTAGTTTTTATTATGGCATCTGAGGATACAGAATTTAAGATGCAAGCAAGACACTGACCCAGGAGTACCCTAACATTCTGAGTGAATATGGATTCTTTCTTACATGTAAATCCATCATGTATTAGAATCTGAAGGAAAATTTCTAAGTGGAGAGTCTTTCACCACACTCTCCACCACCGCCAGTCCATTTTGTTGCTAAATCAGTGCACTGGATGGGAGCAATCAGTGCTCTCTGACCACACTCCTTTGAATTGTCTGACCTTTCAAGGAAATTGTGCTTTTAAAGCATTTCTGCCTTGGCTCCCAAACCCACCAGTTTAAGAGTGATCTAATATAACTGAAATGTACAGCTAGAATGTTATGTAGCTGTTAGTATGGTAACTTGAACTCAAATGGTACAGAGAGTTTTGTTTTGACTTAGTTGTTTTGATGTATTTTTCAAAGCATCCATCAGAATGGGTTGAAGAGCATGCCATTTACTTCCTGTGAAAGTTTTTTGTGTGAAAGACTGATGTCTCATCCTACAGATTTTCTTCCTCCTTGCACATAATTGGGCTTGTTGTCATTGGAAAGTTGTGTTGGATTAAAATGTTATCTCAAAGCCTGCTAATGTTGAATCTGACTCCATGAGCAGCCTAGACTAGGGTGAATGGTGTTGCCGTGTTGTCTGCACAGAAATAAACCGTATATGAACCTCACAAGGACTGTCTGTGACTGCCAGGTACTGTGCTGAATGGCACACGGTCTTTCATGTTGTCCACTGATTATAACTGTACTGGAGTTTGAGTGCTGTGCTTCTCTGAAAGCCTGGGGTAGGCAACATTCTTGTTCTTTTGAATGAATGACAGTATGCATTCAAACTAAATTTCTGAGCAGTCCTTAAAAGTTGTTATACTTGCAGATTTGTTTAACTCTGTTCGGCTCTGGCAATAAATAATATTCCCTGTTCAGTAAAGAAGAGATTGCAAAAATATTTTTGTCTCTTATAGTTTCTTTTAATCTTTTTTAGAAATCCATGTTTCAGTGATTCTGCAGCTGACACTTGATAGAAGGGAAATACCCCAGGTGGTATAGGAGTGCAATGTCTTTATTCCTGATTTTTGTCTTCTCTTTGATATGTATCACAGACACCATTTTTCTGCCTTTTTAGAAATTAGGATACTGTCTTTAAACAAGATGCAAATAATGGATTTTAAATACCAGTGGCTTACATACCAAGTATCATATTAGAGTTAAGGCAAGGAATGCAAATACAGGATAATAAAATCTATAGTTCAGCATAACAAAAGCATAGATTAAAATAAGTGCTGATGTTATTGATCAGTCCACTGTTCGACCTTCCAGTTTCAGTAGTGTTCTTGTAGATGATGGTGAGCATACTGTTAAGAGATCTGTATCCTTGTTTGTTATGATTTTGGTGTAGATACTGAGGTGTGTGATTCATCACCACCCATGCTATTGCAGGGAAGTTCAGATGAGATGTGCGAGACTGCTTAGCTGGCGCAAGTTTGTCTCTTTTGCACTTCTCTTGCTCATTTTCCTTATGTAAGCAGAAAAGTAGGGTCCAAGGTAAGGAAAGCCTTTCTGAAAGATTGTATAGGGAAAGCTTCAGTTTCGCAATACAAATGTCATATTTTTCTCAATCTCACCTGCTCTTAAGTACTATTTGTACGGGTCAGATAATGCTTCAGGTATATTTTTGTTGAATTGTCTATAGAGGAAGTTCTGTGCCTTCGGTTTGCTTTACCATTAGGAATGAGAAAACAGCCTGTAAGAGTTTTAGAGTAGAAGTGCTTTTGTTGATGGATTAAAAAATGGTATTTTTTATGTGTTTTGTGAATTAAAAAATGTCTATGAAAAGTATTTGTTGATTTTCCCATTGCAGCTGCTAACCTTTTGTCCTTGTAAATAATACTGCACTAGGAGAGTAGGAACGAATCGATGTGCCTAAACGTTGTGTCATTTTAGGCACTGTGGTTAACTCTTGTCCAGTGTCTCTGTGCTGCTTCACAGTGGGTACAGTTCTCCCTGGAGGTTTGTCTATCATCTGCCTGATCAGCGTCAGTCTCTGGGCTTGCCTAGGGCAGCAAGTGGGACTGTGTTCCCTGGCATAGATGCTTGAATCTACCCTAAGTTGAGTGTTTGTGGGTTTTGTGATTGTACAAGCAGTGATGTATTTAAGGTACTTTGTTTCAAGCTGTCTGGATTTCAGGCCAGGTGATACAATAAATCCTAGCTTCTTTCTCAGTTCCTCTGTGAATTTGTATCTATTACTTTTCAGTTGCTTTTCAGCTGTCCTAGTTTTATGCAGTTGGCCTGAGAGGCAGAGCAGTCCTGTTCAGAAGTAAATTGTCTTTGCTCCGAGATACAGTTGTTTTATCTGGTACAGTGACGTCAGGAACAGGGGCATGTGTGAGGAGGATTTAAAGTCAAGGAAGTAGAATCAGTGCCATGTTCACCTATCATAGGAATATGAAAAGCAAGTTAGAGTGGGAGGAGGTGGCAGGCCTTCATGTCTGTGTTTTCCTGGAGGTAATTGACTGACTGGAAAGTAACGGAGTGACTGGAAAGTAGTGGAGCAGTAGGTTGAATCTGTATGTGTCGCTGGTGCTGAGAAAGTGAGGACAAAATGGAAAACAGAGCAGGTTGGTGAAGTGGGAAGAGATGTGTGTAATCTCTCCTTAGGACTTCTGTTATGCTGCTGCTCTTGGTGGTCTGCACTTACTGGCAATCGAAAGTTGGTTGTGACATGAACAATCATTGTAGTGTTCTAAAGTTGCACTAATTTTGTTACTAATTCCTGAGTCACGCTTTTTGAAATAGTAGATATGTTACTGTATTTCATGCAGCAAATTAGTTTGTCTAAATTAATAGGGAAGATTAGACTTTCAAACATACCAGGATATCTGGAGTACAAATTACGCAGTCTGTGAAGAATCAAAAGCCATGCGCCAAAAACATCGCATGTAAACCATTATTCTGATGTGTTCTTCTGTAACAGTGCTTTCTGATCCACTTTCTGCTAGTCTTATAAATAATATTCATTATGAAGTAATAGTTCCATAAAAAGGAATCATTTTCTAATCTGTGTTTTTCTTTCAGGGCAATTAAAGCATTTCAGGAGGCGCTTTATGTTGATCCCAGCTTTTGTCGAGCCAAGGAAATTCATTTGCGGCTTGGGCTTATGTTCAAAGTGAACACAGACTATGAGTCTAGTTTAAAGGTAGGTCTAAGAGCTTTCAAACTGAATTAATGTTCGTTACAAGTTGTGTCGCATCTTGGAATGCATGAGCATATAGCAAATAATACCTGCTTCAGAAATACAAGTGTGTTAAGAGCTAGAAATACTCAGAAAAGCCCAGCAAAATTATAGATGGATACTGATACTCCAGTAGATCAAGTGTTTGGTGTAGGATTCTTGTTAAAATAGTACATCTTTGGGGGAGACTGGGGAAAGTTGGAGGACAAATAAAAGAAGAATTAGCAGCTTGGATTTCTTGATATTTTTTTTCCTCCTCTAGCTGTCCTATCATAAACAGGAAGTTCTTAAAGATTATTTAAAATAGAAAGCTTTTATTCAAAATAATGTTTGCATATCAATTTTTTTGTGTAATTTCTACTTTTCTAGTAGTTAATCTTTCTTTTATTTCCCGGTTTGAGAGTCAGCTTCTAAGGCAACAATTTTTGGCTAATCAGTTAGAAATGGTTTGTGTTAATACAATACTTTGTTTCTCCTGTACTCTTTTAAACTTTTTTACTGCTTTTTTATGTCTCCAATTGTAATCTGACATTTTATCTCCTTCCATTCAACATGCTTGCCCCTTTCTTTTTTGCTCCTTGCATTTCTTACTCTATCCCCATGTTCCTTCCTTCCTGACCTCTAAATTTAGATATGTGTATCTTGGAAAAAGGAAGCGTTCTTTAACAGAGTTTCTTATGGTGGGAAATATACCTGCAGGGCTAAGAATTTTGTCATTTGTAATTATTTGTAATTTATAAATGTATTTCTGCTTATTAATCCCTCCTGAAACTAGATTTTTTTAAATTGACATCCTTCTCCTAGCAGATTGTTTCTTGGAAGTCATATTTATGAGGTTATCAGAATCGCATTGTCCTAGATTTTAAAGAGTAGGGTGACACTCTCCACTTTTTTGCTTTCATTGTTTGTAGTAATTGGAAGCACTTCTCTCATAAGGCTTCCTTCTCTTCATCCAGAGTCTGAGCTTTCACTCAGAGAAGGTGTAGTTAGAATTTGTGGTTAGAGGATATTGCATAGAGTAGAAAAGATTCAGTGCAATAAAAGACAAAAGAGAGCAAGGGAAGGTAGAGATGGATCGCTTGCATTGGGGAAAGACTTACGTGCAAGTTTGATCCTGTTTTCTTGTACTTTGGCACTGATTTAGTACTGGCTATGTTAGGGAATAAAACAAGTGCTGGAGAAGTACATTTTGGGTTTGGCTTTGAAGAAGTCAGGGTTACAAAAGAGTAAATTTACAAGGCAATAGTAAACTTGTAATCAATTAGTGGAAGGAACTTCTCTATTTTAATCTTTGGTAGAAGAAATAGATCAAGAAATAAAGAACCTTTTCCTGCTGTGCCATGAAATACATAATTCTGTCACTGAATCCTCATAATATCTATTTAAATACTTGTTTCAATCTGAATAATTTACTGTGTTTGATCTTCACAACTTTTCAAAACCGAAAGGTCACTTTCAGTTTCTGGTATGCCAACGATGAATGGGGAAAACACAAAAGAAGTTATTTTAAAAACAGAAAGAAATTAATCTTTTGTAGTGCAAAATTATGATTCCATTGCTTCTATTACGTGCAATGTGATTAAGTCACTTAAGAAAACAAATAGCAGCAACAAAAATAGCCTTCCATGGAGCAGAGTGAGGATCTTCAAAAGGGTGGTGAAGTAATCATGGGGAGCTACGGGTGAGTGTTGCATTAAGCATAGTTTCACAATGTCCTCACAGCAGTCTAACTGCAGGTTGTTGCTAAAAGGTTGTCTCATTTTCGACCTTACTATTACAGTTGCATTGTTCAGCAGCCTCTGCTGCTTTGAATCAAGTGATTTTTTATTTCCATTTGCAGACTTGAAGTGGATAAGAAGTCTAAACCAAGTCAACTTGAGATTGTCCAGTTGCTAGATCCAATGCAAGGTAGATAAGCAGGAGTGCGTGAATGGGAAGGAGAGGGTAGAGCTCTCTTGTACCCTTCTGGTGCAAAACGTAACATAAAACTATAATCTGGAATTATCAATGGAAACTGAAAGCCAAGGCAGTTTAAGTTCAGCTCAGCTGTGGATTTAATCTAGAGTCCTGAGACTGATCTGTTTTGTTTGAAATCAGAATGTTACTGATTGAAACATACCAGAGTATATCACTTGAGGAGCAAACTAAGTAGAACAAGCAGAGTAGTAGCCAATCTGAATGATCCCTGAGTTGAGGTTTCAAAAAAACCCTTAAGCCAGAATTTTGTGAGTCACAAGAATGAGAGGCAAGTCAAAAAACACTTCCTTAGTGAAGAGAGCAAAAGAAACTGCTGGTGCAGTGGTTTTGCACAAGCATGGGGAGAAGAAAATGAGGAAGAGATAAGACAAAAGAGTGCTAAAGGATGTTTTTGTGGAATGTCTGTCTCGTTCTCTGGGACAGAGTATCTTCTCTTTTCACAAAAAGGTATGTAACCCAAAGTAATGAAGAGACAGGGTTGTCTTGTTCTGTCGGTTTTGGTTTTGTTGGGTTTTTTTTTGACTTTTTTAAAAAGATCCTGGATTTTAAAGGATATAGCCTGCTAGTAACTGGCCTTGAGCACAGACCCTTTCCCTGGGGCTCTGTATAAAGTAAAACCACAGCCCAGCGTTACTCCCTGTTTGACATTGAGGCAGAAAGTAAAAGTAAGTTTTCATCCACTATTCACTTGTGACTGTTCCGAATTTCACAGATTGGACCAACGTTGCATTAATGTACTCTAAAATATCATTATGTTTTTGATGGTATTTAAACATTCATGTTAAGTCTGTAATTGCTAAGAATAAACCATTGCCAACAGATGAGTCATTGGCAGTAAGTCTTCAGGCAAAGGGGGGAGATGGGAGTCTGAAGGTCAAATATTCCGTGTTTTTCACAATTTTAGAGCATTAACATAAATCATCTATATTTTATGTAAGCAATTTAAGTGCAAAATTAATTTTTACTATTTTAAGATGTTGATGATCAAGGTAATTACCAGAGTGCTGTTTAACAAGCATAAAATCAACTCAGTGTTTTTTCAAAATCAGTTACTGCTTTTGCATGTTTTTAACATTGCTGCAGTTAAGACTTGCAAATTGCTGTGAGAACCATTGACTGCTCAGTTATCCCATTGCCATAAACTCTGGCAAGAACACCAGAGCTGTTGAAAATTACTTGGCCTTCAGTCTTCCATTAAGGAAAAAAATAAAAGAAAAAAGTGGCCTTTCTGGTTGAAAGAAAACAGCCCTTGTGTAACCAGACAGTTAGGGCAGTGTTACCTTCACAAGTGATACATGAAAACTGAATTTGCCCATTCATCAGGAAATTCAACTTAATTCCAAAATCAACTGTGAGTGACTTAGGGGGGTGGTATTATTGATTACTATAGCAGTTAGTTTAACGGTTGGACTCAATGATCTTAAGGTTCTTTTCCAATCTAAATTAGTCTATGGTTATATTAAGGTTTACTTCACAGCCCTAGCCTTTTCACACTTCACTGAGTGTTCGGTTGCCCCCGTCTTATTTACCATTTCCTACAAATGACACTGATACTGTATTCAGTGACCTTAGCTGCAGTTGAACCATGATAACCTCAGAGGAGAATAAAACAGGATCTGTGGGAACATAATATATCTTTTTATTGGTTTGATAAATATAGAGGAAAAAAATGTTGAAGCTTCTGAGTACATGCCACATTATTTCTGGCATATCACTGGCTATCTTAGTAATTTTCCCATTTATCGATATTTTTTTTTTCAGTTTTAGCCTCCTTTTCTCATATGTGTTTGTAATCAACCTGTCTTGCACGTGTCTCAGGATTTAAGTTATTTTGAAACTTAACCAATTTCTAACAGATAAGTCAGAATGAAAGGGATTTCAAAGAGAAATTCCTCGAAAGTTCCTATGCAGCATACTGCCCCAGAGCCATTCGAGGTCTGCAAGCTGAGGACCAAGTGATCTGCATAGCTTGAACTACAACAGAGGCACCAGATGAGTGGTCATGGGTCTGGTCTGTTGGGATATGAACCTACAAAGGGAGTTGTCTCATCCATACAGGAGTTGCTGTGAATCGGGAAGCCCCAGTGCCTCTTGTCCACCCAGAAGCTGAACACAGAACTAGGTGGAGCGGGAAGGGGGAGCTGGGTGCAATGTGCGGGACTACTCACATGCATAAAAGAGAAGCCAAGGAAAAAAAGTAAAATTACAGCTTTGGTATTACTTAATTTAATAATTGGATTACACTGGAAACAGCAGCTATGGGAAACAAGTCTTCCATCTGGTGCTCATTCTGCTTGGTGGCGCTGAAGTATTGTAGTGTGCTTTCCAGTGGGGAGTCAGGGCTATGATTGTGAAAACTCTTTAAATGTAAAATTCAGTTCACTTCCACTGGTTGCTAACAGGCCACTTATGGGAAAAAAGAAATCTTAGGGTTTTGTATTTATTAGAATAATAACATTGAGGGAACAGTGGCTGGGTGGGAGATTTTTCTGTGGGTTTGGTTTCGTGAGGAGGGGGTATTTTGTTTACTGTTGTTTAGGGTCTTTTGGTAGTGGATTGTTTGGTTCTTTGAGTTTAGGGGTTTTGTTCCGTTTCATTTTTTTAATGGGTAGTCAGTAGAGACTGGACACGAACGGGTTATTTTATGCCAAACCAAGCTGTGTTGCGCTTTGGTAATTTTGTTTGGTTTTAAGAATTGCAGTGGATCCTGTACCCAGCAACAAAACCCTTAGAAGAATGAGAACTAAATTTCTCATGTTTTCAATTGTCTGCCTTTTAGTAGAAATACTCATTCTGCCTTTCACTTTCAGACATTTTTCCTCCTTATCTATACACAAAACAGCTATCCTAGCAGTTTGCTTCAGGCTTCTGCTTTGATCTTGCCTGTAAATCATCAATTTGAATAGAATTTTAATTTTTTACTTATTTTCCTAAAGATTCTCATTTGTTAGTAATGTTAAGACATACTGCTTATATTAGGATGAGAAAAAGTCTGCGAGAGAATTCAAATTTATTGGGAAATATGCATGAATTACATGAATATGCATGAAATACAAAAAAAAACTAAATACCAATACACAGATGAGCAGCTCAAAGTACTTATTTAGTCAGACACTTTTCCATTGCTTATTCAAATAATTTTCCTGTCTCTCTGTAAATATCTTTATTAAATATATTTTTAGCTACTGCAGCTATTGTATGCCAGCATGTAGCTGTTACAGACATATTGTTCATTTTTAATGCTGTTTTTCGCAGTAATAAATAAAAATGTATTTATAAAAGTGAAAATTTGTGTTTTCAAGCCTTCTTCTGTTTCACAACCTAGTTACTTCCATATGTGCTTAGATTAATAATTTTTAAGCTTAAACGTGTTAAATTGAAACCTTATGTATTTATTTTTAATTATTTAAAAGAATAACTAGACAAAACATACAGTTATGAGAATTTTTAATTTCTTATGCTCATTTTTATGTCTGTAATTCTACTAAAACCTAATCAGCAGCATTTTTAGGTAAGAAAAAAAAACACACAAAATAGAGGGCTCTAGCTATTACATAGTGGATATCCACTATTTCAACCGCTTTAGCTAAAAAGCATTTTGTGGAAAGCAGGATGAAAGCAGTAAAAATACTATTTTAATAAAAATGTAAGTGATGGCAGACAGCATTTGGGAATGAACTGCTCTCCAGGTCTTTGTAGTTTGCATATGCATATGATAGAGGGACATACACAAGAAGTAAAAACCTGAAAGGTTTTTTAGTGCAGCATGACGCTGTAAGCATAGAATCAAGTAGGATGGAAAAGACCTTAAGATCATTAACTTACCTCAGGACTGCCAGTAAAACTGCAAGAGAGTTGGTAGTGGAGCTGGTTTTGATAATGGATGATGATACCTCGATGTCTGGTCTACAGAGTGATTTATTTTGTTTTCTCTTAGTTTTGCTTGGGGTTTTGAGTGATTTTTTTAGTTTTTCTAGAAAAGAAAACTGTAAGTGAATTTTAGAAATGTCATGATTATAAAGGGAAGTAAATGCTAAAACTGGGTTACTGCTATGCGATGTCTTACGCCTTTTTTTTCCGGGAGGAAACATACCATGAGAAGAAAAATAGTTGGCTCGGAAGTTGAGCATTCAGGCTAAGGAGTATTCTTGCAGGTACATTTCATTTGTGCATGTCCTGGGTTTAGCACTAGCAGTCATTTTTTCTCTTTGCGAGAGGTGTCTTGGTCTGTGTTTATTAGCTGTAATTGCAACTGAAAGGTTGGCATTCAGGGCACACAGTAACAGCCAGCTACAGGTACTGGCTTGGTAGCCACAGATACCTGGCAAGGGTTAGGTTGTGCTTTCCATCCAGCCTGGGTGGGGGGTGGGTTGGGGGCAGAGCACTGCAGGTTCTGAAATCACCCCAACTCCAGCCAGCCAAAGTACATGGGGGATGCTGATGATGCAGTGGCAGTGCAAGCTTCCAGTCATCACATTTCCCTATGGCATTTTGTTGCCACTGGCAGTCTTCCGGGCTGTTAACACAGCAATAGCTAAATTCTGATGTCCCATAAATATTAGTCAAGCATGCAGGTAACATGAGTATTGAGTCAGCTTTGTGGAAAGCACTGTGTTGCACCATATAAGATGTTGGTTGGTAAATTTGAATGCAGCCTTCTGGCTAGTGAAAACACAGCTTTACTAATCTTTCAGCTTTAAAATAATTTTTCATTTATATAGCTAGTCAAAACAACAGATTCTTCTGAACATACTGCTGTTAATTCATTTTCTGTGTCTATGTGACCTTTGTTTCTTCAGTCCTCAAGTAGCTTTCCTCTGCCCTATCCATGTAACAGTCTTCCTCAGTCTTGAGGGTTTGAGGGTTTTTTTGAATGTTGGACAAAAGCAACCGGGTGTTTGTGCTCCACAAACCTTCATATTACAATATGAACTTGTTCTGGCTTCAGAAGACACTGGAGAGCAGAGCAGTGCACTGGTGTAGCAGCACATATAGCGCGTCCTCTCCTGACCCTTTCCCCTGGCCCCAAACATGCCTGGCAAATGGATACTTGGCACTCTGCCACAGCTCATTACGCCAGGCTTTCTGTGCCCTACTTATCTGAACAAAGGCTGCTCTGAGGAACACAGGCATCATACTTAGGTCACATAAGCAGAAAAAGCCATCAGAATTTCACTGAGTCATGATGGAGCTTTCCTTCATGGTAAGTCTGTGAGAATTGTCAGGTTTCAAATGATAGCTTGCCTTGCTTGCTAAATAAATGCAGAACTCATAGCTATTAAGCTTGCTAATGTCTTCCTCAGAGGAGGAGAGAGTAGAGTCACTGTTTTGAGGTATCACGCTTGGATGTAAACAGAGACAGTACTGGAAATCTAAGAAGATGGCTCATTTCATGTTGGTCATTTATTGATTGAAAAACTGCCAAAACCCTAGGTACTTGCCTCTTAAATTGTAAAGGACTGATTTGTTAGGAGAATTGGTGTTAATTCTACTAGTGAAAACATGAAGTAACCTAAAATGTGTGTCAGATTACCATTATTTTACTACCAGACCTAATGCTTTCATCAGCTCTGTTTATATGCAATCCACTGTACTTTTGATCCTTGGAAAGGTTACCTTTGAAATTGTTTCCACAATCAGAGGCAAGTCAAAGACTCCAGAGGAGACAAAATAGGCTGTAGATTACAGATGCAATTACAGATGGCTACAAATCAAGGTATGTTATGACTTGAGCTGCAGCTCTTGAAGGGAGCCTGTTACTTTTTAGCATTCAGAACACTGCCTTCTAGGTAAATCCTCTTACTCGGGATTTGAATTTCTATAGACTCCTGTCTGCCTTGAGGTATTGTGTGTCGTCTCTGAACTGCAGCGGCCTCTCCTGCATAGTAACTATTTCACACAGCAGTAGCCGGCTTCAGTGCTGCAATATTTGAGAGACGGGCAGATGTTTGCAAACCGCTTCTGTGTGCGGCAGAAATGGAAGTTGGAAATGATTACTATTTTTCTAATTTTTTGGTGCTGGTAATTGTGGTGGGTGGATCTGCTTTTGGCTGATGAGGTTTTTATGCGCTAGAATGCATGCATGCCTTTATTTTGGGTCTGATTTGGAATACTTAACGGGGAGCTATGTATTATTTATCTGGCAGGAGGTGGAGGCTTGCCCGCGTATGTGCATTTCAAAGGTTCTTGGTGTGAAAGGTTCTGGGTTTTCTGTGTATTGCTTTGTGATAATTATTTGGTGTAAATGGGTTGTTTTGCTGTAGTTGCAGGCTTTGGTTTATCCTTTTCTTTACTGCTTGTAGCTTAGTGAACAGTGCAAGCAGATATTTACTACACTTAGTAAATTTTCATAATGTGGACTTTGAAATGTAGAAGTCAGCTAACATAGTACTAAGAATTTAAATTTTTAGGAGGCATTGCTGCAAATAGTCTTTTTTTTTTCACTGTACATTACTGATATTACTGGAATATTTAAATATTAAAATGGTTAGATTTTTTTCTGGTGTGGTTTCCTGCTTTCTCTCACTTGAGTCTCACTGCAGTAACCCTTCTGAAAAAGCTGCTACAGAACAGTTGTCAATCGTTTCTCTTTAGAGCTACTTAATTTTTGTAATAGCATTGCTAGGTGAGAGCAGATCTCTGCTGTTCTGCTTTATCTTTTCATATTAATTGTTAGTGACAGTGCAAGATGGCACATCTGCACAAAAATAGGTTTGTACCATTTAGACCATTATACTCAATATACAGGCCAAGGTATACAGGTCTGTCCCTTTTTTTTCTTTTGCAGTGCAAAATGCAATATAAAGTAGAGCATTTTATTTTTATTTAGCCTTCTTTTTTTTTTTATGTTGCCTGCTTAGTAGTATCACTATGGTAACCGACTGAAGGATGTCTCTGAGGCACTCAACCTGCATTGCTATGTAAGTGAGGGGAGATCTTAAGTTGCCTGACTGCTGAACAGTAGAAAAAGGAACAGGCAAGGCAGAGAAATAGGCTAATATTTATAAGCTATTATTTAATGCTTGCTCAAAGCTTAAGAAGTTATTTTACAAGTAACGTATATGTGAGTTCATTGTTTTCTGTCCTCTCTTCTGGGGCTGCTGTTGCTAAAATATTCATTAAAAATCATAATTTTCTGTTCTTCAAATTGAGTTTGCTTCATTTTTTTAAAACACTTCTATATTACAAATGATGTTGATAAAAGTGCAGAGGTAAGCTGCAGAACTGTGTGCCTCGCAGAGCTCATGAAGTGTCAGCATTCTTTTTTTATGCTTTGCTATGAGTAATAATTTTCTAACAATTTTTCTGTTAAAAATGTTTATTTAGAAATTGTGTGGTCTGTAAAACTCTTCTCAGTCTTCAAGATGTGTGTTATAGAGATGTGCTATACACGAGGTGTTATTAGGACCATGAGGAAAGTAGTGCCTGGTAGTTCTGGTACGACAAATACGAAAAGCAAGTTTCATATACATCCATTAATAAGGATTTATTTTTTTTCCCAGCTACACTAATAAGCTCCTGATGCTACCTAGTTTGGAATCCTGAGCAGCCAGAGCTAAATCACCATTTTTGTGCTAATAAAATATGCTAAAGAGTCAGTAATTTTTGTATATTAGAAGCCACTTGGAGCTATATTTTGTAAATAACTGTATTTATTAACAGTAATATTTTATGTGCTATCTCTTAGGACTGACTGTTGAATTAATATGTTAATCCAAATTTTGCACTGTCTAGCAATTTATATGAATTTTATGGAAAAGTTCAGAGGCACTTGAGTTTGTATGCCTGTTTCATTCATTTTAACACACTTGGTTGCATTTCAGACTGTAAATAGTGGTCACTGAATTAACATGACACTTAGAAATGATTTGCTCACATCCAGATTTTCTGGCAGACAGGCTTAATTGCTCTGCTTGTGTGACCTTTCTAGAAGAAATTCTTGTCTCAGAACTTCAGAATGCAGAGATGGTTTCAAGGATACTTTTCGTATCTTTTGAGGAATAGTGATTAAAAATAAACAAGCTTTAATGGTTAGTTGCAGTTATCTTGATACCTGGAGGAAAGGACGTAAGAACTTAGAAACTCTTTAAGAACTCGTGTTTTAATGTAAAGGTATTCATTGTGGTTTTTGGCATGAGATCAGTTTTCTAAAAAGACTTCAAATCACTGAATTTACAGGAACCTTACTGTGTTTTTCTAGATAAATTGAAAGCTTCAGTGTTTATCTCCCTGAGGCTGTGAGCTGGTATGACTTACAATCCCAGTTCTGTATTCTAAGGAAAACCTGATTTTCTAATTTTGACCGTTCATTTGATGCAGTCATTCTTACAGATGCTATCCCAGTTGTTTTGTGAAGATGTCTGTTGCCATCTTACATTACTAGAAGCATTGCTGCATCTGCAGTAGAAAAAATTATTTTCTTCCAGTAAGCAGCTGAACAGAAAAGAAAAAGTATTTTCTTGAAGAAACATGGTAAAATGACGT
The DNA here is from genome assembly GCF_033783945.1 of Neopsephotus bourkii. Lineage (NCBI taxonomy): Eukaryota > Metazoa > Chordata > Aves > Psittaciformes > Psittacidae > Neopsephotus > Neopsephotus bourkii. The sequence continues at coordinate 9,637,085 of NW_026901456.1, read as the reverse complement.
ATTGATTTTCAAGTACAAAATTTATTTGTCCTTAGTAATTTTCCAAAGTTCTACTGTTATGTTGGTTAAAAAACATTTATTTCTTTTTCCAGCATTTTCAGTTAGCTTTGATTGACTGCAATCCCTGCACTTTGTCTAACGCTGAAAGTAAGTAACTGATTCCATTTATTTTGTTGTAGCTTTTTGTGTTTTTTAAGTCTTATGCTCACAACTGTATGAATTTGTAATGAACCAATCCTTCAAAATCAAGAGTCAGTACTGAGAGGGAGGCTACACAACCTGCCTCCATCTGTCAGTGGAGACAGATATTCCAGTGGAGTTGTGGATCGTTTTAGTAAGTGGAATAAGTAAAAATCAAGACTCAGCTTATTAATTGCTTTGAAGATGAATTCTTGAGGAGCATTTATTTATTTATAACAGTAGTGCTTGTGCCATGGTGTATGTTTAATAGCAGTTTAAAACTTTGTGGCATCTTGATAATATGTTGGTTTTTGATGATCATTTTAATGCCCATTCATAGGTCTAAAATTCAGCATCAGTTTTAACACTGTTGAAGTAGGAAAAGGTACAAACTGTAGTTTGGTTGATCATTAGGTGCCAGCTATGTATTCGTCTGTACTTGAACATGCTACTCTTTTAGTGTAATATGATTTGTCAGATGCAGTATACACCGTAGTCTGTTAACAGAGCATCCTGCAGGTATTTTTCCATAGTGGAATGTATGCAAGAATAATCATATGTTGCTGCATGTTCTGGAGAATTCTGTAAGAATTAAAAGACAGGCAGTTGTGAAGGAAATTACCCTCCCAGTTTTTAAGGTATCGCCATGCTGATCTTGGTGTTGAACTTAAAGTTATCTCCTAATTCCAAGTTCAGAAGCATTGGGTAAAGTATTTAAAAGCATTTCTTCTTTTTTTTTTTTTTTTTAATCTGGATTTAGATGGACTCGTGAATATTCTGTCAGCAAGGCCAATGAAAGGGTGTTTGTGTACGTGGGTGAAACTTCTGGCTGTATTGATATCAAGGAGCTAGCTATGCTACAAGGTCTTCTCTAAAGTTTTGTCTGTCATGAGGAGCAGACACAGATAATATTGTAAAATATTTGCAGAATTCTTCCTAAGTCAGTAGGCTTTTATTGTTTCCTACCAGCAACATGATTCTTTATCATATTTCATGTTAGTTCATATTATTTCTCACTGACTTTATCGGTTTTCATTGCATCTCTGAATTTCTGTAAGGTTTTCCTAACCTTTCCCCTGCCCCCAGTTTTATGTAGAGGTATGGCCCCATGTAAAGGCTTTGTTGCACAATGCCTGACAAACTGGAAGGAAGAGAGAAGTGAAATGAGAGATACCTTGTCAGGTTCTCCCATCCTACTTAGTGCAAGGAGAACCATGCACTTTGACCCATGCTGTTGGGTACCCTCATAAATGCTTGTGGTTACCTTAACCCTCCCCCTTGCATTTCTAAAGGCTGGGTGAGTAACGACATTACAGTGAGTGTGTTCCTAGCAGAAATGTTCTAAGCATGTCTTATTTCTATTTAGGCAGTCTCCAATGTGACAGCTTTAATTTCTTTCCCCTGCACGGTGTAGCTTCATACTGAAGGGGTTTAGCTGTGAGGGGGGAAAAATAACAGATTTTTTAGATAATGAACAAAAATAACAGCAGAGGTTTTTCCTTCATCAGTACACAGTGAAGTTTGATGTTGTGGTGAACATAATTGATGTCATGTACCCTTTAGCAAGTAACACAAAAAGTTTAATTGAATTTTAGATGATGCATTTCATTATGACCTGGTTTTTGAAGTGCACTAAGCTACCTTCTATATAGTGAAGGACAAAACTGTGCACAGAGGATTTTCCCCCTCTTTTATGACCCAGAGGGAAACCCTGGAACTCCAAATTACTTGTATAAACCTCTGTGTCACACTGTTCTTCAGCTTCAAGAGACAGAAATCTGTGTACTGAAATAAATTGAGCTTGCCTCAAAGACAGGTATTTTCTTAACTTGCAGTCCTCAGGAACATCAGATAAAAGTCTGTCTCAAAGGAATTTGTCTTTCCTCATCACATAGAGTGAGGATTACATCCATCTCAAATAGTTTTAGCTATCTGTCACTCTGTAGCTAGTCTAAGCTAGCAGTTCGCAGGCCGGAGAACTCAGGCATTCCATCTTTTGTTTAATGATTTGAGCAGCATGAGGATACTTTTCCCTCTGCTTTTACTCCTGAACAATTTTGGTGTTTTTTTTTTCTCCAGCCAGCAACTTTACTTGCCTCTGAGATCTGCTAGTAGTATTATGGCATTCTGTGCAATTCGTATGAGTAATTTAAGATGCTTTACAGCAATAATCAGAATACCATCTGTAATTAGCACTCTTAGTTTAACAAGGGAAAGTCAGTTCCTAAAAAGGAAAAAAAAACAAAACCCAAACATCTGAATTTAAGATCCTCTATAAAGTTGGCTGTGTATAATGTAGTTTTCTGGTCTAAAATATAGTCTGTCCTTTGACAGTTGAATGAAAGTAAGTCTCTAATTCAGTTATCTACAGAAAATATTAATGTGCAGTCTCTGCTTAAAGAGATTTTATTGCTAAGTTTACTGTAAGGGTAATGGACTGCATTACAGAATACAAATAAAATCCATGGACTGCCTTTCTGCAATATTTGTTTGCAGTCTTAATGCTTTGTTAGGATACATATTCATTCTCTTGTCAGTTCTGTTACATTTAGCATAAAATGTGAATGTAAACAAATACTTCTTTTTATCTTCAAAATTTAATTTATCTTGGTTTTACATTGATCAATTTTAAACATTCTTTATCCCTCACTTGAAAGCAGATATTGTAATTGTTGTCATTAATTAAAACTACTAATCTTGATTTTCCCATTCTTACAGTTCAGTTTCACATCGCCCACTTACATGAAATCCAGGTAAGCTTTAAGCTACTTTATATAAAGTGTGGTTATTTATATGATGTAATTAGTCTGTTGAACTCAGATTATGGATGCTTTTTTAAAGTTCTGCTTAAGTCTCAAATCACTAAAGAAACTTATATTAACTTTGGCCAGATTTAAAAATACTTTGTATATGGACTGTCATGCTACAAAATGGAGTAGCAATTTTAGTAAACTTATATATTTACTGGTCTCACAGGCTGAATGCAAAAAAACCTGTTCAGTATATTTTCTAGTGAAATTCTGTTATGAGATTATATATAATTTTAAAGTTACAAAAAAGTATATAGAAATATAAAAAATCTGTAGTTTGTCAATTCATAGATATCCCTATTGTTTCCCATGCATGCACACACATGGTCAAGTCTAGCCGGTTGCCCTGGTGCTTTTTAAGTATATTTGACACAAAATTTTCAATTTTAGCTGAACATATGTGATACAAACATTTTAGATCCGAGGTCAGCAGCACATAAAGCTGTGTTATTAATTCTGTGTCTAATCCTACCACAGAGTTTTCTATGTGAAATTTTGGGAAATTACCGAACTCTTACTGAGCTTCCAGAATAAAAGTAAATTAAAACCAAGTAGCTACTGAAATAGCTATTGTATATTTGTTATTTGACTAACCGATCATATAATGACAACTGTATGCCTTTTTATCATGTTTATAGGTATTATATGACTGAGGAAGGGATGTGACATGAAAACAAACTTGCAATTAAAATGGATGACAGACATAAACTATATGTTCAGTCAGTTGAAAAGCAGCTTGATAAAGTAGGTGCTGTCTTTTGATGGCACGGTGGAAAATGGCTTTAGGTATTTATATATAAGTAAAAGATACAAATTTGATATTTCTTTTTTGAATGCTTTTGGTGCAAAGCTGTATGACAAGACAGAAATCCCCCGTCCCAAAACGCCATGCAGAAACTTCATGGAGTGTTACGGTTCATACCTGGCCACTGTCCAGATTCAGTTCTGAGCACTAGAGTGCAACTGACGCAATTATATAACAAAGCATCCTCAACACGTTAGTTCTTTTGATTTTCTAGAGTAAAATAGAAAGTTAAAGGCCACAGGTCTATATCCGTATACCAGCTGCCTTATATAATTGTGTGACCAACTTCACAAGTGCTTAAGCTCTGCTTTCTGATTGACAATTGTAGGCAGCAGGAACTTTATTTTAATACAAGTCAGAGCAAAAAAATTTCAGTGTGTTCTCCCGTTAGACTTGATTTGTCTCATAGTTCTGATTGGGAGGGATATCTTGTTTTCTGGAATTTAAGAAACTTGGAACCACAAAGGGTCTTGCCTTCATTCTGGATATTGCCTCTGGCACAATGAAGAGATGTTTTTGGAGGCAGGCTGATGGCTTTGTTTCTTTTAAACGACACTGCTACAGATCTCTGAACCCTTCTGTATAGTTGAAAATTACTTGCTGTCTAATATTTGATGAAAAAGTAATTAATTCCTTAATTGTGTATCTTCACAATACTGGAGTTTAAATGGTGGGTTGCCAGAACTCCGAACGAGAGGGTAACCCTAGTGCTGATAGGAGTTAGCAGTAGTTTTTCATGGTGCTTAATGCTAGTTTCTGTTATTTCATCAGTGGTAGCATGAGTCCTTCTAGCTATTTTGGGTGCTTGCTTTATACGGTGTCAAAAAAAGGGGTAGGGCTGGGCTCCCCTGTCATTTCAGAGACCATTCATGATGCAGCCAAACTTCAGGGACTTTTGAATTAATACATAGATGTTAGGAAGAAATTTTCCACTATGAGAATGGTGAGGCACTGGCACAGGCTGCACAAAGAAGCTGTGGCTGCCCCATCCCTGGAAGTGTTCAAGATCAGGTTGGATGAGGCTTTGAGCAACCCGGTCTAGTGGAAGGTATCTCTGTCTGTGGCAGGAGGTGGGAACTAGGTGATCTTTAAGGTCCCTTCCAAACCAAACCATTCTATGAAATAAACCAAAATGTAAACATTGTGACAGTTTTCTGTAATATTTTAGGGCATACATGTAGGCAGATTTCTAAAGGCTGAATAATACTACAAATAACAAGTAAAAAATATCCTAGATCTGGAAAACATGGCCTATTTTAGTATGTCTTTCTGAATCCTCGCAAGCATGCAAACATCTTTTTCAAAGTGTGAATATTAGGCACTAATATTTATCTGTTTGACATCTGGATTGCTGCCACTGCTTATACAGTGAACTTCTTTTGCTTATCCTTCATAGTCATGAGCTACAAATTATGTTCCCAGTGCTAAATTTAAAATTTTTTCCTGATTGTTTTTATTTTGCTGGACATGGATATTTTATTTATTTCTATTATTTGTTTTCTTACCAGTTGTCTGCATTTCATGAACACCAATTAAAAATCTTTTCTACCAACTTCCCCTTGTTCCATTTGAAAGTATGTAATTGCTGCTTTAATTTTTTTCCTGACTAGAAAAGGGTTATAAAATCAACAGAGATGTCTTTCGTGATTGTGAGATATCGAGAGCCTAACTACATTTTTAACTTCCAATAGGTATTTATATTGTTTAGAGTCTTGCCAGTCATCCCTTATAAAACAGCAGTAGTCAGTACTGTGTACTCTTTGCATAAAAAAATGTAACTAAGTAATGATCATTTGCATTTAGATGTCCCGATTTATTTTAGTACGCTTTTCATCAGTTTGCCAGAATGAAGTCTAATGTTGAATTACCTGAAAGCATATTTTCTCAAAAGCTTGTGTAGGATTTTTAGAAAAATAAAAAACCAATACAGAAGCAAACCAACAAAAAACCCAGACCTTTTAATAACAGCATGCCCTCAGCATTTATGTCATATAGACATTTGTGGGAGAGGAGGAACAGAAGAATTGAGCATTTTAAATACTTTCACTGTTAAACAGTTATTGTTAGGGTAACACAAAGATAAATACTGACATTATTCTAAAAAATGCATCTGTGGAGAAGTCTTGACCTTTAGCATATACAAAACAGCTCATAAGGTTCCAAAATTCAGTAAAGATCATGATCACAACCTGGAAATGTGTTTTCTGCATTAAGACCTATTCATGTAGGAAGTTAGGAATTCAGTGTTTCCATGCTTTAAGCGCACTTAAACTATAGAGCAAATAGTAAGATGGCATACATTCATTCTCCAGGTATAATCCATGGATATGTTTTAATTCTACATATGGTGGGACTCTTACTAGGACAACAGATAAATTGTAAAGACAGTTCAAATATCCCAAAGCAAGCAGAGAGGCAAAATTACACCAGCCAGCAATTACTGATGATCTTCATTTCTGTTACCAAGTTTCTGAGATGAATTTGTGCACAGTTTTATTTCAGATGTAGGCTCACATTCAAGTACTCCCCTTAAAAGCAGTATACTTACTTTTAGTGTAAGAAGTATAATGCATGTATGAGGATTTGACCAAACCTAATAATTTGCAAATTTTCCGTCAATTATTTTAGTAGTCAATTTATATTAAATACTATATTTATGAAAGTTACTCTCTTAGCATATATACGTCACTCATTAAAGCTTTCATATGCACTGTATGCAAAAAAAATAGATTTTTTTGTCAATGTGTTTGTGTGCTGTCAGTGCTGTGAAATCGTGGCTATTGGTGATCTGTTGTAAGCTTTATGATTAATCTATGTACTTTTTTCCTTTTGCAGAGAAAGTATCACTCTGCAAAGGAAGCTTATGAACAGCTTTTGCAGATCGAAAACCTTCCTGCACAAGTAAAAGCAACTGTCTTACAGCAGTTAGGTATGTAAAATTAACTTCTGTTTTTCTGTGTGTTTCTTTTTTCCATCTTCGCCTTCAGCAGTGTTTCTAAGGCTCAGTTTCCAAAGAGGGTCTTAGACACTGATTATGATGCGTGAGATTTTTACCCCAAATAGAATGCATAACAGTAGATAATTAAGTAAATAAGAGAGGAGGAAAAGATTTTAATTAAACTTACAAAATTAAACAGCTCTTAGACTTGCTACAGTATGTGCATTACAGGTTTTGGGCAATGAGGGGGTGGTCTGTCACAGAAGGAGTACAGCAGTTAGGATTCTGTTATTATCTGTTCTCTTTTGAGAACAGCCCTTGAATAGCCAGGCTGTATGCAGTAAACCAAAATGCTCTGTTGCAGAGTAGAAAAATATGGCAAATGAAAAATGTACATTTGCTTTTTCTTTAGCTAGAGTATGTAATGAAAACCTTTTCTGTAACTAAAATGTTTACCATCAGATTCTATAAAAGAAAACACATAACAAGAGAGAAAAAAATCTTTTTTAAAAAATTGCCATTTTTCATCTTGATAGAAAGCTGTTAAATCATTTTTAGACCAAAATTTCTAATGGGTAGGTAGAGTAAATTACTTTTGTCCTATCTACCTTATAAAAATATTTCAGAACATTTTGTTAAAATTGTTCAACCCAGTGCAAATCTTCTTCATTCACTTTTTCCATGTTCTTCCATCTGATTTCTTATTCTAAATATTAATTTAGCCTGCTTATGCCCTTTTCTTTTTATTTTTGTTTTTTTTTACCCACTTCACATAATGGTCATTTAATTCAAATTAGTAACTGGCACTAAGTTATGGCCACAGTGCTTTCTTTTGTTTGTAATACAAGTTGTGTATGGATTTGGAGTGGACTGATGTGTTTAGCTTTTGAGTCTTCTGTGTGGTATCACAAATGAAACACTGGAGGAGTTCGCTGCGGGACTCTGGGTGTGCTGATCTTTTTTGCTGTTACACAACAGTGTTGCTAAGATTTCAATATTCCCTTTATTTTTTTTTAACTCGGTATTATACCACCCAGTATATATAGTCAGCAGTTTCAGCCAGAAAGGCTATACATGTCATCTGTGGAATACAAGCTTCCCAAAGTAGCTGACCAGTGCTTTTTCAACTCCGTTTGATGTATTTTGGCACAGTAGAAGCAAAGGTGCATGGTTGTATTCATAAAATCCTACCACAGGCCTCAGTCTCTGTGCTAGCAATAAGGGCAGTGACTTTGAGAATTGTCTGCTGTCTAAGAACTGGATTAAATCCCTTTCTTCAGTTGGCATAGGTCACCTAGTTTTCTAGTGTGGGTAACTTCTACGTGGATAAAAGGATAGAGTGGTCTTAACCAGGACATTTAAGGAGCAATACCATTTCTTTTGCCCTTCACTGTTAACAATGGTGTTTATCAGAGTATGATATTTATCACAGGTGTAGTCTCTAGCAGCTGGTAATAAAAACACCTCCTCAGGAGGCATGGTCTGGGAGGTGGACTGCTACTTAGAAAAAATAATAGGAAATACCTCTCATCTGCTAGAATGCTACTGGCAAAACCCATTTTTAGGTTGAACTGTGCTTTTTTTTTGTTCTGTTGTGCGAGGGGTGGTTTTGCTCTTGTGATTTTTTTTTGGTGGGTTGTTTATCTCCAACAGAAAAATTGTTTTGGCATGAAAATATCCTGTGTTTATTTTCCTTAGTTAGATAATGCTGATTGAGCCAGAGTTGAAATTTAGGCAAGTTCAGATGTCTTGTTGCTGTTTTCCGAAGCAGATGAGGGTGGAAGAGAACCCTGTGATTCAGATAAATACATATCCATTTGAGCTGATGCATGCTGACTAGTTCAAGTAGATACAACAGTAAGATCTGTACGGTTGGATAAGAGCAGTTTTTTCTTCTTTTGCGCCGTTTCTTTTGCTTTCCAGACAATAATTTTGTTCACCGCTTTGCCTAAAATTACATGAAATTAATGAAACTGAAGATCAAATCTGTCCTGGTATTGTTTTTCCAGTTGTATTCAGTATTTGCTGAGGGAAGAGTATAAGAACAGTGTAGGCATCTGCTTAGAGATTCCCTAAGCACTCTACAGTGATCTTTAGCTAGAGGCATTCCTAGGTGGTGTCCACATAACCAGATAAGATATAGTAAGATGTTATAATAGGGAAAAGGCTCATCTCTTCAGAGACTGAGATGATGATGTTTATTGGAGAAAAAGAGCAATTGTCAGAAGTTCAGCATGAGGGTGATTGATAAGCATAAAAAAACCCTGCAGCATCAGCTACACTAGCACATCCTCTTGGTGAGGCAACACAGGGATTTGTTACAAATTAGATTGTAAAGACCTGGAAAAAAGCTTTTGTTATGCTAAAAATGTCCCCAGGACGGGAAGAGTAGTCAATGTGCTAGTTGAGGGTTTGAGTTAGGTCTTGCAAATAGGAAACTGTACAGCTTACCAGGGTTTTTCCATCATCATCCTTCTGTACAGTCTTAATTTTATGCACGAGGAGAAGAGAGATCAAGTTTCCTTTACCTGTGCTATTCTAGGAGAAAACTTTTGTTTGTTCTCCCCCACGCTTTCTCTTGCCTCTCACCTCCATGCATAGAAAGATAAAATTGGGAAGCAGCCCTTGTTTCAGCAGTGAAACTAGATAGGGATTGCTTGTTCTGAGTTCTTTCTCTTAAAAATAGATTCTTTATCAGTAAACCTCAGTAAAGATCTCCTGAAGATACAACTCGTTATTCTTCAATCCAGTAAGGTTTTGATGAAACAGAAAATAGGCATCACAGCACAGCATTTCCAGAGATACAGGAAATCGTTTAATGTCTTTTTTTACCCTTGTTTATAATCCCTGAACTATTACCTTTATCTCAGGCTTTGCCTGGCAGTGTACCTGGTATGCTTGTTCTTGATGTACGCAGGTGCATTATAACAGCCACCCTCACATAAGCCTTTTTTTCTTAAAGCATGAGTATTTTCATTTTCTTATGCTTAAGAATCAGAATTTGAATCAAAAACATAGCTTAGGAAGTCCACAAGTGAAGGTAGTGTATGTTACATATCTCTGCAAGAATTATTGTGGGGTTTTTTGCTTTCCTTTTTTATTTCTTTTCTAATGGGTATGGTTTTGACTTGATCCATTTTCAGACAAGATAACTGTACTGTAACCACTTGGCTCCTAACCTGACATTTCTTTCAGACCATGAAATACTCAAACTTCTGCTTCTGACCACAGTTTCCAAGCGATAAGTCTTGAAACACCTTAGGCAAACGTTGTTCAGTAGATAAGATTTTCTTTGAGATTTCTTTTGTTAAAGTTTGGAAGTTTGTCTTCCATTTGCATAAGTGTCACTGTGACTGTTAACAGACTATAGCCCACGGAATAAAGAATAAGCCATATAGAACAGGTAGAGTGAAGTATTTAAGGTATAGTCTAATTATGGAGAGTGAAGTAAAGCTGCAAATACTAATCAGTTACATTTTCAGCCTTCCCTACCTTGTCTAGCATTTCAGATGAGATCTGAATCTCATCTGGATATTTGAGTGGTATTGTCTGTTCATGTGGTTAGACTATATCATAAAGGGCAAGTTTAGGGTGCTGAAGTTTAGCTGATGGAGGTTTTAAATGGAAATTGTGGCAGTCAGGTGAAGTTCCTGACAACTGGAAAAAGGGAAATAAACCCCTCATTTTCAAGAAGGGGAAAATGGATGACCCAGGGAGCTAAAGACCAGTCAGTCTCACCTCTGTGCTTGGCAAAATCTTGGATCAGATTCTCCTGGAAAGCACACTAAGGCATGTAAAAAAACCAGCGAGGTGTGGTTGGTGACAGCCAGCATGGCTTTACTAAGGGGAAATCCTGCCTGACCAATTTGGTGGCCTTGTATGATGGCACTACAGAACTGATTGACAGAGGCAGAGCAGTTGATGTCATCTACCTGGACTTGTGCAAAGCATTCAGCACTGTCCCACATGACATCCTTGTCTGTAAATTGGAGAGACATCAATTTGATGGATGGACCACTCAGTGGATAGAGAACTGGCTGGATGGCCACACACAAAGAGTTGTGGTTAATGGCTCAATGTCCAGCTGGAGACCAGTAGCGAGTGGTGTCTCAGGGGTCACTCTTGGGACCAATCTTGTTCAACATCTTTGTCAGTGACACGGACAGTAGGATCGAGTGCGCCCTCACCAAGTTTGCCGATGACACCAAGCTGTGTGGTTCGGTTGATACGCTGGAGGGAAGGAATGCCGTCCAGAGGGACCATGACACACTTGAGAGGTGGGGCAGTGCCAACCTCATGAAGTTCAACCAAGTGCAAGGTCCTACGCCTGGGTCGGGGCAATCGCAGGCACAGCTACAGGTTGGGCAGAGAAGAGATTCAGAGCAGGCCTGTGGAGAAGGACTTTAGGGTGTTGGTTGATGAGAAAATGAACATGAGCTGGCTTCAGTGTGAGCTTGCAGCCCAGAAAGCCAACTGTATCCTGGCCTGCATCAAAAGGAGCATGACCAGCAGGTTAAAGGAGGTGATCCTGCTCCTCTACTCTGCTCCCATGAGACCTCAGATGAAGCACAAACCAGCTGTCTACTATGAAGGATTTTCTTTATACTCATAAATGGCAGTGAGATGATTTTGTGGCTGCTTAAAGTAATTCCATCTAAGCTTAGAGGAAGGTGAGGAGCATCTTAAGATGATGAAGATGTTTCATTTGAAATGGAAACCAATCAGCGGTAGAGATGTAAAAGATGATTGGGGACCATGGATTGTAGGTGAATAAATTGTCTTCTGTAATGAGACAACTGAAAGAAAAAGGGACATGTGAAAGAAAATTGTATGTGGTTAGATGAGGAAATAAAATTATCTTTTCAGCAGAACTTACTAAGTAGATGAGAGGTAATTGTATGTTTCAAGGTGAATGGAAGGGATGTTGTAACAATGAAGGTTGAATGGTTAAGAAACATTTAAGTGGAGATAACAAAAATTCTCATGACTGTTCTGATGGGGTATTGTCTAAATGTAGAAAAGGGATAAATATGAGGACTTAGAAGAAAAGGAGTAAACTGAACATAATGTACATATAATTGGTGTGCATTTTTCGCAATGACATTGAAGGTAGCTGTTCACCTGAGGGAAGAGTTAACATTTCAAGATTTTCATAGCAGAAGACTGAGCAGTTCATAATTGTGCTGCTAACCTCATAGAAAAGTTATTTAAACAACAGAAAAACACAATGCACTTTAAAAGTACCTGAAAGTAATTTTAACTTAGGATCCTTTGGTCCTGTAATTTTAGTACAGAACTTTAAAACTTTTAAAAGTTTCCCTTACAGTATTATATGTAAATGATATTGTTGATTGATAATCCTGTTTTGAAAGAGGAACTAATGCTGTGAACATCCTGCTGTGCCAAAATGTTAAATGATCTTGGGGAATTTCACTTCTGCCATTTATGGGTTCTTTGTGTAGGCTGGATGCATCACACCGTGGATCAGCTTGGAGACAAGGCAACCAAGGAAAGCTATGCTATACAGTATCTCCAGAAATCTCTAGAAGCAGATCCAAATTCTGGTCAATCCTGGTATTTCCTTGGAAGGTGAGCTATGACTTTATAGATGCTGTAACTGTATTTATTTTTTTGAGGATACTGTTGTAAGTTATCTTATGTTGGTTTTCTTCTTAATACTTTCAGAGGAAAAATGAAGGGAAAGGGTGTATGTACCTACTGAAGTCTAGCTTTCTGGAAGGTGTCTAAAAAGACAAAGTGCTAACATATTTGGGATGAATATGTTACCCAAGTGGTCCTGCTTTTTTTGTAGTTATTATTTAGTCTACACATTTACAGTAATCTGAATCGGCTCTGCTGCCTTTACCTGTTCCTCCCGCCACATCTCCCATTCTCTCTCTTTTTTTGGTCAATGATTTGTAAATGTTGATGCTTTTCCACAATTCTTTATCTCTTTATTTTCTCAGAATCTCCCCTCTATCTTAGTAATTTTTTGCACTAAAATACAGATATTTTCCCAGGTACATGTGCATTTTTAAACAGCATATATTGCTACTAAATATCAGTTCAGATAGATCCATTCTATTACCTATTTAAATGTTGCATTACTTGTGTACTGTCAGACAGTATTTTTACTTGAAAATTAACTTACTGCAAGATGTAAACCATACAAATGTGATAGCTTTTCTTGGTTTCCTGTTTAGGAAAATAGACTAATTTACACAAACCAGTAGTAACTCTTGAAATAATCAGGTTCTGGAGAGATCTTTGAGGGCAGTTCAAGTCCATATGTTGAACAGGTTGGCTCTGTTGAGAAACACATTAGAAATTAGTTATGCAAAAATAAAATTAATATCCTAACCTCAGTATCTTCCAGATGACTTTCTTGTAGGTTTGTGTCATCCTAGTTACATTCCTCCAGCTGTTTCTGTAAGATAGGGTTTTTCCACCAGCTGCCTTGCAGGCTAAGGGAGGATTGAGTGTGAAGGGCAGAGAGCTATAGCAGGTGTGGAGGGAAAAGGGAAAATGAGACAGGCATCATGTGGCCCATCTTACTATCCACTGGGCTGATATCCTGCTTTTTTGCCGGTGGTCTCGTCCCATGGGCCTTGGGCTAGTTGAGTTCTTACATAGCAGCAGCATCAAGCCAAGACCCTATGAACTATGTGTGCAGCTGCCATGCTCCTGCTCCTACTGTGCCACAGCTTTCTTTCACGTGGTTAGAGTGAAACTAAGGACCATACAGACAAGGGGGGGGAACACAAGAAATGGGGGTGGAAATCTAGTTGGAAGCATCTCTTATACTTTACAGGGAGGACTAGAGCAGAAATGTTTCTGCGCCCCATTCGTCCATGCCATATTCTGGCAGAACAGGGTTGTGCATTTACTCTTTTTCTCTTCTCATGTGTTCCTTCCTCTCTCTGCTGGTTGTCCAAACTGGATGGCAAGTTGGTCTAAAGTTACTTTTCTTAAAAAAAATGCCACCATCATCTCTCTCTCCCACTAAAAAATCCAACAACTTGTTTTCAGTTTTGTTGGGCACCTAAGGATAGTGGTGTCCTAATTGGAGTCTTCATGTATTTGATAAGCAAGACAGATTGAAAAAGGTATACTGGAACGCACATTGGGTTTTGATAAAAGTGGTCTTCTGAAGCATTGTGTTCAGACTTAATGGATGCTTTTAGGTGACGTACTGCCAGATTTCATTATATTCCTTTCCTAGCGTACCTCAAGAATATATGAAAGAGGGTAGCATGCTTGACAAACCTTTGCCTCTACTGTTCTGTTGGGATTTATTTTCTATAGAATAAAATTTTTCTATTGTTATTTATGTGTTTTGAAATTTATCAGTTCTTTTCCCAGCAGGAAAACTTATTACAAGCAATATAAGAAGCAGAGCTATTGTAGATTAAACTAGTAAATATATATATATATATATTTAATGTTGTATTTATTTGAAGCTTTCCATTTTAAAAAGGTAGGTATTATTCCGTGTGGTATAATTGTAGTTCTCTGTAGACTTCTGATATTTCTGCTGATAATAACAGAATACCTTTGATTCTGTGTGTGAAAAATAATCAAGAAATTATGACAAAATAGAAAACAGCAGGATTCTTTACAAAATGTTGTGCTGTATGTATACAGTAAAGCTAACTGGTTTGCTGTTCACACTGGGATATGAGAAATGCACATAAAAAGCTTCCCAGGCAGTCAGGAACCATCCTGACTCAGTTGGTCACTGTCTGTTAATAAGTCTGAAACACTTATGGTAGAATATGAAGTTTCCTAATCATCTGTTAGGTGAAATAGGTAACTGAATTGTTTCTTTGTGCTACTATTTGTAGATAAATAGTGTTCACAGAATCATAGAATAGTTAGGGTTGGAAAAGATCTTAAGATCATCAAGTTCCAAACCCCCTGCCATGGGCAGGGACACCTCACACTAAACCGTATCACCCAAGGCCTCGTTCAACCTGGCCTTGAGCACTGCCAGGGATGGAGCATTCACAACCTCCCTGGGCAACCTATTCCAGTGCCTCACCACCCTAACAGGAAAGTCTGAAACACTTCTGGTAGAATATGAAGCTTCCTAATCATTTGTTAGGTGAAATAGGTAACTGAATTGTTTCTTTGTGCTGTTATCTGTAGATAAGTAGTGTTCATATTGATTGATAAGTTACCACAAACAAGACAAATGTAAGTTTTTTAATTATGGTATGACTCTGTTTTCCTTACAAATGCAGGAATCCAGGGTTTAAGCAGTTTTGTGTACTTTTCAAAGAAATAATTAGGAATACATGTTGAGTAAGATGTTTGAGTCTGCTTATGCCTGGCATTCAGAAACAGCATATGTTTTGGGATCATCTAGATGAGTCTGTATTTGCATGACTTAACATTTATCAGATCCGTCTTGGTAAGTCATCCTCAATGATTACCTTGTATAAATATTACCAAAGTTCTTTTTTTCTTCTCCCAGGTGCTATTCAAGTATTGGGAAAGTTCAGGATGCCTTTATATCTTACAGGCAATCTATTGATAAATCAGAAGCAAGTGCAGATACATGGTGTTCTATAGGGTAAGAATGATACAGGGTAATAAAATTACATAATTCCCTGTTAATACACATAAATAAAGAGTATCAGCTCTTTAACTCTTTTGTGGTCATAGGGGGACTGTAAAGCTTTTTTACTGATACCATCATGTTGTCAGATTGGTTTGATTTGAAGTTTAAATAATTGATACATATTTGCTTTCTCAATTTATTTAAAATAATACGTATAAAGATTGTATGTGTTGTTTATGCCTATAAACATGGTTTATATAATGGCAAAGTTTATTAAGGGTTTTGAGGGGGGTGTGTATATTTGACTTGCTTGTATTTTGACATTGTTACTAATTCTCGACTTCACTAATCTTTCTATTCAGTGTGCTGTATCAACAGCAAAATCAGCCTATGGATGCTTTACAGGCCTATATCTGTGCTGTACAATTGGACCATGGCCATGCTGCAGCCTGGATGGACCTAGGCACACTCTATGAGTCCTGCAACCAGCCTCAGGATGCCATTAAATGCTACCTAAATGCAACTAGGAGCAAAAATTGTAGTAATACCTCTGCACTTGCAGCACGGATAAAGTATTTACAGGTAAAACCAATGTTTTCAAAAGTGGGCGATACTCTTCCGAATACACAGCAGAGGGGAGGGGAGAAGTAACGCACAAATTTAACTTGCAGTTGTTTGTGGTGTGTATAACCTGTTTTCATGTTTATTGTAAGCATATCATAGCCTGTAATATTTTATTTCTACCATTTTTAAGTGGGACTTAATTCCTTATAAACCCTATTTTGCACATTTAATCAAAGCATACTGTTCTACATCACTTTGCTTTTTTCTTTGTATTGTCTACATTTTTAAGTTCTCATAACATAGAGAGAGAATGCACATGCACTATCTTTCACTCTTGTTTGCAATTTCAGAAAAAAGGAATTGTGAGACCTCTGAATCCAGAGCTCATCTTTGTTCTGATTCTCACAAAGGTTTATATTCTGGTTACCCTCTTTATACTTAGCACCTTTCTAAAATCCGAAATTTTAAATCTGTCCTCTCTTTAAGACATAATTAGCTACAGCATTTAGGAAGATTTCATGGACTTGCTCTTACTAAAGTAGGCTTGTGTTAAATTTGCTTTTTACATAATTTTTCCTAGGCTCAGTTGTGTAACCTTCCACAAGGTAGTCTACAGAATAAAACTAAATTACTTCCTAGTATTGAGGAGGCATGGAGCCTACCAATCCCCGCAGAGCTTACCTCCAGGCAGGGTGCCATGAACACAGCACAGCAGGTGAGAAGTTGGGTTATGTTCTGCAGGTGCCCAGCTTTAAGGGTTCTTTACAATCGGTAGTGGTCAAGCTTATTTTCTTGAGCACAGGACTGGCTTTTATTAATAAAAAGCCCTTGATTTATTTGCAAAGGGATACAAGATCAAGAGGCTCCCTATAATGTGGGAGAAATATGGGGGTACCAATTTAGAACCTTTGTGGATTTTCATGATTTCAAAATATATCATCTTAAATAGAAATGCTGCAGTGGTTTGATAATCCCATCAAAGGTACACATTCCTCCATTGATGACCATATGGAAACTGATTTTTCAGTTACTGAGATCACCTTCAGAGTACCTACTCAGCCCTTTTAATATATGTGGGCTGTTAAAAGATATAATTTAAGGGAAAGAATTAAGAATATATAGAACCATATTTTTGTCTTCCTTCTGTGATCCTTAGGCTTGTAAACCTCATCATCCAAATACTGAACCTGTACTAGGCCTCACTCAAACACCAATTTCACAGCAGTCCTTGCCACTACACATGATTCCTTCTAGCCAAGTAGATGACCTGACCAGTCCTGCCAAGAGGAAAAGAACATCTAGTCCAACAAAGGTATATACTCTGATGAACTCAAGAGCCCCCTACCAAAATTATATGGAAATATGCATTAAAATAATGCAGCATGCACAGAATTTGTGCTTTAAATTTTAATCCTTTGGCATCAAGGTGGGGAATGTTTTTAAGAATTTTAAAAAATATTTTTCGATGATGTGTTTTATCAGGTTACAGCTCAGACAAGAAGTGCATAAGGGCAATGCAGATCAGTGGCACTATACTGCAATCCTAGTTGTATAAGTGAAAAAGTGTTGTCTCATGATAGAGAGGGAGATGATCATGTCATCCTGTTTATTATCTTTGCTTATATTTAGAATTAAGTGTTTCATCATCATGTAGTGGTATTACAGTAAAGTATTCAGTTTTAAAAGTAATGTACGTATAAATTAATAGCATGATTTGATTGTTTTTCTTTAAGACATTAGATATCATTTAACTGTTTCTTCTGACTACTCTGATACTGTATGGGAATGGTGGAATGAGAATTGGCATGTTTTAGTATGTTCTTCATTTACATTGTTACTCTTGAAAAAATATCTAGTTCTTTCTTAAGTAAGATAAAATCTAGGTAGTTAAAGAAGTTCTGTTTACCCTTTGATAGTCACACATCTTAATGTTTTCTCTCAGAATACTTCTGATGTTTGGAGCAGTGGCCATACAGTGTCACATCCTCCTGTACAGCAACAAATTCATTCTTGGTGCTTGACACCACAGAAATTACAGGTATGTTGAAGATCTTCAGAAGCTTTGATGTATTTTTTTTGTTTCTTCCTCTTACGAAAATAAATCTGGAGCATTTTTCTCTTTCACATCTCTGAAATTCAGTGTGAAATATATCCCAAATAATTCCCACAGTGTAGTTCAAGTTGGGCTGCTATTTATGGCTTCCCTGTGTGAGAAGAGAAGCCATAAATATTATTATTTCTGTAGTAAAATAAACGATCTGTAGCTGAAACTGAACGCTTACATTGTATGAATTCTATAATTTATAAAGTAAGAACATACAGTAGTTCTTTTTCCTTATGATGTTTTAAAGATAGATATGCAAATTGCCACACTTGTATGCCAAGTGAGTCTTGCTACTTGCTGTTAGTGTGAGGGATATTGAAGGAGGTGTAGAAGTGTTGTAATATCCCTTTTTTCCCTTGAGGTAGCTTCTTCTATCACATTGCGTAAACAAACGTGCACATTCTACAAAATGCAGTTCTTCAAATGAAATCTGGTACTGCTTCTCTGTTGTTTGTGTATGTGAAATGCTAGATTTAATTTTTTAGATCTTGTTTCAGGTATATTTTGTTATGGTGCTTTGTTGTCTCTGCAGTTCTTTAGGGCTTGCAGTGAGCTTCAGCAAGAGTTCCGTGGTCTGAAAATTAGGTCTAGCTGGAAATTCTTACACAGATACTGCTTTGGATGCAGGGAAAAATAGAAAGGAACACGGTGCAGAGACAGAAGGCATTCTGATGACTGACCAGTGTTCCCCTCAACTCCAGTATAGTTCTTCAGCTGTTTCTCTGTCTGAACAACACTGACTTTATTATGCTGCATATTGTTTCCCTCCTTTCCCTCCCTGTCCCCCGCTGCCTCGCACACCCCTTTGGTCCTCCCTAATCGCCCTTCTGTATCTCTCTCGCCAGGCGTTCTCTTTCTTTTTCTTTGTTTATTTTATATCCTACCACTTCTCTCCCTTTTTAGTTTCACTTTTTTTCAGATCCAGTTTCTCCTCTTAAGCAGTATCTAAGTAAGCTTCTGTGTCCAAGTATGGTATACTGGATTTGCTGGCAATTGCATGACAAAGTTCCAGCGTATATGAATAGGAGAGCCAAAAAGAGACGATGCAAGAGGAGAGTGAATAAAACCTTTACTGCCTCTTCTAAGTCCACCTTTTAAAAGTCACAGCTCTGAGGCTGGAAGGATGCGCGATGTAACACACACCAAATAGCTCAGCTGACAAAAGTAGAAGGGAAAGGGGCTATGGCTGCACTGAGGCTCCAAAATGCCAGTAAAGGAGGTATGGGTGTTGATTTCACAGAACTGGTGGGCAGCAAGAGCAGTGCTGCCTGCAAAGCCTCTGCAGCCATAGCACTGGAGAGAGACGCAGACTTGCTTCTGTTGATGTTTGTGCTAGGTCTGCCTTTCTGATTCATGTTACCCTATTTAGACATTTTTTAAAAAGCAGAGTAACAACTGAAGAGCACTGGTTTAGACTTCTGTGTACCTGGTGCATGCAGTCTGTGGAGACCCTGTTTTCATCACACCATCATATAGATGCATATATATAAAATCAGTCTTTATTCATTGCAGTCCCCTGCAGAGGGACTTCAGAATGGAAAGATGTTTGAGTCTGTAACAGAAAGCTTAGTCACGTTTTGAGCTTTACAAGCCTTCTCTTCATGGATGATTTTTAGTATTGTGTGCAAGCAAGTTATTAAAAGGCACATGCAATTTTAATGATTCTGAACTGTACTGCTGTTTTTTCAGCACTTGGAACAGCTGCGTGCAAACCGAAATAATCTAAATCCAGCACAGAAACTTATGCTGGAACAGCTGGAGAGTCAGTTTGTCTTGATGCAGCAACACCAGCAGGTGAGAACAAAAATATTTTTCTCTTCTACAAAACTTTAGTCAGTAATGGTGTGTCTGTTGTGTTTCCTGAATTCTGAAGAAATCTCTTGTACAGGATTCTCATGTCCTTTACTATATGTTAAGTCATCTTTAATTGTGGTTTACTGGTTGAAATTTAATGGGTTTGGCCATGTTTTATTATAGAGCTACCAGATCATGTAAAAGCTTTCAAACACTGTCAAATTGAAATGGACAGACACACATTTAAAAGTGGTCTTACTTGAAAGATGCATAATTGTAATAAGACGCATTACAGAATATCCTTCTCTCATTGTTCACTCCTAGTGTCCAACTTTAGCAGTAAAATGTTAACAGTCAAACTGAAGGCCCTAGAAGAAAAGTGTGATGTTGGCTTTACCTTAAAATCCACTCAGCGCATTTGTGAGCATGACAGTCATCTTATTTCTCAAAAGCAACTCTGATGATCTTAAAATCAGTATAAAATTGGAATTGATCAGTGCAGTAAAGTACACAAGCAAGCACTGTATGATCTTTACTTCTTAAATTCCACAGCTAATGTTCTTGTGCTTTGTTCATCTTTCGTTAGATGAGACAAACAGGAGTTGCACAGGTACGATCTACTGGAATTCCTAATGGGCCAACAGCTGATTCATCACTGCCTACAAACTCTGTCTCTGGTCAGCAGCCGCAGGTTGCTCTGACCAGAGTGCCTAATGTCGCTCAGCGTGGAATCCGTCCCGCCTGCCCCGGGCAGCCTATGGCTAATGGACCCTTTCCAGCAGGCCCCATTCCCTGCAGCACAGCAAGAACGCTGGGTAGTACAGACACTATTTTGATAGGCAATAATCACATAACAGAAAGTGGAAGTAATGGAAACGTGCCTTACCTGCAGCGAAACGCACTCTCTCTACCTCATAACCGCACAAACCTGACCAGCAGCGCAGAGGAGCCGTGGAAAAACCAACTATCTAACTCCACTCAGGTATACAATTTCAGTTCGCTTATGGAGTATGCTAAGGAGGCTTGTTAAGCACATCACCACTGTTCAAAGTCTCTCATTTGTAGACACACATTTTTTCTGTTTCCTGAAGCCGATGACCTAGATGAAATTAAAACACACACTAGGTTAAACCTGACTATTAATTTTTATTATCAAAAACCTGTATTAAATTAGCTATTTTCAGTCTAAAAGAAATGATAGAAACGGCAGTTACATACTGCTCAGCTGCCTATCTTTGCAGGAAAGTTTCTTTAAAAAGAAATACTTGTACGTCTTTTTGTTACTGCTTCTTTAATGTGAAATGTTGTGACTTTGTTTTTCATGTAGGAGGAATGTGCTGCACATTTCATGGTAATCTGAATGTCGTAGTTACTTCTGACATTATGCTGTTGTCCTGATGTAATCATTACCCATATTTTGTTTCTGTATGATCTTTCAAAATTAATGTCTAGCAATCAAAAAAAAAAAAAAATACCCCAAAATCTCCAAAGCAGAGCTACTTGCAAAAAAAAAAAAAGCTACAGTGCCAGTAAAAATCCATAGGAATTAAAGTGTGTAAGTAGAGGCATTCTGTGTATGTGTGGGTTAGAACTTGGAGAGGGGTTTTTTCAGCCTAAATGTCTTTCTTCCATGACAGACTTTGTGAATGTAATGAGGTGTTCTGTAGGGATATATGCTAATGGTTGAATTCACTTTTACCAGATGGGTTATGCAGTTTTATACAGTACTGTTTTCTTCCTCAAAACTGCATGAATTTTTGTTAATACTGCATGTTACTTTAATGATGAAGAATTGAGAGTGGGCTGAGGTACAGACCAGACATACATACATGTTTAACTGCAGATACACCACAACAAAGGCTGAGGTAATACTGGAGCATCTTTCACTTCTAGGAAGACAGGCTGAGAGTGTTGGGGTTGTTTAGCCTGGAGAAGAGAAGGCTCAGGGGAGACCTTAGAGCAGCCTTCCAGT